>NC_141693.1:244282726-245482726 GCF_964263255.1 Lissotriton vulgaris | reverse complement strand
TTACCAAATGGCTAGAACTCACTGTTACTGTATGTATGTATGTATTTATTTCTTATATAGCGCAAACCTTTCACCCTACGGGTATCTTGTTACTCCACCTGTGGTATGACTGCCGAAGTTGAAGCAGGTGTTTGTTGACATTTTCCCTTTCCCTGGTGAAGAGAAGAAACAATAGCACAACAAATATGAATTTATGACCCCAGATTATGATATTTTCACACATCCCATATGGAAAACTCCAATATTCCCTTTCACCCTTTCCTACCTTACGGAGTCTGTGTTGCAGTGTACAACGTTGTCTTCAAATGCACTGTACAATGGAGTAAGTAGAGAAATATATATATTCTAACTTTTGAAAAGTATTCTAAATTTACTTAAGGTGAAAATGTTTTCTGCAAAGTTTAAAACAATAATGCCATATACATTTTAAATCTGAAAATTAGGTATATCTATGTCTATCTTTTCAGCAAACAAGTCCAAAGTTTTTTTAAATGTGAAACTAGCATTTGTAACTTTTAATCAACAAAGTCTTTGTTTACCTCGTACATGCCGTTTCTAACATTTGAATTTACCAATACATTTTTAAAAATTAAATACGTTGCAGCTTTTTTGAGAAATACCCCTACAGTTTTATCAGTTTAATAGTTGTTTGTCATTTTAACAGACAATCCTAACCTGTAAGAGTTCCTAGATAACTGCATTAACATTTTAACAAACATGTCCAAAAATGTAATTCGAATTGTTTTAAACAAAATTTTCAGCTTTTTTGAAATGTTGTTTAGAAATTACCGTTGCTTATTAAAATGATAGAACTGAAATGTTAACTAAATGTGCTAGGTTGGATTCAGTGTCACTTTCTCATAACCCGAAATCTTTCCTCTCGTCAGCAAGTAAACATTATGAAGATAAGGATGAGAACTCCAATTTGTCCATATTTTTGCATTTGTGCACCTGTGACAGTGCACGAATGTAAGAATACACATTTTCAATACATTTCAACATTTTTGCATAGGGGGCTGAGTAATAAATAGCCAACCTTGTACATATATTATTTTTCACCAAGACAAAATGTTCACGGCTACTGCAGTAGCAGTGATGTGTATACCTGGTAGATGAACTCACAACACATCAGTAAAGAAAAAAACGTTCAACAAAAATAGCTACTGAGGAGCTGTACCTTGTGGACTGAACATTGAAAGTTGAAAATAACCTCTGTTCCCTGAGGTGCAGTGAACATTCTCATCTTTGAATGTCTTGATTTTGGGAGCAAGGTCTTTGCCATCATCACAGTTATGCAAAAACCCCTACACAATTTTACTATTGTGGTATCCTCCTCAATAACCTTGTGGTACTTTCCCAAATATTCTTGTGGTAATTTAGAGAAAGAAGGACATTTATTCTATCTGTTTTTTGCCTCCCAGTAAGCAGTGTTGTCAATTCCAGTTGAAAAAAGCGCAACTTGCTGTTCTTCATGCTGGAAGACATTACAGTCTATAATAAGATATCATAAATGACCTGTGATGATTACTTGACAGCTTACACTTCGACGGGAGTGTACTAAACACACCACCCCTTTTCTCTATGTAGTTGTGCAACGAGTATTCAATTCAAAGTTCCCCATTGAAAATGTTTCAATACTGCTTCTTTGGACTTTCTTAATCAACTTGGTCTTTGGTCGTGGACTAAGGAAGTGTTCAGAAGCTCTTGCTTAAATCGCAACATTTGTTCAATGATGAATAGTTTGCAGAATACCAGAGGAAGCTCAGATATTCAGTTGTCTCTTTGTGTTTTCTTTGTTGCTGGTCTCTCCCATGTCAGTACTACGTGATTCGTATACAGTCATCTGCCACTGCAAAGACTGGGAACACAGGAGATGTAAACGTAGCGCGTTGGGAGTGGAGTACCACACAGGAGTCCGGGTCATAGAAGAGCAACTCCCCTCCATCCCAGTCCACAAGAATGCCAATCTGCTTTGGGCACTTCAGCAGTTCCACAGCTTGATGTTGGCTGTCATGGGAGAAACGAAAGTCTTTGTCGTAGCGGGAAAAGACCCAAGAGGATGGGTTGTATCCCAATCTCGAGTCATTACCAGAGCCCTTACGCTGCAGTGAGCTGTATGCAATCCCAAGCTTGTAAGCGACGCTCTTCTCAACACTGATCCTCCAAGCATGAAGACCTGCCTGGAAGCTCTTCGTAGCAAAAGCATTTGGCCAGTAATTGAACCTCTCCAGACAATCTTCATATTTCTTTGGTTTCTTGTGAACAAATGTTAAGATTTTTTTGTCTTCGGAAATGCTTAGCAAAGGGCTTATTGTCTTCTCATTGATAAGAATATCTTCTACACCTGCAAAGCAAGCAAATGCTTTAGTGGCCTGTTCATGTGCACATAAATATACAAACGAAAGTACTTTTAATACATTTGAAGTAACCAAAATTAGGCTTTCTTTGCCACATGGAAATAAATATAAATCCAGGCAATCTATTGACAACTCCCAGCGTAACAGCATATGTAGCAAGCAGCATAAACTATGTTCATCTTTCTTGTAACAATCATTCATAAACATGGGTGCATTTATATTGCCATGAAAACACCTAAATATGAAAAACAAGTAATAAAACGACTATAGTAATAAAAGGTATAATTTTCTGAAATAAAGGGTCTGTTATTGCTCTTTAACGATTTGTACTATTATCACCAACAGTTAATTATAATAACGTTTATGTTACATAAGTGCTGACACCGAGCACAACACATTCATGTAGGTATTCAAGCAGGCACACCCGCTTGGCATCACATGGTTAGTCATGACAAATAACAAAGCACATTGCTAGTGATCAAAGGGATTAACTGTCATTGCCTCATGGACTCCTATGAGACCATAAACAATACCATCAGAAACAAAACTGGGCTATATAGGCTTCCTGGCTAAACTGTGTGCAAAACATAACCTGTACGCAGCACTGATAGTCAAGTATGGAAATATTACAAAGGGCTTTCTTTGCTGTATAGCTATGTTTGGAGCTCCGCCTGGGCATAATGATGATAGGGCAAGAGAATAGGAGGGTTATCATAATTACAGAGTACTAGGAGAAGGTAATCTCCAGACTTTAACAAAACCAAGATTTTGGTTGGTGTTTTTGAAATCTGATCAAAAAAGTAAGTTGGTCTGCCTTGGCCACACAGAGAGCCTGTACTGCACTAGTAGGTGGGAGTTTGTTTACTCACTAGACAAGGACAAAGCTGCTCTCTGGTATCAGAAATTGGTTTTTAAAAATGTAGATCCATCACTACAACTGCTTATATGAAGCAGACCAGCGGATGCAAAACTTTTACCTGGCCTCCAATATTGAGAGCCATTGATCTGTACTATATAAACACACCTATGGCGAATCATTTGGCCTCATGTGGCAGAAGTAGCTAAGAGACAGGACCATCAAGCATCTGTGCACTGCTCCTGCCTGCCCCAGTGATTTTAGCGTGTGGTGGTAATGCTCCTCCAAATCTGCTCGACATCAACAGCCAGTGGCACAGAGAATCCATGTGTCACAATGGATGGTAGATGTAGTATCCTGCCTTCTAACGGACACAGTAGAGCAGTGAAGTAGATGCCAGAGCACAATGCAGTGAAAGCTTGTTTTAGAATGTTGAGTTCGCACTTACACGCAGCAGCAGAATAAAGATGTGTAATACTAAGCTCCTTGTGTGGCACTGCCATTGGCGGTTTCCCAGGGTGTGAAGACGCTGCAAATGGCGACCAAATAGAGCATAAGCAGCCTGAAGAATGACCGTGCTCTCCCAGAGTTTGCCATGGTCCAAGCAAACTGCATGTGCATGCCACGTGGGTCGCTGTCAAACAACAGAATCGACGCTTCATGCACCTGGAGTCAAAGCACAACTGAGCCAGGAGCCCCAAGAAAAAACATGCGGTTTGTGCCTACTGAGCTGTCCAATACCTGAAGTTACCGACCACCAAAGCTGTCAGATGATAGATCAGAACAACTCCAGAGGTCTCGAGCAAGTGACAGGCTTTGATGGAGACTGGGTAGAAGGTCACTGTTTGCCTGATTGTCCATGATGACTCAGGCCAGTCGATCGAAGGGGCTCAGTTACAGAACAAGTGCACTAGGCTCAAATGGACAGCCGACCGGAGCAGAAAGAGCTCCACCCTCAAGTTCAGCCACATAAGTACCCATGCTGCCACCTTTTTGAAACCACCACCACCTTTCGATACAGCCAGAAAGCAAAAGATTGGACAAAGACATTTGATGATTTCCCATGAAAAGACTGATAAAAAGATTATTAAGTATCTCAAAAATCTTGCTGGTCATGGTGTGAAAGAAGGCATAAAGAAAATGCTGCAAACTGACGAAGAAATTACATATTTTCAGATTAAAGAAACAATGCATCTAAAGTTCAATCAAGCACCCAGGGTTGATTACAAAAGATACATTCTCAGTGATATGTTGGTGAAATCATTGATGAATGTGTGGGCAGAGTTGATACGCCCGTCAAACACTGTAGGTTCAATATATTTAATGATGAGGCAGCCATGCAACTAAGTTATTGATGGATGCTTGTCAGATTGATTCTGATGATGAATGCTGAGAAAGACTTTTGGTCTGGAGCGAGTGTTGATGGCTGCCAGAGCTTAGGAGCAGGCTGAAAGACAAGCCACTGACATGAAGGCTGGAGGCACCGGATGTGAATCAGTCATGATTAAAACATTTAAGCAAAAGCAAAAGACTGAAGAGCATAAAGTGCTGACTGCAAGTAAAAATAATTTGTTTTAGATGTAGATCTTCATTTCCACACGAAGTTAAATGTCCTGCGATTGGACAAATATGTAAAGGCTGTGGGAAAGAGAACCATTTTGTGATGGTTTGTAAAATAAAGGAAAAACCAAGTGTGTCACAGCACGAAGACAAAATGGCCGCTAGAACATTCCAGAGGCAACATTTGACGCACACCCCAACAATTCAAGTGGCAACACCAATTGAGGCAAATTGACACTGAACGAAGTTGATTATCATCGAAATCATCATCAAACAGTTTGTCCGCCTCATTATCCAGTGAAAGCGAGGAAGGCGGTTGCGCCATATCAATGTTTACCTCAGCGAAACTTGTGCATGTTGGACTGGCTGCAAGCGAGGAAAAATGTCAGTCAAAGAAAAGTCAACATGCCAAAGCACCAAAGTCATGCAACCATTTTCTGAAAATTACATTAAAATAATTGATGGCAATAGCTTTCATCAACAGTGGTGCATCAATAAATACAATGCCTGCGGAGAAATACCATGAACTGTCTCCATTGACTGGACTTATGCCATCAAAAACCAGTGTATACTTGTCTGAATCGACAGCCATAAAAAGGCACAGTTCCTTTGAAGCAACATTGAAACACAAGAAAACGAAGGTGCAGGCACCCATCCATATGCTCAGTTTCAGTACCACTGCTGATATGGAACTGATTTCTCGGAATTACAACCTAAATGATCACCAAGAAATACTAGGTCAATTTCCTTAATTGTTACATGGTTTGGGAAAGATAAGGACAATGAAAGTAAAGTTAAACATTAATGGCGATGTTAGTCCTGTTGCCTAGAGATATAGACAAGTTGCTCTTCATTTTCAAGAAACTGTTGAAAAAGAATTTGAATCACTTCTTAAACATGACATTATTAAGCGTTTGACTGGTCTGACGCCATGGGTTTCTCCCAAAGTGGTATTTCCCAAAATGAACACTGAAGGAGTTGTATGTATATGCGTTGATATGCCCCAGGCAGACAAGGCAAGTGAGCGAGAATGACATCCAGGTCCACATATTACTGACATGGTAACGCAATTAAATGGTGCAAAGGTTTTCTCTCATTTCTCTCTGATTTAAATAAAGCTTTTTATCAGTTGGAACTTGAAGAGGGTAGCAGGTATATTACATGTGTCATACAACAGGTTATATATGCATTCAACTATAGCGATGACATATTTATTTTCGATGCTACACAAAAGCAGCATGATATGGCTCTCACCCAAGTATGTTAAGCAGGCCTGACTTTGAATGCAGAAAAGTGTAATTTTTACAAGACCATGCTAAAATTCTTTGGCCATATCTTTTATGATGGGGGTATGACACCCTATCCTACCAAAGTACAAACACTATCAAATGCTGAACACCCACAAGATGTTTCGATTAAGCGTTCATTTTTTGGCACGGCCAGTTACTGTTCAAGATACATACGAGACTTTGCAACCATAAGTGCTCCCTAACAAGAGTTAACGAAAAAAAATGTTTCATTCAAAGTGGTCACAAGAATGTGAAAGAAGTTTCAAGAAAATCAAGAAAAAAATTGAAACTGCTACTGAAATTGTCTGTTTCAATTTAAAGCTTTACTCTAGACCTGTTGGGTTGGGCGCTATCCTGGCACAGCACAACAGACACCCCCATGCTCGAAGGCATATCTTGGCATATGCCACTAGACGTTTGTCCCAAACAGAACGTTTTTACTCTCGACTCGATAAGAAAGTTTACCCATGGTATGGGCTTTTGAACATTTCCATGTATTCCTGTATAGAAAGCCTTTTATGCTGGTAACTGATCATCAAGCTTTATTGACTATCTTTGGCAATCCAAAAGCCAAGATGCCTTTTCGCCTTAAACAGTGGGGGACTCTGATTACAAGAGAATGATTACACCATTGTATATTGTCCAGGGAAGGATCAAAACCCAGCTGACTACTTTTCCAGAGTGCCTATACAAGGTCATGGTACTCCATCCAAGACTGCTGAAGCCTACAGTCATTTCCTTGTAAAGTCAAATATGCCAGCTTCCATATCGTTAGTCCAGATCATCACTGCTACGAGCCATGATAGTGACAAGCTGAAGTTGAAAGATATATTCACACATCAGTCGTGGAACCGACACACTCGATCTCTTACCAGTGATGGTGAATACCAAAAGTACAAAATTTCTAAAGATGAACTGTCTATAATTCAGGAAGGAGCTATACTGTGAGGGTCGTGAATCCTAATTCCGGAGAGTTTGAGACAGAAAATAATTGAAGTGGCTCACAAGTGACATTGTGGTATTGCTGTCACCAAGAGAGCTCTCCGAGATTGCATGTGGTTTCCATATTTAGATGAAAGGGTTGAAAAGATGATGTATATTTCCTTTAATTGAGAGTCAAATTTGTAAGGGCTTCTCTAGTCTGTCAGGTCGACGCATTTTGTCTGGGCCTCATCAGGACATTGGGCACAAAGGAAACCTCCAAAACTTGCCGGTAGTGTGGCATCAATCGGGACACAGTACACGGCACCAAGGACAAAGGACTACTCAGTAGAGAGCAGTTTTTCAGTTGAGTCGCTGGTCAAAAAAACGCATTTCCACCAATGCTTGGGTGTAGGTGCTAGATATGACTCTCCTGTGGTCTAATTTTTGCCTCGGGGAGATCAGGGAAATGAATTCAACAATTAAGGATCCTTTCAGGCCAAACGTATGGGCGCCAAACAAAGCTCTGTTTGGCGCCCACATGTTCGGCCAGAGAGTTGTGGAGGTTTCCTTTGTGCCCAATGTCCTGATGAGGCCCAGACGAAATGGGATGAAATGTGTTGACCTGACAGACTAGAGAAACCCTTACAAAGTTGACTCTTAATTAAAGAAAATATACAGCATCAACTAGTATACAAAGGGGGTGAGACATATTATTCCCCGGATTGGTGCTGGTGCAAGGGCTATCTTTTTGATATGGGTTGCGAATCATAGTTGGTCAACAAAGTGTTTCTTCGCAGCCCCTTAAGAAATTAGGGCAACAAAGATTCTGTCTGTTTGGCAGAAGATACTGTATGAGGGTTTATGTATGTTAAATTTATATGTATATAATTTATTTATCACTTTGTTGTATGTATATGTAGATACTTTATGTGTTTTTGTGTGCTCTTTGACAAATATATACAGAGAAAAAAACATCTGGATCACAGACCGGTGTGAGTGCTTTTTCAATTAGATAAAAGGTTTGAGAATTATTTTCTGCTCGAGGGACTAATTAAGGTTTCCTTCTGATTTAGAAATATTATTGTTTGATCGATTCCGTCGCATCAATTTTCGTTTTTGCAGTTTATATTGGCCAGGTGCACGCGGAGTATTAGGGCAACCCCCCTTTTATTGAAACAAAGAAATCAGTACAGCGTGCAATTCTTGAGAGGCTTAATTTGCAAACTGAGTTGAATTCCATCCACCCTATGAGTCTATCGTTCCACACTTCACTTGATCACGGATGAAAGTCCTGCGACTTTGATGTTAGGGAGACAACCAAGTAACCTTAATGGATCAACAAAAGAGAAGAAGAGAATGAGACTACTCGAATGAAAGACTTGGTTCATATAGAAAAGATGAAACCTATGTAGATAAGATACGACATGCAAAGAACATTGGGGCAGATTTACAAGCCCCTGCGCCACGTTTACGCCGCCTTGCGTGATGCAACAGTGGCGTAAACGTGGCTCATCCCTGCGAGGCATTTACAACGTGACGCATCTAGGGAGATGCATCACGTTATAAAGCCCAGCGCCACAATGGGGGCTTTCCCACGCAGGGTGGGCGTTCCAGCGCCTGTGCGCCTCGCAAAAGTGCCTGCATGAAATCTACAAGATTTCACTCAGGCACTTCCGCGACGCTGCTACGTCAATTCCTTACACCTGCTTGAAGCAGGCCTAAGGACTGACGCAGCATTTTAAGTATTGGGCGGCCCTGAGCATTGCTGGAGTTGCGTTGCGCTTGCGACGCGAATCCAGCGATGCGCCGCCCTTACGTCACGAGATGCGTCACGCATCTGCCTACCCTTGCGCCATGGCGCACTGCATTGTAAATGCGGCGCTTCTGCCATGACGCAAGGGTAGTTTTGCGTGACGCATTTGTTCTGGCGTATCTCTGCTGATATGCAGAGATGCGCCAGAACTCGTAAATATGCCCCTCTGAGTTTAAAACAGGGGATCTAGGTAATCGCACGCCAACTCTGAAGGAGAAAATCTGATGCTGCATATTTCTACGTTGTGTCCCCCAAGGGACATATGGAGACTGCCCAGCGTCCTGGGAAGTCTGTTACTAGAGATTCTTCTCACTTTTAGCATTTGATTCATCATTCTTCTGATCAAGATGGTGAAAGAAAGACTGAACCTGAGAACCCAGTGACTGCTGTTACTTCTTCACTATCTTCAAAGAACTACGACAGTGAGGATGACAGCTTTCAACTTCCAGTAAACAGATCAGGTCAAATAATTTAAGTACCAAGAAGGATGATTAAAAGAATGTGATTGAATATATACATATATATTTGTTGATTTGTAATAAATATTAAGGGCCAGATGTAGGTAATTCCGATTTACCGACTCTTAAATACCGACTCATACCGAATCAGTATTTAAGAATCGGTAAATTGGAAGGAGGCAGATGTAGGTAAAAAATGACTGATTCTGTAAGAGTCGGTATTTACCGATTCTGTAAATACCGAATCTGTATTTCCCATTGATTCCTATGGGCCTTGAAGCCCATAAGAATCAATGTGAAATACAGATTCGGTATTTACAGAATCAGTAAATACCGAATCCTGGCAGGGGGAACAGGGTGTCACTTTGACACCCTGTAGCACCCCAAATGCAGGCTTGTGTGCCATGTGGCACACATACATGCCCTAAGGGCATGTCTGTGTGTCACATGGCATAGGTGGACATGCACAGATGTGCATGTACACTGGAATTCGGTATTTTACCACCCAATAGGAATGGGTGGTAAAATAAGAAATCCTAAGGGCCTGTGGCACTGCAAACTGTGCCACCTACATATGGATTTACGGAATCGGTATATTTACCGATTCGGTAAAATAACAAAGTGGTAAATTTACCGAATCGGTAAATATACCGATTCTGTAAATTCTGACCCACCTACATCTCAAAAGCCAAATACCGGTCGGTAACGGCCGGAATCGGCCGTTACCGACCGGTATTTGGTGACCTACATCTGGCCCTAAATGTTTTTTATTTAACAGAGGGGGGTGGGGGGGGGGGGGGGGGTGTTGTGCCTTGCGATATTTTATGACAGAACCCTTATGGCTCCTAACGGACTCCGTACATCTGTGAAGTAGGCATCAGAGCACATTGCCAACAAAGCATGTTTTAGAATGTTGAGTTTGCAGTTACACGCAGCAGAATAAAGGTGTGTAATGCTAAGCTCCGTGTGTGGTGTGGTCATTGGCAGGTAACCAGGTTGGGAAGAGGCTACAATAGACTCAGAGCCTCACCTGTATCAGGCTGGTTGTATCCTGTCACATCAAAGATATTTTTTACAATTCAGAGGCATAGAGTTTAACCTTTGCTTTGTGCTTTAAAAACACTCCTCACCAGCATGAGGTATCAAATGAAAACGCAGGCTCCAGTCCACTCTGGAGAATGTAAGATGCCAAAATTAAATGTGTCACTTAACACACACACACACACACACACTGGTATTCTTCAAAATCTTGTCAGTGCAGTAGTGTGCATATGAGGCTGGCAAGTAAAACAAGCAAGTGATAGCAAGCAAAGGACGTGAGTGATGGTGCAGTTATTGGCAGGTATCATGGATGTTGTAATATCTTACATACAGGGCCGCTGAAATTTTGGCATAATTATAGATTTGCCATATAATCCATCATCTGTCTAGCTCAAACGGTTCAAAGGTTACAAAAAATGCTGCGACACATTTTGACGTGCAGTTGAAGGCCTTTTGTACAACTGGACTGGTCTCCTTTTTTCCCCTTATTTATATATTTGAGTGTTAAACGGATTCTAAGGAGGTGTAACCTTTTCCCAGCCAATGTTTCCAAGTTTAAAAATGACGAAATAATGAAGTAATACTTTAAACAATGTGCAGAACTATGCTGCATAATTTGCCTTTTCTTACCACATAATTTACTCAAACCTGATGCATAATTTGGCACTCGCCTGCTGCGTAATTCCAGTGGCCCTTCTTACAGGTCACAGAGGTAGCTGCAGCGTGGGAAATGTAGTACGCGGCTATCATTGGAAAGAGCATGCAAGCATGCCTGTATGATTTAGGGTTAACAAGCATGGGAAGGTCGTTGTTTTTTGCTGATAAGGTGGAGGGCAGAACTGAATATGTTGTTAACGACCATGGAGCAGGCCGGCTCAGTTTGTGTACTGTGTTTGGCTCTAGATATAAAAGGAAGGAACCTTTGCAGTAGAAGGGAAGTTGGAAACCTAAACGTGTGGTAGCTGATTTGCAAAAGAGAACTTGATGGCCACTTACAAGCGCACCAAGCTCATCCACACTTGACTTGAATGGGCACCTCATGGAGCTATGTTCCCCTGTGCTAAAGCATTCTGCAGAAAGGAGTTATCCACAGGGTGGTTATAAAAGCACAGAGATGAAAGGTAAATAAAAAGGTGCCTCTTCCAATAGGACGCACATAAAACTAAAGGTTCCTGCAAGAGAAGGTATGGAAGGCTGGGAATGAGTAGAAGCACTTCAGAAGCTGCACTGAACAGACCAGCATGCACAATGGCTTCAATAGTTGCATGATTACTACGCTTCATACCCTTGACATGGCGCCATACACTCCATTAATTCACCTGCCCTTGCCGCTCTTGGTAAGACTGATAGTAGGGGAAGCTGTGCGCTGAGGCGAGCACATGGCCGCCGGCTGATTGAGCTACTTCGTGTTGTAAGAAGCGACAGCAAATAGCGAGGTTCAGCCAGCCAGTGCACAAAGCGATGCTTGAGTAAACGACTGAAAGGCCTGTGGGAGCATCGGCCACTTCCGGTTGCACTCATCGGCGCTGCGCCTGCACGTGGCCCACGCCACGCCCTATCTGGGTCCCTGCCTCTTGGCAAGCCGCTTCCGTCTGTGCCAGGTTTCGCAATTGTTACCGTTGCCAGACGAGTCATCATTACGGATTCACTAGTCAGTGAACCGAAAACAATGTAAGTGACAGAGAAACTCGCTCCATGCGGGTATCGGCCACCCACGCCCCGGGGAGTAGTGATGGGTGGGACGACTGGGTCATGGATGGGTGAGATCAAATAGCAAATAGCCTGCATGGGCACCTGTGTGTGCGCGCGCAAATGTTCATTAAAGTGAATAGGGAAATAAACGTGCATATTTACAAATGGGAAGTTCTTCAAAGCGTAGGAGAGCACACGCTGGTTATAGGGTTAATGAGGTTTCTAATGTGTACACAGAACCAGACCCTGGCCTACACTGCATTTCCACTGTCTGCTCCACCACCGCCTCTCCTCTTCCCAGGTGCTTTACTTCTAGTTACACACTGGTGACAGCACGACATTCTCCTCTGTCAAAGTGGCAGGAAATGCTGCCCTGTTTAGTGTTGCTTTAGTTTTTAGGGTGACTTCTCTGAAGAGGCTGAATCTGCTTTTAGGGGAGCCCTTGTGTAGAGGAAACTCCGACTGGCTACCCGCCTCATCTCACGCTCTTTGCGGGATTATAGGGCGAGAGAAAGAAAAGGGGGGGCCAATCGGCCCCCACGCAGGCATGGCAGGGCCCGGCCCCTCCCATATCCTGGCCCCTTCGTGGTGGCTTGTCCCTCCCCCTTGCCCCGGAAGTAGTTTTGTGCTTCCGAGCCGGGGGGGCGGGGCCGCGACCACGAAGGGGTTAAGAGCCTGGGGAGCGCGGGAAGCGGCCTCTTTGTGCCCGCGCTCCCCAGGCTCGCTCATCGCCCCACCGTGGGGCTCTTTAATTTTCTTTTTTGTTTCTCCTACAGGTTGCCTGGTACTTGCTGTGGTCGTTTTTTTTTTAGCTGTGGTCGTTTGTTGGGGACCTTCAAGCATCAGGAGAATCTGCGGGCCCGGAGATCGGGAATCCAGCGAGCGCACCTGCTGAGAGCTGCGGTCGCCTTTGGTTAGTTACAGGCATCGAGGAGCGGAGCTGTTGGGCCCCCAGCGGCCCGTAATTTCTTTATTCCTTTGTTCCCTCTGCAGGTCTGCGGTCTGGGGAGCAAGCAGAGTCGAGGAGGATCCTGGTCTCGGGAAGGAGCAGACAATGGCGAGCGGAGGAGGATTCCATCCGGAGGCCCCGAGGCACCGGTTGCGGCAGCGAAGCCATTGGGGCAGTGGAGCATTCGCAGGAGGCGCAGATGGAGCAGGACGTGCGGCGCAAATGGAGCAGGACGTGCGGTGCAGGGATCGTCCGAGAGGGAGCCCAGGAGATGTCGAGAGTCTTCCAGCACAGAGCCCGGGTCTGGGCATGACGCGAGCCGGGGTTTAAAGGTGAGCCAAGGGCCGTTGTGCCGCGGGTAATCTCCCCCGCTGCTGAGTGTGGCTAGAAAGGGTCATTCTTACAGTCTCACAGGCTTGTAGGTAGAGGCGGTCTCCGCGCGGTTTCAGCGCCGGCCGCAGCTCCGACATAAAGTCTACTTGTCCTCACAGTGTCATTCCCTGCACGGAGTGTTTAACGCGCCATTATTTCTTATAAAAACAAGTACGGAAGCCAGAGCATAATGTCACTGTGTAGGCTATAATGTGAAGCACGAGCACAGAATGTTTGAATGATAATAGTGCATGTTAACTGGTAATAACGTGGGATCTAATATTTTAGGTGTAGTAATAAATGTCGGAGTATGTATAGCTACACTTGTTCGAAATATTTTATTGGGTCCAATTTATATTTAATGGCAAGAAACCAATGCACAAGGGTTGTGTTTATGTGCGTGTATACATTTGTATATATACATGTATATTAAGAACAAAGGAAAACCCTTCAGGTCTCCTTTTAAATCTCCAGCGCATCGACCAATAAATACATCCTGTCGCGCGCTATTTCGGCTCCTATTCCCGGCGGGCCCCGGGGTCGTAAGGAATGTTCAACTCCGGCCAGAATGAGTACGGGAAGAGGCAGGCTTTAACCTGGTTCAGATGAGAACAGAAACGATTCGTGAAAAGCCCAGAGCAAGCCAGGGTACCTTCTGAAGCCATTCATTCTGTAGCTTGCATAGTCTCTCTAAACACTGGCGTTTCGTGATTAATGTGTAAATCAATCCAATGCATCGTTTATACTGCAAAGATGAATGTTCCCCTTGAGTGTTCAGGAACCAGAGAGCTACTATTTTCCTGTGCACAGTAGTTGCAAGCCTTTTTTTAAAGTACAGTAAATCATTCTTTGCTTACAGCGTCTAATTTTACTAAGACAGCCCTCACAGGCCAGGGTTCAGCTCTTTGTGCCCGTCCAACCAATCATCTTTTAATGACCAATAACGCGCAGCGATTAATGCCGGACGCGACGAGTGTAAAGGTTTAGGTTCGAGGGTACTCCCAGTTACTTGGGTACCTCTTGGTTAATAGACTCGTTTATACTGCAAAGATGAATGTTCCCCTTGAGTGTTCAGGAACCAGAGAGCTACTATTTTCCTGTGCACAGTAGTTGCAAGCCTTTTTAAAGTACAGTAAATCATTCTTTGCTTACAGCGTCTAATTTTACTAAGACAGCCCTCACAGGCCAGGGTTCAGCTCTTTGTGCCCGTCCAACCAATCATCTTTTAATGACCAATAACGCGCAGCGATTAATGCCGGACGCGACGAGTGTAAAGGTTTAGGTTCGAGGGTACTCCCAGTTACTTGGGTACCTCTTGGTTAATAGACCCGCCTGTAGCCTACTGACTGGAGATGTGTGCAGGTATGCGTTGCCTGTGCACACCTGTGTAAAGTATGTATGCTCATGTATCGTGTTGCATCTAAATGCAATGTGAGGGCCTCTTAGGAATTATGAGGGCTATTAAAGTTCAAGCTGGGCAGTTCGAGCTGCTGCCCTAGGACCCTGGATACCCAGGCTTGAATCCTAGCCTTGGCGATAGACAACATTGTGTGATTCTGGGCAAATCACTTGATCTGTGTCTAATTATGTGTATAGTGTATTTTGTGTAACCCCCAGGTGATGTACACGATCTTGTAGATGTGCAGTGCCTTGTGTGCTTCACAGTTAGGCTTGCGCTGTATAAAGAAAATCCCTACATTCATAAAACAAGTGTTGCAAAGCGAGACCGACTGGCTTTGCCGGTACCTGTTACTGATGCCAGGAGGCAGAGAGGTTAAGCTGGCTTTAATGATGCCAGTCTGGATTTGTGGCCCATAACACTGCGTTTATAATTGTTTAAACCGAATTGTCCCTGCAAGGGCCAGGTGCACCTCGCAAAACATCATTTTCATGTGCAGGCGGGACGGTTGGGCAGAGGCGAACGAGAATACAGTTCTTCACACCAAACACGGCCAGGGAATGTCGGCACCTCTGCATTTGGGCGGTCTCCCCACCAGCGTTTCTGGCGGGGTCACCTCTACACCGTGGCGACTGGCAGAGTCCGAGTGTCCTGCTGTGCTCGCCAGGGCAGATGTGTGCACCGAGGTCCGGCTGGTAAACCTGCATCTTTTTGCCATATTTACTGTTACCGCTACCCTGAGAGTCATGCTTTTAGTCTTTCACTCCGCACGCTGAATATATTTATGAATAAACATTGATAAAAAGCTACTGTTGGCACTTGGCAGGTAATGGCACCTGGACTCACCTAGTCTGTTCATTTACCTGCCTGCTGGAGCCACATTGACTCATCGTCGTGTCTAACTTAGTCTTTCTTTCTACTTATTTTATTAGCATATGCACTATGCAACTATGCACACTCCCCCACACCCTAGCAAATACACTATCGGTGGAAACTTAAAGTATGCTGATCGACTGCCTCAAGTACAAAACTTAAAAACCCTTCAAAAGTATCGTCCACTTTCGTACATCTCTGTTGACTCCTCATTTGCAAAGAGACACAAATGCCCTTTCTTTTAGACATATCACAAAGCATTCCTTGCACTGCTGGCAGGACTGATTGGCTCCTGTTTCACATCACCACAGTGCAAACACTCCCCACTCAATTTACCCATGCTAATTCTGTTAATATTTTATTGTGTCCTTTGTCCTCAGCTCCCACCTTGACACCCACTCAGGCGACATTCACCTGAGGCACGATCACGCTGGGTCTCACACTGATCCCCATGGCAAAGGTTGCCAGGTGCCCAACCCAAGATACATGACAGCATCATGGCAATCCTCTGATGTGGCTGACCTCTGTCGAGCTATGATTTAGCCTACTGCCTTTTTGGTTATTGCTTATGTTCCAGAAAAAAAAATCAATTTTTGTAGCACAAAGTACATTTCTGGGCCAAAAAGCTTTTTAATTAGCGAAAAAATCTCAAAAGTTCCCCATGCCAAAGTGCCGTCACAAATAAACCTATGCTTTTCCTATGGTAATCAATACCGATGCGCTCGAAAAGCCCATCAAGTAACATTATTGGGATTATCAAAGGACATACTAAAGAAAGAAACTGTCTGTTTACAACTGTACCAATAACAGAAGATTTTTTATGCAACAGAACTAAGGTCAAGCCTTCTGAATCTACCAGCTACAATACACAAAGCACAGTGTACTTAATTTTGTATCAATGTGAGAAACCATCTTTCAGGAAAATTACTCAAGAATTAAAAAAAAGAATAGTTCAATATAAATCGTGAATAAGGTGCAAAACTAAAAAATGAAGGACCCTGATTATTTCTTATTTTTCTTATAAAGCACACGTTACTATTAAGGGTATAAATAAGAAATCTCTTTTCTTTTTTTTTTAAAAAAATGGCTCCTAACAAACTCTACACGGTCAGGATGCACCAAGTATACATGTTTGCTTCGAGGGCAACTAGGGAATAAAAAACTATCTCTTTGAGTACATACATACAAAACAAGTATGAGCCTTCATTGGCCCACAACGCCAAGATGTTTTATTTTCTGATAATCATGAAGGTTGTGAATAAATATGTTCCCAGTGATGACTGAGGATTTCTCTGTCCTGTAATTCAGATGCGATATCTGGGAACTACATATCCCATAAGCCCTGATCTGCACATGTGGTTATGACATCACCACACATGCGCACTGGGCCCTTGACGTAGGTCCCTTGCTCACTTTTGAGGGCTGTTAGCCTGAAACCGGTCCCAGGAAGGTTGTTTCCGGTCCAGTGAAGACATGGCTTGGCAGTTCCGCGTGGACTGTTCCCATGAGGCACAGAGTCAAGACTGATTTGCATATAGCTGGGTCTTAACTGGGGTGGCGAATTGAGCTAAATAACGATGATGGATTAAAACCAGATCTGTGACTGGGGGTGTCTGATAAGTTTCAGCACTCTGTCCATTATCTCCTTGAGTTTGCTTTGTTCGCCCTAAGTTGGCAGGGTATGCCCAGACATGGGCCCCTTGCTCACTTTGCCACTGGAATCAAGATAGCCTGGCAGATAAGGGCTGTCAGCCCGAAACTGTTCCCAGGAAGCTTGTTTCCGGTCCAGGAAAGATCTTGCTTGGCAGTTCTGGCTGAACTGTTCCCATGAGGCACAGGGTCAAGACTGATTTGCATATAGCTGTGCCTGAACTGCAGTGGCGAAGTGAGGTAAAGAGATGATGGATTCAACCTAGATCTGTGACTGAGGGTGAGTGTCTGAAAAGTTTCAGCACTCCGTCCATTTGCTCCACGGAGCAAGACCTCTGACCTCCTGGTCAGGAAACTGCTCTACCCTCGCTCAGCTCCATTCTACAGTGTCTGTCTCCAGCGCAGCCTAGTCTTCAGGTAGGTGTTCGAGGCCCTTCTTAACCTGCAGACTCCTGCCTGTGCCTCATCCCTGGTGGTCCAGTGAAAGAACCTGCTCTTCTGCTGGGCTGCGCTGCCAGCCGTTTTCTGTCTTTTTTATGCCCTGTTCTTTTTCTGTGCTATTCTTTTGCTGCTTTGTGTGCCTTTGCCTCTGCTCTTCTGTTCTGCCTTTTTTCACTTTTGCCTTTGCCTCTCTGTTCTGTCTTTTTTCACTTTGCCTTTCTTGCCTTTTTTGCCTTTTCACTCTTTCACTTTCTGCCATTCCCGCTGCTGCTGCCCCTGCGGCCCCTCGCCCGCGTGTTTCAGCTCCCTGCCTACCAGCTGCTCTCCCTCCCTCCGGCCCCTACTTAGTGGCGGCCTCTGTGCGGCTGCGCTGCTGTCATGCCTAAGGCACAGCACAGGCACACCTCCAAACTCCCATGGACAGACCATTGTTGCATCCACTTCACCTTCAAAACAACCATCACCCACAAACCTCCACACCAGCTCCCACACAAAAACTGGAACACAACGACCAGCTCAATGCCTCCCTCAGCAGCTCCACTACAACCACCACGGACGACGACCCAAACACCACAGCCCAAACCCTGCACAAATGGATCACCGATTGCGCCAACACCATCGCCCCCCTCAAGAAAACCACTAACACACATGCCAAGAGAGCTTGCTGGTTCTTCACCAAATTCAGAGAATCCAGACAAACATGCAGACGCCACGAAAAGGTCTGGCAAAACTCCAAAACAACAGTAGCTCATGACAACATCAAAGCAGTCACCACCGCCCACCACCAGCTCATCAGAAACACAAGTAAGAAAGCACTCCAGAACAGAAGCTCCGCCTAGGCACACAACAGCAAGGAACTTTTCAGCATCATCAAAGAGTTCGCCCAACCCGACAGTGAGACTACAAACATCCCCCTCCCTGAACCTCTGCAACAAGCTCTGCTCCTGCTTCCACACAAAATCAAGACCATCTATGACTACTTCAACAACAAAAATCCACACACGGAACCCACACCTCCCACTCCCGACAACACGCAGCCAACACTTGACAACTGAACCGCACTCACCACTGACACCCTGAAGACAATGAAGTCAATCCACTCCGGGGTCCCAAGGACTCCTGCCTCCTTCATATCTACCAAAGAACCGCCACCATCATCACCCCTGAGCTTTGCCGAACCATCAACCTCTTCCTCAAGACTGCGTTCTTCCCTGACAACTGGAAACATGCTGAGCTCAACCCTCTTGTGAAGAAGCGGCGGACCCCATCGCACTCCAAAACTTCAGACCTATCTCTCTACCCCCGTTTCCGACAGAAGTCATCAAAAAAGCCGTCAAAAGCCATTTCGCCTCCTTCATTGAAGAAAACAACATCCTCAACACCTCCCAATCCGGCTTCAGGAAAAACCACTGCACAGAAACCGGCCTCCTTGCTGCACCATAGGACATCCGCTCCCTCCTCGACCCAGGGGAGACTGTGGCCCTCATCCTCCTGGACCTCTCAGCAGCCTTTGACACAGTCTCTCATGCACCCTAGCAAGCAGACTCCACAACGCAGGGATCCGGGACAAGGGCCTCAACTGGATCGGCTAATTCCTCTCCGGAAGAACGCAGCGGGTCAGTCTCCCACCCTTCCTCTCAGATCCCCCACCGATCACCTGTGGAGTTAACCAAGGATCCTCCATCAGTTTCACCCTGTTCTACATGACCTGCTCGCCTCCATCGTCAGATCCCAGGGACTCAACATTGTATCCTATGCAGACGACACCCAGCTCATACTCTCCCTATCCAACAAACCCAACGCATCCAAACATAACTTTCAAGAAGGAATGGAAGCAGTTGGCAAATTGATGAAGAGCGGCTACGTCTAACTCAAAACTAACAAAACCGAAGTACTCATCATGGGCCCACACCCCGACGCCTCACCTGGTGGCCCCCCGCCCTCGGGAACCCGCCCATCCCCACGGACCACACAACCAACCTCAGAATCATCCTGGACTCCGAACTCATTATGGACCGGCAAATCAACGCAGTCTCATCTCTCCTGTTTCCACATTCTCTGGATCAAATGGATCCCTCTCGAACACAGAAAGACCGTCACCCACACCCTAATCAGCAGCAGACTCGACTACGGCAATGCTCTCTATGCCGGACTCAACAAGACCATACCTGTAAACTCCAGAATGCCTCCACTAGACTAGTACTCAACCTACCGCATCACTGCCACATCCCCAAACACCTGCGTACACTACATTGGCTCCCCATCAAGAAAAGAATCACCTTCAAGCTTCTCAACCACACCCACAAAGCCCTCCACAACACCGGACCTGCATAATTGAACTACAGTCTCAAATTCCACGCACCCCAAAGATCCCTCAGCTCAGCCCAGCTCTCCCTTCCTACGGTGCCTTGCATCAAGAAGACCATTACAGGAGGTCGCTCCTTCTCTTTCCCCGCTGCCAAGGCATGGAACACCCTCCCTCTCCACCTTCGACAAACGACAACACACTCCACGTTCATGAAGGACCTCAAGACTTGGCTCTTCGACGGATCTCGTTGAACATCCTGGACTTGCACTCTCTATAAACCCCCCGCCCCCCCTCCTCCCCAGCACCTTGAGATCCACTCAGGTGAGTAGCAGCGCTTAACAATCCTATGATTGATTGAAGTACATGAGTGATAACCAAGTTGATGATTTACACATGAATAGAAATGTTAATTTGTGTTTCTGTTTCCTGTAGAGTATGGCGAAATCGTGCAACAGGTAAGACTAATAATTACCACTTACTACCATGAGTAATATATGGCAGCAGGTCACCTCTACATATTCCTAATTACTAATTGAAGTCTCCTCATATAAGTTTTACCCCACAATGTTCGTCTACCAACAGTGAAGGTCACTGGTATGATGAGGTCTTTTGTCTCAAATCTAAATTAATATATATCAGTGCACTAATTGTATTCATTTTGTCTTTTTTTCAACTAGTGTCCTCTATTAACTATTTGGCACCTCCCTGATGAAGATCTCATTTGATATAGGCTTCATTATGAGGTTGAGATGCGTCGGCACAACATGTGTTCATGAGGAGCTAATATGCCTCTACAACATTTTTAAACCTCTTCTTGAATGCTGGGAAACAACAGGTTTCATTCTGAAAGGTTCTGACCATTACTACATGAACTGCAACCCAAAAATATTTTTCTGAAGTGTAATCTCAAGCATTGTGTTCGGCACACATCCACATAAGAATGTGCATTGTTTACGTTTGTGCTAATTCGTACTATTTCTGTATGTCTGTATGTTTTTGTTTATGTACTGCGATATATGTATGTCAATATGTGGAGCTACTACAAAAAAAATTAGGTCACAATATATATATATTAAAGTAAATTGAGCACAATGAATTCATTACGTGCATTCACTACAATTAAATAATTGTTGACATTTATGGCAAATGAGAGTGTCATGCTTTTTATCTCCTTATTGAAATTACAGCACAAAGCCTTACTTCTCTCAGAAAGGCTTAGTGTCTCATTTAGAGGTGGTTGCTAATGGTCCAGCCGACACAAAAAGTCAGAGTTCCCGTCCACCTGCCTATCTGAACCAGATGTCCTGTCCAGCTGCCTCTATGAACCACAGGCCCATTCAGAGGGCAGCAGTTCATTGTATTCTTGAAGGTGGAGCTGTGCTCATTTCTGCCTGAGCAACCATTGTCTCAGCAGACCTGCAACAACAGTAATTGGCATAGGGAATGCCTGATTCAGGGAAGAGACACCAACATCAGTGCTTCTAGCATCCCTTCAGCCCAACACTAGAGTTGAAATCATGATGGTCTAGGACATAAAAAATATTCAAAACGTCCCACACACACAAGGAAAAAACCCCAATGAATAGAGGACATTAGTTACATGTGTGCTACAGAAGGCCCCTACTCTTGCCTGGAGATTAGTAAGAAACCACTGCGTGGTGGATCTGGCCCACAGCCTTTTATCCCCATGAAGCAGCATTCACCATGTACAAATACCAATATTGTCTGATATATTTCCTTGTGATTGTGATTTTGTCCTAATGTAACGCAACTGGTGCTCATGTTAAGCGCTCTGATACCTGATTTCAGGTCAAGTTCGCGCTACATAAAACTTTGAGAAAGAAAGAAAGAATCAGAGGTAGAAATATTAGTGTCCTAGAGATTTATTCACTGGATAACCAACATGTGGAAATGTAAACAATTATCAAAATCATACTAGGGTTTCCTCTTTGGAAACGTACCTTACACAAGCATGATAAACGTATTTATAACTCACCTTGTTGATATCCTTTGGAGCAAAGGTCACACACATTGTACAATACACAAAAATGTGAATCACAATAGATAAGGTCAAGAATGCAATGCAGCATGCTTCAACAAAATGATACTTTTATTTATTTTGGCCATATATTATTCTCTGATTTTATGTTCACATGTTACTCTAGAATATTAATACAAATTAGTCAGTGCATACTAATATTTACATATATGCATGCAGTACTCGCTTTTGCCTGAAAAGACCCTGTGATTTCTGAAATGCCAATCAGACCTCCCCTGAAATTAGTATCTCTGATAGAAGATGGATCCAACTAGATTTGCTTTTCGTGAGAGTCTCTGAGTGTATAACAGGATGTCAATTTGTCCTTTAATTGAGCATGGTTTCTGCTCCAGTCAGTTTCTAATCTTAGTATCTGTAAGAAAGTGCCCTCTTTTTGCATGGTTAGCCCCACTTTTTGCTAAACTGCTGATGTGCTTTGATTAAGTGTGGCCTGGGTTCCCGCCAAAAAGGTGCCCAGGGCCTATGTTCTTTCCCTAAAGTGCATTGAAAGCAAAACCCAATTGGCACTCTTTGGCCACAGGTCAGTCCCTTGTAAATGGTACTACTGGCACCAAGGGCAATGTGGCCAGGGAAGGCTGCAGCACTTATTGTGCCACCCTTAGAAGCCCTGTACCTTTACACACACACACACTGCCTTTGCAGGCTGTGGGTTTTGGTGCAGAACAAAGTGGAGAGTCGATATTGCACACATCACTGTGTGCCAAGCCTACAAACCACTGCACTGGCATAGGTCAACCACACCCCTAGCTGGGTCCACTATACAAGTGGTGAGGATACAGGTGCATGAGCCCCGTACCCCTACAGTGTCTAAACCAATTGTTAGACATTGTAAGTGCAGTAATGCCATTAAGTGTATATGGTACTGGGTGTTTGTCATTATGAAATGCACAGCACTATAATGGCTTTACTGAAAACTGGGATGTTAGGTACCAAACGTCTCAGCACATTAAACCAACACTGATGGCAGTGTGGGATTTAATGAAAAAGGCACACAGAGGGCATCTTAGAGATGCCCCCTGGAAAATGACTTAGCACTAGTGTCCAGGCAACTGGCCCCCACCGGTTCTGACCCCCACTTTGGATGGGAGAATCAATGAGAAAACCAAGTGAGGAAGGGAGGTGTGCCCATCTTTGCCAATCCCACCCCTCAGGTGGGAGAGGCGAGGTGAAACACAAATCTCAGTTCCTGCCATCTTGCAGATGGGGGGCCCCAGCCAACCAGAGTGAGGAATATGCCCCCCTCCCACTGGAGGGTGGCCTAATAGGGGATGTACCCACCCGAAGGAAGGGACCCATTAGTCCCAACCTTTACCTACCTGTGACACCACTAAATCTAGTTGTTTGAGAAAGACAGAAAGACCAAGAAGGAGAGAAGAAGAAGGACTGAAGAGCTGTGCTGAAACTAAGAAGATGAGGATGCTCACTTACTTGGCCCCAGTCCTACCGGCCTGTCCCCACCTGGAACCTGCTCCAGTGAAATCCTGGCGTGTCCTGCAGCCAGCAACCCCTAGAGCCCTGAGGAACTGCCCTGCCTTCCACAAGAAAGACTTTGTCTCCTGTGAGCAATGGATTTGCTCACCCACAGACTCTGGCTCCGGCCAAATCCGTGAGTCTGCACCACTCTGCACTCGACGCCTATGGCGCAAGTTTGAGTGGCCCAACACCACAAGGAGGTCTTCCCGGTGATCCTGAACTGAGATCTGGTGATCTCTGACCTGCCTCGAATCTCCAAGCGAAGCCTGCAGCCTCTTTCTGGAGGATCCCCTCGACTGAAGCTGGTAAGAAAACCCCGATGCCTAAAGACACCCCTGCACCCGACCTCTCATGGCCTTCGGTGGCGCAAAAGAAGGTGTCCCAGCATCCCCAGGCATCCCAAATTACCTCTTCAACCGGTTGTCACCTCCAGAAGATCTTCGGCCCGAGCCTGCAGTGTTTGTTGCAACCATAGCATCCCCATTGAAAACAACAGGGCACCAACGCCAAAACAGCACCCTGCACCCAGACGCCCCTGCGCAACTGCGGGTGTACCTTGGGTGCTAGCTCAGATCTCCCTTGGCCCTGAGTTCAACACCAGGAGCTTTTCTCCCACAACCTTGTGGCCTGCTAGTGAGCAACCACCAACAGGAGGCCCTCTAACATTGGGCCTCAGGATAACATTGAGCTTCAGCACTCTGCACCCAGACGCCCTAGTGCCACTGAGGGTGCCTTGAGAGTGCACCCTTGACCCTGGGGGAACCCTGGTTTTAACCCCAGAATACCAACTACCACCAACTTGTACTTACATTTAAACCGATAACTCAATTTCCTGATTGCATTGACTGCTTTTTCCTAAAAAATGTTGTGTGTAGTTGGTTTTGTATGAAACATTGAAAAACTGCAAATGAAAAACAACTGCTTTACTTACCTTTTCTCTAGGGAACGTCCCAGTGTAATATCTAGGCATATCACACTGAGTAGAAAAAGTAATCCATAAAGTAAGCTGTAAAGTAATCAAAAGAAATCTAACAATAGTTTCCACTGTATTGAAAGCATTTACAAACCTGTAACAAAGTTATTTTTATTCAGCTCGTTTGTATTGTTCAATCTGCCTAGAAAAGTACCATTTACACTTACCTGTACCAGGCTTGCTTGGTTCTAGAAAATAAATATTACTAAATAATATTTTTATACAAATCAAATTGGTCTGAGTTCAGTCTTTGAGTGTGTAACATCAGTTGCTGATTGAGTGTGTTCAACAAATGCTTAACACTACCCTCTGATAAAGCCTTACTGCTCACCCGCACTACCACAAGTAGAGAGTAAAGTGCTATCTACTTTTACCTTTGCCTTCCCTTGGGGTTCCACTGGACTCTGTGCACACTATAACTCATTTTGGTATGGTATATACAGAGCCACCTTCCTACAGTATGCGATTGAGCATCAAAGAAAATTTCCATATGCGTCACTTACCTAGGCAGTTCAACCAGGTTATATGGTTTTTGTCAGGCAGATCCTAGAAAACTCTCCAAAGAAATGACTGTAACATCTTCAAGACCCACACAGTTACTATATATTTTAATTCTACACACAAATACAAAAATGCTCCTTCAAGGTAAAGGAAGTGTTTTATTGTTTCGAAGTTGAGTAACTTCAAGATACCTGGACAAGATTTCTCGCATATGCACACCCAAGATATGTATTTCTTTAATAAAGCTAGTATTGGCTTCTGGTCCTGAGGCACCCGCTCTGCAACTTAATACTGAGCTCCTAATATGAGGATATTAAATCAGAAGTGATATAAAAAAAAACAATTGGCTAATGGCAGCCTGAAAGCGACTAAGCCTGCAAAAAAAATGACTATCATCTCCATTAGAGCAAGTTGAGTGATAATGTATGGTAATAAAGAGGACTGGCCTAGTGGAAGAGTGGAGGAGGCCGATAAGGCAAAGAGAAATGCAATATGTCTACCTCTAGAAGCTGGGACTGACCTGTGGTACAGCAGAGAACAGCAGATGCCCACAGTCCGTTCAAAAGGGGGCTCTGGACACATCTCTGATTGAAGTTTAATTTCTCTGACTCCTTTGGCTCCAAAATTCCTTCTGCTGCTTCAGTCCTAAGAAAAACAAGTAAAGGTTGTAGCAACGTAGGTAATATTTAAAAAAATTAAATCTGTTTCAGTTCATTTCGGTACTGATATTTATGAGATTTCGCCTCTCTCTATGCAAAAACTTGCAGTTTAACAGCATTGGGGCCCATTAGTATGTTGGGCGAATCGCCAACGCCAGCATGGCAGTGGCCATCCGCCCGACATTTTTGCCTGCACGCATGCCAATCCCCCCCGCCATATTACTATGGTGGGGGGACCCCGGCGGACGGAAAGACCGTCTGCCGGTTTTCCGCCGATAGGCAATCCGCCCGATTGCCTACAGGGCGGAAAAGCTGTTAATATGGTGGGGGTGTCTGGTAGACACTGCCATCCATATTAAGATGCATGCAGGTTCTTGCCTTTCATTATAGCCACAGAAAGGCAGGCGGTTCTCACCATTGGGGGCCCATGGCGGACCCCCAGGGATACTGGGGGGTGACAGGTGCACATGGGGGGTACCTACCGCGCGGTGCCTGCCACGTTGTACTGTGAAATGCACAACTTGCATTTCTGGCACTGTAGCGGACGGTGCTTTCAGCACCGTCCCGCCGCAATGTCAGAAATGCAGGATGCGCCCACCAGTGTAGCGGGCGCATGCATCCTAATGGGATGTGCAGGACCCCCGCATGCATTGAGGGCGGTCCCTTTTCCCAGGGCCGCCATGCTAATGACCCCCAAAGTGTCAGGGACAGAAAACAAAAAAAAATTATTTTCTGTAGTACTAAATAGTTTAAAACATATTCCCTGCTTCGCTGTTAGGCACACATAGTTGGAGTACTCTCCTTTGGATTGAGAGCGAGATACAGGCATTTACCTTCTGTCTTACGGAATAAACAATACGATAAAAAGAGAAGTTGATTATTCACTTATCATAGAATTACTGAAGAACTGATGTTTGACCAGTCACATTTACTTAATATAAAATAGATGGTTGATGACTGCAGCCCTGATGTAGTCAGAGGTGTATGTACCTTACTGACGAAACATGTTGGCTACAGAAGTTACCCGAGTGATTATGAAGTGTATTAGGAACACCAATTGAAATTGTTTGAAGAAAGAAAATAAAAGAACAAAGAACCAAGAAACTATTTTGTACTTGTACATCACATATTTTGAATATTGGTTGCCAGGGTTTGCATTTATTTAAGGTGAATGAGGTTTTCCTCAACAAACTGAGAGTGTTAGTGGCTGCTCTTTTCCCCTTGGAGCACCGTGATTTCTGAGATTTAGGGCCTCATTAGATTGAACCGCCACGCTATCGGTATTCTGGACCGCCCGCCATAAGGGCGGGGGTCCTGTTGGGTGAATTAGGATGTGCCCGCCACAGTGGCGGGCACATCCTTCATTTTTAGCATTGTGGCGGGTGGTGCACTCTGAACCACCCGCCACAATGCTAAAAAAGCATTTTCGAATTTGCATCTACAAAGCGGCAGGCACCGCGCGGTGCCTGCCGCTTTGTACATGCAAATGAAGGTGGGTACCATAGGTACCCCCCCTGTGCACCCCCACCTCGGCCTTCACCAGGGGGCCCACATGGGCCCCCCAAAGCAAAGGCCGCCTGCCTTTCCGTGGCGGCATCACCGCCGCGGAAAGGCACCTATTTGCACGCATCCAAATATGGCTGGTGGTGTCCGATAGACACCGCCACCATATGAACCCTTTTCCGCCCCGGCCACAAGACGACCGGGGCGGAAATGTGGCAGGCGGTGTTTGCCTCTGCTGCGGTCCCCCCCGCCATTGTAATGTGGCAGGGGGAAAGGGTGGCGGGCGGGCATTTCTGTCGGGCGGATCGCCACCATGGCGGTGGCGATCCGCCCGACATGGTAATAGACCCCTAAGTTGGGAATACTCGAGGTTTGCACTAGCAATTAACCTTGCCGCAATATTTATTGTTATAATACATCGGCTGTACCCCCCCCCCCCCCCCCCCCCCCCAAATTGTCAAACACAATTTAAAATGTTTGGAACAGTGTCATAACACAATTTAAAATGTTTGGAACAGTGTCATAGTTTTTTTTCTTGGTGGGTGAATGGTTTCCGTTTTGTCCACTAACGACTCATTAAGAATGAATCTCCCACCTTGCATAATAATGGGTTGTCTGGGCACCACCTACTTGTTTCAACCAAGCACATGATGAGGCAGGCGGAGTCAAGATTGGATAAAAATGCTGCTAAGGCGATTTAAAATATGAGGCGTAATGTTGAATGCAAGTACTGACGCGAATGGAAGTATCACTGGCCCATTTATGCTGCTCAAAAAACAGGGTTGTCATAGAATCTGGTGTCTGACCTAAATTGAAGAAAGACTGAAGTGACTGACGGCCGATGTAAAGTCAGTCAGTCAGTTAGCTCCTTGGCACTTAAGGTCAGCAGGTGTAAAGTGCAGTTGGTGTCTGAAAGGTGTTCAGAGGGTGGTTCTTAAGGCAACAGTGTTACAAATGAGCTCAGAGCTCCAATTACTCCCAGAGGGTCCCTGGATGAAGGGTTGCCCTCCTAGGACCCATCGGTTCACTGTCCACAGGGGGATATTCCTGAGATCTGGAGGCTAAAATGATATTTTGCACATGTAAGCCACAGATAGCGCTCTGAACAAATGCTAAATAATAATAAAAATGATGTTGCTTAACATGTAATCGGTGATGCTATTCATGATGTCATACAACAAGTCACGAGTGATGTAAGAAGTGCATGACAAAGTGCAAGTTATGGTTAGTGTACGGAGGCATTAGTACAAAATGACAGTGTTTTTTTTTTAGGTTTTTGTTACCATCACTACAATATAACTGTCTTTCAGTATATAATTTAAGTGTCAAACTAAATTAATGAATTTACCTTAGATTCCTAAGAGGTGCAATTTTAGTTCCCTGCCTCCATTGATTCGTATGGGAGTGTTTTGCAGGATTAGTACCTGCATTTATTGGGACTCAGAAGACTATTAATCAATGGGCCAACCTTTAAAAGATCGTTCTCCTAATTCAAAACAGGGCTATTCCACATACATTTGATAGCTGAGAGGTTAGATCCGAATAATCTGCATATTGTATTCCTTGATGGTCAGACTGGTGCAGCTGGAGTCAGATTGGATCCTGGTGATAGCGCGTCATATCTGGTGGACATGCTGTCCTGGAGTACTGGAAGGGTGTGCTGTTCTGGAATCACAAGCCCTGATAATAGTGGGTCTGAGATCAGACCAGTGGTGGGTAGGCCAGAATGGCCCTTGCTATTTCTGCTAATTTTAGTAGCACTAATGGCGATAGCGGAAAGGTGTTTAAAAATCGAGCTCTGGGGGCGTGGCCAAGATGGCGGGGTAGACGGACGCGTCTGCTAGAGCTCCCGACCCCATCGGAGGCCCCGAGCCCTGAATTCAGCTGCATTTTCCCCCCGGAGCCACGCTGACTGGCTCCACTGAACGGGGAACAAGTGACAGCCTGACCGTCGCTTCCAGCGCACAACAGAGTGCTGAACTCACCGTGTTCCCGGTGCCGCGCTCGGAGCCAGCGCGAGCTGAAGCAGTGCCCCGGCCCGGACAGGATAGCTTGGCGCCGGACGGCTGAGAGGCGAGGGGTGGACGCGCCGCTGTGAGTGGGGCTCTCTGGCTCCGGCGGACGGCACAGCTGAGCGTCACGGAGTGGAGCGGTGTGGTGTCCGGGACGAGTCCGCTGCCCTCCGATGCTCTAAGATGGTGGCGAGCCGAGATGAGGGATCCCCGCCCGAACCCGCTGGAGATCCACGGACTGCACAGTGAGTGCGCTACCCGGGGCGGACTACCCCCGCTGCCCAGCAGACACTTCCGTCGGCGCGGTAAGCAGAGCGCCTGGAACCGACACTGCACCAGCCGAGACCTAGAGATCTCCACACCCCGAGGTGCTGCCCGGACCGGGGGAGGGGCTACGCAAACGCCCGGCCTGGAGGCCTAGCCGGGCGGCGACGGAGACCGAACGCAGCGCTTAGCGGAATTGCTCCCTTGCGGAAGCGGTCTGCAGCCGACAGGACACAGGCACCCCCCAGGCGAGTGACACCCCAGAATCGCCGACAACACTTTGCACGCACAACGGAGCACCCACAAGGCCCAAGGTGCTCGGACTGCACTCCCTGAAGCACGCTGTTTGCGGTGGGACGGCCCTGGGGGGGCCGTAGACCGCGTGGAGCGCCTGGAGCGGTCGCCTAGCCGGCTGGGTCCTGGGGTTCGCCGCATACCGAGGTACCGGCTGGACCGAGGGGGGAGCTACGCAAACGCCCGGCTTGGAGGCCTAGCCGGGCCACGTGAGGGACCGAACGCAGCGCCCAGCAGAGTGGCTCCCTTGCAGAGGCGGTCTACTGCCGACAGGACACGGACATCCCCCAGGCGAGTAGAACCCCCGATTCCCCGGCACCACATTGAACGCACGACGGAGCACCCACAAGGCCCAAGGTGCTCGGGCTACACACCCTGGGGCACGCTATCTGCGGTGGGACGCCCCCAGGGGAGCCATAGGCCGCGTGGGCACCCAGAACTGCCAGAGGGAGGACTCGATAGGGATCTGGAAGACGGCCCCTGTTGATGGACACCGCGACTATCCCCTGACCCAGACGAATACACAGGGGTGCCCGGGATACATTGAAGGAGGGGACCTCGGACCACTGAAGGACGCCAGGACTGTGGCGAGCGACCGGGAACCCACTACATCGGCTGGACGTCACGACTAAGGTGAGGGGCGCCCGCACCTGTGCCAGAGAAGCAGCTACAGGATCTCCGTGGGGACAACTACGGAAGCCCCCCATCTCAAACCTGAGGTGGGGCTATTGACCTAGGCCGGTGGTGGTCTTCTGAGCGGACACGAGCCGACGTCCGCCCCGAGCTGGGTGCAGGCTCCTTGGGGCCCGGATTCTACGTGCAGAAAGGAGTAGACTGTTGGGGAAGCCTGAATCATGGCGGGTCAAAGAGGGGGAAAACGCAACGATCGTACCGACCGCACGCTCCCGGAGATGCTCAACAGACAGCAGACCAAAGGGGACAGAGCCTCTTCTTCGCCTGGAGCAGCTGGGGGCTCGCAGTCAAGTGCAGCAGCGGAGCCCCCGGTAACCAGATCCTTTTTGGAGTCTCTCTTTGGCACGCTGAGGGAAGACTTCCAAGCCCTAAAACAAGAAGTAGCGGGGGAGGTGCGTGAGGTTCGTAGGGAAGTGGAGGGCCTAGGGGAGAGAGTGGACACTGTGGAGACCTCCGCACACAGACAAGCTGAAGAGATCACTCTTCTCCAGCAGGAAGTACTGACCCTTCGAGAACAACACCTGGACCTACAATTGCACAACGAAGATTTAGAGAACAGGTCACGAAGGAATAACATTAGGGTCCGGGGTGTGCCATCCTCAGAGGAGAACCCGGACATTGTTCAATACCTGCAAGAACTCTTCCGCATGGTCCTAGGAGAAGGGGATGACTTCCCCATTAGAATCGACAGAGCGCACAGGGTGGGTCCCACCAGAAGATCTAATGGCCCCCCTCCGGACATCCTGGCGTTCCTCCCAGACTTCCCACTGAAAGAAAAGATCATGGCGGAGGCCCGAAAGGTACGCTCTCTCACTTTCCGGGATCACCCAGTGGCTCTATACCAAGACCTGTCCGCGATCACGCTTCAGAAGCGCAAGTCGTTCAAGATTGTGACGGACTTTCTCAAACAGCATGAAACACCCTACTCATGGGGACACCCCTTTCGTATTATCTTTAAATGGCAGGGCGAGACGCACCATATACGAAACCTCCAGGACGCCTGCGAAATCTTGAGCATCACCACAGAGGAGGAGGACTCCCACACGCCTAGACGGCGGCGCACAACTGACGACGGCTGGCATCGAGCTACAAGAAGGAGAAGAAGGACAACGGAAGCGGCACGGAGACCAGGGTCTCCAACGATCAGAGCGGAACAAGAGGCCGCTGTCCGGACTGCGTCCACGGTGCTTGAAGGTCCAGAGGTGGTGGCACTGACCGCTTAACTACGCTCCGGGGGGAATTCATAGTAGCAATATTTCCATGGCGGGCTTGGAAAGTCGATGGGGGGGAGCGAAGGTTTGACTACGTGTGGCTGGACGTCCACTAAGGTAACATTCCACGGACTGGTCCGTTTGGGCTTGTCCGGGACTATTTCAGGAAGTTTTGGGTGCACTGGTGAGGGGGGGAAGCATGACCCGGGGGTCGACGCTGAGGGCAGTGAGGGGGGAGTTGGGGACGTTATGGTGTGTGTTGAGAGACATGGGAGGGAAGGTTTGTTTGGAGTTGGGGAGGGGGAAAGTTGGGGGGGGAGAGTTGGAAGTTACCTTGTCCAGTGCTTCTACAGTATCTGTGCATGCTAGTGTAGACAATCGAATTTGCTTGGCAGTCATCCTGTTCTCACGCACTCTGGTTCGCACACACAGACAGAGTAATCCGAACCGTCCATGGCAGAATTGAAAGTAGTGACCCTGAATGTTAAGGGGTTGAACAATCCCACGAAGAGAAGGGCTATCCTATCCTTATTAGAAAACTCTCGGGCAGACATCTATCTGCTCCAGGAGACCCACTTGTTAGCTAGTGATTGTCACAGAATGAGGTCCCACCATTTCCCTACACAGTTCTTTTCCTCCAATACGACTAAAACAGCGGGGGTGGCTATTCTTCTGTCCAAATCGTTTAAGGGTGAGGTGTTGCACAAATTTGTAGAACAAAAAGGTAGACTTCTTGCCTACAGACTTAAAGTGGGAGTCCTAACGTTTACTGTAGGCGCAGTTTACGCCCCGAACGAACAGCAAGATAGATTTCTACGCGGGGCTCTGGAGGATGTCACGGCTTCACCGGACACACACAAAGTACTAGGGGGGGACATTAATTTGGTCTTTGACTCCTCAAAAGATAGATCGGCGCAGCGATATCCACAGACTGGGGAACTCTTGCAGGCAGTTAGGGCGCAGTTAGTTGAATCCGACCTGCATGATCTCTGGCGCGAACTCCACCCGACTGACACAGACTTCTCCTACTACTCGCATGAACACAAAACTTATGCCAGACTTGATTATCTACTGGTCTCCGGACCTGTTCGTGGCCTTGCCACGGCCTCGGAAATGGGTGTTGTTTCTCTATCGGACCATGCACCGGTCTCGGGGACCTTCCATCTCCAGCCGAGCTCTGCCCGGAGGGGGGTCTGGAGACTTCGAGACACCCTCCTACATAGGAAAGACGTGGTGCAAAGCATTACTGATTCAATCAAGGACTTTCAGCTGCACAACTCTAACGCTGATACTTCCCTGTCGACTCAGTGGGGGGCTCTCAAGGCAGTACTACGGGGAGAATTTATTGCGGTCTCAGCTGCGGATAACCGAGATAGGAAACGTACACGGGACGAACTCACCCAGAAAGTCAGGGAATTGGAGACCGTACACCGTCGCACTGGGGCTCCAAGAGTTTGGAAACAGTTGAAGGCAACTAGGAAACTCTTGTCCTCACTGGACCTTGATAGGGCGGAATATGCGGCATTGCGCCTCAAACACGCATATTACACTGGGGGGATCGATGTGGTCGCCTGCTGGCAGCCAAATTGAGAGTGGCCCATCAGAGTCGCCAGGTGAAGGAACTGACAGGAAATGCAGGACAAGGGATCACTGGTGATGCCGAAATTGCGGAGACCTTTCGTCGCTTCTATGCTGATCTATATAGAGCGGAAGCCGCCAACATGGAAGACGCGGAGGGTTACCTGGATTCGGTGACCCTGCCGTCCCTGACTCAAGAGCAGGCAGATTACCTAGAGAGAGAGATTAAGATTGAGGAGGTGATTGCAGCGATTACTTGGCTCAAACTAGGAAAAGCCCCTGGCCCAGACGGCTACACAGCCCTCTTCTATAGAACGTTCTGCGGGACGCTAGCCCCTATCTTGACCAAACTGTTTAATTCCTTCTCTGATCCTGGAACTATCTCTCCAGACCTGCTACAAGCGACAGTGTCAGTCATCCCCAAACCAGGGAAAGATAGGAAGCAGTGCGGCTCGTACAGACCAATCTCCTTGCTAAATTTAGACCTGAAACTCTACACGGGGATTCTTGCGGCGAGATTGGCGCAGTACCTCCCTGGCCTAATTGAACCGGATCAAGCCGGTTTCGTGCCTGGACGGCAGACGGTGGACAACACTAAGCGAATAGTTCACGTCTTGGAAAAAGCCTCACGTATTCCAGGGGAACGTATGCTGCTCTCGGTCGATGCAGAAAAGGCGTTCGACCGGGTGCACTGGCCCTACCTCGAACGAGTTATGGCGAAGCTGGGAATGGGGGAAAAGTTCCGAACCATGGTCTTTAATTGCTATAAATCCCCCTCTGCCGCAGTACGAGTGAATGGCTGTGGCTCTCGACGGTTTGATATCGAACGCGGAACGAGACAGGGATGTCCCCTCTCCCCCCTCCTCTTCGCGCTCTACATGGAGCCCTTTGCCCAACGAGTGCGGCAGAACTTGGCCGTAACCGGAGTACGAATGGGGGGCTTCACCAATGTAATAAGCCTTTACGCAGACGACGTCATTTTCGCGCTGGAAAACCCGAGGCAGGCCCTACCCGCATGTATGGCGGAACTCAAAGCTTTTGAGAGTGTGGCCGGCTTTCGGATGAATGTGGAGAAATCCACGGCTTTGCACCTCTCCCTGACCTTAACAACTAGGACCGACCTACAAAGGCTCTTTCCCTTACGGTGGTCGAAAGATCAGGTGCAATATCTAGGGATTACGTTAGCTCCGACGTTGCAGGCCATGGTTTCCATTAACTATGAGGCAGTGGGCAAAAAGGTGAGGGACGAACTCGGGAGATGGAACAAAGGAACGATTTCCTGGCTTGGTAGGGTAGCAGCGATCAAAATGACAGTTTTACCCCAAATTCTGTACTTATTCCGGGCACTGCCCTTACAACCCCCCAAGGGCTGGATCCCACAAATGCAAACTGACGTGTCCCGATTTGTGTGGCAAGGCCGCAAACCCCGAATGTGCCGCACTCTCACGACACTGACACCAGAATCAGGAGGGCTGGGAGTTCCCGACCTTCGCAAATATTTCCAGGCAGCCCAATTGAGATATCTGGTGGAATGGAGCAGGTGGGAGTCCGATAAACACTGGCTCTTCCAGGATCAAGCGGTAGCCGGGCGCCCTTTACAAGAAATACCCTTTCTTCGCCGCCCACACCGTCCCCCGAATCTCTATGCTTCTTACATAACGCGGGTTCCGCTGAAAGTATGGGACGCCACAAATCACACATTTGACCTCACCACGTTTCCCTCGCCTTTCACACCGATTGTAGACAATCCCGACTTCACGCCGGGGATGGAGCAAGGGGCCTTCTCACATTGGAGGGACAGGGGCTGTAGGGCACTCTTCCATATGTACGCGACGGATGGAGTTATCCCCTTCCACAGCTTTAAAGATATTTATCAGTTGACCGAATCTGACCGCATGAGATACTGGCAGGGACGACACTGGGCCTTACAGCCGAGTGTGAGAGAATCTGCGGACAGGAAGCTCCTACCGTATGAACGATGGCTGATCACCCGCGCTTCAGACTCCAAACTTATTACTGACCTATACAAAATGCTCCAGCTCCCGTCTTCCCACTTCTACATTCCCGGTAGGGAGCGCTGGAGTAGAGAACTGGGGAGAACGCTTAGCCTTAAGGAATGGGACCGTATCTCATACAGAGCACGACACTCGGCCTATCACGTGGGCCTCACAGAAACCTTCACTAAAATCTCCACCTACTGGTATCACACCCCAGAAAGACTACACGAAATGAACAGGCTCCTTAGCGACAGATGCTGGAGAGAGTGCGGGCAGATTGGTACACTAACACACATCCTTTGGGACTGCCCAGTACTACAAGCCTACTGGTCGACAGTGATAGATGAGATTGATAAATGCTTCGAGATTGAACTGCCTCGATTTCCAGCGTATACCCTGCTGGGTCTCCCAAATGATTTAATGTATCCTCTAAAATCTAGGAGGGGGAGGCAGATTGCCATTATGCTGGGCTCTGCGGTACAAAACATACTGATACACTGGCGCACAACTACCACTCCCTCACGCACTGGCTGGCTGCACAGGTTGTGGCATGTTCTGGGGATGGAAAAATTGTCTCTCACGTTAGCAGGAGATGTGACTGGTTTTGAGGAACTGTGGCAACCCTTTCACTCACTGCTGGCTTCAGAATTTACGGAAATCACATGCCCGAGGTACCTCAGGCTCCTAAGGCTTACGCCCCCTTCGTGAGGCATTGTTTCATTCAGGAGGGGATAACCATGGACTCACGGGCAGGTACAGAGTCGGAAGGAAGAAGGATGACTGATTGCTTTCATGTTACACCGCACTGGACAGGGAGGGTGGGGAGGGGGAAGGTTGTTGGGGAATGTTGTTTTACTTAAATAGAGGTACAAGCCCATAGGGCACTGTTTTCTTTGTTCTCTTTTTTCTTTCCTTGTGTACGCCTCAGTGCGAAGGGCAGGACAGTGGAGCAGCCCTACGGCTGGGTCATTAGCATTTCTGATCCTGAGTTGCCTCTCGCAATACCCACTGCATGTTTGTAAATTGCTTTCCATATGCAGCTGTACCTTTCTAATAAAATACTTTAAACGTAAAAATCGAGCTCTCGTCGGTAGAGAATGTGCTTCGGAGGCTATGGAAAGGATTCCACTAAACATTAAGGCCAGCAGCAGACCAAACTATTTGAATGTTGGTCAACCTGTACTTCCATGCACTAGTTTGGACAATAGTGATCTGCTGTGTCATCTGTAACTAAGGGCTTTGTGGTTGTTCAACTGATTTGAAATACAGGGGAGAATCTTCTTGTGTTATTGATCCTCTCAAGGCAGTGTTGTTGGATGTTCTCCGCCTAATGTACAGCTACTGGTGAAGGGGGAAAACTATCGAGCCAGCAGTGCTATATATGTAACAAAATAAGTTCTGGGGCCCAAACTATGCTCAGATGCCCGCAGCCGGCACTATTGATGACCGCATACCGAACACCAAGACCGTGTAGCCGTAATTCCACTTCATGGCTCTTTAATTTACTACCAGAAATTTTATTTATTTTATTTTTATTTTATTTATTTTATAGCACTTATAAGGCGCGCAGCTACCCACAAAGGGTTTCCCGGCGCCAAGATAACAGAGCCCAAAACACAAACGGAGAGGAGACAGTCAGCAGCCAACTATTTGTCAAACAGCCAAGTTTTAACACTTTTTCTAAATCTCAGATGATTTTCTTCTTTGCGTATGTGGGGGGGAGTGTGTTCCAGAGGGTGGGCCCTGTCCCTTTCTCTCCTGCATGTTTTTTCCCCGTTTTCTTTCTTTTTTGTCCTTTTATTCCTCCTTTGCCCCTTTTGTGTTATCTCTTTCTTGCTCTGGGTCAGAGTCTGATGTGGACAAATAAGTGCTAAAAATGGAATCCGGCAAGCCCCATCTGCAACCACTGGGTCAAATTAAGTACTGCCAGCTGGGATTTAGAAGGGGTTTAGGTAGGGCTGAATTTAACCTGCGACCACTTTAGATTCATGAGTTCCTAGTTCTGTGGAATCCATCTGTGTTTTGTGTATTGTTCATCTTTTCAATGTTTTTTAGTTTCAATGAAATGAAAACAAGCACTGGCGTTGCCAATAGGTCTCGCAGTAGGAAAGTTGGAGCTATTGGTTTTGTAAATGACAAAGCCCTTTATGTATTTAAAATGATAACCAAAGTGAAAGGCATTGTTATTTGCAATTGTAATGGCACCAACTGTCGTACTGCGAGACCTATTGGCAACGTGAGTGGTTTTTCGTGTGTGAGTGGCGTTGTGTGTGTGAGTGGCGTTGTGTGTGTGAGTGGCGTTGTGTGTGTGAGTGGCGTTGCGTGTGTGAGTGGCGTTGCGTGTGTGAGTGGCGTTGCGTGTGTGAGTGGCGTTGCGTGTGTGAGTGGCGTTGCGTGTGTGAGTGGCGTTGCATGTGTGAGTGGCATTGCATGTGTGAGTGGCGTTGCATGTGTGAGTGGCGCTGCATGTGTGAGTGGCGTTGCGTGGTTGAGTGGCGTTGCATGTGTGAGTGGCGTTGCATGTGTGAGTGGCGTTGCATGTGTGAGTGGCATTGCATGTGTGAGTGGCGTTGCATGTGTGAGTGGCGTTGCATGTGTGAGTGGCGTTGCATGTGTGAGTGGCGTTGCATGTGTGAGTGGCGTTGCATGTGTGAGTGGCGTTGCATGTGTGAGTGGCGTTGCATGTGTGAGTGGCGTTGCGTAGTGGAGTGGCGTTGCGTAGTGGAGTGGCGTTGCGTAGTGGAGTGGTGTTGCGTAGTGGAGTGGCGTTGCGTAGTGGAGTGGCGTTGCGTAGTGGAGTGGCGTTGCGTAGTTGAGTGGCGTTGCGTAGTTGAGTGGCGTTGCGTAGTTGAGTGGCGTTGCGTAGTTGAGTGGTGTTGCGTAGTTGAGTGGCGTTGCGTAGGTGAGTGGCGTTGCGTAGTTGAGTGGCGTTGCGTAGTTGAGTGGCGTTGCGTAGGTGAGTGGCGTTGCATAGGTGAGTGGCGTTGCGTAGTTGAGTGGCGTTGCGTAGGTGAGTGGCGTTGCGTAGGTGAGTGGCGTTGCGTAGGTGAGTGGCGTTGCGTAGGTGAGTGGCGTTGCGTAGTTGAGTGGCGTTGCATAGGTGAGTGGCGTTGCGTAGTTGAGTGGCGTTGCATAGTTGAGTGGCGTTGCGTAGTTGAGTGGCGTTGCGTAGTTGAGTGGCGTTGCGTTGTTGCGTGGCGTTGCGTAGTTGCGTGGCGTTGCGTAGTTGCGCGGCGTTGCGTAGTTGAGCGGTGTTGCGTGTAGTTGCGTGGCGTTGCGTAGTTGCGTGGCGTTGCGTAGTTGCGTGGCGTTGCGTAGTTGAGTGGCGTTGCGTAGTTGAGTGGCGTTGCGTAGTTGAGTGGCGTTGCGTAGTTGAGTGGCGTTGCGTAGTTGAGTGGCGTTGCGTAGTTGAGTGGCGTTGCATGTGTGAGTGGCTTTGCGTTGTTGCGTGGCGTTGCGTAGTTGCGTGGCATTGCGGCGTTGCGTAGTTGCGCGGCGTTGCGTAGTTGAGCGGCGTTGCGTAGTTGAGCGGCGTTGCGTAGTTGAGCGGCGTTGCGTAGTTGAGTGGCGTTGCATGTGTGAGTGGCGTTGCATGTGTGAGTGGCGTTGCATGTGTGAGTGGCGTTGCATGTGTGAGTGGCGTTGCATGTGTGAGTGGCGTTGCATGTGTGAGTGGCGTTGCGTTGTTGCGTGGCGTTGCGTAGTTGCGTGGCATTGCGGCGTTGCGTAGTTGCGCGGCGTTGCGTAGTTGAGCGGCGTTGCGTAGTTGAGCGGCGTTGCGTAGTTGAGTGGCGTTGCGTAGTTGAGTGGCGTTGCGTAGTTGAGTGGCGTTGCGTAGTTGAGTGGCGCTGCGTAGTTGAGTGGCGTTGCGTAGTTGAGTGGCGTTGCGTTGTTGCGTGGCGTTGCGTTGTTGCGTGGCGTTGCGTTGTTGTGTGGCGTTGCGTAGTTGAGTGGCGTTGCATGTGTGAGTGGCGTTGCGTTGTTGCGTGGCGTTGCGTAGTTGCGTGGCATTGCGGCGTTGCGTAGTTGCGTGGCGTTGCGTAGTTGAGCGGCGTTGCGTAGTTGAGTGGCGTTGCGTAGTTGAGTGGCGTTGCGTAGTTGAGTGGCGTTGCGTAGTTGAGTGGCGTTGCGTAGTTGAGTGGCGTTGCGTAGTTGCGCGGCGTTGCGTAGTTGAGCGGCGTTGCGTGTAGTTGCGTGGCGTTGCGTAGTTGCGTGGCGTTGCGTAGTTGTGTGGCGTTGCGTAGTTGAGTGGCGTTGCGTAGTTGAGTGGCGTTGCGTAGTTGAGTGGCGTTGCGTAGTTGAGTGGCGTTGCATGTGTGAGTGGGGTTGCGTTGTTGCGTGGCGTTGCGTAGTTGCGTGGCATTGCGGCGTTGCGTAGTTGAGCGGCGTTGCGTGTAGTTGCGTGGCGTTGCGTAGTTGCGTGGCGTTGCGTAGTTGAGTGGCGTTGCATGTGTGAGTGGCGTTGCGTGTGTGAGTGGCGTTGCGTTGTTGCGTGGCATTGCGGCGTTGCGTGGCATTGCGGCGTTGCGTAGTTGCGCAGCGTTGCGTAGTTGAGCGGCATTGCGTGTAGTTGCGTGGCGTTGCGTAGTTGCGTGGCGTTGCGTAGTTGCGTGGCGTTGCGTAGTTGCGTGGCGTTGCGTGTGTGAGTGGCGTTGCGTTGTTGCGTGGCGTTGCGTAGTTGCGTGGCATTGCGGCGTTGCGTAGTTGCACGGCGTTGCGTAGTTGAGCGGCGTTGCGTGTAGTTGCGTGGCGTTGCGTAGTTGCGTGGCGTTGCATGTGTGAGTGGTGTTGCATGTGTGAGTGGCGTTGCGTTGTTGCGTGGCGTTGCGTAGTTGCGCGGCGTTGCGTAGTTGAGCGGCGTTGTGTAGTTGCGTGGCGTTGCGTAGTTGCGTGGCGTTGCATAGTTGCGTGGCGTTGCATAGTTGCGTGGCGTTGCGTAGTTGCGTGGCGTTGCATGTGTGAGTGGCGTTGCGTTGTTGCGTGGCATTGCGTAGTTGCGTGGCATTGCGGCGTTGCGTAGTTGCGCGGTGTTGCGTAGTTGAGCGGCGTTGCGTAGTTGAGCGGCGTTGCGTGTAGTTGTGTGGCATTGCGTGTAGTTGCGTGGCGTTGCGTAGTTGCGTGGCGTTGTGTGTGTGAGTTGCGTGTGTGAGTGGCGTTGCGTAGTTGAGTGGCGTTGCATGTGTGAGTGGTGTTGCGTTGGTGAGTGGCGTTGCGTAGTTGCGTGGCATTGCGGCGTTGCGTAGTTGCGCGGCGTTGCGTAGTTGAGTGGCGTTGCGTAGTTGAGTGGCGTTGCGTAGTTGAGTGGCGTTGCGTAGTTGAGTGGCGTTGCGTAGTTGCGTGGCGTTGCATGTGTGAGTGGCGTTGCGTTGTTGCGTGGCGTTGCGTTGTTGCGTGGCGTTGCGTAGTTGCGTGGCATTGCGGCGTTGCGTAGTTGCGCGGCGTTGCGTAGTTGAGTGGCGTTGCGTAGTTGAGTGGCGTTGCGTAGTTGAGTGGCGTTGCGTAGTTGAGTGGCATTGCGTAGTTGCGTGGTGTTGCGTAGTTGCGTGGCGTTGCGTAGTTGCGTGGCATTGCGTAGTTGCGTGGCGTTGCGTAGTTGTGTGGCGTTGCGTAGTTGCGTGGCGTTGCGTGGTTGAGTGGCGTTGCGTGGTTGAGTGGCGTTGCGTGGTTGAGTGGCGTTGCGTGGTTGAGTGGCGTTGCGTGGTTGAGTGGCGTTGCATGTGTCAGAGGCTAAATGTAGCACAGGGAGACCTCCAGTGGTAAGACAATCAAAAACAACTTAGAAAACATTTCACAGTATGAAGAGATCAAACTCATGAACAAGCGTGATACACCTCAGCTAAAAATCATGATAAATAACAACACACATTAGAAGTGAAACTGCAAGTACAGAAGGACCAGCTTTGCTTGTTTAAAACTCCCACTTCAGGCAGATGAGTGTAATGTGTAAAGCGTCTTGTGCACATGAGCAGATCGGAGTCTGGAAGCAAATACAAAGAAGAGGAATGACTGAGGCGCATTGGTGTGAAGCACATCAAAGGGCTTCTCCTCCCCTAATTAGCCGTTCCGGGGAAACTGAAAGTACGGCCGGCCTGCGGCCGGCCATGAATAATTAGGGGAGGAGAAGCCCTTTGATGTGCTGGGCTGGCTGGCCCTGAATGCGCGTGCATGTTATCACGTGGTTCACGGGCACTGCATGAAAACCGCGGGGCTGAAAGCCCTTTGGTTTGAAGCCGTTTTCGCCACATGAATTCTCGCTCCGCTCGATGCGCTTGCGCACATCGATAGGTCGCGAGACCTAAAAAACTTTAAAAAATATATAGATGTTTGTGTATGTGATATTTGTATAGAACCAACCTGGCCAAAGGCGGCAGATCGCTAACAGGATCAAACACTCAAGGAGTGATTTGAAGGGAAGCTGATTTGTGGACTGCCATGGCCTGCATTTAGGAGGTGGGATGGTCAAGGTCTCAGGCAGCAATATTACTCAGGTCCATAAACATTTTTTAGGAAGAGGGGCCTTTGAACGAAGGCATGGCAGAGACAGCAAGCCAGTGCACTGCTGCAATACACGAGTGTTGAGGAGTGGCCATTTTAGAGGGACGCTAAGCATGTGACGTGTGGACATTAGCAAGAAGGCGCGAGCCCAAATTTTGCATGTATTATCTTTATGACTGTTATTTATATATTACTGAACAACTATGCCCGTTGCTTTTAATGAAGGAATATTAAAAGCTTTCAAGTCTCGCGTTATAGGCAAACGACTGAAAACTGAGTAAAATAGCTGTAAAGCTGTATTTTTATTTTTGAAGTTAATATCTAAGGTAGACTGTGTGCACTTAAATGGCAGACGCAGGTTTCGCTCATTAACAGACTCACTAAAGAAGACAGTGATTCTGCACAGGGTGGTAAGTGGGGATGTTGAACACCAAAGAAAACTGTAAATAAACTTCACTCACCTCTCGGAAATCTCAGTCTGCGACAGCTGCAAGAAACAGAAAGAACACAAGTCAATACAAACAACAAACAGCAAACGCACACATGCACATAGCACAGTTTACACACATTATAGACACTTGCCCTCCACAGGAAAGGGAGTGGTTGTATGTCAGGATACCACTACAGAAATATCGTGCTACACGAAAATATGGACCATCAACATATTGTAAAGTTAAGTATATATTGATATAGATTTACTACTCTAAACTCCACAACTAAGAAACTTGACAAGTACATATTGTCAAGGTACATATACGCAGAGTTACATATAGTAAACCCATACGTTCCTATATAATACTTACCTTTTAAATATCTTGGTCATCGTTTTTTTTGCCACAGTATTTTTTTAGCATGAAATGTGGTGCTCGACATTCTGTTGCTGTAGATTTCAGATAAGATAAGGACTATTTGTAATGTTTTAGCATGTTATGTTGTTCAGAAGTAAAAATCTAATAAAAAGATTTCTAAAAAAAAGAAAAAGATAGAGACCATTCGCAACTTCGGGCAATATTAATGAGTGAGTGAGTGAGTCAGTCAGTCAGTCATTCAGTCAATCAGTCAGTGAGCAAACAGTGTGTGAGGGAGAAATATGGACTTCTATTGGAGGTGGCCAGTGTGGCAACTGCTATTATTGGGGTAGCTCTTGGGTGCCTCAGGCCCTGCTTCTGCTACGTCTACTTTCAAGGGTCAGGAACACATCTGCAGAACAAGAAATGAACAAGGCTGTAACTAAAAGCCATGTTCACAGGCTGTAGTTTCCACTATTCCCTTTTCCCCTCACCAGTCACCACGAAATAGGAAGTTGTTGATGGATAAGGGTGGTACTGAGATCAACAACGCGATGGTGTCAATGGTGGGCAAAGAGAGCGCCATGGCGTTTCCAGCCTCGCCCTGGCATTTCTGTGAATCGATTCACGTTTGACTGTACAGCGCCACATACTGCAAATGGATGGTTCAAGGGCTAGTGTCAAGATTACAAGTGATGTACATCACCGGCTCAGAGTATGATACAGAAAAACCTGTCCCACTAAATCCAACTGAACAGGTGCAAGAAAGGTTCATTTGCTTTTTCGTTTGTGCTGTGGTTGCAGGTAGTGGACACCAGCACTCACTTATGGGAACCAAGACTTATTTTTCATCATCAGTTTTTGATCCAGAGCAACAACCACAGCAAGAGGGAGGGAGAGAGAGGTGGGGAGGGAGAGGGGGGAGAGAGAGAGAAAAGCACAAAAGTGAGACAGAAGGAGCAAGAGAAAGATAGGAAAACATTGATAAAAGGAGAAAGCAGGGATGAAAAAGTACATGAAGAAGTGAGCTAAAGAGACGGAAGGAAGAGAAGTGGAGGAAGAAAGTGGAAAAGTGTGGAGTCAAGAACTGGCAGCCATGGACTTCCATAACTCCGGTGTTTGACAGCACCAGTGGTGGGCTCCTAAGTAAAAGTTTTGACCCGGTATTTTTTCCCATCCTTGGGCTCATTCATTGGCAGCAGATAACAACTGAGAGATTATAGGTTCCTGGTAATGATGCGGGAGCCCATCGCTTGCTGCAGTAATCTGGATAGTACTTAGTCCTTTCTGGAAAAATGAATGGAAGGCCTCTGATTTGTGGCTTTACGTGGTTCTGGCTTAGTTGTCGGTGCCTTTTCCTGAAATGTTTAGCTTCCAAATCAAATTGATCTAAATGAATCTGTTCCAAAATGGAAGTGTGTTGAGCACAGTGAGTGCAGACAGTACTTATGCAGTTGGGCACTAAGGCGCAGAGGTATCTCAGGCTAAAACTAATAAGGGTTTAGGTAGCCGGCACAGGATCTTAAAAATGATCGTCTAGTTTTTAATAAATAAACTTTTTCCATACTTGAATTACTTCCTCATTTGCTTGATTAGCACTGTGTTTGGCTTGGATATTTTTTTATGGATTTCTGTAACAAATTAACAACTCGAGTTAGAAACAAAATGGGGTAAATAACATGTATTCTTGACTTCCCATGAAATTATGTGTGTACTTGAAAGTACAGGTTAATCTGATGGACGGATTTGGATAGGCTGATGGTTGTCTACTCGGCAGAGCAGCTACAGACCCTATGCAACGGAGGCAAGGGAAACCTATGTTTCATTTGGAGAAGAGGAAGAGCCCAGGCAAATCGTCAGTGCCCAATATGACTCCGATGGTGTACATCTTATCTGAAGGTGACCTATGTCGCAAAGTCAGGGATAAGGGAGATGAACGTGTGATCCAGTAATGAGAGGCGAGACCTCTGTTGACTGCCTCCAAGACATAGTAGGAGTCTGGCATCCATCGTAAATTCTGTGCCGGACTTTTTTGCCTTCATATGACTATGCCATACCCTATCCTGTACATTGAGGAGCATTTGGCCTTGAAGGGTTTGCAGGTTCTTTACGTTTTGCGCTGGGATTAGGTGACCCAGTCTTGTTTACTTGTGAATTTAGCTTTCAGGAGCCCTCACCTTCCAGGGGTGGATTTGTAATTAATATAGGTTCCCCTGGAATTGACGATGATCCAATTCAATCATCTATACCAGAAAGGAGGGTAAAAAAGCCAAGATGGATAATCTTTGAGGCACTCCACTGGGCAACCATTTTTTAATAGTTGGCTATAATTGTCAGCAAAATCACTGAATTGACACTAAGGTTCCCATTGACTCTTGCTTCTGTTGTTCCTGAGATTGCAGAAACTTTGGGGAGTTGCTGTGCTGTATTTGATTTTTATTCCACAGAGAGGGGTGGTCTTTGACGTTTCTCAGTGCAGTCTTTGCTCCTCTACCCCAATTAAAATTTTACATATGCATGGCTTAAGCTCTGATGTATTGCAACCGGTAGCGGCTGGCATGGCTCGCGGTAGGGGGGTTGCGAGAAGAGAGGGGTTGTGAGGGGGGTTCATAATGTAAAAAAAAACATTTAAATCATATCTTTCCACCAGGTCCCATGTCTTCACTGCTCCTGTTCTCCTGCCTCCGACAGGAACAGGAAGCAGGCAGCCAGGCTCCCTCCCCTATGCCAATCACAACGCTGCATGCAGCATTGTGATTGGTCTGGAGCGCCGTGACACAGCGCTCATCCAGGGGCTTGAGGGGTCTGCATGTTCTCAATGCATGCTGCAATGCAGCATGCATGGAGAAGGGCAAAGTGCGCATGACTGGTTTGTGCGGTCTGAGAGTGTCAGCCAAACAGTCCGTGTGCACTCAGGAGTGGGCAAACCACTCCTCCACTGGCCTGATCAGAGAGCAGAGCAGCGCCGCTCGCCCGCCCGCAAGAAAGCAGTGAGGCAACGCACCTCCACCATAGCGGAGGAGCCACTCCTGACTGCTACACTCTTCATTGGTTTCATCAGAAGGGCCGGGGTGACTACTGCATGTTCGAAGAGGTAGTCTACAATGCCTAGAAAATATCTTGTATTGAAAAAGCATGCTGATTTTAGCAGAGAGAGGTGAATTCCATGTTGAAATATGGGGAGCAAGGTTAGGCATACGGCTGGAGACTCAGATCATGCCGCCTCCTTCAATGCCATTCAACTAAAGGCAAATCGATCTATAAAAGGGAAAGGCATTAAGAAGGTACAGGTAGGATTCAGGGTTACTATTTGCGACCTTGCTATATTCAGCTAAACAGGTACATTTAAAGGCCTCTGGAATCTGAGACTTGCACAACATCTGACTGGTTGGTTGGCTGATTTCGCCTTTTAGTGTAAATGTCATTTTTGAATACTTTAGGATACTTTTGATGAGGGAAACAGCCTTTACTTTGCATCGAAAACTGCGCAGTACCATTACAACATGGACAATACAATGAACGGGGTGTCACCAGGCGTTTCGTTACCAGGCACGTCGTTACAACAACTTGCAGTAGGAAACGTGTTGTTGGATTTTAAATCCAACACCTTCCCTACTGTTGCACAGACTGGAGTTGGAATAGTAATATATACTATTCCAAAGTCCAGCGCTGCCCTAAAAAGTTGTTGTATCGACTTGCGTGGTAATGGAATGCGTGTTAACAACGAATTTGTTGTGTTGCCAGAGTTGTAAGGACATGCACTGTAAAAGCATGTGTGATTGTGTCATACATCTTTTTGCCGCAAAACATATTCTCATTAGTGTTGCTTTAACATCTGACATCTCAGATAACTGTCCTGCTCGCTTCCTTTCACACAAACTAGTACAGCAACTTTGGTTTTTGCTCTGCGTTGCATGAGAAAATTGGATATTTGACTCTATGGGCCTGATTACGATGTGGTTTGGACATCAACCGACAGCTTGTCGGTTGCGGTCCGACCGACGTATTATGATATGTGCGGTTAGAGGCAGCAGTTGGAAGAGCGTGGGGTCGGAAAGGTCTCATAATCCCTTAAGGACGGCGTTTCCGCCGTCGGGATTATGATTTCGGTTTAATACAACCTTTTCATGTTAGCCATTCCGAAATGGAAAGACTGTTGGAAAGTGACATTGGGGGCACCTAGCAGTGGCCCTTCTACCCCCTGGCCCTCCACATCTGCGCTTGAGTGCCTGCCACACGGTGCGTGAAGGGATGTTCACAAACACCCATTTCTCAATTTCAGTCGGAAGAGCTAACTTGAGGTCGGTCAGTTCCCAATTGGCAGCGATGTCAGAGCACACTTCCTTTGATTCGTTTTTCACAGGGATCTTACTTGGCCGTGGTCATGCCTCAGATCTTAGGTCCGAACACCCCTCTGACAAACCCTACTGATGCTCCCATCCTCCCCACATCATCTCGTGTTTTCAGCAACCTGTTGTTTCCTCTAGGGAGACTGTAGTACTACATAAACAAATAAATAAATGCATGGGACTGCCTATGTGTAAGCTATTTGACACTGACGCTAGGTAAATTCAGACAGGTTCACTCTTAGATGCAAGATCCAAAAAGGCTGCCACTTGGCAAAATCCTCCCCGTGATGCTTTCTATATCTGCCCTGGTCACAGTGTCGACCTAAGGATTTTTATGGGCCCCGGGCAAGACATATTTTGGTGACCTCTGTTCGCAATTTTATTACCTATTTACTTCTAATTGAAGCCCGCATGATGCTAAATAAACGGGGTTCACACAAACAGCTGAAATATGTCTTTCCCCGGGCCACAAAGATACATAAGTTGATATTGGGCAAAACGAGACAGATTCAGAGGTGGACGTAGACAGAGAGGAGGGTAGGGAGGTTGAGATACAGAAATACACACAGTTGAGGTTCAGAGAAACAAAGTTTACTTTCCCAGGGGGCCCTTGTAAACTGGGGGCCCTGGGCAATTGCTCACTTTGTCCATGCTTTAAAACGTTTATGCCTGGCCATTCAACAGAACCTTATGGTTCGTACTATTAGAGGCATGACTGAGAACAGACAAAGGAGCCGATTAGGATCGCGGACGGACTTGCGTCCGTCCGCGACCCCAGAGTAGGAGGCAACCTCCGCATGGCATGCGGAGTTCCCTCCTGTGCAATTAGGATGTGACCGCCACCGTGGCGGTCACATCCTCTATTTTTAACATTGCAGCGGGTGCGGCTTCAAGCTGCACCCGCAGCAATGTTAAAAATGCACGCATTGCATTTGCATGTAGAAAGTGGCAGGCACTGTGCGGTGCCTGCCGCTTTCTGCATACAAATGCAGGGGTTACCATAGGTACCCCCCTTGTGCACCCCCCACCCCCCTTCACCTAGGGGGCCTGCAACGGGCCCCCGCAGTGAAGTTACACATGCTTTTCCACGGCGGAAAATCCGCAGTGGAAAAGCATGTATCAGAGCCCATCCTGATCTGGCTGACGGTGTCTGAGAGACACCGTCACCATATTAGTGCTTTTCCGCCGCGGTTGTAAGCCAACCACGGCGGAAAAGCTGCGGACGGAAACCAGGACCCACCAGCCATCCTAATGTGGCGGTGGGTCTTTCTTTGGTGGGTCCGCTGCGGATTTTCCGCATCCTCCGGGCCGGCGGTGGCTTCCGCCGGCCCAGAGGATGCCGAAAATCCGCAATCCTAATGAGCCCCAAAGTTTGAAAAGTGAGACTCTACTCAATCATTGGTCTGTGTGATTCAGAAGCAAAAGCCCGAGAGGAAAGGAGCTGGCCTCGTGTCTTCCGGTGAAAGGCCCCTCCTCACCTCTGCCCCAGGCAGCTGCCATAATAAAACTGAGGCATATAGCTGGATGCTGCTTGAAACACCTCTATCTTCCATCATCCACCCTTGGCACATGATGGCCGACTAGAGAAGGTTCACAGTATCACCATAGCATCTGCCCAGGCTTAATCCATCTGTGTTTTGATTTAAAGATAGAGAGCGTTCTGGGATTCACTGCTGTTACGTAAATCACCGCCCATAATTCACACGAGAAGAATGCAGAGGGAAATTGAGAGTTTGATCTGGGTTTGTTAGGAGACACCACCTTACAGAAAAGAATCTCTGCCTATCTGCCACTGTGAAAGGAGGGTGAAATAAAGGTAGTCTAACCCCCTGCCTATCTGGCATTGTCACATGATGGTGACAGGAAAGGACTCTGGCTCGCTGCCCCTCTACCACTGGGAACTGGTGGGGACCTAAAGGGGCTCTCTGCCTATCTGCCATTGTCACATGATGGTGACATGAAGGGGTTCTGACAGGGGAAGACTGCTAGCCATTCACAGTGGGTAATGGGCCTCAACAGACTAGGTAACACCAATCAGACTGCTGACCATGAGCCATAGGTCTTCGACCCACAGTAATTATCAGTGGCCTAGATTAATTGTTTGAGCATTCCAGCCATCACATTTGCTTGCTTTTTAAATACCTTTATTGGCGGTATTTAAGTGACACATTTTTCGAGTGTTAGAAACTTGCTGTTTAGGAATAGATTTCCTTTTGTGCATATGTTCCGCACTTTGAGTTGGAGAATCACATTAGCCTTTGTTGTCGGGAGTATCACAGGGTTAGTAATAAAGGGCAAATATGGAGAATATATAATCTGAGACATACCAGAGCATTCAGCTTTTGTTGTTTCATGTGTTAACCATTAATATTCTTAAACTGCCTGATCCTCGCTTGATTCAGTGATTCACTGAGTGATGTGGGCTCTGTAATATCTGTTTCTACCACCACGTGCAGTAGTATTACAGAAGGGTGATAGCAGCAGTAACCAAAGTGGACCTGTGCACAGTTATAATTCAGTTCCGGGTCGGGTACTTCCAGGCACCCATCTTGCTTCAGGTTATCCTGGGCTGCTAGCCTGCCCACATAGGTCCAAGTACGTCTATATTGTTCTGAAGAAGTAGTTTGTGGGGTAAATTGGAATGTTTACAAAACAGTATAGGAACTTGGGCAGCACTACCATTTTTATGATTAGTATTCTGCCCACACTTGTTAGTGTAATTGAATCCAGCGCGCAATTTGATCTATGACTTTAGTAATGGCAATGCAATAATTTACATTAAGGATTACTTTAGGATCTCAGTGTATTTTGACCGGTAGAGGATGTACTGATGCAGTGTCCGACATCAGCGGGTATTCCAAGTGGGTATTCCAAGCCACACCAGCATACATTGGGGGTTAAAGGAAACAGAGGGGCATATTTTCAAGGCCATTTGTGTCGCTTTTGCACCACTCAATGTGGTGCAAGAGCGACGCAACTTCAAAATGAGATTTACGAAGCCATGCAAGGCCACCTTACGTGGCCCTGAGTGTCTTCATAAATCCCAAATTGCTGCGTTGTATTACTCTGCACCATGGTGGCGTTTCCATGGTCGTTGCTTAAGTGTTCCCACGCATTATCCATGGATTTTGATGCATTCCCAGCTTTACCAAAAGTGGTAGATCTGGGTTTGCATCAAAAACCTGCTCCTCCCCAGGTGCAGCGTAACAAGGAGAAATATCTTTTTTTCTCCTAGTTTTTCCCTCTTTCTCGTGTGCTGGATTCAGTAGCACACTTAGAAAGAGGTAAACACCTCAGGGAGTGGTTTTTGTGCAGAAAGTTCTTCCTTTCTGCAAAAAAACAATCCTGCATGCAACACAGGCACCCTTGCACCGCGGTGCAAGGGGGGCTGCGCTGGTGCTAAGCAGCCATAAGGGTGCCAGCGGAGGGGAAAAGGCAGGAATAAGCTGTATTGGTTTAAATACAGCACATTCCTGCCTTTTCCCTGCCACGCAGAGCAGCAGAGCAAGGTGACTTGCAGCGCTGCACTGCGTGACTTGGCCATAAATATGGTCCAGAGTTTATAGTGAGCTTTGATAGAGTACAAAATCTCGAAAAGACCCCGATAATGGGAGTTAGTTTAGTGTCTGAGATTTTCACAAGGTAGATGTGTTGTGTACTACGAGGAGAACAGTCTCTGTTGTAGCCCACTACCACTCCAGATGACCCTGATCTAGTTCACACTGCTTGCTCTGCCTCAGGCTCTAATTGACGGCCATGTCATGTACCTAGTATCCAAGGTGCTGCCACACACTCGGCAATGGATGGCAGTCCCATTGTAAACTATGACATCCCCGTTCTACAAGCTTGGGGATGCTAAAGCACTATTCTTCACTGGCTGACTTAGTTACCAAGAGACAGGAATGGCAACAATGTGCAAGAGACATCTGTAAGATATGATCATTTGGGAAGCAGATTTTCAGGTTCCTCCATGCCCCAAGGAACACACACAGAGCTTCTGATCACCTGCCTTACCACTTATAAACTGAGGGATCAAGATAGGATCTGCTCGTGAAGTGCCATGTGACAACGCCTCACCCACCACCAGCACCCTTCCCCCTCCCACACAGAGACAAGCAGACCAAGCAATTGTGGAATTCTTGAGCAACTAGAGTAATTTCAGTTAAATCAGGAACTACATATACAAACACCTCAAGGACATCTGGGAGACATCATTTTTACCCCCATATTCTAGTCATCCAGAGTCTGGTTTGTGGGAATACCTATTCCTGCAGACTTAAAGGGTCCAATCAGAGGAGAGAAACAGCTCTCTTTCCCAGGTTCTGCATCTCTAACAATCACCATCAATAGGCATTTTAAAATGCTGCTGTGGATGATGTCAGGGGCGGGTTGCAGATGTATTGTGATGGTATTCACTGGATGGACCCTTTCATATGGCGCCGTCTTGCCTTATTATGGAAGAAAATCTGAGCCATACATTCTCTAAACAAAGTTCAGATAAACAATGCACAACCAGTGCTCCACACAAGTTGTGCTTGAAAAAGAAATGTAATAAATGCCTTTTGCTTTTATTTTTAACAGACTCTTTTACTCAGGCACTATGAAAGATTATCGTTTACTTATAAATGTCCATATTCATACCAGTCCTTTGTGAAACTTTTGTTTTGTTGCAAAATTTATGAAGTTGGCAAAGTCCCACAAAATTTGTGTCTAGGCATATTTTCACTATTTTGTTCTGTGTGGCTGGTTCGGGCAGAAACTGTCTTGAAGCACATATTTTCTCCTCAAACTAGTACCCTTGCTATCTCCTGTGAGTTTTGAATACAATGTACACTCTTTGGTTCAAACCATCAATCAGTAGATTTGTAGAGCGCTACTTGTCACCCTTGAAGATATCCAGGAGCTGGAAGGCTCCAAATCAGAAGCCAGGTCTTCAGGGAGTTTCGGAACTCTGGAAGAGATGGGGAGGTCCATACATGAAAGGATAGGTCATTCCATGTCTTAGCTTCTAGGTAGGAGAAGGAGTGACCTCCGGGGGGTAAGGGTTAGAGAAAGGGATGCAGAGGTGTCTGGTGCGCTGATGAAAATTCAGACGGTAATTCAAGTAGGCGGTTCCACAGTTGCATAGGGCTGTGTAGGCATGGGTCCGGATCTTGGACTGGCTTCTTTTCTGTACTGGGAGTCAGTAGAGTTCCCTGAGGTAGGGGCTGATGTGGGTACTTCTAGGGAGATCCAGCATGAGTATGGCTGCTGTGTTCTGTATGGTCTGTTGTCGTCAGAGGAGGTGAGTTGCGATCCGTCTGTAGAGAGCATTGCCATAGTCCAATCGGCTGGAGATGAGGGTCTGGGTGATGATGTGTCTTGAGCCTGGGGTAGCCATTTGAATATCTTACGAAGTGTGTGGAGGATGAGGCAGCAGGAGGAGAAGGCAGAGTTGACCTGTGTTGTCATGGTTAGCTTGTTGCCCGGAATGATGCCTAGGTTCCTAGCGTTATCAGTGGGGGTAGGAGTAGGTCTGAGTACTGAGGGCCACCAGGATGCATCCCTTGGCGAGCTATTGTTTCCGAAAATCAGTACCTGTGTCTTGTCTCTCTTGTGCTTCAGGCAGTTGTCCTTCATCCAGTTGGCGACGTCTGTCATGCAGTTGTGGAAGTTGGTATTGGTGGTGTCTTCAGAGGGGAGAGGCACAAATATCGGAGAGGTTCATATTTCATGTGAGATACTGCAAATTTTAGTCTTCTGAACTTGTGCATAAATGTGAATTATTTTTGTGAAATTTAATGAAAGTTAGCAAAATTATATTTAGCCTTACAAAACTTCAACATTATCTGATATATAGACAGAGGGCTACATTATCCAACTAAACGCTGTTATAGAGCTATTTCATTATGGCATCATGCCCCCGCATGTACTGACAGAGATCCCACTGAGAGCTGCAAATCTTTTTTTAATCAAACTGAATATGGCGACACCAAAGGATGGGCATTAATGCCGGATTCCTGCCAGTACGGTGCTATACAAAAAAACCCTGAGCTATTCGGGTCATTAAAATTAGGACATATAAGTTCTCAGTCAATCGCTAAAGACCAAATTTGCAGTTTCTTTCTGTCCAATAAATATCTGTAGTGATAAATATCTGGAGGCACCAGACCAATGGAGGCACCTACTCTTTACAATGTACTCATATCCATTCTGGACACAAGATGACCCAAATGCAGTGTCATTTTCATTGGTGTCAAAAATTGTATCTGACTAATGATGGTCTGCAAAGTTTCACAGGCAGTGTTTTTCTCGATAAAATCTGTGGCTATTTTATCCTCACATTATAATTCAATGCTCTCCGTTAATTGTTGTCTGTTCACTTCAGAAAACCCCAGTAGGAACAAGACTGGGGGATGGTAATGCATGTCAAGTGAATAGAGTTGCCAGCTAGCAGGTTTTATACAAGCATGACCGTATTTTAATGTCCCTGTTGGATAAAATTTTTGAAAAATCACCCCAAAAACAGGTATTTTCATCCTTATCTGTGCATACTTTAAACAGTAAGTGGTAGAAGCAAACACTTAAAAATGTTTCTACAGATGCCCTTAGTACCACTGACTGACAAAGTAAACGAGAACAGAAAGGCCGTATTAAAAAGGAATACAGACGATTTCATATAAAGTTATACTGAAGAATCGTGTTCAGGCCTTTGCAGAATCTTAAAACGTCACATTCCTACCTGTGTATAACATCTGCTGCTGTGCTGCCAAACCCTTAACAAGGCTGTTCAATGTTTGATTATCAACAAAACGTTCTGGTTTGACAGGGTTAAGGAAGCCAAACCACTACAAGACGTATAATAAGCTGGCGCGGTTTCCAAGCGACAGGAACGGTCCGGGTACACAAGTGCCCTGGCCTGCTCAAGAAAGGGACAGGGTTCAGCTTTCTCGGGCAGTGGCATAGTCTGTCTGTCATGGGCCTTAATGCAAGGATGGCGATGGGGCCCCTGGACGCTGTTTAAACTGTGAAATACAGCAAATATCAATGTTCCTCTGGGCCCCGGTGCTGCTGCCCCTGCTGTACCAATGTAAGCCACTCACTTGTCCTCGGGTCCAAGCAGTCTGTCTTCTCTGGCCACATGTCCCAGCAGCTAATAAAGAGGACATGTGCTGGTGGCATACCTGCCAACTTGAAGAACAATCTCATCGAGTGAGGAGGAGCGGGGCCTCGTGCCCAGAAGTACCTAAGGGGCACTTTTGAACCCCAATCCTAAGCAGGGCTGGACTGGCCGTAGCGGGCACCAGGCATTTCCCTGGTGAGTCGCCAGGGTGGGGTCCGGTTTTGGGCCCTTGGGGCCGTTTTTGTTACAGGGCCGTTTTTAATATCAGCCCGTAACAAAATAGTCCAAAACCGGCCCTGGCAAATAGCTCGGCCGCACCCCCAACCTCCTGGGGGTCGGTCGAGTACTTTGCCAGGGCTGGTTTTAGTTCCCAGTCCGGCCCTGCCCCTAAGCCCCCTCCTACCAAACAAAATGAAAGCTTGCTGAGGCTCGTGCCGATGTCCTGTGGTGTTTTCACACCCCTTCATGGATGTCAGCAGTTCAAAGCCTTAGAAAACGAGCTGGAAAACCACTATTTACTGTGGTTTTCATCTCGTTTTCCCTGCCACCGTGTGATATCGACTCCTCACCGAGAGATCGTGTGATGGGAGCCGATATTGTGTGTCACACGGTGATCCCGTGTGAGTTGCCAGGTATGTGGTGACGTGACCATCAGGAGATGAAAGGAGGTGGGGAGGGGCTCTTAAGCTGCAAGTCCTTAGCCATAGATACAAATGTCCAAAGAAACGTTGGAAGGCGTGGCCGCGGAATTTTTATCGTTCATCTTTAAGGTGTCCCTCTAGTGTTCCCGTACTAGGGCAGCACTGTGTAGTCGGGCACCCTCTAAATGGAGCTTGGAAATTTAACTACATTATTAGTATTTACTCAAGAAGCGATGCCATGTACGCCTGTCGCTTTATTTAAAAACACCTTTAGTCAGAGGCTGTTGTGAACTGTGGTTTGCTTACAAACTCTGGTTTCTAGCCCATAAATCATTCACATATCATATCTTCTCTAGTCAGAGCACATCATTCTGCTCTAGAGCCCTCTCGTAAACAGATGTATGAGCCAGCAGCTGATAGGCCCTGTGCCTTCCTGGGTACAAGGAGGGATACGATTGATTCTGCAGAGTTTGCTGTGTACATATGATAGAAAATACACCCCTCTTCTGCCTGGCTCAAGAGAGGGGGGTGGAGAAGGATACATGTTCACACATACCGTGCTCTGCGCAGGAAGCCAGATGAGGTGGCAGTGGAATAGCATTTTAATGAAGCTGTGAAATTAGTTTTTTAAACTTTATTGTTCCATTATAAGCTACTCCACTTTACAATGCTGCTATTTTAGGGGCGCAGTAACCAGTCGTGCAGCAAGTGAAATGACACCTATTGCACCCCAATTCTCGATGTTTTTCATTCCCATGCCAGTGCATGGAGGCCCATTTCCGTTGCTTGCATTGGGCCCCATGGCACCATTGCCAGCTCACTGTGTTCTTTACACTGGTGTGTTCAAGTTTTGGGTTCAAGGATTTGCAGAACCAAAAAAGTCTGACACCAAGGGGCCTCAAACGCTAACACTCTGAGGGGTGATTCGCTATACTACGTTTCTGTTTAAATGTTGGTAGCAAGATGTTTGACAAGCCAAGGATGAGAGGCCTTCTTTATGATTGAGTTTTCTTTCAAACACTTTCTTTTTTTGAGTGGAAGAGACTGCTTAGATCCGGACTGGGAAGGTAAGTCTTGGACTATCCACAAAAAGCCTGTGGAAACAACAGAGTGATCTAGAGTTTAGATGGTGCAAACACACTCACCATGAGGCTGTGGTCATCCATTTTGGTCAGCACATCCACTAAATAAGTCCTGAGGGTGGCCAGCTTCTGGGCAGATTGTTCCCAGTATGCCCGCTGGGTCAGGATGCCTTGCTGGGCCCGTTCCTCCTCCGCATGTACCTCCTCCAGTAGGCGTTGCTCCTCGTTCTCGCACACGTTCCTCACAAACATTAACCTCTGGATGATCTGCTCCCGTGCACAGCTGGCTGCACACTGGTAGAGGGACAGAAGAGCAGATAAACTCAGAGGGCAGGGAATGATGCAAGAAAAACTCAGCATGCAGGAAAAGCTATCCAACAGAAATCTGTGCATACAGATACACTGTGAGTCAATTCAATTCAATTCAAAAATCTTTTATTCGATTAACGTATTGATAATCATAAAAAGTACATCATATAAGGTAATACATTTCCATAAAAACACATTATTATGTTACAGGATAAAAATATAAAAGATTATGCTGTAATTCATAGTACAAGAATTAATTGATTCAGAAGATAACAAACTCAATCAAACAATGTCTCCATGGCATTACGGATAGTTAAGCATGATTTTAGAAAGAGCACTACGTTCTTTGCCACATATTGTGAGTCTAGGTGCTGAAGAGCTAAGAATGCCGGACGACAGGTTCTCAGCCCCATTTGGCGCAACAGTGGAATGATCCAACGCTTACGTGATTCAGTGTAATAACGACAAAACAGAACAATGTGCATAGTCGTTTGGGGAGAGACATGATCACACGGACATTTGACTAGGTCTTGTGACCAGTTTGACTTAGTCGGAAATGTAACAAGGCGGAAAAACAAATTGAAACGGAACCTTGTTAATAGGTATTTTTCATAGTTCGATAAGTAAAAAGTGAGATAGGGCTGGATACCTGGAGAAACTTGGACCGACAGAACTTGCACGTTAGTTTGTTTAAATACTTCACCAGAAAGGCGCAGTTCTCTTAGGTGGGTGAGACATTGATTTTTTAGTGCATTTCTGCTTATATCTACTATTGAAGGAGGATCCGTGAAGTAGTGTGTAAGGTTCAGGTCTTTCAAAAAATTAAAAACATACGTCAACCAAGGACGTATGAGATCAGGGCACGCGTTAGATGGCATTGGGGTTTGCTCCAAATACGGTGCCACAAGAGGATTGGTTGACATTTGGTGTTATCTGTGAGGTAGTCGATACCAAGCTCTATGTGGCAGCCGTATATCGGAGCACTCTGCGGAAGTGCCAGTAGGTATTTTATAAAACCATTTTGTATTTTTTGCAGCTCTTCAGTGTTTACATGGCCCCAAACACCTGCGCCATATGTTGCGATGCTTTGACATTTAGCTTTATAAATTTTGAGCAACTCGGGTGGAGCAGGTTTGCCCAATTTTCTGGAGAAGGAGACAAGCGCGGAGGTCGCTCTCTGATAGAGCAGTTTCCTGCTTGCCATTGCCCTTTTCCAGGTTAATTGGTCGTCGATTAAAATACCTAAATAGGGATATTCCCTAGTTCGATCCAATTTGATTTGTTCAATGTATAGATGTTTGGGATTTTTACCCTTCGGTCCTGTGTACATGACAAAGGTCTTGCATTTTTTTACTTTTAGACCCAGAGAAAGCATATAGTTACAATATTTATCCAGTTGTTTTTGCAGCTGTACTAGGGTTCGGGCAAATATAACGGAATCATCAGCATAAAGTAATGCTGGGATAGGGCGTTGATTGATGGTAGGTAGGTCCTGGCTCCCTTCTAACATGGCTATTTCCAGCCCGTTGGTGTATAAATTAAACAGAAAGGGAGCCAGGACACAGCCCTGTCTGACTCCTCGTGTTATGGGGAATGAGGATGTTAATTCTCCACCCACAAGCTGATGCATCAGAATAAAGTTCTCGCAGAAACTTGATAAGTGGGGGATCAACGCCCAGTTCCTCCAGAATAGACCACAACCTGGCGTGTATTACGCAATCAAACGCCGCACTAAGGTCGACGTAGACCATATACAGATTGCCCCGTTTTACTCCCACATACTTGCCTATTAAAATGGTTAGATTTAAGGCCTGTTCAACTGTACCAAGTCCCTCCTGGAAACCATACTGGAGGTCAGTAATGATGTTCTTCTCGGTCGCCCAATCCTGGAGTCGTTCTAGGATTAGGCGTCCCGCGACCTTCCCCATTGAATCCAGGAGGGAGATGGGCCTATAACAGGCCGGGTTGTTTCTGTCGCCCTTTTTAAAGATTGGAAGGAGTATGGAGGAGGACCAAGAGTCCAAGAGAACTATTTTTGATACTGCCACCATCACCTGGGTGATGATAGGGGACCATAGATCAATATTGGAGACAAAAATATCAAGCGGGACTCCGTCTGGGCCGGGGGCCTTTCCGGTTTTAGAGGAGTGTTAGACGGACCGGGAGGGTCGGCCGAGGACAAGGGGAGAGGTCTCCGGGGAGAGCCGTCTCCAGCGATCGTACAGACAAGTAACTTCCCCCCCACAGACGTACACCACACAAGGATAAGGTTCAACGTTCTTTATAAGCAAAACTTCAAGTACGGTGAAATGGTACAAGGAGGTCTGGACTCAGGGGTCCCCTCTATTCTAGTCTCTTGGTTGGGGAAAGGGTAGCGGGACAGTCTTGTTACCAATCTGGTAGATGAAATAGCTCACAATCCTCGAGCTCGGCGTTCTAGATGGTCGGGCCGCGGTGGAGCCAGCAGGTCCCGATGGTTGAAGGTAGCGACGGTCCGCGGCGAAGCCAGCAGGTCCCGGTGAAGGTGGTGGTTACAAACGGTCCGCGGCCACGCCAGCAGGTCCCGACGACGATGAAGGTTTCAGAAGGTTGCGGCAGCGCCAGCAGGCAGGTCGATAGTTCGCAAGGCAGGGCTACGGCAGCGCCAGTAGTCCGTCAAGGATGAGTTCTTCACTGCGTCTCTCGACTCCAGGATACAACTGCCTTCCTGCTCTGGAGCTGCCCCAGTTATAGGTCTGGCGCCCTTTGATGTCCGGACCCTCGCACTTGGAGGTCGGGAGGTCCGGGATGAGGGAGTCCAGACACCCAGCGGGGGGGTGGAGCCAGCGCCTGGGGGAGCTGGGGGCGATCGGCACCTGGCGGGGGAGAGCCATCGACACCTCTTTCTCCCATTGACCTGCCAAGTAGTCCGCTCACCTCCTGGGTGGATGGTGGTGCCGGGATGTCGGGGCCTGGCCAGGCCCAGGGTTAGGGTCGATCGGAGGCCACGCGGCCTCGTGGTGCTGTGTCCAAGATGGCACCCAGGCCGGGCGAGAGGGCCGGTAGGGAATCGGGCCCATGATGTGGAGATGTTCAGGGGCAGGGGTCCCATATGAGACGGGAAACGGGTGGTTGTTGCGTGTAACACCTGAAGAGCCGGGCTCGGGCCTGGTCGTGCGGGGGGGGAGCGAGCCTTACACGTGGCCTGTCCAACATGGGTCCCCCCCAGCTGAAGGCGGGGAGAGTCACCCATCCTCTTGGGGACTCTCTTCGTCGAGGCGGAAAAAGCGTGACAGGCCATCTGCGTTGGCGTGGTCTTGCCCGGGTCGATGTTCCACAGTGAAGTCCATCCCCTGCAGGGAGATGGACCAACGCAGTAGTTTCGGGTTTTCCCCCCGCATCTGCATTAGCCACTGCAGGGGCCGATGATCGGTCTGTACCCGGAAGTGGGTGCCGAAGAGGTAAGGCCGGAGCTTTTTGAGGGCCCACACCACGGCGAAGGCCTCCATCTCGATGGTGCTCCAGCGTTGTTCTCGGGCCAGGAGCCGTCTACTGATGAAAGCCACTGGCTGGTCAAGTCCTTCGGGGTTCAGCTGGGAAAGGACTGCCCCAATGCCATGGTCGGAGGCATCCGTTTGGACGATAAATTCCCGACTGTAGTCGGGGGCCTGGAGCACAGGGGCGGAGCACATGGCGGCCTTCAGCTTCTCGAAGGCCGCTTGACAGTCTGGGGTCCAGTTGACCTTCTTTGGTTGGTTTTTGGATGTGAGTTCCGTGAGGGGCCCCACAATGCTGCCATAGTCCCTCACGAACCGCCGGTAGTAGCCTGTGAGTCCCAAGAAGGCGCGGACCTCGGTCTGGGTGATGGGGGGCTGCCAAGACTGGATGGCAGCGATCTTGAGTTGCAGAGGGGCCACCAGACCGCTTCCCACCTGGTGCCCGAGATAGGTCACGGACCCCTGGCCAATTTGGCATTTGCTGGCCTTGATCGTGAGGCCAGCTCGTTGGAGGGCCTGTAGCACCTCTCGGAGGTGGTGGAGGTGGTCGGACCAGTGGCGGCTGTACACAGCGATATCGTCCAGGTAGGCGGCGCTGAATCCTTCGAGTCCCGCCAGGACCTGGTTTACTAGCCGCTGAAATGTTGCTGGGGCATTCTTCATGCCGAATGGCATGACCTTGAAGTGGTAGTGGCCATCAGGGGTGGAGAATGCAGATCGTTCTTGGGCCCGGGGTGTGAGACCGATCTGCCAGTAGCCCGCTGTCAGGTCGAAGATGCTGAGGTAGCGGGCAGCTCCCATGCGGTCGATTAGTTCATCTGCTCGGGGAATGGGGTGCGCGTCTGTTCTGGTGACCGCATTCAAGCCAGGGTAGTCGACGCAGAACCGGAGCTCAGGCGTGGTGCCGGGGGCGGCCGCTTTGGGGACCAGTACCACTGGGCTGGCCCAGGGGCTGTCTGAGGGCTCGATGACCCCGAGCGTGAGCATCTTGGACACCTCCTCTTGGATGCAGGCCCGTACCCGATCTGGTACGCGGTAGGCCCGATGGCGGATAGGGGGACTGTCTCCAGTGTCCACGTCGTGTAAGCACCAGGGGGTGACCCCTGGGGTGAGGGAGAACAGGGTGGCGAACTGCAGCAGGAGGTCTCGGCAGCCTTGGCGCTGTTACAGGGTCAGGGCCTCCGAGAGTTGGACCCCGTCCACGGAGCCGTCCTTCTCCCGAGTCCGTAGGAGGTCAGGGAGTGGTTTGGAGTCCTCCTCGGCTCCATTGTCTGTGGCCATCAGGAGGCTGAGCTCTGAGCGCACAAAGTGGGGTTTCAGTCTATTGGCGTGGAGGACCCGGAGGGGGTTCCGTGAGGATTCCATATCGATGAGATAGGTGACAGGGCTCTTGCGCTCGACTACTTTGAAGGGCCCCGTCCATTTGTCTTGCAGGGCGCATGGTTCGGTGGGAGACATTACCCAAACTTGCTGGTCGGGTTCAAATTCGATGGAGGAGGCATTTTGATCGTACCATCTTTTCATGTCTTCCTGACTGGCCTCCAGGTTTGCTTTTGCCATCTCTCTGAACTGTCTGGTCTGGTTGCGGAGGGTTAGGAGGTACTTGAAAACATCTGGAGGGTTCTTTAGAGGGGGCATTTCCCAGCCTTCTTTGACTAGGCTGAGCGGCCCTCGCACAGGGTGTCCATACAAGAGTTCGAACGGGCTGAAGCCGAGGGACTTCTGGGGGACTTCTCGGTAGGCAAAGAGAAGGCACGGTAGTAGCACATCCCACTGGCGACGGAGGGGCTCTTCCAACCCCCCAATCATCCCTTTGAGCGTGCGGTTGAACCGCTCAACTAGTCCGTTTCCTTGAGGGTGATAGGGGGTCGTGAATCGGTAGGTGACCCCACACTGTTGCCAGAGGGACTTCATGTATTTGGAAATAAAGTTTGTGCCCCGGTCGCTGACGACTTCTCGGGGGAAGCCCACCCGGGAGAAGATCCCCATCAAGGCCCGGACGACTAACGGGGCGGTCACAGTTCGCAGGGGAACAGCCTCGGGGTAGCGGGTGGCGTGGTCCACCAGTACTAGGATGAACCGATGTCCTTGGGCTGTACGGGGGTCCAGGGCCCCCACAATGTCTATCCCCACCCTCTCGAACGGGGTGGTGACCACTGGGAAAGGTTGCAGAGGTGCTTTAAGCTTGCGGCCGCTCTTCCCGCTGGCCTGGCACGTGAGGCAAGATCGGCAGTGCTGGAGTACGTCGTTCCTCATCTTGGGCCAGAAAAAGTGGGTCACCAGGCGACTGTAGGTTTTATCCTGACCCAGGTGGCCAGCCAGGGGGACATCGTGGGCCAGGTTTAGCAAGAAGTCTCTAAAGCGGAGGGGCACCACTAGCACTCGACTGGCCCCTAACTCCGCGATTCTCTGTTCGCTGTACAACAGGTCATTGTCCCAATAGACCCAATGGGTTCCGGAGGTATCCCCTGCACTCTGGGCAAGGGCTTGTTGGCGGAGTCCCTCGAGGGAGGGACAGGTCTTCTGCTCGTGGCGGAACTGTTCCTGAGTGGGCCCCCCCTCCTGATGCCACTGATCCAGGCCGGGAAGGTCCTGAGGCTGAACGAGCCCCTCGGAAGTTTGTTCTGGGGGGACGGCACGGTCGGTGTCTTCTACTGGAGCGACCGGGGGAGGAGGTGCCGGCCATTCAGGTTCTTCGGGTCGGGGGATGGCACGGGCAGCCATGGACCGGGTGGTTACGCACGCCCAGTCCGGGATGCCCAACATCCCCAGGTGCTCTCTTCTCTCTACGGCGGCCCACGGGGAACTCTCAAGATCATTTCCCAGGAGACAGTCTACGGGGGCATCATCCCGGACCGTCACTTTCAACATGCCGGAGACTCCTCCCCACTCGAAGGGGACGCAGGCCATCCGACATAGACTCTCCGAATTGTCGGCTGAACGGACAGGGCAGAGGACGTTCGGCAGGATCTGTTCTGGGGTCACCAGGTGACATCGGACGGCCGTTACACTGGCCCCGGTGTCACGTAGGGCTTCGGCCCGGCGTCCATTAATGTTCACCCACTGACTGTACTTCCGGGTGTTGGCGGGTAGGGGGACCCGCGGGACCATGTCTTTTCCCCCTAGGCACGCTAGAACCATGGCGGCTGGTTCCCATTCTTGGTGTTCTTGCTCACATTCCTCGTGTTCTTCGGAGATTTGTCCTTCCCCCAGGGCGGCGGCAGCCATCTGGAGGGGTCTCGGAGTCTGGCTCTGCGGACAATTCGGGTCGTTTGCGTAGTGGCCGACTCGCTGGCATCGGTGACACGTGACATTGGCTCTGTATCCCGGCCGCGCCGGGGTGTTGCCCCGGTTGGCCGGGGGTGGGGTGCTGGTAGCGGGAGCGGCCGGGGCGTTGTCTCTTCCTCGTCCCTGGCCCCCTCCTCCTCCTCGGGGGACGGTGCTGACCGTGGTTGTTCCGGTTCTGTTCATGTGACCCATTTCGGCCCACTCGGGTAATTTCCCACCGGTCAGCCTCGGCGGCGAGCTGCCGTGGATCAGTCAATTTACTGTCGAGGAGGTGCTGCCTGAGCTCGACGAAGCAGTTGTTTGATAGATGCTCCCATACCATGAGATTGAAGAGTTGCTCGTAAGTCGTTACGTTGCTTCCCTTGATCCAACCCTCGAAGGCTCGGCTGAAATAGTTCACGTATTCCACCCAAGTTGTACCCGGGATCCGGGTGCAGTCTCGGAACCTCTGGCGGTACATTTCAGGTGTGAGCCCATAGCGGGTGAGGAGGGTAGCTTTCATGTGGTCATAGGAGGTCATTAGATGGTCTGGGAGTTGTAGCAGGGCATCGCGGCCCTCATTGACGAACCTCCCCCATAGACCGGCTCCCCAGTCGTTTCGATCGATCCGGTGGGAGGTCATAGCGATCTCGTAGGCCTTGAACCATTGCTGTATGTCGTCATCTCGGAAATATTCTCGAACGACATCCTTGGGGATGTGTACCTTCTTTTCTGTTGCCCCCGGGGTGCGCGGTTGCTCGGGCACCCCTAATTCTTTGTTCTGCTTGCGTAAGTCTATCTCAGCTAATTTGCGCTCGTGTTCATACACCAGTCTCTTCTCTTCGAGCTCTCTTTGTCTCTGTTTCTCTTCCCGTTCTTCTCGGAGCCGCAGATGTTCCAGGTTCAGTTTTTGTTCGGCTAATTTGAGTTCGCCATCCATTTTGAGCCGGGCCATTTGTAGTTCATGTAGTCGGTTTCTTTCTCGTTCTTGGATCTCATCTTGCGAGAGACCCGTTCTTCGCTCCTCGGGAGCCGTGGTGTCTTTCTCTGCTGCTGCGACATTTTGGTCCGGGGGTCTGACGGCCCCGGTTTCTGCCCATGACTCAATGGCGTGCTTGAAATCGTCTTTAGTACTCAGACCGGTGGTAGCGATACCTAATTCAATGCAGAATTGTTTCAACTCACGATGGCTGTATTCTTCCAATTTCTCCATCTGGAATTTTTCGGTGGATCCGCTTTCTTTGGTTGACATTGTGGTTTTGTCGTGGGGTGAGCTACTCTCTGTACGATTATGCGTTGATTCGGATCGCGCCGCTGGCCACCAATGTTAGACGGACCGGGAGGGTCGGCCGAGGACAAGGGGAGAGGTCTCTGGGGAGAGCCGTCTCCAGCGATCGTACAGACAAGTAACTTCCCCCCCACAGACGTACACCACACAAGGATAAGGTTCAACGTTCTTTATAAGCAAAACTTCAAGTACGGTGAAATGGTACAAGGAGGTCTGGACTCAGGGGTCCCCTCTATTCTAGTCTCTTGGTTGGGGAAAGGGTAGCGGGACAGTCTTGTTACCAATCTGGTAGATGAAATAGCTCACAATCCTCGAGCTCGGCGTTCTAGATGGTCGGGCCGCGGTGGAGCCAGCAGGTCCCGATGGTTGAAGGTAGCGACAGTCCGCGGCGAAGCCAGCAGGTCCCGGTGAAGGTGGTGGTTACAAACGGTCCGCGGCCACGCCAGCAGGTCCCGACGACGATGAAGGTTTCAGAAGGTTGCGGCAGCGCCAGCAGGCAGGTCGATAGTTCGCAAGGCAGGGCTACGGCAGCGCCAGTAGTCCGTCAAGGATGAGTTCTTCACTGCGTCTCTCGACTCCAGGATACAACTGCCTTCCTGCTCTGGAGCTGCCCCAGTTATAGGTCTGGCGCCCTTTAATGTCCGGACCCTCGCACTTGGAGGTCGGGAGGTCCGGGATGAGGGAGTCCAGACACCCAGCGGGGGGGTGGAGCCAGCGCCTGGGGGAGCTGGGGGCGATCGGCATCTGGCGGGGGAGAGCCATCGACACCTCTTTCTCCCATTGACCTGCCAAGTAGTCCGCTCACCTCCTGGGTGGATGGTGGTGCCGGGATGTCGGGGCCTGGCCAGGCCCAGGGTTAGGGTCGATCGGAGGCCACGCGGCCTCGTGGTGCTGTGTCCAAGATGGCGCCCAGGCCGGGCGAGAGGGCCGGTAGGGAATCGGGCCCATGATGTGGAGATGTTCAGGGGCAGGGGTCCCATATGAGACGGGAAACGGGTGGTTGTTGCGTGTAACACCTGAAGAGCCGGGCTCGGGCCTGGTCGTGCGGGGGGGGAGCGAGCCTTACACGTGGCCTGTCCAACAAGGAGGTTAACGCGCGAATGATCTCACTGAGAGTAAAATGGAGATCTATTGGAAATACCTCAGTTCTGGGGGAATCGACTACCGATTCAACCTGTGTGACGTAGGCCGAGGGGGGGTCACTAAAGATCTTGGAAAAGTGAGTCACCCACTCGTCTGCAGTCACAGCCACATCCAGATGCTGATGCGAGTTCGCTTCAGCCAGGAAGGGAGATTTAACTATCTTCCAGAACTGGGAGCAGTCCTTGCTGCGGCTGCTCGCGTGTAATTGGGCCCATAGATTTTTCTTATGGTCTCGTTTACAATTGATTTGGGCCTGTTTATATTCGGATCTAAGTTTAGCTACTTCAATTTTATCTCTAACTGGGTTATGTAAAGCTTTCTTTAATGCAGTTAATGCTTTGCGACAAGCCGAATTAAACCATCTTGGGGCTGTCTGATTTCCTGATTTGTGGTGGCGAAGTAATACGGCATGAATGACTTTTAGGATCTCCCGGAAGCTAGATATAATTTGCTCGGGGGAGGAGTCATCCGCCAAACAGGTATTTATCCATGGGAGTGCCTTGGATATAACCTTTTTAGTGATTGATGTAGGGTCAATCTTTGACCATTTCACGGTAAAACCGTTAGTTCTGTCCATGGTCAGAGATTTTTGAGTCAATAGGCTCTTTCTAATAGGGTGGGAATCGCTTGAAGTTAGCTTAAGAGTAATGCTGTTAGGAAAATGATCACCTACAACTTCTGAACCAGTGGTAAACTGAATAAGTTTACCCTTTAAAAAATAGGAGCATAAGATAAAATCTATAGTGGTTGAACAGCCCCTACCGTGAAAAGTGGGACTGAAATCTACAGGGGGATCAGCAAGTTCGTTTGCGAACGTCAATTCCAGCGAGGTAAGACTGTCGTTGAGAAAGTCACCTAGATGGGAATGGGTGAAGTGTGTCAATGGGCAGTCTTGTTCATCTAGAAGGCCGCACGTACCTTTTTTAAAACTAGCACACAATGATACATTGAAATTCCCTCCCCAAATTACATTACAGGCAGATGGTAAGAGCTTAAGACATTGTTCATTTATAAGATGGGAAATTTCAGAAACTATTTTTGAACAGTCCTCTGGGGATAAATTGTTGTAAAAATTAATAAAACAATATGACGTACCATCAATAAAAGTAATCAGTAAGACCTGATAGTACGAAGTACTATGTAAGGTGGAAATATTCCTTACTACCAGGTTATTAGAAATATATACTACTAGGCCTCCCATGGGTCTACCATGGGTGGTGGCACTCGCTGGGGAGTGGAAGGTTTTATAGCCTTGTAGATGTAATGGGTCAACTGCCCAGGTCTCCTGCAAGCAAATTATCTGGTAGGTAGATACAAATTCTAGCCGGGATTGAAGTGAGAGCTTTGATCGGCGACCTGCAACATTCCAGAATAATATAGATACTAACAAGGTTGACGAAGTTGTAGTATCTTGTGCTATAGTTACTGGGTGTAGCAAGGTTTGGAGAGAGAGGGATTTATTGTCATCTTTTCCAGGGTCGGACGGGATTTCTGCACATGATGGTAGCACAAGACTGGGGGTTGGGGTCAGGGGTAGTGGAGGTGTAGGTATATTGAGTGGTGGTAAATCTGGAGAGGGGGGGTTCAGGTTGTCGTGAATGTTTGTGGATGGTGGTCAATCCACCATCTCCAAACACTCAAATCTATTGTACGTGGGGACACCCCTCCAGTCAAAAGGTAGTGTGGCATCTCTGCCTCCATGTCCTGACCAATCTGTCCAATCTGGTCTTCTATTCCAGCTGCCCACCTGGGTCCAGTTCCACTTGGGACCTGGGGCATAGCGGTTAGCTGGGGGGTAGAAGAAGGACAGTCTCTTTGTGCCTATTCCTTCTGAGGATAGATGAGGGCCCCAGGAAGATATGTGTTCCACCGTTTGGGAGTCTTCAAAATTAATTATTACACAATCTCCGGGAATTGTTTTTAACTCTTTTCCTACCCAAGGGACCCTACGAACTGAAGTGACTCTATTGTTGGTATAAGGAGGAAGGGGCCTATTGGTTGATAACCAATGTAGCACTTTGTTTTTTAAGGACCATACTGGTTCATCGGAGTTTGGATTCAGCTCAGGAACCCCGGTCATGATGACAACAAATGGAGTTGCTTCCGGGGGAAGATGGACTGAGCGAGCTTTATTGCGTTTAGTGTTGTAGGCAGCATTTTTTATGGCTGGTGTTTTTGTTGGATTCATTGTAGGAGGTAAAGTGCAAGTAGGAACTGGTGCCTGGGAAGGGGCTGGGAGTGAAGGTGTGGCAGGGACCGTTTTAGCAGCATTTGGTGGCAGCGTTTGCTGCACAATTGTGGGTAAAGGTTTTTGATGGACTACCACCGTAGTAGTCACAGTTTTGGGTACTTGAGGTGCTTGAGTGGTAGTAGGTGCCCCTTTTTTAGTGGATTTTGAATTAAGTGTTTGAACCACAGGGGCGGTAGGGATTGAGGTCTTTTTGATCTTTAGATCAGAAGATAGTGAGGCTAAAGTTTTTTCTATTTTGGCAAGAGTTAGCTCAATGGGTTTCATATATAATTTAATTAGTGCCTCTAGTGAAACCAATAAGTGAGTGTCCTGCGTGCAAGGGTCCTGCCCATTTCCCACTTTGCCACTGAAATTGGGGTTGGGAATATCAGATGAAAGGTTGATGATATCTGGCGTTGTAAAGCTAGTCTGAGGCTGTTGCTGGGGTAGTGATAAATGACTTGTACCTTGCTTAGGGAGAGGGGATTGAATGGTAAGTTGAATCGGGGATCCTTGTTGTAACTGTGGGTTAGTTTTCTGGGGTGTGTTCTTTTTCCCTTTTCTCCCCTTTCTTTTTTTTGGTATAGCTCCCTCCCTCTGGGCTCTAGTATTTGGAGAGTGTAAATCCTCGTCTGTTGGGTTTGTAAAGAGAGTCGGGGTTCTCTCGATTGATAGAGGTGATTGGAGTTAAGGAGAGTGTGACAATTGTGTGGCTGAAAGATCGATAGATACTGATAAGTCCACGGTACCCGGAACCGTGAGTGGCTCTAACAGTGCACAATTGTCTGAGTTACGCAATGGGGTCTTAGCTGCAGCCAATAGCCCCAGCGAGGAGCGCTTGGCTATGGCTAAGTCCTGCGAGACCCTCCTTTCTAACAAAAGGATGCCTTGATTTATGGCGTCATTAGCCCTTGCGATGAATTGGTCGATTGGGCCTATTGTCTGAGCAGCATTAGATGACTTGCTGCTTCTGGTGGTTCTTGGTGACATGCTTTCAGTTAGAATTAGCAAGAGTCAGTAAGCTAATATAGAACCCTAACACAGAGCAGGGCAGAGGTAGGTAGATTACCGTATAGTGGGACAGATGAATGAAACTGTCAATAAGGTGGCCCAGTCCAGTCCTGCCCGGTCTTGAACGGGCTGAAACGGGCCCGCCCTTGGCCCGGGCTTCGCCCGGCGTCCCGCGAGGCGGGGGTGACTGTGATTTAAAGCGCCACCTGGCGCGCGATTGACGCGGATTGCGCCGCTGAGGATGCTGGTCACTGTAGTTTTTCAGCCCCACACCACGCTCCGCTCTGCGGCCAGACCCCGAGCTGGAACAGGGGTCAGACGGCGGGAGGCGGGTGGGCAAAGACACGAGCACAAGCAGAATTAATTGCCTTCCAAATCGGCAGTGGGTCCCGAAAAGCAGCAGTTCGCTCTGTGGAAGATTCCCCCCCTCGACCGGGGTGACTGTGATTTAAAGCGCCACCTGGCGCGCGATTGACGCGGATTGCGCCGCTGAGGATGCTGGTCACTGTAGTTTTTCAGCCCCACACCACGCTCCGCTCTGCGGCCAGACCCCGAGCTGGAACAGGGGTCAGACGGCGGGAGGCGGGTGGGCAAAGACACGAGCACAAGCAGAATTAATTGCCTTCCAAATCGGCAGTGGGTCCCGAAAAGCAGCAGTTCGCTCTGTGGAAGATTCCCCCCCTCGACCGGGGTGACTGTGATTTAAAGCGCCACCTGGCGCGCGATTGACGTGGATTGCGCCGCTGAGGATGCTGGTCACTGTAGTTTTTCAGCCCTTACCACGCTCCGCTCTGCGGCCAGACCCCGAGCTGGAACAGGGGTCAGACGGCGGGAGGCGGGTGGGCAAAGACACGAGCACAAGCAGAATTAATTGCCTTCCAAATCGGCAGTGGGTCCCGAAAAGGAGCAGTTCGCTCTGTGGAAGATTCCCCCCCTCGACCGGGGTGACTGTGATTTAAAGCGCCACCTGGCGCGCGATTGACGCGGATTGCGCCGCTGAGGATGCTGGTCACTGTAGTTCTTCAGCCCCATACCACGCTCCGCTCTGCGGCCAGACCCCGAGCTGGAACAGGGGTCAGACGGCGGGAGGCGGGTGGGCAAAGACACGAGCACAAGCAGAATTAATTGCCTTCCAATCGGCAGTGGGTCCCGAGAAGCAGCAGTTCGCTCTGTGGAAGATTCTGTGAGTCAAGTTACACTAAGAATACCAGAAAAACTATCTAATGGTTCCATGTATTTCTACAAGGTTCACAAAGACCCAATCAGCCCCCCTGGCAGGCCAATCATCTCTGCCAGGGGAAGCCTACTGGAGAGGACATCAATTTACATTGATTATTTCCTACAAGGGTATGTTCAGAAATTAAGATCATATGTACGTGACACCAGTGATTTTTTGGTAAAGCTCAAGGAGGCAGATTGGAGACAGGGGGACTGGCTTTTAGCCCTTGATGTAACTTCGCTGTATACCAGCATATCTCATACACAGGGGTTGGAAGCAGTTGATTATTATCTCTCTAGGAGACCTGAAGAATGTAAAGCCCACAATACCATGTTGTTAGACATGCTGGATTTTTGTTTATCTAACAACATCTTTATGTTTAACCATTTGATTTACCGTCAAATACAGGGGGTGGCAATGGGGGCCAGCTTCTCACCAAGTTTCGCTTGTATGCACATGGGAGCTTGGGAGGAGCTGGTCCTCGAAACCACCTACCTGAATGAGATGAGGGACAACATTATTGTTTAGTTTCGATTCATCGATGATTTGTTTATTATTTGGCGGGGTAGCAAGGAGTCTGCTGAAAAATTCATTGCTGAAATCAATGTAAACAACTTGAACTTAAGGTTCACTGCTACATTAAGCCAAAGTAATGTAACTTTTTTGGATACTGAGGTATACACTGAAAATAATGAACTACACACCAGAATATTCCGGAAAAAAACGGCTGGAAACAGCAGTTTACATGCTGCAAGCGGTCATCCCAGGCACCTCATAGCAAGCATCCCCTATGGGGAAATGCTGAGAATGAAGAGAGGATGCAGTGACCCTGTAGAACTAGAACTGGCACAACAGGAAAGCAAAAAGAGATTCCTAGAGAGGGGATATTCAGCCAGAATGGTTTACACAGCTATTGCTAAGTCTGAACTAATGTCCAGGGAGGAGCTACTAACGGGCAAGCACCAAAAGAAACCACTGGGAAATAGCCAAAACCAAAATGAGTTTAGAATAATCACGGGATACAGTAAGCAATCCAAAGAGATCTACAGGATTGTTAACAAGCATTGGCCATTGGTCATGAAAGACCCTGTTATAGGCAAGGATTTGCCCAGCAGGGTCTCTCTGACATACAGTAGAGCTCCTTCCCTAAGGGACCAAATTGTGAAAACTAATCCTGAACCAATCAGAGGCAGCAGCTGGTGGCAAACGGGCAGAGGCTTTTACAAGTGTAAAACATGCAAAGCCTGCACCCATGGGGTCAATACCAAAGAATATAAAGATGGATTCAATGACACAGTTCATCCAATAACACAGGTATTGACATGTAAGACCGACCATGCGGTGTACGTCCTACAATGCCCTTGTCCGCTGATGTACGTGGGAAGTACCAAGCTACCTGTACATCAGCGAGTCCTCCAACATCTAAGAGCAATCTCCAATGGGGACAATACTTATCCTGTTGCCCGCCACTATCGGGAAGTACATCAAAGCAACAACAAAACACTTACGTACTTCGTGATAGACAGTGTCAACACAAACAGGCGGGGGGGTGATAGAGAAACCAGTTTGAGAAAACTTGAGACAAAGTATATCCTCATGTTAAACACTAAGACGCCATCAGGTTTAAACATCACTGAAGACTTATACACATGTCTACTTTAAATATGTTAGTACTCTGAAACCTAGGATGTTACTTCGTACCCCTTTTGACAACACAGGAAATATCTGGGCTGGGACAGAAATTTGCATTAATTATGTACATAGGACTACTTAGAGCATCCCATATCGGTCAATCAGGATACTGCAGGATGTTGCTGCTACTGCTAACTAACAGAATCCGTATCCGTAATGCCATACGACGCAATTGATGCCTTCTCGGAGGCTGTGACGAAAGACTTGGTGGAATTTCGAACACGACAAAAGAAAATGAAAAAGAAAACACCAAACATAACAAAGGAACAAAGAGAAATCCTAAAAGCCTTAGACAATGACCAGGACATTATCTGCAAGCCATCTGACAAAGGTGGCAACATCGTGGTGATGTCAAGAGAACAGTATTGCCAAGAAGCATATAGACAACTTGAGGACGGAATATCCTATGAAAAGACAACTAGAAAGATATACGACGAAAGTATTGTGAAATTCCAAAGACTGTTAAATAAATGGCACAGCAATGATATGCTGGACCATTTTCTTTTTCAAAGTGTTTTACAATTGCAGTCCTATATTAGGGACACTAAAGATTTTGTAAATAAAATAGAAAATGTGGAGTGCAGATCATCTTACATACTAATAACTATGGACATTACCAGCCTCTACACGAGCATTGATCATCATCAGGGACTATTAGCCATCAAGTACTTCCTTGACAAAAGACCCATGAAATTTACAAAACACAGTAAAATGCTTTTAGAATTTATTGCATATTGTTTATTCAATAATATTTTTCTATTTCAAGGACAGTTGTACAGGCATGTCACCGGGACGGCGATGGGAACCTGCTTCGCCCCCAGCTACGTGAACCTATTCGTGGGCTGGTGGGAGGAGCAGGTTACCGGGAGCCCGGGCTTTGAGAAATGGGCTGAAAACTTAAAAGTTTGGTACAGGTACATTGATGACCTCTTCCTTGTTTGGGAGGGGTCGGTAACTTCGGCGGAAGAATTTGTGGCGCAACTGAATATGAATGAACTCAATCTTAAATTCACAGCTGACATTAATGTATCAACAGTAAACTATCTGGATTTGAAAGTTAACTTGATGGGTACTAAAATTGAAACAGAACTGTTTAGAAAAGTAACAGCCGGTAACTCGGTTTTACATGCCGAAAGCAGTCATCCCCCGACCCTAGTTAGAAGTATCCCATATGGAGAACTTCTCAGAATCAAGAGGAATTGCTCTAGAGATGCAGACTTTGCAAGGGCAGCAAGAGATAGCATTAGCAGGTTTCAAGCGAGGGGATACAACAAAGTACTCTTAGAAAATACCTTAAAAAGAGTAGAGAGAATTCCCCGAGAACAATTACTTAAAGAAAAGACCAAAGAAACCAAACAGGCTGAAAAACAGGAAGGAAAATTCAGACTAATTACCACTTTCTCAGAGGATTCAAATCATCTGAGAAATATACTGAAAAGACGCTGGCATATCCTGAAGACGGATCAAATTATAGGAAAAGATGTCCCAGCTTTTCCCTTAATTACCTTCAGGAAAGGAAGATCCATTAAGGATAAAATTGTACACAGCCATTTGGCTGATAAAACAGTAACAACAGGAAGGATTAAAGACATGCCAGGATTTTTCCCTTGTGGCAAATGCAAGGCATGCGAAAAGAGCAAGAGAAGAACAACATTTGAGATACCAGGGTCAGAAAGGAAAGGGAAAATATCCAAGTTTCTCACGTGTAACACTACCCATGTCGTGTACTGCCTGGTATGTCCATGCGGACTTAAATACATAGGCAGCACGGTGAAAAATGTCAAGTTACGCATACTGGAACACCAACGTGCGATTATGAATAAGGACTTCAACTATCCTGTAGCGAAACACTTTGCCATGAAACACAATAGCAACAGAGAACTACTGCAATACTTTGCACTGGACCACATACCAGTAGACCCAAGGGGTGGAGATAGATTACGGAGATTAAGAAGGTTAGAATCCCGTTACATAATAGACCTCCAAACAAAGGCCCCCTTGGGATTGAATAGGAATGAAGAATTAGCATCTCATTTGGGAAAAGCATAGACTCTGAAAGTAAATTCTGGTTAAGAATACCATACCCCGTGAGCAATGCCGATCCACGGCTTAATAAAACTTGTAACACCAACAAGGGCAACTTTAAGAAACAGCACTGTATATATTGTGATCAGTGCATGAATCAAATATAAGCAAAAAATTGGTACATAATATTTTCAGGAATTGTTTATTTAACATGTCTGAAATTACTGTTTGAAATGATGATATGAATTTCAACTACATTGCCTTTGCAAGTGTTCGCGAAACGAATGTAAAGTAAATTGTAATACACAAATGTAAATACTTTTCTCACGGGGATAAACGGCAGTCCTCTTTCTATACACATGCCTAAAGGTGACAAAATGTTTTTAAACCTGCTTCCTTCCGTGTCAATAGTAGACACTGACGAAGGAAAACCGAAACGCGTTTGTCTGCTGAGTGTTTGAATTAAACTGAACTGAACACTTCCCCTGTGAGTGCCGGATTTTCTTTCTTGGAAAACGAGAGACAATCGGAGCGGTAATTTGTGACGTGGAGCGCCACCACGAGAGGCACCCATCTGCGAGTGACCCGGTTACCTTTGGTGCAACGGAGCGGCGATATATATATATATATATATATATATATATATATATTTTCCACCAAGATAATCCCATTACGAAAGGCACAACTTTGCACAGCTGGTGCGAGCTGCAGGGACGGGCTTTCTCTGTTAACCAAACGATCACCACCAAAGTAAACTCGCACTCCACCAGGGTTATGTATATATGCATCACACACATACATACATACCACAACCTTATGCACAAAACATCACATTATATTTGACAATCCAGATTGTGATGCATTGATTAACAACACTTTACTCTGGCAGTGTAATTTATGATTGAGACCCCAACCCAGAGAAAATAGAACAAACGTCCTTTGGCCGACCCACCCATACACAGCGCCTTGAGATCCTCACGGGTAAGTAGCGTGCTCTACAAGTACTCTGATTGATTGATTGATTGATTGATTACAAAGGTCTCCCAGGATCAACCACACTTTACTTTCACACTAGTAGACCTAAACTATTTCTATACTAAACATTGGCCCCACCCAATCAAACACCAATAAACAACAGACACCAGTGGCTGGTGGCCTTCTCAGATCTACACCAAATGGCACCCAGTTAAAGGAAGAGCAACAATGTTAATGTTATAGGAATTGTGTTCTTGTAGCTAAGTTGCTGACTTTGGAACCTCGAAACCTAACTTCTGGCCCTGGTTAGGGCACTTGAAACAACATTCATGTGATTCTGAGTAACTATGTGATGGAAATACGTGCAAAATCACTGGATAACACAAATCTCGAACCTGTTGTTTACCACCACTAAGTAGCTATACTCTATTTCTGAAGTATTAGCACTACATCCTCCTCAACGTGAGGTTCCGTGACAATTGTAAGTGGTGTTTTCGACTCGCACGAATATAGTCGAGTCTAGTATCTATGAACCGCAAATGACGAGTTTAGTAAGTGTGCGCAGTTTCGCTGTGCTAACTTAAACCGTTCGTTTGTTATGTGGGTTTTTCATCTGTACCCACGGGTTCCATCTTAGATACGGCATCCATTTTGTCTCTTGCCCTCAAGTAGTCAGCGAACGGACGTTGTCCGCTTAGCGACCCTGGGACTCCCAAGATATTTGCGGAAGACACATGTTCTTTGTAAGTGTGTTTATGACGAGGGGGATGCTACTGTAAGGCAGATGGCGCCGCTCGAGGCTCATCTTGCCGCACGGACTTATTGTCTCAGCCGTGCATCTCATTAGGCACGTCCCTTTGATGCCTGTATCTCGTGTTTCCCGATACCTCCCCTTTTACACCCTTTCCGATCTCCCCACTGTCTCCCTCTTCCTCTGCACCTGTCTTTGTTCCTATTTCGATCTATTTTACTGCTGATTGGAATTTGCTAATGGTGGGAAGATGGGTTTTTACAGTTGGGAACCGCCAAATGTTTCCGCACTTATGTTCCGGACCTCATGTGTATCAAAGTGACCAAAGCGACCCCTCTGGGGGATAATGGTGAGAACCGGGTTGTAAACTTTTGTGTGCCATGTTGTCCTATGGGTAAAAACTGTATAAAAGGAGCGATCCACAGAACCAATTTGAAGCAGTCTCCCCAAGTTGCACGTGGTGTACTTGTCGTGACTTCTGTGTTCCCTGCAGCAAATAAACCTTGAATCTTTGACGCCGAAGGAAGTGTCCCGTGTCTCTGTGATTCGTACGCCGGAGCAGGTTACCCACGAAGGTTTCAGGTGTTGTGCCCTGGCACCGCTGGGTCTTAAAGAACCCAGTCCTTCAGTTGGCGCCCAACGTGGGGCTCGATCAGTGGTACCGGTCCAAGCCCGACGATCGTGAGGAACTTCGTGTGAAATCTCCGAGGGAAGGTGCACTCCGCTTCATCGATCCTGTTGTCGAAATAAGTGGCCCGAAGACTTTTCCCGCGAAGATTCCCGCCTCCGGACGGCTGCGACGGACTGCTGCCCTGACTGTAGACCTGTTTTGGCGCCTGGCGTAGACCTTGGTATAGCGAGACGATTGACGGGCCTTCCTGGTGACGCCATCGATCTTTGAGTTAAGTATTTGTGGGTCGCTCCCAGAGTTCTTGGTTGTTGACACTTTAGCGAGTGTTTTTGTTGTTAACGCTGTGTGAGTGTTTTTGTCGGTGACACTTTGCTAGCGTACTTTGTTGTGTTGTTTGACGACTGCAGCCGCCAAAAACCGAGGGTTTTGTTCTTTGCTGGGACTTGGTAAATCCCGTAACCCTTGAAGTTTGTGAAACTCGGCTAGTGTGCAAGATGCCTGGTCGCAGTACTTTGTTTAGTTGTTTCAGGCCTTGTGGTACGGATTCCCGACTGGAGGACTCGTGTCCGATACCTCCGGTTGGAACTCCCACTTATGAGCTCTATAGTAAGCATGGGCTAGGCCCAATTACTTTTAACGATTATTGGATTAAATATACAAAGAAGGACGGCGACCTTCGTTGGCCACCTCATGGTAGCTTCGAGGCCCCGATCTTAGATAATCTAGAGATTAAATTGTTCGAAAGAAAGTCAAGGCCGGCCATGTTTGATGCTTTTCGGTTGTGGCGCAAAGAAGCCCGACAGAAAGAAATCAGACAGACTAAACGTAATCAGCGAGATAATGTTGCTACCATAGTGAAGAAAGCAGAGCAATTTCAGCGTGATAAGGAGGTTAAGGATAAGGAAGTGTTTGACCGATTACAGCGTATGACTGTAGATAAATGTTATCCTGCTTTGCCTACGGAGTCGGAAAAGAAGGAAGAGCCAGTTGAGGATCCTTTAATGTCTTATCTTATGAAGTCGCCACCTCCATACGTACAGGGTACCGCAGCTCCTGTGGTCCCTGCCGTACCTATTCTTCCGCCTATTCTTCCTCCGCCTGTTCCTCAACCTGTACCTGCCCTTCCGACTGCTCCTGCTCCTTTGCCTGTTTCTATCCCTACTGCTCCTCCGCTTCCACATACTCCTGCTCCCGCTGCTGCTCCTGCTACTGCTCCTGTTTTGTTAACTCCTGCTGTTGCTACTGTTTCTACTCCTTCTCTTGTTAGTCCTGTATCGTATGCTTCTCCCTCTACTCGTTCTCGTACTACTCCTCTTGCGGCTAGCTTCTTCCATTCGCTCGGACCTGTTCATGGGTCCGCTGGTTCTGATGGTCCTCAGAGACGTAGCCAGCTTCCTGGAAACAGAGAACGCGTTGCGTTATATAATATGGCGATGGGTTGGATGGTTAATCCTCTTCGAAGTCCACCCCGTGTTGTTCTCGATACATTTTGTCAATTCAACATACCAACCCAAAGATATGTGTTTAATGAAATGTGTAAGTTCCTTTATGATCAAATAGCGGCCGATGCGCCTGACGAGGTGCTCACCGCTTTGTCCGATCTTCAGCTTCAGTTCGCAAATGGACTGATAGTGGATACCAATGTTCGACGTGCTGTGGAACGATTGCTATCTTTTCGTCCCGCTCCGATCCCTCATGCATTGTTTGTTGAGGATATTGAAAAACAACCAGACGAGTCTGGCCAATACCCCATGCGGGAAGTTCCACCAGTGTGGATGCCAGGCGATGCTACCGCTATTCCTATTATTCCGCCACATTTCCAGAGAGTATGGATACATCTCCCATGGAAGAGATCGGAAGTGTTACAGGTGAAGCAATCTTTGCCTGACCCTCGCAAAAACCCTGCAGGGTATTACAAAGAATTATCGCAGCTTGTAGACGCTACAATCATGAATCTTGCCGATATCGATATGTTGTTCGGCAATGTCGTACCGCAACCTGTATGGGCTAAGATTCGGCAGGAAAATCATCCGAATGAATTAGGTGGTGATTGGGCTGCCATTGTGGCGGCGGATGGTTTACAAACTGGTGGAGCTAAACCTGAGCAGATGATTACTGCCCTTCCTCAAAGAATTATAACGCTAATGAAAACTCTTATGCCAGCTATGAGAGTAAATTGGGACAAATTGTCAGCTTGTAAGCAGAAGAAAGATGAGAGTGTTTCCGACTTCTTTACGAGGTTCGAGGAAGCATTCATTGACCATAGTGGACAGGATATGGGTACCGAGGGTGGTCAGAGACTGTTCGTGGATAAATTTGTTTCAAACTTATTGCCCGATTTGAGCAATAAATTAAAGAATTCGGAAAGTGCATGGGCCGTTTCTACTTCGGCTCAGATATTGGCTACGGCGCAATATTATGAGAATAGGGAGAAAGAGGAGAACGACCGTGCTGACAAAAAGACGAAGGAACTGAAAACTAAAGTGTTGCTTCAGCAAGCGTATCCTCCACGTTCGAATCAGAATAATTCACAGCAAAATAGATTGCAGCCGCAATCGAACAGATCCCAAACTCGTAATGACTCCTCCTCCCAAAGATCCTCGTTAGGGTACAATCAATGTGCTTATTGTAGACAGGAGGGTCACATTAAATTCAATTGCCCTGTTTTGAATGAACGTAACAATGGTAACTCATCTAGAGGAGGTCGTGGTGGTTCGCAGCAGGCATCACGTGGTAGAGGTCGTGGTGCTCAGAATGATCGCTCAGATAACTCATCCAATTCTAATAATTGTTTCGATCAACGTGGATCATCGCAAGGACGATCTGCGCAGTACAATGTAGACGATTATTACGTCGATCAGGGAACTGACGACAGTAATTACTAGGACAGCCAAAGACAAGGAGAGGGAGTGGTATCAGTTCCGGTTGATCAGAGAGGGCCTTACGTCGCAGTTGCTACATCGGGCGTCGTAGAGCCTTTTCTGTTGGACACTGGTGCAGCGAAAAGTTCTATCATGCATTCGAAACTCCCTGGCGCACCTTTGTCTGGCTTAACAAATGTTTCCGTTGGATTCTCTGGCGCCCCTGTTAGCAATCCAGTTTCGCGCCCTTTGCCCCTTAAAATTGGGCCACGTGAGCTAGAAGCTCCATTGATTCTAACCACAGGTTGTGGTGAAAATCTTTTGGGCCTGGATTTGCTTAAACGTTTGTACGCAACTTTGTATTGTTCTCCTGCGGGTGTAAAGCTTACGTTAGGAGAGAGGGTTGTCTCTCCTATGTATTTGTCTCTCGATAAGCTTCCACCGGAATTGAGTTCTCTTCCTGCGTCTTTGTGGGCAACGGGTCCAAATGACGTGGGCCTACTTGATATCTCCCCTTATGTTGTACAGTTGAAATCTAATGTGCGACTGCCACGTATTCCCCAATATCGTATCTCCCTTGATGGTGAACGGGCACTGTTAGCTATCATCTATGATTTGATCGAGAAAGATGTTATTGAGGAGACTCGGGGAAACGTGTGCAACAGCCCTGTGCTGCCCATTCTTAAACGTACTGAGCCTTCAAAACCGCCTGTTTATCGTTTTGTTATCGATTTACGGGAGGTGAATAAAATTGTGGTTCCTCAATTCCCCATTGTGCCTGACATCACGGCGCTACTGACTCTGATTCCAGCTTCTGCATCATGGTTTTCGGTGATTGACTTGAAAAATGCGTTTTTCAGCATCCCGATTGCCGAGGAGAGCAGGGACCTTTTCGGTTTCTCTCTCGGTGGACGTAGCTTCCGGTTCAAACGCGCTCCTCAGGGCTACTGTGAAAGTCCATCGATTTACAGTCAAGCCTTGAAGGGTCAACTGGATGCGTTTAGGTTGCCGGTTGGTGCGGCTTTAATCCAATATGTCGACGACTTATTGGTGGCTGCTGATACTCAGGACATTTGCAAAATCGCTACGGTGTCGTTGTTGCAACATCTCTGTGAGTTGAATCATAAGGTGTCCCCTTCTAAACTCCAATATTGTTGTCAAGAAGTAACCTATCTAGGTCACTTATTGTCAAAGGAGGGAAGGAGGTTGACCCCAGAGAGAATTGCAGCAATTGCGCGAATGGCTGTGCCAAAAACCCAAAGAGATGTGCGTGCCTTTCTAGGTATTACGTCGTACTGCAGGCAATGGATTCCTAATTTTTCATTGCTAGCGAAACCATTGGTGGCTCTTACGTGCAAGGATGTTTCAACTCCTTTACCATGGACGGAAGAATGTCAGAAAAGTTTTTCTGAACTGCGTGATTCATTGTGTTCGGCTCCTGTGTTAGGTACTCCTGACTACAGTAAGCCGTTTACGTTATATGTTCACGAGAGGGAAGGTTGTGCTTTGAGCGTCTTAACGCAACCTTTTGGTGGTAAGCAACGTCCATGTGCATATTTTTCCTCGACCTTGGACCCAGTAGCTAGAGCATTGCCGAGTTGTTTACGAGCAACAGCGGCAGCCGCGGTCTCCATCCGACAATCAGCAGGATTGGTCATGGATAATATGCTTACGGTGATGGTTCCGCATGCAGTCGATACTCTTTTGAATCGAACGAAAACTCAGCACTTGACGAGTGCGAGGTTGTCTGGGTACGAGTTGACGCTCTTGGCAAGCCACATTCAGATAAAACGTTGTAATGTTCTGAACCCGGCAACTTTGTTACCAATTAGCACAGAGTCAGATGAAGTAGCAGAACATGATTGCTACTTGAGGACTGAAGAGGAAACAAAAGGTCGAGTGGACCTTAAAAACACCCCATTGGAAGATCCGGATGGTACTTTGTATGTGGATGGGTCATGTTTTAAATTGCCGAATGGCGATGTGACTACTGCTTATGCTGTTGTAACGTTGAATACTGTTGTTGAGACTGCGAGGTTGAATCAGAATTCTGCCCAAGCTGCGGAGCTGATTGCTCTTACTAGAGCATGTGTGTTAGTGAAAGGGAAACGTGTGAATGTGTTTACCGACAGCCAATACGCGTTTGGCGTCGCTCACAGTTTTGGACGATTGTGGAGAGAGAGAGGTTTCTTGACGTCGCATGGTACGAAGATTCAGCATGGCCAGCTTGTGAATGATCTTTTGGATGCATTGACGTTGCCTACGCAAGTTGCGATTGTTAAATGTAGTGCGCATCGTAAGGTGACGGATGATGTTGGTCGTGGTAATGCGTTTGCGGATGAAACTGCTAAGGAGACTGCCCGGAACCTTAGCACTCGGATGTATGTGACGAGTTCGGTTAGGTGGCCTACAGAATCGAGTATGTGTGAGGACACTATCGAAAGTGTGAAAGCAATTCAGAATGAGGCCACCGAGACTGAAAAGACGAAGTGGAAAGAAAGCACGGGAAAGTTGGATGCGAATGGTTGTTGGATTGATTTGTCAGATCAGAAAAGGTGGTTGTTGCCTGATGCGTATGTGCTGGCCGTTGTGACAATGGCACATGGGTTAGCACATATCAGCGTGAAAGGTATTTGTAAATTGTTGTCTCCTGTATGGAAGAACGATGGTATCATGAAATGTGCTGAACGCCTGGTGAAGAATTGTATGGTGTGCATGATGTACAATCCTGGCAAAGGAACCCCAACTCCTCCTGGCAGTTTTGCTCCCCCTTCATGTCCCTTTGAGGTGATTCAATTGGACTTCATCCATATGGAGCGATGCAATAACCTGAAATACGTTTTAGTTGTGGTTTGCGCATTCTCCCGATGGATCGAGGCCTATCCCCTCAAAGACAATACTGCTTTGTCTACTGCGAAAATCCTACTGAAGGAATATTTTCCTCGGTATGGAATGCCTAGAGTCGTGTGGTCAGATAACGGAAGTGAGTTTGTTGGAAGTGTGATGAAGAGTGTGTGTAAGGGCCTTGGAATTAATCAGAAATTCCACAGCGCCAATCATCCCCAGTCAGCTGGATTGGTTGAAGGGTACAACGGCACCCTTAAACTAAAGTTAGCGAAGATTCAGGCTACGACTGGTCTTTCGTGGCCTGACGCTTTACCTTTAGCATTACTGTCAACTAGGGCGACTGTACACTCCCGAGTAGGGCTTAGTCCCTATGAAATAGTGTTCGGCCGTCCTGCGAATGTGTGGGGGGTTCCTAGGCCAGGAATGTTTTCTGATCTTGAGTACCCAATGTTGATCGATTATCTACATGACTTGACTGCTAATCTGAGGTTAATTCACCAACAGGTTTACGACGCATTGCCGACGCAGACGGAGGGTCCAGGCCACCAGCTCCAGCCCGGAGACTGGGTGGTGACGAGAAATTTTTCACGCAAGAATAACCTGGACCCGAGGTTTACCGGACCCTATCAAGTGCTCCTGGCCACGAGGACTGCCGTTCGTCTCGAGGGACGTAAGAATTGGGTGCATGCCACGCACACCAAAAAAGTCCCTATTCCTTTGCCGGCAGACCCGTGGGTAAGGAGAGGCATTGCATCAACTGAAACAGAAACATTGCCGGCGTTTGTACCTTTTAGCGACGCACAGCCTGTTGGAGAATCCTCGGCGCAGCAGAAAGACACTGTTGAACAATTAGCATCAAAAGACTCAAGACCAGAACACTCAACTGATCAGCAGGACGCTGTCTCTTCAACGGATCCTTTGTTTGACGAGCAGACACGTCCTGGGAAAACCCGATACTTTTTGCGATCTCGCACTAAGGACAAATAAAAGATCCTGCTTTTCTGTATTGACAACTGCATTATCCCGTTTTCCGTGATCAGTTTTGAACTTTCGTATTACTGTAATTATTCCTGTATATATATTGAGCTTCATTCCTTGTACTTTTTGCTTCCACAGCTGAGAGACTTTGTTTTTGCGTACATACATATTGTGCATTGAAGGCCGTAGGGCCGCGCGCGTACTTCCTTCTGGATAGTAGGTCTTGACGCTAGGTTAAAGGCCGTCGGTTCCTGGGAACTCCTAGGGATTGACTATTGCTACACAGAACGAAGTGCGTCAAGAAACGTTGCGGACGGTCGTAGGGAATGGCATTCTCGAAGCTGAATGATTTGGAGGGAGCTCAGGTTCACAGATTCAAGCTGCAGCAACTCAGTCGTACCAAATGTTTTATATTCCAACTGTTTGTATTGTTTTTGACTGCTTCAGCATTATTGGCGGGTGGGGTGTATTACACGATGTCTTACTTCTTACCTTCCGCTACACCTACTCCTACTCCTGATCCTAAACTTGCCTCTACTGTTTCTTCCCATTCCTTTCATATGTTACCGGAACACGAGCAGGCTAGACGTGTAGAATTCCGCAACAATTCCTTTATTCAGCTCCTTCATCAGCATCAGTTAGTGGTTAACACTACTAATTGTTGGGTGTGTGGGTTGATGCCACATACTACGGATAAGGGAATTCCATATCTGGTGTTACCGTATAGTTCCCAAGGGTCTGCTCGAGCATTCCAAACAATGTTTCGAAGCGCACTGGGTTTCCACCCCATTCGAGAACCACGTTCCCCCTACTCTGGTCCTACCTCGTATCAAAAACCTTTGTCGATAGCAATAGAGGATTTAGATAGTGATATCTATGATCCTTCGCTTATTCCCGAAGAAGAGATACAGGCCTATAGGGTCCTAAGTAGAGGTGAATATAGTGCGTTCACTAGCGAAAAGCAGCTTAAAAGCTCGCCTCCGATATGGGTCGTACCCCACACTGGTAATTTTTGTCTTATGGGTCGTGGCCGAAGATCACAAGCCCGACTTGGAGCAAGTGCTTGCACTGAAAATTACATTCTGCCTATGTTCTCGTCCCCTGTGTTTCTGGCTGCCAAGGGTACATACTTTATCTGTTATGATCGTGCATACACATGGTTGCCCGCTGACTTTATGGGCTCATGTTTTATTGCAAATCTGTTGCCTCCGACGTTTACCGTAGATGCCGATTATCATAAGACTAGAGTTGTGCGAGGCGTAATTAGCGAAGAGGATACTGCCGGTCAAGAGGCAGGAGACTTTTTCAAGGGTTTCCTCCCGTTTTGGGGACCTATGGTTAATAGTAGGAACCTGAGACAGTTGACTCGAGTGGTAGAATCGACAGCTAATATTACTGCCAGTGCCCTTGGTAATATCACCACTGAACTTCAGGCGGAGAGACTTATGACGTTGCAAAACCGTATGGTTTTAGATGTCATCTTAGCAGATCGAGGTGGGGTATGTAAGGTGATCCATTCGAGCTGCTGCATTTTCATTCCAGATAATGCTCCTACTGTCTATCAAGCCATCTCGAGGTTGCATAAGATCTCCGAATCCATACACGTGGATGTAGGGGATTGGACGCTACTTGGATGGTTTTGGGGCCTGATGTCGACTTGGGGTTGGAAGATTCTGATGATCATCGGAGTCGTTGTAGTGTTCCTGTTCACGTGTTGCCTTTGTGTGCAGTGTGGTCCTGCCTTATGTGGCCTCTGTGCTACAACGTGTATAAGACAACCACCTGTTACCAAGGGGACTCGGTTGGACAGAGCTATGCTACAGCAACATCTCTATGGTTTGATGAATATCGAATATGATTCCGACTAGTGCTTGCCTACATGAGGGCAAAAGGAGCGTCTGAGGTTCCGTGACAATTGTAAGTGGTGTTTTCGACTCGCACGAATATAGTCGAGTCTAGTATCTATGAACCGCAAATGACGAGTTTAGTAAGTGTGCGCAGTTTCGCTGTGCTAACTTAAACCGTTCGTTTGTTATGTGGGTTTTTCATCTGTACCCACGGGTTCCATCTTAGATACGGCATCCATTTTGTCTCTTGCCCTCAAGTAGTCAGCGAACGGACGTTGTCCGCTTCGCGACCCTGGGACTCCCAAGATATTTGCGGAAGACACATGTTCTTTGTAAGTGTGTTTATGACGAGGGGGATGCTACTGTAAGGCAGATGGCGCCGCTCGAGGCTCATCTTGCCGCACGGACTTATTGTCTCAGCCGTGCATCTCATTAGGCACGTCCCTTTGATGCCTGTATCTCGTGTTTCCCGATACCTCCCCTTTTACACCCTTTCCGATCTCCCCACTGTCTCCCTCTTCCTCTGCACCTGTCTTTGTTCCTATTTCGATCTATTTTACTGCTGATTGGAATTTGCTAATGGTGGGAAGATGGGTTTTTACAGTTGGGAACCGCCAAATGTTTCCGCACTTATGTTCCGGACCTCATGTGTATCAAAGTGACCAAAGCGACCCCTCTGGGGGATAATGGTGAGAACCGGGTTGTAAACTTTTGTGTGCCATGTTGTCCTATGGGTAAAAACTGTATAAAAGGAGCGATCCACAGAACCAATTTGAAGCAGTCTCCCCAAGTTGCACGTGGTGTACTTGTCGTGACTTCTGTGTTCCCTGCAGCAAATAAACCTTGAATCTTTGACGCCGAAGGAAGTGTCCCGTGTCTCTGTGATTCGTACGCCGGAGCAGGTTACCCACGAAGGTTTCAGGTGTTGTGCCCTGGCACCGCTGGGTCTTAAAGAACCCAGTCCTTCAAACGGAAATACAGCAGATTTTATAGCATCAGTTTTTGATACACCATCAAGTGACAACCCCGCAGTTGGTCGAAACACGGCAAGTAAGGAAGCAATTCCCTCAGCAGCACTTCTGTTAACGCTCCACACAACACACCACAACTCCCACTTGCACCATCACAGTTGAGAAACAAAGCATCAGAACTGCATTCATTATCTATGAAGACGCACGGTACAAGACCAGAGTGTCTATTAGGATTACTATCCATGCGGTCTACAAGAGTGACTGAAACTCTGCTTTAACTATGTTCTTTCAAGAGAGCCCAAAGAGACAATAGCCTGGAGGGGCCTCACTCCCAACTCCCTTTTTGGTAGCATTGGTGAGTCTGCAAGGCGTGGTCCATCCATGTGAAGATCAAGTGGTGAATGCAACTTGTAATCAATGTAGCATTGGGAGCATTGGTGAGTCTGCAAGACATGGTCCAATCATGTGAAGATCAAGTGGTGAATGCAACTTGTAATCAATGTAGCATTGGTAGCATTGGAGAGTAGGCAAGGCGTGGTCTAATCATGTGAAGATCAAGTGGTGAATGCAACTTTTAATCAATGTAGCATTGGTGAGTCTGCAAGGCGTGGTCCAATCATGTGAAGATCAAGTGGCGAATGCAACTTGTAATCAATGTAGCATTGGTAGCTTTGGTGAGTCTGCAAGGCGTGGTCCAATCATGTGAAGATCAAGTGGTGAATGCAACTTGTAACCAATGTAGCATTGGTAGCTTTGGTGAGTCTGCAAGGCGTGGTCCAATCATGTGAAGATCAAGTGGCGAATGCAACTTGTAATCAATGTAGCATTGGTAGCTTTGGTGAGTCTGCAAGGCGTGGTCCAATCATGTGAAGATCAAGTGGTGAATGCAACTTGTAATCAATGTAGCATTGGTAGCATTGGAGAGTAGGCAAGGCGTGGTCTAATCATGTGAAGATCAAGTGGTGAATGCAACTTTTAATCAATGTAGCATTGGTGAGTCTGCAAGGCGTGGTCCAATCATGTGAAGATCAAGTGGTGAATGCAACTTGTAATCAATGTAGCATTGGTAGCATTGGTGAGTCTGCAAGGCGTGGTCCAATCATGTGAAGATCAAGTGGTAAATGCAACTTGTAATCAATGTAGCATCGGTAGCATTGATAAGTCTGCAAGGCGTGGTCCAATCATGTGAAGATCAAGTGGTGAATGCAACTTGTAATCAATGAAGCATCGGTAGCATTGGTGAGTCTGCAAGGCGTGGTCCAATCATATGAAGATCAAGTGGTGAATGCAACTTGTAATCAATGTAGCATTGGTAGCATTTGTGAGTCTGCAAGGCGTGGTCCAATCATGTGAAGATCAAGTGGCAAATGCAACTTGTAACCAATGTAGCATTGGTAGCTTTGGCGAGTCTGCAAGGCGTGGTCCAATCATGTGAAGATCAAGTGGCGAATGCAACTTGTAATCAATGTAGCATTGGTAGCTTTGGTGAGTCTGCAAGGCGTGGTCCAATCATGTGAAGATCAAGTGGTGAATGCAACTTGTAATCAATGTAGCATTGGTAGCATTGGTGAGTCTGCAAGGCGTGGTCCAATCATGTGAAGATCAAGTGGTGAATGCAACTTGTAATCAATGAAGCATTGGTAGCATTGGTGAGTCTGCAAGGCGTGGTCCAATCATGTGAAGATCAAGTGGTGAATGCAACTTGTAATCAATGTAGCATTGGTAGCATTGGTGAGTCTGCAAGGCGTGGTCCAATCATGTGAAGATCAAGTGTGAATGCAACTTGTAATCAATGTAGCATTGGTAGCATTGGTGAGTCTGCAAAACGTGGTCCAATCATGTGAAGTTCAAGTGGTGAATGCAACTTGTAATTAATGTAGCATTGGTAGTATTGGTGAGTCTGCAAGGCGTGGTCCAATCATGTGAAGATCAAGTGGTGAATGCAACTTGTAATCAATGAAGCATCTGTAGCATTTGTGAGTCTGCAAGGCGTGGTCCAATCATGTGAAGGTCAAGTGGTGAATGCAACTTGTAATCAATGTAGCATTGGTAGCATTGGTGAGTCTGCAAGGCGTGGTCCAATCATGTGAAGATCAAGTGGTAAATGCAACTTGTAATCAATGTAGCATTGGTAGCTATGGTGAGTCTGCAAGGCGTGGTCCAATCATGTGAAGGTTAAGTGGTGAATGCAACTAGTAACCAATGTAGCATTGGTAGCAATGGTGAGTCTGCAAGGCGTGGTCCAATCATGTGAAGATCAAGTGGCGAATGCAACTTGTAACCAATGTAGCATTGTTAGCTTTGGTGAGTCTGCAAGGACTTCCTTCAGATGTATCTTTGCGTAATGAGTCGAAGGACCCCTGTGATCTTATAATTTGGAGACTTAGGGGTCGATTAGGATCGCGGACGGACTTGAGTCCTTCCGCGACCCCAGAGTATGAGGGAACGTCCGCAGGGGCTGCGGCGTTCCCTCATGTGCGATTAGGATGTGACCGCCGACCCTGGCGGTCACATCCTGGATATTTAACATTGCGGCGGGTGCTGCTTCAAGCAGCACCCGCCGCAATGTTAAAAGTGCATGTTTTACATTTACATGCACAAAGCGGCAGGCACCGCGCGGTGCCTGCCGCATTGTGCATGTAAATGCTGGGGGGTACCATAGGTACCCCCCATGTGCACCCCCCACCCACCAACACCCTGGGGGCCCGCAACGGGCCCCCAAAATCAAAAGTACACATGCTTTTCCACGGCGGAAAAACCGCAGCGGAAAAGCATGTTTACTAATGCTTCCTAATTTGGCTGGCGGTGTCTGATAGACACTGCCAGCCAAATGAGAGCTTTTCCGCCGCGGTTGTAATCCGACCGCGGCGGAAAAGCAGCGGACAGAAACCAAGACCCACCAGCCATCGTAATGCGGCGGTGGGTCTTTGGTGAGTCCGCAGAGGATTTTCCGCCTCCTCCGGGCCGGAGGTGGCTTCCGCCGGCCCGGAGGAGGCGGAAAATCCTCCATCCTAATCGGCCCCTTAATGTTAGATCCTTGACTAAACATCATTCCGATATTTGTGATCTTATTACCGAGGAGGACCCGGATATTTTCTTTATGACCGAAACATGGCTACAGGATGAAGCCACGGCTATAGTGAACCTTGCTGTTCCTTCGGAATACTCCATCTACACCCATAATCGTGTTTCTAGGGGTGGGGGTATTGCCATGGTAGTTAAGTCATGCTTTCCCTGTACCTGGAAGGTTTTGAAGGTGGATGGATGTGAGTGTGCACATTTTAGCATAATGGTTAATCACCATTTTTCTTTTTCGGGACTTCTGATTTATAGACCTCCCGGAAATGACTCTGCTTTCAGGAAGGCTCTCCCAGAATTGGTGAGTTCTCTTGCTGTAAGTTCTGCTAATTTTAACGTCCTTGGAGATCTTAATCTCCATTTTGACCTTTGCCATACTCCAGCTATTAGCAGTATTCTTACAGACCTGGAGGCATTACAGCTTAGCCAGTTGGTAATCCACCCTACGCATGTGGGCGGACATATTTTGGACCCCATATTTACAAATCTAATAGGAGCTAAGGTGTCGCGACCTACCCCTCTAGCATGGTCCCATCATTTTCTTGTCAAATTACATCTCACGAGCAAGGACCCCCTCTTTAAACCTTTAGAGAAAGCGGCTTTGAAACGCCCCTGGAGGAAATTAAAGGTTGTAGATTTTCATCGTTTTCTTGATGAAAATCCGCTTGGTCCTCTTACGGATGTGGAACGTGGCTACGATCTATTTTGTGATTGGATTACTCGGGCTCTGGATCTTCTGTTCCCTGCCACTTGGAGTAAATGTCGCGCTCATGAGCCTAGCCCATGGTACGACAGTACCTTATTGCCTCTGAGAAAAGCTTGCGAACAAGCGGAAAGATGCTGGTGTAAAACCTATGAGGCTGAGAAGAAAGTATTCTATCTCGCTAAAATTAAAATCTATCATAGAGCCGTCTGCAGAGCCCGTGCGGCCTACTACGCTCAAGAGTTTAAAAATTGCTCCAACCCTTCGAAGCTGATTTTTAAAGTTCTTAAAGATCTTACTGCTAGGAGAGCCCCAGCAGCTGAAGTCCGCTCTGTGGCTCATTGTGAAGATCTAGCGGCTTTCATCTTGAAAAGATACAGACCATCTATCGCTCCTTCCCTAGTTCCTCTTCATTGAGCGAGACCTGGAGGCCTAGCTGTACCACTGATGTGGTCCTTTCGATCCTTCCTGACATGTCCGGAGAAGTATTTGACAGCTTGGCAAATAAGGTCAAATCTGGATCCCCTGCTGACCCACTTAGACCGGCACAGCTGAGAGAATCTTCTACCCGTTGCTTGCCTCATGTGCACCATCTTATCAATCTATCTCTCTCTTCAGGCATAGTTCCATCCAAATGGAAACAGGCCTATGTCACTCCCATACTGAAGAAACCCACACTGGACCCCCTCAAATTAGAGAATTATCGACCTATTTCTCCTCTTCCATGGGCCGCGAAGGTCGCTGAGGCCCATGTGAATAACATCTTATCTGAACATCTGCAGAGGGCCAGTATCTTGGATTCTTTCCAGAACGGGTTTCGTGCTGGCCACAGCACCGAGACAGCTTTGCTCTCGATGACGGAGTATCTCCGGACAGTGGTGGATTCTGGTCAAACTGCGGCACTGGTGCTACTTGACCTCAGTGCCGCGTTTGACACAGTCTCCCACACGATACTGTTGCAACGGCTGGGAGATGCAGGTGTAGCTGGCATAGCCCTTGACTGGTTCCGGTCTTTTCTGGTAGACCGTTCATTCAGGGTTGCGACTCTGCCTTTTGAGTCTAAACCTTACCCCCTAGAACTGGAAGTGCCTCAGGGATCGGCATTGAGTCCCACACTATTTAACTTGTATGTGCAGCCGCTGGCTGTGGTCGCCAAGCGTTGGGATATGACTGTCGTTTCCTATGCTGAAGACACGCAGCTGGTGGTTGCTCTTAGTGGGAACTCCGATCTCGATGCCCCTAGGTTTCGAAACGGTCTTTTGGCAGTGGCTGGCTGGATGACAGCTAACTGTCTTCAGCTTAATGCCAAGAAAACAGAGGTCCTGATTGTGGGCAAGCAGAGCAACCTCTGGGGTGATAATTGGTGGCCCCCAGAGTTAGGTGTTACTCCTATTCCGGTCTTGGAGGTTAAAAACCTAGGTGTCTGGCTAGACCCTGGCCTTACTTTTTGTGGTCACACAAAAAAGGTTGCAGCGACCTGCTTTGGGATTTTACGTGGTTTGAGGCCCGTATTAAAATTCTTCGATGCCCCTACTAGACAGGTGATTATTCAGGCAACCATCTTATCCCGGCTTGATTATGCCAGCTCTCTCCTGTTAGGGGCCACTCAAGCGGAAATTGCCCGGTTACAGCGTGCCCAGAACGCTGCGGCCAGGGCCTTGGTAGGTCTACCGAGGTTCTGTTCTGCTAAGGGAACCATTTGTGCACTCCACTGGCTTCCGGTGGCGCAAAGGATTGACTTTAAGACCTTATGTCTCTCCTTTAGGATCCTCAAGGTGTCCTCTCCTCGGATTCTCGAGAATCTCCTTACTCCCTATGTTCCTTCTCGATCCTTAACTCCTTCGACGCTCATGACGAGCTCAGCTCGTCATGATGTACACCTCCATACACTCATGACGAGCTGAGCTCGTCATGAACTTATGGAAGAACCAAAAGGTCAGCACAGGAGGAAAATAACACTAGCATCAATGGTGTTAAGGTCTTCTGGCCAAAATCTGGTTGCTGTCCCACGGTTTAGGCTCTGCAGAGTAGGTGGGCGATCCTTCCGTGTTTTAGCTGCTAAACCTTGGAATTCACTTCCATCTTATATTCGTGCACTTGATGATCTGTGTGTGTTCAGGAGGGTTATTAAAACTTTCTTGTTCCCCCCCGCTCCTTAGTAATCTGTTCTTTTGGCCCTTTGATGTTTTGCTGTGTTGTGTTTCTTCTGCCTTTCCTAAGCGCCGGGACGCCCCTTTGCTGGGGCAGCCGTGCGCTATAGAAGTTTTTTTAACATAACATAACATAACATTTCCTTTTCCACTGGAGTGAATGGGTGCTTTGCGTTCTGTTCGTTGTATTGTAAATGAAAACCGTAGAAAACAAGCATTTTCAATGCAATAGGTCTCACAATTGCGAGAGTTTAACCTATTGGCATTGTAAATGGCAATGCCTTTTATTTAACGTTTTAAAAACCAACACATAAATAAAAGATATTGCCATTTACAATGCCAATGGCTCAAACTCTAACAACTGCGAGACCTATTGCATTGCAAATGTTTGTTCCTACCTTGATTCCTTTCTACTCCAAGGACACCTCCATCATGGGGACTTACCAATAATAAACTGGTTATGTTCTCTGCTACCTCATGAAAACCAGCTCCTTTTACTATTGAGATTTCCCAAGCTCTGTCAAATGTCAGTCTCCCCTTGAGATTAAACGTTTTTTTAACCCTTTAGTGATCCAGTCGCTCCTTGGATTCAAATTGCCATTTTTGGAAATTCAGACCCAACCCCCTCTTTTCAAAGACCTAGGGGCCGATCAGGATTGCGGTTTTTCCGCATCCTCGGGGCCGGCGGAAGCCACCGCCGGCCCCGAGGATGCGGAAAAACCGCAGCGGACTGACCAAGGACCCACCGCCACATTAGGATGGCTGGTGGGTCCTGGTTTCCGTCCGCAGCTTTTCCGCCGCGGTTGGCTTACAACCGCGGCGGAAAAGCTCTAATATGGTGACGGTGTCTCTCAGACACCGTCCACCATATTAGGATGGGCAGTGAATTATGCTTTTCCGTGGCGCGTTTCCCGCCGTGGAAAAGCATACGGAACTTCACTGCGGGGGCCCGTTGCGGGCCCCCTAGGTGAAGGGAGGGTGGGGGGTGCACATGGGGGGTACCTATGGTACCCCCCTGCATTTGCATGCAGAAAGCGGCAGGCACCGCACGGTGCCTGCCTCTTTCTGCATGCAAAAGCAATGCGTGCATTTTTAACATTGCCGCGGGTGCAGCTTGAAGCTGCACCCGCCGCAATGTTAAAAATAGAGGATGTGACCGCCAGGGTGGCGGTCACATCCTAATTGCACAGGAGGGAACTCCGCATGCCATGCGGAGGTTCCCTCCTGCTCTGGGGTCGCGGACGGACGCAAGTCCGTCCGCGATCCTGATCGGCCCCAATGTGTCTACCAGGGGCCACTATGGCTGTTATTTGGAATGGGAGCTTAGGGTCATGCTTGATTAGTCTATCCTCCTTGGGGATGGATACACATGTTTCCGCCAGGGTGCTCAGTGACACGCAGTGAAATAAAATGAACTTTCCTGTGAAATTTGTCTGCATTCAGATGTAACTGATGCTCTTAATCGTGTCTGTATCACTGGTCTTTTTTTTTTTTTTTTTTTACTTCTCAGGGATCTGCAGAATTCTTTTTTTACAGATCTGGTCTGTTGCCAGCATACAGGTTTAATGTTTCTTAATCTCTTTTCTAAAACAAAAGTATGTAGAATTTCTCGGTATTATTTTCCTTGACTAAAACAAACCCTTTCATACTGATGTCCAAAGTAAAGTCTTCTTACTCGACCATTCCCCGCACAATCGTGTTCATATTAACGTGTGCTTGGTAAATAGTAACTTCTTAAAATGATTACCGTGCACTCCCTCAGCCTTATTGCAAGTATTCAAAATCAGGCGGCTCTCCCTCGAGGGTGCACCTGCAGGGCAGCTTAAAAAGCAAGCACTTGAGAAATGATTTACTTTCAGATTGGAAACTGAATTATTTCTCTGAAAAGGCACTTGAAACGACTCAAGATGCCAGCCTTGCCTGCATTATACTCTTTTAGGTTTAATCTGAATGGTGCCGTGCCCAAACTCAATGAGGGGAAACCGAAGGAGCCTCTCCAACATTCGAACTATTAAAGCAACCTCAACACAAGAATACAACCAAAACATACAAAAAGCTCTCAGGAATGGATTTATTTTTCTGGTCCTCATTGGTACTTTGTAGCCCGGGCTTGTACTGGTGGGACTGCATGCTGTCCCGTGTGTGACCCCACTTCACACGAAAAAAGTTATGCCCCATGTAGAATTGGTACAGGAAACCATTGCCCGCAGTGCTGCCACTTGAGCGGTTGTGCAGTTATTTATAGAGGGAAATTCTCCCGCGTTTTCCACGAGTTTCTGAGCATTGTGAATGGCCCACAACACAGAATTCCATAATCATCCTCTAATTGCATTTTCCAAGGAATTCTCTCCCCATTCTGGGGCAGAGGCTGTGCTCACAGAAGAAAGTGGCATTTTGCCATTGTGAATGCAGACATGGAGGAGTCCAGTTCTCCGCAGGCCTCCACCGTGCTCACTTTGCAGAAGAATAAGTGACGGAACCCAAAGATCTGCTCTGAAGCCTGCATCCAGCACCGGCATGCTGATACCAAGGCTGCGTAGCCTGGACTCCACCTCATGCCTCTTGAATCCTAGAATCCCACCTCATACCTCTTGAATTGACTACTAGACACTCACTGCCCCCTTATCTAAATCTTGCAGGTTCCTTCTTTCTCCCTTTGTCCCGGTTTGACCGTCTTTCTCGTTCTCCTTCTTTCCCCTTTGTGCGTATTCCCTCTCTTGATCGCAGGAAGTTTCCAATGAGGTTAAATAAGTGTGAGTTCCCAGAAATGAGCGCCGGTGGGCCCCACCGGCAGCCACCACCTCAAATTAAGTACAGGTCCTTCATCCCTCCATTCACAGACATTTGGTAGGAGTCTTAAAATGGAATCCCGTTCATGAGCAAACAGTGCTTAATTTGATCTGGTGATTGCAGATGGAGTCCACTTCACTCTTACTTTTCCTCATCAGACTTTGATACAGACCAAGAAACAGAAAAACACATAAGGGGGAAAGAAAGAGAAAGACAAAGATGGAAAAAGTGAGAAAGGGGAGAGAAGTTGGCCTAATGGCTAGGGCGGCAGACCTCGAATCTGGGGAACTGGGTTTGAGTCTCGGCAATGATGCTGAACATCCTGTGATTCTGGGCAACTCACTTAATCTCCCTGTGCCTAACAAAAATGAATGTGTACTCATGTAATGCAACTGGTGCTATGTAAAATTGATAAATGTAAATTGATACTTGTATAGCGCACTACTCACCCGCAAGAGTCTCCAGGCGCTTGTACAAATACCGCTGTGGAACCCATCCTGGCTTTCCCTGTGAGGTGTCCACTCCTGGGCACCCCCAAGGTGGAGGCCAGGCATCCTTAGCGTTGTGGGGGCCATTGTGGAGATTAAGCAAGCTATTGCCCAGAGTTGCAGAGTGGGACTCCATGATTGGAATAGGCACCGAGGCGAGAATTATCAGGTCCGTGGAATTTTGAGCCCAAGACCCGCCAAGGCAGGGAATTGAACCCTGGTCCCGGGCTAGACCTCTGCATCAGGGTCTGCCGCTCTAATCATTGAGCCACTCTGATACCTGATTCTGGTCAAGTTTGCGCTATATAAAACTCTGTAACAAAAAAAGGCAGGGAAGAAAGAAAAGGGTGAGATAAAGCGGAAAGGAGTGTCTGTCTGGTGATGGATTAAAGAGGCATGAGGGAGAATCAAAACCATGCGGCCTTGGTATTTAGGACTCTGACATTTGGTAGCACCAGCACAGATGTCTGGGTATTTGGAAATAACATTTGGCAAAGATAATAAGTCTGAGTTGCATTTTGAGTTATAAGCCAGAATCATTGGCTTTGCCAATGTTTATAAACTAGTAACAGGATGACAAGGATTCACTGAAGCCAGTTAAACAGCAGTAGTGGCCACCATTGGAGTTAATATTAGAAAATCAACACCCAGTGGGATGATATTTTTGTAAACGATATTTACGGATAAAATATTTCTTACAGGCAATATTTTTGCTAGCGATATGCTGGGATACAACCTGCTAAACAGCAATGTTAATGTTAATGTTATCAATTGTTTTATAACCCGCTCTATTACTCGCGAGTATCCTGGCGCGAAGCGTGGAATGAAGGTGAGCAGAAAGGAGGGCTAATGGGAAGGTTTAATCAGTAATAGAAAACAGATGAGTTTTTAAACCTTTCTTAAAGCAAGAGATGGTCTGGGCTGCCCGCAGGTGAAGAGGTAGTGCGTTCCATGCTCTAGCAACTGTCACCGAGATAGACTGGCCTCCCAGCCTGGTGAACTTAAATCTGGGCACAGCCATCCTGCATTGATTAGCTGATCGAAGATAGAGATTGGGGACATAGAGAGAAAAGCGTTTTCTCAAGTAAAATGGCCCAAGCTGATGGATCGCTCGAAAGGAAAGGACCAAAGCTTTCAAAGTAATTCGATGTGCCACCGGAAGCCAATGTAGGCTACGCAGGTGAGGGCGAGCACTGGAGCTCCTAGGCAGATTAAACAAGAGTCTTACAACCGCGTTCGGAATCACCTGGAGCCGTTTGATCAAATAGGAAGGCAGGCCACAAAACAGGGCGTTCGCATAATCCAGCCTAGAGAGAATGAGGGCACGCGCCACAGTCTCTTTGGCCTCTCTTGGCAGAAGAGGAAAAAATCTGCGTAAAGCTTTGAGAGTTCCAAAGCAGGCCCCAGTAAGTCTTTTAATATGATCTTCAAATTTCAGATCATTTCCGAACCAAACCCCCAAGTTCTTAGCAGGACCTTCCATAGATTTGGGGCAGGGAACGTCAGGAGGCCACAAAAGATTTTTAAAATTGTCGGGGAAAAAAACATAAAAAAGGACCTCAGACTTATCTTCATTGCACTTTAGTTCGGCAAGCGCTAGGCATGGGCGGAAAATCCGTTCCGCTCGCGGATTTTGCGGATTTTCGGGAAATCCGCAATCCGCGAGATTTGCGAATCTCCCGCAAAATCCGCAAATCCGCGAGCAGCGGATTTTGCTCGCACTGCTCGCACTGTTCGCGTGAGTTCGCGTGAGTTCGCGCCCCGCGAATAAGTGCAAAATTGCAGAAATACGATTTTAGCAAAACTGAAAGTAACTACTTACCAGGTTCAAAAGTTCAGGCTCATCATTAGTAGCCATTTCCTGTAGTGCTTCCTGAGGGGCCCCTCCAGAGTTCAGTTGCCAGTTGAAACTATTATGTGACCCTGCTCTGAACCTCAGGATAGTTACACATATGCCACAAAGGTCCTGAATTACAGCTAAGGGAGACAAGCAGGAGCCAGGCTGGAAGTTAAAATCCATTAATCAGCCCCTAATTCATTATTGTCAGTTGGGGCAGGGCAGGTGTTGTAACTAATTTTGCAACAATGAAAGCACTTAGCAAGTGCAAAAGATCACTAATCAGGGCGCACTAAGGAAGCAGGTGCCAGCTAAAAAAATATTCTGTGACACATTAATCAGCCCCAAATTAATTCAGGTCACTTGAGGCAGGGAAGGTGTGATTTGCTTTGCCGAAAATAATGTACACTGGACAACCAGAGGGTGTGGTGATGAAACAGAGGGTGGCATGGGTGGGCCAGAGGGTGGCATGAGTAGTCAGAGAGTGGCAGTGGTGACAGAGAGTGGCAGTGATGAAGAAGAGTGTCCCAAACAGGCTGGACACGTAGAAACAACAAGTTCGCGAAACTTGCGACCCGACAGGTAAGTTCGCAATTTGCGAAAGTGTACAAAACCCTCGCGAACTGGCAGAAACACGGGCGAACACAAAAAAAAAAAATTCGCGGGAATTCGCGGATTTTGCGGATTGCGAATCCGCAAATCCGCAAAATTCGCGAACGCGAGATCTGCAAAATTCGCTCATGCTTAGCGCTAACCACCGAAAGACAGATGAAAGGCAGTGCTGAACAGCCGATGTGTCCAAATTGTCCCTTGGCCAGGTGAACAAAAGTTGGGTGTCATCGGCGTAGGCCATAATTTTAGCCCCCAAATGTTCGGCCAGGTAGATCAATGGAGTCAAGTAAACATTAAAAAGAAGGGGACTAAGTGTAGAACCCTGCGGGACTCCAGTTGTAGTTTTCTAGGGCAGGAGGCGTATGGCGGCAGCCACACTTGTTGCGTCCTGTCATCTAAAAATGACGTCAGCCAATCCAAAACAGTTCAGGTGATGCCAATAGCAGACAGCCTGGCAAGGAGAAGCCCATGGAGCACCGTATCAAAGGCGGCAGAGAGGTCTAATAAAATCAGAACAGCTCTGCTGCCTCCATCAAGGCACTCCCAAATCGCTTCTGAGATCTCCACCAGGGCAGTCTCAGTGCTATAGGCTGCCCGAAACCCTGATTGAGCAGGGTGAAGGGCGTGAGATGACTCAACAAAGTAGTCCAGTTGGCGAAAAACCGTTTTTTCGCAGACTTTAGCCAGAGCCGGCCGCAGGGATATTGGCCAGTAACTTGAGGGGGGAGCAGGATCCATCCTGGCCTTTTATAGGAGCGGCAATAGTTTGGCCTGCTTCCAGTTGGTCTGGACCGTCGCAGTGGAAAGGGAGAGGTTCACAATCTGGGTAACCTCATTGCACACAGTATCCGCCACCCCACCGAGCACCCTGGCTGGGCACGGATCGGTAGGTGACCCGGACTTCAGGGATTTAAGGATTGTCAAGATGTCTGATTCAAAAGAGGGGGGAAAAAGCCATAAGCTGATCGGCAGGTCTAGGCTCAGGAAGAGAGGGAAACGATGGTATGGCCCTGTGGGAGTCACAAACAGCTGCCAAGTCCTCCTGGATTTTGGCAATTTTATCTATAAAAAAAGAGGATAGCTCTTCGCACCATTGTTCAGAAGCGGGCAGCAGAGGTTGCGCAGCCCAGGGGGGATAGAAAACTCTGAACGATAGAGAAAATTTCTTTATTATTATTATTTGCTTTTTCAATCCTTCCAGCGAAGTAGCTCGTCTTTGCTGTCCTAATCGCAGCATAGTAATCCTTCTGAGCAACTCACAGGGCGGTTTTCGCCTCCTGCAGATACGCTTGCCTCCACCCCCGCTCATGTTTCTTACAGCCTAATTTCAGTTCCCTGAGAGCGTGTGTAAACCATGGTTTAGAGGGAGAAAAACGCATCCTATGGATGCGTCCCTGGTTAACAGAGACAGCTGCCCCCTGTTCCACCCATTTATTGAAATTGCTGACAGCCTCACCCACCTTCGAAGCCATCCGAGGACGGTCTCGGGATAGGGAGTCAGCCAGAGTGACTAGGTTAATCCTCAGAGGGTAAGCAGTTGAGAGGGTATCCCCTGCCCCCAGGGGTCTTTCCAGACACCAGGAGAATCTTATCAACTCGTGGTCTGACCACGTCACTCTCTCAGGGTGCGATATCAGGATATCGAAATTGGAGCATACTAAGTCTGGTGCAGACTTAAATACTAGTGCAACAATGCACCAGCGGCAAGATGAAAAGAAGCTGCACAGTATGCACAAAGGAACAGCAGCTATGTTAGAGATCAGCTGAAATGGTCCCATGAGGCACGCAGGAAGTCTGGCAAAATCATGCCTTTTGTTGCTGACCCCATCAGACTTTACCAACTTGAGGTCAGGCTAACCTGAACTGAAAAGAAACATGCTACTGGTATGTCATAGCAAAGTCAGCTACATCAGGGACGGCTTTAGCACTGGTGGCATCCGGTGCAACAATCATTTTTGGCGCCCCTCATCCCCCATGACCACTTCTTCGGATTCCCTCACTACCACCTGGCAAAAGTGCTCCTCATCTCTCCATAGCCCTTCTCTCACATGCATTTCATTTGTTTTAAAGCACTGGTAAAGGCTGGCTTTACCAATTCACTCAGCTATCCGCATAAAACACAGATCTGTTCTTTGCAACAGGCATATTAACCCTCTGCGCTACTGTATGACCGAGTCAAAACCGCCTCTAGACAAAACTCTTCTCTCTCTCTCTCTCTCTCTCTCTCTCTCTCTCTCTCTCTTTAGCAGGAACTTCAATCACAAGAGTTATCTTGACATTTTTACTGCCGCGTTGAAAGCTGGGCACACAAGGAACTCTGCATCAGGTGTTTTTAAATCATAAATGATTGCTAACACAGCACCCCGTGAGGTCAGTGCCCCTCCTTCAGGTCAGCGCCCAGTGCAGCTGCACAGGCCGCTCTGCCCTAAAGGCGGCTCTGAGCGCCACACTCGAGCACTGACAAAATGACCAGAAAAACAGCTACTGCAGCGAACAGAAAACGAATGCTCTAACATATAAAACGCATGTGTGAGATAAATGATTGAATGTGACAAAAAAGTGTGCTGGTTACCTGCAGTTTTAAGATGTAAATAGTACATCATGTACCCAATGAAATAACTGGAGGAGAAAAATAGTGCAAATAACATTGAGACCAAATTACTTCTTCGGACTGAGGAAAGATGTGTTTGACAATGTTTGAAGTTGAAGGGTGCTGAAGCAAGCAAGTCACTTTTAGAAGGGGGCTGACCAAGAGCACAGTCAGTATTCATTGAACACAGTAGATCTGGCGATGGCTTTGCCAGACCAAAAAAACAAAGTACATGCTATGTTGGACAACATTTTATGCCTTTGCACACACATTCACCCGTGGTTATGGCAACTCGCTCTTGGCCAGAAATTGTTTGTACTCGTGGTGAGCACCTAGAGAGGCCGCCATCTCTGGTGTGCTTTACAAGTGTTTTATTCATTCATTCATTCATCAGGAACCAGAATCGCCTTTGCAGTACTTGGATGATCATCAACACGTTGTTGATTTGACACCAGCGGCAAATGTATGTAGCAAGTGGCTATCGCCTTCATTATATATCGAATGGCAAAGTACTCTCATTGACAAGGGTACCTTTGTGTTCTTCACACACTTCACACAACCTTTGTCCACCCACTTCCTCGGTCCACTGGAAGAGGATACCCAAGGCACACAGACTCAAATGGTCTCCCATGGTAACTGTATCCTTGTGGGCCTTCAACAGGTTCATTCTCTGAGCGAGGGACCTGGGTGGATTATTTTCCCTTCACACTAATAGATAAGAAGAGCTGAAACCCCCAAGCCAGAGCGAGAGGAAACTTACTGCCACGCTTTGGTTCTTTCCCGGCAGCACCTCTGCCACGTACTTCTCAATCCCAGCAGTTCTGAGCTGCAGTGTCTCACAGTGATCCACAATTTTATTCTGGAAATAAAAAAGAGAGATAATGTTAGGGGGCACAATGCATTTTTCCATTTATAATCAGAGCTTAAATGCCATTTTAGGTTCCTGGAACAAAGCCATAAAATCTCTGCAGCAAATCCCATACAATGACCATAGGATCTCTGGAGCAAATTTCAATGGCCTTGCATGCACTGTAATGCCTTGAACATCAATTACTACACCCAAAACATTGTGCACATCTTCTGATAATATGAGGGGGGGGGGTCTGTTCTTTTACATTTGTTCTCATTGGGAAATCCACTGTCAATATTTTTGAGGCGGGCAATGAGCATGAAATGCATCCCAAACCTCAGAGGCATTCATTCCTAAGGCTTGGGGGCATCAACATTGCCCAGGCGCACTGGGTTATCCACTACATTCAAGGACAATTTCAAACATCAAATGCATCACAGATCACTTAGGGCCTCTTCTGCTTTCCAGAACCTTGGAAGTGATCTATTGCTTTAAAAAAATCCAGGTAAACATCAACTGCTTTCCAGAACCCTGTTAAGCTACCACTGCTTTCTCAAACACTGGAGGGCACACGCGACCAACCAAAACACAGACTATCCACTAGGACTTTGAGTTCCAGACCTGCAAGCAATACACATGGTTCCCAAAACACCAGTGGCAACCAATGGCTAAACCTGTGGGGGAAGTGGAAGGGGTGCAGGGGCATGTCCTTTCTGACAAGACATTTGCAGACATAAACTGTTCCCAGAATCCGCTGTTTCCCAAACCACTGGGGACATCCACAGCTAACAGGAGGCAGAGGGAAGGAACTGCGTGGGGAGAGGAGTATACTCACAAGACCCCTCCAGGACATAAACTGTATCCCATAGTCCTATGTTTCCCAAAAGAGAGGGCAGATCCACTGCTGCCCACTCTTTTGGTAAGCAGTATTTTTCCACCAGGACAAAACACAGGGGCACTCCCCTGCATCATACAATGATGGGGGCTCGCACTGCCTTCCGGAATCCCATCGGCTGTTCTGTGCATCCCACCCACATATGGGAGTCCACTACTTTTTAAAGCTCCAGATGTATGCACTGCTCTCCAGGTCCTGGTGGTACCCACATAATCCTACCCCTGGTGAGCCATAACTCTTGATAGTTGCACCCTGCCAAAAATACATAAAGAGTCTGCTTACGTTCCTGGCAGACCAAGAGTTGCAGATGTAAATTATATATTGAATTCCCTTTCTAACTTGCATAGTCTTCCTACAACCCTTCACTCACAAAATGAAGAGCTACATGGAAGAAACCATAGTAGCCACTCCAGCAAAAGGAAGAATGCTATTTCACAATCGGGGATCATTCAGAGGTTGGCGGAGGGGGGCATCTGTCATAAAATGTTGGATGCTATGTCTGCCATTCTAGTGCTTCCCATCCCTTTTAGAGGTGGAGGATCTACTGGGTTTCTGCTGGTGGAGTCTCAGCCAGCTTTGCTGGTGGAAACCCTTACCCAGGGCTCTGTCCTTTACAGAGAAAGCTTTGTGGTGTTTTTTGTATTTCTGAACAAACTCCTCCTTTAGAAGTTTGCTTCAGAAAAAAAACAAATCTGAATGGCGCAAACAACCTCACAACCAATTGGCATTCTCCTCTGCCATCAGTACATTCACTGTAATGGTGAATGCACCGGAAGGCATTGAAATCCCTACCATTCAAGCAGGAATCTTTAAGCGTGGAGGTGGTTCTCTGACAAGTGGGGCAGAGTCTTGGACTGTGCCAACCTGGTGAGCTGCTGGAGCCCGGCCTCGGCCGACAGGGCAGGCCACTAGTCACAGTCTGAAAGAACACTTAATAATTGTAATAATTGTCTCTCATACACAAGGTTCCTTATCTATCTTTTGGTTTATCTGTGTTTACTTGATCATGTAACGAACATGGACAGTCAATCTTTGAGTTATTAAGGAAACATCTGCCCCATTAGAGTGGGTACACCACTTTTGATGGATTATTTATTTATTTTAAACACTTTGGATATATAATTATTTATTTTCATCCAAGTTCCCTCCAATGACTACATTTCAAAATGTAATTTTCAGTATTGTCACTGTGTTATAACTTTACAATCTACTGATATTCCTTTAATATACAGCATGCAATAAAATCAATGCACCTGAAACCAAAAAAGAACGTGTTTGTAATAAACTACAAATAAACTCTCTTTTCCATCTTAACATATATCTAACTTTTCACTCAGAGTTGGTGAGCTTTTTTAAAGAACAAGCATCTTGCGTCCTTCCAAACGCTCAAGTGACAGTAATCACGAATTGAGAATTTGGAGCAAATATCCAGGCACGAGAAATACTTATACCCTCTGAAAGGGCAATGGAACATGTCTGACTCACTATCTAGAGTGATGCAACTAGAAAGCGTCTACTGAAATTTACTCCCTACAAATAAACATAGCATCAGCTTTTTGGATCTTTACATTTTTGAGGAAGTATAGTCAAAGGACTATATGTAGAGTATTGGTGGGCAGAAACAGTCCCATAAGTCTGCCTTACTCGTGCCCTATCAAACTTGTGGTTCTCCTGCTCTCAATAGAGTCAGAAGAAGTGCAAAACTTATATCAGCAGACCCTCTGCTGGCTTTGCTAATGTAAAGTCTGACTTGGTAGACCCGAACGCCAAAGGGCCAGTGATGGTCATCCTACCCCCCCTAGATTTTCCATGCTAGCCGAGGTGGAGGCTCCTATCACAGCACAGATGGTCCCACAAGAAAGGCAGTGATATTTAATTAGGACAGACAGTCCTCCACCATGATGGCTAAGGTCAGACCCTTTGCCCTCCTAGAGGACCTGCGGTCCATCTACCAGGGTTTAAAGGCATATCCAGTGCGCAGGTGGATTTGGAACTCCAGCACTCTGATATTATAGTGCTCTGTAAGTTCGCCTTTTCTCGACACCACCAATCCCACCGATTTAATACCTTTTCATATTTAAAGGATATGTGCCATGAAGCCTTTATTGACATTTCATACTTTCGGCTAGTTCTTAAGAAGAAACCGAAACTGTTCACAACGGAAAGATCTGCTTGCAGAAACCCCAATGCACCATACTGAAAACTAGGGGTTAGCCAAAAACAATCCTCTCTAAAGCAAATAAATGAAAAAGATAGGACAACTGTGATCTCATGCAAATCTTTTGAGATGTGCATTAGATCACAGTTGTCCTATCTTTTCCATGGCAGGGCAGCCAGGGATGGTTACTTTAACTGTATTACCACTAATAGTCCTGCAACCGTTCTGATAAAAATGTGGATCAAACACCACTTAAGTGTGATTGGTCAGTAATATACGAATATCTCCATCAAACTATTTTCTTTTCAGAGAAATGAGAAAAGATGCAACAGTCCATGGTCAGAACTTGTGATAAAAGACCCCCAAGCCAACCAAAGCCATATTGATGCTGGAGCTCTCTCAGTTGTGCTGCATCTAACCTAAGAAACAATGTGGAAATCTTCACAATTATAAGTGGGCCACTTACCTTAAATAATATTTCAATGTATAGAAAATGCTACTTGTTCAGTAAAAAACGTTCTTGCCCCATAGGGCTGATTTAAAGGAAAGGGGACCCATGCCTTTTTGGTGTGACATCAACCATACTAACAAAGTAATCTTTTGCCTTTGAATAGGCCAGTTGTCTAGTAAACTCAAAGTGCTGAAACAAACCAAACCTTGTCATACAGAGAGGAGAAGTTAATTATTTAGGTGAATTCCATAATACACAAACTCAACGGCAATTGTGGTAATGACAGACTATAATCCAATAGTTTTCTGTTCTCTTATTTGATATGCACAGACCTCACAATCGGCATTTCTATACACCTATATTAGACCACCACGTAAAAACCCATGTAGGCATCACATATCTCCCCATGTCTGAAGTGCAATAGAAAGTATAAGATGCCCGTGTAACCACAGATGGGCCAATGAATCAATACAAAGATCTGTTCAGGGGCGGTGGGTGACATTTGAAAGTGGTGGGGCGCAAAGTGATTGCATACAGCACCGTAGCGAGCGAGCGCAGCGAGCTAGCCCGAACCCCAAAAGGGGGTTTTGGGGGTGTTACACCCTCCAAGAAAATTTTGAAGAAAAATCGTGCATTTCCAAGCAAATTTGAGAAAGCAGGAAGGTTAATAAAGCAATTGTGAAAGTTCAGATATTACATTAATAGATGGCATAACATTAATTATGGCATAACATAGGTAGCTGCTTATTCAGTATAACCACAAAGCTTCATACATTCCGTCCTATTACGCTCAGGTGCTGAATTCAGACTATTAGACTTTCATGAACATCTCAGCTCTAAGAGTAGAAGAAGTGTGTGTGTGGGGGGCTCTCTGTGTGTGTGTGGGGCTCTCTGTGTGTGGGGGGGGCTCTGTGTGTGTGTGGGTGGCTCTGTGTGTGTGTGGGTGGCTCTGTGTGTGTGCAGGTGGCTCTGTGTGTGTGTGTAGGTGGCTCTGTGTAGGTGGCTCTAATACTTTTTTCCCCAGAAATAAATCCTTACAGAAATATTGCACATTAACCGATATCTTAGTAAACAATCATGAATGCCATACAATTAGTAGTGTGCAGCACACATTTAGATCAATTTAACCAACGCATGACTTTAGCTAATAACAATGTAAAGACTTAGAATTTCCGACACTAAAACACAATGAATGGTCATCAACCCAAAATCCCAGAAATATTAAGTTCACATTAAAAAGACAAAAGGTGCCAAATTAACCAGTAGCATGCAACTCGTTTTGCTCAGGAAAAACATTATAAAGTGCAACATGTATAACAGCTTATCACAGTCACCCGGGGATCACTTAGTCAACCTTATTAACAGGTCAAATTTCCATCTCCCACTTGACCATGCCCAATCATCCTCATATCATCCTCATAATGCGAGCAGGTCTCTGGTAATCAACACGGTCCCTCATAAGTTAAAAGCATAACAAAGAGGATTACAAATAACAACAATAACTTAGCATTATTATTGTTGGTCAGAATTAGGCGTGGTGCTTTAGTTTAAGTATTTTATTGCTTTGGCTACAGTATGTTACTACTTTGCCCCTCCCTACACAATCTAAGCAGGTCCACCGGGGGAACATACATCTCAAGAATAGAGGTGTCCACGATACCATGGGGGCAGTTGCATCGCACAAGCAGTGTTTGCCTTTAAATCAGTATACTTGTGGGGGAGTTCTAGCCTATAGAGGCTTCCTCGGAGCAGTTTTATGCTTATAAACCACTAAACCACAGCACTCCATGCACATTACAGGGCGGAACAACTCCAGAGACACCACTTTCAGCCGTGTTACGTGGGGTCCCCTCGTCGGAATCATTCTGTGCAGGGGGATCCGGCTGTTTCGCTCTGGGGAAGCCCATCTTTTCAAATGGCAAGTAACTGTCTGCACCAATTGCTTCAATCAACCACCTGCGTGCTCCGGCAATGCTCCACTTCTCAGACCCAGGCGGCACCTGAACACGCGGTCAAATCCAAAAGGACAAAAACAACACTGGCCAAGAATTAACTCCGGACCTCACCAGTAGTTCGCATGACAGGCTTGATCCCACACAGCCGCAGCTGAGACACAGGCAGAGGGTATGCACACACAGGCGCCGCCGAGTCACACAAAAGGGCCTGCAGGCACACTCCAATGGTGACCATGTTCTCTCCTCTTCGTCCAGCCGTTAATAATTAATGCCACCCCGCTTCACAGGCAATCAGCACTATTCCCATTACTCCTGTGTCACGGCAAGTGTCATGGAAAAGCACCTCTCATGTCTGGCTGATTATTCGGGAAATCAATAATCTCACACCGAGCCCTCCATAAGCAGCACTACGGGTTCGCGCCTATGCCTCCCCTATCTGGGTCCCAGGCAGCGCGATTGTGTTGAGTCATCCCCGCCATCTTGTGACCTCACATCCACTCACCAGACTCCTTCTCCTGCGATTCCTGCCGCTGCAACAGTCACACGGTTCCGTACCAGGCACTGCTGCTCGCAGGACCGCATCAGATTTGCCACAGTTCTCTCTCGGCCACTGGTGTCTGTGGTTCCGACTCTGGTGCCGAGAGTTGGGCGTCTTCTTTGGCCTCTGGCCTTTCACCCGCGGGGCGCCGAAATGCTCAACGTGCTCCTGAGCTTCGGCGCCGTGCACAGTCTAATATTTTCCGCTCTGCTGATGCAGGCTATGTTCCGCTGCCCTTTCAGAATATTTCTGGGGGGCTTCGGCCTTAACTAGCAGGTTCAACAAAGAGCTGTTCTATACCACGTCCGCGATGTTTGACGGTTAACCACACCTCCCGTCGATGTTTGCAGCTCCTTAATAGGAGATTTTATTTCACAAGTGGAGTGCGCAATCTTGAGAAACAAACATGCATGACCTGCTACTATCAGCAGGAGGGATCAATTTCTGACTATAGAGGTACTAATATCCCAAACCACAGATATCAGAGTCTAATGCCTTGTGAATAGATTTAGACAGAATTATCCAAAGGGAAACACGTATCCTCAGACTCGCATTCCTCTGCATTAGCAAGTTGGCTAGCTGCTCCTGAGACGAATGCCAGGCCACCCCCACGCGCGGCATCCAATGGGATGCTGCGCTGGTGGACCAGCCAATCCTGGCGCTGCATGCAGCGCCAGGATTGGCTAGGGGGGCACATTTGCTGCTCGCCCTGTCGCCCTTGGGAAACACGGGCTGTGGCAGGCAAACAGCACGGTGAAGCACCCCTGGGTCCCACTGGGGAACTTACAGTGCTCATGCTTGAGAAAGTTGCCAACTTTCTCAAGCATGCGCACTGTAAGTTCCCCAGCGGGACTGCGCACTGTGGTCTGCTGCAGCCTGAGTATGTGGACTGTCACTCAAGCTGCAGCAGGCCACCCCCCTGCGCAATTCAGCGCAATGTATTTTATTTAGAGATACGGCCGGCGGCCGCAATGCGGGTCCATGGTGGCTGGTGGGGCTACGCCCCTATGCCCCAATGGACGCACCGCGTAAGAGGTCTCTTAATCCCTGAAGCCATTGCTTTTATAACAGAAGCAATTCCAAATACTGTTTGATGACTAGCAAAAGTATGACTGTTAACAATGATCTCTTCATAAGAGAACAAGCATGTTCCTCTTTAATCATATGATGAAGTTATCTTGAGTTAGTGCAATATGTGGTACATATCATGATGTCAGAAGAACACCCCCCTCTGTTCAATGCTCCTTTCCATTTGGTTTTCTTTGAGTAAAGCCATTATACACTTTCGGCCCTCCCAAACGTACTGCATTGTGTATTCCATAATACGCTATTGGAAAGCTCAATTGCCCTTAAAAGCCAGTAGCATGCTTTATATCACATCCCCGTGATCATAAATAAAGTCACTGCTTGGTGCCTGTTAATCATTAAACAGCACATTTACCTGCCATCTCTGGTTTAATTTGTACAGCACTGTCTGAAATACTTAGTCCTTTGTGGCAAACCCAGCTCCTAAATGTGGGGGCGAGGGGGCGCACGGTCTGTGTGTGATGTCTTTGTTGTGCATATTTGTAGCAGTGAGAATGTTAGTTTTGATATTTTCCCAGATGATCCCCTGTGCTTTACTAAACTGCATAATAGGTAAGATGTTCTATTTTCTAGTAATTCTGATTTGGTTGGAAATGTGCTATTGTTTAGACCATCAAGAGGCATAGTGTCAAGGCTTAATATTCGGCATCTAATCATACGATGGTGAAGCATCGAGGCAACTCTTCACTAAGCTATCCTCAAGGTTAAGAAAGTATCTTAAACACTATTCTCTGATAATTATACACACTGAAGGGAATTTAAAAGACGATGAATAAAACTCTATTTCCTCCATTGGAGAGCATGAAAATCGTGCTCAATGTGTGAAAAGTGAATTTCATTGCATTTATTACAATGTTTACATTTAGAGTAAAGGAGTATACTATTACTGAACCACAACATGCCGTAAAACTACTCCCCTGCACTGAATTGCCATGCCTACTAGCACCAGTAAAAAGCTGGTGCTAACTTTGCACCCCTAGAATGCATAAAACATGCATAAACAGAGTGTTACACAACATTTCAATCTAAATTTGTGGTATTGTTATGATTACTGCTTATGGTAACGCAATTATTGGAAACATGGTACCATTTCGAAATTTACTGAGTGAGGGCCTGAGACTTTATTGCTGGCATCAGGAGTGCATGAGCAAACTTGACGTAGAAAATCTGCCTTATCTGTGTGGTCACTCCAGTTTTCACCTTTTGCTGAACCCTACATTTCTGCTGACTTAAAAAAACGATGTGCACTTTACCCCTTCTAACCAGAAATAAAGTGCCTGTGTTCCCCTTTTTTACATATTCACATTTACATACTCTTAATTGGTATGTTTAACTTACCTACAAATCCCTTGTACAATGTACAAAATGTAACTAGGACCTGGAAGATTAATGTTACTAGTGGACTGCAGCCCCTGCTGTGCTATCCAAGTGACAGTGTAAACATGACTTCAGGCCTACCATGGCAGCTTGACAATAGCATTTCAACCTGTCAAAATAAACCCTTTTGAAAGGGGAAAACGTCATTTTAAATAATAGGTCACCGCTATATTGGCACTGTAACCCAGAAGGCTGGGTGCATTGTATTTAAAAGTAGGACATGTAGAAATGTAATGTTAACGTGTCCTTACAGCGACTAGCACCCAAAATATATTTTCCCTGTGGCAGGCCTAGCTGTTTGTTGTAGAAAATGGTACAAATTAAAATACTAATACTATCTTTCGGGAATGGGACCAGCTAGAAAAAAGAATTAAACAGCTATTCTAGAGTACTATACAAAGAATATTACAGATCAGAAACGGTTAGTGTATATTGTTTTCATCACTGATGTTACCTGACATAAATCAGTCCCTTGTGGCAGGGGCTTAATCTAGTCCCCTCAGTTCATGTTATTTAGATTTATTTGATGCAGCAATCCATTGTGAAATTGTAAGGATGCGTCTCCAAACGTTGCAGGGTGCACATCATGTTGTGTTAACCCATTGTAGAGCCATATATAGAGCATTGACTATTTGTAATACTATCGCTAATATAAAGCATGCCTAACAATTTAGAGTAATGTACCCTACTGTGTAGAGATGTATGCTCTCCTTTTAGCATAAGGAAAAGAAAATGCCCAGAGGGATCCAAGTAAAAAGATACTTTTACAATCTGAGCGATCGGAGTTTATCTTCCCACATAGGTATATGTGTTTTATTTAGAATCAGATTCCATAAATCCACCTTCTATGAAGAACCTTCAGGAAATAACATTGTATCTACCCTGATAAAATAGTCTTCTCTGCAGTAAATGCTTCATTCTCATTGCAGGGCAGGATTGGGGCAGAATAAAAGAACCAAGCATCTCAGCTCACTAATGTTACTTTTGTGTACAAACAAGGAACATCCTAATTCTACATCAATGCAAAGAATACGACATTATTAACTAGTACAGACATAACTGATTAAGGCAAGCCAGAAATCCTCCTTTTGCCATAATTGTATTGAAACCATTATACGTATCATGAGTTTGTCGATCGTACAAGCATGATTACCACATTTTTGGTGGTTTGTATAGGTGTTGGCCACCAGAGTTCTGCTATGCTTTGTTTTCATGGCTGATATTATGGTCATGTCCAGATGAAGGCCACTCTAGTGGTGATCGGTCAAAACAATGTCGAGTAACTGCAGGGGTTGGTCTCAACTTGAGTCTCAGGAATTGGCTGATTATGGTATTATGTTAATATAGATCTGCACAGGCCATCGTGAGTACTTCAATTCACTATTATCTTTTTCACATATCAAGTGACTACCATCTTAGATTCCTCATTTATAATTTATGATGTTTTCTAGTAAAACTGCAGGTGACAGTAGAGCCTATATTGCAAAGCAGAGTAGGCTGACTAGTTCTCTCTATGCTCGGGTGTTAAATAAAATCTATATTAATATAACACATCCCGCACACTAACATGCAACACTTCCCGCACACAAAATATATGTGTTAGAGATTAATGGGAATTAATGGTCAAAGAAAAAATAAATACATAAAACTATTTCTGAAGGGTAACGTAAACCAAATATTCCCAGAATAACCCAAAACTAGAAGCAAGGACACTACAGGAAAATAAACTAGCTATGTTCAAATAATACCTTTTACTCTAGCCATGGTGGCTTTAAAAATTAACATGAAACAAGATTGAGTGAAAATTCTGTGCTCAAGTGTTTAACAACATTAACATACAACACATCGTGCATACAAATAAACAACACTCCTGTGTACATGGCCAATAAACTAGGAACTGTTGGGGGGCAGTCGTTCCTTAAGAAGCGCCAACTCCCTATCACTGAAACCGCAGAAGAGCAACTAAAAGAAAACTTACAACCGGTCCTGCTCCGGCTTAGCCCCTATAATATGGAATGAATGCAAAGCCACCCATATTGAGGACCAACCCCCCCCCCCCCCTCCCTTCCCCCCACGACCTCCTTCAAAAACAAAGTGAAAAGGCTTCTGATCGAAACATTTCTCCAATAACAACCCTGAGGACCGCAGCTGGACGATTCTCATGTAGATAACTCTGGATCATGAATCTACCTAACCGATGGTTACTTTGCAGTTTTTCTGTTCTTACTTATCACTGATTGCTTCTTATTTTAAATGTATGACTTGCCTGCTATTTTTTCAGCGCTCTGATACCCTGACTGGTCATGTTGGCGCTTTAAAAAAACTCCTCAAGGGGGGCATGGCCAAGATGGCGGGCTGAGAGGTCGCACTTGCCGAGAGCTCCCGTGCCCCTGAAACCCTGCACCGCTTGCAACCGCTGATTCCCCCCCGGATCAAGCGGTGACTGCGCCTGGTGACCCCGGTGGTGGTGTGGAGTGGCCGTTGAGCTTTGATTGACTCTCCGGAGGTGCGAATCTGACCGAGATAGCCCGGGGCGGAGCCCGCTGGGCGGCTGGTGTGCGATCCCGGGGCCGCGAGGCTTCCAGGCTTGGGGTCTGGACGGCGTGCTCAGCTACCTGTGGTGTCCCGGTGGAGTGTCTGAGCCGAAGTGGCCGAGTAGGTGCCGGCGGAGGCTTCGCCGGCGGAGCGGAGCCGAACGGAGGAAATCGGAGATAGCGGAGCCGAGCGGAGGAGAGCGAGGAAGGCGGAGTCGGCCTCCGGCCGCTACGCAAGACCGGGGCCTGGAGAGTCCTAGCCTCGTACGGCCGTTCCGGCCGAACCCTGGTTGTGGAGGAGCAGTGTTACGCCCCCGGAGCTGTTATTCAGCTAGGAGGGCCGGCCCCGACTGCCTACGCCTGCCCTCCGGCGGTGTTTTTCGCTAATGGACCCGCGACGGAGGTAGGCCTCACTCCCTGGGCGTTGGCCCATTGACTGTAACGGGCGGCCATTTTGTGAACCCCGGACCGGCTGCCCGGCCTTGCTTGGGGCCTCTATGTGACGGAGCTTTCTGGCCGGAGTATAGCTGCCTTGGTCACCTTTTCGCCGAGCGACGGCCATCGTTGATTCCCGTACCGCCAGGTTGTCGAACGCTAGGGGCCAGAGGAGGGGTGATCGGACTTTGCCGGACATGTTGGGGCGCGGGGCCCTACGCAGCGGAGGGAGCCAAACAGCCACGACCTCCCCAGCCCCTTCCAGAGGCGCTGAGGGCGGTGAACCCCCGGTGACGCGATCGTTCCTCGAGTCGCTGTTTAGCTCCTTGCGGGAGGATTTTCAGACTTTGAAGCAGGAGGTGGCCGGGGAGGTCCGCGAGATCCGGCGAGAGGTAGACTCCCTGGGAGAACGAGTCAACACCGTGGAAGAAGCAGGTCACTCCAGGGACGAGGAGATCACCCACCTGCAGCAGGAGGTCCTGCGGCTGCGGGAGCAACAGATCGAGCTGCAGGCCCACGCCGAGGACCTCGAAAATCGGTCCAGGCGGAACAACATCAGGGTCCGGGGCGTCCCGTCCGGCGAGGAGAGAGAGGACGTGACCGCATACCTGGAGGCCCTCTTCCGTTCAATTCTGGGGGAGTCAGAAGAATTCCAGGTTCGCATAGACAGAGCGCACAGAGTGTGCCGCCTCCGCAGAGCCACGGCGCCCCCCCCGGACATCTTGGCCTTCCTGCCGGACTTCCCCCTAAAGGAACGGATCCTTCGTGAGGCACGGCCGCATCAGCCTTTCCGATTCCGTGATCGCCCGGTGGCCCTCTATCAGGATTTATCTACGGTTACACTGCAGAAAAGGAAATCCTTTAAAATCGCCACGGACTTCCTCCGGGAACAGGGGACACAGTACTCTTCGGGGCTCCCTTTCCGCCTGATTTTTCGGTGGAACGGAATATTGCACCAGCTCCGGTCCCTTCAGGATGTCTGCACAGTATTGGGCATCAGGGCATCGGATTCAGACACCCCGACGCCGCGCCGCAGACGCAGCACCCGGGACGGTAGGCAGCAGGCTGGGGAGAGGCGCTCCCCGCCGCCGGAGCGGCCGGACTCGCCCACGATTCGGGCGGATATGTCGGCCGCCATCCAGGAGGCCTCCAGAGCGACGGCGACCGGTGAAGTGGCCCTGACGGCCTGAACTCACTCCGGGGGGAGTCTGCATTAGCCTTTTCTTATCGCAGGTGCGGGGGTTCTTGGGGCGGGTGGGGCGGGATGGCGAGTGCAGGTGTTGGTGGCTGGAGGTCCACTAAATTGACTTTCCACGGCCTTCCGTATAGGACTGGACTGGGACAATGACTTCGTTCTATGGTTTGAGAAGCGGGGAACGGGAATGGGAATTGCAGGGGGGTGTTTTGAGTTTGGGGGTCAGCGAGGGGACTGGGAGTTGGGAGTGGTGTGGGGTTGGGTTTCTGATGTTCCAGGGGAAGGGGGGGGGTCCTCCTGTTGTGGGGTTGTGGGGTTCGGGGTCTGTACTGTGCCGCAGAGATGCCTATGTTGCTGTGCGCTGGGGTTTCGTGAAGTGGCTTATATGTTCGCTTGCTGGGCCTCGCTCGCTTATGTGCGTTTTGTTGGTTCCCCTCCATGATGGCTCTTAAAGTTGTCACTCTAAATGTGAAAGGGCTGAACAATCCGGTTAAAAGGCGAGCGGTACTGTCTCTGCTAGAGAATTCCCAGGCGGACATCTGCCTGTTACAAGAGACCCATTTGCTGGCAAAAGACAGTCCCAGAATGCGTACCCTTAAGTTCCCCACGCAGCTTTTCTCCTCCAGCGCTTCCAAAACGGCAGGGGTTGCACTTCTGTTCTCCAGGGGGTTCCGGGGGGAGATCTTACACAAAGTGGCGGAGCAGAAAGGGAGGCTCTTGGCGTACAGGATTAGGGTGGGAGGTTTGGTGCTGACTGTCGGCTCTATCTACGGCCCCAATGACCGCCAGGAGCAATTCTTGCATAGGGCACTGGATGATGTGGCGTCCACCTCTGATAGGCACATAGTGTTGGGGGGGGATCTGAATCTGGTTTTTGACGCGGCGCTAGACAGGTCTGTGCAACGGCGCCACCAGTTGGGAGAGCTTTCGGGCTCCGTTCGCACCCGACTTGAGGAGCTGGACTTGCATGACATGTGGCGCCACCTCCACCCTACTACCCGCGCGTACTCTTACTTCTCCCACGCACACAAGTCTTATGCGCGGCTGGACCATTTACTTGTGTCGGGACCGATGCTCGTTTCCGCCTCGAACGCTGACATGGGGGTCCTCTCTCTTTCCGATCATGCGCCGGTAGAGGGCACCTTCAATCTGCCCCCGGTAGCCCGGCCGAGGGGGGTTTGGCGACTCCGGGACACATTATTGCACAAGCGGTCGACGGTGGAACAGATTCGCGCGGCCATCGCGGAATTTCAGCGCGTAAATGACAATGGCGAAACCTCCCGCGCGACGCAATGGGCAGCTCTGAAGGCTGTGCTTCGGGGCGAGTTTATCGCTCTCTCCTCGGCGGAGAACAAGGACCGACAGCTCAAACGGGACGAGTTTACCCGGCAGGTGCGGGAGCTGGAGCAGGTTCATCACAGAACGGGAGCCCCCAGGATCTGGAGGCAGCTGAAAGCCGCCAGAAAACTCTTGTCTGCCCTGGACATGGACCGGGCGGAATACGCGATGCTTCGTCTGAAGCACAAGTATTATACCGGTGGCGACCGCTGCGGACGGCTCCTAGCCAACAAGCTCAGGGTGCAACACCAACAGCACCGAGTGAAGGAATTGGTTACCCCGGCCGGGCGCCCGGTCACGGAGGATGAGCAAATAGCGGACGTTTTCCGTAGTTTTTACGCAGATCTCTACACCGGTGAGGTCCCTTCTGCTCAGACAGAGACGGACTACCTGGAGTCGGTGCAGCTCCCTTCGTTGACACCGGAACAGGCCCAGTACTTGGAACGGGAGATCCGTATCGAGGAGGTGGTCACGGCGATCTCCCGGCTCAAGCCGGGCAAGGCCCCGGGCCCGGATGGCTTCATCCCTCTGTTTTATAAAAACCTTTTGTCAGGAGCTGGCGCCTCTGTTGACCCGCCTTTTCAACACGTTCACGGAACCGGGTGCCATTCCCCTTGAATTCCTGCTAGCCACGGTCTCCGTGATCTCAAAACCGGGCAAGGACAGGACTGCCTGTGGGTCTTATCGCCCTATCTCGTTGCTGAACACGGACTTGAAAGTGTACACCAGCATATTGGCAGCACGCTTGGCACTTCATTTCCCGGGCATGGTCGATCCGGATCAGGCGGGCTTTGTACCTGGTAGGCAGACAGTGGACAACACAAAGAGGGTAACTCATATTCTTGAGAAGGCCTCCAGGATCCCCGGGGAAAGAATGCTCCTCTCCATAGATGCGGAGAAGGCATTCGATCGGGTGCACTGGCCCTACCTGGAGAAGGTCTTGGGCAAGTTCGGGATAGACGAGAAGTTTCGGCACTTAATCTTCAACTGTTACCGGTTCCCGTCTGCGGTGGTCCGAGTGAACGGGGGCAATTCCCGGCCCTTCCCCATAGAGAGGGGCACGCGACAGGGATGCCCTCTGTCCCCATTGCTCTTTGCTCTTTATATGGAGCCGTTTGCTCAAAGGGTTCGGCAGAACCCCGACATTGTCGGGGTCAAGATGGGCGCATTTCCCCACGCGATCAGCCTATATGCAGATGACGTCATTTTGACGGAGGTCGCTGCCGGCTTGCATTGCTGAATTGGACCTCTTCGCCGTGGTGGCGGGCTTCAAGGTGAACCATGGGAAATCAGCTGCCCTCGACATTTCGCTCACAGGCACCACCAGGGCGGAACTGCAGAGACTTTATCCTCTGAGCTGGTCCAGGGACCGAATTCCGTATTTAGGGATCCTGTTGGCGCCCTCCCTCCCGGCTATGGTCACGGCCAATTATGCGGCTTTGAGCTCCAAAATCAGAGAGGAATTGGGCCAGTGGGACAAAGGCACGTTGTCGCTGCTCGGTAGGGTGGCCGCAGTAAAGATGACCCTCCTGCCTCAGGTGCTATACCTGTTTAGAGCGTTGCCGCTTCAGCCTCCCACAGGGTGGCTTGCAGAGACTCAATCGGCCATTGCGCGGTTTGTGTGGCAGGGCCGTAGACCGCGGATTAAGAGGAACATTGCTACGCTGGCGCCCGAATCGGGGGGGGCTGGGGATACCAGATTTACGGAAATACTTCCAGGCCGCCCAACTTCGCTACCTGGTGGAATGGAGCCGGTGGGAGTCGGACAAGCACTGGCTGTTCCAGGACCAGGCGGTAGCAGGTAGAACGCTACAGGAGGTGCCGTTCTTGAGGAGGCCACACCGGCCCTCCAACCTCTACGCATCTTTTGTGACACGTGTCCCACTTCGTGTGTGGGACTCGGTGGCCATTAAGCATGAATTTACCACCTTCCCCTCCCCCCTCACGCCGTTAACTGGCAATCCGGACTTCGGTCCGGGACTGGAGCCTGGTGCTTACGACCGCTGGCGGGAGGCCCGCTGTTGCACTTTGCATCACCTATATGGCCCCGAGGGTGTCATCCCCTTTCAGGACTTACGGCGGGAATACGGCTTCCCTGAGACGGAGCGCATGAGGTATATGCAGGCGCGCCACTGGGCACTACAACCCCAAGTGCGCGAATCGGCGGATCGGGAGATCACGGTGTACGAGCGCTGGTTAATCACTCGCACGTCGGACGCTAAACTTATCTCCGATTTGTACAAGATGCTGCAGCCCCCCCCCCCCCTTTTACATTCACAACCCCGGTAGGGAGCGCTGGGAACGGGAGCTCGGACGAGTGTTGAGCCACACAGAATGGGACCACATCTCCTACCGCTCACGCCACTCGGCCTATCACATGGGGCTCACGGAGACCTTCACTAAAATTTCGACCTACTGGTACCGCACTCCTGAGAAATTACATGAGATGGATAGGTCAATCCCGGGGACGTGCTGGCGTTACTGTGGCCAAACTGGCACGCTTACACACATACTGTGGGACTGCCCCCTTTTGGCTTCTTATTGGGAGGAGGTTCTTGGTGAGGTGGACAAATGTTTTGAGATAGAGCTGCCACGGTTCCCTGCCTATGTCCTGCTGGGGTTGCCGAATGGGTTGATGTATCCTCTCAGGTCTAGAAGGGGCAGACAGATTGCGATAGCCTTAGGGTCAGCGGTGCAAAACATTCTCATACACTGGCGCTCCACCACACTTCCCACTGTTGTCGGCTGGCTGCATAGATTGTGGCATATCCTTGGCATGGAAAAGATGTCTTTGGTAGCCATGGGGGATACGGATGCTTTTGAGGAGCTGTGGGCGCCTTTCCATAGCTTGTTGTGTTCTGAGTTCAGGGAGATCACCTGCCCCAGGTATCTTCGGTTGCTACGACTGACACCGCCACCGGATCCGCCTGCTTGATTGGTCGGAGTTGGCGTTGAGTAGCGGAGTCGACCGGAGGGTCGCTATGAGGGGAGAGCTGGAGGTCATTGGCACAGTACAGGGGGTGGGTTGGGGTGTGGTAGTTGGGGGGCTTTGTAGGTTGGGTAGGTTGTGGAGCAGGGTTGTTTCCCCATCCCCCCCTTTTTTCCCTCCCTCCCTCATTTCCCCCTCCATCCCCCCCCCTTCCCTCCTCCCCTTCCCTCCTCTTCCCTCCCCCCCCCCCTCCCCTCCCTTCTTTCTTTTTTCATTTGTCCTTCACCACAGGCGCACGAGCTGTGTATCCATGCCGGAAGGAGCCTATGGCGGGAACTGAACTGCTTTGATGTATCTAATATACTGTATGCATTTATTGTGGATCACCTGTGGTTCTTTCTTTTCATGCCCTGTTGTTTCCTTCTTTACCCTGCTTCAATAAAATACTTTAAACCTAAAAAAATTCCTCACATAAATAAATATGTTAAAGATGAGTGTGGATTCATAGTCAAAGAAAACAAAACAGAAAAAATATCTGTAAAGTAACAACTAAATATTTTCCGCATAACCTCATTTTATAAGTAAGGAGCCATGGCCAAATAATACCTCATGCTTATGCTAGCTATGCATGACCTCTTTAAAAATAAATATGAAGCAAGGATTCAGTCGAAACCAAGAATAGAGTTTTATTTAAAAGCCCACAGAACCCTCTCCAAAACCATCTCTATTGAAACAAATGGCTTTCATGCTTGATCCAAACTCTCTTTGTTTTAATAAAATGAAAGGGGAACTCCAGTTAGAGTGACTCCTGACACGTCCACTGGCCACATTACTAAAACCCTTCCCTGCCCTTAGCCCTTTGACCTTCTGAAGATTCTGCATCTAGCACTCCAGCTTCCCCATCTGTCCCTGTCACATGCTTATGAAGCCTCCTGTTGCCTTCTTACCTGCATGACTCATAAGTGATAGTCTTCAATCCCAGCTGCTGCCCTTCTGATGCTTGCGTGGTCCTACCTCCGACAAGCCTGCAGCCTCCATGTGATCTAGTCTGGCCACTAACGTGGATACCCTGCTTCTTGCACACTCCCCTTGTCCATTGCCCCCTTGCCTGTTTATCACTCTTCATTTCCTCTGCTTCAATTATGGGGTTTTCTTTGCCTCTGTCCATGCATACATATGTCCCTTGCCCCAGAACCGCCTACACCCCACCATGCCACACTCCTGAGCTCCATGCCCTCTTACCCGGATCATGCTGGCGCTCTTCTCCAGATCCCTGGTGTGGTGGTCTTGGCACGGGCACTGCTGGCACACTGGTCGCGACTCTTCCTGGCACCAGCGACTCTGTGGCAGTCCATGCTCCGGGCAGCTTGCCTCCTGCAGGGGTATCTGCGTGCCTCCATGGACCTCCGGGGCAGGTGACACTGTACTCGGGGTGGGCAGCATTGTAACCAAGGATGGTAACACTGTGCCAGGCACAGGTGGCACTGTTACCAAGGTGGGTATAGAAGTACCTGGGTTGGAAAGTGCTACATTGAGGGTGGCGAGCTGATCCTGAAGGTTGGGAAGGGAGAAACCCTCGTCAAGTGTCACCGTAAAAATGTCAGAGAACCCATCCTTAGCAGGGAGTTGTTTCCCTGGCTCGGGGAGAGGGCCATCGCCCTTCTGGGACCCATTGTGCTCCTCTGGCGCCCCCATCTGTCTCACAAGAAGGGTCCCAATAGGAGGGTTCTGCGCGTTCTCCATTCCCTTCACCCTCTAACCCACGGATGGGGTGAGGACAAAACGACTAAGGGTTCTTTCAGTCTCTGAAGAAGCCTGAAGCCCTCTCCTTGCTCACGACAGCTGCCTGCAGACTAAAAATATGTCCCTAACCCTAAGGTATTTGGAGAAGTGTCTATGCCCCCCTAAACATATTTTCCTGCCCCCATGAGTGCTGTTTCTACCCTATTTACCCCTGAGGACCTGTCTTTCCCCAGAGGCCCTGTTCCTTGGAAATCCGTCTCAGCACACCCGAGTTTGTCCCTTCCCCTCTTTGTTCAATTCAATATTTATTAAAGATTTGAAACTCCTAGGATGTCCACATAAAAATACATACATAATATTACAAGTAAGTTCAAATGAATTCCCCTCTTAGATCTAACCTGGCCTCTGGAGATCCGTCTCTGCTTCAGCCAGATGAGGGCCTTCCCCCTTCAGAGCTGCCACTGTACCCACATCAGATCCACCTCTTTATGGTGTGCTCATGTAGCGCCCTCAGACCTGCCCCAATACCGCGTTAAAAGGTGTCCTTACCCCTGCACCACCTTCATATAGGCCCCGACCCCGTTTCACATCTGCCCTTGTACTTTAATTGCCATAGTAGCACTTCAGATGCACCGTGTGCTCCTGGGCTCTTTTCTGGAACACTGCATATCTGCCCTGTGGTCGATCAGGGTTTCCCCCTGGCACTCTCAAGTACTCCCCAGTTTAAATCCATCCACTGTACTCGCTGCCCCGAGCCCCTTTAAACTGCCCCAATGCCCCTCGCCTCTTTTCACATCCAAGAGCGTCCCTTGGGATCCATAAGATCCTTGAACCTCTTTCAGATCTGCGCATCTACCTCTTCTGATCTGCCCCTCTGCCGCTTTAAATCCTCTCCTCTGCCTCCCCCAGCTCTACCCAGTTACCCACTTCAGACCTGTACCTGTATCATGTTCAGATATTCGGCTACACCCTTAAAAGCTGCCCTTTTATATTTCTTTCGCCTTACTCCGTCTCGCCCCGGTGCCCCAACGCTGCTGCCCCCTCAGATCTGCCCCTGTGGCCCGGGTCCTGGCACCGACTCTCCCCGGCAGAGATGTATCCCCGGCCGGTGTCGCTTCCTCTCCGCTGCTCCACCTGTGCTCAGGTGAACAGGTGAATCTGACACTGGGCGGAGCTAGCGGGAGATGGGGCAGGGCGGGGAGTTGACAAAGGTCACAGTCACACCTCCTCCCTGGCAGCAGAGCCTCCTCCCCAGCGGCTGCGGGCTCTCCAGGCCGGGCTACCCCCTCCCAACCCCAGCTCCTTGTAACAGATCTCGCCCTGTCCCCTAAGGTTCACCGGGCTGCCGCTTCCTGCAGTCACCCGGCGGCTTCCTGCAGCCGCCGGAGATGCTTCCTGCAGCCGCCGGGGATGCTTCCTCTGCAGGCAGCAGAGCCGCCGCCCGCCGGCCCTCCGCTGCAGTACGGGATTTCTTACTTGTACTCTCTGCGGCGCAATCCGCATTTTATGCAAATAGCCTGCAAGTGAAAGGTGCGTTTGTGTCGCCGATAAAACATCGCTTGTGACTTGGCCCTGGTGGCGCTGCAGAGGGCGCTGGGAGATTTACACGTGCTGGCACGTTTTCAAGTCAATAGTGCTGCACGTCTCAGCAAAAATGTCATTCCATTAATGGAGGTGTGTAAAAACTGCCCAGCAGAGCACCCGTACATTTAATGAGAATACAGCCCCACCGTAGCTGAGCTGCCATGCATTTCATTGAACATTGGAGGCTCGTTTCATCTCACCTAACTGCGCAGGGCTCGCATGCATTGAATGGAGTGCAGCCACTTCACGAACATTTTGAGGCGGGCGAGCCAGAGCCGAGCCAAAGGTCTGGTGGCTCGGAGAGCCAACGCACGTGTCGAGCCCTGACAATCAATGTTCGTCGTGTAAATAGAGCAAGAAAACACCATATAAACTAAGATAAAGTCACTTATAAAAGGTGCATTTTCTTAACATGTGGAAGCGTTTCACCTTTGCACAGCAGTCTACATGACTGCATTGAGAGGCATTAAATAAAAATGATGACATTTTAACCACTAACATAGAAGAATTCATCCACACACACCCCCCACCCCGCCCTGACAGTGGCATGCGTGAAGTAAAAGGTGAGACGTATTACACATGGAGAAACATTAATAACTATGAAATCAACCGCAAGAGGACTTTGTACAGCGCACATCCCGGCCTAACATTTTTGGTCTTGCTCTCTAATGCGATCATGAAATAAAAGGCGGCTTGGTGAAATAAAGTATTCGCCTAGAATCACACAATTTGTTCGTGCAGGGAAGCCGGGATTGAAATCAGGGGCCTCATTTATGAGGCCTTGCGTCAGTTTTGCGCTGCGGATGCATCACTTTTTGTGACGCATCTGTGGCGTAAAACATGCGCCTTGTTGCGCCATATTTAAAAAGTGACGCATCTAGGTAGATGCGTCACTTTTTAAACCCCTGCGCCACATTATACCTGCGTCAGGTATAATGTATGCAGAGGGGGCGTTCCCCCGCAAAAAGCCTCGTAATAGTGACGCAGTGAAATCTATGAGATTTCACTGCGTCTCTTTTAGGATGCTGTTGCGTCAAAATCTTGCGCCTGCCTCACAGCAGGCGTAAGACTGACGCAAGCCCTTTCACATGGGGCTTTCCCCATGAGAAAGGACGCATTGCTGGAGATGCGTCACTTTTGTGACACACTCCAGCAATGCGTCACTTTTGCGCTTACAGATGCGTCAGAAATACTGACGTATCTGTAAGTCCTTGCGACATGATGCGTCATACATTAAATATGACGCATCATTGGTGTCGCAAGGAGTGCGCAGTGAAAAGTGACGCATCGCTGTTTTCACGCAGCGATGCGTCACTTTTCATAAATGAGGCCAGGGGTTTCAATTTCACATTGCGCAATTCAGCCACCAGACGAGTATCTGTTTCTCTGACTCTGGCCCATGACGTTCTCACGCGGGTGTCAGTGTCAGGCAGAAACCACAGGTAGACCAGGCTAGCTTTGGACACGAGGGTCAAAGAGGAGCTTGAGCTGAGCCACAACCAGGCATCAATCTCGAGCCTTTACTGGTTCGTTTACCTTTAATACGTTTTAAATTACAGGTACTTCTTAACAGATCTGCTGTAAATTCAATGGCAACAGCTACCTCTAAGTAGATTTGTCACACATGTCAATCAATCAATCAGGGAATTGTAAGTGAGCTACTCACCCGCGAGGGTCTCAAGGCGCTGAAGGGGAGGGGGTCCGCAGAACAGTGTAGCCGAAGAACCAGGTCTTGAGGGTCTTCCTGAAGGTGTTCAGGGAGGGGGTGTGTCTGATGTCTGCCGGTAGCTTGTTCCAGGTCTTGGCTGCAATGTAAGAGAAGGATCTTCCGCCTGCTCTAGCTCTGTGGCTGCACAGGTTTTCGGCCAGTGAGAGGTTGGAAGATTGGAGGTTTTTTGGGGTATGTGGAAGTTGATTCTGTCGTTGAGGTATTTGGGTCCGTTGTTGTGTAGGCATTTGTAGGCGTGAGTGAGGATTTTGAAAGTGACTATTTTCTCCACAGGGAGCCAGTGGAGACTTCGTAGGTGTTGGCTGATGTGTTTGTGTCGGAGGATGCAGAGGACGAGTCTGGCGGCGGTGTTCTGTATTGTCTGGAGTTTGCGGAGTAGGGACTTGTTGATGCCGGCGTAGAGTGCGTTTCCATAGTCCAGTCTGCCGGAGATGAGTGCGTGTGTGATTGTCTTCCTTGACTCAGAGGGGATCCATTGGAAGGTCTTGCTGAGGATGCGGAGGGTGTTGAAGCAGCTGGAGGTGACGGCGTTTACCTGTGGTTTCATGGTGAGTGATGAGCGAGTACGATGCCGAGGTTCTTGGCGTGGTCTGAGAGGGTAGGTGGGCTTCCGAGGGTGGTCGACCACCAGGTGCTGTCCCATGCAGAAGGAGTGGTACCGAGGAAGACGACTTCTGTCTTCTATTCGTTGAGCTTCAGGCAGCTGTTGGTCATCCAGGCAGCGACGTCTTGTATTCATTTCTGGAAGTTGAGTTTGAAAGTGGTGGGGTCTTTGGTGAGGGAGAGGATGAGCTGGGTGTCGTTGGCGTAGGATACGATGTTGAGGCCGTGTTGTCGGATGATGGCTGCGAGGAGTGCCAAGTAGATGTTGAAGAGGGTGGGGCTTAGTGATGAACCCCCTGGGACTCCGCAGGTGATTTTTGTGGGGTCGGAGAAGAAGGGTGGGAGTCTGATCCTTTGGCTTCTTCCGTTGAGGAATGATTGGATCCAGTCCAGGGCTGTTCCTTGTATGCCTGTGTTGTGTAGTCTGGCGACTAGTGTGCATTGGGAGACGGTGTTAAAGGCTGCTGATAGGTCGAGTAGAATGAGGGTTGTGAAGTGGCCTTGGTCCAGGATGGTGTGGATGCCGTCTGTGGCGGCAAGTAGGGTGGTTTCTGTGCTGTGGTTGCTTCGCAATCCAGATTGGGACGGGTTGAAGACAGCGTTCTCTTCCATGAATTGTGTCAGTTTCCTGTTGACTGTTTTCTCTGCAACTTTGGCTGCGAAGGGGAGGAGGGAGATGGGCTGATAGTTCTTGAGGTTGGTGGGGTCGCCTGTAGGCTTCTTGAGCAGGGGTCTGACTTCTGCACGCTTCCAGTCGTCTGGGAAGGTGCCTGTTTTGAAGGTGGTGTTGATGGTGCGTTGTAGTTTGGGTGCGATGGCGGATGCAGCTCTGTGGTAGATGTGAGGGGTCGGTGGGGGACCCCGAGAGGATAATATTATGGTCGAGGCGGTGTCTTCGGCCGTGATCGGTGTCCAGTTGGAGATGGTGGGCTGGCTGGTGTTTCTGGGGGGAGAGGGGCCGTCTGGCGTCTGAGGGATGGTCGATGAAGTTGTTGTAGAGGTTTTTGACCTTCAGGTGGAAATAGGTTCCAAGCTTGTTGCAGAGGTCTTGGGATGGGGTGATGTCTGTGGCTTCGCTGCGTGGGTTGGTGAGTTCTTGAATGACACTGAAAAGTTCCTTGGAGTTTGTGGAGTTGGGCAGGATTTTGTTGTGGCTGAAGTTCCGCTTGGAGGATCTGATCTGGTTGTGGTAGTCCGTCAGGGTGTCCTCGTAGGTGGTGTAGTTTTCGGTTGTCTTGGTGTTTCTCCAGTTCTCCAGACGTCTACAGGTGCATCTGGCTTCTTGGAGAGCGGTGGTGAACCAGGCAGCTTTTCTGGGGCGTTGTCTGTCAAAGTTGCGTAGCGGGGCAAGCTTGTCTGCGCAGTTGGAGATCCAGGGGGCAGATTTATGAAGGACTTGCGCCGCCGGTGCGTCATTTTTAACATGGGAAAAAGTGACGCACCGGCGGCGCAAGTCCTTCATAAATCTGCCCCCAGGAGTGGAGTTCTCAGGCTGCATCGTTTGCCTCGGGTGACCATGTGTGGTTGTCTCGGGTGAGGGTGGAGTTAAGTTGCTCGTCGGTAACCTTTCTCCAATTCCTTTGTGGTGGGCGTGGGGCTGGTTTGGGTGCCTTGGGTTTGTTGATGGTGAAGTGTACGCAGTAGTGGTCAGTCCATGGCGGTGGCGTTGTGTGCCTGAATTGGACGCTGTTTCCTGCTGCGAAGATGGGGTCGAGGGTGTGTCCTGCTCTCTGGGTCGGTGCGTTGATGAGTTGTTTAAGTACGATGCTGGCGAAGTTGTCACGAAAGATAGTGGAGTTGGGGTCACTGATTGCCGAGGTGGAAGTACAGGTCACCAATGAGTATGTAGTTAGTTGAGGCGATAGCGTGGGGTGCGATGAAGTGGGTGATGTTGGTGGCAAAGGGTGTTCGGGGGCAGGGGGGGTCTGTAGACGAGGGTTCCTGAGAGTGTGGCTTTGGGGGTGGTCTGGATCTGGAAGTGGATCTGGATCTGGAAATGTTCGGCAGAGGGGAAGGTTTCGCTGGGGGTGGTGAAGCATGTAATGATAAAGTGCAGACACAACTTAACATAGGTACCGTACTTTCAATGGTGCACCACAACCTTTAAGTAGACAATGCATAGATTTAATGAGAAAGTACAAACATTACTTAACATAGCTACCATACATTCAGTGGTGCATCATTACCTCTACATTGATATACCATAATGAGAAAATACAGACACTACTTCTTAGAGCTGCCGTACAGTTAATGGTCAGGTATGGATGCCTTCAAGGGATTTTTTTCACAATGTTCTATCTCTTCTAAAAGAGTTTAAACTCAATAGGGTCAAATGAATGTACACATCCATACCTGATCCATACCTGATCATTTATCTTCCCCAAGCCCTCAAGGGTTGTTTGGGTTGCCCATTTTTCTCTGAGATCGTACAGTCAATGGGGCATTGCTTCTTCTAAGAAAATATTGCTTACAGTTCATAAGAAACCACAAACACTACTTAACAGAGCCACCTACCATACTTTCAATGGTGCACTGCTACATCTAAGTAGATGTACCATACATTTAATGAAAAAGTACAGGCATTACTTAACATAGCTACTGTACATTCAATGGCACACAGCTCCTTCTAAGTAGACAGACACACCATACATTTAAAGAGAAAACACAAACACTGCTTAACAGAGCTATGTGCATGCAATAGCACACAGCTCCTTCTATGTACATACAGCTTACATTTGATGAGAATGTACAAACACTACTTCAGATAGATACCGTACATCCAATGGGGTGTGGCTACTTCTAAGTACATACAACTTACATTTAATGAAAAAGTACAAACAGTACTTAACATAGCTAGCATACATTAAATGGTGCACTGCTCCTACTATGTGCATATGTGCATACAGCTTACATGTAATGAGAAAGTACAGACACTACTTAACAGAGCTACCATACATTCGATGGATCACCGCTTCTTCTAAGTACATACAGCTTACATTCAATGAGAAAGGACGGACACTTCTTAACAGAGCACCCATATATTCAATGGTGCACCACTACATCTAAGTACAGACAGCTAAGTACAAACAATACTTAACATAGCTGCCATTTTATTGGTACTCCGTTACTTCTAAGTAGATGTACCATACATTTAATTAGAAAGTACAGACAATGCTTAACAGAGCTACCATACATTCAATGGTTCACCTCTACCTTTAAGTGGATATACTTTAATAAGGGCCACAGGAATTATGCGGCATGGTAGCCCCAAATTAAGCAGCAGGGTTGACTAAATTATGCAGCAAGGAATGGAAGATTTTGCAGCATAATGCGGCACATTTCATTGTAGTATTACTTCATTATTTTGTCATTTTTACACGTGATAATATCTGGGCAAAAATGTCATCACCTCATTTGTGCTAATTTAACGACCCAATACATAAATATACAAGTGAAAGATGACCTGTTAACCTTTGCAAAGGGCCTTGCAATTCACGTGGAAACATATTGCTACGTTCCTAATAACTTTTGATAGATCATACATTTAATGAGCTAAAAGCAAACTTTGTTTGTTAAAATCGGCAGAATATGCAGCAGATGATGGATTATATGGCAATTGCAGCAAATCGTTAACTTTGTGAAAGAAGCAGTGGCCACAGAACCGCATAATTTCAATGGCCCTGACCTTACTGAGAAAATACAGACACTACTTTACAGAGCAATACGCATTCAGTGGTGAACCACTACTTCATGAAGATAAAGCATATATTTAATGAGAAAATACACACACTGCTCAACAGAGCACCCATAGCTTCAATGGTCCACAGCTCTGTCTAAGTAGATATGCCATACATTTATTGAGAAAGTACAGGCCCCACTTAACATAACACTTAACCACTTAACATTTGGGGAGAGGATGTAGCTAGAGCGGTTGACCTCGAAGCTGGGGAACCTGGTTCGAGTCTCGGCAGGGGCTCTCAACATCCTGCGATTCTGGGCAAATCACTTAATCTCCCCGTGCCCAACAAAGTGAATGTGTCTACCTGTAATGCATATGGTGCTCATTTAAAGCGCTCTGACACCTTCGGTTCAAGTTTGTGCTGTATAAAACTCCTGAAAAAAAGCTACTATAAAGTCAAAGGCAGACAGCTGCTTCTAAGTAGATACAGCATACATCAGTGGTTCCCAAACTTTTGACTCGTGAGGACTCCCATTGAGTCACTACTGAAAGCCTGGGACCCTCAAGCAATTTGCACAATTTAAAACATTAAAGCAGTACAACAAATACACAAACAAGTGCAAACCAGACAATTACTTAAATTACTAAAGATTTAATATTGAAAACATTTGCAAAATTCAAAACATTTTAATGCGAAGGTTGGTGCTGCATCTCAGCGGCTAACTTTTCAACGTTTAGTTTTATTTTGTCAAAGTCAAAGTCAAAGTCAAAGAATTTATATAGCGCACTACATACCCAGAGGGTTTCAAGGCGCTTAGAAAGGGGAGGAGGATTACTTGTCAAATATCCACGTTTTAAGTTGCTTTCTGAATGCTAGGTGGTTCTGGGTAAGGCGAAGGTAAGCGGGGAGTGAGTTCCATGTTATAGCAGCCAGGTATGAGAAGGATCTGCCTCCCATGGTGGTCTTGTTGATGCGAGGTACAGTGGCGAGGGCTTGGCTGGAAGAACGTAGTTGGCGGGAGGGGGTGTAGAAGGACAGTCGTGAGTTGAGGCATTCTGGTCCGATGTCGTAGAGTGATTTGTGTGCGTGGGTTAGCAGTCGGAAAGTGATCCTCTTATTGACGGGTAGCCAGTGGAGGTCTTTAAGGTGACCAGAGATGTGTTCGTTGCGTGGGATGTCTAATATGATCCTGGCTGAGGCGTTTTGGATTCGTTGGAGTTTCTTCTGGAGTTTAGCAGTAGTGCCTGCGTAGAGGGTGTTTCCGTAGTCCAGTCGGCTCGTGACCAGAGCGTGGGTGACTGTTTTCCTTGTTTCGGTGGGGATCCAGCGAAATGTTTTTCTGAGCATGCGGAGAATGTTGAAGCAGGATGAAGAGACGGCGTTGACCTGTCTGTTCATTGAAAGTGAGGAATCCAGGATGACGCCTAGGTTCCGTGCGTGGTCTGTCGGGATGGGTGCTTTTCCGAGGGCTTCCGGCCACCAGGAGTCGTCCCATGCAGAGGGGGATGTACCTAAGATGAGGACTTCTGTTTTGTCTGAGTTCAGTTTCAGACGGCTTTGTTTCATCCATTCGGCAACTTCTTTCATTCCTTCGTGTAGGTTAGTTTTGGCGGTGCTGGGGTCATTGGTGAGAGAAAGGATTAGTTGAGTGTCATCCGCGTAAGAGATGATGTTGAGGTTGTGTTGGCGTGCGATGGTCGCGAGGGGGCTCATGTATACGTTGAAGAGGGTGGGGCTGAGTGAGGATCCTTGTGGTACGCCACAGATGACTTCGGTGGCCTCGGACTTGAATGGTGGGAGGCGGACTCTCTGGGTTCTTCCGGTGAGGAACGAGGTGATCCATTCAAGTGCTTTTCCTTGGATTCCGATGTTATTGAGGCGTTGTAAAAGGGTGCTGTGGCAGACTGTGTTGAATGCTGCAGAGAGGTCGAGGAGGATGAGGGCGACTGTGTCTCCATTGTCCAGTAGAGTTCGAATGTCGTCTGTTGCTGCGATGAGGGCGGTCTCAGTGCTGTGTTTTGCTCGGAAGCCAGATTGTGAGGAGTCAAGGGATTTGTTGGCTTCGAGGAAGGCGGCGAGCTGGTTGTTGACAGCTTTCTCGATGACTTTGGCCGGGAATGGAAGGAGCGAGATGGGGCGGTAATTTTTGAGTTCGGTGGGGTCCGCTGTGGGTTTTTTCAGAAGGGCGGTGAGTTCAGCGTGTTTCCAGTCTTCCGGGAAGGTGGCGGAGTTGAAGGAGCAGTTGATGACGTCTCGGAGGTGCGGTGCTATGACGGAGTCTGCTTTGTTGAAGATGTGGTGAGGACATGGGTCTGTGGGGGATCCTGAGTGGATGGAATTCATCAGGCGGATTGTGTCCTCAGTGGAGATTGGGTACCAGTCGTTAAGGGTGTTCACGGGGGGAGAATGTTCAGCAAATGGTAGGGTGGGTTGGTTTCCGGGTTGGTTGTCAAAGCTGTTGTGGATGTCTGCAATCTTGTTGTGGAAGAATGAGGCTAGGGAGTCGCAGAGGGCTTGAGAGGGGGTGATGTCGTTGGAGTTGGCCGAGGGATTGGAAAATTCCTTGACGATGTTGAAAAGTTCCTTGCTGTTGTGGGCGTTGTTGTCAAGTCGATCCTTGAATGCTGTTTTCTTGGCCTTTCGGATTAGTTGGTGGTGAGTGCGGGTGGCGTTTTTGAAGGCGTCCTTGGTGCTAGTGGTTGGGTCTTTTTTCCAGGCCTTTTCAAGGGAGCGGCAGAGTTTCTTGGACTTCTTAAGATCATCTTTGAACCATGAGGCCTTCTTGCTGCCAGGTTTGCTTTGACGTTTTTTCAGTGGTGCTAAGGTGTCGGCGGTGTTGGATAACCATAGGGTGAGGTTGGCGGCGGCTTCGTTTGCGTTAGAAGAGAGGGCTGGGGTGTTTAGAAGGAGCGATGCGGAGATCTGGTCCGTGGTGATTTTGTTCCAGTTTCTTTGCAGGGTAGGTTGGAGGTGGATGGTGGGTTTTGGTTTGTTGTAGGTGAAGTGAACGCAGCTGTGGTCAGTCCAGAGGAGATCCGTAGTGTGGCTGAAGGAGACATGATTGCTGGAGGTGAAGATGGGGTTGAGTGTGTGACCTGCGATGTGGGTGGGGGAAGTGACTAGTTGTTTAAGTCCGAGGTTGGCGAGGTTGTCTAAGAGGGTGGCGGTGTTGCGGTCGTTGATCTTTTCAAGGTGAAAGTTGAGGTCTCCCAGAAGGATGTAGTCTTTGGAGGGGAGTGCGTGTGGGGTGATGAAGTCCGTGATGTCTTCACTGAATTTTGCACGGGGTCCTGGTGGTCTGTAGAGGAGGGTGCCTCTGAGTGTGGTTTTGGGGTCGATGTGGATCTGGAAGTGAAGGTGTTCGGAGTTAGCGAGGTTGGCGTCAGAGCTGGTTGAGATGCGGATTGATTTCTTATGGACGATAGCGATTCCTCCTCCTGTGTGGTCGGTGCGGTCCTTGCGTGTGATCTTATAGTCTTCAGGGATGGCAATGGTGATGTCTGGGGCGGAATCCAAGTTTCTGTTAGGAAGGCGACGTCTGGGGAGATGGTGTCTAGTAGATTCCATAGGTCAATGGCGTGTCTGTGGACCGAGCGGGTGTTGAGAAGGATGCACTGTAGGTGGTTAGGGTCGGGAATCTGTGTTGTGGTCGTAGCGGAGATGTTGTCGGTGCCGATGAATTTGCAGGAGTAGCAAGAGAAAGGTCCATGGGTGTGTCCAGGGGCGGCTTGGACGCAGTTGGGGGTGCGACCGGGGTTAAGGGCTAGGAGGGTGGCGGCATCGTAGGTAAAGCGGGGGGGCTGGGAGGGACGGGGGCCAGGGGGTATGGCGCTGGGCGCGGTCCAGGCGCGGACGGGCGTAGACGGGCTTACCTTTGGCGCACCTTCGGCGCGGATTGGGCGCGAACGCTGCGCGCGGGAACAACTGTCATATATGGATAGTGGAGGGGGAGGGGCGAGGGCGTCTCAGCTGGGAGGCGGGGCAGGCTAGGTATGAGGACAACAACAACAAAATGGAGGGCGCTTGGGGGAATAGGCTAAAAGAGCAGCAAAGTCGCGCTGGCAATGTAAAATCTCAAAATATGCAAAGCGGCATACAAAGCGCACAGCAGGCAATTGATTCAGCACAGTTAGCAGCACAAAGCGTTATGAAACGATACCGGAGCCAAAGGGAGCGACCACTCGGCTGGGAAGCGTAGAGTGAGTCACGGCGCTTCCAGGTAACGGAGCGATCTTCAAGTCTGTGGGAGGGCGTCTCAGCTGGGAGGCGGGGCGGGCTAGGTATGAGGACAACAACAACAAAATGGAGGGCGCTTGGGGGAATAGGCTAAAAGAGCAGCAAAGTCGCGCTGGCAATGTAAAATCTCAAAATATGCAAAGCGGCATACAAAGCGCACAGCAGGCAATTGATTCAGCACAGTTAGCAGCACAAAGCGTTATAAAACGATACCGGCGCCAGTACAAGGCTCCTGCCAGGGCCGACTGGAAACACAAAGCAGCCGTGGCAAATGTTGTCAGACTAGTACACGTACGGTGCTCACCAAGTTGAGCGAGTGAGCCTGACTACTACATAGGGGGCTTTGGGAGCTCTACCCCAAGAACATTTGGGAAACAATTGTACATTCTAGCATAGTAAAGTATGACCTTACTGTGCACCAGCCTATGACAATCTTTGTTGGGGCTTTTCAATGATTCCTTCACTATTATCCTCCAACAGTGCCTCCCCTCTCTCCATAGCCCCTCGGTCACATGTGTTTTATTTGTTTTATAGCACTTCTCATACCAGTAAAGGGTGTCAGAGCAGTTTACATCTCACAACCATACAACTACAATATATCATACGTGTGTAAATCAATGTATAGAAAATGTTACATAAGGCAAATGTGACTACAAGGTGTAGGATTCACATGCATTCCTACTGGTAGGTATTTTTTAAGAGTGCTTGGCCTGGAAAAGCGCAAACTCATGATTCAGAACATAACACAGTGGTTAGGCTTAACTTTAATAATACGACTTTCATTTTACTCAAAAAACCTTTTTTAGCAGCATCAGGATAATGAAAAACTGGGAAAAAACATACCTTACTGATTAGTACCATGCAGTTTGCCTGCAGCTCTTTGATGGCAGCTCAAAGCTCACTGTGCTAGATTAAGATTGTAATTTATGAACTTTACAGTAACAAAACAATTGCTGTGACAAAAGCAGTAACCCACTAAACTATGCACATATAATACTGTTTTTTAAAAGCATGGTACAGGTACTTTGCAGCAGGCAAATTAACCATCTGTGCTACCTTAGATGAGTAAAATCTGCCAGAATACCAGAGGTCAAAGTGGGTGGGATCGGAGGAGCACGATGTGCCCATACTTTTCTAATTTATGAAAAACTGTTCTGCTACTTTTTGAGAAAAGACAACCTCCCCAGGATAGTTAATTCCGATAGTTTAAATTCTTTAGCTGAAGTGTCATTCGAAGAGTCTCCTGTGCTGTGAAATGAGTCTCCTGTGCTGTGAAATGAGACCGGGCCGACTGCTAAACAAGAAGCAAGTCTTTTGAACAGGGTGCCTGCTGCCTGGTACTTTCTTTAATTGATGGAGTCACTTGAAGCTTTGTGGTAGCAAGGATGCTTTCTTTTTGAACGGTAGTGCAAGAGAGTTACCACATGAACTGTAAAAATGCATGCTTTTAAGGGACAGAAATATTTTTTTTAAATTGTGTTATGTACAGACTGGGTATTACTAAAATGTATATTTTGGCATCACCATTTTATCTAAACCATTTTTGTGCATTTTATAGCAGCCTATTTTATACTGTGAGTATTGCAAGTTTAAAGTAATGATTTACATATTCACAGTGCTTTCAGTCACAGGCTGGAACCTTGTAGCAATAAAAATACACATGTCTCTATTCTCCACTGGACCAACCAAGATTTAATTTTTTGGCTCTCTGGTTATACACAGACCTCTGCAGTGCATTAATTAATAGGCATTTCATAATGTATTATAGTGCATTTCTAACTAAATAACTTGTTTTAAAGTCAATTTCTCATTTGAGCTGCACGTTATTTTCAAAGTAAATACCAGAAGGTGAAAGACCAAAAAAACTTGCAATTTGTTTTTGTTGCCACGCCTTTGACCCCGCCCCACACTCACTGCCCCTCTCTCCCCCATGTCATGCAGCATCACAGTTTTCATACTATTTAGGTTAAGCCTGGGCAGCGCGGGGAATATCCATAACAACGCGGTCAAAACACCGCGCTGCCATTACCACGCGGCTTTTACAACGCAATTCGTTACCACGACTTGTGCTGGAGGGCGCTGTAGACTAAGGAATAGTAGATTTACTACTCTAACACCTTCCCTACTGTACGTAGGCTGGAGTTGGAATAGTAAATCTTACTATTCTTAAGTGGAGAAGTGTGGCTCAGGGGTTAGAGGCGGCAGACCCGGAATCTGAGATCGGTCCTGGACCAGGGTTCAATTCCCCGCCTCGGCGGGTCTTGGGCTAAAAATTCCACGGACTTGATAATTCTCGCTCCGGTGCCTTCTCGACTCACGGGTTCACACTCTGCGACTCTGGGCAATAGCTTGCTTAATCTCCACAATGGCCCCTCGCGGCGGGATGCCTGACTTTCACCTTGTGGATACCCGCTGGGGCTATCACACAGGGGAATATCAGGACGGGTTCCCTAAGCAAGCGCCGGGACACCCATTGCAGGTAGCTGTGCGCTATATAAGCTCAACTACATTTACATTTACATTTAAGTCCAGCACCCTACAGCGCAATAAAAGATGCGTTGTGGTGTACCGTGATCTAAAAGATCGCGTTGTAACATCATACAACCGGGCAGCGCATGCGCTGCTCTGCGAGGCATGCTGTAATCTAGATTGTGGCTTGAAGCACCTCCCATCTTTTCCATTCTTTCCTGTTCATGCCCCTCATAAACACATGCTTTTGGTTGGTCAGTAAGCTTTATTAGTCCTGCCTTTTTGTGTTTCAAACCCTTCCAGGAGACTGCCCCTGTTACACGTGGTCTTATGCTTTTTTCTATAGGTTCTGTTGTGCACTCAGTTTTTTTTTCATGTTTGCCTCAGCTTGTGTATCTGCACAGCGCCCGCTTCATGGACGCTGTGCTTCATGTTTTGGTTGGCATTTGCATCACATGTTTAATTATAGTTTTACTTTGGAGGCCATGCACCATTTAACGATGTGCCCACTTTCATTTTCACCTTTGCGTCTTGTTTCCTGCTCGTGGCAGCCTGCTCACCCCGTGTCGTCTCCCACTTCATCCCGCCCCACCACTCCTCCAAGATTGCAGCTTGTATTTTAAGTGATTTACACTGAATCACAAAATGTTGAGCCAACTCAGAGACTCGTACTCCTGAGTCGACAGCTCTAACCCCACTCTCTTCACAGCATGTTTGATGTTGTTTCATTGCTGTTTTTAAGTCTCGCCTAGGCAGCGCTTGCGCTGTCTCTTCGAGACATGCTGTTTTCAGGATATGGGCATAAAGCTCCCCCACGCAGGATGCACTGTTCCTGGGAGAAAATTATTCTCACAAAGTAAACATATATACTAATGAATCAAAAGTTCTATACCTGGATATTACCAACATAAATTTTATTTTTCACGGTGATTATTCAGTAATAATACTGTGTTTTCAACTCATCTTGCTGATCATGCAATGAAGTCTTTACATGAATCTATGTGGTTCATAACAAGAGCCAAATACAAATATATGTGTGACTTTATAAGCCACTATGCTTCAAGTTAATCCATTTGAAGAAATAACATTAAATGTAGTTTCTTGTTGTCGCCCGATGCATTTCGGGAAGCCCTGTTCCCTTCTTCAGGGGCGAATACCTAGAGCAAATATAATACAAAGAAATGTATGTATCAAAAACAATTCAACTGCGAATGAATAAACAATATACACAGGAAGGAAAAAAGAAGGAATGGCTTTCAAGATTTGTCATTAAGTGAACATTCAAACGTCAGAGCATATCAACTGTGTTTTACAAAAGAATCATTGTACATATCCCCTGGTTTGGATCAATAAGACACACATCCTATGTTGTTGTGCTGCCCATCTAATGGAAGTGCAGACTAATAATCAACCAACGAAAATATACTTGAGCAAAAAACACCGCTCGTTCTTCGTCCCCTAAGGTTTAATTAAAAGTACCACTGCCAATTTCCAAATTAGTAAATGAGAAAAATACCTGGGGTCTTAGGTGAAAAGACCGCGCCTCTATATGACGCCCAAGATTCACAAACACCCCACGGATCCTCCCTTCCGCCCCATTGTGGCGGGTTGTGGATCCATATTTGATCCTGTAGGTAAATATTTGGACTTCTATCTCCAAAAATTTGTGCAAACATGGTGTACTTACACCAGAGATACCACACATTTTCTCAACAAAATCGAGACCATCCAAAGTATGTATAGTCGCAAGTGGACACTATGTACCATAGATGTTACCGCACTATACACTTCTATAAATCATCAGGAAGGCATGGATGCAACCGAATGGGCATTGCTCAAACTAGATCTCCCGAAGGACAAAAGCATATTTATCTTGAAATTATTGCATTTTTGCTTAAACAACAGTTATTTCAGATGGAAAGACAATTTCTATGGCCAATTGACAGGGACTAGCATGGGATTTTCTGGGGCTCCAGCCTATGCAAATATATTCATGTCCAAGTTTGAAGACGAATATATTTTGACCAATGAAGAATGGCAAATGGGTCTCGTCCAATACTGTCGATATATCGACGACATTTTTCTAATTTGGAGCAAAGACACCACTGAACTCCATAGACTCATTACTGAACTCAACACCAGGAACTTGAGAATACAATTCACTCACTCCATAAGTGAGATTGAGGTCAATTACTTAGACGTACTTATCAAGAAAGATGACCAGTCACGTAGGTTGCATACTGACATTTTCTCAAAGCCCACAGACCGTAATAGTACACTACTATTTTCCAGTTTCCATCCAAAGAGTCTCATCACCAATTTACCCTATTCGCATTTTCTGAGACTTAAAAGAATTTGCACTAATGATGATGCACTAAACGCACAAATCCCTAAGCATCGCAACAGGTTCGAGAGTAGAGGCTATCCCACGGAAGTGCTTGACCACACAATTGAAAGACTGTCAACTGTAGACAGACAAACACTACTTAATCCCACACCTAAAGTACAGAAGTCAGGAATTACATTTGTGTCAAAATTTTCCACTGTGTCTAACAAAATTAAGAGAATAATCCTTAACAGATGGGAACTGCTACAAAACGAAAGTGACTTCAGGAGCATTTTTGCTGATAAACCTATTTTTGCTTACACCCGAGGCAGGAATTTAATGGACAAGTTGAGAACTTTCAACATCAAAGCAACCACACAACCCCATACAGGCACTATGCGCTGTCAAAATTGCGTACATTGCAATAACATCATTATAGGTAACAGCATGACACACCCCACTACAGGTAAAAAGATTGAGTTACGTCACTCTGGGGACTGTAACACCATGAACATCGTTTACTGCCTAAAATGCCCATGTGGCAAATTATATATAGGCAAAACTGCACGTAAATTCAAGACAAGGCTCACTGAGCACAAAAGCAACTTCAGGTGTAAAAACAGAACTACTTCAGTAGCAACCCATTGGATAGAGTTCAAACACAATATTGCTCAACTGAGAGCGCAAATCATTGAAGTTGTACCTAAACTAGAAGGCCAAGACAACAACGCCAAACTACTGCAGAGGGAGGTGTACTGGATTGAATATCTCGCCACCTTGATACCCACAGGTCTCAATGATAGGGTCGATTACAGTTGTTTCTTATAAGTCTTAGTATCCGTTTAGCATTTCTATCTCTTGTTGCACTCTCATTGTTACATTATATCCCCACATTCATCCCACAGCATATACCGTCTCCAGTTATGCTCACTCATATTTCGCATTCTTTTGTCATGACCACCATATATTTGGTTCCATTCAGGTTTCTTGATGTACACATTAATTGTTGAGATATTCATTTGCAGTCCTTCAGGTGTGTTGGAATCTTGATATGGCGATGTAACTACATTACTATGCATTTACCATGGTATATTGTTTATTTTTGATTTGTGCATCTTGTTCCACAATTGATAGAAACCAGTTAGCACTCGCCACATAAATAGAATGTAACTACGCACGTAGAGGGATATCTCACATCACTGTAGTCAGGACATAACACACATCGGCATTTCGAGACTGTGGTCTTTTTTTGTGAATGCATGCCTAGTTGTTATTGAGCTTAGTCCATTAGTTATTTTGTACAGCATTTGTTCAGTTTTGAAAACTGATATTACATGTATGTGGATTTTATCGTGCTCGAAAGTTTTATTGTATCTCCATCTTATGGTTATCTATCTGATAGAATGTGGGTCAATTTATCTTGAGCTTTATTCTTTTTGCATGAGCTCCTGTCACATGAGCCCCTCCTCGACACAACGTGAGTGTTAGCACTTCAATTCCCAGTATCCCCGTTAGACTCACACACGTGCTCCACCTTGGAACTATTTTAGAACCTGTATGGTATCCCTCCGCTAATTTCCGCATCAGGATTCTACCGTCGCGTGTGTCGTCGCGTTCACCATCTCACCGGTAAGACCCAGTGCAGCGCTCGTAATCTGAATTTACCCTTCACCGGGTTTTCCTTCCTTCTTAGCATGATTTCTTTATGTATTCTCTTCATAGGAGTCCACCATTAAACTCACGAGGATAATTCCGAGTTCATGACAGAACCGGTAAGACTCGTTTCAGCGCTCATATCTACTACAGTCTCAGTGCAATAGGCAAAGCCTCATAGCCCTGTTTTGTATTTCCCTGTAGATTCCTCCTTAAAAATTGCGAAGAGCTTTCTACGCATATTACAGAACGGTCCTGTTTAAAGCATGAGTAACTGTATCTGCTTATATTCACCTAAGACCCCAGGTATTTTTCTCATTTACTAATTTGGAAATTGGCAGTGGTACTTTTAATTAAACCTTAGGGGACGTGTTCGTCCAGTGACTAATAGGACATTTCTTATAGCCGTGTTTGCACATTTGTAAATGCTTCACTATCCGTACGTTTTTGGCTCATGCTGACGAGATCAGAGCAATAAGTTTAGATATTCTTTAAAGCAACCCCGTCTTTTGTAACATCGTAAGCTTACTCTGTGTCCATTTACATCATTTCTTCACAGTTTTTAACGTAATAGATACCAGGGAAGACACAGAGATCGTATTATTCACCACCCTCCAGCTGGTAGGTTCATTAATTTCCCTCACACCCGATCGTGCATATTATAGCTAACATATACGCACTGATGGTTATTCAACCTTTGTGACCTTTACTGTAGGTTATGCAACAGACTGACCTAACTCACTTGGCATTTGCTCGGTTTTTTATATTCACTCACAGACCACGCATAAATGCTCAGATGTTTCTATGTGTTATTGTTCTAGAAGAACGAGCGGTGTTTTTTGCTCAAGTATATTTTCGTTGGTTGATTATTAGTCTGCACTTCCATTAGATGGGCAGCACAACAACATAGGATGTGTGTCTTATTGATCCAAACCAGGGGATATGTACAATGATTCTTTTGTAAAACACAGTTGATATGCTCTGACGTTTGAATGTTCACTTAATGACAAATCTTGAAAGCCATTCCTTCTTTTTTCCTTCCTGTGTATATTGTTTATTCATTCGCAGTTGAATTGTTTTTGATACATACATTTCTTTGTATTATATTTGCTCTAGGTATTCGCCCCTGAAGAAGGGAACAGGGCTTCCCGAAATGCATCGGGCGACAACAAGAAACTACATTTAATGTTATTTCTTCAAATGGATTAACTTGAAGCATAGTGGCTTATAAAGTCACACATATATTTGTATTTGGCTCTTGTTATGAACCACATAGATTCATGTAAAGACTTCATTGCATGATCAGCAAGATGAGTTGAAAACACAGTATTATTACTGAATAATCACCGTGAAAAATAAAATTTATGTTGGTAATATCCAGGTATAGAACTTTTGATTCATTAGTATATATGTTTACTTTGTGAGAATAATTTTCTCCCAGGAACAGTGCATCCTGCGTGTAGGCTCTGCTTGCATTTCCAGTCACTGTTTTGGTACTATGTAGCCAACATAGTCTAGCAGTTTGCACCCTTAGTTCATTTTGCTAAATTGTTATAAATTTGAGTGCTCCTCTTTACTTTGTAATTGTTTCATAAAGCTCCCCCCACATATCCATCCATCTTTTTAATTGGCTTCTGTCCCTGTCCTTTGTAAATTGTGGCTTTTCAATTGTCAATCAGCTTAGTAGTTACTCCTTAGTACCTCCCTGTCTCTTCTTGTAACCTCCCATGAGGATACCCCCTGTTAAATGTTTTGTTACTCTCCAGGTTTTAATTACATTCTCAAGGTACTATTTTCTTTAAAGGCTTCAGGCAAGACACACACTTAATCCTAAACTAGGCTGGCAGTGCTTACTTCGCTCACTACAACACCTCAAATGTATATGAGACCATCTATAAATTTCCCTTCATCAGCCCCACACAGAGTACAACCTAATCCGAAATTAATGTAATAATTATTTTATCACCTTTCAAAGCTACTAATTGTATATATGGACGTAGCTATTTGAATGTACTCGTAGTGTTGTCTTGCATGCAATGCATTATTGGTAAGGTGGATTTACCATATCTTCTGCAGGGTGCAGTACCATATGTGACCAAAAGAGGTCCTCAGTGCTGGTGCCTTGCTCACTAGGTACCTCTAGGAGCAGTTTGCGGTACTGCACCTAGACATGCAGTGCTGGTGCCTTGCTCACTAGGGATCTCTAGGAGCAGTTTGCGGTACTGCACCGAGACATGCAGTGCTGGTGCCTTGCTCACTAGGGACCTCTAAGAACAGCTTGCGGTATTGCATTTATACATGCAGTGCTGGTGCCTTGCACACTCGGGACCTCTAGGAGCAGCTTGTGGTACTGGACCGAGACATGCAATGCTGGTGCCTTGCTCACTAGGGACCTCTAGGAGCAGCTTGTGGTACTGCACCGAGACATACAATGCTGGTGCCTTGCTCACTAGGCTCTAGGAGCAACTTGCGGTATTGCACCAAGTCATGCAATGCTGGTGCCTTGCTCACTAGGGACCTCTAGGAGCAGCTTGCGATACTGCACCGAGATATACAATGTTGGTGCCTTGCTCACTAGGGACCTGTAGGAGCAGCTTGCGGTATTGCACAGAGACATACAATGCAGGTTCCCACCTCACCACGCAAGCATTTGCAATGCACTAGGTCTTGCATTACTGAAAGTATGAGCTATTGGCGTTGCATTATTATTTGCAACGCCAATACCTCAAATGATCACAATGTGAGACCTATTGCATTGCAAATGCTTGTTAAACTGCTGCCAGCAGACCCCCTGGGAATGTGTCATGGGCCCTTGGTGGTCCGCTGACCACAGTTTGAGAACCACTGATGTAATCTGTCCAGTGACACACCTCTCAAACTGGTTCACTACCCCCTTGAAGATGAGGTACCCGAAAGACATAGCACAATGTGAAAGCTATGCAAACCTCTTACAAGCATATATCATGTTTGGGAGGGAAGGTATCGGGGCATGAGTCGGGGGTACACGGCGTCCACCCACTATTTTCTCAGAGTAGACGCGTTCACCCTGCCAAGAAGTAGGGCCCACAGAAATATGTTGACCTTATCCCAGTGTCAATTTCAGACACCGGGACACGTTTGCAGCACCTGCACGTTGTCTGCTACCCATTCCCAGCAGCAACGTTTGGGCCAGGGAGAGGGCTTCTTTTTCACCTCCAGCTGTGCCAAAGAGAAAGGCAGAAGTTAAGGGATCATCCGGCCTCCTTTAATCATGTATTGGACTGGAGACGGCATGGAACCTCACACTTATGCAAATGCAAAGGAGAGAAAACAAAAGCACAGAGCTCGTTATCTCCACACAGGTACTTAAGAGATGCATGCTTTTTACTTTGTTCAGCCCCTGTATATAAGTGCATGCACTGTAAGGATGTCAGATGGGTTTGTATGTCCCAGTATTTACACAAATAACAATTTAAATAGCACTAGTTTATTTCTGTTATAGATCTTCTCATACCTAATCAGAGTGTTTAAGCGTTATACATAATCAATCAATCAATCAAAGATTGGTAAAGCGCCAGCTACTCACCCGAATGGGTCTCAAGGTGCTGAGGATGGGGGGGGAGTCGGAGGAGCAGTTCCCAGAAGTTCAAGGAGCTTAATCGAAGAGCCAGGTCTTGAGGTCCTTAAAGAACTTGGGGAGTGATGGAGTCTTCGAAGGTGGAGAGGGAGGGAGTTTCATGCCTTGGCAGCGAAGCAGCAGAAGGAGCGTTCTCCTGCTCTGGTTTTCTTGATGCAAGTTACTGTTGCAAGGGAGAGCTTGGCTGAGCTGAGGGAACGTTGGGGAGCTTGAAATATGAGGCAGTGATTCACGTCGGCGGGTCAGGTGTTGTGAAGGGCCTTTTGAGCCTGGGTGAGGAGTTTGAAGGAGATTCTCTTCACAACAGGGAGCCAGTGCAGTGTCTGAAGGTGTTAGCTGATGTGGCAGTGGTGCAGTAGGTTGAGGACTAGTTTGTCGGCGGCGTTGTGGACGTTCTGGAGTTTGCTGGGGAAGTTCTCGATGATCCTGACATAGAGAGCGTTGCCGTAGTCCAGTCTGCTGCTGATGGTTTTCCTGTGTTCGGGGTGGGGGGGTTCCAGTTGAAGGTCTTTCGGAGTAGGCGGAGGGTGTGGTAGCAGGAAGAGGAGCATTGATCTGGTGGTCCATTTTGGGTTCGGAGTCCAAGATAATTCCGAGGTTGCGTGCGTAGTCCGTGGCCGAGGGGGTTCCCGAGGGCACGGGGGCCACCAGGTGTCATTACAGGCGTTGGGGTGTGGGCCCATGATGAGCACCTCGGTTTTGTCCGTGCTGAGTTGTAGGAAGCTGTTCTTCATCCACCTGGCGAAGGCTTCCATTCCATCTTGAAAGTTGCGCTTGGTGATGTTGGGTTCGTTGGATAGGGAGAGGATGAGTTGGGGGTCGTCAGCGTAAGATGTGATGTTGAGTCTGTGTGATCTGACGCTGGATGCAAGTGGGCCATGTAGATGTTGAACAGGAGCTGGCTGATGGAGGATCCTTGTGGGACTCCTCAGTTAGTCAGTGTGGATTCTGAGACAAAAGGAGGGAGTCTGACCCATTGCTTTCTGCTGGAGAGAAAAGAGCAGCCTTGTTCCGGATTTCCACGTTGTGGAGTCTGTGGGCTAGGGTGCAATGAGAGATTGAGTCGAAGTCCCCGAAGAGGTCCAGGAGGATGAGGGCCACCACCTCTCCTCTGTCTAGGCGGGAGGGGATGTCACTTGTTGCCGTGAGAAGGGTGGTTTCGGTGCTGTGGACGGTTCTTCTGAAGCCTGATTGGGAGTGGTCGAAGATGTTGTTTTCAACTATGAAGTTGGCGAGTAGACTGTAAATGGCTTTTTCCCTGACTTTGGCTGGATATGGGAGTAGGGAGATCGGTCTGAGATTCTTGAGGTTGGTGGGGTCCGCTTAGGGTTTATAAGGAGAGGGTTAATTTCTGTTGTGTTTGCAGTCGTCGGGGAAGGAGGCGGTCTCGAAGGAGCGGTTGATGATCCGTTGAAGCTCGGGAGCGATGATGTCTGCGGCTCTGTGGTAGATGTGGTGGGGGCAGGGGTCCATGGGGGCACCAGAGTGGGAGGTCTTCATCACCTTCAAGGTGTCTTCGATGCGGAGGGCGGTCAAGCTGTCTAGTGTCGGCTGCGTGGTGATGGGAGGGGTGGGAAGGGGTTCCTCGTGGGGGTTGTTGTAGTCGAATTTGTCATAGATAATCTTGATTATGTGATGAAAGAATGCGCTGAGTCTGTTGCAGAGGTCCTGCCATGGTGGGATGTCTGTAGACTCGCTGTTTGGTTGGGCGAACTCTTTGATGGTGCTGAAGAGTTCCTAGCTATTGTGTGCGTGGGTGGAGAATCTGTCCTGAAGTGCTTCCTTCCTAGAGTGTCTGATAAGTTTGTGGTGGGCAGTGGTGTTTTTTTTTAAGTTTTCGAGGGCTGTTGGGGTTTTGGAGTTCCTCCATAGCTTTTCGAGGGGTCTGCAGGTGCGTCTGGAGTCTCGGAGTTCGGTGGAGAACCAGCTGGCTTTACACATAACAAATAACATACACATTATCCATTCAAAATAAATCGTGCGAGTGTGCAAATCAATGTACAAGATGTGTTAGATGATACAGTCAGGGTTACAAGGTGTAAGAGTCAAATGCCTATCATAGCTCACTGTGGTCTCCTAGAGGGATTACAATTTATGAACTACAAGTAACAAAAGGATCTCTGTGTTCAAAGCACTAATTAACTTACAGATATAAATAAAATAAAAATCTCTGATCGGCATGTTACATTATGTGCTTTGCAGGATACTTTTTTTTGTAAAAATATTTTAATGCATTTTTGTTGGAACATGTTATAACATACACATATCAGAGCACTATTGCATATTTAAGTGGGACATTTATGCTCACAACATTGCATAAGATGCACACCATGTGTGTTGCAATATCATGAACAACAAATCCAAAGAAGGTAGCAACAAAATAGAGGTTCAACAATCCCCAAACACCCCGTCCCACCCCCAAGAACAGTGGGTGATAATGTTTTGCTGAGATAACTTAATCTTCTATACTACTTTGATTCAAATTTGGGGCTACACAAAACACAGATCTCTCCAACAAATGCGTTAACCTCCAGAGGTTTCTCACCATTATTATTATTCCCTGAGATTTACTGGACACCTCTACAGCAGATGCCTTAACCCCATAAAATATTTTAAAATGAAGACTTTGCAACCAATTAAGCAGAACAGATCTTCTACCAGGCTTCTCCTTGCTGCCAATTTCTTTGTGGTAGGGCTTAAAAAAAATTATTAGTAGAGGCCCAGATTTAGCTTTAGGATTGCACCACTTTTTTGGCACAACCCAGACTACAAATCTCATTTGTTAAATATAATGCACTTAAATGTCCTCATGATACACCTGATAAATATATGTCTGAGATCATAGTATCTGATGTCACTTCTTGTGGTTTCACTACCAGACCCACCAATGAGGTCACTTCCTGTGATGCCAAATGAAATGTCATGCGTCGTGACCTCATGTACTAGGTCATGTACTAGGATGGCTTTTGTCGTGATGTCACCTGCATAATGACCAACGTGGTTAGTCCCCCCACTTATTTTTATAAGACTTGTGCCCTGGAAGGTATGGTATATCCTTGAGGAAACACTGAAGATTTGGAATAACACTGATTTTCTGGGGTATTTAAGCAAGTAAAGCAAGATTACAAAACCTGGACCAGTACTAGTGTAGATGCGATTGGAACGTTATGCATCTTTCTGTGGCACAAAACCTACAAATTATGGCTGTTAGAAAGGTCGTTTGAAATGTTTACAAGCTTTAAATGGCATGGTAAATATTTGAGCACCTCTGCAAAGGACGCAATGCAAAGCGGGTTAGCAGCAGGCGTGGGTGGGAGGGAATCAATCACTCATGCACACTGTCAGCACGGTGATTCAAAGACAGAGAGAGAGAGAGAGAGAGAGAGGGAGAGGCTCAAGGAAAAGGGAGAGGGAGTGAGACAGAGATGACACAGTGACGATAGTGATACTAGAAGCGAGGGAGAGATGATTAAACAATGGATGGGGAAACGGAAGTAGACGGTTCTGGGTTCCAACTTCCGGGAGCACCTGAGATCCTCGGATCTGCTGGGACTTTCCAGGATAGCTGCTCTGACTATGCACGGGCAGGCAGCATTAGACTATGCTGTCGGGCGATTCATACGCATGTAAATGTCATTTATTGCAGTCGTCCCCTTCTCAGTTTCATATCTCTTTCATCCTTGTAATATGAGGTAATAGTTTCCTGAAGCAAAGGCTTTGTGATTGAACAGGTTTCCCGAGGCACGCCCTGCAAAGGTGCACAAAAACCTGTAGGGCGAATATCTGTAGCCATACCCTGGCACCCTGCCCCGGTACCACTTACACAAGGCGGGCAGAGCCCGCGGCAGCTCAGCAGAAGTGTATTCCACTTTTTAGGGGATTAAAGGGCGCCCGTTTATTAGTTTGGGTCAAAACACTCCCCTCCCCTCCTAAATGGCACCCTCTTCTGACATGCCTCGCATGGAATCTTGAGCCTGCCAGCCACGCCCCTTCGGAGAGTGCTCTTCAGCGGGTGACGTCACACGTTACTGATGCCTGCGGCTGCTTTACAGTGTTTACACTGGCCGGCCCATCGTCATAATAAGCCATGCACCATAAGCACCACTCCTTGGTGTAAATGGGAATTCAAAAGTGGAAGGGCCTGTCTTGCAACCTTCCCAGCGCCTCACACACAGTGTCTTTTTAAGGCAGGGGCTAAGTGGGAAAATGCTCAGGACTACCAGCTTCAAATGTGACCTCGTGGGAAAGTCAACTTTCCTTTGTCTATTTCACCTGTTTTTCCATATCTCATCCTTTCTTCTCTCTGCCTACCGTTACCGCTAACATGCTAAATATGTGTTGTCTGAGACCCCAAAACTTCCGCAGATGGCACTGTTCACACAACTAAGCTATCCACCAACTGATGCTATTTATGACTCTTGTCCTAGCACAACCAGACCTACTGATCCTTCTGCATGTCACACTGCTGTGTTCCTCGCATTGACCTTTTGACCCTCGTAAGTTTAATCATTGCAATTCTCTTTCTTGGAGCGAATACTTCCCTTCTGCTAAAAACAGCCAGGTGGAACATAAATAATATACACATTCATTTCCTCCATCTAGCAGGTCTGAACATTTTTCTACTGCAATGGCATGTACGCTGCAATTTGTTTTCCTTATGGTTTAGCCTATGCTGTTTTATTTAGTTTTGTAACAGGCTCACCCTCCACAAGTTGCTTTTTGGTCCTGAGAAACCGCTAGATCCCAAAGCTATGATGTAACCCAGATATTTATCAGTCACAGAGATTTGGAATTCCTAGTCAATGATTTCTAGAAACAGGAAGGTCTTCAGTTTCTTCTAGTCTACTAGGTGATCTATAGCGAATTTTCAATCATGTGGTATGTACTTCTAGACCTCAATCAGCAGGTCCTAGAAGGCGCTTTTGCCATATTTCATCAACTTTGTACATTGGTGGCTAGCAATGTCATCAACAGTCTTAACTAGCAATCAACATATACACCATTCTTTATTTTCATATCTTTATTATTCAAGAACAAGTGCCAGGGGCTAAGGCGGAGGAGCGTTGCCCCACTGCTCTGTGAGCAGTTGAAAACATCTTTTTGGGGATGATAATAGCGAACATTATTATCATTTTATCTTTCCTTGGCTCATCTGGTTAGGGGCAAGGCGGGCTCTAACAGGAACAGGGGAGGAGTGGTAGCCACTCACTTAAGTGCGCATGATTGTTTGGCCAGCCCTTTCCGTCCGCCCAAACAATCCTGCACACTTTGCATGTTCTTCAGCCAGGCTGTAATACAGCCTGGCTGAAGAACATGCCCAGGCCCCCAGTCCCTCTCTGAGCACTGAACCATCATGATGCTGCTCAGCAGCGCGTCGTAATTGGCTACGGGAGTCTAGAAGCCTGGGTGCTTCCTTTTCCTGGTTCCTGCCCCTGAAAGTGGGCAAAGAGGACCGGGAAGCGGAAAACGACCTGCAGGTAAGAGCTTTTTAAAATTATTTATTTTCTTTTATTATTCCACAAATCAGCCCGATGCCCCTTCACCCCCCGCCCTGGAGCCATGGTTATCTAACGTCAGTGTAGACTGTGGAATACATACAGGAGCATAGGCTCAGTGCCCCTCAGGTAAGCAGCACATTACGTACATCAAAAAAGCTGAAGATATATATATTAATTTATTTTCTGCACTGGTAAGTTAGTGACTATATGAGTGTGTCCTGGCTCTGATTCGTGGAGTAACAAGTTGTTGATATCTTATGCGAACAGCCACAATTTAAGTTGTTTCATACATTTCAGAAGACCGGTTTCCCTTACTTAAGCTTATTGGAAAATAGTTCCATATTATCTCTTTCTGATAAGCAAAAGATCTGCCTCCTTGAAAGTTTAACTTTTTTTTCTTGGACTCTGTAGTAAATAAGCAGATGAGGAATGTAATGCTCTGCCTGTAGAATACCAAGAGAGTATCTGCGATGATGACTGGTAACTACATTTTCAATTATTTTTGCTACTCAAGCTGAAAAAAGGCTGATAGTTGCATGGACAATGGGTCAAGAGCACAGCTACATCTACTTTTTCAAACTCAACAGTGACCAAACCATAGGTGACAGAAGTGTGAAATAGTTGTTAATCAGTTGAGATATATAAAGGGTGTTAGACTTGTCATCCTTGGCGCGGTCTTCTCCCAAGCTTTATGCTTCCACTGCTCCTTTTTTCTGAATTTCGTTCTGTTTGGCAATAGGACTCTGTGCTTTTTACCACTCCTGACAAGTGCTAAAGTGCTTGTAATCTCTCCTTTGAATGTGGAAAAATTGGTTTGCACCCTATTGTCCTGAGTAAAGTGATTCTAGATATACTTAGAGCCTGTAAAATTAGATGCTGCTACTGGGCCTGCATCACTTACTGTGGTACCCACTAAAGTAGCCCTTTAAAACATGTCTCAACGCTGCCCCTGCAGGCTGTACGCAGTTTTTTTAATGTTTGAAAAGCTTTATTGAAGACATTATTAACATGCAAAGACATCAGCAAAAACAGAAAATGTGCTCAAATATAATATAGAACATGAACAGTGCCGATATCAAATATTAAAAAACAGCATTTTATGGGATTTTAAAGATGGAGGGAAGGGGGAAGAATGGAGAAAGATAGGAAAGGAAAGGGGGATAGAAATCAATATTGCAATATATAAATATTAAATATTAATTATGGCATATATGTAAATGGTATAGACGATCAATACATAATGTTCAGCGTGAAAAAGATATAATATAAGAAACCTATAAAAGGTGAAAAGAAGGAGTTCTGAATTGATATGCAGAGATTTCTTTAGGGCCAATCGATCCAAATATGAAGTTAAAGGTAACCAGAAGAGATCAGTGCTATGAATTGGTTAACAGGAGGAAGCAAAGGCAACATCAAGTCTGTGGAAATGACATAAAGTATTCCACCAACCTTGTATGGAAATGTTTGAAAGGAATTTCCAATTAGATGAGATGTGTTGAAATGCAAGAGCAAGCATGAGATTGAAAAGGCCATGTGAGTGTGTAGGAAGGTCTAAAGAGTCAGAAAGACTGCCCAAAAAGAGAAGAGTTATAGAATAAGAAACAGTAAGTGTAAAGATACGAGTAAGGTATGACCAAATTTTTTCCCAGAATTTAGAAACGACAGGACAGAGAAAGAAGAGATGAAGATCAGCTTTAAGAGTACCACATGTCCAACATTTAGAGTCAGAAGAGGTTGAGAAACGTGACAAAGAAAGAGGAGAAAGATAAAGTCTATGATATAGATAAAATAAAGATTGAGTAAGAGAAGCAGGCGACCCCGTTGGCAGAGGGTTCGCGCCTGCAGTCAGGAACGAGACTGTGTTTTGCTGAATGCGACTGCTACGCCCTGCTGAACGAGAGCAGTGGCGTTGGACTTTATAATTGTTTTTAACTTCTCCAAGTCAACAGGAGACTAACTTTTAACCTCACCTCTTCAGGGCTCGTGGGAGTGTGGGCGCCATCTTCCTTTGGGCTGGTCAGGCGACCTAGCTCGGCGCCACACCCCCGCGCTCCGCCCCTATTTAGGAGTGGCTTCCTTCATCGCTCGCTATTGGAGGCAGGCGACCCCAGTGGCAGAGGGTTCGCGCCTGCAGTCAGGAACGAGACTGTGTTTTGCTGAATGCGACTGCTACGCCCTGCTGAACGAGAGCAGTGGCGTTGGACTTTATAATTGTTTTTAACTTCTCCAAGTCAACAGGAAACTAACTTTTAACCTCACCTCTTCAGGGCTCGGTGGAGTGTGGGCGCCATCTTCCTTTGGGCTGGTCTGGCGACTTAGCTCGGCGCCACACCCCCGCGCTCCGCCCCTATTTAGGAGTGGCTTCCTTCATCGCTCGCTATTGGAGGCAGGCGACCCCGGTGGCAGAGGGTTCGCGCCTGCAGTCAGGAACGAGACTGTGTTTTGCTGAATGCGACTGCTACGCCCTGCTGAACGAGAGCAGTGGCGTTGGACTTTATAATTGTTTTTAACTTCTCCAAGTCAACAGGAGACTAACTTTTAACCTCACCTCTTCAGGGCTCGGTGGAGTGTGGGCGCCATCTTCCTTTGGGCTGGTCAGGCGACCTAGCTCGGCGCCACACCCCCGCGCTCCGCCCCTATTTAAACGTACCCAATGAGAAAGCGCAGCGGACGAGCGCAGCGGGCGCGACGAAGGCGCGCCTAAGTCTAGCCCGTCTGTGCCCGTCCACGGCCGAACGAGGCCAGGGGCGCGTCCTAATGTCCCTCCTTATTCATCCGAGGACCTACTTGCTATTCAGGGCAATTGGCCCCTGGTGGTGCCCATTATCAGGCACATCTCTGCTCTTGGCCTTGATCCTACCTCTCATCACACCATCCCTACCCACACAATCCCTCCGCTGTCCCACGTTCCCGATCCTGGTTCCTCATCCCTCTCCCCTCCTTTGTCCATTATTTTACTCAACACTAGGTCGGCAGTAAGGCATCACCAGGAGTTATTTGTGTTACTCGATACCCACCAGCCTGACATGTTACTTTTAACAGAAACCTGGTTTTGGAGTCCTCCCTGCCCTCTCTTTTGGCTGCCCTTCCCTCTTCTTATGTGGCCCTCCGCGCTGACCGATCAGCGGGTAAGGCAGGGGGTGGCGTGGCTCTTATTGCCCGATCTGAGCACAATTTTCACCTCCTTGCCTCCTCTCCCATTTATCCCACCGAGCACCTTGTGGCTCGCTCTCTTGCCTTTTCTCCCCCGCTTACCTGTTTATTAATGTATCGCCCTCCCCAGTCCTCCCATTTGTTTTTGCCAGCATTTCAGGACCTATTAGCCACTTTAGCGATTAATCACGCTTCAGTCCTAGTATTAGGGGATTTTAATTATTGGCCCTCAGACCCTCATGAATGTACCGCCTCTAAGCAATTCTCTGACTCACTTGTATCCCTGAATTTTGTTTCTCACCTGCAGACTCCTACGCATATTCACAGTCATGTACTAGACCAGGTCTGGTCCCTTAACATCTCGGTCTCTTCCATGTCCGTGTCCCCATGCCCATGGTCAGATCATGCCTTGATCTCCTTCTCCCTCCGCCTTAAGTCGGCAGCAAAGATTCCGCTTGCCAAAAACACCTGGGCGCGGAACTGGAATAGGGTAGACCTTCCTGCTCTGTCATCCTCCCTTTTGAACTCTGTACCCAACCTAGAGGGTTTATCCTCTATCTCTCAAGCCGTTGCCATCGATACCTGGCTTGCTGAAGGCTGCGATATGGTGGCCCCATTACGTCGGATATCAACCCGTAGATCTAAGGAGTCAAATCGGTGGTTCGGCGATGACCTGAAGACAAAAAGCTGACCCTCCGGCGGGCCGAGAGGCAATGGAGAAAGGACTACTGCCCTCTACTAAAAACCCATTACATGACTCTGCTGAGCGACTACAAAAGGGCCATATTAGGCGCTAAAACTGCACACTTCTCAGCTAAAGTACTGGTGGCGGAGAATAAATCTAGGGAGATTTTTTCCATCGTCCATGACCTGGCCTACTCTGATAGGGCCACACTTAAGCCTCCCCCCACCCAGTCCCTCTGTGACTCTCTGAACTCCTATTTCCTGGAAAAAATTAGCAACATCAAAGCCAACATCCCACTTCCTTCCCCTACTTTTGCTGAGCCCCTTCCCCCGACTGTTCACTGTTGTCTTTCTTCTATCCCTCCGATTACTGAAGAAGTGTTTCTTGCAAAACTTCCCAAAGTTAAGTCTGGTTCCCCGGCGGACATCTGTCCAGCCCATATTTTGCAACAGATCTACTCTGCTTGCCCCAAACCACCAATCTCCCTTCTCAATAGCTCGCTGGCCCAGGGGGTGGTAATCCCAGCACTTAAATCTGCCACCATAGTGCCCATCCTGAAGAAGCCTGGCGCGGATCTCTCTGCTCCAGCTAACTATCGTCCCATCTCCCTTCTGCCCTATTTGGGCAAGGTGCTGGAGCGACACGTAACATCGGTCCTCAGTGCTCATATAGAAGCCAATGGGGGCCTAGCGTCCCGCCAGGCAGGCTTCCGGCCTAGGCACTCCACCGAGTCCGTCGTGGTGTCGGTCCTGAACAACCTCAGGGAGGGCATGGACCAAAACAACCACCAGGCTCTGGTGCTCCTCGATCTCTCCGCCGCCTTCGACACGGTGGATCATTCCATCTTACTTTCTCGTGTCAGAGCGGCGGGGGTCGAGGGCTCAGCCCTGGTTTGGCTATCGTCCTTCCTGAGGGACCGCATCCAGGCGGTCCAGTTGGGGGATTTCTCGGCCACCCAACTCACGGTCACATGTGGTGTTCCCCAGGGTTCTTCTCTTACCCCTCTTCTGTTTAATCTCTACATCTATCCTCTGATCTTTGCACTTCAGCAACTGGAGGTCACCGTTTATAATTATGCGGATGACCTCCAGCTTATCTTTAATCTTTCTTCTTCTTCTCATTCTATCTCTAATTTTCAGTCTACTATGATTTTCATCAGGGACTGGATGAACCACAACCATCTGAGGGTGAACCCTGATAAAACAGAATTGGTTCTTACGGGTGGTTCCTCCAGTCCCTGGAACTCTTTATTCTGGCCTTCTTCCTTAGGACCCCTTCCCACGCCTTCTCCCTCAGTTAAGACCCTGGGCATTAAAATCAATAATCATCTCAATCTCCACTCACAAATAAGTTCTGTTGTTTCTTCCTGTTTTCTTGTTCTTCGAACTATCCGCTCTGTTTCTCGTTTCTTTTCTCCCCTTGCACTTAAACTAATCATGTCCGCTCTGGTGATTTCCCGGCTGGACTACGCCAACGCCCTATACAACGGCATTCCAGCGTATAGTTTGCGGAAGCTCCAGCCGGTTCAAAACCAGGCGGCCAGATTGGTGTATGGCCTACCCCGTTCCCATCATTCTACTCCCTTACTGAAGTCATTACACTGGCTACCTGTCAGGGAGCGATCCCTTTTTAAAACTGGTTGCATGGTTTTTCAGGCGCGCCAGGGTACTGCCCCTGCCTTCATTTCTTCCCTCCTAAAAGAGTATACCCCTGCTCGTGAGCTCCGCTCATCCACCCAATCACTTCTCCAGGTACCCCGTTACAGACGTAAGAAATGGGGCGGAGCCAATTTTTCATTCTTGGCACCATCATTTTGGAATTCCCTCCCCGATCACTTACGTCTGGCCAGACACTACTCCCTCTTCCGAAAAGATCTTAAGACCTTCTTGTTCACCCAGGCTTTTCCTAATGCAAACTGACCTTATTTTCTGTTCCCCCTCACTAGTATTTTCGTTCCTACTGCTAAATAAGTCTCCACAGCGCCAAGAAACCGCACGGTGAATGTAGCGCTATATAAATATTTTAAATTCAAATTTAAATTCAAATTCAAGCAGAACGAGAAATTTAAGGATCTGGACCAAAGTTTATCCCAAAGAGCAACAGACCAAGTACAGTCAAAATCCTGATGTGTTTTATCTAGGAACCCAATCAATATTGTGACCTCATGCCCCTAAATGGCTATAATCAATAAATATCCCTATAATGGCATAATAATCAGAGCCATATTTCAGTAACTCGCCTCTGCAGTCGATGACACATCAGAAGCTACTTCCTTAGATTCCTAGAGAACACACCGAGTTCTTTCGACACACCAAACCCCCAGCAACCTGGGAAAGCCCTGCTTGCTTTGTTTTGATTAGTAACATCTTTATTGACGTCTTATGTCCAAAACTTACGTCAAACTCAGCACCTTTCAACTGCACAAAGGCAGTACCCAATTAAGCAAGAAGCTAAAAAAAACAAGTCAGGGAGATTTTAGATCAACTTGAATACCAAGGGGTGATAGAAACATGCACCTCTCAAATGAACAATCCTTTGTTTCCTGTCTCCAAACCGGACGATTCGTATCGTCTAGTCTTGGACAACAGACACTTTAACTAATGTTGCAAAATATTTGCAGTACAAAATTCGCACAGTGCGGCACTAATAAATAACATAGTTCGCAAAAAATACAAAACAACATTAGACATATCTAATGGGTTCTTTTGTCAAAATATTGCACCAGAAAGCAGGTACTTGAACGCTTTCTCAATAATGGGGTCACAGAAAAATTTCTGTAGGCTCCCACAGGGATTCAAGAACAGCCCAAGACTATTCTCAGCCAGAGTAACAGAGTTACTACAAATGTATGATGATGAGGCATTATCTTATGTCGATGATATCTATATCACAGACGACGATTTGGATACTCACTTGAAAAGAGTGAACACCATAATACTTGGGTTCGCAGCAGAGGGTTACAAATTCAACTTTAAAAAGTCACGAATTGCCCATCTAACAGTCCTATTTTTAGGTTACGAATTATCAAGTGAAGGCAAAAGCCTAGCAGACAACTTCTTAGAGAAGTGCGCTGTACTCCAAGCACCGAAAACGCTGAAGAACTTACAATCGATTCTAGGCTTTCTGAATTTCGGAAGAACTTACATTCTAAATTATGCAGAGAGGATTAAACCTCTCTATGAATTAATAAAACCTGATTTTAAGCCAATCAACTGGACTAAAAAACACACAGAAATTTTGAGATCACTGCAAACAGATATGTTAGCTAAAACAAAATTAGAAACACGTGATAATACACGCAACCTTGTAATCTGGGTCATCCCAGGAAGATGCGGATTCACGTACCTGACCTCTAATGAGGGAGAAACTGTACCAATAGCTTACAAATCACATTTGTACACGCACACAGAAAAAACATTCAGTCTCACAGAAAAAACTGTAAAGGCAGTTCAAACTGCTGTAGCAAGAGAACGAGCCCTAGCCCAAGGCAAAAGAATAACTGTTTTCACAGCGGAATCAGCCTTCAAGGCGCTATTCAGCCCAGTAAATCTAAAAACAGTGGCACTAGATCCGAAATGGATACAGTGGGAAAATTCTCTTGCTGCAGAAGACGTGACATACTATTTTGTCCCGAACATGAAAAAACTGAATGATTTAAAATATGAAAAAGAATATCCTCTGCCAATCGAAATTCTCCCTCTTGAACAGTACTCTTGTATAATCTGTACAGACAGATTTGTACAGCATTACAATGTAGATGATGAATCCTGCGATGCAGCCTGTGCGATTGTTAAAGGTCACTGGCTCTGCGGTAAATTCAGACCAAAAATAATAAAAACTGAATCACTGAGAAAATGTTCGGCTCAGCGAGCTGAAATCAGATCTTTAAAGATGGCGCTTGAAAATGCCGAACGTGAATTCCCGACACTAATCGTGTGCGATTCGCATTTTTGCGTCAATTCTTACAATAATGATTTGCAGAACTGGGTTCAAAATGATTACAAAGACGACACAGGTGCCACAATCAAGCATAAAATGCTTTGGAAACAAGTAGTTCTTTTACAGAAGGAACTGCAAAAGACTCATGTGATACACACGCTGAGTCATCAACGTGATGGCGTTCACGTTGCAGGGAATTCATTGGCTAATACAGCCACAGCGGAAGCAACTAAACCGGCTTCCGTAGCCACAAAAAAGCGTTCAGAAAAATACATAGACGGGGAAACCATGCTGGCGGTAAAAACGTCTTCAAAAGGCAACTGTGCAGCACTACCTGTGAACTATCCACTCAATTATACATATGTAATTGATGCAAACTCCGTTCCTTTTGCTCGAATCCTTGGAGTGGGGGATAGGGTAATTCCAAATACGAATCGGAGAATCTTTTTAATAGCAGACACACACATGGGATTGGGTCCGAGGCACAAACAGATGAAGGAATCTCTGACAGAATTACAATCAGAATACTGGTGGCCGGGAATGAACCTGTAACATTATAAATTTGCGTAGAGCTGTCCTGACTGCAACCGAGACAGCAGTAACGAGCCAACCGGAGTAATGCCATGGCCATTTCTGTAGATAGCATAAGGCTATCTATACATAAAACCCAGCGTCCTATTAATTCCTTTTAAGACTAAAATCACTTAAAAATGTGGCCCCAGCGCTCGGCTGACGCCTGAACTGTTATAAAAGATTTGCGAGTCTTTATCGGCACATACGCAATTGCCATGCTTCATTCTGACCAGGGTCCTGCTTTTAGCTCTCGAGCTTATAAGGAGGCCATGACCAGCATGGGCATTGGATTGCGGTTCTCTTGTCCCTTCCATCCTGAGGGAAACGGGGTAGTGGAAAGAAAAAACCAAGACATAAAGCAATCTATAACGGCAAAGGTATTAGGTTCGGGTGATGGGTGGGTCCAGCATTTAACAAGTGTCCAACGTAGTCTTAACAACTTGCCAAGAAATTCTCTAAAAGGTTTCAGCCCGTACGAACTATTGTTCGGAACTAGAATGTATTTTCAGGACTTGGATAGTCATGCTTCAGTGGTAGAAGATAAGAAAAAATGCTTTGACATCAAAGATCGTTTGGCTGTTTTACAGGACTTAAATGAAACAAGAAAAGCCCTGAGCAACATAAAGTTAAAGCAGCAGCCAACAACCACTGAAGACACACCACCTGTCCCAGCAAGACCTGTCTGGATTCCAAAGATTGGGGATCTGGTCAGAGAGAAAATAGCGGTGAAGAAGGAATTTGGGCCTTCTTACAGAAAAGCAGTACCTGTCTTAGCAATCAACGGAACATGATCAGTAGTACTACCGCCCCTTGCTGGTAAAAAGGAGAACCGAGTTGTATCCATCGACCTGGTAAAACCACAATCGTGTGGCCTATCATAAATAGTAGGCCCAGTGGACTCCCAAGAAGTAACAGAATACCCAAATTTGCTAGTATCCAAGAGGTTCAAACTGAAAGACTAATCACATTTGATAAACCTGCAGTGAATAAAAAAGGACTATGCAGAAATGCTATGGAACTTGTGCCTCTTGAAACCCAAATTGAAACAGTTCGTCATGAAACACCAGTCTACAATGATGTAGCATCAGAATGTGCTAATGAAAGCCAAATGGAGAAAACATTTCCAACAATCGACAGAACTGCATCTGGCTACTTCATCAATTTCGAAACCTTTTCTGAAGATCAAAGCGACCCTGAAGTGACGCCAGCAACAAAGACTTTTAAAGAAAAAGCAACAGAACTCTTTCATCAACTCAAAGAAGCATATCTAAATGCACCGTTGATTGAACATTGGATTGTATCAGGGGTACTTATACTCCTACTATGCCTAATTTTAGTTTTAATTTTAGGAACATTTATTACAGTACAATGGACACAGCAAGTCAGAACATCAGCTTAGTTCTGAAGCCTCACAAATCATCTCACATCGAGAAAAGAGAACTATCATCAGTGAATGTCACAGCGGGGTAGTTTGGGACAAAACAGATTACGAAATATATGGACCGGTCGAACTCTTGAAATATCCTCATCAGTTTAAGGTTTCATTAAGTGACTTCGTAAAACCAAGTACATTCTCTGATGATTGGGACTTTGAAAGCATAAATAATATGATGTCGGATTTAGTTTTGTCAGCAAAATTTACAGAACATGATTATTTGCAAGGTTCATCGAATTATGAACAGATGTACTGTTTTACTCATTATGCAGACCACTATTTACATAAATCTGCTCAACCTAGAAATGTTTTTAAATATAACCAATGGGAACATTGTGCTACTCCACCTAAAAGCAGTTCAAAAACATTCTATGAGAAATTCCAATACTTCTCAGGGTTTAACACAAGTGATGCAGAAACATTTTTATTATAAACTGTTAGATAAAGCAGGGACAAAAAACATGTTGACAAATACAAAATTGATATATTCAGAAGCATTTTATGAAAAAATGATTACATTTGGTTTTGATTTCTGGAAAAATAACATTGAAACAAAAACCATCTGGGGTACAAAAGATTGGCAGGTACAAGGCCTAGAAGCATTATTTCGAGCCTGCATGATCCCAGAACAAATAATGTTCTTGAATGACACAATTCAACAAACGACCTGTCTTGGCCTAGCCAAGATTAAAGACCTTAACAAACCGTCTATTCCAAAGCCAATACCTGAAAATGCAACCACAGATATTGAAGTAGACGTATCCCAAATTTTAAATGAAAACAGAACACATCCTGATTGGAAAAAGTGGTTAATCTGGCCTACAGACACGAATAACTGTCAAGACAGATTCCTGAACACAATACAGGGGTTAAAAATGACCAGACCAGACCCTAGATACTCCCAGAGACAACATCCAGGGATAGTAACAACATACAGTGTAGGGAAACTATGCCTTGAATGGCTACAAACATCCACACTGGCACAAATTAAGCAACACTTGTCTTTACTTAAAGATGGTTCTGACTTGCGCGATTTCATAATGGGACCACGCAAACAGCCTCAAAAACATTTCATAGTGGCCAGTATATACGCTGCTTACAACGAGGCATGGAAAGTGACTCAAATTGAGACAGCAGAGAAAATACGAGAAATTGATCATATTAATTTGGAAAAATCACTTTCTGTTGTGGACAATGGGTTAATGACTGGACAGTATTGTATCATCTGCTATCGATATAATAGACCAGGACTTGCTAATGTTACAACATGGCCAGTCCCAATTACGTTCTGTTGTACAGCTAGGCTGGACGTTGCAAAACCTGCATTCAGGCTATGTGCCATGGCATTTAATCAACACAACGTCATTGTTTTCTATCTTTAACCTTACTGATAAACAAATCAGTTTGGCACAGAAAGGAGCAGACTATACAATCCTGAGCATCGAAAAACTTGAGAGATTACCATTGACAATGTCAGAAAGACCTGTCATTGAATGGATAATACACAGAATAATCACAATTCCGATAACAACTTTCCAATTTAAAAATTGCCTAAAGTATATACCAGCAGGCCAGTATGAAAGGTTGGGTAAAGGATACATTAAGTCATCATGGAAATTACCTTATACACACACATGTTATAGTGACAACAACAAAAATGTGTTTCTTAGTGGTAATGAGTGTAAACAATCACTAAGCGGTATACTTTTGTGCCAAGGTATTAACTTGCATGGGGCCTGTGAGGGGACTTCAAATAACCTTTCATGCCACCAGCACGGCACACCTGCAACACAGATAGAGCCATTCTTTAGACAACTTTCTAACGGGAGTGACGTTCTAATAACGTTCTAATAACGGATCACAGCTGTTGTGGCTTGGTGCCAGGGAAAGCATATCTCTTAAGCGTCAGTTCCATGGTCACTTGCTGTATGCAAGCATTGTATCCAAATGGCCCTGGAGACTCAGTGGCTCCGATTTGGCCTCCGTTGAATATCTCTTCTTTACGAATTGATACTTTAAGCATAATGAAGTCTGTGCTTTTACAGACAACAGTGCCCATCACGTCATCAAAAGAGACGTATGATCTCCAAGTTGCAAGGACAACTGCAGAGATACATATACTTTTATCAACAAATTGCCCCGTACATTTCGTAGAAATGTTAAGCCAAATCCTAAATATGTCGAATGCCAGTGGTATCTCGAATGTATTTAAGACAATTTTTTCGGGACTGTTAACACCCTTTGAAGCAGTCCTGGGCATCTTTCCCAATTTTGTCCATTCGGTCTTTGGCGGCCTACCACTACTTTTGGGACTCGTAGCAGGGATTTATTTTTGACCCTTCTGCTCCGATATGGCAAGCCAAACGCAGACATGACTCCGGCAAGGATGGAAGAAAAGATCCTAGCAATACGCTACCGGGACCGCATAACTAAAGTCCTTGGATAAGAGATCTGAATATGACCTGGTTTCTTTCATTCAGACCTCTCTGCACTCTGGTGAAACTAAGAACGCACGTCTGACTGAGTGAAATGATTGTCTATTGTTTTCACACGACTATAGAGATTGACTCTTATTCTCGGGAGCAAAGTTGTCATGTTTATGCGGTTGTCGGAAGCTGAATCCCTTCTTGTCTGAGCCAGGGAAGCTGATCACTTCCTATTCAGTCAAGAAAGTTTCAAGTGACCTCTGAGCTAGCTGGCGAAAACCTAAATTAAGTCTAACATAGTCAGTAGAGACCTAGAAGACCTCAGTCCTACGTCTACACTGCTGTTTATGTTATTCCAATGCGCAGGGCCTATAGGGAAAATAGGAACTACAATCCGCTTTCCAGGAAAGTTCCGGTTTAGTTTTAACACGATCAGGATTAGGAGAGTAAAAAAAATTATAAATAAGAGACGCTTTAGGGAGGGTAGTGAGAATTGTGAGAAGAGGAGAGCAAAATATAAGTGATGAGGAAGATGGAAGAGAATAATAAAGGTCAAGAATTATTGCCATGAGAGTAGTACATTTCTGCAAAAAGGAGCGTGGACAATGAAATAAGTTGAAATTGAGGAAAGGAACAAGGTAATAATCCATCAAAGAGTTGGTTAACACAGATGACGCCCCATATTCTCCAGGCGTTCCAAAAAATGGATCTGTTATTTAAAAGGATCAGTGAGTTATACCAAATGGTAGTAGGGGAAACCAGGGGTCTTAAAATAGAAGAAGTGTGTTTGAATAAGGGAAGTGAAGTATGGGGAGATTTGGCAGAGAATCGTATAATTTCATCAAAAGAAAAGGGTAATAGTAATGTTTGCTCAATGATGAGCCAAAGAGGGGTAAAGGGGGAAGGGTCTGATGAAAGCAATATCGAGGCCTGGCGCAATAATAAGGATTTATGGTAAAGGCGGAAATCTGGAAAGTTGACTCCACCATTAGATTTGGACTTTCGAAGAGCTGCAAGAGAAATTCTAGATTTTTTGCTCTCCCAAAGAAACTTCAAAAGGAATGAGTCGATACGTTTAAAATAGATTGCAGGAAATCAAACGGGTAACATGGAAAAATATATATTAGAATAGGAGCTATCATCATCTTAATTGAGTCTAATCGACCCCACCAGGAAAGAAAAAGAGGATTCCAAGTGGAGAATGATTTATCAATGTAGGACAAAACAGCGGACATATTTAAGTTAATTGAAGAGGGAATAGAGTTAGGAAACCAATACGTAGGTATTTAATCGTTGAACTATTCCAAGCAAAGCCAGTAGAGGAGAAAAGATGAGGAAGACAGGTTTTGGTTAGAGGAAGGATTTCAGTCTTATCTGAAATAATCTTATATCCTGAAACCAGTGAAAATTAGTCAAATTCAGATAATAAAGGGGGAATAGATACTTCTGGATCGGAAATAAATAAGAGGATATCATCTGCATATGCAGAAAGTTTCACGTGATTGTCACCATAGGGAAAAACAAAAATGGAGTGATTGTTACGGATGGAGGACAAGAAGGGTTCAAGTGCTAGGACAAAAAGGAATACGCCTCGTTGAAGAGTAAAGGACGAGGAGACCTGAGCATTCACAAGCACCGAAGCTTTGGGTGCCGAGTATAACAGGGAGATAAGGGATATGGATTTGGGACCAAAGCCATGCCAACGTAATGAGGCAAACAAGAAAGACCAATCAACCCTATCAAAAGCTTTTTCTGTATCAACAGAGATGGCGGCTAAAGGAATTGAAAGAGATATGAGGCTTTATTCAAAACATTAAGAAAAAGATGAGTTATCGGAGGTGAGACTGTCTTTAACAAAGCCACATTGTTCCTTACCAATGAGATGGGGCATAAAGGGGTCTAAGCGTAAAGCAAGTAATTTAGCAAATAATTTATAGTCTACATTGACTAAAGAAATCAGATGATAATTTTTACAGAATTGGGGGTCACGACCGTCTTTAGGGATAAGACAAATGGTAGCATCTTGAAAAGTACCTTCCGCCTTACCAGATGAGTAAAATGATTGAAAGAGCGTTAAAAGTCTAGGAAGTAAGAGGTCAGAAAAATGCAAATTAAACTCAACTGGGAACTCATCAGGGCCGGGTGTTTTACCCTTAGTAAGGGATGGCCAAGATACTGAAAGTTAATGTAATGAGAGATCAAGGTCAAGGTCCGAAAAGTTGAGATGAGAAATAGAGAGTTTAGGAAGCCTCTCAAAGTAGGCCTGAATAAGAGAAGGAGTAGGAGGAGATTCCGGAGTATAAAGATGTTGGTAAAATAATTGGAATTGATCAAGTATTTCCTTGTCTTTATGGAGGAGGGTGTTATCAGAAGAGTAAATAGATTCTATAAGGGTACACTCTTTACGTGATTTAAGATAATTAGCTAAAAGTTTCCCTGATTTAGTACGATCACCGTAGTATCGAGCACTACTACAAAGAAGTATTGAAGATGCATTATCCGTAGTAGATTTATTGAACTCCAATTTTGGCCGTAAAAGTTCTGGGGATATAGATTTATCTGAAGAAGTATAACATTTATGTTCCAAATATTTAATATGAGCCAGTGAGGCCTTCCGCTTCTGAAGATATTGCTTCTTTTTCTTAGAGATGAAATCAATAATGAATCCTCTTGCAGTGGCTTTCAAGGATTCCCAGAGGATATGAGGACGAGTACTAGGGTTGCAATTAAACAAGAAGAAATCATTAGTAAAGGAGCGAAAAGAGGAAGAGAAATTAGGATCAGTAAGAAGGGAGCTATTGAAGCACCAACGAGAAGACTTGGGGTGCGGTGAAAGAAAATCAAGGTCTGTTACAATAGGGGAATGGTCCGAGATTACTATGGGTTACGTTTTGAGATAAAGGTTGGGAGAGAAAAATGTAATCAAGACAAGAAAAAGACGTGTGAGGAGAAGAGGAAAAAGGAGTAGTCCAACGAATCAGGATGAGAGAGTCGCCAAGAGTCAATAAAACGTGATTGCAAAATAGTGTCAAGAAATTGTTTGTGAATCTTGTGAGGTATGAAGCGAACTGTGGATTTACGATCAAGGAACAGATCAACAATCTGGTTACAATCTCCACCTAAAATAAATAAGTCCTCCTTATGTTGAATACATTTTTTCGTGTTTAAGGGCCAGAAAGAACAATCAGGTTGTGTGGGGCCATAGACATTAAAAACAGTTAAAGGTATAGAATTAATTAATAACTTAGTTAATATCCACCTACCATCAGAATCATTTTCTTGTGACAAAACTTTACATTTTAATTTCTTGTGACATAAAATGGCAACCCCATTCTTTTAGTTGGTAGAAGGCAAAAATAAGACTGTACCCACCCAGCTCCTTTTTAATTTAAGGGATTCAATTTCGGTAAGATGGGTCTCTTGTAATCGCACTCACTGCCCAGTCCCGGTCATGTCAATGGCGGTAGAGAGGGAGCAGTGGTGGCGGGCTGATTTGTGCATCCTGAAACAACGCGCTGATTCAGAGGAACTGAAGACAACAGCCCCGGGGCACTGGGGTGGGCTCCTGACAGGGGGACAGCCTTGACCTCTTCAGCTGACCAGGAGTAATCTCTGCCATATTCAAAGGGACCCACCGGAAGCGAACAGCAAGCACTGGGCACTGGGGTGAAGGAAGCACAGGATAGAGTGCTTACGGCCACCAGGGAACGGGGCCACACTTTCAGACACACGGTCTGTGCCGAACGCCAGAGGAGACCTCCCAGCACTAGACTTAGGGGATACTCGCCCCAGACTAGGCACTCGCACAGATCAAAAGGAGACACCAGTGGACCCGTCCCTCCACAACATATTACAGGCAATAAAGAAGTCGGAGCGGCAGTGGAAACTAAAATCGACACTCTTAGAGAGGACATGGGCTTGCTAAGAGCAGACCATAAGAAGCTGGCGGAACCAGTTACGGCAATGTATAGGGAGCTCTGCGACCGAAGCCTAAGGCAAACACTTCTGCTCAGAGACTCACCGACATAGAAAAACAAGTACAGGTCCTAGAACTCAGAGCAGAAGACGCAGAAAATAGAGCATGACGCAACAACCTGCGAATCATAGGCCTGCCAGAGAAAATTGAAGGGAATAATATGGTAGCATACTTGGAACACTGGATCCGACCTGAGGTGGCGGAAGAAGGCCTCTCCCCCTACTTTGCCCTGGAGCGTGCGCACAGAGTCCCGGCTAGAGAGCTCCCGCCTGGAAGGCCCCCTAGACCAGTAGTGGCCCGGCTCCTATTCTACATCGATAGAGACCATGTGCTGTGCCAAGCTCGACTAAAAGAACCTCTCCAAGTTGCGAATAGCATTGTGAAAATTTTCCCAGACTTCTCTAGAGATGTGCAGAAGCAAAGAGCATCTTAATCTGCAGTTAAACAGAAACTCTGGCAGATGGTAGTTCAGTACTCTATGGTTATCCTGGTTAAGCTTCGATTGGACTCGGAGGGGTGAACCAAATTCTTCACAACCCCACAAGATATGGGGTTAACGAGCAAACACCAGAGGAGAGGAGAGAGGCGAGACGAGAACAAACTGGACAAGCCTCGGCATGACCTGCAGGCTATGGAGGGAACTCTAGGAGTTTACCTACAGCAGAGGAGACGCGGCTGGCCCGAGAGAGAGCAATAGCGGCAGTAACCTCACTCAGCATACAAGCGACGTGGGATACCTCCTCTTTGTCCGTGGAGGACACGTGGGAATTAGACACAGACACCAGCTCTAGCACGGTGGGGGAGCCCAGCCAGACCCTTCCTGAAATGACTCCCAGACTGGCCGACGATATCGTTTGAAGGCTACAAGGGCATGCAAGTATTAACAGAATATTGAAGAAGGGGGGCCCATGGCACATTGAACATGCAGTAACTTGAGGGGATGGGGCCCTGGGCATGAGAGGTATTTGCGGACGATCATCAGGGCATGCACGTATCAACAGAACATTGCTGGAGGGGGGCCAATGGCATACGGAAAATGTGCTAATGGGAGACATTGGGGGACCCAACCATGGGGATTACTAGTGAAATGCAACATGCACTGAGTGGGGAGAACCCTGCGGGAGGGGGGGGGGCACGGATCTCCTCCAGGTGGTCACTGGCCTAGCCACTACCCGAACTATGAACAATAGTTGCATTAGCACACAAGTGCATTGTTTAGATGGGGGAGACATTCTCACTTGTCCTGGGGAAGGAGAGTTGGGATGTTAAACCGGTCTATGTTGGGAGAAAGGGGCGCTGCGGTCATTAACAGAAGGGCAGGAGATATGGCTGCAAACATGGCAGGGCTCTGAGATGCTCATTGGGGGCCTGGGTTATGGCGAGCAGGGTTGGGGGGAACGATAACTAATCATGATGAAATAGTCAACATATAGCATCATATCGTAAAAAGGTATGCATCCATGCCTAGGAGATACAAAATATTCTCGCACTTAAATCGGCGGGGGGGGGTTCAGACAGCCATGCTCCAGGAGACCCACACACTGGCATCTGAGGGTGCTGCATTACACCGCAGGTGGAGAGGGCAAGCATATTATACATCGTACTTGGGCGTTTGCAAGGGGAGTGCTCATCTGGGTGCAGGCAGGGGTCCCCTTCCAACACGTAGACCATAAAGTAGACCCGGAGGGTTGCTACGTGATCATCCAGGGATGACTGGATGGACAAGACATCACGTTAATCAACATATATGGCCTGAATGCCAACAACGCTAATTTCCTGGAGCGGATGTCTGGCTTATTGGCGCCTTATATGACCGGCTCGATCACCATGGGAGGCGATTTCAATTGTATAGTGGATCCTGACCTAGACAGGTCACACCCTCCACTCCGAGAATCTCCAATTCATAATATAGCCAGATCTAGACACATGGCGACGCATGCATCCACTTGACAGAATAGTCTCACCTCTCACATGTCCATGACCTCCACGTCAGGCTAGACACACTCCTTTGCTCACCTGATATCCATACGCTGCTCCAGGAGGGTGGACTATCTGACTAGAACTATTTTGGATCACAACCCGCTACTGGTCAGATTACAGTGCGGTGCACAACCACAGCCTATTCCCACCTGGCGCCTCAGGCCGGAGGCATTAGAAGACCAGGTGTTCTTGCAGGAGATTAGGGGTCACATCACAACATACTTTGCTGATAATGCTTTTTCTATTGATTCCAGGGCAATGGAGTGGGAAGCCTTTAAGGCAGTCATTAGAGGGCGGTGTATGGCAGCATCCATTGGGGTACAGAGGACATTGGTCACGGATGTGGAGAGAGCGGACCGAGCACTTAGGGAAATAGAGTTGAGGTGGCCCGAACATCAGGAGTTACGACAAGAACTCTTAGACGCTAAAGAAGAGGTGGCTGTGCAGGAGGAGAGACTGCAGTGCTTCGACTTTAAGGCCTACACAGATAGGACCCACGCAGAGAGAGATAAAGCAGGTCGACTCTTGGCATGGCTTGCCAACCCGACGGGGAAATAACATACTAGAAATAGCGGACCAGGCGGGGAACCCATTACACAGACAGGCAGACATAAATAATCGATTCCGCGACTACTATGAGCACCTTTACAGGAGGATTGCGCTGGCACTAAAAAGTGCAAGTGTCCCATAGGGCACTGACTGATGTGTGCTGGATTTGTCAGCAATGTTTGTGAACAATAAAGTTTTCAACGAAGTCTGTTTTCTTTTTCAACTCTCTTAGGTATTTTATTCATACTCATTGAGATTCATAGATTTTTTCAATCTGAGATTATATATATTCAACCAGTGTATTCTACATCCGACTTATTTTTCAAACAAACAAGAAATACATTCCAATGCATTTCGGCCAAGAGGCCTTCATCAGGGAAATCTGTGAAACAAAGGTTGTATCCATCACTGTATGGTAAGTGTAGTTCAATGCACAGTATACAAACAAACAAACAATAAGACATTTATCTAACTACAACCTGGTGAATAGCATACAATGTAAATAACAAAATATGCTCATGCATATTAATAATATCTGACTCTGGTAATAGTCGATACAATGTAGTCCTTGATTACGCGCTAAGTTGTTACTGAATTTCTAGTGTATGTATCTGGGTCTGTCGCATCTGATCTCAAACCGATGTTTCATAATGCCGAGTACGGCTTTAAACTACCGTAACTGAAGTTGAAGCGTAAACTAATGAACTCGCCTGGGTTTTTACTAAGCGGCGCTCGCGTGTTTAAGCTATATGCGTTCAAGGTTAACTACAGCAATAATGCATTTACGCGCGATAGAAGTTCTTACCGGGGGTACACTGTTTGTCGGGATTCAAACCGCGCTGAGGACGACTGCTCTCACCGCAGCACAGTCGGCGTGTGACGTGTGTGGGATGGGTTAAAATTTAAAGGTACGCGCGCCTCCATTAAAGGGCCAGGCTATGGAATGATATACTGAGCAACATTCAGTGTCTATGTGGTTAAGGTATCATAAGGTGGTTAATGTATCTGATATCTACATATTTAAAATAACGGTGTGATGCACAGCACTTCAACAATACTTATAAAAATGTATGTCAAGAAAACACAAATTATAAATAGCAACTAAATTCTGTCCGTTCATTAATCCCATGTGGGCGTAGAGTCTGTAAATAGTATATCCAGTGGTTTTCACGTTTTAACAAGGCTTTTCTGTTGTCAGTTTCTTCATTTTTTTCCACTATTTCCAATATACATGCTTTGATTTGGTTGATTTGGTGGTTGTGTTCAATGAAATGGGTGGCGACAGCTGATTTTAACACTTTAGTTTTTATGTTACTTTTGTGTTCGGTTAGCCTGGTTTTGAATTTGCGTTCTGTCTGTCCAATATAGGCTTTGCCACATGGGCATTTCATCATTTATATAATATTTTTGGTGTCACATGTGCCATTAACTCGTAACTTGATTTTATTTCCTCTCATGGGATGGGTGATGGTGTTGCCTTCCATAATGTTATTACAATTGCTGCAGTTTTTACATGGGATGGTTCCTTTGAATATAGTCTGGAGTTTCACATCTGTGGGTTTCTTGATGATTTCTCCTATGTTTTTAGCTCTGGAAAATGCAAACAGTGGTTCATCAATGAATATATTGTTAAAATCATGTACGGTTTGTAATATTCGCCAATGTCTTTTGATGATTTTCTTGAACTGTGGGCTAACTGTGGAATATTTACTTACACATGTGGTTCTGTTAGCCTTTTTGCTTTTTTGCGGAGAAAGTAAAGTTTTTCTATCTTTGGATTCTGCTCTTTCTAGAGCTCCTTGTAGCACCTCGTGGGGATATCCTCTTTTTTTGAATTTATTAAGCATAATTTGTGCTTGCGTCTTTGATTCTTCAGGGTCTGAGACAATTCTTTTTAGTCAGAGGAGTTGTGAGTATGGAAGATGTTGTTTGAGGGGGGTAGGGTGGAAGCTCTGGTAGGCCAGTAGATTATTGCGATCAGTGGTTTTGGTGTGAAGGGTAGTCTCAAATTTATCACCTGTTTTTTTGATGGTTACATCCAGGTAATTGATTTGGCTATCATGTATTGAGTAGGTGAATTGTATCCTTTGATCGATGAGATTGAGTTTTTGGATGTTGATGATCAAGCGTTCTCTAGTGTCTTTCCACAAAATGAAAATATCGTCAATATATCGTAGATATAGACGTAGCCCTTGTTGCCATTGTTCATTTTGTAAAATATGATTGTTCTCATATTGATGCATGAAAATGTTAGCGTACGATGGGGCTGCCGGATTTCCCATGGCAGTTCCCGATTTTTGTAAGTACCATTTGTCCTTCCATTTGAAAAAACTGTGCATCAAAGTAAAGTTAAGCAGTTCCAACAAAAATACTTACATGTTTTCTTCATATTCCATATGAAGTAATGCTTCTTCTACGGCTTCTAACCCTAATAGATGTGGTATAGAGGTGTATAACGCTTGAACGTCGATAGTACACAAAGTATTTCTTCATTGGGCTCAAGTTTTATGTTATCTAGCTTGGTCAAAAAGTCAGTAGTGTCTTTGATGTAAGAGTTCATGGTGATGACATATGGTTGGAGATACTTATCAATCAGTTTACCCACTGGTTCTTGGATGCTACCGCAGGTGGATACTATGGGGCGACAAGGCGGTTTGTTGGGGTCTTTGTGGATTTTGGGTGTCAAGTAAAATTTTGGTGTTTTAGGATGATCCGTAGTGAGATATTTTTTCATTTTATCATCTACACATCCTTTCCTGATGCCCTCTGTAATTATGGTTTGAAGTACTGCTTGTATTTCCTGCGTTGGGTTGGTGTTAAGTTCCATGTACGTGTTTTCATCATGTAGATGCACTAAAGCTTGTGGGTTGTAGTAATCCTTATTCATGATGACCAGAGCTCCACCCTTGTCCGCTCTTTGACAAACGATTTTAGGATTGTCCGCTATGTTTTTAAGGATGGCATATTCTTTTTGAGTAAGATTCTTAGTTTTGTTTTTTCTTCGATAGTTAATTTTGTTTAAATCCTGTTTGACTAGTTGTTCGAACAGATCCAGGGTCTTGTGGCTGATTGGATCACAACCCGCTACTGGTCAGACTACAGTGCGGTGCACAACCACAGCCTATTCCCACCTGGCGCCTCAGGCCGGAGGCATTAGAAGACCAGGTGTTCTTGCAGGAGATTAGGGGTCACATCACAACATACTTTGCTGATAATGCTTTTTCTACTGATTCCAGGGGAATGGAGTGGAAAGCCTTTAAGGCAGTCATTAGAGGGCTGTGTATGGCAGCATCCATTGGGGTACAGAGGACATTGGTCACGGATGTGGAGAGAGCGGACCGAGCACTTAGGGAAATAGAGTTGAGGTGGCCCGAACATCAGGAGTTACGACAAGAACTCTTAGACGCTAAAGAAGATTATTGAAGAATTGTCCCAAATACTTGAAGAATTAGAGAAAGATATAACCATAGTAAAAGAAGATTTAGGCAAAATGATGACACCCGAAGAACTGAACAAAACATTAGAGGAAATCAAGACTCAATTGGCAAAACATTCGGAAGAAAATAATGAAAGAAAATTACGCAAATATCGTCGAGATACCATCGATTATAAATTGGGTGAAGTGTACAACTGGGCTGAAGTATATGCAAGAAAAAGACAAAATCGCCCATACACACAACAGACGGATACATCCTCCTCAGATACTGATGGTACATCAGACACATCCAGAAAAAGACCCACTGTACCAACACCCACAGCTAGCGCTAGTACATCTGCTCAGCCTTTTTTAGGAGTACGCCCCAACGAAGGAGACGACCCAGGAGGTCCAGAAGAAAATCTAAAACAAGTGAAGGAGAAAGACCCCCCACAAACTCGGAATGCAACGACCAAGAAAGACAAAAAGAAGAACCGATAGATAACTTGGTAATCAATATCTCAGACGTCAACCTCACCAAACTACAAACCAAAATTCTCCAAAAGGGGACATCATTTGTACCCACTGCTCATACCAACCACCTAGAGGTCAACATTAGCTTGTTTAAACTCATGAGAAAACTCAGACTTCAACATTTCTTTTCTAACATTATGGTAGAACAACAGGAAAAAAAGGAAGATTCTTTGAAAGGCCTCACCACCACAAGCACATATATGGCTCCAATCAGTCACAAGACCCTGGATCTGTTCGAAAAACTAGTCAAACAGGATTTAAACAAAATTAACTATCGAAGAAAAACCAAAACTAAGAATCTTACACAAAAAGAATATGCCATCCTTAAAGACATAGCGGACAATCCTAAAATCGTTTGTCAAAGAGCGGACAAGGGTGGAGCTCTAGTCATCATGAATAAGGATTACTACAACTCACAAGCTTTAGTGCATCTACATGATGAAAACACGTACATGGAACTTAACACCAACCCAATGCAGGAAATACAAGCAGTACTTTAGACCATAATTACAGAGGGCATCAGGAAAGGATGTGTAGATGAAAAAATGAAAAAATATCTCACTACGGATCACCCTAAAACACCAAAATTCTACTTGACACCCAAAATCCACAAAGACCCCAACAAACCGCCTTGTCGCCCCATAGTATCCACCTGCGGTAGCATCCAAGAACCAGTGGGTAAACTGATTAATAAGTATATCCAACCATATGTTATCACCATGAACTCTTACATCAAAGACACTACTGACTTTTTGACCAAGCTAGATAACATAAAACTTGAGCCCAATGAAGAAATACTTATGTGTACTATCGACGTTCAAGCGTTATACACCTCTATACCACATCTATTGGGGTTAGAAGCCGTAGAAGAAGCATTACTACATATGGAATATGAAGAAAACATGAAAGTATTTTTGTTGGAACTGCTTAACTTTACTTTGATGCACAGTTTTTTCAAATGGGAGGACAAATGGTACTTACAAAAGTCAGGAACTGCCATGGGAAATCCGGCAGCCCCATCGTACGCTAACATTTTCATGCATCAATATGAGAACAATCATATTTTACAAAATGAACAATGACAACAAGGGCTACGTCTATCTCTACGATATATTGACGATATTTTGATTTTGTGGAAAGACACTAGAGAACGCTTGATCATCAACATCCAACAACTCAATCTCATCGATCAAAGGATGCAATTCACCTACTCAATACATGATAGCCAAATCAATTACCTGGATGTAACCATCAAAAAAACAGGTGATAAATTTGAGACTACCCTTCACACCAAAACCACTGATCGCAATAATCTACTGGCCTACCAGAGCTTCCACCCTACCCCCCTCAAACAACATCTTCCATACTCACAACTCCTCTGAGTAAAAAGAATTGTCTCAGACACTGAAGAATCAAAGACGCAAGCACAAATTATGCTTAATAATTTCAAAAAAAGAGGATATCCCGACGAAGTGCTACAAGGAGCTCTAGAAAGAGCAGAATCCAAGATAGAAAAACTTTACTTTCTCCGCAAAAAAGCAAAAAGGCTAACAGAACCACATGTGTAAGTAAATATTCCACAGTTAGCCCACAGTTCAGAAAATCATTGAAAGACATTGGCGAATATTACAAACCGAACCTGATTTTAACAATATATTCATTGATGAACCACTGTTTGCATTTTCCAGAGCTAAAAACATAGGAAAAATCATCAAGAAACCCACAGATGTGAAACTCCAAACTATATTCAAAGGAACCATCCCATGTAAAAACTGCAGCAATTGTAATAACATTATGGAAGGCAACACCATCACCCATCCCATGAGAGGAAATAAAATCAAGTTACGAGTTAATGGCACATGTGACAACAAAAATATTACATACATGATGAAATGCCCATGTGGCAAAGCCTATGTTGGACAGACAGAACGCAAATTCAAAACCAGGCTAACTGAACACAAAAGTAACATAAGAACTAAAGTGTTAAAATCAGCTGTCGCCACCCATTTCATTGAACACAACCACCAAATCAACCAAATCAAAGCATGTATATTGGAAATAGTGGAAAAAAATGAAGAAACTGACAACAGAAAAGCCTTGTTAAAACGTGAAAACCACTGGATATACTATTTACAGACTCTACGCCCACATGGGATTAATGAACTGACAGAATTTAGTTGCTATTTATAATTTGTGTTTTCTTGACATACATTAAGTATTGTTGAAGTGCTGTGCATCACACCGTTATTTTAAATATGTAGATATCAGATACATTAACCACCTTATGATACCTTAACCACATAGACAATGAATCTTGCTCAGTATATCATTCCATAGCCTAGCCCTTTAATGGAGGCGCACGTACCTTTAAATTTTAACTCGTTCCACACACGTCACACGCCGACTGTGCCGCGGTGAGAGCAGTCGTTCTCAGCGCGGTTTGAATCCCGACAAACAGTGTACCCCCGGTAAGAACTTCTATCGCGCGTAAATGCATTATTGCTGTAGTTAAACTTGAACGCGTATAGCTTAAAAACACGAGCGCCGCTTAGTTAAAACCCAGGCGAGTTCATTAGTTTACGCTTTAACTTCAGTTACGGTAGTTTAAAGCCGTACTCAGCATTATGAAACATCGGTTTGAGATCAGATGCGACAGACCCAGATACATACACTAGAAATTTAGTAACAACTTAGCGCGTAATCAAGGGCTACATTGTATCGACTATTACCAGAGTCAGATATTATTAATACGCATGAGCATATTTTGTTATTTACATTGTATGCTATTCACCAGGTTGTAGTTAGATAAATGTCTTATTGTTTGTTTGTTTGTATACTGTGCATTGAACTACATTTACCATACAGTGATGGATACAACCTTTGTTTCACAGATTTCCCTGATGAAGGCCCCTTGGCCGAAATGCATTGGAATGTATTTCTTGTTTGTTTGAAAAATAAGTCGGATGTAGAATACACTGGTTGAATATATATAATCTCAGATTGAAAAAATCTATGAATCTCAATGAGTATGAATAAAATACCTAAGAGAGTTGAAAAAGAAAACAGACTTAGTTGAAAACTTTATTGTTCACAAACTTTGCTGACAAATCCAGCACACATCAGTCAGTGCCCTAAGGGACACTTGCACTTTTTAGTGCCAGCGCAATCCTTCGTTATTTCATATACTCTCGAGCGGGAGTATCCATAGGAGCACGACCTACGCCTTAACATTAAGGAAAAACCTAGTGCAGTGCACAGCCACCATCTACAATTGTTCACCTTTACAGGAGCTCCGGACCCAGAAGGAAGGGAGATATCGGAGTACCTGATTGGGCTCCCCTTGCACACGTTCTCGGAAGAAAATGCAGAACAAATAGGGGCGAAAATCTCGGAACACCAAATTAGGGTGGCCATAAAGGCACTAGCACAAGGCACAAGGTAGGACCCCCGGCACAGATGGACTTCCACAGGAATTTTATGCTACTTATGTATAAGAGTTAGCCCCTAGGTTGGAAGAATTTTATGCAGAGGCTGGAGAACTCAGAGTATTAGCGCAGACTACTCGGGAAGCAGTGGTGATCCCGCTACTCAAGCCAGATAAATCTCCTCTGGAGTGCAAGGCATACAGACCCCTGTCCATGCTAAATCTAGACTTTAAAATTCTGAGCAAACTCTTGGCAACTAGACAACTACCACACATGACCTCCCTGGTCTATCAGGATCAGGCAAGGTTTATACCACGCAGGAACCCTCAATATAAGACGCTTACTTGCCATTCTGTAGCTGAACAAGGAGGAAGTACCCGAAGGAGCTGACTTCACTATCAACATAGAGAAAACGTTTGATAGCCTAGAGTGGGAGTTTCTGTATGCTGTGCTGACAGGAATGGGAATCGGGCAGGGATTCATCAGATGGGTGAAACTGCTCTACGAGGGCCCGGTTTCCAGGGTCCGCTCAGGCCGCACGATCTTAACACAGTACCGGTTGGAGGGGGGTACATGTTAGGGGTTCCCCCTGTTCCCCCTCTTATTTATTTATTTATTTATTATTTAAGCTTATTAAGTGCGACAGCTACCCAAAAAGGGTTTCCCGGCACTAGACAGGCAAGATACTTGGGAGCCCTGACTGTAGAGCCCCTGGTGTGCAAGGCAAGGGCTGGGAACGTACAAGGGGATACAGCTGGGTGGACAAACACATCATATAGTGATGATCTCCTACTGTTCTTAAAAGATACTGACCATGACTTGAGTGGGGCTGAGCACATGTTGGGACTATTTGGCGGCCTATCGGGAACTGGCAGAAATCACGGCTGTTCCAGGTGAATGCGGACACGCCACCCACTGAAGAAATGGGTGACCTGCAGTGGGAGCCTTGATGCTTGCGATACCTGGGAGTGAAGATCTTTCACTCCAGGTTGGATGTGCAGGAGGGGAATGTGGGGGGAGCCTTACGATCAATAAGTGCAGTATGGCATTTTGGAGGGGCTTGCCTTTGTCTGTGGCAGGGAGGATTTCCTTGTTGAAGATGGTGGCTCTCCCCAAGCTGCTATATTTCTTTACCACACTGCCATTATGGATACCGGGAGCTTGGTTCCGAGAGCAGGACTCAAAGATCACAGCTTTGATATGGGGAGCAGGCAGACGGTGGGTGGCCCTATTCACACTGATGAGGGCGCAACTCAAGGGGGGTTTGGCGGTCCCAGAGATGGAGGCATACTACCTGGTGGGACAGCTGCAGCAGTTCACACAGGGGGTGGTGAGAAGCCTAGACCCGGAACGAAGGTGGCCACCCTTTACCCCGGAGTGGGCAGCCGTACTGGGTACGCTGATTGGCACCATCAAACTGCAGCATGTCCGTACTAGTGAACATAAGGTGATACAGCGTTGTTGGGGCAGATGCCTGCAAAAAACCGGGACAAGACCCCCGTACTCGCAGGAGATGTCGGTCGCGCTGCTTGAGGCACTTCCACATGGGGGACAATGGAGGAGGATAGAGGAATGGGCACAAGCAGGGGTTACCAAAATTGGAGACCTCTACAGAGACAGGCAACTACTCACCTTCGAGGCATTCTGCACAAACTGGGATATCCCACAGGGGCACTTCCTGCTGTATGGGGCAATTACGGGGGCAATGTGTAGACACTGGGGAGTAGGGACGACGGAACCACCGACTCACTGTACCTGTGAATACATAAGCTTGGCAGGGGGCGAAATAAAATTGGTCACATGTCTATACAGGGCAATCAGAAGAGTCTCCACACGACCGCTGGAGGGATTACAGACCAAACGGGAGGCTGACCTAGGCAGACCCTTAAAGGGCAAAGATTTGGACAACACACTACAAAGGGCCACTAAAGTCTCTAGCAATGCGAGATTTATGTGTAAATATAAATGTAAATGTATTTATATAGCGCAAATTACCCACATCGCAGGCATCTAAGCGCTTGCTTAGGGAACCCGTCCTGGTATTCCCCTGTGAGATAAACCCGGCAGGGTATCCACAAGGTGAAAGCCAGGCATCCCACCGCGAGGGGCCGTTGTGGAGATTAAGCAAGCTATAAACTTGAAAGTCTGATTAGCTTCTATACTCTACACTGGGCATAGAACACACCGGGCAGAATCAATCGGTGGGGAGAGGATGTGGTCCGTCGGCTAGACTGCCGACTTTGGTGCCCGAAACTAGGGTTCGAGCCTCTGGGTCACGTCCACATTCTGTGATTCTGGGTAAATCACTTAATCTCCCCGTGCCTGAATTTGTAACGTAACCAGTGCTCATGTAAAGTGCTTCAATACCTTCAGGTTGAGTTCGCGCTATATAAAATCAGCAAAAAAAAAATGGTTCTTTCACAGGGAGGATTCCAAATGCCCGCGATGCAGAGAAAAGGGAGCTAACTACATACACATGATGTAAAGCTGTCCCCTTTAGTGGCTTACTGGTAGGAAGTGACAAGGGAAACGGCCAGAGTCACAGGGCGGATGGTGCCAAGCACACCAGAACATGTTTTACTTCATGTGTTTCCCCACTCAGCTAAGACTAAGGTAACGGCTAGATTTCAAGATTTGGCCTTTATATTGGCAAAGCGGGAAATAACCAGCAAGTGGAAAGCTGCACCTGGCCCCTGCATCCACAGGTGGAAACGCGAGCTGTAGAAATGGCTCAAACTTGGGAGGTGCTGGTAGAGGACCTGAATAATGTTGATCACTGATCTAAACCCAATACCCCCGCTGGACCATCTATACACTGGAGCCCCGGATATCGGGAACAGGACGAGAGACTGGAACAAGCGTCAGGAGAGGGCTGAGCCTAAAGACTTAGATGCACATGAAGGGATGGGTAGACACAAAACACTACTGACACTCCAGGTGACTGCCCGTAGCCTAACTCAGAGGAAGGGAGGACAGTGCTCTAGTGGACAGCAGCGTGGGGGGAGGTAGGTAGTTGGGGGAAATTAGGGAGACACCCATGAGGATTGGGAGATGTTTGTTGTATTGAGCACTAAAAAATGTTGACTTCATGATACTGATATGCGGACAGTACGGGAGTAAAATATGTTAAATGCATTTCAGTTAAGAAGTCTGTTGTATATTCCACGCTATAACAAGCCATTCTATCTGCTCGTACCAAACACATGGTTTCACGCTCTCCCATTGCTCATGTGCCTCTCTCCAATGCCAATTTACACTCTCCTTTGCGTACTAACCCCAAAGCCTATACTTTATATACTCATTTACCTGGTTCCTGCACTCTTCATGAAAAAACCAAGGTGGAACTCTCTTGGGAAACTGATTTAAATGTTAACCAGCCTACAGCTACATGGACTAAACTTTGGACTAAGATCAGAAAGTCCTCCAGATCGGTGAGCACTACGCAAACATTATTTTTTGTTTACAATTGATTATTACTGACTCCAGTTGCTTTACATACACGACACGCCAATTTGTCCGATGTGTGCTGGTCCTGCTCTTCACTGCATTCCGACCTTCGCCATTTACTTTTCACATGCCCCGTGTTCTTGCCTTTTGCAAACAGGTATGGACTCAAATCAATTACATTTTTGGTTCTACCCATCCTTTTTCCTTCCATTGTATATTTTTAGGTAGCCTGTCTCCTATATGGACACATTGTGACTATAATACAACAATAATTGACTTATTGCTAGCAGTAGCATTTCAGCAAATCACCAAAAACTGGAAGGATTTTACTAAATTATCGTATCAAGCTTGGAGGTATGTTACAACCACCGATTGGACACGACTTTTGTATACCCTGTCAATATGGCATCGAAACGCTTGAATTTATGGTTACCTGTAACATTATGTCTCGATGCCAGTGTCAGATGTTCCTTTGCTTTGACGCCTGCACAACAAGAAGTTTCCAAACCTCCTTGACTTTCCATTTTGTTGTTATTACCAGTGCATGATCATTCTGAATTTTGTAATCTACTTCACTTCCAGATTCAATTTGTAACCCTTCTCTATTTATTATGATTAATTTGGATTTCCTTCTTGCTTCCCCTTTTCAGGCAAGATAAGCTGCTTATGTATTTCATTTTTTTTCTTTTTTTTTGTTCCTTGGTTTATTGTTGATTCATATGACCCTTTTTTTCTACTGTATTTTATTATATGACTTATCTTTTTCTCAATATAATCTTTTTTTTACCTTAAAAAAAGAAGTCTGTTGTAATGATGAATGCACATGTTTACGACTGAATACAAAAGACAATAAAATATGTTTTAAAAAAAAAAGGATTAGACAGCCACCCTTCCTTTCCGATCCCACGGATATCACCTGCGGAGTCCCACAGGAGTCATCACTCAACCCGGCCCTCTTCATCATCTACATGGCCCCCCTCGCCTCCATCGTCCGACAACCCGACCTCAACATTGTATTCTACGCTGACAACACCCAGCTCATCCTCTCCCTCACCAAAGACCAAACCACCTCCAGACTAAAGTTCCAGAAAGGAATGCAGGACGTCGCAGTCTGGATGACCAACCACTGCCTAAAGCTCAATGCTGAGAATACAGAAGTCCTCATCCTTGGAACAATCCCTTCAGCATGGGACAACACCTGGTGGCCCACCGCCCTCGGCAGCCCACCGACCCCCATGGACCATGCTAGAAACCTCGGCATTGTACTTGACTCATCCCTCACCATGAGCCGACATGTCAACGCCGACGCCTCCAGCTGCTTCAACACCCTCCGCATCCTCTGTAAAACAGTCAAATGGACCCCTGCACTGAGTCAAGGAAGACAGCAACCCATGCACTCATCACCAGCAGACTGGACTATGGAAATGCACTCTACGCCGGCATAAACAAGTCCCTACTCCGCAAACTCCAGATGATACAGAACTCTGCCGCTAGACTCGTCCTCGGCATCCCTCGTCACGAGCACATCCGCCAACACCTATGAAAGCTCAACAAGCTCCCCGAGAGGAAAAGAGTCACTTTCGAAATCCTCACCAATGCCTACAAATGCCTACACAACACCGGACCCATATATCTCAACAACAGAATCACCCTCCCCGTACCCAAAAGAAACCTCCGATGAGCCAACCTCGGACTAGCTGAAACACTGCGCATCCACAATGCCAAAGCAGGCGGCAGATCCTTCTCTTACATCGTGGCCAGGACCTGAACAAGCGTGCAAGAAGCAGGGCCGAACTGGGAACCAAAACTGGCCCTGGCAAAGGGCTCGAGCCGACAAACCCCCCCCCCCCCCTCCCCTCCCCCCTACCCCCGGGTTGTGGGTGCCGGCGAGCTCTTTGCCAGGGCCGGAAATGGCCCTTTAACAAAAACGGCACCCAGTGGCCCAAAACCGGCCCGCACCCGTGTGGCTAGGGCTCATCGCCGCCTGAGAAGTGAGACTGAGTGAGCGTGTCATCTGGACCCTGCGGAGGCTTTATTTTGGGAAGTGTGGCCACTCCCCCGCGCCTTGGCTCTGTGATGATGACCACCTACATCTGAAAGGTAGATCCCTCACACCTGGAATTGACTGGTGGCACCTGGCCTGCTTGGCCTCAGCGCTTGGATCTCAGCAGCGGCGGGGTACAGGTTGGAGGCCTGATCGCAGGGCATTACTGGGGCCCTTAACGTCTGTGACGCTGGTGGTGCAGCATTGAATTGGGGTCCCTGCCTGCCTATGAGTCCTTGTGAGGTGCAATATTGTTGGGCCTGCTCGTACCTCCTAGCTGGGAGTTCCTGAAGAGCAGTGGGACCCTGTGGAGGTGCACATTTTCCCCTGATCTGGGAGGCCCTTGGTGAGCAGTAGGTCCCCCAAAGAGGTTGGGCTGTACCACCGTCGAACACTATGGGATAAACCGACAATAAGCAGTTCAAGCTGCCGTTTGAGTCTTGTAGACTCACATGTATAGCTGATTCGAGCTTGGAAGATCGGGAGCTGAGCCCCCAGGCCAGCGGAGGGACCGCACTGGTGTCAGACATTGCTCCATGTTACTGGATCTCAAACAGAGCTTGAATGCCATTGAGGTAATAAAAGATCTGCTCACCGACAGGTTTGACAGTCTGAAGGGGAAAGTGGGCAAACATGAAGAGTGCATTGACCAACATGAACATCGCACATCAGAAGTTGAGGATTCACATTCCTCAAATGGGGAGTGCTTACTCCAGTTGGAGAAGGTACTTGAGGTCATAGGCAACAAGAATGAGGACCTTGAGGCACAATCAAGATTAAAAAATGTGCGCATCCTAAGTGTTCCCAAGTTGAAGACGATAGACTGGATGAAAGGCTATGCTCCGGTCTCTCTTTGGGTTTGATTTCTCCCTCATGCTGATCGTAGAGAGAGCCCACAGGTCCCTGGGTCGGGTCCCTGGGTCAGCGGCTACCCCCTGGCGCCCCAGCATGCCCCGTCATTGGCAGGCTGCTAAATTATTGAGATCAAAACACCACGCGGTGCCTATCCAGGGATCGCCAGCCCATCTGATATCAGGGGAATAAGATCTCTTTCTTCCTTGATATCACATTAGCCGTGCAGACTTCCAGACACAAATTCCTTCTGGTGAAACATATACTGCAGAACTCCAGTGTTAAGTATTCTCTTCTCTACCCAACCAAACTTTGCATTTCACATCTGGAAAAAATCTATAACTTCACTGACCCCCAAGGTTGCTACCAAGTTTGCCAGAGGTCTCCCTTCTGCTGACCGCGGACCCCCGTCCTCTCCCAGAACCTCGGGACATTGACACCTCAGTGGTAACGACTGATGGGATACCTACTCTGACATGCACTCGGAGGTGGATGGAATTAGTGCTGGCAGAGTGAGAATAGCCTAGCAACTCTTTCCTTGGATGAGGGACTGCAGGCTGCACATGGCTTATTTTCCGTCCTTCTACTACCCCTCCAGTGTTATACGAAGATGCTGCACCACCGTCGAACACTATGGGATAAACCAACAATAAGCAGTCCAAGCTGCCCTTTGAGTCTTGTAGACTCACATGTATAGCTGATTCGAGCTTGGAAGATCGGGAGCTGAGCCCCCAGGCCAGCAGAAGGGACCGCACTGGTGTCACACATCGCTCCATGTTCCTGGATCTCAAACAGAACTTGAATGCCATCGAGACAATAAAAGATCTGCTCACCGACAGGTTTGACAGCCTGAAGGAGAAAGTGGGCAAACATGAAGAGTGCATTGACCAACATGAACATCGCACATTAGAAGTAGAGGATTCACACTCCTCAACTGGGGAGTGCTTACTCCAGTTGGAGAAGGTACTTGAGGTCACTCGCAACAAGAATGAGGACCTTGAGGCACAATCAAGATTAAACAATTTGCGCATTTGCTAAGTGTTCCCAAGTTGACTACGATAGCCTGGATGAAAGACTATGCTCCGGTCTCTCTTTGGGGTTGATTTCTCTCTCATTCTGATCGTAGAGAGAGCCCACAGGTCCCCGGGCCAGCGGCTACCCCCGGGCGCCCCAGCATGCCCTGTCATTGGCAGGCTGCTAAATTATTGAGATCAAGACACCACGCTGTGCCTATCCAGGGATCGCCAGCCCCTCTGATATCAGGGGAAAAGATCTCTTTCTTCCTGGATATCACATTAGCCGTGCAGACTACCAAACACAAATTCCTTCTGGTGAAACATACGCTGCAGAAATCCAGTGTTAAGTATTCTCTTCTCTACCCAACCAAACTTCGCATTTCACATCTGGAAAAAATCTATAATTTCACTGACCCCCAAGGTTGCTACCAAGTTTGCCAGAGGTCTCCCTTCTGCTGACCGCGGACCCCCGTCCTCTCCCAGAACCTCAGGCCATGACCGCCTCAGCGATAACGACTGATGGGATACCTACTCTGACAGACACTCGGAGATGGATGGAATTAGTGCTGGCAGAGTGAGAATAGAATAGCAACTCTTTCCTTGAATGAGGGACTGCAGGCTGCACATGACTTACTTTCAATCCCTCTACTACCCCTCCAGTGCTATACGAAGATGTTGCTTCTGGACTTCAAGCTATCTCTTTGAAATTTCCTCCCGGGCTACCCAGCCTTCCTCAGACTGAAGTATGCAGGGGCTCCTTGATGCCTCCTGAGATGATTCCCTTCCTTATTAATATTATGTTGCATGTAAGCAGAGTTGGTTGTGGTGGGTGGGGAGTGCTTCTTGGCTTGATTGGGGGGGGGCAAAGTGGGAAGGAGGTTGTGCCTTGTTGAACCGTTTCTGATGTCCTGTTCCAATTTGTTCCACCCCCCTCATTGATGCCATTCAGCAATGTGTCTCTCCCTTCTTACACGGGGTGCAACTGCCGGAGTATTGAGATGCCTCCGGTTAAGTGCGTGACCTGGAACATCAGGGGGCTCAATGATAGGCTTAAGGCATGGCATGTCCTGGCGTATTTACAGCATCATAATATTGATATCTGCCTGTTGTAGGAGCTGCATCTGACGGAAGCGACCCAAATGCACCTGCGAGCGGGCTGGATCGCGGAACAACATGTGACATATTACTCTAACTATGCACAGGGGGTTTACAGTACTGACTGTTAAGGGCCTTCCATGGCATATGCGATGCGTGCTATGCGACAAGCAGGGTCAGTACAATATACTGGCGGGTACATTATAGGGACACCCCTTGACATGAATTTCAGTTTACCGCCCCAATGTAGATGAGCCCCTCTATTTTGCCGAGGTGTGGTGACTGGCTGGAACGGTGGACCCGGGGATGATTCTGTGGGGTGCAGACTTTAATGTGGTGCCCAATGCAAGCGTGGACAGAACAAGTGACTCTCGACGCCTGCACCCGAGTGTTGCTGCACAACTGTGCATCATAATGACAGACAATAACCTTACGGATATCTGGCGATCCTGTTGTTTTAGCAGCAAAGAAGGCATATGCATGGTGTGTACAGATAATATGGTGTGAAAAATTGAATATTGGTTGGCCAAAAGGGATGTGGTCACCTGGACCACCAATATCCTGAACCTCCTGTGGACACTGTCTGACCATGCCCCAGTCTTGCTGAGATGATCTCCCCTTAGTAAATTTTGTGCACATTCTCCTGGCGATTACTGGCTGGCGCTCTCCACACCCAGGTGTTCCATATGAGGTGAGGTCGGCCCTTGTTGAATATTTTGAACACGCCACACAATCAGTCTCCTCCTCATCCACCCTATGGGAGGCTTTTAAGGTAGTGATCTGTGGGGTCTGCATGGCTAAGCAGGTTGGAGAGCGCAGGGCGCTGACAGGGAATCTGGCCCAGCTAGAGGTGGATATTCAAGCCTTAGAACGTCAATGCTTTCACACATGCAGAGAGTCCACAATCCTTTGCAAGCTTTCAGAATACGATGAAGTATTGCATAGGGAAACACATTATCTGGGGAGGGAGGCACAAGCTTGGCACTATGGAGAGGGACAAAGCTCTGGCATGACAATTGCCAGCCTGCTGGGCAAACCCTGGGTGCGTGATTATATAGTTAAATTACTAGATGATCATCAGAATGTAGACGCTGGGTTGGACTCTATACAGTGCACTTTTACCTCCTTCTTTTCCAACCTATACACATCCTTCCAGCCTCTGTTCCCTGACCTGGTTCTGACTTGGACTCTGTGCAGCTACTTTGGCTAGAGGAGGGTCACTGGTGCTTCCTTGAAGAACCCTTCACAATGGAGGAAGTCATCCAGGTCATGTGAAGTCTGCTTGGAGATAAAGCCCCAGGCCTGGACAGCTTCACCCTCGCCTTTTATAATGAATATCCTCCTATCATTGCCCCTCACCTCCTGAATATGTATGAGGAATCCCTATCGAGGGGAGTGCTCCCTCCTTCCCTTAAGAAGACCCCTATTGTCACCATTTTAAAACAGGAAAAAGATCACCAGCACTGTAAATCCTACAGACCTCTTTGTATGATCAACACGGATAGTACAATTCTGGCCAAATTGATAGCTTCATGGCTCCTCCCTCTCTTGCCGAGCATCATACGTACCGACCAATCTGATGTTGTACCTGGCCGTTCAATAGCTCACAACCTGCGCACTTTCTTTGCTCTCCTACAAGCTATCGACCCTGGCATGGGCGCTGTTGCAATGATTTTAGACACCACGCGTTTGATTTATTCAGATGGTCCTACCTTTTCCAGGTGTTCAATCAATCAATCAGCATTTGTAGAATGCGGCATTGTTACTCCTGGGGGTATCTGGGTTCTGGGGTGCAAGGTCTCAGTTGAAAAGCCATCTCTTGAGGAATAGGCTGGAAGAGAGAAGAGACAAGCAGAAAAAGGCAAACAGAAGGCAGAAAAAAGTGCAAGCAGAAAGGGCAATACAGAGGGCAGATAAACAAGCATAAAAAACAAAACTGAGCATAAGAGGGCAAACAGAGTGCAGAAACATTAGCAGTAAAGGCTAAAAAGAGGGCAGAAAAACAATCGGAAAAATCCAAAACAGAGGGAGTAAAACTAGCAGTAGAGGGCAAAACAGAGCAGAAGAGGGCAAAACAGAGGGCAGAAAACAAGCAGAAAAGGCTAAACAAAGGCCAGGAAATGAGCAGAAAAAGGCAAAACATAAGGAAGAAAAACGAGCAGAAAAGGCAAAACAGAGGGCAGAAAATGAGCAGGAAAGACAAAACAGAGGAAGCAGAGGAGGCACAAACAGAGGGCAGCAGGTAGACAGGCAGCAGAGGGTAGCAGACTGTGGGAAAGCTGAACAGGAGACGGTCACAGCGGGAGCTGGCACCAGGACCTGGATATTGATGCGCCTTGGGATTGGAGAAAAGTTTATATAGCTGATTGCCCGTCTTAACGCTCAGCACATGGTCTGCCTTAGGATCAATGGAGCAGTAACTCCCACCAGCAGGGATGCACTTGGTCACCCATATTATTCGTGATCACAATGAAACCCCTGGCAGATAGACTGTGGGTGCAACAAGTGAGTTGCCATAATCGAATCTTGATGGAACCTCACGTGCCACTTCTGTTGGGGGGCTTCCAACTTCTATGGACACTGTTGACTAAAGAACCCCATAAGCACTACTTTTGCAGAGAGATTGATAGAAACACTTTGCCATTGCTAAGATTCATTCAGAGATTTACTTTCCACCCTACAAGAATAATTTTCGGAGGATAATTTTTTTAGCTCGTCTACTTTTGCTCCACGTTGTATGCTCTGTTACCTGATGATAGAGAACCTGTTGTGCACTTTCCATAGACCACCTTTTCACTGGAAATAGTAACCCGGCGAACTCCGCCCAAGCTTAGTCAGGGCCTCTGTTTGATCTTCCTCCGTTGCCTCATAAAAAAGCCACTAGCATCAATATGTACCCCCAGATACTTGTATAAATGTTCCTCCACAGGCTTGTTGCCATTGGAAAGCCAGCAACCTCCCTGGTACTTTGTCCTACCGAACGTAATTACCTTACTTTTCTTCAAATTCACCTCCAAGTTATTAATAATTGCGTAGGTGTGTAGTTGGTTTAACAAGCATTGTAACCCTACTCATGTGGAACTGTGAGGGGTAACTGTTGATGGAATCAGGGGATTGTGGCAAATCGGAAATAAACAGGTTAAAACGTAGGGAGTTAACACACACCCCTGCTTTACACCCCTGAGGTGGGAGTTTTCCCGGATAAATGGGCATCACCCCCAAGTTTAATACAAATCCAGGTGTTGGAATGTAACTGGATTATGGGCTCCAGTAGTTTCGAGGGGATTTCCCACTTCTTTTAATTGGACCAGAGAACCCCCCCCCCCTTGGTACTTAGTCAAAACCTGCATTAAAGTCAACAAAATAGCAATACAGCAAAGAATGTGAAGAGGTTGTCTTGTCCATCAAATCACTGCACGGATGCTTTATTATCTTGTTTTCCAGATTGTTTACTAGGGCTGTACACTATGACCTGAGTGCCTTACTAACTTGCAATCCACTCACTGCTGCCTACTATTCTGTTTTCAACAGTGTGTATACTCACCCTCTGGGGTGTTATAATCTTATTCGAATCGTCATTGCACGGCTTCAATATTATTGCTTCCTGATTGTTTTAGTGTGCATACTCCTGTGCGTTTACTACCCTATACGGTTTTCAACAGTGTGTTTATCCTACCTACTGTTTCTGTAAAGCGCTCTGATATCTGCAAAGATCTTGTTTGCGCTATATAAAACTTTAAATAAATAAATAAATAAATAAATATCTGATTTCGCTGTAATAACTGTTTGATTCCTTGGAATGAGCCTCTTTGATTCTACCCACAGATCTAGATCCTCCAGAAGCAGGCACAATTAACCTGTGGATACTCTGATCTTATCTCGAGCCCCCTTTACAAATGTGGTGGATTATAGCCCCATGCCACAATTCAGGTTTAGTTGAACTCCTCAGGCAGTAATCAAAGAGTGTAGAGAGCCATCCTGCCGAAAACGGGAATTTCCTGTTTGAAAAGGGCCTGAGGCCATTGGACCCTAGGGCCCATCTGTTCCTGTCTTCAATATTATGTGGTTGAGCCGACTTATCAGAGGGGGCAGATCCATGGCTGGAAAAAGCAAGCAATCTTGGTCTTGGTGAGGGGCTTGAGTGGAAATTACATTTGGGCTTTGAATGCCCCTATCCCTCAAAAAGTCTTCATCCTTGCCAAAAAATGCCTGGTGAGGAAGGATGCCCATTCCAATTCGGTGATATTCACACAGCCCAGCCAACTGGTTCCGTTCATTCGCATATTCACCAAGACCCAAAGAATCCTGGATTTAGGATTCTTACTTGCACATGAGAGTTGCCCAGAAGTGTTGTAGACATTTTTGCTTCCCTGTAAAAATTGGCTGCCTATAGATTTTCTGCACCAACTTAAATACATCAATCAACTCTTTTGCTCCAGGATTTTTCCAAACCCCCCTCAGGGCCCTGTTACGGCTGTCTTTAGATCCTGAATTGTTGTTGTGATGGCAGTTGTCTTGAAAGAGCTGAGCTGTCAACCTGGTCAAGAAAAGTTAATGACCAGTCGGGTGATGAGTCTCGTCCATTCTATAATCGGAGGCCCATTACATTCCCAGCTTCATGTAGGAACTTTGAAGATTCTGTCATGATGGTATCACTGACAGTGTCACACCAATTTAGGTGCTTAAGATACTCACTGTGTATTCCTTTACATGTAATGCCATCCGAGGCATGATAAGAGAAGTTGGAATTTATGGTGATGATCTGGGGATGATGATCACTGTCTATACTTGGAGCCATACAATAGCTTTCTATGGAATAAATCATTTCCATTTTACAAATTGTACAGTCTTGATAGGAGCAAGTATTTTCAGCGGTTCTTGACCAATTTGGTGGTATGTCTTGCAGAAATTGACCATTCAATACTTTACAGCCCACACTGTTAATTTGCAGAACCAAGAGTTCACCTAACGAGCTTCATGAACAACCCCATGGCCTGGATTGTTTGATGATGGTGATGTTGTGAGATCTCCCTGGAAGAGACCCATCAAAGTCCTTATGATGATCATGATTAAAGTCCCTGGTTATCACACAGTCTCCCTGGGATAGTCCCTACCTAAATTGCATATGATCAATATTAAGGGGCCCATTAGGATGTCTGGTGGATCGCATGGCGGTGGCGATCCGCCAGACATCCTTAGCCGCCCGCCACCCACTTCCCCCCTGCTATATTACTATGGCGGGGGACCGCTGCGGACGGAAAGACCATCCGCCGCTTTTCCACCCGGTCGCCTTGCGACCGGGGCGGAAAAGGTTTAATATGGTGGCGGTGTCTATCAGACACCGCCAGCCATATTACAATGGACCAAAACAGATGCCTTTCCGTGGCGGCAATGCCGCCACGGAAGGGCAGGCGGTCTTCACTTCGGGGGCCCCCTGCGGGCCCCCATGGTGAAGGTGAGGTGGGCGGTGCACATGGGGGGTACCTGTGGTACCCCCTGCATTTGCATACGCAATGCGGCAGGCAACGCGCGGTGCCTGGCTCTTTGTGTATGCAAATGCATACATGCATTTTTAGCATTGTGGCGGGCGGTGCTGAGAGCACTGCACGCCACAATGTTAAAAATGCAGGATGCACCCGCCACTGTGGCGGGCGCATCCTAATACCCCCCACGGGACCTCCCATTATCCGATAGGATGGCTGGCGGACTAAGTCCACCCGTCATCCTAATGACCCCCTAAAGGTTTGGGTTTTGACCTCTTCTTCCCATTTGCGCACGGATTGATGAAGACATTGATCAGCAAGAGGGGACACTGTAATCTCCAACTGCTAATCTTAATTCCTAACAACAAGCTCTCTTGTAGCGTTATTGGATCAGTGTTCCCTTGCAGTTTAACTGAGGTGTATATAGATAAGCCACCTTTTGATCTACCATACTTGTGCTCTCTAAGAGCCAGCTTCCAGTGCTCAATAAAGCCCGTTATCGGACAAGTCAGCTCAGCCCATGGGGGACTGTAGTTTCTGCGGGAGCCCATTGATGTTCCAAGAACACAGGGATAGCAAAAGCAGCTTGGAGCAGGGTGGGGGCCTGGAGTCAATTCAGTCAAAACGTCTGTGGGACAGGACTGTGAGCAGCCAATTCTAATCATTCCTTAGGAGGTTGGTGGTTGCTGCTCTTTGTTCACTTTTTTTCTGTTACCCCTTAGATCTCTTCTTAACCTGTCCCTTTCCACTGCAACAGTTCCTGATGCTTGGAAACAGGCTTTGGTCTCCCCGATTATAAAAAAGCCGACGCTGGATCCATCCAAACCGGAGAATTTCAGGCCAATATCCCTTCTCCTATAATGCAGAACAATCATTATGCCCTTGTAGAAATACCCATTGTATATATATCTACCTTCAGGCCTAAACAACCAGTGACCTCTGAGTGAATATTCTGGAACGATGCTATTGGCCTCCAGTACCAACTCTTAAAGGATCGTGTCGCTTATGTTTAGGTGAGAGTGTGGGTTTCATCTAGTATACGTATATTCTTTACTCCCCTCCTCTTATGCCATGGTCCTCTTTTAGCAATGATTTCCACATTGAACGATGTTTGGAGGATATGAAGTGACTTGTGTCATTTCCAAATGGGAAAAGAATGATTGACTAAAACATTATTTGTACATCACTGTTGCATCAACCAATTAAAGAGTTCCCTTGTCTGGGGTAATTGTATAGGGCACCAATTCCGAAAGTATAACTAGGAGATGGTCATATATTTGGCTAATGCAAACTGTGAATATAAATACGTCCTGAGTATCACTGAGACATAGGAGATAAAAAATATAGAGAATATGAACAAGTGTCCATAGTAAACAGATCCTGATATGATATTATTTTGCCCCTTATCCAGGGAAAGTGAATTCTTTCTTGTACGGAAAACCCCTACTAAGAAGTCCTGAGGAAGGTGCGACATTATCAAGTGCAAAGCACCGAAACGCGTCGACGCATTTTTTCACGAGAGAATCCACTCCTAGCTTAAACACACCGGATGCACATGCATTATTGTCACATGTGTGTTACAGTATATATGTTACCTTTAGCTAGTGGATCTAGGAATCAATAGTGGTAAAAACATCTAAGTACCACCGTTTTAAAGGGGTCTTTTTTCTTGTTTCTTTATTCCATGTATTGTTTTTAATAACGAAATCCTTGTGTCTATGATGTGCAATGTAATGTAAATTTTTTTAAAGTCTCATATTGTTCATTGATATTGTGTTGATTAACTTTTACTTTTCAGGGAAAGTTCCTTTGAAATTTTAAATGTATGTATTTTTATTGTAAACCAATGCTTTATTTTAATAAAAAATAGATTGTTAACAAATATTTTTCTTTGTGGGAATCATTATACAAATCTTTTTCCTTTTGACAGTGATCCATAGTAACCTGTAATTCAAGTGCTATGGTGTAACTGTACGGGTATAGATATCACGGGCTAACTAACACACCCCAGGGATTTCTTTTTGACTTGTTGTCGTTTGTGCCCTGGTCCCTGGTGACAGTGGGGTAACCTCTCTTTTTGAAATCAATATCCCTTCTCCCCTGGGTGGCTAAACTCACTGAAGCCCATGCCAACTCTGTGCTTGAACAATTTGTGCACCAAAATGACATCCTGGACCCATCCCAAAATGGGTTCAGACCGGGCCACAGCACAGAATCTGCATTGTTGGCTACTACCGAATACCTCCGAGAGATCCTCGACGCCGGTCAGAGTGCAGCGCTGATCCTGCTTGATCTCAGCGCTGCCTTTGACACGGTCTCGCACGGGATCCTGCTCTGCCGCCTGGAGGAATTTGGTATTTGGGATCGTGCCCTGGAATGGTTCCGGTCATTCCTTCAGGACAGATCTTTTCGGGTTACTGCCCCTCCTTTCCTGTCCAAGTCTCACCATATCGGTCAGGGTGTCCCCCAGGGCTCAGCGCTTAGCCCGTCCCTTTTTAATCTTTATGTGCAGCCGCTTGCTGCGATCACCAGAGAGTGGGGCTTGACGCTGGTATCATATGCTGTTGATACTCAGCTGGTCGTCACACTCTCTGAGAGTCCATCTGTCGCTGCTACAAGATTTAGGGACGGAATAGCTGCAGTTGCTCACTGGATGACCAACAACTGTCTCCAGCTGCATGCCGGTAAAATGGAGATTCTGCTGTTGGGGAAGAATATGACCTTGTGGAACGAGCACTGGTGGCCTCCCTCTTTAGGTCTGATGCCTGTTCCTAAGGCTTCAGTGAAAAACTTGGGTGTCTGGATGGATTCCTCACGGGGCCTCCAGACCCATACCAAGAGAGTGGCAGCGACTTGTGTAGGCCTGTTAAGGAGCCTTCGCCCCATCTTGGGCTTCTTTGAACCCGCTATGCGTCAGCTTGTGGTTCAAGCTATCATCTTGTCACGCTTAGACTATGCCAGCGTTTTACTGTTAGGTGCCAACAAAACTGAAGTAGCCCGTTTTCAGAGAGTTCAGAACTCGGCTGCTTGGACCCTGGTTGGTCTTCCCCGGAGATGCTCTGCCAGAGCTATGATTAAAAAATTGCACTGGCTTCCAGTGGAATCTCGTATTAAATTTAAGGCACTTTGTCTGGCATTCAAAATTCTTAAACTTCAGAGCCCGGCCATTTTGCGCCCTCTCTTGGCTCCTTATGTCCCGCAACGCAATTTAGGCTCCCTTGGTCAGCACCTTGCACTCATCCCTAGGAGCAGGCTCTGCCGTATGGGTGGACGCTCTTTTCGGGTGCTGGGAGCCAGGCTCTGGAATTCCCTTCCGGTTGCCATTCGCGGTATTGAGAATCTGCTTGCTTTTCGTAAAGCTGTGAAGAACTTCCTGTTCTCCTCCTCTTAAGGCTTGTGCCCTGTTTGGCCCGCTCCATCCATACCACTTTTATTGATCGCTAGCGCCGGACGCCTCTTTGCTGGGGCAGCTGTCGCGCTCTTAAAACTAATAACATAACATAACATTTTAACGCCACAGCCATGGGCATTTTTTAAGATTGAATAGGGTTTCTTCCTGCAGGTCTTTAAGGGGATCTGGGGTTTCCCCAACACTGCTGGATAACCAGTCACAGCTGGAAAACCATGGGCAGATCATAATGCCCCCTGTGTTGAATGCCTCTGATCGAGATAGTATTGACTGGGCAAGAGTGGGCGAGGCAAACGTTGCTAATGTAGCTTCTGAAGTTTGAAAACCCTTGGGGGGGTAGACAATAATTTGACGCAATATCACATGTGTCTATGCCACTCAGCCCATGAATAGCCTTCAGTAACCTTTGAATTTTCCCCCTATTTAAAATGTCATGTGGGCCTTGAGAGTGATATTCCTGAATGAAAAACCATTTGGAGTTTAAAGGTTGTGGTACGGCTTCCTGCTATAAGCCATGCGGCCTGGGTGGATCCTGTTTCACCTGAGGTGACACCAATATTGTTCCCTGAGAGGGCCGATCCTGTGAGTCATGCGGGGGAGCTACATTTTTTGTGTTAGGTCTTAGTGTCTTTATAATCGTTATTCGAAGAGTATCCTTCCAGGGCTTTGTGGTGCCCCAGGGCCAGCAGCCGCCGGGCTGTCTAGGTGGATCTCAGATGAATTTTGCAATGACCTCTGTCGGACGCCTTCCTCGCCATTGAGTTGAGCAAGCTCTGTTCTTTTGCTTACAAACAGCAGAAACAGTTTGCGACTGGCAGAAGAGGTGTTGCTACTGGTCTTGTTTTGCTGTTTTCTGAGTGTTTTCCTTTCCCTCTTACTGAGGGGACATGGCAGCTGGAGTTAATTGGAAACCATTTTTCCAAGGACTGGCTTGATCATTGAGGTCGGAGTTTCTGCTAAAAGTACCAAAGATGGTGACCCTGAGAGCTCAAGATTCAAGATTATTAACCTACTTTTTGTATTGCTTGGGGGGAGGAATGATGACTGCAGTTCCTCTGAGGCAGTTTTTCCAGGGGGCAGTCAGAGCCATTATAGGCCTGGGTGACAGCAGCATTAACAGCTGTGGAGGGGCTGGACACTGTCTGGGGAAGCTCGGGCTCCAGGCTGAAACCAGTTGGGGAGTTACACATGTGGGTTGTTGGAGTTGGCCAGAGCCACCAGGGAGACCTTGATTTCAGTCAGGACTGCACTAAGAAGCATCAGAAGCGAAGACAAGATGTCTCTGATGGGGGAACAGCAGCAAACAGACTAAACAAGATTGGTGGTTGATTGTGCTCTAAGGATCCATTTATTTAGATTGTCAAGCTTGTTTTCTATCCCTGCCTTGAAAACAGCTAGGAGTTCAGGAGGTCAACTTGTACATCCAGTTTATGTGAATGATAATTTAAGGCAGTGACGGTTAATTGTAGTGTTTGACCAAATTGTTCTGGGTGAAGCGTGGTTGTGTCAGGAACAGTTTTATCTTGCAGACCAGGGCTCCAAGTGGACTCTGTCAGGAAGAAGGCCAGTCCAAAAGGGATTGATGATTTATTTCCATGCCACAAGATCTACAAACAGGGTTTCCTGAACTGTCCAAATTGGGTGGTTTCGTAGGTGATTAATATTATATTTGCTGCTGGACCCTGAGTCCATTGGGCAGCCGGTAGACTGATGATACAGTCCACACCTGTTTCCTGCACTGGATCCGTCCAAGGACTGGCTGCTTGATTTGAGTCGCCTCTGGTTTGGAAGCATTGCACGTCCTGATGAAGAGGTTCCTACGGGGGGAAAACAGCATCTGAGGGAACAAATGGGGAGTCTCTTAATGCAACTGTTGGTGAAAAATTGTAAGAGGATATGGCTTCCTGGGGGGTGCGGGGGGGGGAACTGTTGACCAGTCTGCTCCTTTACAGCTGTTAGAACCATATCAGCAACTTCTTTCATGGCCTCTGCCAGGTGGGCTCCAACACCCTCCGCCACAAAGCTCCTCATGGATCTAGTGCGATCTGGAAAAAGTGATGGGGTGGATGTACTATGGCCTGAAATTTAAAAGTTGGAGGCCTATCTTTCTACTGCACCGGACTGATTTGAGTGGGAAGGTCACCCTAGCTTCCTGGGGTGACGCCTGCACTATCTATGGTAGAGGATTTTTTAAAGTAATCCCAGAGCAGTTCTCACAGGGGTGCCTGGAGTACCAATCACTCCGCTAGTGTCTAAAGGAGCCGTCAAAATGTGATTGGAGGCTGTGGTTGGTTCTGAATTCCTAGTTCATCAGAGCAGCATCCAATGCAGGAGACTGAGCTGGTATAGACGGTGAAGAGCACTGTTGACTGGGCTCCAGGTCTGATGGAAGAGGTTTCCCCATCGCACAAGGAGCTCCCACACTGCCCAACTAGTTCTTCATGCACCTTAGGGCAGGTAGGGGCTCCTTCTTCGTCCTGCTCGACTTCATAGTTCCCAACTCCCAGGCTCCGGGGCCTGCTTCTAATAGCACCGCCTCACCTCCCTTCTGGGATGGTCTTCAACCGGATACAAGGAAAGGGGCATGACTACCCTATCTTCAGTGGATTAGGGTGCCTTGGCCGATACTTTGAAGAAGAATGGGCTCAGTGTACTCACGAAGTACTCACTTCTGGCTGATTGCTTATGTAATGCTGCCTAATGTTACATAAGAAGAGAGGACTGTTGTTTTAACCGCAAGCAGCTTAGATCATTGATAAGCCAGGCAGGTATTGTAAATTGTTGGCTGCGAGGCCCTGTGATGAGATCCAGCGGAGTTGGCCACCACCCCGCGTGCAAGCCGCACCAACCAAACGCTGGCCACTTCCGCACTTCAGACCTAGCGCGCCAAACACCAACAGCGGCTACAGAAATTGGTTACAACAGGAGGGGGAGGGGGAACATCTTCACTCACCCACTCTGATCTGGTCTTAGTCCTGGTTGCTTTCAGGTGCTTTAAGCCACATGGGGAGGATTGTGCAGCTGATAGGAGGCTGATAAGAGGTGGACCCAAGATGTCACCGTCTTCTTTCCTTCTTCTTCCCGGGCTAGCAGTTTACCAGCACCCAATCAACAAAGCCACAAGCCCCATTAGGCCGGTAAACAGACTTGTGGTGCAGCGTAGAACAAGCTGCACCGTGTCGCCAGCTTTTCCGCATCTAAGACGGCCATACCAGCCTGCTGTCTTGGTGTATTAGTGCATGGAAAACAGAGACTGCCACATTTGTGTGATTAATAGTCTCTGTACCCTTGCTGTTGGGGGCTGACGATTACTTTAATTATAGCTGATAATCGTGTGGCCAGTGTTTTAGCAAATATGTTTGCATCTACATTCATTGGTGATATAGGTTGTTATGATCCTCTTTTTCAGGCAGGTTCCATTTTGTTGGCAAAACTGCAGTATCCGTTAAATTCCAGGAAGCCGATATTTCACACCCTGGATCTATATCAGAGATGAGATTAAGAAAACAACAGGGGCTATGATATTGACTGGGGATTGCTTCTTCCCCTGCAACTTTCCCCTAGGCTAAAGCTTGCATGGCCAATTTGACCTCCCCTAGGGTTATATCCCTGTTCAATCAATCAATCAATCAATCAAGGCATTTATAGAGCGCACTACTTACCCAGAGGGTCTCAAGGCGCTAGGGGGGGGGGAGGGGGGTGCCACTACTGCTCGAACAGCCAGGTCTTGAGCTTCTTCCTGAAGGAGAGGTGGTCTTGGGTCAGGCGGAGGTCGGTAGAGAGGGTGTTCCAGGTCTTGGCGGCCAGGTAGGAGAAGGACCTTCCTCCTGTTGTCGCTCTTCGGATGCGGGGGACGGCGGCGAGAGCGTGGTTGGTCGATCGGAGGTGACGTTTGGGAGCGTAGAAGTTGAGGCGGTTGTTGAGGTAGCTCGGGCCTTGGTCGTGTAGGGCTTTGTGTGCGTGGGTGAGGAGACGGAAGGTGATTCTTTTGTTGACGGGGAGCCAGTGCAGGTCTCTCAGATGTCCGGAGATGTGGCTGCGTCGGGGGATGTCGAGGATGAGTCTGGCTGAGGCGTTCTGGATCCGTTGGAGTCTCTTCTGGAGCTTGGCGGTGGTTCCGGCGTAGAGGGCGTTGCCGTAGTCTAGTCGGCTGGTGACGAGGGCCTGGGTGACCGTCTTCCTGGTCTCGGTGGGGATCCACCGGAAGATCTTCCGTAGCATGCGCAGGATGTTGAAGCAGGATGCGGAGACGGCGTTGACTTATCTGGTCATGGAGAGGGAGGAGTCCAGGATGAAGCCCAGGTTGCGTGCGTGGTCTGTCGGTTTGGGTGCGGTGCCCAGGGCGGGGGGCCACCAGGAGTCATCCCAGGCAGAGGGCGAGGAGCCCAGGATGAGGACTTCCGTCTTGTCTGAGTTCAGTTTCAGGCGGCTAGTCATCATCCACTCGGCTACGTCTTTCATCCCTTCGTGGAGGTTGGTTCTGGCGGCGGCGGGGTCGTTGGTCAGGGAGAGGATCAGCTGGGTGTCGTCGGCGTAGGAGATGATGTTGAGGTTGTGCTGGCGTGCGATGGCCGCAAGGGGGCTGATGTAGACGTTGAAGAGGGTGGGGCTGAGCGAGGAGCCCTGAGGAACGCCGCAGATGACTTCCGTGGCTGCTGATCTGAACGGTGGTAGGCGGACTCTCTGTGTCCTTCCGGCGAGGAAGGAGATGATCCACTCCAGTGCCTTCTCCTGGATTCCGATGTTGCTGAGGCGCTGCACTAGGGTGCGGTGGCAAACAGTGTGGAACGCCGCGGAGAGGTCAAGGAGGATGAGGGCCGCTGTTTCACTGTTGTCAAGCAGGGCTCGGATGTCATCGGTGGCAGCGATGAGGGCGGTCTCGGTGCTGTGGTTGGCTCGGAAGCCAGACTGTGAGGGGTCGAGGGATCCATTCGTCTCGAGGAAGGCGGCCAGCTGCTTGTTGACGGTCTTCTCGATGACTTTGGCTGGGAACGGGAGGAGCGAGATGGGGCGGTAATTCTTGAGTTCGGTGGGGTCCGCTGGTGGTTTCTTTAGTAGAGCGCTGAGTTCGGCGTGCTTCCAGCTCTCCGGGAAGGTGGCGGTGTCGAAGGAGGCGTTTATGATGTCCCGCAGGTGGGGTGCGATGACAGCGTCGGCCTTGTTGAAGATGTGGTGGGGGCAGGGGTCGGTCGGAGATCCGGAGTGGATAGAGTTCATCGTGCAGATGGTGTCTTCTGTGTTGATCTGGGTCCAGGCGCAGAGGGTGGTGGTGGGGGGCGTTGGAGCGGTCATGGGGAGCGTTGTTTGTGGGCTGAAGCTGTTGTGTATGTCAGCGATCTTGTTGTGGAAGAAGGAGGCGAGGGAGTTGCAGAGGTCTTGCGACGGGGTGATGTCGTTGCTTCCGGCGTTGGGGTTGGAGAGCTCTTTCACGATGTTGAAGAGTTCCTTGCAGTTGTGTGCGTTGTTGTCCAGTCGGTCCTTGAATGCTGTTTTCTTGGTGGCGCGGATCAGTTGATGGTGCTTCCGGGTGGCGAGCTTGAGGGTGGTCATGTTGTCCGGTGTAGGCTCCCTTCTCCAGGCTTTCTCGAGGGCTCGGCAGTTCTTCTTGGAGCTCTTGAGTTCGTCGGTGAACCATGGGGCCTTCTTGCTGCCGGGTCTGCTAGGCGGGGTCCTCAGTGGGGCGAGGTCGTCTGCGCAGTTGCTGATCCACTTCGTGAGGTTGTCGGCGGCTTGGCTGGGGTTCGCTGAGCTGGCGGGAGGGTGCTGGCTCAGGGAAGCGGCGAGCTGGTCAGCTATGATCTTGTTCCAGTTTCTTCGAGCGACCTGTTGCTGGTGGTGGTGGATCGTGGATCTTCTGAAGGTGAAGTGGACGCAGCTGTGGTCCGTCCAGTGGAGTCCGGTGGCGTGGCTGAAGATGATGTCCTTGCTGGATGAGAAGACAGCGTCGAGTGTGTGTCCGGCGAGGTGGGTGGGGGTGGTCACCAGCTGCTTGAGACCGAGGTTGTCGAGGTTGTCAAGCAGGGTGGTGGTGTTGCGGTCGTTGTTGTTCTCCAGGTGGAAGTTGATGTCCCCCAGGAGGATGTAGTCAGCGGAGGGGAGGGCGTGTGTGCGTGGTCCCGTGGGTCGGTAGATGAGGGTGCCTCTGAGGGTGGTTTTGGGGTCCGTGTGGATCTGGAAATGCAGGTGTTCGGTGGTTTTCAGGGTGTCGTCGGTGTTGGTCGTGATGCAGATGGTGTCCCTGTAGATGATGGCGATGCCTCCTCCAGTCTGGTTGCCGCAGTCTCTTCGGGTGATCTTGTAGCCCTCTGGGATGGCGATGGCGATGTCGGGCGCTGAGGAGTCGTTCATCCAGGTTTCCGTGAGGAAGGCGACGTCAGGAGCCGTGGTATCGAGGAGGTTCCAGAGTTCGATGGTGTGTCTGTGGACGGAGCGGGTGTTGAGTAGGATGCACTTGAGGTGGTTGCTGCTGGTGTTCAGCTTGGCGAGTGCTGGTGCGGGGCAGGTTCGGTTGCAGGAGAACTCGCAGGCGTGACAGCTGAAGGGTCCGTGGGTTCGTCTCGGGGTGGCTTGGTGGCATCCCGGGATTCGGCCGGTGTTGAGTGCGTTGAGGGTGGCGGCGTCGTACGTCCGGCGAGTGGGCTGGCATCTTCGGGGGCCAGGGGTCCTGGCGCTGGGCGCGGTCCAGGCACGGACGGGCGCAGACGGGCTTACCTTTGGCGCGCCTTCGGCGCACAATCGGCGCGCCCGCTGCACGTTACTGCTGCGCGTGCGCACGGTCGCCATTTATGGCGAAGTGCAGGGAGGGAGGGGCAGCTGGGAGGCGGGAGCGGGGAGGAAGGGGGCGTGGCTACACTCCCCGGCGGCGGGAATCAGCAGCGGGGAGCGGGGTGCGGGTGCAGGGGTAGGCTGCACAATGGGGGGGAAACTAGGGGCAGCACGGGGAAAAAAGTATCAGGGCACAAAAAAACAAACACTACAGCAGGAACAGGCAGGCAGAGGAGCCCAACTCGGCGAGAGCAGCAGGCGGGGGCGTGGCCTGAGGGCGGATCCGAGGGCGGGAAGGCTCTGTGAGGCAGGCTGAATCGGCAGGCGGGGGCACACGCAGCAGCTGGTGGCCGTGCGGCGCGGGGGTGTCCTACAAGTAGGTCACACTCACCTGTGCCGCACGGTCGCCATTTATGGCCAAGTGCAGGGAGGGTGGGGCAGCTGGGAGGCGGGAGCGGGGAGGAAGGGGGCGTGGCTACACTCCCCGGCGGTGGGAATCGGCAGCGGGGAGCGGGGTGCGGGTGCAGGGGTAGGCTGCACAATGGGGGGGAAACTAGGGGCAGGCACAATGGGGGGGAAACTATTAAGTTCTGCAATCTTTGCCCTAATCAGCTGGTGTATGGTAACAGTATCTCAAAAGGTTTTAATATCTCTGTTCGGGCATTCAGACTCCAACATATATAGAGATTGATAGAAATCTAGGAACTGTTGAAGTATAGCAGGTCCGTCATACTGCACCTGCCCCTGATTGTCACAAATACACATATTCATATTTTGAGTTTGCTTTTCTTTGATTTTGATTATGAGATTCCTCATATTCGTATTGTAAGCTTCACTGCATTTTATTCGAGGCTGACAATTTTTCCCTGAATGCGCCAATTACCATGCTACAGTATTTAATCATAGAAAAAATCTCTCTTCGATGGAGTAAGACTATATATTGATTTAGCCTAATTAGCTCTATATAGTGCATTGCAGATTGAAGGGACTGTGCTATATTTAGCTCTGTGGTGAACTTGATAGTAATCCCATAAATATGTGCCTTTAATGCTTCCCAAACTATATGATGAAACTTGTAATGAATACTATAAATTCTTGTAGAGAAGTGGTCATTATATACTTATATGTAGGGGGCCAAGAGTAACATGTGCAGGAAGATCCACCTTTCAACTTAACGTTCCATTATGGCTACGTACTCTTAATCATACCCGGATTGGCTCTATAATTAGTAGAGTCCATTTTATAGTCCATTATACAGTTAGTTAGAAGCCCCAATGTAGGAAGGGGGAGGCTCTAGTTGGCGCAGTGCAACACTAGCGACAAGCAGGGACTCTCTCTTCCTCGTCAGGGCTGAGGGTTACCTTCCAGACAACCTCTGCTTACCCTCTAGGTAGTGTGGCTTAAGCAGTCGTAGGCTAATCTTTGGGGCACATAGGGTTAAACACTTGCAATAGTACACCTTTACAACCAACCCACCACACAACGAGACCAGACTGTATTCTGTAAAAATATATATCTTTATATAGATTTTAAGCAGGCTTGTGAATACAGTCAACGTACTTTACGATAACGGTTGCAAATTACTCAGTTCAGGTTACCACAGTTCTTTCTAGCAGTTTTAAGCGTTCTCTTAGGGCCCTCAGGCCGATGTCAACAAAGTTCTTGTGGAGCAGGCGGCTCTCAGGGGATCTGTCCCATGTCGCGATGCCTTCCCGGGGTCGCTGTTCGTTGCGGCTCTCTGGCCGAGCAGTTCACGGGTCATCCGGGGCAGCGGTGTTCTGTGGCGGCAGGGTCCTCTCCTCGTCGTCCGCTCCGACCCTGGCGGCGGCGGCTGTGCGGTGGCGGCAAGTGGCAGTACGGTCCCCAAGTGCAGGACGTACCCAGCCAAGTGCCGGTGCAGCTGTGCGCTCACAGCTGGGCTGTCGGGCAGGTTACCGACCTTGCGGATTCTCACAGGGCAACGGTCCGTCTTTGCAGGTGAGTGGCTGCTCGTAGCGCAGTCCACTCGAGAGCTTGGACCGGACGGGTCCTCCTTCGCTTTGCTCTCAGGCTCCCGGTGCAGTTGCGGTCACGGTGTTCGGGCCAGCGGCGGCTGGTCCTCACTTTGCTTTCGCTGTTGTTTTGGGCCCGGTCACGGTGGTCAGGTAGATGTCGTCGCCTTGGAGGAGATTCCTCCGTCGGTACTGCAGCGATGGTCAGCACCCGCAGTCGCTTTCTTTCAGGGGGTAGCGCCCACTGGTCCTGGGGCGCTGGTCAGGGGGCAAGTTCAGTTGCAAGCCCTTGGAGATCTCTTTAGCGGAGTTTGGCACAAAGTAAAGCAAAAGTCTTCTCGTAGTCTTTTCTTCTTCCCCTCCTTCGGCAGCAAGGCACCAGACACAGGCAAGAGTCAGCACCCTTCCTTGTCTCTCACGGTCCTTCTCGTCGGGCAGGGTCCTTCTGTGGCCCAAACAGGATCTAATTTTCAAGGAGCAGGGCTCCTTCTTTTATAGGCCAATTCTTTAGTTCTCGCAGGCCAGGGGGGCCTTTGCATAGCCACTCTCAGTCCTTGAGTACCCTGGCGGGTGTACTCTGGCTTCTGCTTTCAGTGTGAGGGGCAGGCGCATCAGACGCCCCACAGGAGGTGAAGCCCGCATTGTGCGGACAGGGGCGGCCAGAGTACCTTGTTGATGGGGGCTTCGCCCTTCCTGGGCCAGGTGCCGGCCGAGTCATCCGCCGCTCCCCAGGAGGGTGGAGCCAGCATTGTGGTGGCCGAGCACAGCTACAGTTCGAGTCAAGAGGCACTCCTACCTCCCACTAAGGTGTAATCTGCGCATTCACCACCTGTCATCCTCCCAGCCCTGTCACTCACACGTCCCAGACAGTCAGATACACATACCAGCAGAGGCGGGCTGAAATGGTTAGGCAAGCAAATGCTAACTTTCTAAAAGTAGCATTTGCGAACCCAGGATACTAAAATAAACTTTACTAAAAGAAATATTTTATCATCCTGAGTTCAGGCATACTAAACACGTCGCGCTACCATGCTCCTTGAGCCTGCTGGGATTATAGGGTGTAATAATTCCAGCAGCTCAGTCTGGCCTAATGGAGCAGGTAGCCTTCAATAGTGAACTACGGTCTTGGTTGTAAGTCACTACTAGGACATGCCACACACATCAGGGCTTGTCCTACCTTACACCTACAACGCACCCTGCCCGCAGGCCTACCATAGGGGTGACTAACATGTAGTCAAGGGAAGGTTCGGGGGCTGGCAAGTGGGTGCACTTGCCCAGCTATCGTGACAGTACGAGACCGCACGCGGGTTCTGCGGTCGCAGTTCCCAGACACATCTTTACGGCTGCTTCGGTGGGTGGCGCAACCAGCGCTGCAGGCCCACCAGCAGTATTGGCATCTACAAGCCCCGGCACTCTCTAGTGCACTTTACTAGGGACTAACAGTAAATCCAATGAACCAATCATGGATACCAATTGCATGTACAATTTACAGTAGGGAGCACTTGCACTGCGGCACGGGTCAGCCGTGGCGCAGTGCCCTGAGTATCGGAAAACCAGCAAAACATCGGAGGCACATCAGCAAAAAGTGGAAGGGAGACTCACGCCAAGGTGCCAGGTCTAACACCCAAGTATTATTTATTTCCCTTTCCAAGCTGCTAACTGATGATTTAGTTGATGAAATATTTGGGGGTCATCCATATTTGGGCTATATACTGCACATATGATATAAGTCATGCCATGAACTTGTATTTGAGCAATAGCTCAATTTTCTGTGAGCCAGAGGTAGTTTTGAAGAATGTGACTTCTAAATTCTTTTGACTGAGTATAGCCATCTTGTGAATAGATACCAGCTGCATCGTACAGCTGAACGATCCATGTATGCTATGTGAGTTTCGACCAGGCATTTAATCTATTGTTTATATGCAATAATTTCCTCTTTTGCTAATCAGTACTTAGGGGCATATCATTCATTACCCGCAGATAGAACATGCAAAAGTATATGAAACAATTATATATAAATTAGTGAATACTAATTTTGTATTTGAACAGTCTTGCTTCAATTCCTTCTGTTCCCTGGTTAATTGTACCCTAATTATCTTGATTATGGGCTCCTTAGCTACCTTTTTTGTAAGCAATCCATTTAAAATGAATGCACAGATAACCATATGGTGTGCATCATCACCCATTGCCCCTATCAATTGTGATCCATCCACCCAACCCATTAATAGGCTAAAAAATCATCCCCAAATAATGGGCTGTCTGATGTCCAGGAAAATCCTGAGTGTCTACCATGCCCGCCTCACCCCACCTCAAAACATTCATGTTATTAGATTATCAGATCACTATATAAAGTAGGGTCTAATATTTACCATGAACTATAAACACCTCGGTCTGTGCCACAGTAAACAGAGAGACTATTAGTGGAGAAGTGTGGCTCAGGGGTTAGAGGCGGCAGACCCGGAAGCTGAGATCGGCCCTGGACCAGGGTTCAATTCCCTGCCACGGCGGGTCTTGGGCTCAAAAAATTCCACGGACTCGATAATTCTCGCTCCGGTGCCTTCTCAACTCAAGGGTTCACACTCTGCGACTCTGGGCAATAGCTTGCTTAATCTCCACAACGGCCCCTTGCGGCGGGATGCCTGGCTTTCACCTTGTGGATACCCTGCCGGGGTTATCTCACAGGGGAATACCAGGATGGGTTCCCTAAGCAAGCGCCGGGAAACCCTTTGTGGGTAGCTGTGCGCTATATAAGCTCAAATACATTTACATATTACAAAATGGCAATCAGGAGGTTCCTTGTGTCTCTCCCATTGCCTTAGTACACTGCTCACTTCTTTTTCTGAAAAACAATGAATATTTTCTCCATACATGATTTTGAGTCCAGTAGATTCCTGTAGATAAACATTGGTGCCTGCTGTCTTTAAGGGTTCCTAACTTTTCTGTACTCTCCATCAATAATCTATAGTTTCCTATGCAGCTGCAGCATATTTCTCAAGGTCATCAATTTGCATAGATAAAGCACGTATATTATCGGTCCCTTCAACGAGGCCTGCTGCGTAGTACATTTTCAGCCTCCTCTCTTTGTTTCTGTATTCATTGAATGACAGCAAACAAAGGCGGTTCCTCCTTGGGTTCGTGGCAAAGCTGAATCATTTCCATGTCGGTCGTGATAATATCTTTGTTTACCCCAACATATTCAGTAGTTGTTGGAAACTGTGGCTTTTTTTGTCTGCTTGGGAAGCAAAGTGGTATAACTGTCGATATTCTAACTAGTTCCATTATCTTGTGTATCTCACTTGGAACAACATCATGGCACTTCAATTTCGGCATTTTAATTGTTCCATTTTCCTCTTGAATAATTCTTAGGTCTTGCCACCAGGTTCTTGATCGCATTATATTTGCTTATGACTGCACCATTCAGGAGGCCACTCTTTTTCTCAGACCCAGATTGAGTTATTTTAAGAAAATCTTCACACTCAGGTTGTAATCGCTGGCCTTGTAGCATATTGTCATTAGTGCTGTATAACGCTGGCCCCTTTTTGGCTCGACTGTTAGACCTGGGGTCAAATTGCTAAAATCATAGAGTGCTCCCAAAATATTAGTGAAACTTTCTGGGTATCCGGCAATGTCAGCGACCCCAGCGATACCAAGAAGATTTGAAAAATATCATATGGCGCCAATAGTGAAGTTATATGTGTTTCAGGAATAGGAACCAAAATATTACTTGCATTTACTTTCCAGACCATATTCACAGCAACTGCTTCCTTTCTGGAAACACTCTTGTATAGATCTTTCAGCTCAGGCAGGAGACAGCAGCATCTGCTCCTCGACAGCTCATCCCTGGCATTGTGGTATAATGCTGCCTGAGCGAAATTCTTTACCGCGGTGTTGAGTGCTTCCACGTGCACTGGTAACCTGCTTCTAGGCCCACGCTGTTCAGAGTTGCTTCTCGGGGAACCATGACCATAATGGTCATTGCTGTGGCACACACATCCAAGGAATTATTGTCTTATGGATTGGTGGACTGTTAGCTTATTGTAGAAAACTGCCCATTTTTGTAATGGTCACCCCAACTTTTTGCCACTGGTACTGATGTTTTTCGACTGATGTGCAATGGGTTCCTGCTAACCATGCCCCAGTGCTCTTTCCCTAAAACAAGGTAAAATGGTCTAATTGGCACACAATTGACACACACTTTGGCACTTCTGTAGGTCCCTAATAAATGGTAGTCCTGGTTCCTAGTGCATTGGTACCAAAGAGGGTTCCTAAGGGCTGCTGATGCATCTATAATGCCATCCTGAAGGACCCCCATACAAATTGCATGCAGCCTACCATTGCAGACTGCATGTCATGGTGTAAACACAACATGGTCCACTCACTGTGTGCCATGCCAAAGTCACTGCATGGAATATATGTAAGTCATCCCTAAAGAAGGCCTTGTAGCCTTAAGGCAGGGTGCATTATATTATACATGAGGGCATATCTGCATGAGCAGGTATGCCCCTGTGCTGTCTAGTTCAATTAGTAGATGGTACAAGTGAACAGGGAAGCCATCTTAAGTACATGTACTAGGCACTAGTCATTACGAGTTCCCCAGCTAGACGATGGCTTCACTGAAACCTATGATGTTGGGTATCACGTACCTTGTCTTAATAAATCTGTACTGATACCAGTACCAGATTTATTATGGCATGCACCCAGAGGGCACCTTAGAGGTGCCCCCTGAAAAACTCACCACTATCTAGTGTGCTGCCACTACAGAGAGGTTTCTGACCCCCTGCAGGTGAGAGCTCATGCTCTCTGATGACAGAAAGAATGCCGGCTCTGGAGGAAGGTATACACACCTACTCCAACATGATGGCCAGTGATTTAGCATATCAAGACCAGGGGTTTCAAAGCCGCTGATGCCTTTGATATGCTACCCTGGCTTCCTCCACACCTGGGAGATGCCACCCCCTGCCCTGAGGCCATTTGGCACTAGGACTGGTGGGAAACTAGCTATGAATTTAGGCGTGTTGCACCTCCAGGCTAGTCTACCCCTAAAGTGGACTACCAAATGTGCTCCACGAAGGAAGGGTTTTTGTTTTTGGTGGATTTAGGAACTCTGGGACAGGGTTATGTCCACTCTCCACAGGAAGTGGGCATATAGGAGGTGTAGTGACCCCAAAGGGAAAGTAGCCCATAGGCTACTACCCTTGACTCCCCTTAACGCCCCTAAATTCAGAATTTAGGTGGCCCCCTGACACCAGGAATGCAGATTCATCTGACTCAAGAAAAAGAAGGACAAAGAAGAGCTGAAGAGTGCAAGAACTGAAGACTAGCTGTGGACTTGGTGCTGAATCCTGCCTGCCAGCTCCTGTCTCGACAATTGCAAATATCCGACTTGCCTGACAGCTACCTATATACCAAAATTCTCAGAGGGTTGTCAGCACTTTGCCAACCCGTCAGCATCTCCCTTAAAGTGGAGGAGCCACTTCCCTGCTGCCTGCAGGCACTGACCGCAGAATCCAGTTTACTGATCTGCTGATCACTGAGTCCACTAACACAGCAGCTGCCCAGCAGGAGGTCATTGTGCTCCAGGGGGTCAGATGCATCGCCCCACCCAAGTTGGAGAAGCCAGGACCCCCAGGAGCCACCCTGCAACAAACCTGGGGTAGAAGACCCCTTGCAGCAAACAAGGCTTGTTCAGTGTCCAGCTTAGCCACCAACACCACCAAGACCAACCTACCGCTGAGGGACATCCGCACCAGTACTGAAGATGTACCTGCTATCCTGTTTTGTTTCCATCTCCAGGTTGACCGCAAAAGTGGGAGCCTCCAATGCAAGTGACCAGCTGGAAAAAAAACACCTGCACCCAAGCCCCACAGCCCAAGTCCGAGTCTATCGACAGTGCACCCTTGCCCCAGATACTTTCAAGAACCAAGCCCCCTTCCAATGGACTTGCCCACACTTGCTGCATTTTTCCGCTTACATGTTTCTCCATAGATTTCAGAGGTAGCATTCGAGGCTACCCTTGTGACCAGCATCTCCGCACCAGGACACCCCAAGGCAGGTAAATTAAAACTGCTGGTGGTTCTAAGGACATTGGCCCCTACTTACCTTAAGTCCTGATGAACAGTCCTGTAAGTTGTTTGCAAGTGACCCGATGCAGTGTATGTTTCTCCCATGGGATAACATTACCACGTTCAAGATTCATACCTCAAATCTGACAGCTGTATTTTCTAAGTGTTTGAAAATCGCTAATTCAAAAAGTACTTACCTAATCTTGTACATCTTGGTATCTAAATAAATATAAAAATATATATTCTTTTTGTAAATTGGTGTCGGATTTCCTTGTTGAGTGTGGGTCATATTTATTGAATCTGTGTGTGCAACAAGTGCCTAACACTCCCCTCTGATAAGCTTACGGCTCCTCGACCACCCTACCACAAATAGAACACCTTTCAATTGCTACAGCAAGCCTCTGTACACTAATAAGGGATATCTGGACTCTCTGCACAGTGCACCTCATTTGGTACACCATATAGAAAGCCAGCTTCTACACTTATGGAAAGTAGTTAGTGCAAGGATGTACAAGATGTTATCTTAGGAATGGACATGTCTTTATTGTAAGGATGCCCTCGCTGCTAGCTTAAGGATGCAAAAGCTGTTTACTTAAGCAAGGACATGCTGTTACCGAACAGAAGGACAAGTTGCTCGTTTATGAAGGTACACAGGGTCAGCTTAAGGATACACAAGCTGTTGACTCAAGCACACATGCAAGCCATTATGGTCTTATGGGTGGATAAATTATTAGCATAAGGATTCACTAGTGGTTAGTGCACGGATGTAGACGCTTGTTGCTTAAGAACGCACAAGTCTTCATTGTGAGGATGCATAAGCTGCTAGCTTAAGGACAAACAAGCTATTTACTTATGCAAGCACAAGTTTGTTACTGAATTGATGTACAAGCTGCTAGTTTATGAAAGCACACAAGGTTGCCTAAAGATGCACAAGCTGTTGACTTAAGCATATATCCTAGCCCTTATTGTTTTATGGATGGACAACGCATTAGCAGAAGGATCGCAAGTGGTTAATGCAAGGATGTAGAAGCAGTTATCTGTAAAATGCACAAGCCTTTAGTGTAAGGATGCACAGTTATGCAAGGGCATGCTATTAACGTATGGATGGACAAGTTACTAGTTTATGGAAGCACACTTGTTTGGCTTAAGGATGCACAAGCACTAACTTTAAGCCCAGACAAACAGGTAATGTAAGATGTTAGCTTTAGAAAGTCCTACTACATTGATGGCCCTACATAATGCAAAAAGACATACTAACATTTATGTTTACAAACTTAATATGCACAATATTTAAATATTAACAAGTAAGATACATGTTGTAACTTTATCTCCCAAATGATATGTCCCATCCACCCCTTCCCCTATGACCCAGTTGGTATTCCCTGCCCTGAAGCTTGCCATGGAATGTTGGGACACTCTCCAGTGAGGAGAGTGGATGGTTAATAAACAGACTTGCTTGTACTGATGTCCTTGTCTTGAGCATTTGTATTTCTAACACTGGCGACGGAACTACGCAGGGGGAAGAAGTTAACTATCTCCCATTTGAGTGCTCTCTCCACACACACACACAAGAGGAAAAGGAAGTACTTGTGTGGGAAGAATCGAAGAAGGAATAAGAACTCACAAGAATAAGGTCAGCAATTGATGGATACAATTCTGTATCGGCAAAGAGCATAATAAATTAAGGGAAGAAGCTGTTGGAGTGACTGTCAGAAAATTATACGGTCAAGAGTGTGAGAGCCAACCTGCTATCTGTGGCGTCCTGTGAGACACTGTTTGCGTATTGTACCCTAGCTGACCAACCGTCTTTGTGTAAAACAACTGTATGGCAGAGGCAGATTGAGGTACTGGGCTGACGAGCATTCAGGACAACGACACTGTGTGGATTCGGGCTAAAGTATGTAAAGGAGTTGGGCATACAAAGGACTCCTATTCGCGTCTTGTATTCCTGGAAAAGAATGCAATTTTAAGAATTCTAACCTGATCTTGTGGAGAGCCTTGCTTCAGACCGGGAGAGTGTATGTAGCGCCTGGAGTGTCGTTCGAGCCCGGGTGTGCACCGGTGAAGTGCCGTGCTGGTTCCAGTTGTCTCTGTGTGCTGCGGTCATCGGTGCGTGTGTGTGAGGCACTGGTGAGGCCACGCGACGTCGTCGAACTGTGGAGAGGCTGACGGAATCTGCAGCGGTCCGCCGCTCTAGAGGAGCTTGGTGAGCCGGGTCCGTCTGCGGATCAGTGTTCGTCAGGATCCTGGGTCGTGGAGACCGAAATTCTTGTCAGCGCGTCTAAACCTCCTGGAAGCTGGATATCGAGGACGCCCCCGGCGCACCAGCAGCTAAGGGTCGGAAGTCTTGAGGAGATAAGTTAACCCCTTCCAGACAGTGATCGCTGCCTGCTGCCCTGCGCAGTTGCCTTGTGGGCAATTCCGAAGTGCTTCCCCTCATCCTATAGAAGGCGAGAAAAGAGTTTGGTGCTTATGGACTCAGTTACAAGGTTGGGGTGGTGAGTGTGACATCGTACAGGCTGTGTGAAACCGGAGAGACAATCGGTAGTCCTCCACCATAACCAGACTGAGACCTCATTTGATAGAGATATTGCATGGGAAAGTGAAACTCTTTTTGGTGTTCTCTCCTGGAAATCTATAGTCCTATGCTGGTGGCGTAATATCTAGGTTATAGCTTCCTTTTTTTTTTTGTATAAGTGGTGTAGCCATGGCAGCAGCAAGTATGAGCCAACCCCACCCTTTTTGAATGATATAGGTGAACCCGAAATCAGTTGGAAGGAGTGAGTGAAACTATTTGAATCATATTTAATAGCTGTTGGTGGTGAAAAATACAAGCCAGAAAGGAAAAAACACATTTTATTACACAATTTGGGTAGGCAAGGGCGCAAGGTCTATGAGTCTCTACCTATGTTAGAACAGGAGGGAGAAGATGAAACAGGTGGTGATGTGATGAGCAAACTATGGAAAAGTTAGAGAAACATTTTGGGGACAGGATAAATGTAGTGTTGGAACGCCATAAGTTTTTCAAAAGATGTCAGGGTAAGCAAGAGTCTGTGCAAAATGTCATTGCTGCATTGTGGTGCTTAACACAGCTATGTGAGTTTGGTAACTTAACTGATTCCCTTATAAGGGACCAACTTGTGAGATGTACCAATAACCCACGCATCCAGGAGAAGTTGCTAGCAAAAAACCCAGGTTTAAGAGAAGCCATCGAAATAGCCATGTCTGTAGAACACACGGGCAAGATGCATTAAGGAAATGAAAACCAATGGGGAGGAAGTAGCTTCTGTAAAAGATGAAGAGGATTGTAATGAGGTGTGTAAGATTAGGTCTAAAGAAAATTACAGTGTGAGAGGAGAACCAAAGGAGAAGGGTCCTAAATGCTACAGGTGCAGCAGCAATAACAATTTTGCAACCTTTTGCCAGTGCCCTGCCAGGTTTGTCACGTGTATAAAATGTAATAGGAGAGGGCATTTCACGAGAGTATGTAGAGATGGTGAACAACACACTAGAAATGATGGTAGGAGAATGGAGAAGAGTACAGCCAGGGAAGTAAAGTGCATAGAACAAAGAAGCGAGAAGATAATTTTGCAAGTAAAAGACATAGATGGTACTGTAAACTCAATTTACCTCAAATGTGATATCTTCCTCAATGACCAATGTGTAGAAATGTACGCAGACTCATGCTCTCCTTACACCTTACTGAACAAAGATGATTTTGTGTCCATGGAAAATTGTAATGTGAAGCAGTTGAAAATGCCTGACATTTCTCCCACAGGGTATAACAAGGGGAAAATACCATTGATAGGCATGAAAAATGTACAACTACGCTTTAAGGACAGGGAAACGTATGGAACAGTGTATGTAGTGGAATCAGGAACTAATTTACTGGGATGGGTTCACCAAAAAGAGCTGGGTATCATCCTAGATCCAAATAGTACTGAACAAGTTTTGCTCACTGACAGGTCCCAGTGAAGTGAAAATATTTGTAAAGAATTTGGGCAACTATTCAGGGATGAGCTGGGTTGTCTACACAAGTTCCAACACAGAATCAAGTTGAAATATAACGCTAGACCAGTTGTACATAAATTACGCCCTGTGCCACACAAGTTGAAAATACCCCTAGAAGAGGAATTGCGCAAGCTTTGTGAGTTAGATATAATCCAACCTATAACCTGCACAGAGTGGTTGGCTCCGATTGTTATCGCGGCCAAAGCCAATGGGGAAGGTATTCGTCTTTGTGTGGACTTGCGCAGTCTCAATGACAATATATGGGCGGAAAGACATCCCTTGCCCATAATTAACTAAATGCTAACACCATGGGCCCAGCTAAATACTTCAGCGTGATTGACCTGTCCATGGCATATCACCAAATTGAACTCCATGCAGAATCGAGGCCTCTCACGGCGTTCATCGCCCCATTAGGAGCGTACATGTTCAAACGAATGCCTTTTGGCCTGGCGTCTGCAGCAGCTATTTTCCAGAAAGCGATGCAGAAGATATTGGAAGGGGTGGAAAACACCATGTGTTTCCAGGACGACATCCTGGTATATGGCCAAACCGAGGAAGAGCATGATGGGGTCGTGAGACAGGTGTTCTGCAGACTTATGGAGGCCGGCCTGACTGTGAAGAAAGAAAAATGTAAAATAAAAGTGAAGGAAGTTGAGTATTTAGGCCACAAGATTACAGAAGATGGATTCAGACCGAAGGGCAGCTTAATCCAAGCAGTGAAGGAAGTACCCAGCCCCAAGAACAAAGAAGAACTAAGGTCCTTCTTAGGACTTTCAGAGTATATGTCAAAGTATGTGGTCAATTTTGCTGCCAAGTTTGAGCCCATGAGGGAGTTAATGAAGAAAAACAAGGATTTCCAATGGAACAAGGAGCATGATGCTGTGGTTAAGTCACTAAACGAGGAATCAATATCCTCCCCAGCCTTAGGAACATTTGATGCATCAAAGAAAACCATCCTGGCCACAGATGCTTCTAACAAGGGCCTGGGTGCGACCCTGATACAGAAGGATGGTAAAGATGAGAAAATCATTGCGTTTGCATCCCGGAGTCTCACAAACCCTGAACGGAACTATTCCGTAATTGAAAGGGAGGCCTTGGCCTGTTTCTGGGCTGTTAGACATTTCAAGTTTTTCTTGTGGGGTTTAAGGTTCTCCATCCGGACCGATCATAAACCCCTCACCTTCATCTTTTCCATGAAGGGATTAGAGAATTGTACACCTCGCATCAGCAGATGGATCCTGGGGCTGGAGCACTATAACTTCAATGTGGAGTATGTGCCAGGAAAGGAGAATAAAATCGCGGATTTCCTGTCAAGGTCAGCGTTACCAGATGTGGGGAAAAGAGAAGAAGCCCTCGACAGTCCTATACTAATGACGGAGATGCCTGCTATCACGGAAAAAGAATGGGAGGTAGAGACAAAAGATGACAAGGAATTAACCGTACTGAAAGAGTACATGGAAAAAGGATGGCCGATAAAGAAGAGTGAACTTGAGGCTGGCATAGAAGAGTATTGGGAAGTGAGAAATGAATTAAGTTTCATAAAAGGCAGAATCTATCGTAATCATAGAGTGGTTCCTCCCAAAAACCTCAGGAAGAAGGTCATCAACTTGGCAGATGAAGGCCACCTAGGGCGCAGCCTTACTAAAGCCAGAGTCAGATCCAGTTTCTGGTTCCCCAGGATGGATGCCATGACTGACCAAGCCGTTAAGGATTGTGGGGCGTGCGCCAAAAGTGACAAATCTAAGGCGGTACAGAAGGCACCATTATCTCCAGTGAAAGTGCCAACCAAACCATGGAGCAAGCTGGCCATGGAGATTATCGGGCCCATGCAAGAACTAGGTGAGAGGAGGAGGTTCATGCTGGTTTTAATCGATTACACAACCCATTGGATCAAGCAGAAGTTTGTCCACTCTGTCACCACAAGGACAGTGATCGAGTTCTTGAATGGAGTATTTGTCGAAAAAGGCATTCCTGTGACTTTGGTGACAGATAACGGAGTGCAGTTTTGCTCGGAAGAGATGCGTGCATTCCTCAAGGGTTTGGACATCAAACATGAGACCACAGCTTTATACTGCCCTAAAGCCAATGGTCTAGTTGAGCGGGCAAACAGAATCATAAAGGAACATATCCAATTAGCTGCAACCAACGGGCACGATGTAGAAGGGTCCCTTAGAAGGTGTCTGTGGGCTTACCACACCTCCCCTAATAAGGTCACAGGCATTTCACCCTTTGTAGCACTGCGTGGGAGAGAACCCTGCACCACGTTGAATCCTAGTTGGCTGAGTGGGGGTGAGCCCAGAGTAGTGGATCAGGAAGTAAGGGCAGAGAAAGTCCAACTCCACCAAGACAGTTACAAGCGGTGGTATGATACTAAACATGGGATGAAGGATTCCAAGTGGGAGGTAGGTGACAGGGTACAAGTCAGAAAGAACATCAAAGTGGGAGCCACCCAAAGCAAATACTACATGCCCTGTAAAATTGCTGAAGTGCTTAAGAATGTGGTTCAACTTGAGAATGGTCATTGGTGGAGCTTTGACAAAATTGTAAATGCGCATGAGTAATGTTCAGTGTTCGGTTTTTCCTTTTTATGGTGTCATGGTACAGTTCTATCCCACCTCTTTGGGGTCCTATTTCTTGCTCTGTGTCACCGTATGGAAAGGAGATGTGTTGTAACTTTATCTCCCAAATGGTATGTCCCATCCACCCCTTCCCCTATGACCCAGTTGGTATTCCCTGCCCTGAAGTTTGCCATGGAATGTTGGGACACTCTCCAGTGAGGAGAGTGGATGGTTAATAAACGGACTTGCATATACTGATGTCCTTGTCTTGAGCATTTGTATTTCTAACAATACAACTGATCAAAGAACCTCAAAACTGAGTTATCTTATCCGTTTTGTTATAATTGTTAAAGTTATGCTAAGTTTATTTATAAAGCACTCTATCACCATGGAGGGTATCCTTACTTTGATGGACCACTTCCACCATCACAGGAATGTTTATTTATAGGACGCAGAACTCTGGTTTTCAGAGGCAGCACCAAATCGTTAGGTATATCATCCAGTATTTCACATCACCCATCAGCACAGAAAGTGACAGAGTGCCATCACTGGATTTCCCATCATCCGCCTACACAGGAAGTGACATCACTGAATTTCCCATCATCCAGCTGGACAGGAAGTGCCATTACTGATTTTTCCTACCAAGACCATCTTTAAAAGAAGAAGCCAAGCAAGAGAACTCCACTTCCCAGCATCCTTCATCACAGGAAGTGACATCTCTGGATCTCCCATCATCCACCTTCACAGAAAGAGACATCCCTGAACTTTCCATCATCCATCTGGACATGAAGTGGCATTACTGTTTTTTCCACCAAAACTGTCTTTAAAAGAAGAAGCCAAGTAAGAGGACTTCATTTCCATTCAGCACAGGAAACAACATCACAGTACCTTGCACTCCTCCCCCTCCTAGTACCTACTTAATGGCAGCTGCAACATGGCTGTGCAGCAGGAGTGTTGCTAGTATGCCAAAGGCAAGTCTCTCTCCACCTGTCTGTTCAGGGACTACACCCAGTGCCCGAAACCCTAGTTTGATCACCTCACATCGATACTCAGCAGCACTCCTTAGGTCACTAGCTTACGGATGACGTTCCCCCAACTGCTGTTGCATTATGCCTTACATCATGGTAGGAGCTTTCACGAGCAATCACTGCCAGTTGTCAAGCAGCCAATGCAAATACTAACAACAACATCAACACCCCATCCCAGCACACACACCACACAAGCACCAACAATGCCTACCCTTCACCCAACACCACACGCCACATAAAACCCGCACGTCAACACCTGCTTGCATGCATGCTCTCAACACATGATCACTCAGCAAAAACACAACGGAAATATGGGACCTGCTGAGTAGCAACACATATCGCCACAGCAATCTCAGAAGGCTTCAAGATAGCTTGACATGACCATGTCACAAGTGAGGAGGAGGACTCGCTATCATCTACAGTGAAACAATCAAATGTGCAATATCCAGAGAGAAAACACACCTGACGAGCGAGTCTCACTCACCTGCTGTGATAATGCGAGCAGTCTAGTAGTTGGGATGGGCGGAGTTACGGGGTTGGGGGAAGAGGAGGAGCACGAGCAGGAAAGGGGCAGTTAGAGTAGGGACAGGGAAGAGTCAGGAGTGCAACAATAAAGCTCCTTGAAATATAAAGTAGTGTCTGTCATTCTTCATGCCCAAGACACTACAGCTAGCGATGAGGGTGGGATGAAGTGACCTGCCATCCCTACGTGAACAATGAAAGCATCCTGTCCCTGGGCAGCACGACAACGTGGTCGCCGTCGCGACATGTGTGCCCCCAACGAGATCGCCTCCTAAAGACACAGGCCAGCGACAATTGTGCCAGCTCCGCGATTCGCTGATCGCGTGGAGCCTGCCTGACGAGCGTGATCTGCGCTGGAAAGAATTGCACCCGAGCGCTGTTTCGCGCCAAAAGTTGGAGCCTACCCCAGATGCGTGCAATTCGGCACGGCGTCAGAAGTGGCCAGAGAGTGAAGCGGTAGAGTCGGGAGCCCACCCCGACCCTATCTGGAGGGTCCAGTAAGCGAAGGTGTGTGGAGCGCCGTCACTGTGGTGCTGCTTACAAGGCCGGCGATCCGGTGAGTCCCAGTGATTGAATCGGCGTGAGGGGAATGAATGAAGTCGAAATCTCGCGGGAGCCGCGATTTCCCTAGCGGCAGATATTTTGGAACCAGGCAGCCAACAGGACACTCCCTCTGTGCACTGTGGAAGCGGCCATTTTGAGGTTAGGCAGTACATGGCCCAAGTAAACAAGCACTAATAAATGCAAAATAAGCTCTAGCAAATGCAACACAAGCATTGGTAAATGCGAAGCAAGCACTGGCAAAGGCAGCAAGTAAGCAAACAAGCATTGGTAAATACCAATCAAGCACTGGCAGAGGCAAGAAAATAAACATTGGCATGTAATAAACAAGCATTGGTAAAGAGCAACAAGCACTAGCAAGTGAAAAGTGACAGTGATACACAAGTCCAGAAATGTCGAATTCGCCGCATCGAAATGGTGGTGTGGCAGCAGCAGCCGCCCCGGTTGCAACTGGAGTTTCACCTCTGTGCCCTCCGGAGTCACTGACCCTGGTGGCTGGCGGAAGCATGGGCCCCAGATGGCAGGAGTGGCTAGAGGATTTTGATGACTATCTTGAAGGATCAAAAGTCACGGGAGACAGAGACAAACTAATTGCACTACGCAATCTGGTTGGTAAAGAAGTCTGCAAATTGATCAAAGAGTTGCTGACAGATGATAAAGGAACATATGATAAAATGCGAGATGCGTTAAATAAAAAGTTTGTACACAAAAGAAATGTGGATTACGAGAGATATGTGTTCCATCAAGCTCGTCAAGACAAGGAAGAAATGATGAGCACGTTCATATCTAGGCTACGCCGACTGTCTCAGTATTGCAATTTTGACGCATTTTCGACGGAGGATGCCACCCGACTACGGGTCATCGAGGGTTGTCATTCAGAGACTCTCCGAAGGCAGTTGCTAAGGAAAAGCCATAATCTCGACAAGATAGAGGAAATGACCAGGGTGCATGATCAAGTGGAGGAACATGCCAAAAGTATGGAGACGGGGCGTAGTGAGAGAAGAGAGCAAGCATATTGGATGCAAACTAACAGCACTCGCAGAAGATCAAACGAGCGACAGAGAAGGTCCCGACCAGCGTCCTGTCATCAATACAAAGGTCGCCGACGCTATGAGTCTGGTGGGAGAGACAAGAAGTCAGACCATGCAAGAAAACCAGAGCGATCAAGAAAATGCTATCGATGTGGGTATGATTTCCCACATACAGATGTGTGTCCAGCGATGGGTCAACAATGCCGAAAGTGTGGACGGAAGAATCACTTTGAGTCAATGTGCGGAGTATATAGCAAAGAAAGAAGGAGGGAAACAACAAAGTCGTTTCGCCCAGATACCAAGCGACATCATGCAAAAGCCGTACAGGATAGGGCGATGTCATCCTCTGGTTCTTCACATTCAAGCAGGGAGTCTCACAAATCCCAATGGACAAGAAGGTCACCGAGACGGTCCTCGTCAAGAGAATCGAGATCAGCATCTCAGGAGTCAGAATACACGGATGAATATATCTGCATGGTATCAGACCCGGACCAGCTAAAGAAATATCCCCCATTAGACATCAGAGTGGGGACACATGCGACTAAGTTTGTCCTAGACAGTGGAGCGTCTCTAAATTACATGCCTGTGACCGAATACAACAAGATGAAGCCACCACCCCCCCTGAGTCCGGCACATGTCAGGGTGTTCACCTGGATGGCGAGAAAACCACTTCCATGCCTTGGCAAATTAGCAACGACGCTCAAACATGAATCTACCTCTGTGACGGCATATATTCATGTCATTGAGGGCCCAGAGGCCGATTGTCTCCTCAGTCTGCCTACAACGGAGCGCCTCAGACTGTTTGAGATCCTATACCGAGTCAGTGATGATCCGGACATTGTCAGTAAGTTCCCCAAATTATTCACTGGGCTTGGAAAGATGAACAAATGTCTGATTCGCCTGCACATCAACGATCAAGTGCGCCCTGTGGCCCAACACCCCAGGCGAGTGCCTTTTCATCTTCAGCAAGCGGTAGAAGACGAAATCCAGGAAGGAACTGTTACAAGCCGACATTATTGAAAAAACGGACGGTCCCACACCATGGGTGTCACCAGTTGTCATTGTCCCAAAGAAAGGCACTCCTGAGAAGGTGCGTTTGTGTGTGGACATGAGGCTTCCCAATACAGCCATAGAAGGAGAGCGTCACCCAGGGCCTCACCTGAGTGACATCATATCAGCATTAAATGGAGCCAGGGTATTTTCCAAACTCGATCTGAACAAGGGATACCATCAGCGCTAATTACATGAGAAGTCAAGATACATAACGACATTTGCCACTCATCTGGGTTTGTTTCGATACAAACAGCTGAGTTTCGGTATCTCCTCTGCGGCAGAAATCTTCCAGGAAGTCATCCGCCAGACACATACCAAATTCACTGAACTATAGTGATGATATTCTGGTGTATGGCTCGAACACACAGGAACATGACAAAGCGTTGGATCGAGTATGCCATGCTCTCCTGGAAGCTAATCTTACTCTCAATAAGGACAAGTGTGAGTTCCATCAATCCACTCTTAAGTTCTTCTTACATGTATTCTCGGGGGCCGGGATGAAGCCTGACCCTGAGAAAGTGACAGTGCTCAATGCCACCAAGAGTCCCCAAGATGTGGGTGACATCAGATCGTTTTTGGGCATGGCGAGCTATTGCGCCAGATATATAAAGGACTACGCCACCATCAGTCACCCACTACGAGCCCTTACCAAGCAAGGACAGCCGTTTGTCTGGAGCTCCCAGTGCGAGCGGGCGTTTCAAGAAATTAAACAGGCGGTGGAATCGGCTGACAATCTAGCATATTTTAACCCCAAGAGGAAGACGGAGATAACAGTGGATGCCAGCCCAGTGGGTCTGGGTGCAATCCTAGTGCAGTACGACAATGACACTGATCAACGACCTGCATTTAAGGCGAGTGTGCGAGTCGATCATTCTCTAGAAATGACTGGTGACACGAGCTTGCAACCAGAGCGTGCAGCGCTTAACAGCGTAAATTTGCGAGGCTTGTAGCGTTATTTTTTAACAATCCTGTTTTGCCATTTACTTTAGTGTTTGTGTTTGCCTTCTTCCCTGGTTTTAATATTTTGCCCACTTGCCTGCACTTTAATCGGAAACTCACCACATTTTTGCAGGACCCCTTGCCGAGCATCTCCATTTCGGCGGACATCTTGAGGGACTGAAGGACGCCTGGCGGCGCCATTTTGGCTGACGGTCTAGTCGTCAGAAGGACGCTAGACCTGCATTTAAGGCGAGTGTGTGAGTCGATCAGTCTCTAGAACTGACTGGTGACACGAGCTTGCAACCAGAGCGTGCAGCGCTTAACAGCGTAAATTTGCGAGGCTTGTAGCGTTATTTTTTAACAATCACGTTTTGCCATTTAATTTAGTGTTTGTGTTTGCCTTCTTCCCTGGTTTTAAAATGTGGCCCTCTTGCCTGCACTTTAATGGGAAACTCACCGCATTTTTGCGGGCCCCCTTGCCGAGCATCTCCATTTCGGCGGACATCTTGAGGGACTGAAGGACGCCTGGCGGCGCCATTTTGGCTGACGGTCTAGTCGTCAGAAGGACGCTAGACCTGCATTTAAGGCGAGTGTGTGAGTCGATCAGTCTCTAGAACTGACTGGTGACACGAGCTTGCAACCAGAGCGTGCAGTGCTTAACAGCGTAAATTTGTGAGGCTTGTAGCGTTATTTTTTAACAATCCCGTTTTGCCATTTACTTTAGTGTTTGTGTTTGCCTTCTTCCCTGGTTTTAATATTTGGCCCACTTGCCTGCACTTTAATCGGAAACTCACCGCATTTTTGTGGGCCCCCTTGCCGAGCATCTCCATTTCGGCGGACATCTTGAGGGACTGACGGACGCCTGGCGGCGCCATTTTGGCTGACGGTCTAGTCGTCAGAAGGAAGCTAGACCTGCATTTAATACGGTCATGTCAACGCCCAGCAGTCACGCGCAGCGGGCTCGCCGGACTCCCGCCGGAGTCACGCCGGAGTCCAGCCCGTCTGTGCCCATCCGGGCCCAGACGGGCTTAGGGCCTGACCCCATGTTAAATTATTCAGGGTCCACCATCACTTATACCCGCGAAGATCTTTTACTATTACGCCTCCGAAAAAGATCTACTTGCACGTACATGTACAGAGGAGCCAAACCTTTTTCACACTGCGGACTTTGCTGCCCGTCCTGGCAATCTACGGTAAGGAACCCCCTACGAATGGCTTCGTTGAATTGTAGATCTCTTCCAAAGCATTCATTAGAGATTAATCTCCTCATACAAGATCACAACCTAGACATATTGTTCTTAACGGAAACATGGCTTACATCAGGCTCAGAGGTGGATATTGTAAGAGCCCTCCCCCCTGGCTTTTTAATCTACTCTTAGAATAGGCCAGTAGGTCGGGGAGGTGGTATTGCCATACTTTACAGGGATTCCTTGGTGTGTAGGGCTCAGAACAGTGGGGTGTTGGACTGTGAGAGCTGTAAGTTCTCTTTCCAGATCTCACCTACGGTGGCAGTGTCTGGGTTATTGGTGTATCATCCTCTAGGATGCATCGGAAATTTTGTTAGTTCTCTGATGGAAACCGTCACGGTCTTGGCTTCCTCGACCACCAATTTTATGATGTTGGGAGACTTTAATCTTCATTTTAATGACCCGGCGGATCGCTTGGCGGCTGACCTTCAATGCGACCTAAAGGTATATGAGGTAGACCTCATTAACTCAGGGGCAACTCATAACAAGGGCCATTTGCTCGATCCGATTTTTACTAATGTTGTCGCTGTGAAAGTCTTACCTCCCTTCCCACTTCCGTGGTCGGACCATCTGTTAATTCCTTTCACCTGGCAAACGGAGGTCACTATTACATCTCCTCCCAGTGTCTGAATCTCCGAAAGACCTTGGTCGAGGCTGTCGGTTGAAAATTGGACTCTTAAACTTGAAGGTTCCCGTCCCTCCCCTGTCTTGGACCCAGTTCTGGCAGATGCGAACCTCAGTAGCTGGTTGACCAGCTCACTTGACTCTGTCCTCCCAAAAAGATCTGCTGTAAAAAGAGAGAAGAGAATGAGCTCTGCTCCCTGGTATACGCCTGAGCTAAGAACCCTTAGAAACGGTTGCAAGAAGCTTGAACGTGCCTGGAGGAAGGACTGGGAGGAGACCAGTAAGGCTGAATATCGCTCGGCGATAAGGGCGTACAAGCTTGCTCTTCGGTGCACTAAAGCTCAATTCTTTGAGGAGAGAATCAAGAACGCTTCGAACTCCTCTAGAGAAACCTTTTTAGTGGTTAAAGAGCTTTTGAGAGTTCCCGAGCCGCCCGCAGTCATTGATAATCTAGAAGGAAAATGCAAAGATCTAGCAGACTATTTCCACACAAAAATAGCAAACATCCTAAGTGCCCTGCCCCAGATGAACCAGAGAGCAGAGTCTAGCAGTGAACTAGTTGGACCCCCTGTTTGTTCAGAAGCTTTTGGACCAGTATCTGTGGATGAGGTCCTCAAGGCTCTGGCCACTATTTAGAGTGGGTCACCTTGTGATCCAGTCCCCATGAGGATTTTGAAACAGGTAGGATCCACCCTTGTTAATCCTGTGACCGAGTTGATCAATGCTTCTCCGGCGTCTGGCCTAGTCCCTCCGAACTGGAAGGGAGCAGTAGTGAAAGCTCTTTTGAAAAAGCCCAATTTAGATCCTCTTGACATGGTGAACTACAGGCCCATTTCTTTGCTTCCTGGGCTTAGTAAAATCACGGAAAGGTTGGTGAATCTCCATCTATCACACTTCCTTGAGTCCAATGGCCTGTTGAGAAATTCGCAAACAGGCTTTCGGCCAGGACAGGGCACTGACACCGCCCTACTGGCAGTCGTTGAAGAAGCCAGAAGCATTTTGGATTTGGGAGGTTCAGTGGCAGTGATCCTCCTGGACCTCAGTGCAGCTTTTGACACTGTTAATCATCAAGTGTTACTTCAACGGCTGTCAGATGTAGGGGTGACTGGGATGGCATTGAAATGGCTTCAGTCATTTCTTAGCGACCGGACCTACCAGGTATGGGAAGGTAGCGCACGATCAGCATCAATCCCCCTCCATTGTGGTGTGCCACAAGGCTCCTCCTTGAGCCCCACATTGTTTAATGTTTATATGGCCCCCTTGGAGGACGTGGTTGCTCCATTTAATATCAAAATCGTTAGCTACGCTGATGATACCCAGTTGGTGGTCGCTCTTTCCCAGTCTGCCGAAAACCCAGACATGCTGCATTCTTGCATGTCCAAAGTCTACACCTGGATGTGTGAGTCAGCATTAAAGCTGAACGGTTCAAAGACTGATATAATGCTCTTAGGGCATAAAGGTTCTTCACTCCCCTCGACTATCTGGCCCAGTTGTCTGGGCACTCTCCCGAACTGTAAGAGTCTTGGGGTATGGTTGGAGCAAGATCTCTCCTTCAGGACTCAGGCAAAAAAAACGACAGGAGTCTGTTTCGGTCTTCTCCGGTCCTTGCATACAGTTCTGCCCCTCCTCCCACTGCTATCTAGGAAGTTGCTGATTCAGGGGCTGATTGTATCAAGACTGGATTATAGCAATGCTATCTATCTTGGTGCCCCTGAAGCAACGTTCAACAAACTACAGCAAATTCAAAATGCTGCAGCACGGTTACTTAAGAACATTCCAATGTCATGGTCGGCTAAACCTGCATTGAGGGCACTGCATTGGTTGCCAGTGCGTGAAAGGGTCAAATTCAAGTCCCTCTGTCTTGCGCACAAAGTTCTGCAGGGTAGGGGTCCTCCGGTCTTGAAGAATTTAGTTATACCCTATAAGGCCAATAGAACCCTACGCTCAGACCAGAAACACTTGCTCAAGACCCCAAAGTTAAAAAGGCACGTACAGGGGGAAGAAGATTCTCAGTGAATATTGCTGTTCTCTGGAATTCACTCCCCCTGAGTTTGCGTTCTGAGACCTGTCTTCTCCGTTTCCGCAAACTCCTGAAAACACATCTTTTTGTTAACTGCTGACCTTGAGTACATGTGACTGCCACCTATCTGTTTCTGGAACAAGCGCTGGGATGCTCCAGGGTAACTACGCGCTATATAAGACTCTAAATAAATTGTGGCTTATGCCAGCCGCAGCCTATCAGACACCTAGAAGGCCTATTCCCAACCAGAGAAAGAGAGTATCGCGGTTGTATGGGCCTGCGAGCATTTTCATGTGTTCATCTATGGCAAACATTTCACCATGGTTACGGACCACCAGGCGCTCATCACCATCTTTGGTAATCCCAAAGCCAAGATGCCACCTCGCATTGAACGGTGGGGTTTGCGCCAGCAGGAATACACCTACACAATAATACACAAACCAGGAAAGGCTGAGAATCCTGCGGACTATATGTCCCAACACCCTCAAGCATACCAGGCCTCCCCTCCTTCAATAGCCGAAGAATACAAACATTTTGTAGTGGGTTTAGCCCGTCCACCGGCAGTTCCTTTGGAAGCGATACAGGAAGCCACTGCGCAAGACAGCATACTTCAGAAAGTGGTGCGCCGGCTGCGCACCCATCGTTGGAGACATGATAGTGAGGAAGAAAAGAATGATCCTCAAGTCCGCCAGGAAATGCAAGCTTTCAGGCATATCAGTGAAGAGTTATCTGTCACCTCAGAGGGGCTCCTACTGAGAGATCATCGGATTATCATCCCGAGGCAGTTACGTCAAGGTGTGATTAACCTAGCTCACGAGGGTCATCGTGGAGTTGTTGCGACCAAAAGAGCTCTCCGGGAGTGAGTATGGTTCCCCCAACTTGATCAAATGGTGGAGCTCACCCTAAAGGACTGTCCCCAGTGTCAACTGGTTAAGCACGGGGATTCCCCGGCTCCTCTTCAAATGACCAAGCTACCCAGTGGGGTATGGCAAGAACTTGCCATGGACTTTTATGGACCACTCCAGTCAGGCAAATATGTGTTGGCCATTACGAATGAATACTCGAGGTTTCCAATAGCACAGTTTGTGTCTTCCACCAATGCCTCCAGCACGATTGCTGTACTTGGTGAAGTGTTCGCCGCCTGGGGTGTCCCCAAGGAACTCAAAACAGACAATGGTCCCCCGTTCAATGGACATGAGTTTAGTGAATTTGCGAAACACCTCAATTTCCGACACCGAAAGGTCACGCCTCAATGGCAACAAGCCAATTGCACTATTGAATGGTTCATGGCAACATTAAAGAAGACATTTCAACAAGCTACTTTGGAAAAAGAGACTTACAAGTGGCTCTCAATGAGGTCCTGAGAGCATATAGAACAATGCTACTGCATGCTACTACAGGAAAGTGTCCTGCCACGCTCATGCTGGGGCGACCCGTTAGAACACGGATCCCGACATGGGAAGGAGCTTTGCGATCAGTATCTCCGGCACGTATCCATCACGAACTAGCGTTGGCTGATCGAGCCGGCAAGAGCAATATGAAATCCTATGCGGACACTCGAAGGAAAGCAAAGTCTCCATCTCTGCATGCAGGAGACTGTGTGGTGGTTAAACAAGAACAGCTAAAGAAAACGGACTGTAGATTCACCCAGCAGAAGGGTACAATGATTACTGCAGAGTCTGAGAACAGACGGATTACCCGAAATGTTTCACATTTTCAAAAGTGCACCCCAGCCATGAAAGAGGTCCTGGATAGAGCAACGGAGCAAAGGGATGCCGAAGGACTTAGTCAAACGCTGTGCAGTACAGAGACCTGACCATCAGATAGAAGCTTCGTCTGAAGGTGCAGGCGTGAGTCTCCGACCTCGAAGAGACATACAGAGGCCTAAAAGACTGATTGAAGAACTATAATCAAGTCAGTTTTGTTCTTTTGTTAACAAAGGGGGAGATGTGATAATGCCAGCAGTCTAGTAGTTGGGATAGGCGGAGTTACGGGTTTGGGGGAAGAGGAGGAGCAAGAGCAGGAAAGGGGCAGTTAGAGTAGGGACAGGGAAGAGTCAGGAGTGCAACAATAAAGCTCCTTGAAATATAAAGTAGTGTCTGTCATTCTTCATGCCCTAGACACCACACCTGCCTTCTCACGAGCGAGCACAGCACTTCCAGGACACGCTTGAGTAGAATTTGAATTGTAGGTAAAATCACTGGCCTGCAGAGACAGAGTATGTTATGATGCTGCTCAAGCACTGGGCCCTGAATGCGGCGCCACGCCCTGACAAAAGCGCAAAGGCATGAGTGTTAGTTAGATCAATGAAGGGTCAGCCCAGCAGAAGAGTGGAATAAGTGAAGGCAGAGCGAGGCCCATTGTTCTGGTGCGACTATGACAATTTAATTCAGATGTCTGCTTTGAGCTCAGGGCCCTGCCTGTGCTCTTATATACTCCCTCCTCCTGGGCTCAGTAACCTTAATAAAATAAACACATGATCACTGGCAGCAGAACGGACTATGCAGCCTTGCAACTTGCAGGGCAGTTATTTGGGGGAGGGGGGGGGGGTTCTTCCCCATACACCCCCCTGAAGCTATGCCCCTGCAGACCAACATGTCTGTGATTGCTTTTTAATGAAACAATTTTTCTATGGAAATGCAGCCCATTTTCCTTAAAGGAAAATGAAATGCGTTTTAAAAAGAAAAATGAAAAGTTTTCTTTTCATTTTTTGAGAGTAGGCAGTGGTCTGTTGGACCACTGCCCGCTCTCAAAAAATGGGTTTACACACATTCACAACGAGAAAGGGGTCCCTTGGGTGCCCCTTCCCAATAGCAAATTGGTTCCAACCAACTTGAAGTTGGCGGTGAATTGTGAAACCTTTGTGATCACTTTTCAGTCGCAAAATATTCAGACATGCCACTGTGATTCGTTATTAGGAAGGGACACCCTAAACACTCTCCCTTCGAATACCGAATCACAACTGAATTGCAATTCAGTAACAGCTGACCAAATTTCCATTGGGCCTTTGTACATTTAAAAATGCCTTTTTGCGTTCGCAAATGCACCGATTCTGCTAATCGGTCCTTTGCATAAAAAAGCTTTGCACATCTGGCCCCTGGTGTATTTTTTTTGTCATAAGGAGATGCTCTGTCTAGAAAGAAACATTAGGGGCCTTATTTATGAAGGACTTGCGCCGCCGGTGCGTCACTTTTAACATGGGAAAAAGTGACGCACCAGCGGCGCAAGTCCTTCATAAATAAGGCCCTAGGATTTTTGCGAGGTGATCAGCATGCTAGCCCCATCTTCATATCCGTGGATTTCGCCTCTACAACCTACAAACAAACAGCAAAAATTGGGAAATGTTCAAGCCTCACAAAAATATGGGTCGCTTCTACAAACACGTCATGATGGAATGCATGTGTCGCTCCTGCTCACACTTTGTGAGGGATCTGAAAAGAATGCATTCACACTCTTGGGAACGTGTGATAGAGCGGTGTAGTCTTCTGTACAAAGAAGTTATTGTTTGTATTCAGGGGCCGGAAAGAGTGTCAGGTGCATCGATGGCTCCGCCAAAGATGGCTGCCAACAAATGGCCCTTTCTCGTGGGTCGGGGGCATGCGAGCTCCCGCGGTGCAGATTACCAGGGACAAAAGCTGGCATGGATACTGGAGATTGCTTTAGCACAGTCTCTTTCTTGTGCTCCGTCCGGCTCAAGGTGACCTTTGGGGCTAACAGGGCTTTGTAACAAAGACAGAAGAAGGACCGATTGAGGGTTTATCGAGTCAGCTGAAGATTGGCGCGAAACATTCATATTAACGTTTCCATCCAGGCCTTTCCCCCTCCCCAGGTGGTGTAGTGTGTAGTGCTATCAGAGAGAAACAATCGAAGTGTATAAAGAAAAGTATGGCAGCTGTCATCCAGAGTACAAAGGGGACGGGGTCAGCGAGTGTGGGGGCGGTAGCTTAACTTAACAAAATATTTTATAGGAATTATGTTGGCTTTTCACCTACAGGTAACTTCATATAAACTATAATGCACACACCTTCAAGAACAATAAATTAAAATGTTAAATGTTATCTCTGGTTAATTTGATCACTTCAGATATCTGTGGGTGTAACCAGAGGGCCACTGATTTGAATCCTGCTCGGTGCACTGGGGAGACAATGGCGTGTGTTTATAGTGCTAAGATGTTCAAGCCTGTGACAGAAAGCACTGTGAATATGCAACTCATTTGTTTAAAAAATATTTTAACACAGTAGAAGATATGTTGCAAACAGTATAAATAGTCACAAAAAGTGAAACATGATTGTATTCAAATGTTTGCATTGGTTTAAAAAGTTATGTTAATAGTAAGGTGCTTAGTGTACATCGTGAAAAACTTTTTTATAGGTTTCCGTTAAAAAGATACTTTCCACATTCTATCACTTAAAGTCTATACAAGACCCCAGGCAACCTTCAGATTTGATGAATAACCAACTGCACAGATGTGCATTTCTTTCAAGCAGCAGGCACCCTGGAGCAGTGGTGCTCGAACAATTTTCAGAGTGGGGGTGATGTCATCAGTGTTACAAAACTGAAGTCAAAGAGAATGGGAAAAATCCAAGCGTTTCACAAGGAACAAGTATAGCAGATAAGCCACACTCATCCAGCAGGAGAGTGGTAAAGGTGTGGGATAGAGCCAGTGGTGCATTTTGGAGGACACTGTTGAAATATATTATTAAAATATGGTGTTGTAGCACACTATCATTTACAGACAGCACGTTTTCCATTGAAATAGCCACAACATTCAAGCTGACGTTTGGTTTTACTAACACAACTATGTAGTACACAAAGGATAATGTGTGGAAATTGGGATTCTGAAAACATTGATCATTTCCACATCAGCAAGTAATGTGTTTTGATTTATTTTGATCATTTCAAAATAATTGATACAGGTGGCCTGTGCACACGTAATTTATGTCTGCAGAGCGAGTGCTGCGAGTCTAGAGTACAGATATAAAACAATCACAGTAATCCTATGTTGGGTTTGTTCTTCGTTTAATGTAGATCAGATGCCCAGCCAACACGTGTTTCATCAGGATATTGGACCCACAACTTCTTCAGGGCTATTGGACAGAAGGGCTGAGTGGAGATCTATCTCTCCGCCGGTTGTACCTCCGTCCCGGCTGCAGTTGGTGAGTATCTCTAAAGGAATGGACATCAATGCATGGGGTGGTAAGTACCACCAATGAGTACACTAGTAGTGCGAGCGACTTCAGAACAGCGAGTACGCCAAAGAAATCCTTTAACCGGTTTTCATCGCAGGTCAAAGGATTTCTTCGGTATACTCGCTGTTCTGAAGTCACACAGACTACCAGTGTACTCATTGGTGGTACTTAGCACCCCACGCATTGATGTCCATTCCTTTGGAGATGCTCACTCACTGCAGCCGGGACGGAAGTACAACCGGCGGAGAGATAGATCTCCACTCAACCCTTCTGTCCAATATCCCTGAAGAAGTTGTGGGTCCAATACTGTCATGGTTCCAAGGGGCTCCCTACCTCCCGACTGTCCGTCAGCGTGTTTGCATCTTCGTGCATGTGGAGACAAGTGTTCCTCACTTCCGTGTGGCAGGCGGATTGCGGTCTAGTTTCTACGTCCGGGAACCGCCGATGCATCACACAGCGCTTCCGGGGGAAAACGCATAAACCACATCGGTTCCCGCCAGTCAAGCGCTTCAGATTGACGCCTTCAATGTGCCATGAATGCTTTCTTCTGAGCTGGACCTCACATCAGGTATTCCGAGGTTGCGCTAGAGCGCTGCCTCGTTTCTGTTTGACACCCGCTATTTGATCCCTGCTGGTGTGCTCCGCAAATTCCCAAGCCGGGGTTTCCATCTGAGTGTGTCGCAGTGTGTTACTCTTCGTCAGTGATCTGTTGACCTTGTGCGCACTCTGGAAACCTGGCTACTTGATCCCTGCACAGCGCTGGAGCGCTTTACTTGTTTTCATTAGACGCCGCGCTGGAGCGCTTTACTTTTGCTTGCCTGACTGCGCTGGAGCGCTTTACTTGTTTTCATTAGACGCCGCGCTGGAGTGCTTTACTTTTGCTTGCCTGACCGCACTGGAGCACTTTGCTTTGTTTTCATTAGACGCTGCGCTGGAGCACTTTACTTTTGCTTTGCCTGACCGCGCTGAAGTGCTGCTTAGTTGGCACTGCTCACATTGCAGAGCTATTTTGTGTCTCCCTCAAACACAGTGCAGGAGTGCTGCTTCTTGTCCCCGTTACTACAGATGACTTCTCCACACATTGTGCTTCCGATTACAAGGTAAATACTGTTCCACATGTGTGTAAGAGGTGAACATAGAGGAGGGTTTGTCTGTGCCCATTATAAAAGGGTCTCCCTTTGTCTTCCCTACCAGCCAGAGTTAACGGTCATTCCCCGAACAGAGGGAGGTTCTCTTCTGGTCTTCGGGACACCATCCCCGCCATCTTTAGCTTCCTTCCCCGGTCCCATCTCCATCCTGCTTGGTTTTCACTCCTCAGCTGGGGTAAGGTGGGTACGGGGGCGATAGCTCATGTCGTCTCTGCGAGATTACATCGCAAGCAACAGGTAACCCTTGTGGGGTATTTGACAAATACCGTGACGAAACATGTGTTGGCTGGGCATCTGATCTACATTAAACAAAGAACAAACGCAACATTGAATTATTGCAATTGTTGTATATCCGTATATCTGTACTGTAGACTCGCAGCACTTGCTCTGCAGACATAAATTACGTGTGCACAGGCCTCCTGTATCAATCGTTCAGAGACCATGTGTCTACATTGGGGGTTCAGGGTCATCCCCCGCCTGTGGCACGGTCTACAACTGAGATTTGCTGCACACACACGTACACACGAGCAGGCGCCACTGCATACCACAACACTTTAAAACCATTTTTGATTGTCTATTTTAAAATAATTGTTTGCCTCACACTTCAGAATTATAAAAAAATGTGCTTAATTTGTTCTTTCTTAACTACTGCCATATTTTGAAATATTTTCAAAGTTAATTTACAGGTATTTACATTTTGTTGTGTGTTGCAAAAAAAGACATCCTCTAGCCATTCCTTTCACACAACCCGTACTGCAGCAAGATTGTCAGATAGTTCACTTTACACAATCCTCTAACTTTGCAGTCAGAGAAAGGAAAGGAAACATCACTCCCCAAGTAAATAGAATAAGCAACAATTTTGTCAGAAGACAGCCTGACATTTTACTCTGTTTTTTAATGCTCAACAAAAGTGACAAGATAAAAACTAAATGTAAAGCCTCTTTTATTGGTCATTCAGCTTCTGAACTCCAGTATGGTTATTGTAGACCCCCAGCACCTCTACTCCCTACACATATGCTCTGGAGAGAAAGCTTGTTTATTCTTTATCTGCCTCTCTCTTCATAGAAGAGATCAACCACTGGAGAGAATACAAAAAGTGATGAATGGAATGCCCACTGGTAATTACATTGGTCGCATTCATCCCAGTCCATTGTTGTTTTTCCCACCATACTACCTCAGATGAGAACCAGATATATGCAAATGAGTCTTGGTCCTGTCCAGTAGGAACACACCAGTCTGAACTTCCACATCAGCTGTTCTCTGAACCGGAACACAGGCAATCCTAGACTGGTTTCGAACTAGTTAGGCCATTTGTATGTAATGTAATGTAATGTATAGGCATTTATATAGCGCACTACTTACCCGGAGGGTCCCAAGGCGCTTCGACCGCTGCGAAATCCTTCCTGGCTTCCCTGAGAGATGGTCCCTTAATGGGTATCTCCAGGGTGAGACCAGGCATCCCCGGCGGTCTGGTGGGGCCGTTAGTGAAGATGAGGCAAGCTAATGCCCAGAGTTGCCGAGTGTGATTGCTGATCAGAGTGGGCACCGAGGCGAGAGAATTATCGCGTCCGCTGACCCTGGTCCAGAAATCTGCCGCGCCGGGAATCGAACCCTGGTCCCGTCTGGTGCAACTTGATTCTATAGGCACAGTGAGCAGGAGATTGGGGAGAGGCAAATTCCATTGACATTGCCAACCACCTTCCAGAAAAATGTAGCATTTCTTTCGTTCCTATGCAAGAGTTGGCAGCAGTAAGAGTTCCCCCATTGATGTCAAATGCAACAACATCTAATTCACATGGTCTTCCCTAAAAGGTTCTTGAAATTACTCGTGAAACTTGAAAAAAACTATTCTCTTAGTGTGCTTAGTGTGAGTTTTCTAGTTGGGGACTGTACATACCCAGACTTCAAAGGAGTGAACAGATTGCCCGCAGATTGCCCACATTCAAAGAACTGAATTAGAACTGAATTAGACACGGCTTCCTCTCTTCCCAACCCTCCCTTTATCTGTCGGCTTCCAAAGATTTCCCAGCCTTGTTCACTGTCTTACTACTGCTTTATTACATAGGCAGGGCTGGATTGGCCGTTCTGCCATTTCCCTGGTAGGCTGCAGGCCAGGGGCTGATTTCACAGCTGGATGGGCTGCCATGACCCAACCATGACAGTACGGCCTCTTTCTAATTGCAGCCTCCTGCAGTGTGGGGCTGGTTTGATCATTTTTTTTACTGGGGATGGTTTTAGTTTCCAGTCTAGCCGTAATCGCCAGAAGACTTGTGCCAGACACTGTATGTAGAGTGTACATACAGAAGAAAAGTCTGTCAATCAAGCATGTTGTATTCAAGTTTGACGTGATCTTAGACAGAGTGCACCAATCCTATACTACCTCAAGGGTAACTCTAGGGGAGTCCTAAGATTATTGAGCCAACTGTGATAACTATAGTGGAAGGGAGGCAAGGGTCCTTTCCAATTGGAGACACTTGGAAGTGGGCGCGGGCACACTCTGCTATTTATGCATCAGCACCGACATAGCTGAGAGCAAGTACCAAGGAGAAACATTTAATCCTCAGATGCTGTGAGGATGGATATAACAAAATGTACCACTCCATCAGAAGATAAAATTGCGACTTTGTTGTGTGTGGTGAATTTGAGAGCTGCGCTCTTGACCCAGACTATGACTGCTTACGTAGGATAAAATGGTTAGTATCAGGGCTCGAGTCGGGGTACCACGCGGGTGGGCGGCGTCCCCACACTTACTTTACCGGGGGGACGCCGTCCACCCTGCCAAACAGCTGGACTTCACTCTTTTGCCTACTGGTTCAAGGAGCTCGGCACCTTTCGTGATGTCACTTCCTGTCGTGACGTCACTTCCAGTGACAGCGTCCCCCCAACTTCTTTTTTTAGGACTTGTGCCCTGGTTAGTATCAACCATGGTGCCTGCCAAGGGTGAGTAGTACCCCTCCACCACAGAAGGCAGAGGGGTGGAATTTAGTGAGGGTAGCAAAACAGGACTTGCAGGAAGGGAAGAAAGGGGTCAAGAGTACAAGTACCTAGAGAAATGAGGAGGTGTGAGAGGAAGATAAAAGAGTCAGATTCCGAAGAGTACATTGCATCAAGGAAGGGGAAATGAGGACACCCCTTTCAAGAGGGCACCAATGAGGACTATCAAAGGCCTTCCTTGAAGGGCAGAAGTCACCCACGGCTGCCAAGGGAATGACTGCACACCACTGGAGGGCAGCGCACAAGAAGATGTGGACTAAACACAAGAACCGAAGTCATCACAATGGTGGGCAATGCCCAACGGACAAATGGGAGGCAGAAACTGAGCACAAAGACAAGATTTATGAGACATGGAGAATTACAGAAGGAGGTGTAGAGAGGAAAGGCAATGTGCAGGGTGTGACAGGTATAGGAAAGGGGGAGGCTGCCAGGGCATTGGACTCTCCATGGCAGAGTGATTTAGGCAGAATGTTGTCCTATCAGAGTATAAGGAGCATGAGGAGACTGCTAGGGTGCCAACCCATATCGGAGTTCGGAAAAGTGTGAGGGAAGGGGCAGCATGGCAGGAAAAGAGAGACATTGAGAGATGGTTTGAGGTCGAAAGTCCCTGGCATAATTAGAATATGCCATTCCGCTCCTTATTTCAACATTCTGGTCCACTTGGTGTGTTTTCATGTGCAGGATGCACGTCACAAGGCTCCTAACACGTGTCTATCTGTTGTGAATGTTGCTCACCAATAGAGTTGTAGACACAAAAAGCCATAGGTTATGTATTCGGGCAGATCCAAAATGCTAAGAATTACCATCAATTTACCAAAGCCGAGAGAGTTCCATCCTGCTAAAGGTGGCTACTAGGAATTACAACCAGATATGCCTAGTGTGGATAAGTTTGGACCAAAATGCTAAGAATTACCACCAATATCCCATATCCAGCTTTGTGTCAGGTGGGTACCATCCTGACTCGGATAGTCGCAAGGTGTCATATATTACTATCAAAAATACCACAGGTGTGCCCAGAATGCTGAGAATTACTGCCTACATTACATGGCTAGCATTTTGTCAATGGAGGCTAGAATGCTGCAATGATTGATCCCACAATGCCTACAATGAGCACCAAACAAGCCACCAATTCGGCAAAACCAGGATCCAACCAAGACTCTCTCCCACTCTTACGAACAATCGTGTGTACACACAAAAACATGATACACGTACCCTCTCCCCTGTGTGTACACACTCTTTCTCTTACTCTTACACATTCTCACCTCATTTGAAAGGTATTTTTGTTTCACTAATCTTCCAGCTGCTTCTTCAAGGTATTCCTTGAATTCATCTGGGCATAAAGCACCCGTAACCCTATAACATCCCTTAGTAGGAGCACTGACAACCAGCACTCCCTTAGAAAGCTAACAGGCCAGTTTGAAGGCATGCCTCCCCTCAAGCAGAGCACTGCCTTGCCAGCGCTCAAAAACACGCTGGCATCTCAAGAGTGGACCGGGGAGCCCCAGCTCCATTTATCCTGGTCACTCTTGGACCTCACCACTAAAACTGGTGAAAGTGCCAGAAGACGGCTTAGAAAACTAAACAGACACTGCACCTTGCCAAACACATTCATTTGTTCAAATACCTTTCACTACAAAGCAGTGTTGTTTCCTTAAAATGTTTAGATCTGACTTTGAGTGTATATTTTTGTCCAAACGTATAAAGATATAAATATGCACCCACATATAAAGTCAAATGTAGACTTTTTATGCAGTATTGTGTGTGTCCCTTGTGGATGGCCACGTAAAATTAGACATATCTCTGAAAATACATAAACTTAAAATGTCAGCTTGGCCGAGTTTTCTTTGCTAGCGCAAAACCGCAGTTTGTGTTTTTTTTTCCTACTGTTCCTCTTAGGGTATGAATCTGTGGTACTATCCTAGCGGGGTCTTTGCTAGAAATCTGGATCTGGGTCTTTCGCTGCCTGAAGTAATGGTGGCTGTTTCCTGAAGCCATGTTGTCACCACACACAAAAATGTGTGGTCGACAAGTCCCCCTGAGAAACTGCCACCTCCTCAAAGGCTAAAGCCTAAGGCATAGAAATCCTCCTTGCTGGAAGAAGACTTCAAGGGATTGAAGAAAATCAGGAATCCAACATTGTATCTCTTTAGGAGTGAAGAGTGAGGATCAGCAGGTGGAGGCAGCAAAGAAGCAAGCAAAGGGACACATCTTTGTTGCAACCCACCTTCCAACCAGACTGAATCCCTTTAATAGCAAAAGAACAGGAAAAAGAAATTACATCAAATATCACATGACAAGAACCAAGAAGGATTGGGAAAAACTAGAAGAAAGAAACACACAACAATCCATGATAGAAAAGAAAAACAAAAGAATGAAAACCTGAATTGGATAAGCTGCAGAGCTGCTTTGAAGGGAAGTTTCAAACTTTCAGACAGGGGATTGCCATTTTGGAGCTGGAGAGTCGAGGAGAAGCAACCAGGAGACAAAGGGTACATGAGGAGGCAGTTCCAGGTGAGTGAGACTCATGGCCTGCAGCTGTGGTGTTCTTTGGGTGTCTCATAACGCCCGGGAGCTGCAAGACCATGCAAGATACTGTGAGTCTCAGATGCCCAGAAAGCCAAGACACTGCAGTCGTAGCAGTATACATCCCTCCTGGGACCTTAGACTTGTCAGGAAAAGCCAGAAAAATTTGGCGAACCAATCTAAGGACATCGACTGATGAGGCAGGAACCCTAGAGCATTCACTAGCATGCTTTCCAGTGAATGGGGAGCTGTAATTTACCTCTGAAAATTTTGGAAACACAGACCCCATATTCGGGTTCCCCATTGACCACAACAGAAGGAGGAACATAGCACTGATGAAAAGGAAAAGGCACAGAAGGTGTGAGTTGGGAGACATGAAAAGTGGGATAAACCTTTCAAGAATTAGTCCACAAAAAAGGGGTTTACCTTCCAGTAGTAGGTGGTACGGAACGGGGGTGTTAGGGCAGGGGGGGTGAAAAAAATATAACACTTACCTCTGCATGGCCACCGTCTCTCCTCCACTTCTCTCCTGACTTGCGGAAGCAGGAAGCACACAGGCTCACCTAAGCCAATCACGATACTGCTGTCTCCAGCATCACAGCCTCATCATGATTGGTCTGCTGGGGGTGGGAGCCTGTGCATGTTTTCCGCCCAGGCTGTATAATATAGCCAAGTGGAGAACATGCTAAGTATGCATGATTGTTTAGCCAGCCCAAGATGGCCAGCCAAACCATCATCCACACTTAAGTGCACATATTTCCTCCTCCCCTACTCTGACATCCCAGTCCCGCTTCGCCCTAACCTGGCTTGCAATGAAAAATAAAATTATAATAACATTGTGTTATTATCATTTTATTTTGCCTTTTTGGCACTGCTGAAAAGCAGCGGACAACTTTCCTCCGCCTAGAGGAGGAGCCGCTCCTGTAGCCTTTTAAAAATAAAGGAAACAAGACTGATCTTTTTGGCTATGACAAAGGCACCAAAATATTGAGGATGAAATCAGACTGGTACATTTTGGGTGGGTTAGAACCTAGAAGACAACCACACTTTATCCCCACCTTAAGGTTTGGGAATTGGTCTTCTAAATTTATTTGATCTAACCTTCAGAGCAGTTTTACAATCTTGCAAATACCAGGTAATCTTTTGTCTTTCAGAATCCAGCATTTCTAGAAAGTCAGTGGTAGCAGGCAGAAGAGGAGTGGACAGATGAGAAGCCAGAAAGGAACGAGGATGGAAACCTTGTATACAATAAATTGGAGAAACCTTGGTAGTGGAGTCAACAGAGTTGTTATTAGAGAATTCTGCAATGATACTTATTCTTTCTACTTGCTTTGAGTACTATTGCAGACATTGCAGACATACCTCAGATACTGTTCATGACTCTTGTTGACCTTCTCAGTCTGTCCATCGGATTGCAGGTGGTAACCTGTCGAAGGAGGAATTTGTCAGCAAAAGATCTCCTTGCCATCATGCTGGCAGACGGAAGTTTGTGGAAGAAGGAATAATTAGCTATCTTGAAAAAGAGGTCTGCAGTGACTATGACACCTCAATATCCTTCAGAATGGGATATGTCCAAAATTAAGTCAGTGGAAATAGTGTGCTATGGATGATAAAGGAACAGGCAAAAGGTGGAGACAGTGAAGGACCAGGTTTTAGAACCCAGCGGCGTCAGGGAAAACGCCCGATGCCTTCGAGTTCCCTTGTCTTGGCAAACAGAGACACGGGATACTTCTTGATGACGTCAAAGACCAAAGTTTATTGGCTGCAACCAGGAACAGAGATCTACTAAGCACACACGGGTGGTTCGCTAGAGACTGCGCAAATTCAATGAGCAATGGTCTTTTATGCCAAAAATCAAGCCTCAAGCAACATTCCAAATTAGCATTGGGTTCATACAAATTGACCAATCGCGAAGTGACATTTTAAAAGTAGCGTATGACGACAATCCCATTCTCCGTTGTCCAGCCCACCAGAAATGACCAAGCACATTCCATTATCCTGTTCAGTCAGGCCGGACAAACCCATCATAAACCCTCAATCCAAATCAGTGATTATGTTGTAAAGGAAGGAACAGAAACAGATTGGAAGTGAGATAGAAAGGTGGGAGCAGTGTACCATAAACTCGGGCCTGCCCTACTCTTTGATCTTTATCTGACCAGCTGCTTAACAAGGAACTGGCTCAGCGAGGTCAGCCTCGAGCACGGAGTCAGTTCGGCCAGGTCATTCAGAAGTCAGCTAAGACATACGTGTCTCAAGGACTCGTTCGGCCGTAGTCTTCGGCCTATGTGAGGGCAACCACTCAAAATGGCTGCCGTACACAAAATGGAACCCGAAGGTTCAAACTAAATCCTTGAATACAGAGTGTTCTGATCAATCGATTCATGCGAAAACGCTCATACACGCTACACTCGTCATGTGCGGTCTGCTGACACCAAAATCGTCTATTTCCGACGACCTTATTTGAACGGGTTCAGAACACCCGAACCAGACCCACAAACTCACGGAACTACAGACCCTCCTTTTGCCCTTACATAGGCAACAGACCCAAACCCATGTTAATCTGAATCTGGATCTATATTCATCAGATCATCAATATGTTGCTGTAGGATCATCCTATTACTTAGTACCTTTCTCTGGACAGGTCTCTTTGCACACGAAGTAGCACAGAGGCCACAAATAGCAGGAGCACACTGTACCAGAGGCAGAACATAAAAAGGATAGCTAAGACCATTCCAATGACCATCAAAATCTTCCAACCCCAAGTGGATATCAATCCCCATAACCATCCCATCAACGACCAATCTCTTTTGTCCAAATGGACAGAATCGGAGATTTTATGTAGCTTGGAAATGGCCTGGAAAACTGACGGAGCGTTGTCTGGAATGAAAACGCAGCAGCTTGATTGAATCAGTTTACAAACTCCACCTCGGTCTGCTAGTATGACGTCCAGGGCAACTCTATTTTGAAGCGTCATAAGTCTATCCGACTGGAGCACAGCAGTCAAGTTACTAAGGGCACCGGCAGTTTCGACTATGGTAGACTCAACCACTCTCGTCAACTGGCGAATATTCCTGCTGTTAGCAATCGGTCCCCAGAACGGCAGAAAACCCTTAAAGAAATCTCCCAACTCTTGCCCTGCAGTGTCTTCTTGGCTAAAGACACCTCTAGCAACTCTCGTCTTATGGTAATCTGCCGCAGCTGTAAAAGTGGGAGGCAACAGGAAGGAAACAAAACATGTGCCCGAAAAGTCAGGGGGCAACCATGTATATGCTTTGTCATAGCAAACAAAATAGGTACCCTTAGCAGCTAATAATGCTGGGGAAGACTGGGACGTAAATACGTAAGTATCAGTACAGACGCTCTTCCCTAACTGAGCTCTCGGATTCTTGCCATTACCTTGCAGACAATAGCGACCCTGATGGGGCACTATCCAAATCGGTGGAGAACTTTTCGCTCGCTGGTTAACACTCAGACTAACTCCATATACAGTAATATCCCAACCACTATATGGTTGCTTCTCATCCATCGGAATAGTGTCAACGGCATTAGTCCCTTTAACCATGTCGACTATGCCTCTTGCAACAGCACTATTCTTCGGATTGTCTTTCGGTGAACGTAAGGGATAGACACTATGGGCATAAATAAACATCGTTCTGTAAGCCCAAATCGAACCATGTAAACTGAAGGGCAAAACTAAGTACAGGATACCCTTATCGGTCGTATGGGGCATTAGACCACAGATCCAACAGTTTGTCGTGTTCATCACTAACTGGTGTTGGTGCAAAAGTTGGATAAAGGAATTATTAGCAAATTCCAATCGTCTAACTACCTCGTGTTCAAGCAAAGGATGAAAAGAATGAGAAGAAATAGTAGGTGGAGGTGTAGGTTGCACAGTGGGAAAAAACGCTATTTTAAAAGAGAATGTCACATAACCGATTATGAGTACCATTAAACTCAATAACAAAAACAAACACGGTATTATAAAACGTTTCGTTGTGATCAATTTGCATAACTTCTTTCTAAAAATCATTGTCCGTGCAGGTCTCTCCAACTCAAAGAAATCCATCCTAAACTAAATATGCTGCTCGCGATGGTAGGGTGTTCTATGCTAAGGAATGCCTCTGTCAACCCAGGGCAACTCCCATAGACCAACCAGAACCCTCGACCTAGTGTCTCAGGCTTGCACTCCAAAGACTTAGGCACCGCGACCCTACAGCTGAACCCGGATGGCGGTTCGAAAAACAAAAATGAGTAGATCCTCGGTGGAGAGATAACCTGCAAACAGAAAAATCATAAAAACTTTATTTGTGCTTTATTTGTCCATGACTCTCGGTCGCAAATTATAGCGGCTTCTTCCAGGCAATTCTTGATCTTTAAACAGGAGGTCAGGCTCAATAGTGTTCAATCGATTCAAAGGAGGCACAGCTTTTTGTAAAAGATCATCACTTTCCTTCTCAGAGTTCGTACCAATCAGACCAGCATCGCTGAATGGCACAAATCGTGGAACAATGTCTGTTTCAGAGTCTGGAAGTCCCTCCTGGTCCCACTGATCGTATGGTAAGGGCAACGGAGCCCGCTTGCAGTGTACGCCGTGGATCCAGTGTTTCTTGCCTTGTACTCGAACCGACAGGAGCACTTGGAAGGGTCCCGTCCAGCGGGGCTGATCGTTCTTGCTCCGCTGAAAATGTTTGATTAAGACCCACGAACCAGGTTCAATAGCGTGGCCTGGATCCTCAGAAGCTTGTGGGAGGCTATCATGTACCTGTTGGTGTAAGACACGCAATTTAGTCGTCAGTTCGCGCAAGTAATCAAGCAACACAGGGTACTCAATCTCACTAAACCTGGTTGGTCTCGGCACACCCCAAATATTCGCTGGGCGGCCAAAGACAACCTCATACGGACTCAGACCCATTCTTGAATGCACAGTCATTCTTGTTGACAGAAGCGCTAAAGGCAAAGCATCTGGCCACTGTAGACCAGTGCTCGCTTGGATTTTGGCCAATTTTAACTTCAAGGTGCCATTATAGCACTCAACTAAACCAGCTGATTTGGGGTGATTTGCAGCATGGAATTTCTGCCGAATTCCTAGTCCCTCACACACTCTCTTCATGACTTGACCCACAAATTCACTCCCATTGTCACTCCAGATAATTCTCGGCATTCCAAATCTAGGGAAAAACTCTTTTATCAGAACTTTCGCTGTGGACAAGGCAGTATTGTCCTTAAGGGGATAGGCTTCTATCCATCTAGAAAAGGAGCAAACAACCACTAAAACATATTTCAGGTTGTTGCATCTCTCCATATGGATAAAATCTAGCTGCAAAGCCTCGAACGGATACGTAGGAGGAGCAAAATGACCAGCTGGTGTTGGAGTTCCCTTACCAGGATTATACATCAAGCACACCATACAGTTCTTGACCAAATTCTCTGCACATTTTGGAATTCCCGCATTCTGCCAAACCGGAGCCAACAACTTGCAAATCCCTTTCACACTAATATGCGCCAATCCATGAGCCATTGTAACAACTGGAAGCACATACGCGTCAGGCAACAACCATCTCTGATGCTCGGACAAATCAGTCCAACAACCATTCGAATCTAATCTACCCTTGCTTTCTCTCAATTCATTCAGCTCTTTCTCTGTAGCTTCAGCTTGAATGGATTTCACACTTTCAATCGTATCTTCACACATACTCTTCTCTGGAACCCATCTCGCCGTAGCTGCAACATACATTCGACTCATTACATTTCTCGCAGTTTCTTTCGCAACTTCATCCGCAAACGCATTTCCGCGACCAACATCATCCGTAACTTTCTTATGGGCACTGCATTTGACAATCGCTACTTGTAACGGCAAAGTAAGAGATTCAAGAAGTTCATTCACCAACTGTCCATGCTGGATCTTTGTCCCATGCGAAGTCAAGAACCCACGTTCACGCCACAAACGTCCAAAGCTATGAGCCACGCCAAAGGCATATTGGCTATCAGGATACACATTCACTCGTTTTCCTTTCGCCAACACACATGCTCTCATTAATGCAATCAACTCTGCTGCTTGTGCTGAATTATGGGGAATACGTGCAGCTTCAATAATCGTATGCAAAGACGTGACAGCATATGCTGCAGTCGTATCACCATTCGGCAACTTAAAACACGAACCATCAACCCACAAAGTACCATCACACTCAGGAAGAGGAGTGTCCCTAAGGTCTACTCTCCCTTTCGTTTCTTCTTCAGTTCCTAAAAAACAGTCATGCTGTTCTTCACTATCTGTCTCAACTACAATTGGCAACAACGTGGCTGGATTCAACGTGTTGCATCGTTTAATGTGCACATGACTCGCTAACAACGTCAACTCGTAACCCGACAACCAAGCACTAGTTAAATGCTGTGTCTTCGGACGGTTCAACAAGGTATCCACTGCAGGTGGAACCATGACCATTAACGTGTTGTCCATAACTAAACCAGCAGATTGTCGAATTGAAACAGCCGCTCGTTACTCGGCAACGCTCTAGTTACAGGATCTAAAGTCGATGAAAAATAAGCACACGGACGTTGCTTATCGCCAAACTGCTGAGTCAACACTGACAATGCACATCCCTCTCTCTCGTGGACATACAATGTGAAAGGCTTACTGTAGTCGGGAGTACCCAACACAGGAGCCGACCACAACGCATTGCATAATTCTGAAAAACTCTTCTGCCATTCATCAGTCCAAGGAATAGGATTTGGAGTATCCTTAACAGTAAGAGCTATCAAAGGCTTCGCTAACAAGGAAAAATTAGGGATCCACTGTCTACAGTACGATGTAATACCCAAAAACGCACGTACTTCTCTCTGTGTCGTAGGCACACTCATTTTTGCAATAGCTTGAATTCTTTCTGGGGTCAATTTCCTTCCCTCCTTCGATAAGAGGTGACCTAAGTAGGTTACTTCTTGTCGACAATATTACAACTTGGAGAGAGAAACTTTGTGATGAAAATCAGACAAATGGCATAACATCGACAAAGTAGCTGTTTTACAAATCTCCTCAGTATCAGCGGCAACTAGCAAATCATCAACATATTGGATAAGAGCTGCACCATCAGGTAAAACCAACAAATTAAGTTGTGTCTTCAAAGCTTGACTACAGATTGACGGACTCTCGCAATAGCCTTGAGGAGCGCGTTTAAAGCGGAAACTTCGTCCTCCTAAAGAGAATCCAAAGATGTCCCTACTCTCCATGGCAATCGGGATACTGAAGAAAGCATTCTTCAAGTCAATCACCGAAAACCATGCGTCTGTAGCCAGAATCAGAGTCAACAAGGCAGTTATATCAGGCACAACAGGAACTTGTGGAACAACAATCTTATTCACTTCGCGAAGATCGATGACAAACCTATATACTGGAGGCTGTGACGAATCAGTCCTCTTCAGGACAGGCAAAACAGGACTATTGCGCACATTACCTCTTGTTTCCTCAATAACACCCTTTTCAATCAGATCATAAATGATCGCTAAAAGTGCACGCTCACCATCACTCGAGATACGGTACTGTGGAATGCGCGGTAACTTAGCATTCACTTTCAGTGTCACAACATATGGAGGAATTTCTAGTAGGCCCACATCATTCGGACCAGTAGTCCACAATGAATCAGGTAAAGAAGACAATTCAGATGGAAGACTATCTTTCGATATATACATCGGAGAGATCACTCTCTTACCCAAAGTAAGATGTACTCCTGACGGAGAACAATACAGTGTTGCATACAATCTCTTCAATAAATCCAATCCCAACAAATTCTCATTACAACCTGTAGTCAAAATGAGGGGTGCTTCGAACTTGCAAGGACCAACAGAGAGAGACAATGGAGCAGAAATCGGATTCGTAACGGGGGCGCCAGAAAAACCTACAGAAACATTATCAAAGCCAGACAAAGGTGCGCCAGGGAGTTTAGAGTGCATAATTGAACTCTTTCTAGCACCAGTATCTAGCAGAAAAGGTTCCGACACACCTGATGCAATCACTTCTACATAGGGTCCACTCTGATCTACTGGAACTGAAACAACTCCCTCTCTTTGTCCATCGCAGTCCTAACAATCATTACCATGCACTTCGTCACCTTCAACATAGTAATCATCCATATAGTACTGTGCTGTCCTACCAGACGGACCTTGCTGTTGATCAAAACTATTCATCGAGTTCTGTGGAGGCAAAGGACCGCGACCTCTACCTCTAGGCGCTTGTTGAGCACCTCGACCTCCAACTCCAGAAACACCATGCGTGCGCTGTAACAAAACCGGACAACTATTCTTGAAATGGCCCTCTTCTTTGCAATACGCACACTGATTAGGCCCATACGGAAAACGCTGTTAAGAAAACTCGTTCCTTATCGAGTTTCTCGAATATTGCTGAGGTTGCTGATAATCGCGCTGGCTATTAGTACGGGGTGGATAAGCTTGTTGTAGAAGAACTTTAGTCTTCAATTCCTTAGTCTTCTTATCCGCTTTCTCTAACTCATCTTTGCGCCTATTCTAATAGTACTGAGCCGTAGCTAAAATCTGCGCTGATGTAGAGACTGCCCAAGCACTCTCGGAATCCTTCAACTTAGTGCACAACTCAGGAAGCAAATTATGTACGAATTTGTCGACAAACAACCTCTGGCCACCCTCGGTAGCCATATCCTGACCACTATGATCTACAAAGGTCTCTTCAAACCGCGTGAAGAAATCAGACACAGTCTCATCTTTCTTCTGCTTACATGCAGACAACTTGTCCCAATTAACACGCACTTCGGGCATCAAAGTCTTCATGAAATTAATAATCCTACCAGGAAGTTGAGCAATTAGTTCTTCAGGCTTAGCACCTCCAACTTGTCTGTCATTGGCAGCAACAATATTAACCCATGTATCACCCAATTCATTATCATGATCCGTATGTCGAATCACATTCCAGATAGGCTATGGAACAACATTACCAAACAACATGTCTATATCTGCTAAAGTCATGACGCACGAACCCACAGTTTGAGTGAGCTCTTTATAATATCCCGCCAGATTTTTGCGCGGATCAGGTAAGGTCTGCTTAATCGCTAGAACTTCAACACGCTTCCAAGGAACATGTACCCATACTCGCTGAAATTGCGCAGGCGCAGCTAGAATACCTAATCCAGCATCAGCCTGTACTGCTTCCTTCCATACCGGAGGAACCTCATGCATCGGATATTGACGCGCTTTTTTCCTAACCGACGAATCAGGCTCAAACAACCACTCAGAAGGAGCATCATTACAAAACGACAACAACGTCGCAATTGCTCTCTCAATGTCAAGAAGACTCACAATCGTCCCTTTCGCAAACTCGGAACGCATTCGATACAATTCTTCAGGAGCTTTACCCACTTCGTCAATCCATTGCTCATGAAGGAACACACACATCATTTCAAAGACGTACCGTTGCTTTGGTGCTTTCCATTGCCGGAAAACATCCATTATACCCTCAAGATCATACTAGGATGTGTACATAACCCATCTACGTGCCATATGGTCCAAAACTACACGTTCATCTGTATCAGGCAATTGACTACGTGAATGCGTTTGCTCATACACAGGAGACATACCCAATTGACCCAACAAAGGAGTCAGAAAACCAGAAAAAGCAGCAGTCATGCGCTGTCTAGTAGAAGGAGAAGATGGAAGAATAAGGGAAGACGGAACAATAGTAGAAGAATCCAAAGTCGGAACAGAAGGAGTATTAAGGACAAGCGTAGGAATATCAGACAAAGGGGAAGGCAAAGTTGGCGGCCCCTGAGGAGGCTGCGCCAAAGGAACAGCAACCAACGGAAGAGGAGCTGGCTGTGGAGGAATCGCAGGTGGCATAACAACTGGATGTTGCACAGCCACAACTGGTGGCGGTGGTGCCGTAGCACTCTGTGCATAAGGGGGTGGCGAACTCAATAGATGCGACATTAAAGGATCTTTCGCAAGATCGTTGTTGTCTTCCTGCTCTTTAGGCGGCAAAACTGGGTAGCATCTATCTACCGCTAACTTGTTCACTCTAAGCATCTACTCGCTCTCTTGCTCTTCCTCATTATCCCTATATGCAACAGCAGCTTGTTATTGTTATCTGGATTTTGTATCGCGCCAAATCACCATCAGGTCTGAAGGCGCTTCTGACAGATACAGCAACAAGAAAAGGTAAGTAAACAGGGATACGGATTATCGGCCTAGCTCACAGAGATCCAAAGGCATCTCTGAATAAAAGTGTCTTCAGAGATTTCCTAAAAAGGAGGAGGTTAGTTTCTTTACGAAGGGCCTCAGGTAGCTTATTCCACATTTGAGGGGCTTGGATTGAAAAGGATCTCCCGCCTTTGGTTGCCATTTTAAAGCGCGGACATGACAGCAATTGGGAGTTGGAAGATCTTAAAGCTCGCTTGGGATTATAAACTTCAAGCCTCTCTTTTATACAGGCAGGTGCCTGCCCATAAATTGCCTTATGGGCAATGCACAGGCTTTTAAATTCCACCCTTTGCTTTATGGGGAGCCAATGTAGCCTGTGCAATAATGGGAAGGCATGGGTCTGTCTGGGTAATCTGAAGATTAACCGTGCTGCATCATTCAAGGTGACCTGCAGGCGGTTGATCAGATTTTTTGGCAGACCTAGATATAATGCATTCCCGTAGTCGATCCTGGAGACTATTGTTGCCGAGACGATGGTTCGGAGCATGTTTATGGAAAGTAAGGGGACTAACTTTCGCAACTGCCTAATCAAGTTAGTGCAACCATTGACATACCTCGTTCTCGTTTATTCTTTTTCGCTAATTTAATTTCTTTCTGTTTGGCTTCTTTGCGCCATATGCGGAAAGAGTCAAACATTGCCGGCCGGGCTTTCTTCTTGAATAACTTCACTTCGAGATTATCTAAAATCTAACCCTGGGCGTAGTGGGCGTAGTGGGGCTTCGCGGAGCTACGTGAAGTGGGCGAGAAACTACGCCCACCTCCGCACTCCGCGTAGCCCCACTACGCACCGCAGGCCTCCCTCCCTCCCTAAATACTTTAAATTAAAAGTGTAAAAGAATTAAAAGGCACTTACCTTGCCCGCCGCTTCCCGCCGCGTCCCCGGGGCTCGTTATCTTCATTGCTGCCGTCTTGTGTACTAATGCGCATGCGCGGGCGACCGCGCATGCGCATTTCTCATGAGAAATGCGCATGCGCGGCCGCCCGCGCATGCGCATTAGTACACAAGACGGCAGCAATGAAGATAGCGAGCCCCGGGGACGCGGCGGGCAGTGGCGAGCAAGGTAAGTGCCTTTTAATTCTTTTACACTATTAATTTAAAGTATTTAGGGAGGGCGGGAGGGAGGCGGGTGGCGGCCAGCTACGCTCCGTCTGCGGAGCGTGCGTAGTGCCGGATTCTACGCCTGCTACACAAAATGCGTAAAAGCCGGCACTACGCACACTCCGTGCACGGAGCGTAGCCGCCCGCCCACCCTTACTAAAATCTCAGTTTCAAAACTACTGTAACGGGGCCACTGTAGGACACCGTCTTTATTCGTATACTTTACCCAGATCTCATTATAACTAATAGGGCCCACACCATGTTTCACGTATAATTCATATGTAGGAGTTCCAATTGGAGGACCCGGACACGAATCCTCTAACCGGGAATCCTTAGAACAACCACAACCAAATATCCTTCCAAGTCTGCTAAGACCAGGCATCTTGCTCACTAGTCTAGCTTCAAACAACAAGGGAAATCTCAAAACGATAGTCTCGCGAATACACAAGTCCCTTGGCTTTGGGGCCTGCAGGTACCAAATCAAAGCGATCCACTAAAGGGATACCAAAAACAAACTAAGAACTAGGAGACGCTCCACTCATACTTAACTGAAATGTCGATGGCGTCACCAGAAGGCCCGTCAATCGTCTCGTTCTACAAATCGTCTACGGCTCCAAGACAAGGCGACAGTCAGGGCAGCAGTCCTTCGTAGCCGTCGGAAGCCGGGGAACCTCGCAGCTAAGACTTTTGGACCACGACGACATACAGGGGTCGATGAAGTGGTAGGCCTCCAGAATTTCCACACGAAGCTCTCCAAAATCTTCCGGCTTGGACCGGTACCGCTGAAGTCGCCCTAAGTTGGGCGCCAACTGAAGGACCGGGTTTTAGAACCCAGCGGCGTCAGGGAAAACGCCCGATGCCTTCGAGTTCCCTTGTCTTGGCAAACAGAGACACGGGATATTTCTTGATGACGTCAAAGACCAAGGTTTATTGGCTGCAACCAGGAACAGAGATCTACGAAGCACACACGGGTGGTTCGCTAGAGACTGCACAAATTCAATGAGCGGAGCGTGGTCTTTTATGCCAAAAATCAAGCCTCAAGCAACATTCCTAATTAGCATTGGGTTCATACAAATTGACCAATTGCAAAGTGACATTTTAAAAGTAGCGTATGACGACAATCCCATTCTCCGTTGTCCAGCCCACCAGAAATGACCAAGCACATTCCATTATCCTGTTCAGTCAGGCCGGACAAACCTATCATAAACCCTCAACCCAAATCAGTGATTATGTTGTAAAGGAAGAAACAGAAACAGATTGGAAGTGAGATAGAAAGGTGGGAGCAGTGTACCATAAACTCGGGCCTACCCTACTCTTTGTTCTTTATCTGACCAGCTGCTTAACAAGGAACTGGCTCAGCGAGGTCAGCCTCGAGCACGGAATCAGTTTGGCCAGGTCATTCAGAAGTCAGCTAAGACATACGTGTCTCAAGGACTTGTTCGGCCGTAGTCTTCGGCCTATGTGAGGGCAACCACTCAAAATGGCTGCTGTACACAAAATGGAACCCGAAGATTCAAACTAAATCCTTGAATACAGAGTGTTCTTATCGATCGATTCATGCGAAAACGCTCATACACGCTACACTCGTCATTTGCGGTCTGCTGACACCAAAATCGTCTATTTCCGAGGACCTTATTTGAACGGGTTCAGAACACCCGAACCAGACCCACAAACTCACGGAACTACAACAGCTACAGGCTTATTGTGGACTGCGTTGAATAGACGACAGATAGGACAGGACTTTACAAATCTTACATCCTGGAGAACTGTAGGACAACAAAAGGAACATAAGACTAACTCAAAAGGCGATTTAATTATCGGCCACTGCAGTGTCATGACACATTCAGGGCTTGAATTGAGGACAGATGTGAGTTTGAGATTCCAGTTCACTATTAGTAAACTGGATTTGGCCTATGCTACAGAATAAGAAGCCTGAGTTATCATTTTATGAACTGTGGTTCTCGGTGTAGTAAAGAGTTACTGGAGAGATGAGAAAGAGAGAAATAGAATAGTTGCAAAGGATGTGGTACAGCTGCAGTGGCATCATAGTTAGAAAGTGGGTTGGCACTGGTAGTGCTCTGTAAGTGGGTGGTAGTGATATGCCTGTGACAGAAGGAAAGAGGTGCACGCTCCCAGAGCTAAAGCAATATATGCAAACTGGAGGAGCACCAAAAAAGTCTCAATATGTACAATAATCCACAATTTGGAAGTCTTCCAATAACAGTCCTTTAGGCAGTAGGTTCAGTTCAAGAAAAATTATTTCTTCTTTATTTTAATATTCACAGTACAATTTCGAAATATCAAATCAGTCAAGATCTTGTTCTCTATCATATCAATTCAATCGCAAATCATTTCAACTTATTCGATCAGCCGACGTGTTTCGTCCTCTAGGGACATCATCAGGGCTTAAATACTACACTGCTCAATCTGTATTTTTATCCGTTCAAATCCTCATGGAATTTACCTCAATTCTAGAAGATATCTCACAAAACTCCCTTAGTGAAGTGTACTTGGTTTCACTATTTCCACTCCTTCTTATATTCAGAAAATATTTTCGTCTTGCAATACAATGCTCTACTTCAGCTTCCACAAATATTCAATAACTTTTTCTCCTGTGCTTTCTGTGTTTAAATGACGGTATTCTGACTGAGTTGTTTCGTTCTCCATTCGTCACGGCCCAATAAATCTTGCCAGCGAAGTAGAACATGGTATTGCTAGGCTATTCTTCACTTCAAAATTTGTATAATCAACTAGTGCACCGAGGTGCTAGGTCCTAACCCCTCAAGTTCAAAATATCCAGAGCTAAAGCATATGGAGTAATTTATGTGACCAAAATGTGAATAACTGAGAGTTTAGGAGATTTGAGATCTGGCACCCATTCTGTATTACTGTGATCCAGCAGGGGTAAAGTGCCAGTGGTCTTTCTATAACAAAATGGGAGGCGCGCACTCAAAGAGAAGTAATTACTGCACAATGGAGAAGCTAATTTGAGGTTATTGATGTAAGATGGATGGGTAGAAGCAATATGTAGCTTAACTTCAGTCAATATCTGTAGATGAGGTGCTAAAGAACCAAACCTTCCATTATGTTGATACACTTAGGCCCTTGTTACAAGTTGGCCAGTGTGGTATCTACAGAAGGGATACTACTCTGGGCAATTACAGGTTTTCCAGTGTCTCCAGGCCCAGAATTACTGTGTCCACAAATATTGGACCTAGTAATCTCGGGTTCAGATATACCAGACCTTGACTCCACTAAGGAGCTCCCGGGGCTGCAGGCAGCTGCTCAACCTGGTCCCTGCCTGCTCTCCTCCTGCTAGAGAATACAATAAGTCATGGATGGAATACTTGAATTAATCTCAGCCACTGGTAATTACTTCAGGCCACGTTATTTGGCACCACATGCCACCTCAGTTTGTACCCTGCTATATGCAAATCAGTCTTGGCCCTGATCCAATGGGAACAGCCCAGCCCGAACTGCCAAACCAGGTCCTTACTAAACTGGAACACAAGCCACGTAGGACAAATTTCGCCCTTGTTATGGGCTCATCATCTGGGTATAGCTTGGTTCTAGTGGCACAGTATACATGGAACCCACATTTGGACATACCCGTTAAGTATGGACGTAAAATTCGTTCTGCTCGCGGAATTTGGAAATTTTTGGCAATTTCGCGATCCACCAATCACGCGAAATTGCCCAAAAATCTGCAATTTGCGAGTTTTGCTGATTTTTTTTTCTTGTTCACGCTTCAAAAATAGAATCTCACGCGCGCTGCATTGACTTACCATGATTCTGCGTTCGCTGATGAGTTTTCCTCCCTGTTGGCATGCGCTGCGAGATTTTGGTAGCTGGACGAGCGACGCCGCGATTGCGAACACGTCATTGCGACCTGAAACAGGAAATTGTGAACACATCATTGCGACCCTAAACAGGAAATTGTGAACGCGAACACGTCATTGCGACCCGAAACAGGAGAAAGGCATCGTGAGCAGGCTGGTTAAGTGGAAACAACATGTTCGCGACCGCTGCGAACGCATGCGCAAGTTCACGTTCCTGAGATGGTAAAAAAATCTTGCGAACTCACAAAACAAAATTTGCAAGCTTGTGGAATTTGGCGGATTTTTGCGAATCGCGATTATGAATTCGCGTATCGCAAATTCTTAAATTCCGCCCATGCTTAATATCCGTCCCTCTTTGGGGAACATACTCAAGTATACAAAAAGTGGTAGAGCGAATAATTGCATTAATCTCAGCCACTGTAATTATTCATGTCCGCTTCCTAGTCCATCATTATTTATGCATACCATGCCACCTCAGTTTTGACCCAGCTAAATGCAAATCACTTTTTCCCTACTCTAATGGGAACAGTACAGCCTGTACTTCCAAGCCAGGTCTTCCATGAACTGGAACACAAGCAACCGAGGACTGGTTTCACCCTTGTTATGGGCTCCTCAGCCTCTGTAGCTTCATTCCAGTGACACAGTGTGCATGGGACCCGTGTGGATTGAATTGTGGCCTCAAGAGTTTGCTAGTGGCTGAGATTAAGTCAAGAATTCCATCTGTCACCTTGTTGTTTTTGTCTCCTCCTGCAGCATGGTGGAAGGAGCAGATACTCCCCAGTTCTCCTCCCCAATCTTCCACCCCCCTCATACATACCCTATGCATTCATCTACCACTTGCTGTAAGCACCTGGTGAATGGCATACCCGGAATGAGGAAACACACACAGATTAGACATGGAGGTGTCAAGCAGTTCCATCACAGGTGGCTTGCCTAGTACTTGTCGCTTTGTAACCATTTTGGAAAATAGAGAAGGGGTAATATGTTCTGCCACACGTGCCAGTGGATGACAATTGCTGCAGCTTTGATTAAGGAAGGATTGGAAGGGCAGAGTGGCACAACAGACAAGGAATTCCCATTGAAACAACAGCAAGAGCCAGATAAACCTTTAGAGAGCCACAAATGACTACAAGCATAAAGAAGCACCAATAGGGAAGGAGTAGGATGTGAGTGGAAAAGGTGGAGGGAGGAAAGAGCATATTTTGTGGTTAGGAGCAAAGCATGTGGAGAGGAGGCTGGGCGATTAGCAGAGGAAATGTCATTAGTTATAATTGAGGAGATGATGGTCAATCAGTCCACACAGGTAGAAATGAAGGTCTGTCATGAGCAGGTGGATAGCAGATTTGACAGTTTGAATAAGGGAGGTAGAGTAAAGTGGGCCCAGAGAGAAAGAAGAGGGGCCAAGGCCTTCAGGCAAAGAAAGGTGAGGTAGTTCAGGTAGGAGAGGGGGCGACGGGAAGGTATCCCAGGTGAAGGACACGTTGATTATAGAGGACCACTCACAATAGAGGGAAGTGGCAATCAAAATGGCACATTGGCAGTGGAGGCATCAGGAGAAGCATCCACAAACAAGCAGAGGTATGTAGCAAAAGAGAAGCCAGTGGTAACCATGGTAATAGAATTTCATGATAGGGGTATCGGAAAGGCGATAAAGGCGGCAGCTAGACATGAGCTGGGGGATAGGGTTGGTGTGATGCAGGGGAGTGGAGTGAGTACTGTTGAGAGGAGGAAGTAAGTGGAGCAGAGCTCGGCTTTGAGAAGGAAGGGTAGGACTTCAAGAAGACAATTAAGGAGTTGGAAGAGAGAAGGGGGTACAAGAAAGGGAGAAGGGCAAAGGAGAAAGAAGGGGTGCTTCAAGAATGAAAGCCAATGGAGAGAGTAAAGACAAAGCAGGAGATGGGATTCACATACACAGAAAGTTGACTGTATATGATTTGAGATGCGCAGACGGCATGGGACACAAACGTGGGCAATCAGTTACATTGAGGATTAGGAAAAGGAGGTAAGGTGTTGGGGGAGAGAATGTTAGATTTCCCTCTGAGACAATTATGTAATAAAGCAAAGTGAGACATTCATTTTCCTGGAAGTATAAGATGGAGGCCACAATGGGTGAGCAAACAACTGAGATGAAGATATGCATGTGTCAAGGGAGTTGTGAGGTGAAGCATGGAACCTACAATCTACCGCCAGCTCTGCACATTTTCTGGGAAAGAGGAAGAGATGTATATGGGACAATCGGGGGACACAGAGGTTCACACAGAAAAAAATCTGTCTGCAGACACCATAGAACTTTTACAAATTGGCGAACTGCTTTGTCTAAGCAATGCACATTCTGTGGCAAGAACAGTCATACTTGGCATCAGGGTTAGGAAGATGTGTGTGAGCTATAAGATGCTAATGAGAGTAGAGAGGCATGGTCGTATCATGATGAACAGTTCAGGAGGTACAACAAGAAGCCATCAGAGTTTAGCAGGTCGAGTAGGCATGCTGGCTGTTGCTTGTAAGTAATGGAAGGGTGCTTAGCTTTTTTCATTCTGGGCGAATGGAGCTTTCAGAAACTAAGCAAACAGGTTTTAGAGAAGGTGATACTGCTCGAAAGAATGCAGGTAATGGAAATTACTGTAAAGGAAAGGTTCCCATGTCTCTCCTTCACTTTTGTTGGTTTCTTTTCATCTCTGTTTTCTCCCTTTGTCATTGCTTCCCTGTTTTTTGCTACCTCCGTTGTCCCTTTTGTGGGGGGCTCACCTTCGGTGTGATTGGGGAGGGAAATAATCATGGGACAGGATGCCGGCCTAGAATCATTACCGCATGCACTATGCTTATAATGAACCACACACACACACATGAGGGCTCTGTCGGACGGGAAGTCCAGTGCGACTCCCGTCCATTTATTTATAGCCTTCTGGCCACACCTGGCCAGAAGGGGATACACTGTGTGCTTGTGTTTCCGGGGCTCAGCCGAGACCCCGTGCAAACACTAGAGCGCTACATCCCTTCTCAAGTCAGTCTTTTGTGATAGAGCTCAGACCAGGTATCAATCAGCATGAAAAGTCTGCGAGTCTCTGGCTGGGCCTCGGGTTTGGTCTGAGGTCATATTGTTGTCTCCCTCGGGCTGACAATTGTTCTGCTCTGCTCCTTCGGGGTGACTGTGTCGATGGCTCAGGAAAACTTGTTGGTGATGCAGGGCGATGTTGTTCTGGCCCGCCTTCGGTGAGCTCGCCGGCCGGCTGTTCATCGGGTCGCTCGTCATTCCTGGGATCAGATGGTATCTGTTTGAACCATGACACATTTCGAGTTACTTCTTTCCCGTCTCGTTGCACTGTTATCGCGGTTCCTTTAGTCGCTGTAATTTTCCAGGGTTCAATCTCGTAGGGGGTGCGAAACTTCCCACCTGGCCTTCTAGCCCGGATCAGTACCAAGTCTCCAGGAGCAAGGGTTCGATCCTGAGCTCTTCTCTTCTGAATCGCTCTGTCGTTGTATCTTTTCCTTCGCTCTTCTGTCGCTTCAGGAGAGTAAGGCTCAGGTCTCCAGTCTTCGGCCACGGGAAGGAGGTCCTTCCTTGGACCGGCTAACATGAGTGACCATGGTGACCTCTGTGTCGTGCTATGGGGGGTGCTCCGGTATTCCCTAAGGAAATGTTGTAGTGCTTCCTCAGGGTCAGTTCCTTCCGCTGTGGCTATCTGCAGGATCTTGTTGATGGTTCTCATGAACCTTTCAGCTTCTCCGTTGGCCTGGGGCCACTGAGGTGTGATGCGGTGGTGTTGCACTCCAAGTCCCTTCAGGAACTCCCTGAAGTCATTTCCTTGGAACGGAGGTCCATTATCGGTCTTGATTATCTGTGGAATTCCAAACATGGCGAACGCTTTGCTCAGAACCGGTTGAATGTTCACAAAGCTGGTGGATGCGGCCACATCCACAATGGGATATTTAGTGTAGTTGTCTATGAGGGCCACGGTGATTCTCCCATCAGGGAAGCTGCCGAAATCTAAGAAGACCCACGACCATGGGGCTGGAGCGTGGTCTTCTGTGACGACAGGTGCAGGGGCCTCGGGTGCACTTGTCAGCTGGCACGCCCTGCAGTTTTGTACCATCGTGTCTACTTCCTTTTCGAGGCCAGGAAACCACACTTTTTCCCTCATGCGGGCTTTCATCCTTCGAGTGCCTTGATGCCCGGCATTGGCAAGCGATGTCGCTTGCACTTGTAGAGTTGAAGGTATTACCACTCGGGCCCTCTCAGTAATAGACCATTCGCGGCTATGCTAAGTTCATTATGCACCTTCCAGAACTTTCCTAGGCGTGAGCGGTCCGCTTCACTCCACTCTTGAGTGTTGTGTATGAATCCTTCCCAGGACCCTGCTTGAATGGCTCCCGACACTCGTTGGATGACTGCGTCATTGGCATACTGGCTTATGATTTCAGCGGCTGACATTGCCTGCGGACAAGCCCACTGGGATATCATGTTCACAAAATCTTCTATTCGTGTCTCTTGTTCGCTCTTGGTCATTTCCTCTGTAGTTGTATGGCTAGATAGGAAATCAGCAGGATTCTTTGAGCCCGGTCTATCGACAAGGTCCATCTGATACTGTTGTATTTGAATGGCCCAACGCTCAATTCGAGGTGGGGGGTGAGGAGCAGTGCCTTTAAACAGCGGAATTAATGGTTGGTGGTCTGTTACCATTCTAAACGGATGTCCCGTTATATACAAATGGAAGTGGTTGCATGCCATTTCACCGCTAACGCTTCCCTTTCAATTTGTGAGTATTGCGATTCAGTGGCGATGAGCGCCTTGCTGGCGAATGCTAGGGAGGCCCACAATCCGGGTTGAGTCTCCTGAGTTAGAAGTGCTCCCAGGCCGACCGGGCTAGCATCTACCAAAATCTCAGTACGTTTGGTATTGACAAAGTATGCCATCGTGGTCCATCCAGTAGAGCTCCTTTTACCTTGTTGAGTGCCTCCTCTTCTTCTTTTCCCCATTTCCAAGTAGTCTCTTTCTTTGTCAAGTTCCGTAGGGGCTCCGCAACGGTGGCTAGATTGGGGATAAATCTTGCGCAGTACTGTGCCATGCCAAGGAAACTTCTTAATTCAGACGCTGTCGTTGATGCGGGCGCATGTTTAATGGCCTAAGATTTTCAAGGATCCACCTTGACTCCATCGGTATCAAATACATATCCGAAGAATTCTATGGATGTCTGAAAGAATTTGCACTTTTCTTGTGTAGGGTGACACCATGTTCCGCCAGTCTCTTTAGCGTCGCTCTCAGTCTGTGATGATGCTCTTCACTTGTCTTCGAGTGTATAAGTATGTCATCACTGATATTGAGTACTCCTGGTGAACCTGACAATATTTTCTTGATTGTGTTTTGAAATATTTCTGCGGCCGAAGATATTCCGAAGTTCAGTCTTTTGTATCTTTGGAGTCCCAGATGTGTTGAGAACGTAGTTATATACCTACTCTCTTCTGCCAATCTCAACTGGTGGTATCCCGCATTCAAATCTAGCTTTGAGAACCATTGGGCTCCATTTAATTCTGCTAGGATATCATCTACGGTGGGTGTGATGTGTCTGTCTCTCTTTATAGCCTTGTTGGGCATCCGCATATCGATGCAAATTCTTATCTTCCCCGGTTGACTTGGTTTCTCTGCTATCACCATCGGTGACACCATGGTGTTGGGCCAGTCACCTTCTCAATGACTCCCTGTGCCTCCAGCTGAGCCAGTTCTTGTTCCACTGCTGCACATAGGTGGAAAGGCACCCTCCGGGGTCGTAGTGCAATCGGTTGGATAGTTTTATCGATGTGAAGCTTCACAGGCGCACTCTTGACTGTCCCTAGGCCTTTGAATAGAGATGGGAATAGTTGCAAGATGTCTTTAGTTTGCAGGTCCTTTACAGCGTTAGCGAATGCGATGAGGCTGAGGTCTTCCGCTGTGTGGCTCCCGACTAGCAGATCAGCCTCTTTGTCGACAACGTGAAATGTCGTCATCAATTTGCGGTCTTAGATTTGACTTTAACGAACATTTTTCCTGGGAGGGGAAGTGTCTCTTGGCTCCCATATATTAGTATCCGGACCTTGGAAGAGGCCAGCTGCGGTCTTGGGGGGAGAGCCTTGTAGTGCTGTATCCCCATCACGTTTACGGTGGCTCCTGTGTCAATCACACCTGTCACTGGTGATCCATCAATTTGAAGCTGACATTTGGGCTGCGGCCGCCACCTCCTTTTCAGATCGCTAGTGAATGATACGAAGTAGCATTCCTCATCGTCTTCAGTGGAGGAGTCATCTAGGCGATCATAATTGCGATGGTGGTGTTTCGTAGAGCGTATTGATTGGTTGTCATCCATGGTTAGGTGTCGGACAGCACCAGATAACGTCTTCCTACCTGACTGGTTCCTTCCACGGAAACCGCCTCTGCACACACTTGCAAAATGGTTTTGCACTCCGCACTTTGAGCATGTCTTCCCTCGAGCCGGGCAACTTTCCGGGGCATGCTCTTCTTGTCTGCAGTAGCCGCAGGACGATCGTCGTTGCGTTCTCGTTTGCCACCGCCCTCGCCCACCCCTACGGGGGTTGTGAATGGCATCTACTCTCTTCGTTTTCACCGTTGCACCGGTATCTGCATGCGGGTTCAGGGCTGCTTCCATTGCTGTGGATCTAACATCGGAGAGCTCATATGACCACGCTAACAGCAGTATCTCTTCGAGCGTGATACAAGGCTGATGCAGTATCAGTGTTCTCAATGGCTTGTTGCCGCACCCTTGTATTAGCTGCGCTGTGACTTCTTTTGTTTGGTCCTCTTCCGTGCATGTGCTGATTAACTCTCTCAGGCGTGCGTGGAATGCATCCATCGTTTCACCTTCTCTCTGCCTCGACTGCCGGAATTTAAACCGTTCGTAGTGCGGGTTGAGTTGCGGGTCAAAATGGGCATTGAGGGCCTGTACAGCAGCGTCATAATCTGTGGCTGCTCCGGTGTTTGGGAGATGTGAAAAGAGTTTGTAGATTTCAGTGCCACCGAAATGCAATAGCAGTGACCTTTTGACTTCGTTGTCCTTCTCTCTAGTGGCCACGAAGTAGTTGTTTAACTGTCCTATCCACACTGCCCACTGCGGAGCTGCTGTTGCTGGGTCGATAAGCTCGCTGAAGGGCAGCAGTACTTGGATTTGAGAATGCACTGATTGTTGCACCTGCGGAACTGCTTGTTGTACCGGTGGTGGTCCTTGCTGTTGTCCTCCTGGTGCGATAGCCGGTGGATTTCCTGGTTGCTGTCCCCCAGCGGCGGTGGCCCCTGGTTGATTTGACATGCTGTGGTCTTCGGGGCCTTGTCGGTGTCAGTGCTTGTTGAGACTTCACTTGCTCTAGAGTGATTCTGTGCTTGTTTCAGGTGCCTTTGGCTATGTTTCAGTTGCTTCTTGAGTTCTTATGATCACAGTTTATAGGGGATCCTTGTTTTTCCTCTTATTTATTTGTTTTTTGTTGTTGTTGTTGCCAATGCTTGTTTGGTTTGCTATGTCTCTTGGGGATGCCTCTATCTCCTTGTTGATATTCATTTGTGGTTGCCAATGCTTGTTGGCTTGCTGTGCTTGTGTGGACGTCCTTTCTTGCCCCTGGGTTTGTGTGCGCTATCTCTCCTTTTTCCCTGCTGGCTCCTCAATGATTGCAGCGTCTTCCCTGGGCCTTCTCACGCGGTTCGCGTGGTTATAACGGGCCCTGCTGCTATTGCGCATGCGCGCACCTCGCTGCTGACTCTGGGCTTTTCTGGAGAATATCGAGTAGTTCTTCTTCTATCTTCATTACCTTATCCTGAAACAACTACCGGTTCATGAACTTCATAAAGCATTCACGCTCCCCGAGACGTTTGTTTGCACCCAGCGTCCCTGTCTGTTGGCGGTCGGCCCGAGCCGTGATTTCGTGCTACCAGGAGCTGTAAACATTTCTCATCAAAACCACGGATAAAAAAGATATGTCCACAGTCTCAACTTTACAGACTTTGGCTCCTGGGATACCACTCTCAGCTTATTTTTAGATGACCAAACATTTTTCGCATTTAACATCCATTATCATCTTCCACTAATGGATGTAAATTCTACATGTGGAGACAGTTAACCATTTCCAGTAACATTTCCATCCCTATTTTGTTCTCATTTTGAAGTGAAACAGTATTGTGGAGATATCATTAAAAACTTCAATCCAAATTAGAATCGCTCCCATTACCTCTCTGGGACCTAAATATCACAAGATACCCTATAGGACTATATTTCGTCAACCTTAAGATTTCAAGAAGCTGTTTTCCGATTGACTTATTAAACCCGCCACACTCAAACCTGAGTCACTTACTATCTGAAATTCAAACAAAAGAAGGGTCAAGAGCCGAAACGCGTGTAGTGGTGTCTACCGCTTTGCCTTCAACATTCTACACAAGTTTCATGTCTATTGATTTTGTATCTTTTCTTATGTAATTTTAACTGAATATTATATAATAAAAAACAATCACCCAAAAAAACAAAATAAGATAACAAAGAAAAAAAGTACATAATAAGTCTATATTTATATACAAAAAGAATAATAAAGTTATATCAGAAATATCTAATGCTTTATGGTTTTATATACAGTTGGACTTTATACATCATATATATATGTGGTATATAATACCTTTAGTTCTACTTTAGAAAATAGTAAAATAATTTGTTTCATCCAATTTGTCACTTGGCTATAGACCTTTTCCAATCTTTTCTGGAGGCCCGGCCTGCTTCTGGCAATCGCGTCTCTTCAGCTCTCCGACCACCGGTTCCCCACGCAGCCTCTGACGCTTGCTGCTTACCGGTGCTAGAGTCGCCAGTCAGTCGCTTCACTGCGATGCTTCCGATCACGGCTCTTGAGGAGTTTTCAGTCAGGAGCCTCACCGCGATGATGCCGGTCACCGCTCTCGAATCCAGGTATCGTTTCTTCGTGTTGGGGCACTTTTTACGCATCCCACCCTCGTCACCAGTGTGGGGGGCTCACGTTCGGTGTGATTGGGGAGGGAAATAATCATAGGACAGTACGCCAGCCTAGAATCATTAACGCGTGCACTATGCTTATAATGAACCACACACACACATGAGAGCTCTGTCTGACCGGAAGTCCCGTGCGACTCCCGCCCATTTATTTATAGCCTTCTGGCCACGCCTGGCCAGAAGGTGATACACTGTGTGCTTGTGTTTCCGGGGCTCAGCCGAGACCCCCTGCAAACACTGGAGCGCTACACCTTTCATCACTTTCTATTTCTCGCTGTGAGTCAATGTCAGATGATGAAAAATAAGGGCCTAATTGGTGGATGGCTTACTCCATCACAAACGTGACTGATATCCCGCCCGCCATATTAGAATAATACACTTGTAATGGGGCAGACAGTATATTGGGCATGTTTGTGATGGACTAACCCGTCTGCCAAATTCTGAATCAGGCTCTAGGTTTCAGTCCCAAAAAGTAGGAGCTGGTGCCCACCAAGTGCAACCACCATCACAAATTAAGAACGGGCAATAATGCTTTTCTATGCAAGATCTTTCAAAAATGTCTTTGTGGCAAGATGTCCCCTAGAAGCACACTTTCATCTAGTAATCTCTACAGGGTGCCTGGCGGGAACATAGGGCAAAAGGCCAACAGCGCCAACAGCACCTCTGGCCCTAGGAAATGAGCAGAGACCTTGATAGTTTCCTTAAAGGGAAAGAGGCCTTTTTTAAAAATAAATATAATGTATCAAAAAAATATAATTTTTTCCTTATATTTACACAGGTTAGAGAACTTACTTTTAAAAAAGCACGTAACTGTCAGGCCTGAAATGGGAGTGCCTTATTACTAGAATGGGTGAGAGCTTTCTGCTTAATTCAGAGACTCTGTCCCTCACCACCCCTTGTTGTACTGGGTGAGAGCTTTCTGCTTAATTCAGAGACTCTGTCCCTCACCACCCCTTGTTGTACTGGGTGAGAGCTTTCTGCTTAATTCAGAGACTCTGTCCCTCACCACCCCTTGTTGTACACTGGGACAGGAACAGACTAATTTGCATACAGCCAGGTTCTGAAACTGGGATGGTGCAGTGAGCTAAAAAACGGTGTTGGATCTAGCCCTGATCTCTTGACTGGGTGAGAGCTTTCTGCTTAATTCAGAGACTCTGTCCCTCACCACCCCTTGTTGTAAATATTATTACTAGAATAAGCAGCTAAGGGGCATATGTATCAAATACCGTTATTGCGATTCTCAAATAGCTATGTTGAGAGAATCGCTATTTGACAATCGCAAAACTGGATGTAATAAAAATGTGCAAATATTTTGCGATTCCTTGGCATTCCTTAATTGCGATTAACAGATTGCGAATCACAATGTAGGGAATACCTTCCCATTCATTCTTATGGGCTAAGAGGCCCATAGGAATGAATTGAAAGACCATTTTCAATTTGCGATTAACAATGAAAGAATCGCCAATTGAGAATGCAATTTCAAGGGTGCCAGGGTGTCAAAAGCACACCCTGTTGCACCCCTGAAATATGTATGTGTACATATATGGTGCACATACATGCCCTAAGGGCATGTATGTGCGCCACATGACACTTTGAAAAATGCTAAAAAGTGAATTTTTCAAAGAAATCGCAAATTACCACCAACTTAAAATCGGTGGTAATTTGCAATTTCTTAAGGCCAAATCACACTTTTTCTGTGCTTAATACATTGCATTTAAGGAATCGCAATTTGGGATTCCTTAAAAGCAATCACAAAATAGAGAATCTCCAATTTTTGCAATTCTCTGATTTGTGATGCCCTTTTGGAATGATACATCCCAAAAGGCCTTTTCCCATTCGCAAACGGGCCATTTGGGAACGAGAAAAGGGCTTGATACATATGCCCCTAGATCTTGTCATCCTTTTTTGCGAACCATCAAACTTGCTTTGGATTCTATTTCTTTGCAAGCATAGGCCTTCTCCTTTATTTCAAGCCCTTCGCTACCCTTTGGACATCCCCCCCCGAACCCCCCCCCCTCTAAATCACCAGGGAGCACCCAGTTTTTCTGAATTTAACCAGGTGCAATCGAAACACTGGTAGTGTGAATAATAGGACAGTACCTCACACTTATCCAAGTAATTATACAAGAAAGAACTGTTTCCTTTTGTGAATTAATGTTACTGCTATATACATTGTGCGTCTCTAATGCTGGTAACTATTTGCCGGAGACAGGGATGTTGTGAACCCAATATACCCTCCTGTATGATGATTCCATGACGATATTATGACTACAATATGTGCTGTGTATTTTAAAGGGGTTAACCCCCACTAATTATCAGAGAAGATACTGTCTGTGTGAAGGAGAAGATTGCAAAAGTAATGGGGATTGTTAAACACAGGTGGGTATACACAGGGATTTAAGAGGATGAAAAAACTGGGGGGGGGGGGACTCGCAAAGGGGCGTGGCTGATGTAATTAAGGCGTGGCTTAAAACACTTAAGCAAAAAATCTATGCTTAGCATAGTGTGCCGCCAGACTGGTATTTTGCATTTCTGTCATTACATCCAGATATATAATACAACAAATAACATTACACCTACAACAAGCCAGAACTTTTGCCTTTGTCAATGGTTGTTAGTTGCATATGATAAATAAGCATCAGCTACGGCTTTCTTGTAAATAACATGGAAAATGCTTCAGGTCTGACATGATGAGACTATGAAAGAACTATAACGAGTCTCTTTGAAGTTACATCAAAGGCAGTGAAGGGTGGTACTGCTGCAGAGTTAAGATTGTTTATTCAACCTGAGGGTGAGGGCAAAAATAGGGAGCCCCATAGGGACCCGTCTCAGCACCTGCTTTTAAGAACTGCGGGTGCTGAGTCCCGGCAGGACCCGGCCCACTTAAAGTCCTGGGTATACATCTGCAACGTCACAAGTGTTATTTTGCAACCCTGCTATATCATGTGTTATATATAAATTATACTGCTCAGCAGCTTTACGTCACGTTTTACATTGTTGAGAGACGTACACGTGAAGCTCAAAGTATAAAGTATTTACTCTCCTCGACGATGCAGCATTAGGTGATCGAGTGGATGCAGTATTATATTATTGTAGGTTGATGTTATTGTCTTCGATAGAGTGACATACAAGTTACAACCATACCGGTTCATCATATTGTCGAAAGTGACCTTTTAGGGATGCAGTAAGAGTAAACAACATACTTATAAATATCTGCAAATAGCTGAAACGAAAAAAAAGCAAAAGGACAAAAATATTGCAAAGGTCGCGGCAAGATCTAATGTCCCCAGTCCACAAAACAGCTCTAAATAGCAGAGATGTAAGGCTATGTATTCATAACAAATTCATAGGTATGCAAGGAAAGGTCACTGTTGTTATAACTTTTATGACATATGCTTGTCTTCCTTAATGTTTTTTATGATGGTACTCTACACTGATGAAAATTCACGTGGATTCTCCACATTGTGGAAAAACCACATGCTGAAGATGAACATTTGTCAAATTTCACAAACATCTTTTTTTCTCCACATAAAAAACCTAATTTTCCACAGAAATCTCGCCTTCGCTCAAACGCACTTGAAAACGGGATACTCTGCGAACGTTCTCAAGCTTTCTGCACTCTTTACAACTTGTATTCTGGCGTTGGCGCAGGCGTGCAAAGTTGGAAGTTGTATGTGAGCATTTGGATGTTGGCTTCATTTATCTCTATACTTTGCAGAAAGTTCCGTACTCGTGCGTGACTTCGACACATGCAAAACTAAAAACCCATCATGCCTTTGTGGATTATTAAAACGTTTGGCAGGCTCAGGCTGTTAAGGGAAACTTTAACTTTTTCTGCTCACAAGTCTTATACATGCGAATCTGAACCACAATGTTTTGGAGCGTGGAGTAAGAAACTAGCTTAGACCGCCATCTACTGGACAACTGAAAAAGTTTAGGGCGAACAAGCAGCAACATATTTTCGCTGATGAAAAGTGTTGATAATGTGAACACAAAGGAAACGATGTAACACCTGAATCATGACTCACTCAAATGGCTACATTTTGGGTGAAGATATGTTTGAGACGTTTAATAGAGTCACCTCAACCAATATGGAACAACATACGCTTCAGCCACACCACGCAGGCCCTCTGGACGGACCACCACTGCCTAAACTTCTCTTTCAACACCGCCACCGCTCTCAAACCCACTCCCGCCCTCCGTAAAAGAACTAGAGCAAGGTCACACCTAAACTCCACCCTCATCCAAGACCCCCCACCCCTGCCTCGACCGATTCCAACTCTGCATTCATGGAACTACACTGGTGGTTCACCAACTACGCCTACAAGCTTTCACCCCTCCACACCACCGACAGACAACGTCCCCTGAAGGCCACCTGGTTCACCAGCGACCTCCGAGAAGCCAGCCCTCCTGCAGACTTCTCGAAAAACGATGTAGAAACAGCAAAACCACGGAAGTCCTGACCACCTACAAGAAGGCCATGACAGAATACCACCAACGCATAAGATCCACAAAGAAGACCTTCATCTTGAACAAAATCCTCACCAACTCAAGCAACTCGAAGGACCTCTGCAACATCATCCAGCAATTCACCAAAACACCCAGTGAAGCCACGGACGTCACTCCCTCCCAAGACCTCTGCAACAAGCTTGGCTCCTACTTCCACCTGAAAATGAGGGCCACCTATGACAACCTCAATGAGCAGACTCCAGAAACCATCCTTCCCTCCAGCGGCAACAGCCGATTCACCATCACCGCCTGGACCCCGGCCACCACCAAAGATACCAGCACAACCATGAAGAGCACTCACTCAGGAGCCCCCATGGACCCCTGCCCCCACACATCTTCCACAGAGTTGCCGCCGTCATAGCACCTGAGCTTCAACGCACCGTCAACAGCTCCTTCGAATCCAGCACCTTCCCCGATGACAAGAAATGCGCAAAAGTCAACCCCTCCTCACGAAACCCTCTGCAGATCCAACGCATCTAAAGAACTACCAACCCATCTCTTCCCTTCCCTTCGCAGCCAAAGACACCAAGAAGATCATCAGCGCCCAGCTGAAAATCTTCATCGAAGAGAACTCCATCCTCAACCCTACCCAATCCAGATTCCACAGCAACTACAGCACCAAGACTGCCCTCCTTGCCACCACAGATGACATCCGCATGCTCCTTGACCAAGGCCACACTGCAGCCCTCATCCTACTCGACCTCTCTGCAGCCTTCAACACAGTCTCCCACCATAATCTCTCAGCCAGACTCCACGATGCCAGAATACAGGGAACCGCCCTTGACTGGCTCCGTTCTTTACTCACCAGCAGAATCCAAAGGATCAGACTCCCGCCCTTCCTCTCTGAACCCACAGAGATCAACTGCATAGTACCACAAGGATCATTGCTCAGCCCCACACTCTTCTACATCTACATGGCTCCCCTCCCTGCCATCGTCTGACAGCATGGACTCAGCATTGTATCCCATGCCGACGACACACAGCTCATGCTCTCCCTCACGAAGGACCCCGAAACCACCAACCTCAGCTTTCAAGAAGGAATGAAAGACGTCACAGCTTGGATGAGCAGCAGTTGTCTGAAGCTTAACTCGAAGAAGACAGAAGTCCTCGTCCTTGGACCCCCTCAGCTTCGGACAACTCCTGGTGGCCCTCTGCCCTTGGCACCCCACCCCCACGGACCATGCCTGGAACCTCGACATCATACTCAACTCCTCCCCAACCAAGTCCTGTCAGATCAACGCCTTCGCCTCCACCTCCTTCAACACTCTCCGCATCCTCCGTAAGACCTTCAAGTGGATCCCCCCTGAATCCAGAAAACCTCTCACCCATGCACTCATAACAAGCAGACTGGACTACGGAAATGCCCTCTACGCTGGAATCAACAAATCCCTGCTACATAAACTCCAGACCTTCCAGAGCAGAGCGGCCAGATTCATCCTCCCCATCGAGAAGAGAGCAACCTTCAAGCTACTCACCCACACCTACAAATCCCTCCACAACACCGGACCCAAATACATCAACGAAAGAATCTCCTTTCACGTACCCAAAAGGAACCTCCGCTCCGCCAACCTCGATCTAGCAGAAACCTCAAACATCTGCAGATCAGAACCAGAGTGGACGGAAGAGCCTTCCCCTACATCGTGGCCACAGCCTGGAACGAGCTCCCAGTCAACATCAAACGCTCCCCTATGCCACACCTTCAGGAAGAGTCTCAAGACCTGGCTCCTAGGCTGAACCGGAGCTACACCCCCCCCCCCCCCCCCCCCCCACCAGTGCCTTGAGAACCTCACGGGTGAATAGCGCGCTTTAAACCCCCTGATTGATTTTGTGCCTGAACCATGCCATCCCAAACAGAGTTTCCGCCTTTCATCTACAGGTTTGGATGTGCCTCACAACCAGGGACGTAGCTTCAGTGGGGTATTTAGGGTGTTACACCCCCTTAAAAATTATTTTGTGATAGATAGTTAGGTGCAGGTGCTTTCAGTCGGGTATGGTTAGGTGGCTATTGGATTTCACCTGGAATGTTCAAACACACAGACAAAAACACACACGTACTCTGTTTGAATAGACTACAAAAAATGTTGGTTATTTCACAAAATAATGTGTATTCTCTCACTTTTTACCCCTACCAATCCGCATTAGTCTACACTGCAGCTGCCCCTTAATCCCCACTTGTGCTCCCTGCTTGTTGCATAATGTATTTTAACCTTATGTGCCAGTACTATTGTTGGGAAATCTGAAACTCACTCATGCCAATCTTACTGACCAAGCCACCGAGGAAGTTGAAAAATGTTATAAAAAATTTACCACCTATTGATATAGAAATGTGCCTTTACGTTAACATAAAAATGCGTAATGGATTATAGACGTTATAAAAATGTGCCTTTATTAAAAGTGCAAAAGTGAAAATGCTGCTTATTTCTGCAAAAAGCTCTTCTTTCTGTTGTTCTCATTCTGCTAGGCTTAACTATTCTTTTATTCTTTTCTGCCCCCTTAAGAATATAAAAGCTTTCGCTAAAGATGAATTAATGTTATAACTGAACTGTAGAACCTGACCTTTTCATGAAATGTGCGGTTTTCAGAAAATTCTATTTCTCTTTCTCCTCATACCATATGATTTCACTGGCTCACCAACTGCGCCGATGACCTCGCATCACTGAAGAACCCTCCCAGCAGACCCGGCAGCAAGAAAGCCTTGTGGTTCACCAACGACCTCAAAAACTCCAAGAAAACCTGCCGCAACCTCGAGAAAGCTTGGCGCCACGACCAGACAACAGAAAACATGACAGCCCTCAAGAACGCCACCCGTAAACACCACCAGCTGATCCACACCACCAAAAGGACAACATTCAAAGAACGACTGGACAACAACACCCACAACAGAAAGGAACTCTTCAGCATCGTTAAAGAGCTCTCCAACCCCAGCACCTGCAACAACGACATCACACCCTCGCAAGACCTCTGCAACTCACTCGCCTCGTTCTTTCACCGCAAGATCGCCGACATACACAACAGCTTCGCCCCACAGACAACGCACCCAACCACCGAACCAGCGCCCCCCACCACCACCCTCTGCACCCGGACCTCGGTCAGCACCAAAGACACCACCCGCACGATGAACACCATCCACTCCGGCTCCCCAACCGACCCCTGTCCACACCACATCTTTAACAAAGCCGACTCCATCATCGCACCCCAACTCCGGGACATCATTAACAGCTTCTTCGCATCTGCCACCTTCCCGGAGAGCTGGAAACATGCCGAGCTCAGCGCCCTCCTGAAGAAACCCACAGCGGACCCCACGGACCACAAGAACTTCTGCCCCATCTCGCTCCTGCCTTTTCCTGCCAAAGTCATTGAGAAGACCGTCAACAAACAACTCTCCGCCTTCCTCGAGACTAACGGATCCCTCGACCCCTCGCAGTCCGGTTTCTGAGCAAACCACAGCACTGAGACCGCCCTCATCGCAGCTACCGCCGACATCAGAAAGAAGATCCTTTTCCCACCTGGCGGCCAAGACATGGAACTCCCTCCCCACCCACCTACGGCTGACCCAGGACCATCTCTCCTTCAGGAAACAACTCAAGACCTGGCTGTTCGAGCAGTAGCGATTCCCCCCCCCCCCTCCCAGCGCCTTGAGAGCCTAGCGGGTGAGTAGCTTGCTATACAAATTTGACTGATTGATTGTATTGACATTGTTTTCTCTGCCACATATACATAATAAACAAGTGTATTAATGAAAGAAAATGCTTGCTGCAGCCTAAATGTTGTAATCTAACTAGGACTAGATGTAATGTTTCATTTCATAGAGCAGCTCACTGTTACACTAAGGGACACTAAAAAGCTAATAGAGTAGGCTTGCAAAAAGGTTCTCATGAGAACCTTCGTAGATGTAGCTTTTTTATAATAGGCTGTAGCCACATCTGAGTGACTTCAAATCCACAAGGACGTTTTACTGTGGGAATCAAGGACAAAGACGCCGGACCATCGGATGATCCTCCTGTATTGGACATTGGTGATATATTCGCCTGTTATTGCAACATGTTTAGTGGCTTCTTTATATAGTATATGTCCCTAGCTAGAGAGTCAAGGCATTCTATGCACTCCTACCCTGCTGTGTCCCTTAGCACTTTATAGTGCTAACTTGAATTACCATAAGCAATTGCTAACTGTGATTTTCTTCAATTATCTTTTCTTTAAGTGAGGAGACTTTCTATACCTATGACAATCATCGCTACTGCTGTGGTTCTTTCCTTCTACATGTATTAATGGTTGCTACTGCAGCTGTTTGAAGAACTCGGTTGAGTCTCCGGAACTACCCTTTATGGGGAGTTCTACTTTTCTTGATTATCTGACTTTGTTGAAGAGTTTACTTGTTCTTTTCCAAAGGGAACTCTTTACGGGTTCTCGTTAGGATAGGATAGGCCCTTTAGTTCAGAATAGGGACTAAATTCTGAATGGAACACACTGTTATTTTTTTATGCTTGTTATAACCAAACTTATTTTTGATAATTTCTGTAACTGGATCTATTTGACTAATCTGAATAAAAAGAACAAAAACACAGATTCATCTCTTAAAGAGAAAATAAACTTCATCAAACCTCTCTTTATTGGCTGAACATCAAATGCAAATAATGATGTCTATTTTGTGTGATGCTTCGTTCTAATACAGTAGCAAAGATTACTCGACTTAGGAAGGTGTGGAAATTCTAGGTTCTCTAAGTGAGTTTTACGGTGACATAACTTCAGGAAATTGTTATACGATTTCCACACTCACAAATCTGGTACTAGAGTATAGGTTTAACACCCTGAATGGAGCTGTAAAATAATACCCAGAAATAATTCATAAAGTCCCCGATTCCTGAATCCAATCTCCAGAACTTGAAGATCCGGCAAAGCGGTACTCTAAGGCAGTGTGTTTTGAAGGCATGAGTATTAATAAGATAAATGTGTTGAGGTGGTTACTGTGTTATTTCCCTGGTTTGAATGAATGTTAATTAGAATGAGTGGATGAGGGAAAATAGCTGTCAAATGGTTGAAAAGGTGTTTGAAGATTCCAGACTCATTGTAGTCGAAAGATCTTGGGATAAAATAATACTTGAGAACTTGTTTGCAGAGATTTTGAGGTGTGGTGTGTGAGGTACCATCACCTACACCAGTAATATAGTGTGGGAAGCTGGTTCTCAATATAGTGCACTAAAATGAAGTACACTAGACAGAGAGTCCAGTGAGATCCAGCATGGTACACAGAGGCAAAATTAGATAAAACTATCAACTATGTGTGGTAGTGTGAAAGAGTATTTAGGCTTATTAGAGGGCAGTGCTAAAACATTTGTTGTACTCACAAAGGCAATAAATGATACACACACTGAAGAATAAATCTAACTTCTTCAGGGCTACAAAAGATATATACAACTCATAAATAAATATTTACATTATTTAGATACAGTTAAAACACGTTGCATCTATGTGATTAATACACGTCAATCATTTCTTTTTTTCAACAAAAATGATACAGAAGTTGGAGCAAACTCCAAAAGGCACCTCTGTGTCAACTCACACATAGTTATATGTATATACAATGACACATATAAATGATGGCACATTTATATCAACTGAAAAATCAAAGGAAATGATGGACGGAGCGTTAACAATACAAGCACTCACCCCCAGTCAACTGATCTGGGTTTAATCCATCACCGTTCTTTAGTCCACTCTGCCACTCCAGTTCAGACATGGCCATATGCATATCAGTCTGACCCTGTGCCTCATGGGAACAGTCCAGCCCGAACTGCCAAGCCATGCCTTCCCTGGACCGGAAACAAGCTACCGAGGACCGGTTTCTGGCATTTCAGCCGTCTTTATCCCGGCTTGCTTGAATCCAGTGGCAAAGTGAGCAAGGGACACACGTCTGAGCATACCCTGCAAATTTATGGCGAACAAAGAAAAACCAAAGGAAATGATGGACGGAGCATTGACAATACAAGCACTCACCCCCAGTCAACTGATCTGGGTTTAATCCATCACCGTTCTTTAGCCCACTCTGCCACCCCAGTTCACACATGGCCATATGCAAATCAGTCTGACCCTGTGCCTCATGGGAACAGTCCAGCCCGAACTGCCAAGCCATGCCTTCCCTGGACCGGAAACAAGCTACCGAGGACCGGTTTCTGGCATTTCAGCCGTCTTCAGCCCGGCTTGCTTGAATCCAGTGGCACAGTGAGCAAGGGACTCACGTCTGAGCATACCCTGCCACCTTATGGCGAACAAAGAAAAACCAAAGGAAATGATGGACGGAGCGTTGACAATACAAGCACTCACCCCCAGTCAACTGATCTGGGTTTAATCCATCACCGTTCTTTAGCCCACTCTGCCACCCCAGTTCAGACATGGCCATATGCAAATTAGTCTGACCCTGTGCCTCATGGGAACAGTCCAGCCCGAACTGCCAAGCCATGCCTTCTCTGGACCGGAAACAAGCTACAGAGGACCGGTTTCTGCAAATTCAGCTGTCTTCAGCCCGGCTTGCTTGAATCCAGTGGCAAAGTGAGCAAGGGACTCACGTCTGAGCATACCCTGCCAACTTATGGCGAACAAAGAAAAACCAAAGGAAATGATGGATGGAGCGTTGACAATACAAGCACTCACCTCCAGTCAACTGATCTGGGTTTAATCCATCACCGTTCTTTAGCCCACTCTGCCACCCCAGTTCAGACATGGCCATATGCAAATCAGTCTGACCCTGTGCCTCATGGGAACAGTCCAGCCCGAACTGCCAAGCCATGCCTTCCCTGGACCGGAAACAAGCTACCAAGGACCAGTTTCTGGCATTTCAGCCGTCTTCAGCCCGGCTTGCTTGAATACAGTGGCAAAGTGAGTAAGGGACTCACGTCTGAGCATACCCTGCCAACTTATGGCGAACAAAGAAAAACCGAAGGAAATGATGGACGGAGCGTTGACAATACAAGCACTCACCCCCAGTCAACTGATCTGGGTTTAATCCATCACCGTTCTTTAGCCCACTCTGCCACCCCAGTTCAGACATGGCCATATGCTTGATGCCTCCGTAAACAAGACGGCAGCGACGTGTATGGGTTTGCTCCGTGCTCTACGGAAAATCTTGCCACTTCTTCCACGGGGCTCCAGAGCTGAGGTAGTGCGTAGTTCCATTCTCAGTAGGATCGACTACTGTAACGCACTACTTCTGGGTGCCCCGAAGATTCTGGTCCTAAAGCTCCAAAGGATCCAGAATATGGCCGCCAAATTAGCCTTGTCTCGACCGCGGTCTGCCTCTTCATCGGCAGCTTTGGCCGATTTGCATTGGCTCCCAGTCCAGCAGAGAATCCCGTTTAAAGCTCTTTGCCTTGTTTTTAGGGCCCTGCATGGACTGGGACCAATACCTCTTCAGAATCTCTTCCTCTGGTATCAGGCAGCCAGACCTTTAAGATCGTCTTCGGCGTTCCTGGTAAAAGTCCCTAAAATTAATAGAATGAGAATGGGTGGTCGCGCTTTTAGTTTTACGGCTGCCACGCTGTGGAATACTCTCCCTCTGGCATTGAGGAGTTGCCTTGATCTGCTTACTTTTAAAAAGGACCTTAAGACTTACTTGTTCCCCAGAGTAATGTAGCTTATGTAACAGATGTATGGATAGGTCTCAGCGCCAGGATACCCTTTGGGTGACAGCTGCGCTCAACAAGCAATAAATACATACATACATACATATGCAAATCAGTCTGACCCTGTGCCTCATGGGAACAGTCCAGCCTGAACAGTCAAGCCATGCCTTCCTTGGACCGTAAACAAGCTACCGAGGACCGGTTTCTGGCATTTCAGCCGTCTTCAGCCCGGCTTTCTTGAATCCAGTGGCAAAGTGAGCAAGGGACTCACGTCTGAGCATACCCTGCCAACTTATGGCGAACAAAGAAAAACCAAAGGAAATGATGGATGGAGCGTTGACAATACAAGCACTCACCTCCAGTCAACTGATCTGGATTTAATCCATCACCGTTCTTTAGCCCACTCTGCCACCCCAGTTCAGACATGGCCATATGCAAATCAGTCTGACCCTGTGCCTCATGGGAACAGTCCAGCCCGAACTGCCAAGCCATGCCTTCCCTGGACCGGAAACAAGCTACCAAGGACCGGTTTCTGGCATTTCAGCCGTCTTCAGCCCGGCTTGCTTGAATCCAGTGGCAAAGTGAGTAAGGGACTCACGTCTGAGCATACCCTGCCAACTTATGGCGAACAAAGAAAAACCAAAGGAAATGATGGACGGAGCGTTGACAATACAAGCACTCACCCCCAGTCAACTGATCTGGGTTTAATCCATCACCGTTCTTTAGCCCACTCTGCCACCCCAGTTCAGACATGGCCATATGCAAATCAGTCTGACCCTGTGCCTCATGGGAACAGTCCAACCCGAACTGCCAAGCCATGCCTTCCCTGGACCGGAAACAAGCTACCGAGGACCGATTTCTGGCATTTCAGCCGTCTTCAGCCCGGCTTGCTTGAATCCAGTGGCAAAGTGAGTAAGGGGCTCACGTCTGGTTCTTTGTTTGACCGCCAGATTTTTATATATTAAATAAAATAATCTGCCCATGGATTACCTTATTAAACCAGCCCAATAAACAAATAACATTGGACATTTTTGATCTTGCGGTTCTATAAACGTTCTGGACCGAGCTGTATACATTACCTTATTAATAAAAAATACATGCTTAAAAGTAGAATATCTTTCTTTGATCTTTGTGAGCCAACAGTCTAATGTTTACAATTCCAGCACCAATTTATTTAGGCAAACATTTAAGTGGACATACCTCCAAAATATAAATAAACACCACCCGTTCCTTATTGTCTACCGGTAGTGGAATAATCCAGGTTTTGTAAAACGTGTAATACAAGAGTTATGAAAAGACCAAATGATTATAATATGAACATATCTGTTTAATTATAAATATCTTGATTATAAGAGAGATTACGAAAAAAGCATCAACACGAACTTATTATAAATTTAAAACAACCGTATCCATTATAATATCCGATTGTCATCATGTAGCATTCTCTTTGCATGTTTTCAAAGTAGCAAACATTATAAATGCACATAGTAATGTGTAGTACTAATGCTGCTTTCTCTATTATAGTAACACATTTTAAACATGTGACATTATTTATACCTTTGTACTCAGTTGTGTGTAGCCATTAAAGAAATGTTAATCGGCAATGCCATCTATCGCGGTACTGCCGAGCATACCCCACCATAGAAAAGTCATTACACAATATTATCTGGATGAGCCAGTTTCAATTATGCCTGTGAACTAGTCTACACAGAAGAGGATGGAGTCATACACTATATTATTATAAACTGCATAGTTATGTGAGCTGCATCTTGGACTTTTTAACGGTTAGATATTCACTAGCCACATCATCAAGCGACATCAGTCAAAGTTGAATTAGAAAGAAAAGGTTTTTTGAAATCAAGCTAAGTGACTTTTAATTTGTGTCCAGGCATGCCGTGTTCGGTGGTCTAGTCTGTACATGAGGAAAAGGAGTCACATGCTATCCTCACGTAATCTATATGTTGACATGAGCAACATCTTATACTGGTTAATGATGTTAAGGATATACAAAGTTCTGAAATGCTATGATAATCAGATGCCATACCGTTAATGAAACGGGAAAGTACACAAAGCATTGTGGCTAAGGGCAATTTGTTGTCATTCAATATTCATGATACCTAAGCAAATCACTAGTGTCCACATTCCAAATCATTATTATATCGTCTATGTATCGTTCATAGAAGATGATATTATTACTTCATTGGTGGGCACCAATGGAGTAATAATATCATTTGGTGAAATTGACCACAAAACAATCGAAAAAAGAAATTGAGTTCCTTTGCCTAAAACTATATGTTGATAAGAATGCCATACAGAGTGACATTCACAGACAACAGACTTCCTGTAACAGTGTTCTGCATGTGACTAGCACACACCCCAAATCCACAATAAGAGGTATTCCCTAAAATTAAATGGTTAGGGCTAGATGCAATTGCTGCCAAGATTCTGACTTTGCGAGAAACAGAAGATCAAGCGTGAGTTGAGTAATAGGGGGTTATGAGGCTACCTGCCTCACAGAAGCTGAGAATAGAATAAATATGCTAGACAGGAAAGAGACACTAATATTCACCTCAAAGCAGAAGTCCAAAAACAAAGTGCAAGCAGAGGTCACCTTCATCACTGAGTTCAATGCACACAGTAGCCATGTGATTAACATCCTTAGAAACAAATTGGCATTGGTTAAACTCAAATGGCGTCCCTGGCGGTATTATATCGAAAAAAAACGGAGTAGTATATCGTAGGGGCAAAACGCTGAAAAACATTCTACACCCCAGTTACATTAAAACACATGCAGCAAAAATAAGACCTGGTCACCGGAAAGAACGAAAGGCTTTCATACATGTGGGACATGCTGCGTATGTATTCTGGGACTCAACTAACAAAGGGTATTCAAATATAATCAATCCAGAGAGTATACCATCAATTCCTTTATAAATTGCAACACTACTTTTGTTCCATATGTAATTGGTTGTTCTTGTAAAAAAAATATATGTTGTGAGTAGCATACAGAGTCTTAAAATCTGAATACAGGAACTTGTGAAGGCCATTAAAAATAATGATGAAAAATATCTAGTGGCCGTACACATACATAGGGATCACCCGGATAATTTGAGAATCTGGTTCCATGCCATAGAGCACATTGATATTCATGACATGGGAGGGTACAGAGAGGTGGCCCTGAGACAGGCAGAAGCAAGATGGATATGCCGACTCCGTACAGCAATATTAGGATTGAATACCAACAACGAGTTCCATCATTTCTTATAAAATTCTGAAAATTTGCACAGTGACCATAATTGTTTCAAGATGGTGGTCATAATATGCTCAGTCTCTTATGGCAATATGTATGTTCTTCGTCTAGCTCATGGAGCTCTTTATGGCACTGCCCCAGAGGGGATTAGGTCACTCGTTCACCCCTAGTCCCCTGGTTGATCCCGTCGTTCCTCCAACAAACATTTTCTTGAGGTCCCCAGGTTTGTGAGAGCGAAGTGGGGAGGCAGAGCATTCTCCTCTGTTGTACCCAGGTAGTGGAACTCTCTCCCTCCTGAACTCTAGGGGCAACCCTCGCTTGCTCTGTTCCGCAAGGCCCTAAAGACTTGGCTTGTTTCCAAAGTGAACCAGTAAAGCCGACGCTGGCGGATTATGTATTAGATGACTCGCTTTGGCGCCTTGATGCCCTTGGGCTAAGTTGTGCGATAAAAGTTTCCATTCATTCATTTCATTCATTCATGCAATACCATGAAATAAATAGGTTGCAAGGTGCCCCGTGATTGGCTAAGGAATGCGCCCATACGCTCTGACGTATGCTGCCCCCGCCCCTCGCCTCCTTGAGGAAGCTTCTTCCTCCTGGCACTTCTTGTTATATACAGCAGCCAAATCCGGACCTGCCATCCTCAGGGTCTGGTAATAGAGGGCGGCACACAGGTACCAAGTGGGTGCCTGGCGACGCGGGTGTGAGTACTGCCACGATGACAGAGCTAAGTTACCAGGGCCACCAGCTAGCGCTATATATACCACTATTATTCTTCCCTCCTCCTCTGTAGGGTGTGCCAAATTCACCACCACCCCCCTCCCGAGACCCATGATGTGAAAATTACTCACATCTAACGTGAGACTTTTAATATTGCACTTTTATTTACTCGCATGTGTTTTCTGGGGATCCCCTGCCACGCCGTAGAGGCACACCGGTCGGTTGGGCAGTTTGATCGCCTACTTAACACACAAAATACAGCTAAACGCCCTAGCTGGGATGCAGGTGTTATAGTACTATATTGATATTGATTTCCTTTATCGTGCTCATTAATAGTACGGACCAGTTACATCACTTCTCATAACGTAAACAGTCTCCGAACCAGGTGATTGTTTCATGCTAAGCACAAGAGCATGTCATGAAGAGCATGGTATACATGAAACAAACAAATTGCGCAAACTACTAACTAAGTGTTTGTTTTGTAATTTCTCTCTATGTTTGTTATTGTCATTTCTTTCCACAGGTGCAAATCCGGTTTCTCAATCAAGCAACCCCCTTTTTTTCTAATTGCACGCTTTTTTACACCTTTTTCATTTTCACATCCTCAGGTTAGGGTGGGCCTTAGCGCGCCCATACCGCCGAAGTATAGCTTTAAGGTCCTGACGAATGCCAGGTAATTAGCACCATGATGGCAGAAACATGTTGACACCACTTATGAGGAAGTAGCTAAACAATTTATCTGGCCTCCTTCCCACACCTTGCTTTTAATGTGTCTGATTGGCCTCTCAATAAAACTGTTTGTGACACAATTCAGACATTTTTAAGAAAATCACAGTCACCCCTTCACATTTCACAAAACAAAAAACCAGCTCCGCAGTAATCCTGGCGTCGAAGCACACTGGGGAGGCACTCGGCCTCTCCTGGTGGGGCCCAATGATGAAGCATGTCACCAACCAGGTTGGTGAGTGAGGGCTTTCTTTATAATTCTAAGAAGATTTATTAAAGTTCCTTTTTTCCCATGCTCCATTGCCTGCTGTTGCAAAAAGGCACACGCTTCTGTTGTTTACACTACCCATAGTAAGGGATACTCATCTCCTGTTGTCTACTCAGTGTAAACCTAATATCATTCCTTGTTTGAGGTAAGTTGTGTGTGTTATTCCATACCCTACACACACATATATTTCTCCCTGAACTAATAGCTAGGACCTTCCTCTTTAACACCAACCAGTGATTATTCTTAATATACTGAACTTGTCAACAATTTAAATCATGACCGCAACTACTTCAAGATGGCGGCGACTAAGGTTGTTTCATATGGTGTTTACAATTGTTGTAGTTTTCTGTCGTTTACAGTACTAACAGTTATGGCATTGAAATATTAAATGTTACACAATCTCACCTTAAGCAGTATAAGTAATATACTTGAAATACAGTACTGGTTAGTATTCTTTCGATATTGCACAACACTGTTCCCTTGCATCACATAGTATCTGTCTATGACGGTAGCCACTTCAAGATGGCGCTCTTAGTATGTTGACAAATATAAAGTCACTCATGGATTACAGCTGAGCATGACTTATTCACGCTTCAATGGCAAATTCCTTGTTTTAATTACCAGACATTATTTATTATGATTAACAAAAAAAACTGTCAGTTAATGACTTTTGTACTTACATAACAAATATAAAGAATTCTTTTTTTACATAATGGCACAAATAATGTACTGCCCTCATCTCATATATGTAAACATGTAATAGAACATATGCTTTAAAATGACTGGATAATAGTTTAAGTTTGTATGCAAAGTTGTGATGTTCCCAAGTTCAAGTTCAAGTTCCAAAATTTGTATAGCGCACTACTCACCCAGAGGGTCTCAAGGCGCTTGGGGGAGGGAGGAGTATTTATTTATCGAATATCCACGTTTTTAGTTGCTTTCTGAAGGAGAGGTGGTTCTGTGTAAGGCGGAGGTGGGTGGGGAGAGAATTCCAGGTTTTGGCCGCTAAGTAGGAGAAAGATCTTCCTCCCATGGTGGATCTGTGGATGAGCGGAATTGCAGCGAGGGCTTGATTGGACGATCGTAGTTGTCGAGAGGGGGTGTAGAAGGATAGACGCGTGTTGAGGCATTCGGGTCCTAGGTTGTAGAGGGCTTTGTGTGCGTGGGTGAGGAGACGGATCGTTATTCTCTTGTTGACAGGGAGCCAATGGAGGTCTTTCAGGTGGCCGGAGATGTGGACTTGCCGAGAGAGGTCCAAAATGAGTCTGGCTGAGGCATTTTGGATGCGTTGGAGTTTTTTCTGTAGTTTGGCTGTGGTTCCGGCGTAGAGGGTGTTTCTGTAATCCGGTCGGCTTGTGACCAGTGCGTGGGTGACCGTCTTTCTTGTTTCGGTGGGGATCCAACGGAAGATTTTTTTGAGCATTCGTAGGATGTTGAAGCAAGAAGATGAGATGGCGTTGACTTGTCTGGTCATCGAGAGGGAGGAGTCCATGAAAAATTATATGAAATGAAGCCACCACCTAGACTCCTTCAGTATGACGCATTTAATGTATGGGAGAGAGTTGCAAGGGAAAAGGAGATGGAAAAATACCAGAGATGGACTAATTGGGCAGTGAAGAATTAAGTAAATGCCTGATGGGATGAAGAACAACGTAGATGGAGCTAGGCCATCATTGAAGGGACTAGATTATGTCCAGTCCTTTTTTCAGAGACTGCTAAGAGGGGAAAGGGCAAATATTCTATTACGAAAGAAGGGGGTGAATCAGATACTGATTCAGGCGATGAAATATTGGAACAAACATGTGACCCCAAATGGACAGAGTGGATCAGATGCTAATACTAGCTCAATAGTGCCAACTGCTGCAGTACAAAAAGGTGAACTGCAAATTGAATGCCCACTCCAAATATTGGTGATTGCTCCACCAGTAGTAGCTCAACCCCAAGTTGCTGTTCGAACGTTGACTACTACAGCTACAGTAACCAGTGTAGCACCAGAACCTGTTGTTGATGCTCCATCTGTAACTCAGGTGGTCACAAGTGCTCCTCCGCTTATAAGAACAAGACCAGAAACCCAATTATTTGTAGCATCCTGGAAGCTAAGGCTGAATATTACACCCACAGGATACTGGTTGCGGAGTCACAATCGAAAGAAATCTTCTCCACCGTTCATGAGCTTGCCTCATCCACTAGAGCCACATCAACCATTCCCCCGTCCCAATCCCTCTGTGACTCGCTTAACGAGTTCTTTATAGATAAAGTTGTAAAAATTAAACATAACATCCCCCAACCTTCCCCCACCTTTGTGGACCCCTCCCCCCCCTCCACTGTTAAACTGACCAACTTCCCACTCCTTACCATTGACACCCTTCGCCCTCTGCTTCAACGGGTCAAATCAGGCTCACCCCAGGACTTTGCCCCTGCCAGTATACTCAGGGAAATCTACTTAGCCTGCCCCATCCCCCCTTTGACCCTCCTCAACGATTCACTTATTCATGGTCATGTTCCCATTTCACACAAATCGGCGACTGTCATCCCAATTTTAAAAAAATTGGATGCCGATCCCTCCTCTGCTTCTAATTACCGCCCCATTTCACTCCTTCCCTACCTTGCAAAGGTTCTCGAAACCCACATCACTTCCACGCTGAGCACCCACATCGAGGCAAACCATTGCCTCTCCCCTTGCCAAGCTGGTTTTCGCCCCCTGCATTCTACCGAAAAAGTGGTCATTTCAGTCATGGACAAGCTGCGTGAAGGAATCGACATCAACCTTCCGCAAGCCCTGATTCTCCTTGACTTATCCGCCGCTTTTGACACGGTGGACCATACCATCCTCCTCAACCGTGTCAAGGCGGCGGGTGTAGAGGGCCTAGCCTTTTGCTGGCTAAAGTCCTTTCTTGCTGGGAGAACACAGGGAGTCCATCTGGCTGGTTTTGCGGCGGCCTCTCGTAAGGTAGAATGCGGGGTCCCCCAGGGTTCATCACTTTCCCCTCTTCTGTTTAACCTTTACATCTTCCCCCTCATTTTTATAATACAGCAACTGGAGGTCACCGTGTTCAATTACGCGGACGATCTCCAGTTAATCTTCAACCTGTCCCACTCACCTTCATCTGCCCTGAACGTTCAAACCATCATGACCCTCATTCAAGATTGGATGAACTGCAGCCACCTCAAACTCAACCCGGACAAGACCGAACTGGTCCTGACCGGAGGTGGCTGCAGTCCCTGGTCTTCCTCCTTCTGGCCCCCCTCCCTTGGTGCCCCTCCACTCCCGGTTCCCAAAGTGAAAACCCTGGGTATCTTTCTTAATCCCCAGCTTACTGTTCTCCCACAAGTTAATTCTGTGGTCTCTTCATCTTTTTTTTCCCTCAGAGTGATTAGGAAAGTTTCCCGCTTCTTTTCCCCCCAGCTCTAAAAATCATCATGCTGGCCATGGTACTGTCCCGTATAGACTATGGCAACATAGTCTATAACGGAGCCCCTGCATACATGATCCATCGTTTACAACTGGTGCAGAATCAGGCGGCCCGCCTGATCCATGGCCTTCCCAGATATCATCGGGTCACCCCTTTACTCAAAACTCTGCATTGGCTCCCCATAAGAGAGCGTGCCCTGTTTAAACTCGGCTGTCTTACCTATCAAGCCAGAGCGGGCACTGCTCCTGAGTTCATCTGCTCCCTCATCAAACCATACTGCCCAGGCAGAGAACTCCGCTCGACCCATTTGGCCCTCCTTACCATCCCCCGCTTTAAAAAGCAGAGGGCGGGCGGAGCGAGATTCGCTGTCCTGGCTCCAACGTTTTGGAACTTCCTCCCGATTGCTCTGCGCACCTCACTCTCCTACCCCCTGTTCCGGAAAAACCTTAAAACTTTTTTGTTCACCCAAGCCTACCCCTAAATCTCTCCGCTGCTGCCATCCACTGATCACCACTAGCGCCATGAAACCGCTGGGTATGCGAGCGCTGTACAAATGTTTTTAAATTCAAATTCAAATTCAAATTACTGGAGGAGTATTTCCTTCAGGATTTGCCCCAAGTTCCCGGAACTCACCGATAGTTGCCTGGAAGCCACTGCGAACAGTGCAAGCACAGATGGAGGGATGCAAGTACTTACAGCCCCAGTATCATCAGAAGAAATAGTTGCTACTGAGGAGGGATATATACCAGCCTAATTTGATGAAACAAAAAGAGCTAGTAAGGCAGAGAATGTGGGGGTACCTGAGAGGTTAGAGGTTGAAAAAGAAAAGTCCCTGAATAATGTCTAACAGCTAAAAGTTGAGTTGGAGGAAATAATAAGGGGATGTTTGGAATTTGAACACAGGTCAGTTTCAAAGGAAAATAATAATGTACCTGTGCAAGGAAGGTGCGAGAAGAGCAAACTTAACTTAATGAGATATGAACTGAACCAGCTCAGAAATATGAGAAAGATCGTACAAAAATATGTGCATTTATACAGAAGCTATAGGGTTCAATTGGATGACTCAGCATTTGAAATTATGAGGATTACAAGACTGTGATTGCATATTATGCAATTGGTCAAGTGCATTCTCAGTTGGGGTGACACTAAAAAATTAGAAATCAAATGAGCAAAGAAACATGAGAAGAAAAAGAGGGAAACAGCTATTTCAGAGAAGCAAGATGAAGGAAGTGAGGGAGAGGTGACAGTTTATCCACTTAGAGGAATAGCAGGAGGAATGTATGTACATGTTCCATGGAGTGGTGGTGATTTGGCGGCATTCACAAATGCCAAATTGAGAGACAAGCTAGTGCAATGGTAAGCAAAAGTGGAAAGGTTCATAAAGATTTGAGAGGTACTGTGGACTGATTCGTATACGTTTTTTGACTTTGTAGTGCCAGCTGAATTATGGGAGAATGGAAAACTGCGGTGCAGTGGCCTAGACAGGAACCAGCAAGAGAGACTGGGACAAATGCGCCGCCTCCTATGGTGATGGAGAAGTGTGAATAAGTTATTGCCTTTTTGAAGGGCAGTATGCCTCCGAAAGACATGGATTGGCTCAAAATTAAAAGAACTACTAAGGAGCCAGAGGAGACTGTACATGGTTATCAGGAGATTGTTGCATGTATTCCAGCAGCATAGTGGACGTGTATATCCTGAGTAAAACGACATGGGGATTTTTGTGTCTCAGTTTGTATTGGGATTGGAGCCAGAGATCTGTTTGCACAGAACACAAATCATGATTTGTTGGCAAATATGTCCCTCAATGAAATCCTGAGATATGCCAAATAATGTAGCGATGATTTAGACATGAAGCAGAAAAAGATAAAGGAAAAATGTATGGTGGCACAGACGAAGCTGGCTCAGAAAGGTTTTCAGAAACGTTCTGGTAGAAATGGCCCTTTTTAGGGTTCTTTCTCTCAAGTTTTTGCTTTTCTCCTACCCAGTTTTCCACTGATCTGGGTGCAAGCCTTGATGCAAGCCTAGGTGCAAGCCTTAGGAATTTGAACACGTTGACACTGCCATTCAGTGCCAAAGCGCTGTGCTTTTCAAATGCATACTCGTGATTGGTGTGTACGTGATTGGCTGATTTGAGATAGCTGTATGTCCCTTGCCTAGGGGTAAGACATGTACCTCGAATGCTCCTCCATGGGCGGAAATGTGCGGAAGTGACAGTTGGTTGGGACAAGGACCATGTTGACGTACACGAGGGCTGTACTCGTAAAGATCAGCAGCCCACCTGAGGTGCCAGGACGTGAAGAGTTCGAGGAGTGCGGGGGAAGCTTGCACAGAGTCCGAGGGACCTGTGCTTGCAAACAGTGGATTTGTGCCATCTTTGACCTCCAGATAGGGAGGATGACACAGCCCGGAAACTTAACAAATTTTGACCACTCTCCTTAATTCCTCCTTGCAAGAGCAGTGAATTCCCCTGGCTTGGAAGCATGCTATAGTCCTGCCCCTATTGAAAAACCCTATCAGTATTCCACCAACTGGGCTAAATATAGACCAGTCTTGCTTCCCCTGCTGTTCTCTAAAACCTTAGAGAAACATGACAACCACCAAATGTCTGCCTTTGTGGAATCTCATGATTTTCTTCATCAGCCATAGTCTGGTTTCAGAGCTCGCTACAGCTCTGAATCTGCTATACTGGGAGTTACTGAGTACCTCAAACAGCTTGTGGATAATGGTGGTATGGCGGCATTGATCCTGCTAGACCTGAGTGCAGATCCTAATATTGTGTCTCATGAAACACTTCTAGGAAGACTTGAGAACATGGTTTTCCAAGCCAAAGCTTTTTCTTGCATGGCCTCCTTCTTGCAGGATCTAACCTTTCAGGTATTTTCATCTAATCTGTGTCAAGGTCTTACTCTCTTTCCTCTGGTGTGCCTAAGGGTTCAGTTATGAGTCTGGTGTAATTTAACATCTATGTTAATCCCCTTGCTGATATTGTTGAAGGCTGTGGACTCACTTTGTTTTCCTACGCTGATGACACTCAGAACATCTTTTCTTTATCATCTGGGAAGAGCCACGACATGGACACCCTGAACTCCTGTCTCCTCAAAGTTTCCACCTGGATGAACAACAACTCCTTAAAGTTAAATGGGGAAAAGACCGAGGTTATGTTGATGGGTAAGAACCCCCTCTTGTGGGGACCCCAACACTATTCGGACACCCTAGGAGCCCTCCCTATGCCAGTCTCTAAGGTTAAGAACCTCAACTTCTGACAGGATGATGATCTATCCATGAAATTCCAAATCTGCAAGGTAGCCTCCATTATTTTGCAGTCTTAAAATGGCTAAAGAAAATCATTTGGATTCTGGTCTGAATGCCTATAGCCAAAACAGCAGCTAGTATAAGCAAAGTAAACAGTTTTGACATATGGAAAAGCCTACTTCTTGCATTAGCTAAATCATGATTGGGGCAGAAAAGGTCCCAAAACAGCAATTGGCATTTTCCTGAGTGACAGGATTCAAAATGCCACTTCAGCGAAAATGTCTACGGTATTCTATATGTTGACTTTGCAAGGTCTAGCAAATGATCTTTATACTCTTGTAACATCTTTCAAAACACTAGCTCAGTGGTGATACTGAGGTTTTAATACGTATGACCAACAGTTGATGTTAGTCAAATCTGTCCATCTCTGATGAAGTCTGGGGAGTCATTACACCTGTTATACCAGTCTCTCCTCCCTCTAGTGGTTGTAATTATCGCTCCAGTCCTGATGATTCGGTTTGAAATACGGCTCTGGAAAGAACGGGGGGCATATTACCAGGCAATAGCGATAATTATCGCTATTGCTTGGTTAGAGACAAAAATTTACCGCTAAGCTGCGGCGATTTTTATCTCAGATAAACCTTGGTATTACCAAGGTTTATCGCAAATGCGATAAAAATCGGCCGCAGTGCATGAATATCGCTGAAAAGTCAGCGATATTCATGCATTACCGAGCTAATGCTCTTAGCCATGTTATCCACCTCCCATTGGATAACATGGCTAAGAACTGCTCAGGGCAGGTGTTAGCTTTTGCGCGAATATCTCCAAAAGTTGGTAATAGGAGATAGCGATGTTAGCGACTGTTTCCAGTCGCTAACATCTTGGCACGCCCACTTTGCATGTCATTAGTGATAAATATCACTGACATGCCAAGTTGGGCCCAAGATGGTCGCTATCTCCTACTAGCTGTCGCTAACTGGTGTTAGCGACAGCTAGGTAATAGGGAGATCATTTTATCTCCGCTTTCTTGGCTTTTAAAGCCAAAAAAGCGGAGATAAACCCCCTTGATAATATGCCCCGAGGACTTTTGCTTGCCCAAGGATCTCTAGCAATGGATGAGGAGGAGCGGTACCGGGACAACAGAAGTGGGCAGGCAGGAACTCCCAGAGTAACATGTTTAGCGTACATAGGGTTTGGCTGGGAGGGCTTCCTTTGAGGTAACCAGCCAAGTTGCTGTCTGTCGCCATGGGGAGTGGATTGGGCTCAGAATCAGACTGGTTTGGTTTTCCAGAGGAGCTCCCTCATTTTACCACACCAGCTCCTGGTTAAACACAAACAGCTTCACCCAGAGGCCATCTTGAAACACCCAAAGAGTGCCCATTGAGTTATATTGGTGCTTTGGGTTCTCGTGACCTAATTTCACATTTACATTTATCAAAGCCATATATACAGGTGCCATAACCCTATTTTGACTGTGTCATTTAACTTATTCAATGTTCCTTCTGTTTCCTAAATTGGTTTGGGGATTCTATTAGTTTCTCAATTCGAATATTTTCATGTGCCTCATATACTTTACGTAATTTCTCTGACATAAATCCTGTGGCTTTATGCAGCGGCTACCAGAGATAAACCCAGATTTTCTCATCAAAGCTAAATTTACCTAACAAGACACTCATTGTTAACTTTGTGGGAATTTATGCCTTGCTCTACCCTCGGTTAATAGTACTAGATGTCACAGGAGGAATGTTGTAAAAAAGGTTGAAATTTAGATATAATGTAAGAGTTAATACTGTGAGCAATCGTTCAAATATATAGGGATATTTGCTTAGGTGTACTTACTCTTTTTGACAAGACTGAAGCACTGGCATTTAGGGGGGCTTCCTACTTCCAGCTAAAGGCTAAGATAGCAATAGATAAAGATCTGGTCCACTATTATCTTTCCCAGTGACCAGTAAGTACGGCCAGTGCCTAATTTGTAAAAATATAAGTTCCAGGCCCCTCTTCCAAATCTGCAAGGTAGCCTCCATTATTTTGCAGTCTTAAAATGGCTAAAGAAAATCATTTGGATTCTGGTCTGAATACCTATAGCCAAAACAGCAGCTAGTATAAGCAAAGTAAACAGTTTTGACATATGGAAAAGCCTACTTCTTGCATTAGCTAAATCATGATTGGGGCAGAAAAGGTCCCAAAACAGCAATTGGCATTTTCCTGAGTGACAGGATTCAAAATGCCACTTCAGCGAAAATGTCTACGGTATTCTATATGTTGACTTTGCAAGGTCTAGCAAATGATCTTTATACTCTTGTAACATCTTTCAAAACACTAGCTCAGTGGTGATACTGAGGTTTTAATACGTATGACCAACAGTTGATGTTAGTCAAATCTGTCCATCTCTGATGAAGTCTGGGGAGTCATTACACCTGTTATACCAGTCTCTCCTCCCTCTAGTGGTTGTAATTATCGCTCCAGTCCTGATGATTCGGTTTGAAATACGGCTCTGGAAAGAACGGGGGGCATATTACCAGGCAATAGCGATAATTATCGCTATTGCTTGGTTAGAGACAAAAATTTACCGCTAAGCTGCGGCGATTTTTATCTCAGATAAACCTTGGTATTACCAAGGTTTATCGCAAATGCGATAAAAATCGGCCGCAGTGCATGAATATCGCTGAAAAGTCAGCGATATTCATGCATTACCGAGCTAATGCTCTTAGCCATGTTATCCACCTCCCATTGGATAACATGGCTAAGAACTGCTCAGGGCAGGTGTTAGCTTTTGCGCGAATATCTCCAAAAGTTGGTAATAGGAGATAGCGATGTTAGCGACTGTTTCCAGTCGCTAACATCTTGGCACGCCCACTTTGCATGTCATTAGTGATAAATATCACTGACATGCCAAGTTGGGCCCAAGATGGTCGCTATCTCCTACTAGCTGTCGCTAACTGGTGTTAGCGACAGCTAGGTAATAGGGAGATCATTTTATCTCCGCTTTCTTGGCTTTTAAAGCCAAAAAAGCAGAGATAAACCCCCTTGATAATATGCCCCGAGGACTTTTGCTTGCCCAAGGATCTCTAGCAATGGATGAGGAGGAGCGGTACCGGGACAACAGAAGTGGGCAGGCAGGAACTCCCAGAGTAACATGTTTAGCGTACATAGGGTTTGGCTGGGAGGGCTTCCTTTGAGGTAACCAGCCAAGTTGCTGTCTGTCGCCATGGGGAGTGGATTGGGCTCAGAATCAGACTGGTTTGGTTTTCCAGAGGAGCTCCCTCATTTTACCACACCAGCTCCTGGTTAAACACAAACAGCTTCACCCAGAGGCCATCTTGAAACACCCAAAGAGTGCCCATTGAGTTATATTGGTGCTTTGGGTTCTCGTGACCTAATTTCACATTTACATTTATGAAAGCCATATATACAGGTGCCATAACCCTATTTTGACTGTGTCATTTAACTTATTCAATGTTGCTTCTGTTTCCTAAATTGGTTTGGGGATTCTATTAGTTTCTCAATTCGAATATTTTCATGTGCCTCATATACTTTACGTAATTTCTCTGACATAAATCCTGTGGCTTTATGCAGCGGCTACCAGAGATAAACCCAGATTTTCTCATCAAAGCTAAATTTACCTAACAAGACACTCATTGTTAACTTTGTGGGAATTTATGCCTTGCTCTACCCTCGGTTAATAGTACTAGATGTCACAGGAGGAATGTTGTAAAAAAGGTTGAAATTTAGATATAATGTAAGAGTTAATACTGTGAGCAATCGTTCAAATATATAGGGATATTTGCTTAAGTGTACTTACTCTTTTTGACAAGACTGAAGCACTGGCATTTAGGGGTGCTTCCTACTTCCAGCTAAAGGCCAAGATAGCAATAGATAAAGATCTTGTACACTATTATCTTTCCCAGTGACCAGTACGGCCAGTGCCTAATTTGTAAAAATATAAGTTCCAGGCCCCTCTTCAGGAGGGCACTTCCGCGTGCACCACCCATTGCCCTTGCCAATGCTGAAAACTGCAGTAGAAACACAACTACTAACCCTCACTCTCTTACAAATGTGACAGTTCTGACTATTCACAGCCTCCAAAGGTATAGGAATGGCTCTGGAGGCAGGTATTAATCATTTTTTAAATATACAGAATTAATAAACAATTGTTGTTATGCTTTTCTCTAAATGAGAGAAACACAGCCACCATTTATTTTTTTTAATTTTAGAGGTTTTATATAGCGATGGCTGGACCCAGAGGTATCAGAGCGCTTTACATGATAGAGCTAGTTACGGTTAGAGACAAATTACAGCATGAAAGAATAACAAAAACATCAGAGCGCTTTACAAGATTGAGATACATTTGGTAAAACAAAATTACAACATTTACAACATAATTATAGGATAAACAGCAGGTAAGACAGAGAATAACAAAAGGCTTGAGGTTATACATATCATGTAAACAGATACTCTGAGAAAAGAGTTGAAATACCTATAAAATATGGAAGAGCGAGTTTGAGGTGCAGGTAGAGACCCCCAATATTAATTGAGAAGGTGAAATTTGAGATATTTTTTAAAGCTGGTGTAGGAAGGGTTGCATCGTCGGTCTTTGGGGAGAGCATTCCAGATGTAGGGGGCATTTCCGGAGAAGGAGTGGGATTGAGTGGATTTCTTTTTTAGCAGGGGTGGAACAAGGAAGAGAGCGTTAGTGCTTCTTAGGGGTTGTGTGCTTCCCGCTTTGCAGAGTTTATTGGCAAGGTATGGTGGTGCATTTTGATGGAGGACTTTGTGTGTGATGCATGCATTTTTGTAGATGGATCTGTCTTCGATGGGGAGCCATTTTAGAGTTGTGAGAGCTGGGGAAATGTGGTTGAACATTCGGTGATGAGCCTGGCTGCAAGGTTGAGTACAGATTTGAGTGGAGCTAGGTGGACCTTGGGGATTCCGGTGAGGATGGCATTCCAGTAATCGATTTGTGAGAGGAACAGGCATTGAACCACTAATTAAAAAAATTCAGTTGGGAGCAAGGGTTTGATTTTCTAGATATGACTGAGAGTGAATAGGGCTCCTTTAGCTGAATTTTTGATGTGGACATTGAGGTTTAGACTGTTATCGATGGAGATACCAAGAGATTTTACTGAGTTGGACAAGGAGAGAGAGCAGTTGAGGGCATTGAGGTCGGAGATCCAAGTTTGAATGGGGAGAGGGTTGTTTTTGGGGGAGAAGAGGATGATTTCATTTTTTGGGGGGTTGAGTTTGAGATGATTAAGCTGGAACCAAGATTGGATTTTAGTGAGGGTATTATTAAGGTTTATGATATCAGCGTTGGTTTTGATCTTGTAATAGAGTTGGGTGTCATCAGCATAAAGATTGTAGTTGATACCAGCTTGATTTAGAATACGGGTGAGGGGTTCCATAAAGAGGTTAAAGAGTGAAGGTGAGAGAATAGACCTCTGGGGGACTTCTAGGTTGACCAGAGTAGGTTTAGATAGACAGTCTTGAATTTTAATTTATGGCAGACTACCATAAGTGCCAGTGTTGACAATTAAGTGCCAGTGCCGAACCCTGGAAACCACAGGCTCTAATTAGGCACTGCCGGTACCTAGTCGTTTAAAGTTTCTTCCCAATTACCACTGTCTTATTATGAGCAATATTATCAATGAGCTCGTTATGATTGTTATAATTGCTTAAAATATAAACCATTGAAAGCCCTCTCAGTTCTGACGAAGTTCAGTCAGGAACGATTCCATTGCCAATGTATTGCTGTAGTCCAAACAGTATTCAGGGAGAAGGAATGTGTTGTATAAAGCCTGAAACTCAGACATGGAGGAATAAACCCTTCCTTGAGTCTCTGGATAGTAAAGATCCTTTTGAAGAGTGAGAGGCCCTGGTCTAACTTCCTGGAGGAAATGTCAGGATGTCTAGTTACATGATATAATACATTATTTTTTAAGAACATGATCAAGACTGCATCTCTCTACTGATGGAAAAAATGATCTACATTGCAATGGGTCGGGCTAAAAGCTAGGCTTAAAGTATGACAGGGGGATTTTAGCTTTGGCAGATTAGGACTTCTGTTGTTAAATTATAGGGATCCTTCCATTTACAGGAGGGGAAACAGATAGCATTTTAACCTTGAAGGCTAAGTTGACTCAGCCAAATAGGAGCTCATGGCCTCAAGCGCACAGGGCTGCTGATACCATTTATCAGCAGCTGTGTCCTACTTATGGCAGACTCTCCATGGATATTTTTCCTGCTCACGTGCCAGGAAAAGCCTGGATTAGGGAGACGTGGGGTAGTGAGGAAAGATGGAAAGACAAAGGAGAGATGGTAAAGAATGCAAGAAGACAAAAAGATATGGTAAAAACTAGAGGAAATAGATAAAGGAGAGTGAGAGAAAAGGGGAAGAGAGAGAGGAAGTTTGTAAGGAGGAGAGAAAGTGGAAGGGCTGAAGCAGGTGATAGGTCAGAGGAATAGAGATTGGGGAAAAAGAGGAAAAATATAGATTGAGTATTGTAGCCGTAAGTAGCACAGCAACTGCAGAGGCATCAGTAGTCAGGGGTGAGAGGGACCCACTACACCCAATTATGGCTATATTATTTTGCCTCGCATTTTACTGCATACCTTAGTTTTCACACTCTCTAGTTAATGCTTTAAGTTATGGTTAGTGAGGATATTTTAGGACTGATAAGTCAGAGGGTTTATCAGTTCTATATGGTTAACCAATGTGAGAACCCTATTTAGAGGACCACGGGCCAGCAGGGGCTACCGGGCCAAACAGTGGGGTTTTACTCCTGATGTCCCAAGGCCCAACCTTGTCTCTGAGCTTGCTCCCTTCGCAGGCTATGAAGCTGCAGTTGCTGTCTCCTGTAACTCTTTCACATATGGCCCAGCAAGGCGATTGTCGGGTGACCTCGGGTTCCTCATATGCGGTCTAGCAACAGCAGTGCCTAGGGTGTTCTCAATGTTCCTCCGATGCTGTAAGTTCCTTAGGTACCTCCCACAGGTAGAAGCAGAGCAACCCTCCTGGTGCTGGTCTTCAGTCGTGGATTGGGCCTCCTCAGGTTGCCGTGCCGGCCTTCTTCTTCCAATGATAGTCTCGACCAGACCACATTCCTTGCCTCATCCCTGTGACATAAGGGGTCACTGTTCCTCCTCATAAACAGGCAATAGTTCGATTGGTACAACAGCAATCTTGAACACTGGAACTCTTGGCATGGGGTCACAGACTAGCAACCTGCATATGGGCGATGACCCATTGGGTGCAGCCACGTTCATAGCTCATTTTATGGTAGCCTTCCTATCTAACGTATGCAGCTGACTTTTCCCTGCACAAGGGCAATGCACTGATTGGTGCAGCAGCCACCTCCTCACACCTAGCTACAGCAATCCAATTGGCAAGATCAGCCACTGGATCTCACTCCTCCAGCGCTTTCCTCTCCCTCAAAGGGCACACTGGTCCAGATGCTCGTGTTCCATGTTCCAAGGGAAGATGGTATTGAAGTCCCTCTGTGATGTCCTCTCAGCCAGCTTGGAGACGTGTAGGCCTTTGCTGCTAGACCTGGTAAAACTCAGAAGTCTTGCAGAGTTTCTTATCCTTGCACAGCCCGACTCGCTACTTGAGAGTTGACAGTTTTGAGGGCCTCAAGCTCCTCTTCTTATAAACCATTTCCAGGCACCAAATGTGATTTAGAATCTGAGTCTTTGAAGTTTATGCTGGGGATCTGCTTCATTTTGGCGTACCCTCTCCTCTGCCCTGCCCTTCCTCCAGAAAGCAGTCTGCTACTGCAGGAGTGACTCGAATTCTGATAGCCCCACAACACAGGCCACAAAGTGACTAGAGGTTCCCATCTGGATGTCAGCCACAGTGATATTTGTATCAAAATGTTGCCTCATAGCCTCAGCCATACTCTTTATGATTCTCTAATCCGTCCCATCTCCTTCCTGAGATGTGCCCACGCCCCTTTACAATTACCTCTCTCTGAGTAGAAAAAACACCCTTTGAAGTGTACTGCAGAGGCTTGCTCTCCTGTCCTCTAATGTGTCCCACCCAGCTGCCGGGAATACAGCAATCCACAAACCTGTCTGAGGGGATCCCTCTAATCCCTCTCCTCATGTTCCTCCAGTCAGCCTTGTGTCTGCCAAAACGGACCATGGAGTCTTTCATGTATTGTACTCTGCTCTTAATTTGAGCTGGTGATTGCCAGTGGAGGCCACTGGCACTTATTTTGGGGACCAGCACTAATTTTTCCTGCATCAGATATTTACGGAGCGCAAGGGAGAGAAGACACTTAGATTGAAGAGACAGAGTAAGAGAAAAATGGCAAAGCCTTCACAAATGGAGGAAGCAGGAACTTACACGACTGAGATAAAAGGGCAGGGAGAGGCTGGTATTGGACTAAAGAGGCATGAGGTGGATTTAAGAATACCAGCCATGGTATCCGGTGCGCCGACGTTTAATTGCACTGGTCACAAGCTTCTGAGCTGGGCTTTGAGCACGGGCACTCTTTTCTTTCACAATCTAAGCAGTGATTGCATGATTCACAGGCACACATAAAACCAGCAAATCTATATAATACATACGCAGTACACACCAACCTGTTGTAGACCAAAAGTGAGTTAAGCACACAGCAGCGGAGCTTTGAAAGAGTAAACCTGTAGGCCTCACTCCAGTGACATAGATGAAAAGGACTTGTTCACTCCTTCTCATCACTAAACTTTATGTTGCTAGCACCACGCTTGTGCTGCTTAACTCCTGATAAGGCAGTAGACTTTCATCACTATGACGTTAGCGCTTGGGGTACCCCGCCCGGTCAAACAAGACCACAATCCCTGAGACATCCAAATGTAATGTGCCGCACATGTATGATCCGTGTTTGCCCATAACATCATTACATCTGGGGCACTCAGGGCTGGGGTGCATGTCCATGACCATGTGAGGGACTTTTCCCTCCCAACAACCAACATTCACAATCTTTTCTTCCCATTCAGTCTTTCAGGTTATGGTTCACTGGGTGCTTTGTGCTGATTACCTGTTGTTAAGCGTATACACTGTTATTTAAAAGGATGGATTTCACTGAGCGCTGGTTTAACATTATGGAATCCTGTTCCATTGTGATGTTTGGAGTTGACAAAATGGATAAGAAGTGCTCATGTCGGGGCAGGACCCAAGCAAACAAAATGGCTTGTTTTTTCCTTTGCATCTTTTTTACACACAGGAACTTGGAGCACAGACGTATTCTGTAGAAGTACTAGGGAACCTGGCCTTGGCACCTACATTGACCTGAAGAGTCTGACTTGAGCACTACTGAGGTTGTCTATAAAAAAAAGAGTTTAATAGTGGAAAGGCTCTTTTTATGTAAGTGACTTAAATACTAGGACATGCCCAAAACAAATGCAAGTCTTTCAAGATGGGGTTCTAACTGTAAGATCAGCTGACCTCACAAGAACATCCTAGATCCCCAATAGCCTGCCCTGCATCCGTGACGTGCTGGTCTTTTATGTCCAGCATGACCCAGGAACAATCTCTGTTTTAATTGGTGGGGGCATGGCTCATGGGTGGGGGCTGGGCAATGTGTTGCAGCCTAATGGCATCCTGTGAAGTGGGGGTTGTGATCAAGGTCACAAAATACACAATAGTCAATAGTCAGAATCCACATATTGGAGGAATAGAAGCCCTCTGACATAAGAAAAAGACAAGAGATGAAAGCAATAGCTCAGCAGTGTGGCTGGCATTTTGTTAAGGAATGTCTAGCTACCTCAAGTCGAAACTCCTGCCAAATTGGTGGTAGCTCCAGAAGAAATACATAATAACTAAGAGTCTTGACAGCGGTGGATCGTGCCAGTGAACTCACAGCCCACCTCAATCTCATATGAGTTGGCAAATGTAGCCTTCCATTATCAAAAATATTTAAAACTACCAGTAACCTTAAAGTTCTCCCAAATCACAAATCAGACTTGGTTATATTCTCATAAACACAGAGGCACTGGGCAATTTCATAGGTGTAACCTGTGTTAAATTGTTGATGTCCAAGGCAATACAGGAGCACGTTCAGGCCATCAATGGTAAGGAATTAACTTTAGGAACAGTAACAACCAATACCCATTGATGATTCTGATGATAATTAATACACGTTGAATGGATATAATCCAATCTCACTGCCGAACACAACCCACACGAAATGCCCTGGATGGTTTGTCATAATCTGAGAGTAGATTGTGACCATACACTTATTTTGGATTCAGAATTCTGCCCAAGATCATGCTCACAATCGGAAGTGCCCTTCAAGGGGTATCTGTTTAGCTGAATCAGGTTTTGACTTGTCCAAGGAGTATCATGAGATCATAGACGTATTTGATAACAATAGGCCCATGTCACATCACCTCACAGAGACTTCTATTATCAGATATGTAATGCCTGACAGGGGCAGTGAAACCTATGCCACAAAGTGGGGCCTAACTATACGCTGTGAGCCAATGACACACACAGACACATGCTCTCAGTTAGGGGCCGAAGACCACGAGCGGTCTCGCGCCCATTTATTTATACCTGAGGGCTGACCCGCGCCCAGGCTGTGTGCGTGCATGCGTGCGTGTCTGGACGGGCCGGGTGGCTCCGTCAGTACATCCCTCCAAACCTATGGATACTCAGTCCAGCCTCACTTAGGTCTCACAGTGTCTCAGAGCCTCTATGCATAGTCCTGGAGTCTCTGGCTGGGGGTCGGGTTTGGTCTTAGGTTGTACCTTCGGCTTCGTTGCCCGTTGGTTATATCTTCTCTCACTGGTTCTCCTGATTCTCGCTCTGTGCTTGCCTGGGTGGTATTCGGATCTTCTTCTCTCCTGGGTGATGACTGTTCGATGCCTGGTTGGCTGGCGGGAGTTTCGGAAACCGTTGGGTAGTCTTCGCCGCTTTCGACATCCTCCGATGCCTGGCCCGGCGCGGCCTCTTCTGCTGACACCCGCTTGAACCAGGACACGTTCCGCGTCACCATTCTCGAGCCGTGGGATACAGATACCATGGTGCCACGGATGTTCACGATCTCCCACACCTCGGGCTCAAATGTCGTTTGATACTTCCAGTTGGGGTGGCGAGTCTTGAGGACCACACGATCTCCCACTGCCAGGGGCCTAACCCCAGCTCTTCTCGTGCCGCTGGCTCTCTCGTTGGTGTGTCGTCTTCGGTCCTGAGTCTCTTCGTGGTTTAGCTCTGGGGCTTCCCACGTTGGGCTAGCTGGTACACAGTCTCTTGGCGGTCTCCGGAACATGACGTGCGCCGGGGCGCACTTGGGTGTACAATGTGGTGTCTGTTGGTACGCATTCAGAAACTGCGATAGACATTCCTCTGGTGCTTCTCCTTTCTCCACCCCTATCTGTAGTGCTCGATTCATTGTCCTCATAAACCTCTCGACCTCTCCATTGGCCTGAGGCCATTGCGATGTGATTTTCCGGTGGTGTATGCCTCTTCTGTTTAGATAGGTCCTGAACTCTGCTCCCTGGAACGGCGGTCCATTGTCCGACCTGATCTAATCCGGGAACCCTAGCATGGCAAATGTTCGATCCAGCGCCGGTTTGACGTGGCTGAAGGCGGTGGAGGGTACCACTTCTACAACTGGAAATCGGGAGCATGAGTCAATCAATACCAGAGCCTGCCGACCGTCCGGGAATGACCCAAAGTCAATGCTTATCTAGGACCAGGGAGTGTTGCACGCATCCTCCGTGATGACTGGGTGCGGTACGGGTTCCTGACTCGTGATGATGCAGGAGTGACAGTTCCGTATAGCCTCCTCCACCGCACCGTCCATGCCTGGGAACCATAATCTTCTCAGCAAAGGGGCTTTTGTCTTGGCTACGCCTTGATGTCCTTGATGGGCGAGGCGCACCACTTCCCGCTGCAGGCTTGAGGGAATGACAATGGAGGTACCTCGCAGAACCACTCCGTGGGGCCCAGTGCTGAGTTCGCTTTGAGCTCGCCACATTTGTTGGTGAAACGTCTGTTCCTCCGTCGTGAGGGCGCCGGCTCCATCTAGAAAATGCTTCCAACTGTGATTGTTTAAGGTTTGCTTGACTCGGCATAGGCACTCATCTAAGTCCGTGGCCGCTCCGATCTCTGCCAGTGTGAGAGCTTTGGGGCAGGCGTCTTGTGACAGTACTCTGACGAATTCTTCGACCTCTTCCAGGTCCTCTTGTTCCGACGTGCTGGACACATGTCTCGGATGCGGCGAGAGGAAATCCGCTGGATTGTCTACGCCGGAGCGGAAGATCACCTCAAATCTGTAAGTCTGGAGTTGGACAGCCCACCGTTCGATTCTGGGTGGCGCCAACCTGGCAGTTTCTGCGAACAGCGGGACTAGCGGCTTGTGATCCGTCACAACTGTGAATTTGTGGCTGAAAAGGTACAGATGGAAATGTTGACATGCCCACTTTATGGCGAGGGCCTCCCTCTCAATCTGCGCGTAGCGCATTTCGGTCGCTGTCAATGCCTGACTGGCGTATGCCGTAGGCACCCATTTGTGATCTTCCGTTTTGTGCATCAGTACTGCCCCTAACCCAACAGGGCTGGCATCCACGACTAACTCCGTTTGTCGATGAGGCCTGAAGTACGCCATCACTTGATCGTCTATTAGAGCTTCCTTCACAGCACGGAAAGCGTTGTCCTCTTTCGCGGACCATACCCACGGTTGTCCTGACTTGGTGAGTGCGCGTAGTGGTTCCGACAGAGACGCCAGGTTGGGGATGAAGCGACCACAATAAGTGGCCATCCCTAGGAAGCTGCGGACTTCGGTTGCTGATGCTGGCTTGGGTGCTGACCGGATGGCCTCCGCTTTCTTCGGGTCTACTTTGATTCCTTCGCGAGAAAAGATGTAGCCAAAGAATTCAACTGACTCATTGTAGAATGAGCATATTTCTCGGTGCAGTGTTAGTCCGTGTTCCGCTAGGCGCTGGAGTGTTGCTCTCAAGTGTCCATGGTGCTCCTCAAGGGTCTTGGAGAAGACTAAGATGTCATCGCTCAGATTAATAACACCAGGCAGCCCCGACAGCGTTTCCTTGATTGCATTCTGGAAAACCTCGGCAGCCGAGGATACACCAAAACTCAGGCGCTTGTATCGGCGGAGGCCGACATGAGTCGAAAACGTTGTGATGTTCCGGCTGTCGGGGTGGAGCTCCAGCTGGTGATAGCCTGAGTTTAGATCCAACTTGGAGAACCATTTAGCTCCATTTAAGTCTGCCACTATGTCGTCCATGGTGGGCATGAGATGGCGCTCCCTTTTGACTGCCTTATTCGGGAGGCGCATGTCCACGCACAGCCTTATTGCGCCCTGCTGTTTGGGTTTGGGCGCTACGACGAGGGGTGACACCCATTGGGTGGGGCCTGACACCTTTTCAATCACCCCGAGCTCTTCAAGCTTCTTCAGCTCCTCCTCCACCTGCGGCTGCAGGTGAAACGGCACTCTCCGGTCCCTTAATACAAGAGGATGCCTAAAGCAAGTAAAACAAAGGGCGCTCAGGATCAGACAGACCTGTTTCATGAGCATACAGAGCGACCCAGCATCTGGAGAATGGACAACATGGCCGTAGATGACCACTGTACGGCCACTGGAGCAGCACTGATTTACAACCTCCTAAAATACCCGAAACAAACAACAAGCAGTATAGGTAATAAAGTTTCATTTATCAAGGTATATATAGAATGCCTCAAAGTTCAAGTAGATCAGAATGAACCTAAGTTCAGAAACGTTGACCAGTGTGCTGAAGATGAGTCTGTGTCAATGCTTCCAGAAAACATGGAGGCCTAACCCTTATTGCCCTGGTGTTTCCATATCCGAGACCTAGTGAGATCTCCAGATTATCAAAAATGACTTGCTGGTTGCAAATCTGCAAGCCTCCTTGTAGCTGCCTGCAAAACTGAAGCTACATAGTAGAGAGAAGAGCTATGCCCTTACAGAGCTACATGTAGAAAGGGCTTCTCTTGAGAGAGGGAACAAATATGCTATTGTGGTGGGAATTGAAGAAAACTCTAAAGCAGGGGTCTCCAATATTTTCCATAGTGAGAGCTACTTCTGATCAGTGAAAATAATTAGGAGCTGCTGAAGGCTAAGCAACTTGGTCATTGTTGCCAGACACTTTCATGCTCAGCTCCATTGTCTTTAAGCTTAATGACCATAGAACTAGGTAATATGGTTTTGACAAAATACTTTGTCTAAAGGGACTATGACAAGACTGCCATGTGTTGTCTGTGAGAGTGGGGTATTTGGGGATGCATGGACATGTGTGAGTGTGAATGGGATAAATGTGCATGAGTGACTGAAAGCCTATGCTGTATGCACTTGTGGCACTGAAATACGTGTCATCATATGTGGCACTGTTACATGTACAATACAAACATATAACCATTTTTTTAATGGAGAAAGTGCAGAAAACGTTCTGCAAAAATATCCACAATATGGAATATTTTTCTGCACTTTAAATTTCTCTCACTTAAAATAATGGCTGGTTTTTCCAGTATAAATATGGCACCATGTCTACCAACCACTGGGAGCAAGATGCTTACTGTGTGGAAAGTCAACTTTATGTATTCCATAAAACCCATTATTTAAATGTAATCCCATTTCCAAGTGTCACATTTATAAATACTAGGCATCATGCTCCCAGTAGCCTGTAAACAAGGTGCCATATTTATAACAGAAAAATACATCTTATCATTCAAACAGGAGGAATTTAAAGTGAAGAAACAAGTTCTATAAAACATGACATAATTGACTTAATTGAAAGTGGAGGGGCCCAATTACGAGTTTGGTGCCAGACTCGAGGACCACCAGACTCGTGGTGGCGAGGTGGCGGTCTTGCGGCTGCCACATTATGACCCTAGTGGTCATGCCACTCCGGGATTGCCAAACTCTGCCAGCAGTGGCGCGGCGGTCCAGAGGCATCTATATGCTTGACGTGACTGCCACGGTCCCGCCAGGCATATCATCACCGCCACTGATTTCCTGGCGGTCTTTCCTCCATGAAAACAGTGGCGGTGAGAAAGGGGACTCTGCAGAGCACCCTTGGTCCTCACACCTTGTAGATGCACACAGGGGGGCACAACATGTGTCCTCCTGTGTGCATGCACAGAAGTTCCAGCACAGCATGTACTGAAAAGCCCAATGCCGTGCTGGAACATTCTTTGTTGTTCCCATTGCGGTGCTATTTGATTTGTACCATCATGGGAATGGCATAGTAAAATCCCGCCAATGGCTAAAAAAGTAATTATAAGGCGGATGGTCGTCATGCAGGTTTGGCGGCACAGCAGCGGGGTGGTCTCGCCTCTGCACCGTCAAACTCATAATTGGGCCCTTAATGTTCCATGGAAATATTTTCCTTCACTTTACATTTCTTCCATTTAAAAAAGAGGAGCGTATTTTTCAGTTATAAACATCATACGGTGTCTACTGGCTACTGGGTGCTTTGAAATGGGAGAAAATTTAAATGAGGAATTAACTTGATCATTAAGGTAACTTTTAATTTTCATGTTCTGCCTTTTAAAAGCATTCAGAAACATCTTTTTGTTCTCGCACTCCAATATTGAGTTAACAAGGACTTATTTAAGAGTTAAATACTAACCCTGGGTGGTGAACTCCAATCCGCGTGCGGAGTTTGCAGACTTTTTTGCACTCTGCATTCCACTGAGCTCATGGAGGTTTTTTACTTCGATCACTCTCGTCAACGTCAAATTCATGAGCACGAGCGAGAAAAATACACCTCCCAAAGAGATCTTTTCTCACTCGCGCTCGTCAACGTCTAGTTAGTGAAGGAAGTGACCCAATTAGGGTCACCCGGCTCAATGCAACCACCTCTAAGCCTTTCATACAAATGAAGAGTAGGTCAGACAGTAGAGAATACAAACCAAAGTTATTTATTAGTAATTAACATGAGTGGGGAAAAGTCTGACCAGCCTCCTTTAAAATGCCATAGTGGGACTGACCCCCATCAACATGGTAACAGAATATATGCATTTCCAACACCCCTAAAGACCTGTCAGTCTAGGTGCTGATGAACAAAGGAGGTACAGAAAGAAGAGCTACCATCCTCCGCCCTGGTACATGCTATCTTAGTTTCAAGGTTACTCTGCCCATGCCCGTCTCTCTGAGATTGGGAGCAGGGCTACCTACTGGGAAAGGCATGCAAAAACAGAACAATCTATTCATTAATGCAGTGAAGCTCAACCTTGAATAATGAAGAGAAACAATCGAGGCAGCTTTCTGCTGAGGCAGACAGTATGTGACAGAAGCTTAATTCCGTTCATAGTACAAAATGGCGGCTGGATACAAAATGGTGCCGCAAATGCTAACTTAACTCGTACAATGCTAGAAGGAGTTGGCTAGACGCATTCTCAGTCCAACAGACCCTCCTTTCAGCATTTGCTAACAATTTTATTTAGTGCTAGGCAGCCAATAACTACTTGCATATGAACGAAAGCCATTTTGTATGTTAATACACACACTATCAATATTAAAAAATACCTTCGTCAATAGACATTAAGTCGTGGACCGCCTGCGTCATCATGGTCGAAGACTTAGCATCATGTATAGGGGCTTTTGGTGTGGGTGTCAACTTTCCAACACAGTAAGCACAGCAAGCAGGAAGGCAATGTACGCATAGGCAACATGTGAAAATTACGCCTCCTATTATTATCAGGAACATAAGAATCGTTCACCCCAGGATGTAATTAAACCCCAGAAACAACCAGAGGGAGTCCAGGTACCATTCTCTTGGTGGATTTCAGATGCAACTTTTGAATAGCAGTGTATACATTAGGGGTGGGGTCCAGAATGTACACACAGCAACTGCTACCAATAATGCGACAGGCACCTCCTCGATCAGAAAGGATGTCGTCTAACACCATCCTGTTCTGAAGAGCAACAAGCCTCGTAGCCTGGATCTCAGCTGTAATATTGGTCAAAATCCCTGCAGTGGTATTAATGACCCCTTCCACAACTCTGGTGAACCGACGAATGTTAAGTCTATTGGACATAGGGCCAAAAGGGTCAAATATCCTTCAAAGCATCTGTGAACTGCTGCAGAGTGGTGTCTGTCTGGTCTATGTCTTCTGTGTTAATAACCCTTTTAATTCGGAACAGATAGGTACTCCTACGCTGCAGTCGATGGTCCCTATGATAGGAGGACAGTGCTATGTACACTGGGAGAAGGAGAAAAGAGAGATAGCAGACACCTGACCATCCCCTAGGAAGCCAAATATAAGCTTGAGATCCACAAAGTAAATATTACGCTGAGGGATCAGAGGTGGGCTATTACTCATGCTCAACGTGTAGGTATAGTTGCAATTACTCTCACCCACTCTCACCGTCCCACACCCACAAACTCAAAACTCAGCTGTTGTGTTGACTACTGACACCGGTATAGCATCATTGTACGTAATATTGCACATCTGGAATAAACAAAGGTTTTCAGTGACATCAAATCCCTGAAAATCTAACATTTCATTTTGAAGCTATGTTACGTTTTTCTCTCTTTCATATATATTCATGCAGGCTGTTGGGGATAATATATCAGGGGCACCTTGTTCTCCCGGGGTAAATCCTTGGTGGACACGTATACATTCTAACACTGTGAGATAATTGGCAGATGTCTTATTCATAGTACAAGAATGATAATCGATGTATACCATAGAGAACAACTCAAACCAACCCTCACAGCTGCCTAAATAAGAAAGGTAGTGCCAACAAGCTATCACTTTTATGTGAAACAGAAGGGAGCAGTCTGCAGATCAAACAGTTTGTGACTTTAGTACTTGGTGGAGTGTTTGCAAAAACACATTATCTACATATGTTTTTTGGTGTTCACCTTTGTGGGGGGGGGCCAAAGAAACAAACGTGTTCATGGGGAACAGGCGTTGTACTAACCAAAGAGTACACAGGATATTTCTCCTCAAGAAACCATACTATTCCAAGTACTGCTATCGGGGATATCAGGGTAAATACCACAAACATCGGTGATCAACTGGACCAACCAGACTCACTCTGCCCAAAACATGGGGCTGCAAATGGCAGTTCCTCCTCTATAATGGGGTGACTAAATGGGTGCATTGTGACCAGAGGAAAGGACATGCAATGGAGCCAATGACAAGAAAACAAAAGAAGGGCAAATGTTCCCAGTGTCCGTCAGAGCCTCACTGGTAGGCTCCTATTGGTCATCAGTTGGCGCTGTTGAGGGTGCACAGACAAAATATCGACTCCAAAATATCGACTGGACATAATATCGAGTTTTAAATATAGACTGGACAAAATATCGACTGGACATAATATCGACTACAAAAATATCGTTTTTCAGGTAAGTGAAGTAATATCGACTGTATAAAATATAGATAGCAAAAATATCGAATTTTTAATAATATATAATATTTTATAGTGTATTTTTATGTAATAATATGTGTGAAAAGTGTGTATTAATGTTAAAAAATATTTTATTAAATGAATTTTGTTTTTATAATAATTGCGTAATGTAATTCTGTAGCGGGTTGTGGGTTTATAGGGGAATAGGGTGGGAAGTAATTTAATAATAATTAATTAATTAATATATGTTTGTAAATATTTATAATTAATAATTAATTGATAATTAATTAATAATAATTAGTTAATTAATTAATATAATTTTGTACATATTTTGTATTAGTAATTAATTGGTAATTAATTAATTGTAATTAGTTAATTACATTAATTAGAGTACATTTTAATATATATAATTTTGTGTTATTAAGTAATTAATTGGGAAAAAATAATATTAATTATTAAAATAATTACAGCTAATGTGCTAATATATTTACTTTATTGTTATTGTTAATTAATAATTATTTGGTAATTAAATAATATTGATAAATTTTGGGTAAAGGAGTATTTTTAGGGTTCAGGGTCAGTTTTCAGTTTTTGGGTAAAGGGGCATTTTTAGGGTTTTGGGTCAGTTTTCAGTTTTAGGGTAAAGGGGTATTTTTAGGGTTCAGGGTCAGTTTTTAGTTTTTGGGTAAAGGGGCATTTTTAGGGTTTAGGGTCAGTTTTCAGTTTTTGGGTAAAGGGGTATTTTTAGGGTTCAGGGTCAGTTTTCAGTTTCTGGGTAAAGGGGCATTTTTAGGGTTCAGGGTCAGTTTTCAGTTTTAGGGTAAAGGGGTATTTTTAGGGTTCAGGGTCAGTTTTGGGTTTTTGGGTAAAGGTGTATTTTTAGGGTTCAGGGTCAGTTTTTAGTTTTTGGGTAAAGGGGTATTTTTAGGGTTCAGGGTCAGTTTTGGGTTTTTGGGTAAAGGGGTATATTTTAGGGTTCAGGGTCAACAAATAAGATTGTAAAAAATATTTTTATTATTTTCATATATTATTTAATTATTATAATTTAATTTAAGTATTTTTAAGTATATTTTAGTAATTACAATGTAATATTAATTTAATTTAACACTGTTTTTAATAAAGTCGATATTTTTTACATCTATATTATTGTAAACGATATTTTGTACTCGATATTTTTGTACTTACCTGTTTGTAGATACAAACTCGATATTTTGACTGTCGATATTTTGTCCACGATATTTTGGCAAGTCGATATTTTGTCCCTCGATATTATTTCAGTGATCCGCTGTTGAGCACTGGTGGTGGAGCTGTTCGAACAGCTATTGAAGAATCCAATGTCGCCCAGGATGAGGCAACCCCCTTCCTCAGGGTGCATGCTCAATCAATCCTGACCAATTTCCGACCAATGCACCATTCCGTCTCTCCCTATGCTACTGTTGCCTGACTTATCAAGTTCATCCCAGCTAATCTGACTTTTTCTTTGGTGCACTCTTCCTCCGTCGGGGCGCAGATTATACCTAGCTACTCCAGGGATAGAGGGGTCAGCAAACAGGGGCTCAGATACAGAGGGGCCAATGGACTGGGGCTCAAGCCAGATGGGCCAGCAGATTGGGGCTCTTGGATGGCCCTGATCTCAGGAGGCACTGCCACGTTCAACACTGCATCATTTTCCTCCTCCGTTTGTGCCCACATCAGCCGAGCATCCGAAAAAGGAACGAAACGGGGCACCTTTTCTGTTTCGGAGTCACCTACTCTGTCTAGCACCCACTAGTCATAGGGTAAAGGGAAAGGCACTGTGCGGCAGTGTTGGGAATTAATCCAATTCTTCTGGCCGGCCACTTTACCGGCTGTGCGGGTAACGAGGAGCACCTGTGTCGGCCCCTCCCAGTGTGGCTCCAAACTGCCTTTCCTCTGAAAATGCCTCGTCAACACGAAGTCCCCAGGCCAAATATTGTGTCTTGGCCCCTCTGGTGCAGGTGGTAGGGCTTTGTGGATATGTTGGTGAATAGAACACAAGCTTTTAGTCAACTCATATGGGTAATAGACTAGCAAAGGATATTCAATTTCTGAAAACTGTTGAGGTCGTGGACACCCCAGACATTCGCTGGGCGTCCGAACACGACCTCCTACGGCGGCAACCCTGTCCTAGAGTGGGATGTAGCTCTTGTAGACAAAAGATCTAATGGTAAAGCATGTGGCCACTGCAATCCTGTGCTCTCCTGAATCTTTGCCAATTACAGTTTGAGAGTACCGTTGTACTTCTCAACCAGACCTGCTGACTGGGGGTGGTTTGCAGCATGTAATTTCTGCTTGATGTGCAGATCATCGCACACCAGCTGAATCACCATTGAATTGAAGTGACATCCGTTGTCACTCCCAATCAAGTGGGGCAAACCAAAATGCGGGAAGAACTCCTTTAGGAGTGCCTTCTCTGTCACCATGGCTGTGTTCTCTTTAGTTGGGTAAGACTCAACCCATGTACTGGATGCACAAACAACCACTAACACATATTTCAGGTTGTTGACTCGTTCCATTTCGATGAAATCCATCTGAAGGACTTCAAAAGGGAAGGAAGGTGGTGCAAAATTACCAGGGGGTTATGGGTACCTTTTCCAGGATTATACATCATGCATACCATACAGTACTTTACTAAAGGAGCAGTAACCTTAGGAATGTTGTCATTCTGTCATAAAGAATCTAAAAATGTACAGATACCTTTTGCACTAATGTGGGCTGGCCCATGTGCCATAGTGACAGCAGGAATAAAGGGACCCCTCTGTGTTAGTGATAGGTCGGGGAAAAGAGGGGAAAACAGCGCATATATATATATCTCAAACTTTCCCTCATTGACCAACAAATCTTACTTTGAAAGTATACCAGTAACAAAAACATATTTATTTCAACATTTTTTTAATTTGATTTTTATGCAAAACATTTAATTTCCTCTTTTTTTTATATATTTTTCATTATATCATTTTGTACAAAATCAAAAAATGACTTCATTAGACATAAATCTTAATGCATCTAATCATTGGTACATTTCTTTTATAACCATGATTATTGCCAATAAATATACCACATATAAAAATATAAAAACAGTCCTCCTGATTCAATACCACATGCACATACCCATTCCAATCATACTAACTCATTCATACTCATGCATTTATACCAAAGCATCCAATATCTGTCAATGGTAAGGTAAAAGTTTGACAGAGAGGAGAAAAAATTATTAACTCTCTTCTGCCAAAACCCGACTTCTATGAGACTCGTCACTGGGTCAACGCGCGTTTCGGTGGAATGAATGCTGATGGAACCGCCTTCCTCGGGACCACTTCAGATACAACACATTCATTTCTCAGGGGACCTAGAATAAGATTCGTCTCTATTGGACTCTAGTTTATCACGAGGCAGCCAAGGTTGAAGTCTTACAATTTTGAAAATAGCAATTTATACAGCAACCAGAATTAGTTTTGTTCTGGATGGATGTATGACGTTACAACGCATGAATTCACAACGCATGCCATCACAACGCAGCTTTTACCTCGCAGGTGCCATTACAACGCATGGCATTACAACGTAGGTGCTATTACAACGCATGCCATTACAACATAAGAATAGGTAAGTATTTAATTTTATTAATATTAATTTAATTTTAATTACATTTTAAAAAAATGTTTATTAAATAATTGTAATTAATTTTTATTTTTTTTAAATATATTTAAATGTATAATTGTAACTCCTTGGGTGTGTAATAGTAGGGTAAGTGTTGGATAGTGTAGGGGTACAAATTACTATTCTAACTCCAGGGGGGTGTAATAGTAGGGTAAGTACTGGATAGTGTAGGGGTAAAAATTACTATTCTAACTCCAGGGGGGTGTAATAGTAGGGTAAGGGCTGGATAGTGTAGGGGTAAAAATTACTATTCTAACTCCAGGGGGGTGTGATAGTAGGGTAAGTGCTGGATAGTGTTGGGGTTATAAAATATCATTCGAACTCCAGGGGGGTGTAATAGTAGGTAAATGTGCTGGATAGTGTAGGGGTAAAAATTACTATTTTAACTCCAGGGGGTGTAATAGTAGGGTAAGTGCTGGATAGTGTAGGGGTACAAATTACTATTCTAACTCCAGGGGGGTGTAATAGTAGGGTAAGTGCTGGATAGTGTGGGGGTAAAAATTACTATTCTAACTCCAGGGGGGTGTAATAGTAGGGTAAGTGTTGGATAGTGTAGGGGTAAAAATTACTATTCTAACTCCAGGGGGGTGTAATAGTAGGGTCAGTGTTGGATAGTGTAGGGGTAAAAATTACTATTCTAAAATAAATGTAATTAAAAAATTAAAAAAGAATTACAAAAATTTTATTTTAATTAAAAAATATATTAAATGTATTTAAAATGTTATAATTATTTTAAATAAATTAATTTATAAAACAAAAAAATACATCCTAAAATTAAATACTTACCTATTTAAAAAAATATATAATTAAAAAATATATTAAATGTATTTAAAATGTTATAATTATTTTAAATAAATTAATTTATAAAACAAAACAAATACATACATACTAAAATTAAATACTTACCTATACTTACGTTGTAATGGCATGCGTTGTAATAGCACCTGCGTTGTAATGCCATGTGTTGTAATGGCACCTACGTTGTAATGGTTACGTTGTGATGGTACTGCGTCGTAAAAGTTGTGTTGTAAAGGTTGTTCCCCATCCTGGATAGTTCAATCAGTTTGCTTCTTTCAATTTGCACAGGGTCCAGCAAAGAAAAACGGGGCTTGAAAAATAAGAATATGCACTTTTAATTATTTTCTCCTTTATGTCCTATACGCCGGCAAATCTGCAGTTCCCAAAATTAGAATGAGGATAATGTGACAATGCCGATCTCCAGATGTAGCATGTCGGTCATATAAGAACCCCCGTGCCGCAAATGTGCCATAGTGAACACAGGGAGGACATATGCATCTGATAACATCCATCTCTGTTTTTCTGACTTATCCTTCCAACACCCATCCTAGTCTAAGCATGCTGTGCTTTCCTGCTATACTGCTAACTACTCAATTGTTGCCTCACTCTGGATTTCTTTCACATTGTCTAGAGTATCCTCAAACATAGTGACCTCAGGCACCCACCTGCAAACCCGCTACAAACATCTTTTTCATCTTCATTCGAGCTGTATCCTTAGCTGTCTGATCTACAAATGTATTCCCTCTTCCCACATCATCAGTACTTGCCTTGTGGACACTGCACTTTACTATAGCCAATTTCTTACGAAGTGTCAAGGTGAACAGAAGCCTATGTATAAGAGGGCCATGTTGGATACGCATCCCATGGGAAGTGAGGAACCCTCTCTCTGCCCACAGTCGCCCAAAATTAAGGGTGACCCCGAAGGCATACTGGCTGTCAGTATAAATATTAACAGCCAGTCCCTCACTCAATTCACGAGCTCTAATAAGGGTGACCAGTTCAGCCGCCTGTGCTGAGTGGACTGATAAGGAACTTGTGATGTCTCAACTACCATTTGCAGTGTAGTAAGCACATATGCTGCAGTGGTGGTGCCATCTGGTAATTTGAAACAAGAGCCATCGACATATAGTTTCCCTTGGGGGTCAGATAAGGGAACATCAGTCAGGTCTACCCGGCCCTTTGTCTCTTCCTCTGTCCAAAAAAGACAATCATGTATGTCAATTTCCTCTCTCTCAGAAGGGAGGGGTAGTAACATGGCTGGGTTTAGAGTGGCACACCTTTTAATCGTGACATGTGGTGCAAAGAGAGTTATCTCATAACCTGTCAGATGTACACTGGTAAGGTGCTGTGTCTTGATCTTATTCAATAGGGTATCCACAGCATGGGGCACCATGACTGTGAAGTCAGTATCAAGTACGAGCCCAGCTGATTGCCGTATACAGATAGACAGAGCCGCGACCACTCTTAGACAGCACAGGATGGCTCTGGCAACTGGATCAAGCAAAGCAGATAAATAAGCACACAGCCGTTGCTTACCTCCAAAGGCCTGTGTTAAAACAGAGAGCACACAAACGACCGTCTCGTTTACATACAGCACGAACGGCTTCACATAGTCAGGCATACCAAGCACAGGAGCAGAGCGAAGCGCAACTTTTAATTGCTCAAAAGACTGCTGATATTCAGGAGTCCAAGGCAGGGGCTCATGAACATCTTTAGTCGTTAACGCAAGCAAAGGCTTTATTAGTAATAAATAATTAGGGATCTAATGGCGACAGTAGGAAGTGATGCCAATAAGGGTGCACATCCCTCTGAGTTTTAGGGATAGACATTTTAACAATGGCGCTAATGGGCTCAGGGATCAATCTCCTACCCTCCTTTGACAGTAGGTGACATAAATTGGTGACAACCTGTCGACAATATTGAAATTTAGAAAGGGACACTTTATGTCCATGGTAAGCCAAATGTAGCAACAACTTAACCGTGCTGTCCTTGCATCCCTTTCCAGTGTCAGAAGATACTAGTATGTCATCCAAATATTGAAGCAATACATTACCTGAGGAAAGCGTGAGGGATTCCAATTGGGCTTTCAAGGCTTGGCCTTATATACTAGGGTTCTCAGTATAGCCCTGAGGAATGTGACACAATCTAAAGCTTCTGCCAGCTACGGTAAAACCGAACAAATGTCTGCTGACAGGATGAATCGGGATACTAAAGAATGCATTTTTCAAATCAATGACAGAGAAGAATTTAGCAGAGGAAGGAATCATAGATAGAAGGGCAGTAATGTCAGGGACCAACAGGAACTGAGGGGCCACTATTTTATTAACTGCTCTCAAATCAATCACAAAACTATAAAAATATGGGTGGTCATCGGGGGAGTCTGGAGATCCCTTTCTTCAGAATAGGAAGAATAGGACTGTTACACACATTTGCCGCTATCTCTTCAACAACCCCTGACTCAATCAGATTGTGTATAATTCGCAGCAAAGCTTGCTTCCCCGCTTCAGATATTTTGTACTGGGGAATACGAGGTAAAATGGCATTGTCCTTAACTTTAATGGAAATTGGGGGAATTTGCAATAGTCCTACATCCGTGTCACCTGTTTCGCACAAAGTGGGCGGCACATCCTTAAACTCAGCAGGAAGGGGTGCATCTTTGGACAGACACTAATTAGAGCCGACCACACGCAGGCTCATTGTCATGTAAACACCTTACAGAGAGCAAAAAATATTTGCATGCAACTTTTTCAATAAATCTAGGCAAATTCAATTTTCTCCACAATGTGATGTCAATAGGAACGGTGAATCCACAGTAAAAGGACCGATAGTCAAGGCGAGAGGTTTAGAAATGTGGCTTACAACCGGTATGCTATTGAATCCTACTGAAACATTATTTTTGCCAGACAGAGCTGCCCGGGGACCAGCAAATGAGAAACAGAGCTTTTCATTGCACCTGTATCCACTAAGAATTTCTTAACTGAGCCTTGCAAATCTGCTGTGACATAAGGACCATGCTGATCTACAGGTATCTGGACTGGTCCCTCACCCTGCCCCTGGCTGTCCTAACTGTGGGACAACCCTGTCACCTCGTCCAGATCATAATCATCGTGGTAATACTGTTTCTCTCGAGGGGCATCAAAATAATTCTGGTCTCTGCGACCCTGTGAAGCCCTATCTTCCTGAACCCTAACTTTATCACTTTGTTCATGACCCTGTCCACGAGAACCCCATCCTCTGGGGGCGCAACTTTCTGTAATAAGACTGGACACTCGCTATGCCAGAGTCCCTCCTCCTTGCAGTACGCACACTGATTCAACCCTACTGGCGCAGCGTTCCTGCTATTACGGGAAAGCTGCTGGGCTGGACCAGCACCACGTCCCCTTCGATTGCCCGTAGATACCTGCTGCAACAACACCTTCATCGTCAACTCCTTGTGTATCTTATCTACCTTCTCCTTCTACTCATTCTCCCTGTGTTCATAATACTGTGCCATACTCAATATACCAGAAGGGGAGGATAACGTCTAAGTGCTCTCCGAAGCCTGCAAATGAGTTGCTATTTCAGGAAGCAGGTTAGGAACAAATCTATTAACAAACAATCGAACACCCCTTTCCATCGACAATTCCTGGCCACAAAAATCCAAAAAGGCACCCTAATCGTCAACTCCTTTTGTGTCTTCTATACCTTCTCCTTCTCCTCATTCTCCCTGTGTTCATAATACAGTGCCATACTCAAAATACCAGAAGGGGAGCATGATGTCCAAGTGCTTTCTGAAGCCTGCATACAAGTTGCTATTTCAGGAAGCTGGTTCGGAGCAAATCTATTAACAAACAATCGAACACCCCCTTCCATCGACAATTCCTGGCCACTAAAATCCAAAAAGACACCCTCAAACCGGGTGAAAAAATCTGACACACTTTCATCTTTTTTCTGACGACATGCTGTTAACTTGTACCAATCTACCCTTCTCGGTGTAATAAGAGATTGCATATACGTAATAATTCGGACAGGCAAAGCTAGTATCTCGTCGCAAAAAGAAGAGGACCCCTGGAACTAGTAAGAAGTACACCTAGACAGGGAAGGTACAAATATGTAAAATGTTCTAGGGCTACTTCATAACCAAATCCCTATTGCTTAATTAAGAGAAAACACATATTTTAGAAAAATACAAAATATTTATTCATTTTTTTATATTAATTAATTATCGGATATATTGTACATAATCATATACATATTTTGAAGAACTAAAATGACAGATCTTAACTACAGAGACTTGCACAGACACACAACATTCATACCGCTTTCACTCAAAAACATATAACCTTCAAACATACACACAAAAAACTAGATATCATAAATATTGTGTCACACCAGAAAATGATATGGATGATATCTAATACATAATGACCACAGAGAAACACACAATAATAATTTTGTGTCGATGGATTGTCAGGTCTTTAAATTGGACCAGGTGGACGGCTGACTCAACGCGCGTTTTTGACAGAAACGCTGTCTTCATCAGGAGTTTTCACCTTTGAAAGCTGTGCTCATGTAACAAGAAGACGTCTCCAAGAAAATGTACATAAAATCAAATGATCTTCAAATGGAAGCAGGGATTATTATTATACTAGATTCCACAGAGATGAGGGAATCAGAACCAAACGACGAGATCTTTAAATTGATGAAGGATCAATAGGCCACCAGGAGATGCAGTAATGTAAAAAGATATGTTTACACTAGTCAAAGAAACGATGATGTATGGCTCTAATGATGATTTAATCTATCTCGAGCCCGAGATAGCGGTAAATGGCCCAAACAAGATGAAGGGTACTGCGCTATCTTGATAACAGAGCGCTGAATAGCATCAAGTTTGAAATAGTAGCTCTTGTGGGGAAAATCGGGAGCAAAATGCTGCACGTTTCAATGCTGGCAAGACGATAACGCTTAGGTGAAATACACACCTAACACCGGTGGAATATGCTCGTCGTGTGGATAACAATGGAGTACAAAGCGGCCGCTCGGCAGGAGAATCTGCAACGCCGTAGACATTCTAAAGCTAGTATCTCGGCCTTAGGCTTTTCCCAGGCTTCCTCTCCTTATCCCATGCCTTGATCTGATCCCAGGTACCGCCAAATTCCACAACATGGTCCTGCATGTGCACCTGCCTCCAAATGTCGACGGGCACCAGCAGACCAAAGAACATTTCAATATCTGCAAGTGTCATTACAGTCGATGAAGTAGCCTCAGTCAATTCCTTATAGTATGCAGTGAGATTTTTTCTAGGGTCAGGTAACTGAGTCTTAAGGGACGAAACCTAACTCCTTTTCCATAGAGTGTACACCCATTGTTCTTGGAAACAGCTCTATCCTTGGTCTAGTAACAGTATTCTGCTGACCTCGTAATTCCGGCAATTCAGGGGGGTATATGGTATGGACTTCCCTCATTTGAAATTGGGACACTGTCTTCAGGCTCTTCTCAAACAGCTTACCTCAATAAGCTACCAACATTGCAACATTACCGAAAATATCCTCAGACGCCATACCAGCAGCATATACATTGTCCCTGATAGCATAAATAATCTGGGGCGCTACAGTGTTAAAGCATTGTTCCCCCAATCCAATCAGTGTAGCCGACATGTGCTCAAGGGCATGCTGCTGCACAATTTGCTCATAATCTCTTATCACACTCCACCCATCTTCTGTACTATAGATGGGGTAACGAGCCCGCTGAGTGGCTTGATTGGCTACACCTTTTTCTCCTCCTCTCCCACATCAGATCATATCAATATCCGCCCCAATCGCTCTCTGGCAGTTGCCCATTCCCCATCTCCCAATCCACGTACAGGCGAACTGCTACCCAGTACTGTCAGGGAATGAAGGAAAAGGGAAGGAGTAGTAACAGAAGGAACAGGCACCAAAGCCGTCAATGGCTGGGTTGTGGCTGTAAGGGCTGGAGATAGGAGAGACGTTAACACAATAGGCATAGCAGGGAGACTAACAGTTATCACGGGCGCAGAAGGCAAAGCCACAGGAATGGCAGGAGGCACCGCGGCCAAAGCAGCTGGGTCAGTAACAGAAGAAACAGAACCAACAGGAGAGATAGACAACTGGAGTTGTGGCACAGCAGGGTATATTCCCTGCGGGGCATATGGGGGCAGAGGTTGGGTGTCTAACAATTCCTACACAAATGTATAATTTTCATCTCGAACCACATAAGACTTTTCAAATTGCAATCGAAACTTCCTATTGGCACACTGTATTCTCTTCTCAGTTTTCTCTTTATCATACGCAACAGCTTTCTGTGTCACTGTCTGCATCCTTCCCTTTCGGGCCTCCTTTTCCGCTTTCATTTGTCTCTTTTTAGCATCCTTTTGCCATATTCTAAGGGAATCAATCATCGACTGTCTACTTCTTATCGTAAACAATTTATCCTGCAAGAAATTATGCTTTAGCTCATCAAAAGTGCCTGTTAGCGGCCACTGCAACTCGGCATTGTCCCTCGTATATTTGTGCCATAATGTACTAAACAAAATAGGGCCAAAGCCATGCTTAACATACATCTCGAAATTTGGAGTGCCTTCCAGAGGCGCAGGTTGACTCTCTTCCAATCGAGCATCAGCAGAACAACAACAATGACTCACACAGCATAATTTACTGAAGATGGGCATTTTCCAAATGAAAACGTGTTCACTATTTATGCCCAGCAGATATGTGCAAATATCTTACCAAAGGTGGTCCTCAGAATTCACCAAATCCAAATCAAAGTGGTACCATGTTCACAAAGAACTCAAACAAATCCAAAAACGATCCTCAGACCGTTCCAAATACAAACCAAAGTGGCGCCCTATCCACAAAACAAAACCAAAGCAAACTCACCTGGTGCCCACAGGTCAAATGAAATTATTCTCCACTGCCAACTCTTTGGACCAAATGGTCAGATCCAAGCATTTCGCCATTCACGATCCCAGTCGGGATGACCCCTGGGCAAGGCACCACCTGGTCAAACAGACGGGCAGCTGCGAGTTCAGGACTTTCTTGTGCAGGGATCCCCAGCCCACCCGTCCGACCCAACATGGCCCCGTCCTCCTCACCCGTCCGTGGGCGAGGATGGGTCACCAGATGGAGTACCTATTTGGGCGCCAACTGAAGGAAGTGACCTGATTAGGGTCACCCGGGTCACTCGCAACCACCTCTCAGCCTTCCATATAAATGAAGAGTCGGTCAGACAGAAGAGAATACAAACTAAAGTTAATTATTAGTAATACACTCGAGTGGAGTCCAGAGCAGCCTCCTTAGAATGCCATGGAGGGACTGACCCGGTCAACATGGTAACACCAGATATGCATTGCAACACCCCTAAAGACCCGCCCAGACTGGAATTTTCAAGTCTGGGTGCTGATGAACAAAGGAGGTACAGAAAGACGCTGTACCATCCTGAGACCGGGTACATGCTATCTTAGTTTCAAAGTTACTCTGCCCGTTTCCGTCTTTCTGAGAGTGGAAGCAGGGATACCTACTGGGAAAGGCATGCAAAAACAGAACAATCTATTCATCAGTGCAGTGAAGCTCGACCTTGAATAATGAAGAGAAACAATCGAGGCAGCTTTCTGCTGAGGCAGACAGTATGGGACAGAAGCTTAATTCCGTTCATAGTACAAAATGGCGGCTGGATACAAAATGGTGCAGCAAATGCTAACTTAACTTGCACAATGCTAGAAGGAGTTGGCTGTATGCATTCTCAGTTCAACATTGGTGAGCGCGAGCGAGAAAAATCAACCTCCCAGTGAGATTTCTCAACGCGGGTGGTCAGATTTCAAAATGCGAGTGGTCGCGTATGCTCACGATCGCTTGCGTTGAGAAACCTTCCGTTTGCCTAGAGAAAGCTGCCGCTCGGATAGAAAATCTACCTGAGCAGCAAAAAGTAAGCAGCGCCTTCTTGAGCTGCATTGGGTCATTCGCAATTATTTTCCAGCGTGGGACATACATCCGGCACTGAAAATCACCGCGAACGGCATGACCCTAACGCACTCCTCTGCTTTCAGAACTCTGCTTAGTGTGCCGGAGTTTTTTGTCACTTCGTGGAGGGCGGTGTTCCGCATAGAGGGACTCCGCGAACTCCGCACAGGCTTATTAAATACCTCAGTGCTTCAGTTCTTAAGCTCTGCACCCTTGGCAGCTCGGTTGACTGGTTGGAGACACCTGCTCTCAGGGGACCTGAAACCTGTAGACTTCTTGCTCCCTGCAAACTTTGCTACTGTTCCCCAGAGTTGAAGAGCTCAATGGCAAGCATAATGATCGTTGGCCAAGAATCACTGAAATTGTTTCGCAGACGGGGCCTTGAATGAAACAAATTATCTATGTATGTCAATCAGATTACTCTCATCCTAGTAAAAATATTTGTGATTTGAGCAATGGAGCTCTTACAAAGAGCTTGAATGACTGTATCCGCGACAGTGAACAAAGGAAAGACTTGGGGCGTTTAAGTCTTGAACTACAAGGCCCAGAGAGTACTGTGCAGTGGCCATCTTGGGTGGTTTCCAGTGTAAATGGATACCATGTCCGAATACATGTTTGCAGTAATCAGCAAACAGCACAATGATAGGAGGTGGTGTTTGTGTGTACCGCTGGAGAGCCTTTGGAGTTGTGATGGTCAGAACAGATGCGTCATGAAAAGGGTTGTCGCCTTTACCAGAGTAAAATATCGGCCACTTGCTCATGTTTTCAGGTTCTGCAAAGGACCGGACATGATACTTAAATAGAACTTTAAATAAAAACCTCTGCATTATTTTTTATCATGACCGCTCTGTCTTTGTTCACTTTAATTATCAGCCAAGGATCATTGAGACAAGTTCTAAAACGCATTTTAAAGTGTGCACTTCTTACATTTATTGTTTTAAGTATGAACTGTTAAGGGGGAAAATACCAGCTTTGGGTGTTTTTTTTTTTTAAGTTTTGCATTGGCAGGGACATTAAAATACTGGTCATGCCGATAAGAAACCGGCCAGATGGCAACCTTAAATAGTAGGATCGGTGATGCGTTTTCAATGTATTTACCTTTATTGCAAAAGCTTGTTGACAATGATTGATCTCACAGCTATTCAGTGGAGAAAAAAAACCTGGTACTTTGTTTCCAAAGTACAGAGTGGGCAACGTTTTAGACACAAAATATCTACTTTTGTTTTCATTGTTGACATTTTAAGAAATGAAAAACTTGGTATCTGTGTAGAGAGCTGATACAGAGATGGTTGAATTGAGATTGAGTTATTGTAACCTTTGTCTTTGTAGCCGACATGGAAACCTTCCAAGTTTTACTAAGGAAAGAGAAAACAAATAAGCACAGAACTGTTGCTACTTTCCTGAGGCTTTTATTAGGTTTCGCCTGGCGATCCGCTGCGTAGCAGCGTTCGCGCAGGTGAAAACTTTTTTTTACAAGTATGGGGCTTTGTTCCGCCTCTCTGTTCCATTGGCTAGCTCCATAAATGGAGGCTAGCCATTGGAACAGAGATGCGTCACTCATTCCCCGAGCAGATTCGTGGGCGTTCCGGCGATTTTTACTCATCCCGCCCATTTTCGTATGTCATGCGGCGATGGACGGTTGTTTTTTTTTTTCGTATCGGCATGTTGGTTTCATTACCAACGTGTGCTTTTCAGGGGTGGGCTGCGCGATTTCACTTTCCAAGAGTTGCTAGCAGGTAAGCGGCATATTTTAATACTTTTTTTATCCCGTTCCCGCCCCCCTCCCGTTGTCCGTGAGCCCGTTCCCGCCCCCCCTCCCGCTGTCCGTGTGCCCGTCCCTGCCCCCCCTCCCGCTGTCTGTGTGCCCGTCCCCCCTCCCGCTGTCCTTGAGCCCGTCCCCCCTCCCGCTGTCCATGTGCCCGTCCCCCCTCCCGCTGTCCGTGAGCCCGTCCACCCTCCCGCTGTCCGTGAGTCCGTCCCCCTTCCCGCTGTCCGTGAGCCTGACCCCTCTCCCGCTGTCCGTGAGCCCGTTCCCCCTCCCGTGCTTATCTGTTCATTTGGGAAACACTATTTTCTTTCTTTCCTGCTACTGTTTGTACAAGCTTCACTTTTTTTAGTGGGGGGGGGGTGGTACTTGGTGGTTTTGTTACTTTTGAACACCATCATGTTTCCCCTTATGCTTTTGTGACAGCTAAAAGACATTGTGCTTCTCCTTTATATTTAAATATTAATTTACATTGGAAAAGAGCATGATAGCGCATGTGCGCGTTTAAAACCTTTTCCCCCACCTCCTCCCTCCTGCCTATGCTTGCTCCGTCCGCAAATCCGTTCCCTCTCCCGTCACTCCTTTAAACCCCCATTGGCCTTTGATGTCCAGTGTTTCAAACTGCTGGCTCCAGGCAGCCATTCCGAGTCTCTGTGCGGACACGTTTAGGGTCATAGCGGTTGGATGTTTTCCAGCCTTACTCTAGAGACCCAGCTGTGGGCACCTTCATGCTGAAGATCCTAACAGTGCATATTTCCAAGAGTGGGCAAGGCTACAAAGTCGTCCCCGATAAGTGTGCACAGTGCTGGCATAAATGTTTAATAGGAACGTGAGGCTCCTTCGGCAGATGGGGCCCTTTCGTGGAGTCGTGAATCCTGGTTGCATAGACCACACATGTCGTGACTGCGTCAGATTCCCAGATCATCCCTGTGCAAATTAATTATATTTTCAAATTGTCAACTTGCTCCTAGAGAGAGTCCCCCGTCCCCCCTCCCGCTGTCCGTTTGCCCGTCCCCCCTCCCGCTGTCCGTGAGCCCGTCCCCCCTCCCGTTCTTATCTGTTCATTTGGGAAACACTATTTTCTTTCTTTCCTGCTACTGTTTGTACAAGCTTCACTTTTTTTTGTGGGGGGGTAGTACTTCGTGGTTTTGTTACTTTTGAACGCCATCATGTTTCCCCTTATGCTTTTGTGACAGCTAAAAGACATTGTGCTTCTCCTTAATATTTAAATATTATTTACATCGGAAAAGAGCATGATAGCGCATGTGTGTGTTTAAAACCTTTTCCCCCATCTCCTCCCTCCTGTCTATGCTTGCTGCATCCGCAAATCAGTTTCCTCTCCCGTCACTCCTTTAAACCCCCATTGGCCTTTGATGTCCAGTGTTTCAAACTGCTGGCTCCGGGCAGCCATTCCGAGTCTCTGTGCGGACCCGTTTAGGGTCATAGCGGTTGGATATTTTCCAGCCTTACTCTAGACCCAGCTGTGGGCACCTTCATGCTGAAGATCCTAACAGTGCCTATTTCCAAGAGTGGGAAAGGCTACAAAGTCGTCCCCGATAAGTGTTCACAGTGCTGGCATAAATGTTTAATAGGAACGTGAGGCTCCTTCGGCAGATGGGGCCCTTTCGTGGAGTCGTGAATCCTGGTTGCATAGACCACACAAGTCGTGACTGCGTCAGATGCCCAGATCATCCCTGTGCAAATTAATTATATTTTCAAATTGACAACTTGCTCCTAGGTAGAGACCCCCGTCCCCCATCCCGCTGTCCGTGTGCCCGTCCCCCCTCCCGCTGTCCATGAGCCCGTCCCCCCTCCCGCTGTCCGTGAGCCTGTCCCCCCTCCCGTGCTTATCTGTTCATTTGGGAAACACTATTTTCTTTCTTTCCTGCTACTGTTTGTACAAGCTTCACTTTTTTTAGTGGGGGGGTAGTACTTCGTGGTTTTGTTACTTTTGAACGCCATCATGTTTCCCCTTATGCTTTTGTGACAGCTAAAAGACATTGTGCTTCTCCTTTATATTTAAATATTAATTTACATCGGAAAAGAGCATGATAGCGCATGTGCGCGTTTAAAACCTTTTCCCCCACCTCCTCCCTCCTGTCTATGCTTGCTCCGTCCGCAAATCCGTTCCCTCTCCCGTCACTCCTTCAAACCCCCCATTGGCCTTTGATGTCCAGTGTTTCAAACTGCTGGCTCCAGGCAGCCATTCCGAGTCTCTGTGCGGACACGTTTAGGGTCATAGCGGTTGGATATTTTTCAGCCTTACTCTAGAGACCCAGCTGTGGGCACCTTCATGCTGAAGATCCTAACAGTGCATATTTCCAAGAGTGGGCAAGGCTACAAAGTCGTCCCCGATAAGTGTGCACAGTGCTGGCATAAATGTTTAATAGGAACGTGAGGCTCCTTCGGCAGATGGGGCCCTTTCGTGGAGTCGTGTATCCTGGTTGCATAGACCACACATGTTGTGACTGCGCCAGATTCCCAGCTCATCCCTGTGCAAATTACTTATATTTTCAAATTGTCAACTTGCTCCTAGGTAGAGACCCCCGTCCCCCCTCCCGCTGTCCGTTTGCCCGTCCCCCCTCCCGCTGTCCATGAGCCCGTCCCCTCTCCCGTGCTTATCTGTTCATTTGGGAAACACTATTTTCTTTCTTTCCTGCTACTGTTTGTACAAGCTTCACTTTTTTTAGTGGGGGGGTGGTACTTCGTGGTTTTGTTACTTTTGAACGCCATCATGTTTCCCCTTATGCTTTTGTGACAGCTAAAAGACATTGTGCTTCTCCTTTATATTTAAATATTAATTTACATCGGAAAAGAGCATGATAGCGCATGTGCACGTTTAAAACCTTTTCCCCAACCTCCTCCCTCCTGTCTATGCTTGCTCCTTCCGCAAATCCGTTACCTCTCCCGTCACTCCTTCAAACCCCCCATTGGCCTTTGATGTCCAGTGTTTCAAACTGCTAGCTCCGGGCAGCCATTCCGAGTCTCTGTGCGGACACGTTTAGGGTCATAGCGGTTGGATGTTTTCCAGCCTTACTCTAGACCCAGCTGTGGGCACCTTCATGCTGAAGATCCTAACAGTGCATATTTCCAAGGGTGGGCCAGGCTACAAAGTCGTCCCCGAGAAGTGTGCACAGTGCTGGTATAAATGTTTAATAGGAACGTGAGGGTCCTTCGGCAGATGGGGCCCTTTCGTGGAGTCCTGATTCCTGGTTGCATAGACCACACATGTCGTGACTCCGTCAGATTCCCAGATCATCCCTGTGCAAATTAATTATATTTTCAAATTGTCAACTTGCTCCTAGATAGAGTCCCCCGTCCCCCTCCCGCTGTCCGTGTGCCCGTCCCCCCTCCCGCTGTCCGTGAGCCCGTCCCCCCTCCCGTTCTTATCTGTTCATTTGGGAAACACTATTTTCTTTCTTTCCTGCTACTGTTTGTACAAACTTCACTTTTTTTAGTGGGGGGGTAGTACTTCGTGGTTTTGTTACTTTTGAACGCCATCATGTTTCCCCTTATGCTTTTGTGACAGCTAAAAGACATTGTGCTTCTCCTTAATATTTAAATATTATTTACATCGGAAAAGAGCATGATAGCGCATGTGTATGTTTAAAACCTTTTCCCCCATCTCCTCCCTCCTGTCTATGCTTACTGCATCCGCAAATCCGTTTCCTCTCCCGCCACTCCTTTAAACCCCCATTGGCCTTTGATGTCCAGTGTTTCAAACTGCTGGCTCCGGGCAGCCATTCCGAGTCTCTGTGCGGACACGTTTAGGGTCATAGCGGTTGGATATTTTCCAGCCTTACTCTAGACCCAGCTGTGAGCACCTTCATGCTGAAGATCCTAACAGTGCCTATTTCCAAGAGTGGGAAAGGCTACAAAGTCGTCCCCGATAAGTGTTCACAGTGCTGGTATAAATGTTTAATAGGAACGTGAGGCTCCTTCGGCAGATGGGGCCCTTTCGTGGAGTCGTGAATCCTGGTTGCATAGACCACACAAGTCTTGACTGCGTCAGATTCCCAGATCATCCCTGTGCAAATTAATTATATTTTCAAATTGTCAACTTGCTGCTAGGTAGAGACCCTCGTACCCCCTCCCGCTGTCCGTGTGCCCGTCCCCCCTCCCGCTGTCCGTGTGCCCGTCCCCCCTCCCGCTGTCCATGAGCCGTCCCCCCTCCCGCTGTCCGTGAGCCCGTCCCCCCTCCCGTGCTTATCTGTTCATTTGGGAAACACTATTTTCTTTCTTTCCTGCTACTGTTTGTACAAGCTTCACTTTTTTTAGTGGGGGGGTGGTACTTCGTGGTTTTGTTACTTTTGAACGCCATCATGTTTCCCCTTATGCTTTTGTGACAGCTAAAAGACATTGTGCTTCTCCTTAATATTTAAATATTATTTACATCGGAAAAGAGCATGATAGCGCATGTGTATGTTTAAAACCTTTTCCCCCATCTCCTCCCTCCTGTCTATGCTTACTGCATCCGCAAATCCGTTTCCTCTCCCGTCACTCCTTTAAACCCCCATTGGCCTTTGATGTCCAGTGTTTCAAACTGCTGGCTCCGGGCAGCCATTCCGAGTCTCTGTGCGGACCCGTTTAGGGTCATAGCGGTTGGATGTTTCCCAGCCTTACTCTAGACCCAGCTGTGGGCACCTTCATGCTGAAGATCCTAACAGTGCCTATTTCCAAGAGTGGGAAAGGCTACAAAGTCGTCCCCGATAAGTGTTCACAGTGCTGGCATAATTGTTTAATAGGAACGTGAGGCTCCTTCGGCAGATGGGGCCCTTTCGTGGAGTCGTGAATCCTGGTTGCATAGACCACACAAGTCTTGACTGCGTCAGATTCCCAGATCATCCCTGTGCAAATTAATTATATTTTCAAATTGTCAACTTGCTGCTAGGTAGAGACCCCCGTACCCCCTCCCGCTGTCCGTGTGCCCGTCCCCCCTCCCGCTGTCTGTGTGCCCGTCCCCCCTCCCGCTGTCCTTGAGCCCGTCCCCCCTCCCGCTGTCCATGTGCCCGTACCCCCTCCCGCTGTCCGTGTGCCCGTCCCCCCTCCCGCTGTCCGTGTGCCCGTCCCCCCTCCCGCTGTCCATGAGCCGTCCCCTCTCCCGCTGTCCGTGAGCCCGTTCCCCCTCCCGTGCTTATCTGTTCATTTGGGAAACACTATTTTCTTTCTTTCCTGCTACTGTTTGTACAAGCTTCACTTTTTTTAGTGGGGGGTGGTACTTCGTGGTTTTGTTACTTTTGAACGCCATCATGTTTCCCCTTATGCTTTTGTGACAGCTAAAAGACATTGTGCTTCTCCTTTATATTTAAATATTAATTTACATCGGAAAAGAGCATGATAGCGCATGTGCGCGTTTAAAACCTTTTCCCCCACCTCCTCCCTCCTGTCTATGCTTGCTCCGTCCGCAAATCCGTTCCCTCTCCCGTCACTGCTTTAAACCCCCATTGGCCTTTGATGTCCAGTGTTTCAAACTGCTGGCTCCGGGCAGCCATTCCGAGTCTCTGTGCGGACCCGTTTAGGGTCATAGCGGTTGGATGTTTCCCAGCCTTACTCTAGAGACCCAGCTGTGGGCACCTTCATGCTGAAGATCCTAACAGTGCCTATTTCCAAGAGTGGGCAAGGCTACAAAGTCGTCCCCGATAAGTGTTCACAGTGCTGGCATAAATGTTTAATATTACCAACAACAAGAGAGTGTTAATACAAACATCCAACACAGTAGGCAAGTAATGAATTAAACAGGCACTACTGAACTTTTAAGAAAGGGAATTATTAACAGCAGGAAAAGATAGGGTGCACGTGCTCAAAGTTTTAGCTAAAAAGAACCCTCAGGCCCCAGTGAAACACTGGTAGCCAGTTGTCTTCATTGGGCTCTCTTTGTTAGCTAAGAGAAGTGACAGTGAATTAAAAAGAGTGTGGGCTACTCCTCGACATTATTTTAATAGGAGGGTAGCTCTAACTCTATTAAAAACAGTGTTTTGGAAAATGTGATAATTTTCCTGGACTAATGAAAGGTTGTGCAAATTGGAACCAATCAGTCCCTTAACAAAGTGCAAAAAGGAAAACTAAAAAGAGGTCAACATGTTTCTGCTTTACGAGCGCTACTCTGCTCAGCATTCGTCAGGACCAAAGGATTGATACCACTCACTGATCAGAGCACGCTAAAGCGCTCGGAACCAGTGGTGGTTGTATGAAACAATACGACCTGTGAGTGTCGATGCTCTATGAGGACAGTCTTCCTCAATTTGAAATTCACTCCTTATTGTAGGAGCAACTGTAGTAATCTGTAGGGATGGATAGAGAAGAGGTCTCAGTTGTAAGCCCTTAAAGAATACATATATGTTGATACAATCCAAGCATGTGCACACCACTACCTCAAACAATATGCATGCAAACGTAAGCCATTCTTCTCAGTATTGCAATTCTAGACCCAAATTTATTGATTGTTTCTAAATACGAGCCACACTGTATCATTGTCTGTGGTGTTTTTAAATAAAATGAGTTAATTAACAGGAGTGAAAATTAGCAAACAAACAGTGCTCGAGTTCATATAGATGAAAACCGAATTAGGAGTAGTAGCTCCTTAGCACACCTCTACATGAAGCACACAGGGCGTAGTACACTGACAGAGAGGAGGAGCCCGTTAAAAAACTTACTTAGGAATCTTAGGTAAAGTGCCCCATGGGCATAGCGGCAGGAGGAAAATCTTCACGTTCGGAGTTCTGCCATAAAAGCAACAGAAACGAGCGTTTCAGTAACAGTGCAACAATCCCGCTATTGTTGCCCAAACACGTTGTCAAAGAAACGTTACTTACGTGTCACCAAACGCCTCTCCGCCTGTTTACCTACAGACGGCCACGTCCGCCGCCCGCAATGACAAGCGCAAAGCCGGAGCCATCGTTAATAAAAACGAAGCAGCCGGGGGAGGATGGCGTGTGACGCGGCACGTCTTGATCACGTGTTCAGAGTGATCGCGTCAAATTTTTAAAGGCGCCCGTCTGTTTACAGACGTACTGAGGCGCGTTTGAAGCGAGCAAATGTTCAATAAAAAAGCAGAAAAGGAACTTAATTAAGGGAATACCTCAAGGGACACTATGGCTATGGTTCAAACATGGGCAGTGGCAAACATAATGTTGTGAAAAGTAGGCAGATGCAGTAATATGCCCATAGTAGCCCATATATTAGGGGTGTGTATTTCCCTCATAGTTAATCAAAACCTGAGTATTGTGGAATTATCAGTTCATGTCTCAGTATTCATAGGTTAAGGCTATGGTTAAAATATGGGCAGTAGCAAAAGTAATGCTGTGAGAACTAGGCAGATGCAGTAATATGCCCATAATGGCCCATATGTTAGAAGTGTGTATTTCCCTCATAGTTAATCAAAACCTTAGTATTGTGGAATTATTAGTTCTTAACTCAGTATTAATAGGTTAAGACACCATGAGATATGGATGGGCACTTAATTGACAGTGGTGGTATTTTTAAACTATCTGTGCATGACTGATCCCCATGGGATATCATCGTTCAAGCCATTTTTATGGGTAGAAAGACGATAAACCCATCGTTGCTCTTTCTCATATAAAGTACCCTCGTCTTTAGTGCTCAACTGTTCGATTATGACCCATTTGACATCATTAGGACAATGGCCTTGCTCAAGAAAATGAGTAGTCATTTTAGTGGTGTTCCTGCCACATCGGATGTTGCTGCGATGTTCACCTATTCTGGTCTTAATTTTTCTAGTGGTCATCCCTACATATCGGAGACCACACGGACATGTAATTAAGTAGATGACGTTACTTGAATTACAGTTAGTGTGGCCTCGTAGGTACCATGTTTTGCCCTCTTCCAATTGTAATGTTTTTGTGGATGGCGTAAGATGGCATACACTAACAAAGAGAGCCCAATGAAGACAACTGGCTACCAGTGTTTCACTGGGGCCTGAGGGTTCTTTTTAGCTAAAACTTTGAGCACGTGCACCCTATCTTTTCCTGCTGTTAATAATTCCCTTTCTTAAAAGTTCAGTAGTGCCTGTTTAATTCATTACTTGCCTACTGTGTTGGATGTTTGTATTAACACTCTCTTGTTGTTGGTAATATTGATTTGATGAGGGGCATGGGAGTGTTTATTCCGACCCTTACTCTCTTGTTGATCGAATTATAAATGTTTAATAGGAACGTGAGGCTCCTTCGGCAGATGGGGCCCTTTCGTGGAGTCGCGAATCCTGGTTGCATAGACCACACATGTCGTGACTGCGTCAGATTCCCAGATCATCCCTGTGCAAATTAATTATATTTTCAAACTGTCAACTTGCTCCTAGGTAGAGACCCCCTTTTTAGGTCTCGTGACCTATCAATGCGCATGCGCATTGATAGAGAAGCGAGACTATAGGGCTTTAAACAAACTTTAACTAACTGGCGATTTGGTGCTGTGCCCGTGGCTTTTAGGTCAATGCGCAAGCGCATTGACCTAAAATGCACTTGCACATCACCAAATCGCCGTCTGTTCCCTCAGCCGCACTCCTCCAACACCTTTGAAGTGAAGCTTAGCTTCACTTCAAAGGCCCCTGCTGCTTTCACACCCTCTCCGCGCTCCGCCCCTCCCCTGCCCGCCGTGTCGCATTCTCCTCCCCCCTGCCCACAGCAATGCCCTCAAGTGTCCGGGAGCCCCGCGTCTGTATTATATCTAACTCTATTTTCCCAAAATACACCCGTGGAATGCAAGTGAGAGAACCGTGGAACACATCATTTTAAGCTTGACACGTCTGTCTCATACAAATTTCCTTTTGTGCAACAGTCTGCAATAACTCTACAGTTAAGTACAAGCATTGATTAATTAATCACTTGCACACATCACGTTTTACTCCTTTGCTAGTGTTCTCGTTGTTTACATCTGAAAGAAACACACCTTAAAACGATTGAATAATTGACAGAATCCTCAAATATTGTTAATTCCATTGAAGTCTAGTGAAAACGCTGCTCGAAGAGGAGATATGTTGCTAAAATTACGGTAACAAAATCCATCCACTCACTGTAATATTCTTAATGTAATTGTATGTGCTAGCACCAGAAGGTATGGAGTGAAATTACTTAACTTGTGAGTAAACATATTTAAGTATTGGATTTCCTTACCAGACGTTCAAGTTAGGAAGTTACAGAGCTTGATTACAAATATTGTGGGCTCCACTAATAGCAGCAGATACTAAGGGATTCCCTGAACCTGTTCCAAATGCACAGGAAAACGGACAGACACGCACCAGGACACACCACACAGACGCAGTACAAGCATTGATTAATTAATCACTCGCACACATCACGTTTTACTCCTTTGCTAGTGTTCTCGTTGTTTACATCTGAAAGAAACAGACCTTAAAACGATTGAATAATTGACAGAATCCTCAAATATTGTTAATTCCATTGAAGTCTAGTGAAAACGCTGCTCGAAGATGAGATATGTTGCTAAAATTACCGTAACAAAATCAATCCACTCACTGTAATATTCTTAATGTAATTATATGTGCTAGCACCAGAAGGTATGGAGTGAAATTACTTAACTCGTGAGTAAACATATTTAAGTATTGGATTTCCTTACCAGACGTTCAAGTTAGGAAGTTACAGGGCTGGATTACAAATATTGTGGGCTCCACTAATAGCAGCAGATACTAAGGGATTCCCTGAACCTGTTCCAAATGCACGGGAAAACGGACAGACACGCACCAGGACACACCACACAGATGCAGTACAAGCATTGATTAATTAATCACTCGCACACATCACGTTTTACTCCTTTGCTAGTGTTCTCGTTGTTTACATCTGAAAGAAACAGACCTTAAAACGATTGAATAATTGACAGAATCCTCAAATATTGTTAATTCCATTGAAGTCTAGTGAAAACGCTGCTCGAAGATGAGATATGTTGCTAAAATTATCGTAACAAAATCAATCCACTCACTGTAATATTCTTAATGTAATTGTATGTGCTAGCACCAGAAGGTATGGAGTGAAATTACTTAACTTGTGAGTAAACATATTTAAGTATTGGAATTCCTTACCAGACGTTCAAGCTAGGAAGTTACAGGGCTGGATTACAAATATTGTGGGCTCCACTAATAGCAGCAGATACTAAGGGATTCCCTGAACCTGTTCCAAATGCACGGGAAAACGGACAGACACGCACCAGGACACACCACACAGACTCACACTGTAGGGGTGTAACAATGTCCTACCACTCACGCCTCCAGGGTCACCAGGTCACGTGCATGTTACCCACCTGTGTGCCACTGCTGTTATGTCAATAATGCCCAGCTCTGCTGATACAAGGCTTCTAGACAATATACACAACCACCCCATCCACCACCGCATCCACCATCACCACATCCACCACCACCACATCCACCATCACCACCACATCCACCATCACATCCACCACCACCACCACCACATCCACCATCACCTCCACCATGACATCCACCACCACCACCACCGCATCCACCACCACCACCACCACCACCACACCCACCACCACCACACCCACCACCACTACATCCACCACCACATCCACTACCACCACCACCCCATCCACCACTACCACCACCCCATCCACCACTACCACCACCACCGCATCCACCACATCCACCGCATCCACCACCACATCCACCGCATACACCACCACATCCACCATCACCACCACATCCACCATCACATCCACCACCACCACCACATCCACCATCACCTCCACATCCACCATGACATCCACCACCATCACATCCACCCCCCTCACATCCACCACCGCCACATCCACCACCACATCCACCACCACTTCCAACACCACTGCATCCACCACCACCACTTCCACCACCACCGCATCCACCACCACCACATCCACTACATCCACCACATCCACCACCACATCCACCACAACCACCACCCCATCCACCACCACCACCACCACCGCATCCACCACCACCACCGCATCCACCATCACCACATCCACCGCATCCACCACCACCGCATCCACCACCACATCCACCATCACCACCACCACACCCCCCACCACTACATCCACCACCACATCCACCACAACCACCACCCCATCCACCACCGCATCCACCACCACTACCGCATCCACCACCACCGCATCTACCACCACATCCACCATCACCACCACATCCACCACCACCACATCCACCATCACATCCACCATCACCTCCACATCCACCATGACATCCACCACATCCACCACCACCGCATCCACCACCACCACCGCACCCACCACCACTACATCCACCACCACATCCACTACAACCACCACCCCATCCACCACTACCACCACCTCCGCATCCATCACCACCACCGCATCCATCACCACCACCGCATCCACCACCACCACCACTCCCACCACCACTACATCCACCACCACATCCACCACATCATCCACCACCACCACCACATCCACCATCACCTCCACATCCACCATGACATCCACCGCCACATCCACCACCACATTCACCACATCCACCACCATCACATCCACCACCGTCACATCCACCACCACCACCACATCCACCACCACTTCCACCACCACCGCATCCACCACCACCACCGCATCCACCACCACCACTACATCCACCACCACAACCACCACCCCATCCACCACCACCACTGCATCCACCACCACCACCGCATCCACCACCGCATCCACCACCACCGCATCCACCACCACATCCACGATCACCACCACATCCACCACCACATTCACCATCACCTCCACCACCATCACCACATCCACCATGACATCCACCACCACCACATCCACCACCACTGCATCCACCACCACTGCATCCACCACCACCACTACATCCACCACCACATCCAATACAACCACCACCCCATCCACCACTACCACCACCACCGCATCCACCACCACCTGCACATCCACCGCATCCACCACCACATCCACCACCACCACATCGACCATCACCTCCACATCCACCATGACATCCACCACCACCACATCCACCACCACTGCATCCACCACCACTGCATCCACCACCACCACCACCACACCCACCACCACTACATCCACCACCACATCCACTACCACCACCACCCCATCCACCACTACCACCACCACCGCATCCACCACATCCACCGCAACCACCACCACATCCACCGCATACACCACCACATCCACCATCACCACCACATCCACCATCACCACCACATCCACCATCACATCCACATCCACCACCACAACTACCACCACATCCACCATCACCTCCACATCCACCATGACATCCACCGCCACATCCACCACCATCACATCCACCACCGCCACCACCACATCCACCACCACTTCCACCACCACCGCATCCACCACCACCACATCCACCACCACCACCACTACATCCACCACAACCACCACCCCATCCACCACCACCACCGCATCCACCATCACCACATCCACCGCATCCACCACCACCGCATCCACCACCACATCCACCATCACCACATCCACCACCACCACCACCACACCCACCACCACTACATCCACCACCACATCCACCACAACCACCACCACCCCATCCACCACCACCACCGCATCCACCATCACCACATCCACCGCATCCACCACCACCGCATCTACCACCACATCCACCATCACCACCACATCCACCTCCACATCCACCACCACCTCCACATCCACCATGATATCCACCACCACCGCATCCACCACCACCACCACACCCACCACCACTACATCCACCACCACATCCACTACAACCACCACCCCATCCACCACCACCGCATCCAACACCACCGCATCCAACACCACCGCATCCACCACCACTACATCCACCACCACATCCACCACAACCACAACCCCATCCACCACCACCACCACATCCACCACCACATCCACCATCACCTCCACATCCACTATGACACCCACCGCCACATCCACCACCAATTCACCACATCCACCACCATCACATCCACCACCGCCACATCCACCACCGCCACCACATCCACCACCACTTGCACCCCCACCGCATCCACCACCACCGCATCCACCACCACCACCACCCCATCCACCACCACCACCGCATCCACCACCACCACCGCATCCACCACCACATCCACCGCATCCACCACCACCGCATCCACCACCACATCCACCATCACCACCACATCCACCATCACATCCACCACCACCACCACCACATCCACCATCACCTCCACCACCACCACCACATCCACCATCACCTCCACATCCACCATGACATCCACCACCACCACATCCACCACCACCGCATCCACCACCGCATCCACCACCACCACCACTACATGCACCACCACATCCAATACAACCACCACCCCATCCACCACTACCACCACTACCACATCCACCACCACCTCCGCATCCACCACATCCACCACCACATCCACCATCACCACCACGTCCACCATCACATCCACCACCACCACCACATCCACCATCACCTCCACATCCACCATGACATCCACCACCACATCCACCACCACCACATCCACCACCACCACATCCACCACCACCACATCCACCACCGCCACATCCACCACCACCACCACATCCACCACCACCACCGCCACATCCACCACCACCACCACCACCACATCCACCACCACTTCCACCACCACCGCATCCACCACCACCACATCCACCACCACTTCCACCACCATCGCATCCACCACCACCACATCCACCACATCCACCACCACATCCACCACCGCATCCACATCCACCACTTCCACCGTATCCACCACTTCCACCGCATCCACCACCACCACTTCCACCACCACATCCACCACCTCATCCACCACCACATCCACCACCACCACATCCACCATACCCACCACCATCACTTCCACCACCACATCCACCACCACTTTCACCACATCCACCACCACTTTCACCACATCCACCACCACTTTCACCACATCCACAACCACCACCACATCACCACATCCACCACCACTTTCACCACATCCACAACCACCACCACATCCACCACCACATCCACCATCACCACCACCACCACCACATCCACCACCACCATATCCCCCAGATCCACCACCACCACATCTATATGTGTGTGGCTCTGTGTGTGTTTAGGTGCAAATGCAATGTTCTTGGATTTTCGTCACAATAAAATACACTGAACATAATCTTCACAAAAGTTATTTACAAACGTTTAAGCTATTGCCATTATAAATTACAATAACGTTTATTTAAGTATTAATTATTTACAAAATTAAAAGCCATTGTTATTTGTAATATCAATACATCTAAGTCACGTAAATACAACACACATTGCATTACAAATGCTATAGGTGTCACATTTGCGAAAGTTAAAACTATTGACATTGTAACTGACAAAGCTATTAATTTTGCTACTTTCAAAACCAACACATAAATAAAACAAGTGTCATTTACAATACCAATAGCTCAAACTTTCCTAATGCGAGACCTATTGCATTTCCAATGCTTGTTTTCTGTTGTTGAAGATGTGTGCAAATTCATTAATTGCATAATTCAAGTGGAAGCAAGTCAACTCTCAACTTGCTTTCACGTGACCTCAGCAGTATAAGCACTAATGGGGAGTACTACCTACCAGGCACTCATATTCTTGGTTTTAACATCACTGCTGGCCTGCCTACGGCTGCACTGAACAGAATCTGCAAACATGCTGAAGGGTCCCCCTCTGAGCCCTGATGTCACCGGTACAATGCAACCTCGACTACCTAACTTTTGTGCAAAAATGTGATTTTACTAATCTGCTCCTTTAATGCAAAGGGCTAACTTGTGTGTGTTTTTATACAGCACCACCCCTTTGTAGCCCTGTGCCTCGATGTAGCCCCAAATCTAAATGTGATAAGGGCCGGCCCTAGGCATGTGCAAAGTGTGCACCTGCACAGGGCCGCCAAACCCCAGGGGCCGCCACGACGAGGATCCGTTCGTGGCACTGGTGGCCCCTGAGTCCGACTCACCCCGGCTAGCAATGGTTGGCAGCGCCGTTGTTGTTTTACTAATAATACTAGTTTTGTTTCACTTGCCCAGAGTCAGCCAGCAGTTTGGGTCCCAGGGCCGTCAATCTTAGCACTACCAATGACGTGACAGACGGCCCTGGGACAGCCCCCGCGCGCTGTGTGCAGTGCGCAACTGCACCTGCTGCTAAGCGCGTCACGACGGTGGTGGTCACGCGCTCCAGGCGCCAGAGAGTGCGTGCGTCGTCATCTCATCGTGAGAATATAGAACAATATTATAGTAACCAACACGCCACCGACGATCTCACAGAGAACACCTCTGTCCAGTTCGGCGGCATCTCGAGACTCAACTCTTCCCCCGTTCCCCGACCCTATTTATTTGGAACGGTGAGACTGAGAGTCTCAGCGAGCGGACAGCGGACTGACTTGCAGGTATAGACACACAACATATAGATTAATTTCAATGATCATTCTGTGAATATTAGGCACTGTTGTGCAATGTGGGTGCAGCACAGGCCTCGAACAGTCACTCTTACAATGAAAGCCTGCCCAGTTTGAAATGTTCAATTTGATTTAAATGGCTGAAGTGATAGGTGCCCTTAAAATACTGGACCCAAGCCCTCGAGGTAGCCAGGCGTCTTTCCAATGCATGAGTACTCTGAAGGCGGAAGTGAATAGCTATATTATGCTTTCCTTATTTTCCGAAGCTTTTAGGTGAACATGATGAAAGACCAATATACGCTGTTAGGGTGGATTAGAAAGAACTGCAGAATGCTGAATTTCATGTGTGCGCAGCTCAGGAAGTCATTTAATCTGACAAGAAGGCCCTACAGTGTACTATTTAACATAGCTTGGCCTGACTTTTGGAGGGAAGCATAATAACGTGTGGTCATGCAGGGCTTCATATCAGCATCTCTGCCGTTTCTAGGCACTGCAAGTAAGATATTTTATACTGGGGGAGTCAATCAGAGAGCGTCTTTGCTGGGCGGCTAGCCCAAGCACATATGCCTTTAATTGAGGTATGTACGTGTTCTTTGTAGCGCTTCGAAGCACGAAGATGAAGGGCGCACATATAGAAGAATGCAAAAATGTAAGATAGTTGCAAATAGACTGGTGCTTGCTCTGGGGAGCATAATATCGTGTCTGAGAGCCAGGGGTTTGCATTGTGCATTTTCCTGTACATCGCTGCTCTTGGTGACCCACCCATCCAGAGTAGGAGGTATACCCGGGTGCAGGGTCTCTGGTGTTGTTAGAGACCGCATTCATGCGCGTCACGGGGGGTCACGCTCCCGCCAGGGAGAGTGCGTGAGCGGTGGTGCCAGTGCACTGACTGTGCATCGTCATCGTGTCTGCAGTGTGACTGTGAGAATATTACGCGGCCACCGACGATCATCAGAGAAGAACACATGTCCCGTGTCCGACTCCCGAGTCTCCGGATTGCCAGGTATTGCCCGCAGTTCTGAAATGCGCTCATGTGTACAGTACACTTACTGCATCTTTACAATTACTTTGACTGAGGACATTGTCACCATCTCGCAGCACATGCCATCTTTACAGAGCGACATTGTCACTGCGGTGAAATCTTGCACATATTTGTAATGCAGATGCTGGCTAGATATCAGGCTGCCAGACTGAATACACCTTGGGAGGGGCACAGCATTGAGAGAACATGGTTTGAGGCTCACTAAGTGACCGTGTTTGATGCTCACAAAGTGACTGAAATTCTCAGGCCTGAGGTTAAGTTGGACGATGGAAAGGTGTGACGTTTTAAGAGAATGGCTGTAACCTCGAAGGTACTACAGATGGCGCGGGAAGTCGCAATCGGTGATGATTGACGCTTTAACGGATGGTGAAAGTGATTGTGAAGTAAACGTGCAATCTCAGGCCCCTGTGGAATAAACTAGTGTAATCCAGGAAATGTTGGTGTCGCGATAGTTTTACAACACTACAGGTTCCCTATTCCATCACCCACCTCCCTCCCCACCGGTCCTGTGAAAATAGTGCTCTTTGTGTCGAAGTGGTGAGTGACTACATCCGACCCCCTCTTCTGGGGCCCCCACCTACGCTCCCTGCACAGGGCCACCATGAGCCTAGAGCCGGCCCTGATGTGATTTTACTAATCTGCTCCTTTAATGCAAAGGGCTAACTTGTGTGTTTTTATACAGCACCACCCCTTTGCAGCCCTGTGCTTGCTTCCCTGCCCCCTGGCTGTGCTTGCTCCCCTGCCCCCTGGCTGTGCTTGCTTCCCTGCCCCCTGGCTGTGCTTCCTTCCCTGCCCCCTGAATGTGCTTGCTTCCCTGCCCCCTGGCTGTGCTTGCTTCCCTGCCCGTGCTTGCTTCCCTGCCCCCTGGCTGTGTTTGCTCCCCCGCCCCCTGGTTCCCCTTCCCCTGGCTGTGCTTGCTCCCCGGCCACCTGGCTGTGCTTGCTTCCCTGCCACCTGGCTGTGCTTGCTTCCCTGCCCCCTCGCTGTGCTTGCTTCCCTGCCCCCCCGCTGTGCTTGCTCTCCTGAGTGTGTGTGGCTTTGGGTGGGTGTGTGTGGCTCTGGGTGGGTGTGTGTGGCTCTGGGTGTGTGTGTGTGTGTGGCTCTGGGTGTGTGTGTGTGGCTCTGGGTGTGGCTCCGTGTGTGTGGGTCTGTGTGTGTGGGGGTCTGTGTGTGTGTGGCTCTGTGTGTGTGTGTGGCAGTGTGTGTGTGTGGGGGGGGGCTCTGTTGGTGTGTGTGGGTGTGTGGGTCTGTGTGTTTTTGGTGGCATTTGCCAGAGATTAAACTATTGGCATTGTATTGTAATTGCAATGCCAAAACCAACACATAAATACAAATTTTGTCATTTACAATGCCAATAGCTCAAACTTTTCAAAAGGCGAAACCATTGCATTGTAAATGCTTGTTTTCAATAGTAAACTAATATTGATTATCTGAAACTGCCACTTCAGGGTTGTCCTTGGTTCAATTGAAATGATGAAGACATCTTGCTGAGTCTAATCCTGGTATGTGCACCATTTCTAGCAGACTTGCAATACATGCAGAGTTTCACTTTGTCAGGGTCTGAAAGGGAGGTGGGGTAAGACTATTTCACATGAAAAGCAGTCTCCGGGAGGTTCACTTTATGCCTTTCATTCTCTGTAATGCTAATGTGGCTTTCCCATTTTTATAAACCAGATTTTGCGGGACGTCCTCGATGTGCACAGCAGTGTATCAATCACATCGATATATTCAAAGAGTCTTTATGACTTGCAACCCTCGAGAATTGGTCGTAATTCAGTAAAAAAACAGGCAGGACACGAGTGACAAAAGGGTGCACGTGTGCCCCGCTCTGCACGGCGGGGGGCGAGAGCTGCCTCTGCCCTCGCGGGAGTTGCTGCGCCCTCATCACCGCCGGTACCTCTGGCTCCTCCCAGCTCCGTGCGTTTACTGCCGGGAGAAAGGAACGGCGCCCCCGGCCTCATTCACGAGGGTGGCGGTCTCCCCCTTCTGCCCAGCCCCCATCCACTCTCTTGCTTGCCCGGAGCGGAAGAAGCAGCCCGTGGTGCTGACTGGCCAGACCCCCGCCGGATCTCAGCTCCTCTCCCCTCAGCAGGTCGGCGGCGCCGGCGGGAGATGTCTGCTCGGGGTTCGGAAGAGGTAGGGGCACGTTCGTCACCTGTTTTGTTTGTTTTCTCCCGGCTCTGGAGGCAGGATGAATACGCGAATGTCCTTAGCGAAATGCGGTTATATATTCAATGCTGTGATACACTGCTGGGCCGGGAGACTCGAGTCCCCGGAAGTTGGTATATCTGAGAGCAGACAGACTTTCCTTAGCAAAACTTTCATTCTCAACTCTATCAAAACTGCACCGACCGTTTCATATAAAAATGCTGGTCATGGTTGTGATCCGGTTTGTACTTTGAAACGGCTTGGGCCAGATATATGTTTGTTTTGGCATGGCTCTAAAAATGTCCAGTTTTACGGTATATTCCCTGGCTAAAATGAGAAAGAATCGTGCGTTTTTGCACGCGGTGGCTCGGTCTCCTTTGTTTTGCATGGAGGAAGCTGCTGATTTTGCAAATGACCCGAGGCGCCCGGGCCCTCGGCTTTGTCTAGTCCGCATTCCTGTCATGGTGCTGCTGCCCAGTTCAAAGGTCCCCTCTCCCAACACATTCACCCGTGCGTGCACACCTCACCGAGGCACCGTGCACGGTGGCAAGAGCACTGATGCATAGCTCATCTCACTGCTAGTGCATTTGTGCTCCAAGGTATAGTTCACTGCACGCACATCTATGTACTGATGTCTTTATAGCTTATTTATGTGTGTGCAATAAGGCGCACATTGTGTATGAATGAGAGTTTACCTTCACCCCTCAATGAAGACGTTACTTGGATTTATTCCACTTTTTTCCTGGTGGATAAAAAGGAGTTGGGTATTACTAGTAGTGGCAGGAAGGGACGTCATGTATGTTCGTGCAGATGGTTGAAAAATGTTAGGTTATAGGGGCATGAGTTTCAAAGGAGAGGTTGTGGTCTTTGAAATGAAATGCAGTAAATTTGCTTAAGTACAATAATAGCTATTAAGCCTACTAAGGCATGTGATGGAGAGCAGGCTGTGCTCGGATACAGGGGGCGTAAGGAGGAGGAAATGTATAGGGAAGGTCCTTCGGATGGGAAAGAAAGAATTCACATTTGGAAATTTTAAGTCCAGGTCAGTTTTTAGGTCGAGCCTGGGCAGTGCATGCACTGCTCTGTGAGCCATGCTGTATTGGAGTATGGACTTTAAGCCCCGCCCACTCTCCCCCCATATTTGTCATTGGCTCGTGTCATTTTCCTTCGTAAATGTTGGCTTCTGATACATTAATAGGCTTGTTTGTACCTCCTTAGTACAACCTTGTTATCATTTGTAACCTCCCACGAGGACTGGCCCTTTTACTTCTGTTGTTACACAGTATCATATTTAGTCTGTAAGCACTATTTTCTTTAAAAGGTTTCTCCTTCTGCAGGCACGACCTGTTATCCTGCAACATTCAGTGTGCCATGTGCGCTTTCACTTTCTAAGCGGCCCAGGACAATGTTGGCTGTTTATTTGAAATCAAGTAGGTCTCGCATTTACAAGAATTTGAGCTATTAGCATTGTAAATGCATTTATTTATGTGTTATTCAAACCAATAAATAAAAGTCATTGTCATTTACAGTGCCATTAGCGTAAACTCTTGCAAATGCAAGACCTAGTGCATTGCAAATGCTTGTTGAGAGAGCAAGCAGGTGGAAGTGTATTGCCGGCATTCCTGTGGCTGGAGGGTGGAGCCTCAGACACTGAAGGATAGAGCCAGGGCCACCTTTAGAAATTCCATGAAGACTCTCTTAGCAGTGCCTGCTGAATAGTTTGAGCATTGCCATTTAATGAATGGTAGGGGTGAGGTGAAGGACTTTAGTTTCTGTTGTTTAAGGTGAGAACGTTTCAAGGCCAGGCCTTCACTTTTGTCTGCCCCTAATTAAAGCTTGATGGCAGCCAGGTGCTAAGAGCTCACACTTCATTCAGTCTGTATTGTATTTAGTCCAGCTTGAAGCCAGCTCCACTGCTGCCTGCTGTGAGAAGCATCACTTTACACAAAGGCTGTGTCTAGAGGGGAAGTTGCTTGAGAAGGATTCTTGAAAGAGAGACCAAACCAAACTGGTTTTGCAGCATGAGACTTTGGATGCACTCGATGTTGTGTTGTTTGTAGCTCTGTGGTCTGACTTGTCTTTTAAATCGGATGCGGTTACAGAAATGGAAATGTATACTCTTGTAGCAATGAATTCACATCAAAACTAATAAAGCGGCAACATCATAAAAGAGCACCAGTGTACTTTTCAAGTACATTTTTTTATGATTACGGAACTCCAAAGAGGTCCACATAAATCACAAAACCACCAACATATAAATACGATTTTGTTTTGTAATAAAATACTCAAAATATTCCTCCCCCAACAAGAGATCAGAGACTCCTAAACTGAATCCAATGATCAAAGGGGTTTCAGTTATCCACACAGGAGCATAACATACAGTGCAAGATGTTAAAATGCTATTAGTGCAAGAGTTTAGGAAATAAATAAAATAGTTTATATACCATGAATTATCATAAAAAAATAAAGGATGAAATCGCCCACATAAAACAAGTATCAGCATCTACATCATTCATATCTGATGCACATTTATATAGATTTAAAAAACACTTCAAAAAATTGAAAATGATATGGTGGAACATTTCGTTAGGGGGGCCATAAAGAGATTCTACTGCTGCTGAGGCAGAGAGGATAGGTAGGTATAGACATTGGTCTCATCCATTTCTGTCAGCATAATAAGGCTGGATAGATAAATAATACATGATTAACATCTTTGAGACCATAATTGTACAGATTACAGATCTGTGATAAACCATACCATTTTGTCAGTAAAAGATTTAGAGGGAGCATGCCTTGCCTCACTAGTAACCAAAAACGGCGCACTCCATGTGGCAAGTTCCATGAAATATAAGCCTGTACGTTCTATATCGAGCAGGAGTCAATAGCCGGATGGGTACCCTTCTGTAGAGTGTAAACTTCTCTATCCCTAGAGAAACCTATAAACCAAGTGGCCTGTTTCAGGATAGATTTTAATTGGTGCAGTGATAGAGTAAAAATCAAGGACTGGTCTAACTGCAATAAATCAATTGCAATCATAAAGTTTCTAAAGAATGACTGTTCTTTTAAACCTTCTAAAATATATTTTCGAAGCCAGAACCTAAGTGTACTATAATCACTCTTTGCCAAACCCATAGCCCAACGCTCTACCCCGTAAGATGTGTTCCCAGTACTTAAAACCATAAGAAATGGACAGTGGATATAGCAGCTAGACAAAGCACCCAAAGTCGTATTAACCAAAAAATAGTAATAAGCAATTCAAAGAAGAGTAGTAAGTCACAGTGTGCCACTTACAAAGAACCGGTACCCTCTGTCCAGGGGCACCTCACGTAAAGCGTGAAACCAAACAGTTAGTCATCCAGTTTTGGGGCACCACTCCAATCACATACAATCAGTTCAAAATTTCTCAGAGTCCTAATCCAAATTTAGGAGTCTCGTTATTTTCTCAGTTCGTTTTTATTTTCTTATATTCAAAGAGAATCGTCAGCCAACGTGTTTCGTTCTGACCACCAGAACTTCTTCAGGGCGTGTGCTAGTAGTAGAAAACACCAACAGCGAGTAGCACTGATGAGTTATGGATCCTTCCACTAAATATATATAAGTCAAGTATAAGATGTATGAAGGGAGTCTTGCGCGTCTGATTTCGTTTTCGAGTTGGGAGCCGGCTTACAGATATCGGCGGATATGGCTGAACCGCGGTGATAATATATCATATCGCATGCCTGGCTGGGATCACGATTTTGGATTTAATCGGGTCGGATTTATATTGGGAGCTCTCAGAGAAGATACACGACAATACCATACCCTTTAAATAGTAAGAGTACTACTAGCACACGCCCTGAAGAAGTTCTGGTGGTCAGAACGAAACGCGTTGGCTGACGATTCTCTTTGAATATAAGAAAATATAAACAAACTGAGAAAATAACGAGACTCCTAAATTTGGATTTGGACTCTGAGAAATTTTGAACTGATTGTATGTGATTGGAGTGGTGCCCCAAAACTGGATGAATAAGTGTTCCCAGTACTTCTCAATCCAAATTCTAGCATGAGGGCAATTGCAGAACATGCTGAATTAACTGAGTCTAAGCTTTTTAGAACTCGCCTTTCCATTGTGTTTAAAAAGCCCAATTTCCCTACATTGATCAGTTTTGTACCATACAGCAAGGAGTCGGCGATTTTTGCATGAAAGACCTCCAATAACGATGTAAAGTGTCTTCTCCCAGTAGACCTGTAAAGGGAACCCAAGCTTTTCCCCTCAGCGGCGGCTTTAGAAATATTGTTTTCTATATGGGTTTTGTTGCTTTTGTTGCCACACACTATTGTTCCCAAAAAGGTATGTGACTTTACGAGTTCCAGTTTTTGGCCGCCTAGAGACCATACCAAGGTTCCATATTTCAACTTCTTTCTCCCATGCATACACATAATTTTACTCTTAGATACATTGATCTTTAGGTAGTGAGCCTCAGAATTTTTGGAGCACCTGCAGACAACTATTTAAACCTTAGGGGTTAAATCAAAGATTATTATGTCATCTGCATAGAGTAGACACAGAATCAATTGTCCCCCCCCCCCCCCCCCCCCAATTGCCGGGGCAATGCTCTCACTTTGGGCCAGATAATTGGGGAGATCTGAAATATCATAAATTTACTATACAACTTTCCAGCCTGCATAATAAGACATACAGCAGCACAGTAACACTTGTGGCAAGATTGAAAATGTGACACAACAACATGTCCATTTGATTGTCTTTTGGTGCTGCTTGGGTTTGTTTACTTACTATGGCCAGAGTCAATGGAATTATGCCACTGTGTGGCTGCAGCATTCTTTGCCTATTTACAGACTTTTTTTATTTATTGTGAAAGTGACATTTTTTATTGTATTTAGTTAATTAAAACCATTACAATATTGTAACATAAAACACATGATTTAAAAGGAGTACAAAGTGTCAAATGGTTAAAAAGGAAAACTTTCTAAGAATCCATGTAATTGGAGTGTTTGTGAGAGGAGAGAGGGGGTTCAGTGGATCAGTTCATTATACTTCACGCATCCGGCTTCAGAACTTTAGTATCGTGCTTCTCAGTAATTTGTATTAGCTGCAGTGACATTTGACAGAATTTTGCGGCTCTACAAGCTGTCTGCAATTGTTGGCTGTTCAGTGCTAGTATGACAGCCGAGCGGCATGATCTAATTTTGAAAAAACGGAATGCGTGAAGGAGAAAGTAGCGTCTCAGATTTTTCAGACAGGGGCAAATGCATAATATGTGCAACAATGATTCTTCCTTTTGTCCACATAGCCTGCAGTCAGTGGTCGACCATGTTTGCTTCCATGCTGGTGTATGTTCTTTTAAGGTGGAGGTGCCCAGCCGTGGATTTAGAGTCTTTTGGGCGGCCGTGGATATATGGTTGACTAAGTAAGGTTGAGGCTCCATTTTCCCATACGTGGCCAACACCGTCCACCCGTGTTTTTTGTTCGCTGTTGCTGCTTTATCTAATAGCCATGATCTTTGCTTTGCGGCTCCGTTGGTCACTTTTTTAAAAGCCGCAAAGGTTTGGTTTGTATTCCATGCCTTTTCCAGATTGAGTTCTGACAGGGCCTTCACGCATACTGTGTTCCAGTCATTTTTTTATTTTTTTCTGGTGCTTCATCTCCATCCAACACAGACCCATGAGCGTGCCTTCTTGAGCTGCTCTTAGTTTCCAACATGTTTTTAAAATAGCCGCTTGTCTGACTTGGTGCTGATTTGTTAGGCCGAATTCCAGGTGCATCTGCGATTGGGATACGAACCTTGGCATGTGGAAAATATGTTTGAACAGCTCTGACTGTTGCGTGTTCAAGAAGTTTGCATCCTTACACCTGTACAATTCCGACCCGTAAGTTAGAGATGGTAGAAACTTGGCAGCTATTACCTTCAACAGGTGCGAGTTGGAGGGGTAATTCAATTTTGTTTTCAGTAGGTTTAGTGCAAAACGTAATTTGTTTGCCTGAGCCTTTCTGTACAATTGGTGGTCATTCAGAGTCCATCTGTAGTCAACCACTATGCCCAGATATTTGTACGAGGCAGACTGCTCCATGGTGTTGTCTGCAAAGTGCCATTTTAAGGGTTTCTTCCCTAATTGCGAGGCGAAGCAGACGATCTTTGTTTTCTTGAAATTAATTTGCAGGCCCTGTGCGCTGATATAATCGTGGAGCTTTGTGATGGAACGTTGGAGGCCCATCGGGATCTGGCTGCACAGTACGATGTCATCTGCGTACTGTATGCTCCTAATTTTATGCTGGGCTAGCTTTGGTGGGTCGCTTTCTGTCTCCGCCATGGTCTTATCCAGGTCCGCTGTGAAGATGTTAAACAGCGTTGGTGCCAATACGCAACCCTGCTTGAGGCCAACATGGGTCGGTATTTTTCTAGTTCTTATTCCTCCGTTCCCTAGTTTTATTCTTACCCAGGTGGATGAGTATAGGTTGATAATTGCCCGCAACAGCTTTGGTGGTATTTCCCAGGTGGCCATTTTAGGCCATAGGGCCTCCCTCGGGACTGTGTCGAATGCTGCTTTTAAGTCGACAAAACACGTGTACAGCTTGGTAGTTTTCTCCCTTGCTTTGTCGACCAAGAGGTTTAACGCCAGCAGGTTACATAGGATGTTATTCCAGGCCTAAAACCTGTCTGCGTGATCAGGAGGATTTTTTTCGTACGTACCCAGTCTTCTAAGGCCATCAACAGATTTGAGGCGTAGATTTTGGCCTCGACATCTATGAGCGCTATGAAGCGATAATTAGCTGGATCAGATCTTGAGCCTGCCTTTAAGATTGGATGGAGGATGCTGCCTCTCCATGATTGAGGAATGCTTTCTGACTGAAAAGCAATGTTATATAGAGGGGTGAGATGTTCCACCCAGAACTGACGATCTTGTTTGAACAAGGCGTTCGGTAAGCCAGTCGGTCCGGGTGCGCCTTTTGATGTTAAGTTTTTTAGTACTATTTCTACCTGTGACGGTGTTATCCAGTTTACATCGAACTGTGAGTCCACATCTTGGTGGTTTTTAGGTCTCGCCTGTCGATGCGCATGCGCATCGAGCAAGGCGAGAGTATTGCGAGTTATCCACTCTTTATCTGCACTGCAAGGAATCGTGGCGATTCCTTGCAGTGCCCGTGACTTTTAAGGTCAATGCGCATGCGCATTAAGCTTATGCGCATGCGCATTGACCTTAAAAGTCACGGGCGCGTGCATGTAGGTCTTTGTTTACCCGCTCCGCCCCCTCCCGCCGTGTCGCATTTCTCCTCCCCCCTCCCCTCTCTTCCCTCCGGCTTCTTTGTTGATTTGACCCGCTCCGCCCCCTCCCCTTCCCGCCGTGTCGCATTTCTCCTCCCCCCTCCCCTCTCTTCCCTCCGGCTTCTTTTTTTGTTTATTTTACCCGCCGTGTCTCCGATCCTTTCGCTTGTTGTGTGTGTCACCTCCTGGTTGCCATGCGCACAGCCTGGCAGCGATCAGAGCTAAGGAAGTCACATTCCAGAGCGTGATTTCATGCAGCCAGTGAGTCAAACAGGAGAGTGAGTGAAAAATAACTTTTCTGTGTGGTGCAGCCTGACTGCTTTTCCCCGGAGGTTATTTATAGCAGCACAGTGTGTCCCCGCGCCTCCAGTTTTATACAGAGGACACACCCAGCCCTAGGCGTCATCGGGGCGTCGTCCCCGACTGGCAAAGACGAACCTTATAACTCCTCAGCTGCTCACAGCCCCAGGGAGCTCACTTTTGGATTGGCACTTGGGCGGCGCGCACCTTGCTGCTTGGATCGAACCGCCCATTTTAATCTCCTCATCACCTCCAGTTCTCTGTGAGATTCAGCTGCGCACTTTGTGGGAAAGGAAGGATCGCGTTCCCCGTTGCAGGAGTCTCGCCGTGCACAGTAAGTCCGGCCGCTATACTTCGCTCTCATTTTACCGACTGGGGTAATTTAGCTGCTCACATCTGCTGAGTAAAGTTCTTGTGTGGTCCCGAAAACTGATACACTGTCACAGCCCACCACCATCCCCTAGGGCTTCGTCTCATGTAAGTTATCATTCCCTAAAAAATAATATAGAAATAATGTACTGACTGATACAGCGGCAGGCATTCCTTTTGGCATTAGAGTGCCTTGAACTTGACAACATATGCGATTCAAATTGCTTAGGCTACCTTGTGTAGCGCCTACCTCAAAGATTGTCTTCAATGTGAGGTGTTAGCGGCTCGCTGGATTGCAAAGGATTAGCACTGCACTTCGCAACAGGACTTCTGTACACTGGAACTGTGCCGCCACTTCACAGTAACATTTTAAAATAAAGGGGCGATATCGGCACTTCTCTGCAGAACTGCAGCACTTCCAATGAGACAATAGCAGTGCTCTCTGCCCAGAGGTACTGTACAGCAGCGCTTTCAGTGGGGCAATAGCAGTGCTTTCCAACCAGCGGGACTGTAGTGCTTTCAGAGGGAGCAATGGCGGTGCTTTCCAACCAGCGGGACTGTATCGCTTTCAAAGGGGGCAATAGCAGCGCTTTCCAACCAGCGGGACTGTAGCGCTTTCAGAGGGGGCCGGGACAATAGTGGTGCTTTCGCTCAGCAGTACTGTTGCACTTTTAATGGGACAATGGCAGTGCTTCCAACTCAGCATGACTCCAGCACTTCCAAGGGGCAAAACACAGTGCTTTACACCCAGCGGTACCATACTGAAGCGCCCCCTCCCCTTCCCGCCGTGTCGCATTTCTCCTCCCCCCTCCCCTCTCTTCCCTCCGGCTTCTTTTTTTGTTTATTTTACCCGCCGTGTCTCCGATCCTTTCGCTTGTTTTTTTTTAGATAGACAAAGAGCAGCGTATTATCTCTGGCCTCACTTCCTAGCGTCCGTGTGTGCTCACTGTTCAGCTCTGGTATACGGGGGCCCGAGCAGCGGCCCGCACCACGTCCTCTGCTGTGCTCTGTTAGTAAGGGGATCCTCCCCAAAGTGTGTACTCGCTGCCTCTGCCCCTCCCCAAGTGTCGAGGCTGCTGAGTCCAGTCCAAAGGCGCCACGATTTCTCTCCGGCCTGTAAGCTCCCTCATGCAACTCAGGTGAGCCATGACCTTCGGTCATCTAGCCCGGTGGCCTCACATGCTGCCATTCGCTCCAAGATAGCAGAACGGGGATTAGACAGAGGCGGAGGTGCAACACAATAGGACTGCACTGCACCAGGCTACCATCCTGGGAGAGCCAGCCTGAAGCAGGACGTCGCCGCCAGTGCGCTCCTTCGTTGGATATGGCCACCGCTGGGTCTGCTCAGGCTGTTTTGCCGCTGCATAGAGTTTTCTCGCCAGATGCCAGCAGTCAGTCCCTCAACCCCAACCCCTCTTCCTCAACCCCTCACCCTCAACCCCTCACCCTCACTCACCCACCCTCACTCACCCCCACTCACCCACCCTCACCCACCCTCACCCACCCTCACCCACCCTCACTCACCCTCACTCACCCTCACTCACCCTCACTCACCCTCACTCACCCTCACTCACTCACCCACCCCCACTCACCCACCCTCACCCACCCTCACCCACCCTCACTCACCCTCACTCACCCACCCCCACTCACCCACCCTCACCCACCCTCACTCACCCTCACTCACCCTCACTCACCCTCAACCCCTCACTCACTCACCCTCAACCCCTCACTCACTCACCCTCACTCACCCTCACCCTCAACCCCTCACCCTCACTCACCCTCACCCTCACTCACCCTCAACCCCTCACCCTCACTCACCCTCACTCACCCTCACTCACCCACCCTCACTCACCCTCAACCCCTCACCCTCACTCACTCTCACTCACTCTCACTCACCCTCACTCACCCTCACTCACCCTCACTCACCCTCACTCACCCTCACTCACCCTCACTCACCCTCACTCACCCTCACTCACCCTCACTCACCCTCACTCACCCTCACTCACCCTCACTCACCCTCACTCACCCTCACCCTCACTCACCCTCACTCACCCTCACTCACCCTCACTCACCCTCACTCACCCTCACTCACCCTCACTCACCCTCACTCACCCTCACTCACCCTCACTCACCCTCACTCACCCTCACTCACCCTCACTCACCCTCACTCACCCTCACTCACCCTCACTCACCCTCACTCACCCTCACTCATCCTCACTCTCACTCATCCTCACTCTCACTCATCCTCAACCCCTCACCCTCACTCACCCTCACTCACCCTCACTCACCCTCACTCACCCTCACTCACCCTCACCCACCCTCAACCCCTCACCCTCACTCACTCTCACTCACCCTCACTCACCCTCACTCACCCTCACTCACCCTCACTCACCCTCACTCACCCTCACTCACCCTCACTCACCCTCACTCACCCTCACTCACCCTCACTCACCCTCACTCACCCTCACTCACCCTCACTCACCCTCACTCACCCTCACTCACCCTCACTCACCCTCCCTCACCCTCACTCACCCTCCCTCACCCTCACTCACCCTCACTCACTCTCACTCATCCTCACTCTCACTCATCCTCAACCCCTCACCCTCACTCACCCTCACTCACCCTCACTCACCCTCACTCACCCTCACTCACCCTCACTCACCCTCACTCACCCTCACTCACCCTCACTCACCCTCACTCACCCTCACTCACCCTCACTCACCCTCACTCACCCTCACTCACCCTCACTCACCCTCACTCACCCTCACTCACCCTCACTCACCCTCACTCACCCTCACTCACCCTCACTCACCCTCACTCACCCTCACTCACCCTCACTCACCCTCACTCACCCTCACTCACCCTCACTCACCCTCACTCACCCTCACTCACCCTCACTCATCCTCACTCTCACTCATCCTCAACCCCTCACTCACCCTCACTCACCCTCACTCACCCTCAACCCCTCACTCACCCTCACTCTCACTCATCCTCACTCACCCTCAACACCTCACTCATCCTCACTCACCCTCAACACCTCACTCATCCTCACTCACCCTCAACACCTCACTCATCCTCACTCACCCTCAACACCTCACTCATCCTCACTCACCCTCAACACCTCACTCATCCTCACTCACCCTCAACACCTCACTCATCCTCACTCACCCTCAACACCTCACTCACACTCAACTCCTCACTCACCCCCACCCTCACTCACCCTCAACCCCTCACCCTCACACAGTGCAATAGGTCTCGCAGGATTTTTAGTTAAAGCTTTTACATTTGCTTATTGCTTTTTTGATTTGTAATTCTTTTGCATTGCCTACAAAAAAATAAAATGCAAAAGATTTACAACAAAAAACCTATAAACAATTCTAAAAGCACTAACTCTAATGCTGCGAGACCTATTGCATTTCTAATGCTTGTTTGGGTGTGGGGTCTGGGGGCTTGGACTCCGTGCGAGCGTGTTATTGCATTGTGTGTGTTCTAGATACTGTATCCAATCATCCTCAAGTATGTTGGCGTTGGAGTCCTTAGCAGCTCCATTAACGATTTTGTTTATTTCTGCCCAAAATTTAGCATTATTGTTGGATTTGCTGTGTGCTAATAGTGATTGCCAGATGCCAGTTTGGTGTTTAGATTTTTCTAGCCATACTTCTTTTTTTGTAATTTTGCCTTGGTTTGTATATTTGGTTGGTTATGTCTTCACCCGTTATCTTAGCTGTCGCTTGTATTTGTCTGATTTCTTGCTTTAGAGTCCTTTTGTTGTATGCTATGCATCCCAGGGACTCTTGTGGGGCTTTGCCCAAGATCGATTGATGACTGCGTGGCTTGTTGCCAAATCTTTCTATCAATGTTGTAATCAGGCTTTCCCAGTTGTCCACGGGTGATGGTGGGTCGTCTCCGGTCGCATCGGTTTGGGCGTTATAAATGTGCATCATTATCTCTTTGATGTTATTGCCGTTCCACACAAGTCTCTTGAGATTGTAAAGGCTTGGAGGTTCGGTCAAGACTTCGTATGCTGCGGCCCTCTTATGTTGGAGGCTGAATTCAAATGCTTGTACACTATGGTCGCTCTCCGTTCTGTGGATGATTTTGTAATTTACGATGGATTGCAAGACCGATAATTCCACAATGGTATAGTCCAGGACTGAGTGAGCTTGTTTTGCAATTCTGGTTGAGGCTGCTGGTTGGTCTTGTGGGAAGCGGCCATTCAAAGCGATCATTCCCACCTCTGCGAACATCAAGGTGCACTGTTGGCCGATTTTATCCTTTTTTCGATGATTAGTGACAAGGCTTGGGATTGATCCGCCTTTCCATTTATTTTGAGGCCTGGTTAGAGTGTTGTCTTTTTGTAGCAAGAACATATTCAAGTCACCTGACACAACTATCCCGGCCTGCGAGAAGATGGATTGCATGGATTTGATGAGGGCTTTTAAGGTCAGTATTTTCTCCGCTTTGTTCTTGGAGTCTGGATGTATATAGATGTTGGAAATTATCATTGGCGAGAGGTCTTGAGCCCTCTGTATGCCTTTGTCGGGGTCTTGCATCAGATCGATATTGATGCACTGTATCCATTGTTGGCCTGTGTCGATATTAACAAATGACCAGGCGATGCTGGTAGACAGGTAGATTGATAGATCTCCGGCGGCCCTACCCGATCGGCCACTTTTGGTTGCTAATAGTTGGGTTACATTGAAGCCATCTATTTGCTGCGAAGCCATTAGCCAAGTTTCTTGTAATAATAGGATGTCGAAAGTTTTTAGAAATGACATTAGTTCGGCTTCGTTTGGTTTGCCCCCCAGGCCATTAACGTTCCAAGAGCAGGCTTTTAAAGTCGGTTTTCATGCCTCTTTCCTCCCTGCCACCGATGAATTTTGTGGTGGGGGTAGAATTTTCCGACATTCATTAGGTCCCCCTGTCTGTCCATAGTGGATGATTTGTAGATTGGCCCATTCCTCCTTTTTGGTGGCCATACCGCCAACGGCCCCCCGGAGAATTCCGCCTTCTGGTTTAGATCTTTTTTCCACTAGGGCGGCTAGTGGGCCAGGGTATCTTTCCGGCGGCACTGATTTTAATTCAATTCCCCAGTTGGTGAACTCTTCTCCGTACCGCCACACTTCATTGGCAATTTTGGGGTCCTGCCATGTTACCACTGTCATTTCTTTCCCGTTTGGTTTGGGGATTGCTTTGAATTCGATGCTGTGTATGTGAGTTGTATCCACATGTTTTAGCGTCTCGAACGTGGTGGTGAGTTTAAGGATTGCGCTCCGATTTAAGATGTCATGGTTCCCCCTTGAACTGTAATGCGGTATAAGTTCGTGTTTTGTTAAGCCCACCGAATAGGTCGTTTCTGACTTCCAATTCCGCTTTGAGGAGAGGAATTGGGTGTTTCGGGTGGGTGGTCTGTCTGGGCTGCTCTGATTTAAGCCAAACGGCTGCTTTACCCTCTCAATATCACGGACTGCCTGCTGTTCTGTTGGGTCCGTTGGGACTAGAGTATGGGGTCTTGGTTGGTAATGCTCTGTTGCAAATTGATTCTCTTTGAGACCCGACACAGTTTTCGAGAAATAGTGTGAAAGAGTTTTCTGTTCTGTGTGATGTTTTGGTGCGGGGGAGCCAACCGCCGATTGTGTTGATGGTTGAGGTTGTTTTGCAGTTGGTATGCTTAGATTCTCGATGGCAACTATTGTTGTTACATCTGGGGGCTGGGTCACTGAAATGCATGAAAGCCAACTGTCCATTTGTTCTTCCTGGTCCGCCTTGGGTGACTCTTCATGGTTAGCGAATTGAGTGCTTTGGTTCTTATCAGCGACTGTTGATGAAGCTTCGGGGGGCTGAGTCGCTTGCGAACATTTCGAACTCCGGTCTACTTGCTCTTCCTGGTCCGCCCAGTCTATAAGGTGTGGACTATGCAATGTCTTGCCTGTGATAGTACTGGGTATTAGGAACCTTCTAGCATCTTTTTTTCCTTGATGCTTACAGATTTACAGCATTTGAGATTTACATAATCCATCATCTGCTGCATAATCTCCAGATTTTAACAAAAAAATGAATTCTAGCTCAAAAGGTTCAAAAGTTACATGACTTGCCTCTTTCCTGTTTTCAGTTTAAACTTAGGAACACCAGTAAAATCTCACAGAAAGGTGAAGCACCCTGATAAACTCTTATCACTTTTAAATTGTTTTTATGAATTCTTTTAAGTGCTGTAATATGTCTATTAGGGTTATTTAAAATAAACTGATGATTAATAAATAAAAGGTCGGCCAAAGAGAAAAAACAAGCACTGAAAATGCAACAGGTCTCACCTTTGGTTAAGTTAAAGCCATTTGCTTTGCTAATGGTATTGTATAGCAAAGCAAATGTCTTTAACTTAATGAAAGGCGAGACGTATTGCATTTGTAATGCTTGTTTATTTTGATGGGAGAGTACCGGCACTCTTCTGAAACAAGCAGGTGCTCTGGTACAGGGTATCTGCACTTCTATTTTTCCATTTCAAGCACTGGGATCAGGGGTTCCAAGTCTCCCAATTTGGGCGCTACTACATAAATGTTTCGTCATCAGATACCGACAAGATTGTGGTGTGGGTGGATAAAAAAAACATAGCCAGTCTAAAAGATACGATATTGACCGCTCTAAAGCGCTACAAAAAGTGCTGCCAACATGGACAAAACTGATGGAAGAGAGGCTGAAAAACTCGACATTGTATATTCGACCGTGCTGAAGCTAAGCGGCAGCGCTGTATTGTGTGTTCTTATTAGGAATGTTTTTTAGACATGCATTCTTTTGGAGGTCTAAGATTCTACTGTTGTTGGGTACGGCCGCCTCGGGCCCCGATTAAGTTCAAACGATTATCCAAGAGATACTAACAACAATTGCTAACTAGAGGCACACACACGCGACTCGCCCTCCGAGCCACTGGAATCATTTCCAGCTCTTGCCATTCTGACAAGAAAAGAATAAAAGTTAAGTACGCACCATTGACCATTAAGAATAATACAAGAAAAATATCCAACCAAGCATGAGACCCATAGCAAGGCGGGGGTAGAAACTTATTCAAGTTGAAGTTCGGAATTTATATAGCGCACTACTCACCCAGAGGGTCTCAAGGCGCCTGGGGAGGGGGTTCATTATTTATCGAATAACCAGGTTTTAAGTTCTTTTCTGAAGGAGATGTGGTTCTGTGTAAGGCGGAGGTAAGTGGGGAGTGAGTTCCAGGTCCTGGCCGCCAAGTAAGAGAAGGATCTACCTCCCATGGTGGATCTTTGGATACGTGGAACTGCTGCGAGGCCTTGATTGGAGGATCTTAGTTGGCGGGTGGGTGTGTAGAAGGATAGTCGAGTGTTGAGGCATTCGGGCCCTAGTTTGTGGAGGGCCTTGTGTGCGTGGGTGAGGAGACAGAATGTTATTCTCATGTTGACGGGAAGCTAATGGAGGGCTTTCAGGTGGCTGGAAATGTGATCTTGGCGAGGGATGTCTAAAATGAGTCTCGCTGATGCGTTTTGGATGCGTTGGAGTTTTTTCTGTAATTCTGGCGTATAGGGTGTTTCCGTAGTCTAGTCGACTCGTGACTAGCGCGTGGGTGACAATCTTTCTAGTCTCGGCGGGGATCCAGTGGAAGATTTTTTTGAGCATACGAAGTACGTTGAAGCAGGAGGATGAGACGGCGTTGACTTGTTTGGACATTGAGAGTGAGGAGTCTAAAATGAAGCCAAGGTTACGTGCGTGGTCTGTGGGTATGGGTGCTGAGCCCAGATCCGAAGGCCACCATGAGTCGTCCCAGGCAGAGGGGGATGATCCTAGGATGAGCACTTCCGTCTTGTCCGAGTTAAGCTTTTGGCGGCTGTTTTTCATCCATACAGCTACTTCTTTTATGCCTTCGTGAAGATTGGTTTCAGCGGTGTTGGGGTCTTTGGTGAGGGAAAGGATCAGCTGGGTGTCGTCCGCGTAGGAAATGATGTTAAGGTTGTGTAGGCGCGCGATGGAAGCGAGTGGGCTCATGTAAACGTTGAAGAGGGTGGGACTGAGTGACGATCCTTGTGGTACACCGCAGATGACTTCGGTGGCTTCTGATTTGAATGGGGGAAGTCGGACTCTGAGTTCTCCCAGCTAGGAACGAAGTGATCCAGTCCAAGGCTTTTCCTTTTATGCCGATGTTGCTGAGGCGTTGTATGAGGGTGCTGTGACAGACTGTGTCGAAAGCGGCGGAGAGGTCGAGGAGAATGAGAGCTGCTGTTTCTCCGTTTTCCAGTAGTGTTCGGATGTCGTCTGTTGCTGCGATGAGGGCAATTTCGGTGCTGTGTTTGGCTCGAAAGCCGGACTGTGAGGGATCGAGGGAGTTGTTGGATTCGAGGAAGGCGGCGAGTTGGTTATTGACGGCTTTCTCGATGACTTTGGCCGGGAATGGGAGGAGGGATATGGGGTGGTAGTTTTTAAGTTCAGAGGGGTCTGCTGTGGGTTTCTTCAGGAGGGCGCTGACTTCGGCATGTTTCCAGCTTTCTGGGAAGGTAGCAGAGTTGAAAGAGCAGTTGATGACCTCCCGGAGATGGGGTGCGATGATGGCGTCTGCTTTGTTGAAGATGTGGTGGGGACATGGGTCGGTTGGCGTGCCGGAGTGGATGGAATTCATTAGGCAGATGGTGTCTTCCGTGGTGATTGGGTTCCAGGAGCTGAGGTTGTTAGAGGTCGGTTTAGGATCTGATGGGGGTGGAGAGGATTGTTCGTTGGAATTGTTTTCGAAGCTGTTATGTATGTCGGCAATTTTGTTGTTGAAGAAGGAGGATAACTAATCGCAGAGGTCTTGGGAGGGAGTGATGTCGTTTGAGGCTGCGGTGGGGTTGGTGAATTCTTTGACAAGGTTGAATAGTTCCTTGCTGTTATGGGCGTTATTGTCGAGTCTTGAATGCTGATTTCTTGGTGGATCGAATCAACTGGTGGTGTTTGCGGGTGGCTGCCTTGAAAGTGGTCATGTTGTCGGTGGTTGGGTTTTTTCTCTGTTTTCTCGAGAGTACGGCATAGCTTCTTGGATTTCTTAAGGTCATTATATTTACACCACCAAGGGGAATGCACAGCTCCAAAATTCCCAGAAAATGTCAAATAAAAGAACAATGTAAATATTATGGCCTTTAAAATACTTATCTGAGTCCAACACACCCTATTTGAAGATAGTCTAGGCCACATTCACAACCTGAATATGTAATGCAAAATAATTAAGATCTGGTATACTGCTTTTACATTGTGTAAATATTTTCAGACAAAACGGATGTTTGTAGAAATACCAGATTCACTGGTGACGGGATACACTTGTCACAACTAATATTATGAATATGTGGAAATTATAACAAGTTTGTTGGTTTAATTCCTGTTCTTCTTTCCCTCCATATGGCACGACTGATTACATATAATGCTGTGCAAAGAAAGATATTGATATTCAATTGCATCGATGTATAGTACTGTAATGATCAACTGTGTGGTCTCCCTTTGATTCGGAAATAAAGCGAAGAAAACAATTAAATAATTTTAAGTATCTCACCTGAACACGTGATCTAACCTCCTGTGACACTGGCCCACACCGTGTTACTCTAATACGAGTGCTGTAGCTGACACTGGGGGCAATGTTCAAATAACCTGTGACCAACTTTTTAGTGAATTAACCTAGAATGCTTAGAAGAAGACCACGTTAAAGTTCCAGGATATCAGAAACTTTAACCACAGTCCTTTCTTAGTTTAAGGGGGAGAAGATATATGCCCTAACCAAACAAACATGTGGCGCTAGAATAAAATAGCACTGCATGGCCACTGTATGAGGAGAAAAGGCGACCTAGAACACAGCAATCCTAGCATCTGAGCACGGGGCTCTCATGATGTATCCCCCCCCCCCTTTGCCCACCGACCCACCCCTTCCTGACCTTGAAGATGGCGTACCCTGCCGCCGTTTCGAATAGCACCAACATGGCGGAGACAGTATTGTGGGGATTCAGAGAGAACTGGGGCTTCTGTATCACGATTACCGAACCCTTTGGAGGACGTGAGCTTCTGTCTGTTGCAGTTTCGACCCACAGAAATCACCGCTCAGGACTCTTAGCCCCACTCGCCGCTTTGGAACCAGTGATCGGCTCTCTATCGCTCCTGCACTCAGCAACCGCATGCGCCTATCTCCAGCTGCAACGAGAAAAGGGGTTTTGACGTCACTTACGTATGCAGTTGGAACGTGCAAATGGTTTCCTCACAGAAAAATCCACGAGGCTGTTCGCGGGTGTGCTTAAAAGAGAGAAGTAGCTGAAACGTAGTCACGCATCTAGAATTCTACTCGCGGCCCGGCCCTTAAGTTGCCATGTTGGAGGTATGAAAAAGTCACAGGCATACAGTCTAAAATCCCCCAATGCGATAGAACAAAGGGATACAACATTTAATTTCGGAATGCTGCTACCACAGACGATTGATATTATGAAATTGATACAACGAACGATGTGCATGTAGCAAAAGCAGAGCCTCCTGTCCAGCACACAAGTATTTACGCCGCAGACGCCATGACGTAGACTTTTCTCTCTATTTCTGCCGTCCCACTTGGACAGGCTCGGCCGGACTTCCTGCTGCCGTAAAAGGTTTATCATCTTCTTTATGGGGCCATCTTTATGGGGCCATCTGTTTGGACCCATAAAGAAGATAACCAACCTTTTACGCCAGCAGGAAGTCAGGGCAGTCCATCCAAGTGGGACGGCAGAAAGAGAGAAAACTGTACGTCACCGCAAGTTCTTTCCCAATGACCGGCCACCATTTAGCATAAACGGTGACGCCGGCCAATGGGAAAGAGGGGCGGGGCTTAAATCCCGCTAGTGCAAGCCACCCAATATCACTAAATTTTGCCAGCGAAACTGCTAGGCTTCGACCTAAAAATGGGTGGGAATGTGTAGTTTACAATGTCATCACTATCTGGCTTGGTGATATCCATAAAATTAAATCAACTGTGAGGCATCAATTGCATTGCAGTGAAGGTATTCCGTGTGCCCATCGGAATGCACTCCAGTTTTCTCTTCAGTATAACTAATTATTGGACTGTTGGATAGATTTGTGCTGTCTGATGCTCAGGCAGGTTCACTGAAGACCCATTTAATGCTCTTTGCACATTTCTAGTGCTTGGTACACACTCGGCGAGCAATTGTGAACTCCAGTTATATAGCGATATTTAAGAAGGCACTAAAGTGCTGGAGTTCAACCCCATTGCAACCATCATTTTTATTAACATATTCTTGTAAAGGTCTCTCAAGTAACTCCAATAAATAATAGATACTCAAAGTATCATGTCTTCCCATAAATGCATGTGTTGTGCATACTGAGAGTCACAAAAATAATCAGTAGCCAAACAATCTACCACAGTATTATAAACAGGTGGTTCATTCGGGTGCAACGTATTTCTTTTGCTTTCTCATATATACATGTAGTGTTCATACAACTCTAAAGTTAAAACTCTTTCCAACACATAATATATTTTAAGAAACAAATCCAAACTGGTATGTCTTCATCTAACGTTTTATAAATTGTAGTCATTCATAAATACTTTAAATATATATCCTTTACAAAAAGGCTGAAATGTGAACAATGTGTGCAATTCGTGACTTTCTGTGCTCTCGGCGCAAGTGTGACTAACAAATTATACAAACATTATTTACAAGGGGGATACACAAGAAATTTTTATCGTGGCCTATACTATTTATACTATACAACTGTACACTGCAACTATCAGTACTAGATACAGGATCTTCATAAGGTAGGTCCACTATATTGATCGTCGACAGGTGATCCTTTTCAGTCAGGAAGGAACATTGGCTTTGAGGAATTTTGGCGAACTTATAAATAATAGCACCGTCGGGGGCACAAGTTGCGGTTGCACCGACAGGTAAGCGCTGTGAAAGGAACTCTAGTATTAATACTTGGCCCTCAAAATTTCATGAAGCACTAATTAGGCTCCTCTTTCCTACAGAACTGATCTATACAGGTTTCTCACCACCACAGGCCCGGCTGGGTTTATGAGAAGGTGAGTCTTTTAATGATCATAGGCAACTTGTGGCCTATATACATTATCAGAATCCAATCCTAAATTAGTATTCCTTAAATCACTTAGGCTGTTCTCCCCCGTTTCACACAGTCCTGAGGAAGACCAGCCTAGACGCCCAAAGCCCCCCTTGCTGAGATTGTGCGGAAGTATGGGTTCACACCGATCTCCTATGCTGATGACACCCAGCTCCTCTACCCTTTCAGCTCCCTTGACTCTAAAGTCAAAGAGAACTTTGCTGAGGGTATGAGGGCGGTGTCACATTGGATGGCGAAGAACTGCCTCCAATGTAATGTCACAAAAACTGAGGTCATGCTTTTTGGCAAAGCAAGCATTCTTTGGTCCCCTGACTGGTGGCCAATAGATCTTGGCCCAGTACCTTCATCTAAACATCATGTGAAGAATCTTGGGGTGAAACTGGACCAAAAGCTGACCTTGAAGGAGCACACCAATTACATCGCAGGATTGTGCTTTCACACTATTGGCCTGCTTAGACGTGTCTTTCCGTATCTTCCTGCTTCTTACAGGAAGACACTTGTGCAGGCATTAGTGACCAGCCGTCTGGACTACTGCAACGGCCTGCTGACGTTGGCAAATGCTGACGCAGTAGGTCGTTTGCAGGTGGTCCAGAACACGGCAGCAAGACTGGTTATGGGGGCACCAGCTAGGACCCCCTCCAAACCCCTGCTCAGGGAGCTGCACTGGCTCCCAATAAGACAGCGCGTCGATTTTAAGATCTGCTGCACGGTCCATAGATGCATCTATGGCATAGGTCCTAAATACCTGTCTCAATCTTTGGTGCCATATCAGCCCAGTAGGTCCCTTCGCTCAAGTAGTCAAGCCTTGCTAAAACCCCCGTCCACAAAGAAGTCCAGACAAGGAGACCGGGCCTTCTCCTCAGTCGGACCTGCCCTATGGAACAGACTGCCCCTTGAAGCCAGAACAACTACTAATTACCTATCCTTTAGGAAAATACTAAAAACTATCCTTTATCAAGAGGCATTTCTGTCCATCTAATTTAATGTTCCTTATTCACTGACTGAGTTTCCTACTGCTGGCACAGCGCGGAGATACCCTTACGGGATTGATTCCTGCGCTCTAGAAGAATTTAAAATAAAATAAAAATAAAATAAAGTGCGCTCCAGAGGGTCGAAACGTCTACTATCAATATAGTGGACCTACCTTATGAAGATCCTGTATCTAGTACTGATAGTTGCAGTGTACAGTTGTATAGTATAGGCCACGATAAAAATTTCTTGTGTATCCCAATTGTAAATAATGTTTGTATAATTTGTTAGTCACACTTGCGCCGAGAGCACAGAGCACCGAAAGTCACTAATTGCACACATTGTTCACATTTCAGCCTTTTTGTAAATTATATATATTCAAAGTATTTATGAATGACTACAATTTCTAAAACGTTAGATGAAGACCTAACGGTTTGGATTCTGTTTCTTAAAATGTTATGTGTTGGAAAGAGTTTTAACTTTAGAGTTGTATGAACACTACATGTATATATGAGAAAGCAAAAGAAATACGTTGCACCCGAATGAACCACCTGTTTATATTACTAAGTTACTGCCCAGGTTCATAGGGATACTGGGTTAACCCCATTGGATACTGAAAGAATCTACCACAGCAGAGACATAATGAAGGTCACGTCCTGCAAGCGCAAGATGATTGTCAATATTAGATGTTGTTCTGAAACCTGAAAAAATAAGCTGTAGCTTCGTTGATTTGGCTTTCACATTGTATTCTCCATTGCAACGCCATGAACTCTAGAGTCACCCCTTTACTCAAATAGGACAACGTAGTTATTTTGGCAGAGAGCACAATATCCAAACCCTCTCCACCATTGCACATGAGAAATTTCCTAAGGCCTAGAATCTGCCAAATGCTATGGTAGTACTTTTCTGAGGGACAGATCCAGCACAGTACGTTGCAATCTGCACTTATATTCATAACTCTGTCAGTGGAGAGATAGTTCTTTTTGTCTGGATGAGGAAACAAAGAGAGTACACTAACATGAGTGTCTAACCGCCTGAGCAATACACAACCATCAGCAACCACTCTTGCCTAGGGGCTGAGGAAAAGACCAGGAACAAGGACTCTTTTTTCCACAAACTGTGCTGGTGCAGAGCAGCACATGAATGATGGGTGGGATTTGTAACACCTCTGTAAAGAGCTCCGCCTGCAAGCCTGACTGCTGTCACCAGGAACCTGCACTTGTGATTACCATGCCTAAAATATGACTGTTGCTGTCATGCTCAGCACACCTGACTCCATACCTACCAACTCAAAAAGAAAAACGCAGGTCTGAGTGTCGCCATCATCCCATACGGACACCCAGGAGCCTTGGGGTGCAAGAGCTATGACTGCTTTGAAAACCCTTGATGGGTGTGGTTTACCATCTCAGGGCTTACCCAGGGGGTTCTCCTGGGCTGCCTAATTTACACTTTAGGGGTCCCTAGGGATGAGCAAAAACAAAAAAGCACACGGGGAACTGCAAGTGATAAAGGGAACATGAATAGGATGGCACAGCTACTAGTCTGTAATAGACTTTTTGCCCCTCCAGTTTGTCTCTTCAGTCTTAAACTTGAATCACACTGTCAGGCATTGTGAGTGTCCAATTCAGCTAATTGGCTGACCGTCCATGAAAGTCTGTCCATGTTCCTATGGGATATTTCATGGTGTTTTTTCAACAGGTTCTCACTTCCGGGTACTTGCGAGGTACATTTTTTAGATAGTCCTGCCCAAACCTATACTGTAGGTTGATGCTTTAATGCACAACTGGACTCCAAATGACAGCGTGGTGGCCCAACAGTCCAGAAGAAGTTGTGTTCTGGTTTCTCAATTGGTCTCCACCATTTAGGAGCAGAATAGCCCCTAGCAGCCACATATTCATTCTGCAGAATTAAGTTCCACCCTGCTGTTCACACCACAGTGCGTGTTTACAGTGGTCACTTTATTAAAGGAAATTTTATTCACCCTGGTCCCAGGAGGGTCTCAAGCTTTTTCTGTCTGAAAAGAAGACCAAGTCATTGCCTAAATGCCCATACTTCCCTTTGCCACCTCCTGTTGAAGATGGAGACCGTCAACACGTACTGTCAGTCCGGGGGCAAGCTCTCTTCCAAGCCCTTGGAGATCTTTGCATAAGTAAAAAAAAAAAAGTCCATACACTGCTTTCTCCTCCCTTTGGCAGTCTGGCAACCACTGCAGGCCAATCCCCCAAGCAGCACTTCAGCTTGGGAATAGTCTCTCCTCAGTTTCTTCAGGTTCCTTCTCCTCAGCAGAGGTTTTGTCTTGTAAGTCCAGAAGTGATCTAATTTCATGGGATCAGGGTCCCAATACTTATCCCAAAAATCTTTTGTTCTTTGACGGGAGAGGGGCCTGTGCCCAGTTCAAGCCAGTTCTGAAGCACTCTGTTTACCAGGCTTCTCCTTTCCTTTCACAGCGCTGGGCATGCACATCAGACGCCCCACAGGAGGTGGAGCCAGCATTGTGGAAGCCAAGTACAGTCCTGGAGCACTTTGTTGACAGTCTTCCTCCTCTTCTTTCAGTGTGCAGGGCAGACATCAGACGCACCACAGGGGGTGGAGCCGGCATTATAGAGCGGAAGGCCCAGCCCTATTCAGGTCCCAGGTGCAACTCCTCCCTCCCATCTAGATGCAGATCTCTCTATTCACCACCGGTCTGCCCCAGCCTGTCTCCTGGAATCCCCCAGCCATGTCACTCACAAACCCAGACAAAGGAATACACAACCTAGCAGAGGCAGGCTTAAATGGTTAGGCAAGCAAATACCTACTTTCTAAAAGTGGTATTTGTAAACACAGAATATTAAAATAAACTTTACTAAAAGATGTATTTTATTATTCTGCGTCCAGGCATACTAAACTCGAATTTCCCCCATGTTCTCTGAGCCTGTTAGGATTATAAAGTGTTACAATTCTAACAGCCCATTCTGGCCTATGGAGAACAGGTAGCCTTGCAATAGTGAAAAACGAAAATGGCTGTAATTCACTATTAGGACATGCCACACACATCAGGGCTTGTCCTACCTTATACTTACAATGCACCTTGCCCTTGGGCCACCCATAGGGGTGTCTGATATGAAGAAAAGGGAAGGTTCAGGGACTGGCAAGTGGGTGCACTTGCCCAGTCAGCATGACAGTACCAGACTGCACACAGGCTCTGCAATGGCAGACCTTTGACCCATTTTACCAGGCCGCTTCTGTGGGTGGCACAACCAGTGCTGCAAGCCTACTAGCAGCATTTGGAATTACTCGCCCTGGGCGCACTCAGTGCACTGTACTAGGGTCTGACAAGTAAACCAAACATCCAATCATGGAACCACTAATCAATACATCAATTTACAGTAGGGAGCACTCTCACTATGGCACTGGACAGCAGCGGCACAGTGCCCATTAAAAACACATGATGCAACTGCAAAAATGGAAGGGAGACCCACGCCAATGGTGCCAGGTCTAACACTGATCCTGGAGGTAGGGCTGGCAGTTAGTCCTCCAGCTCCATTCTGTTTTACCCTATTGGTGATCCAGTTCTCAATCTAATCCTGCTGCCCAAGGTTGGTTCATTAGGAGTAAGCAAGATACTGATGCGTAATCAGTAGGTAAGCACCCAACAAGTATTGAAATAGCAAATCTTTGACCAGTGCATACTGTTCTCCTCTCCTTTTTAGGTTCGTAATGCATCCACCTCAAAGACTGTTGGGTTTCTCGCTCTTCCTTGGCGTTTTGCTTAAACTTGATTCCGTGCTGCTCAGAAGTCTGACCAATCTGCCTATTAAACATTTCTTCTTCACATAATTCTGCTGGTCTTTTGCATGTAGTGCCATCACTACCCCATCTCGCAGAGAGGCAAGCGGCTAAGTAAACCTGCTTTTCTCTCTTTCTGTGAAAAGTGCTTGGCTTCAAAGGCTAACTCATATGAAGCACTCCTTACCCACAGAGGACCTTTCTCCTAAATCTTTAGGGCGAGGGGGAGAGTTTGCTGGGGTGTTGTAGGGGTTCAGGAATGACCAGACTAGGGTCCTCTCACTTCAGGCGCTCTGACTTAGTACTGTCCATTTCTCTTCTCTCTATTTCTCTGTGCAGAACTCATCCATCTCTTACTCCTTCTGCCTTTATCCCTGAGCTGTTTGCACTTTGAAACTTCAGTTCAAATTCCTTAATCTTGAGCTGAGGCTCATTGAGGTGAAGAACCGGGGTTTAACCCAGCGGCGTCAGGGGCACGCCTAAGATCTTCGAGTTCACCTGTCTTGGTATACAGAGACACGGAATACTTCTGGATGGCATCAGAGACCACGTTTATTATCTGCAGCTAGTAACAGTGATCCTAGAAATACATCATGGTGTAAATTCTCAGGAGACTGCTCATTTTACTAAGACAAGACGTCTCCTTTTATACCCAATATTCACATTATAAATGTACACCCACTGCACAAAATTCTAGCCAATAAGGTACATTTTCAAACAAAGTATCACTTAACAAAAACTCAATTTACAGTATCCCAACCCAAAAGTTAATTATTAGGAATGTCCCAAATTCAATCTCCGCAAGCCGGACAAACCTATAATTGAAAGCATAACCCATGTAATGAAGAAACATAAAAAAGAAACAGTAACAGATGCTGAACAAGATAAGGCATGTGCAAGGAAACTAAAAGTTAACGATGTCCTGAACATTGATTGGCAATCTCAGACAAAGATCGATCAGTGAAATTGGCTTTGCGAGGTCATTTCAGAGTCATAAAGAGACCTAGTTAATGTATACATGAACTAAGAAGGCCAGGCCTCTTTGTTCGCCAGGCTACCTTCACAGGCCTACGTGAGGGCAACACAAAATGGTGGCACAGAACAAAATGGAGTCAGACTCGAAAATTACAAAACCTCAGACCCTCCTTCTGCCATTACGTAGGCAATAACCTAAGACTCATGTTAATCTGAATCTAGGTCTATATCGATATTCATTAGGTCATCAAGGTGTTGCTGTAGCATCATCTTATTATTCCCTACTTCTCTCGGGACAGGTCTCCGAACACACATAGTAGCACAAAGACTACAAATGGCGGGACCACACTGGATGCAAAGACAACAAGGGAAAAGGATGGTTAAAACCATACCAAGGAATGTCAGTCTTCCATCCCCATTTGGACAGCAGTCCCTAAAAGCATCCCGTCAATGACCAGTCTCCTTCGTCTACATGGATAGACTCAGATTTTATACAACCTAGAGATGGCTTGGTACACTGTAGGGGCATTATCTGGTATGTAAACACAGCAACTGGATCCAATCAATTTACATAGTCCTCCTCGATCTGCAAGTATGATGTCTAATACCATACGGTTCTGCAAAGTCATAAGGCGGTCCGCTTAAAGCTCAGCTGTAACATTGCTAAGAGCACCTGCTGTCTCATTAATAGTAGCTTCAACAACGAGGACAAGCTGTCGAATATGCCTACTATTGATCATAGGACCCCAAAAGGGCAGGTAGCCCTTGAAGAAATCTCCTACTTCGTGTGTTGCAGTATCTTCCTGATTGAAGATACCTCTACCATATCTCGTTCTATGATAGTCTGAAGCAGTAGTGTATGTAGGGGGAAGCAGAAACGCCACTTAACACGTTCCTGAAAAATCAGGTGGCAACCATGTGTAGGCTCTGTCATGACAAACAAAATATGTGCCTTTAGCTGGCACAAACTGGAGAAGTCCCAGATGAATAGACATAGGTTTGAGCACACACACTTACCTAGCTGAGCTTTCGGATTCCGACCATTACCTTGCAAACAAAAATGGCCTCGGTGGGGTACAATCCAAATAGGGGGATACCTTTTTCGTCTCTCCTTCTCTGTCAAGCTGGTACTATATCCAGCCACGTTCCAACCAATGTAAGCCTGCACCTCATCCTTAGGGATAGCATTATATGCATCAATATCTTGGATCATAGCTACTATTCCCCTTATCAAGGCACTATTGCTCGAGTTATCTTTAAGGGAACATAAGGGGCGTACCTCATTTGCATAGATAAACATGGTCTGAAAAGCCCACACAGACCCATTAAAAGAAAAAGGCAAAACCAAATATGGCATACCTTTTATCTGTCGTATGAGGCATAAGACCACAAACCCAACAATTAGTGGTATTTACTACTAACTGATGCTGATGCAACAACTGTATGAACAAGTTGTTGACAAATTCTGATCTCCGTGTCTGTTCATGTTCAGGCAACATATAAAACTGGTGCAAAGAAACAGTAGTGAAAGAAAGCATAGGTTGGGGGGTGGGTGCAGATGTCTGTTGTGTAGCATAGACAGTCCAACCCACACAAGCTAACGTGATACTTAAAACTGTCAAAAAGCACAATATTATAAGTCATTTGCTATGTATCAATGTACAAAATCTTGTCTTAAGATCTATTCTCTCAACCTCGCTTTCAGTTACAACAGACTCCATCCTCTAACGTGCTGCTCGCGCAATTTTCCTTCTTCACTCAAGTGTGCGTCCAGGCGTCCTAGAACCGCAGACCTTTCGTCAATACGCGGGCCGCCCCTTAAGTCTTATACCGCGACCCTGCAGCTGAACCCGGATGGTGGTTCGAAAAAGAAAAATAATCTCTTGTCTGAGAGTGTAATTCACAAAAAAATTCAGATTTTTATTTGTCCTTTTTAGACCTTAAGTTGTAGCGTTCTTTACCAGGCACAGTTTGATCCTGAAAGAGTGTCTCTGGGGTGCGTAGTATCAAGTCTCAAACACGGCGGCACAGCTTCTTGCAAGACTTCATCATCCACACGTTCTGACTGAGGCCATTCCAGATGTGCATCGCTGAAAGATACAAATCTCGGAACCCTTTCACTCTCGGAATCTGCAACACCTTCCTGGACCCACTTATTGTACGGTAAGGGCAAAGGTATCTTCTTGCAATGGGTATCATGTACCCAGTTTTTCTTGCCAAACACCTTAATAGCAGTCAGAGTTGATAACAGGACTTGGTATGGACAGGTCCATCTTGGTTCCAAGTTCTACAGAAACTGAAGGCAAAGTGTCAAGGACCTGTTGATGAAGAACACGCAATTTAGCTGTCAAATCATGTAAGTAGTCAACCAACATAGGGTACTCTATATCACTGTACTTCTTAGGCCTCAGCACACCCCAGACGTCCAAAAACAATCTCGTATGGGCTAAGTCCCACGCGAGAATGTATTGTCGTTCTCGTGGACAAAAGTGCCAATGGTAAGGCATCGGGCCATGTAAGACCAGAGCTCGCTTGCACCTTGGCCAACTTCAGCTTCAGAGTGCTATTATAGCACTCGACCAGGCCTGCTGACTGGGGGTGATTCGCAGCGTGCAATTTCTGTTTAATACCCAGACCCACACATACTTTCTTCATAATCTGACCCACAAATTCACTTCCATTATCACTCCATACCATCCTCGGCAAGCCATATCTGGGAAAGAATTCTTTGAGCAAATCCTTGGCTGTAGACAAGGCAGTATTATCCTTTAGGGGGTAGGCCTCTATCCATCTGGAAAAGGCACAAACAACCATAAGGACATACATCAAGTTATTGCATCTTTCCATATGAATGTAGTCTATCTGCAGCACCTCGAACGGATACGTTGGAGGAGCAAAATGACCCGCTGGAGTTGGATTATGCATCAAGCAAATCATGCAGTGTTTAACCAAATTCTCAGCACACCTAGGAATTCCACCATTCTGCCATACCGGAGCCAACAACTTACATATCCCTTTTGAACTAATGTGAGCCAACCCATGAGCCATAGTAACCACCGGAAGCACATATGCATCCGGCAACAACCATCGCTGGTGCTCTGACAACTCAACCCAACAGCCTGTTGAATCCAACATTCCCGTACTCTGTCTCCACATACTCAATTCTTTCTCAGTAGCTTCTGCCTGAATCATCTTCACACTTTCTGTTGTATCTTCGCACATTCCTCCTTCCACAACCCATCTGGCAGAACCTGCAACATACATCCGACTCGTCACATCTTTCGCTGTTTCTCTCGCTACTTCATCTGCAAACTCATTCCCTCGACCCACATCATCCGTAACCCTCTTATGCGCACTACACTTCACTATCGCAATTTGGGTTGGCAAAGTAAGTGATTCAAGAAGTTCACTCACTAATTGTCCATGCTGAATTTTCGTACCATGGGAAGTAAGAAATCCTCTCTTTCCACAAGCGACCAAAACTGTGAGCCACGCCAAATGCGTATTGGCTATCCGTATAAACATTCACTCTCTTTCCTCTAGTCAATGCTATCAACTCCGCTGCTTGCGCTGAATTCTGTGCAATACGTGCTGTTTCAACAATCGTGTGCAAAGTTGTGACCGCATATGCTGCAGTCGTCTCTCCATTCCGAAGCTTAAAGCACGAACCATCTACCCATAGGGTACCATCAGAATTCGAAAGAGGAGTATCTTTCAGATCAACTCTACCCTTTGTTTCCTCCTCTGTCCACAGAAAACAGTCATGCTGTTCCTGAGCATCTTATCTCTACAAAAATCGGCAACAATGTAGCTGGATTCAATGTGTTGCACAGCTTGATATCCACATGGCTAGCCAAAAGCTTCAACTCATAACCTGACAAACGCGCACTGGTAAGATGTTGAGTCTTTGTTCTATTCAATAGGGTATCCACTGCATGTGGGACCATCACAATCAATGTATTATCCAATACCAAACCAGCAGACTGTCTGATAGAAACAGCCGCTGCCGCTGTAGCTCTTAAACAACTAGGCAACTCCCTAGCTACCGTATCTAAAGTAGCTGAAAAATACACACATGGGCGCTGCTTGTCTCCAAATTGTTGCGTCAACACTGACAACGCACAACCTTCTTGTGTATATAAAGTGTAAAAGGTTTACTGTAGTCGGGGGTACCCAACACCGGAACCGAACACAATGCATCACGCAATTCAGAAAAACTCTTATGACATTCGTCCGACCAAGGAAGAGGGTGTGGTGTGTCCTTAAGAGTAAGTGCCAACAAAGGTTTCGCTAGCAAAGAAAAATTCGGAATCCACTGTCTACAATACGAGGTGATACCTAAGAAGGCACGCACCTCTCTCTTTGTGCATGGCACAGTCATTTGGGCAATCGCTTGAATATGCTCTGGGGTCAATCGTCTTCCCTCCTTCGACAAGAGATGACCTAAGTAGGTCACTTCTTGGCGGCAATACTGCAACTTCGAAGGTGACACTTTATGCTGAAGGTCAGATAAGTGTTGCAACAAAGAAAGAGTAACTTCTTTACAAATCACTTCATCATCAGCAGCAACCAACAGATCATCAACATACTGGATAAGATGAGGAGCAAGCTTAAACCGGAAACTGCGGCCTCCTAAAGAGAAGCCAAAAATATCCCTACTTTCCTCAGCAATCGGAATACTGAAGAAAGCGTTCTTCAGATCAATAACCGAAAACCAAGCAGCTGAAGCAGGGATCATAGTTAATAAAGCAGTAATTTCCGGGACAACAGGAAACTGGCACAACAATCTTAGTACGCTTAAGGACAGGCAGAACAGGACTGTTACACACATTACCTCTCGTTTCTTCATCCACACCTTTCTCAACCAAATCCTAGATAATCGCTAAAAGAGCTCTTTCGCCATCACTGGAAATTTTGTACTGAGGAATGTGAGGTAATTTAGCATTCGACTTAAGGGTAACAACGTAGGGTGGAATCTGCAAGAGACCAACATCATTAGGACCTGTAGCCCAAAGTGTATCAGGGAGAGAACGCAGTTCCAGTGGAAGGCGATCCTTAGACAGATACATCGGGGAAATCACTTTCTTACCCACCGTAAGATGTACTCCTGAAGGAGAACAATGTAATGTCGCATGCAATCTTTTCAACAAGTCCAAACCCAACAGATTCTCGCCACAGCCAGTCGTTGGAATAAGGGGAGCCTCCAATTCACAGGGACCAATAGAAGGGGGCAAAGGACAAGAAACCGGGTTACAAACTGGGGCGCCAGAAAATCCTACTGAAATATTGGTCAAGCCAGACAAAGGTGCACCAGGGAGTTTAGAGTGCATGATAGAACTCTTTGCTGCACCAGTATCCAAAAGAAAAGGTTCTGCCACACCTGATGTAATCACTTCAACATAAGGTCCACTCTGGCCTACTGGAACTGACACTACACCCTCCCTTTGTCCATGGCTGTCCTAACTATCATTAAAACCAGCACTCTCACTTCCAACATAATAATCATCAGTGTAGTACTGAGCGGACTGGACGGTCGGAACATTCTGTTGGTCAAAATAATTAATAGAATTCTGATGGTAAAAGGAACGTTCATTCTGGGGAAACGTACCACGTCCCCTACCCCTAGGTACTTGTTGGAAACCACCACAACCTCTCAGACCAGACATACCATTCGCACACTGTAGCAAGATCGGGCAACTATTGAAGTGACCTTCTTCTTTACAATAAGCGCACTGATTAGGGCCTAGCGGGAGTCGCGAAGCAAAAGACTCAGACTTCTGCAACAGTTTCTGAAACTGTGGGGGTTGCTGAAACTGGGAAGGTTGCTGAAACTGACGCCGATTAGGGGAGGCGGATAAGCCTGCTGCAGAAGAACTTTAATTTTTAATTCTCTAGTCTTCTTCTTTACTTTATCCTTCTCATCTTTATCTTTATTCTTATAGTATTGTGCAGTAGCCAATATCTGGGCCTGTTGGACAGGCCACATGAAGGGCTTGCTCCCTCCCCGCATGACAGGGCCCGAGCACCGGCCCTCCAGGTGTTACACACAGAAGCAACCCGCACCCCGTCCCCTACGGGACTCCTGCCCCCGGACATCTCTGTATCATTGGGCCGAGCCACTGTCAGCTCCATCGCCCGGCCCGGCTGCCATCTTGGACACTGCACCACGAGGCCGCGTGGCCTCAACTCGACCCTAACCCTGGGCCTGGCCAGGACCCGACATCCCGGCACCACCATCCACCCCGGAGGTGAACGGACCACTTGGCAGGTCAATGGGAGAAAGAAGTGTCGATGGCTCTCCCCCGCCAGGTGCCGATCGCCCCCAGCTCCCCCGGGCGCTGGCTCCACCCCCCTGCTGGGTGTCTGGACTCCCTCATCCCGGACCTCCCGACCTCCAAGTGCGAGGGTCCGGACATCAAAGGGCGCCAGACCTATAACTGGGGCAGCTCCAGAGCAGGAAGGCAGTTGTATCCTGGAGTCGAGAGACACCGTGAAGAACTCATCCTTGACGGACTGCTGGTGCTGCCGCAGCCCTGCCTTGTGAACTATCGTCCTGCCTGCTGGCGCTGCCGCAACCTTCTGCATCCTTCAACCTCGTCGGGACCTGCTGGCGCTGCCGCGGACCGTTGTAACTACCACCTTCATCGGAACCTGCTGGCGCTGCCGCGGACCGTCGCTACCTACGATCATCTCGGGACCTCCGGGCGCTGCCGCGGCCCGTGCTCCTAGAACGCCGAGCTCGAGGATTGTGAGCTACCCATCATATCAACGCATCTACCAGATTGGTAACAAGACTGTCCCGCTACCCCCTTTCCCATCCAAGAGACTAGAATCGAGGGGACTCCTGAGTCCTGACCTCCTTGTACCATTCTACCGTACCTAAAGATTGCTTATAAAGAACGTTAAACCTTATCTTTGTGTGGTGTACATCTGTGGGGGGGAAGTTACTCGTCTGTACGATCGCTGGAGACGGCTCTCCCCGGAGACCTCTCCCCTTGTCCTCGGCCGACCCTCCAGGTCCGTCTAACATTGGTGGCCAGCGGCGCGATCCGAATCAACGCGTACGTACAGAGAGTGACTCACCCCACGACTAAACCACAATGACAACCAGAGAGAGCGCAGAAAAATTCCAGATGGACAAATTGGAAGAGTACAACCATCGTGAGTTGAAACAATTTTGCATCGAACTAGGCATTGCTACCACCGGTCTGAGCACTAAAGACGATTTCAAGCACGCCATTGAGTCTTGGGCAGAAACCGGGGCCGTCAGACCCCCGGACCAAAACATTGCAGCATCAGAGGAACACCACTGCTCCCGAAGAGCGAAGAACGGGTCTCTCGCAGGAAGAGAATCAAGAGAGAGAAAGAAGCAGACTACATGAGTCAGAAATGGCACGGCTCAAAATGGACGGTGAACTAAAACTAGCCGAACAAAAACTGAACCTAGAACATCTGCGGCTCCGAGAAGAGCGGGAAGAAAAACAGAGACAAAGAACTCGAAGAAAAGAGACTAGCGTACGAACACGAGCACAAACTGGCAGAGTTAGACCTACGGAAGCAAAACAAAGACCTGGGGGTGCCCGAGCAACCGCGCACCCCAGGAGCTACAGAACCAAAGGGCCACATCCCCAAGGATGTCATCCGAGAGTATTTCCGAAACGACGACATACAACCGTGGTTCAAGGCCTACGAGATCGCCATGACCTCCCACCGGATCGATCGAAGTGACTGGGGAGCCGGTCTATGGGGGAGGTTCGTCAATGAAGGCCGCGATGCCCTGTTACAGCTCCCAGACCATCTAATGACGTCCTATGACCACATGAAGGCTGCCCTCCTCACTTGATATGGGCTTACACCCGAAATGTACCGCCAGAGGTTCCGAGACTGCACCCGAATCCCGGGTACAACGTGGGTGGAATATGTGAACTATTTCAGCCGAGCCTTCGAGGGTTGGATCAAGGGGAGCCACGTAACGACCTACGAGCAGCTTTTTAATCTCATTGTGTGGGAGCACCTCTCCAACAACTGCTTCGTCGAGCTCAGGCAGCACCTCCTCGACAGTAAATTGACTGATCCACGGCAGCTCGCCGCCGAGGCTGACCGATGGGAGAGCACCCGAGTAGGCCGGAGTGGGCCGAACGAACAGAACAGGAACAACCAAGGTCAGCACCGTCCCCGAGGAGGAGGAGGAGGCCAGGGACGGGGAAGAGACACCGTCCCGGCCGCTCCCGCTACCAGCACCCCGCCCCCTGGCCAGCCGGGGCAACCCCCCGATGCGCCCGGGGTTCCGAGCCAATGTCACTTGTCACCGATGCCAGCGAGTCGGCCACTACGCCAATGATCCGAATTGCCCAAAGAACCAGACCCCGGGGACCCGCCAGGTAGCTGCCGTCGCCCTGGGAGAAGAGCAAATCTCCGAAGAACAGGAAGAATACGAACAAAAACAACAAGAGTGGGAACCGGCCGCCATGGTTCTAGCGTGCCTAGGGGGAAGAGACATGATCCCGCGGGCTCCCCTACCCGCCAACACCAGAAAATACAGTCAGTGGGTGAACATTAATGGGCGCAGGGCTGAAGCCCTACGTGACACGGGGGCCAGTGTGACGGCCGTCCGCTGTCACCTGGTGACCCCAGAACAGATCCTGCCGAACATTCTCTGCCCCGTCCGTTCAGCCGACAATTCTGAGAGTCTGTGTCTGATGGCCTGCGTCCCCTTCGAATGGGGAGGAGTCTCCGGCATGTTGAAGGTGACGGTCCGAGATGATGCCCCCGTGGACTGTCTCCTGGGGAATGATCTCGAGAGTTCCCCGTGGGCCGCCGTGGAAAGAAGAGAGCACCTGGGGATGTTGGGCCTCCCGGACTGGGCGTGCGTAAACACCCGTCCATGGCCGCCCGTGCCATCCCCCGACCTGAAGAACCAGAATGGCCAGCACCTCCTCCCCCGATCGCTCCAGTGGAGGACACCGACCATGCCGACCCCCCCAGAGCAAACCCCAGAAAGGCTTGTTCAGCTCCAGGACCTTCCCGACCTGGATCAGTGGCGTCAAGAGGGGGGGCCCACCCAGGAACAGTTCCGTCAAGAGCAGAAGACCTGTCCCTCCCTCGAGGGACTACGACAGCAAGCCCTCGCCCAGAGCGCGGGAGATACCGCCGGAACCCATTGGATCTATTGGGACAACGACCTGTTGTATAGTGAACAGAGAATCGCGGAGTTAGGGGCCAGTCGAGTGTTGGTGGTGCCCCTCCGTTTTAGAGACTTCCTGTTGAATTTGGCCCCCCTGAAGACCCCTCCAGACGTCTTCAAGTACCTCCTGACCCTACGCAATCAGACCAGACGATTCAGAGAAATAGCAAAAGCGAATCTTGAGGCCAGTCAGGAGGACATGAAGAAATGGTACGATCAAAATGCCTCCTCCATCGAATTCGAACCTGGCCAACAAGTATGGGTGATGTCCCCCACCGAACCTTGTGCCTTGCAGGACAAGTGGACGGGGCCCTTCAAGGTAGTCGAGCGCAAGAGCCCCGTCACCTATCTCATCGATATGGAATCTCCCCGGAACCCCCTCCGGGTCCTCAACGGCAACAGACTCAAACCCCACTTTGTGCGCTCGGAGCTCAGCCTACTGATGGCTACAGACAGTGGAGCGGAAGAAGACTCCGAGCCCCTCCTTGACCTCCTAAGGACCCGTGAGAAAGATGGTTCAGTGGACGGGGTCCGACTCTCAGATGCCCTCACCCCGGAACAGCGCCAAGTTTGCAGGGGCCTCCTGCTGCAATTTGCGACCCTGTTTTCCCTCACCCCAGGGGTCACCCCCTGGTGCTTGCACGACGTGGACACTGGGGACAGTCCCCCTATCAGACATCGGGCGTACCGCGTACCAGATCGGGTACGTGCCTGCATCCAAGAAGGAGTGTCAAAAATGCTCACGCTCGGGGTCATCGAGCCCTCGGACAGCCCCTGGGCCAGCCCGGTCGTACTGGTCCCCAAAGCTGCTGCCCCAGGCACCACTCCTGAGCTCCGATTCTGCGTCGACTATCGGGGTCTGAACGCTGTCACCAGAACCGACGCTCATCCTATCCCCCGAGCAGATGAACTGATCGACCGCATGGGGGCTGCCTGCTACCTCAGCATCTTCGACCTGACAGCGGGCTACTGGCAGATCGGCCTCACCCCCCGGGCTCAAGAACGATCCGCTTTCTCCACCCCCGATGGCCACTACCACTTCAAAGTCATGCCATTCGGCATGAAGAACGCTCCAGCTACTTTTCAGCGACTGGTGAACCAGGTATTGGCGGGACTCGAAGAGTTCAGCGCCGCCTACCTGGACGATATCGCTGTGTACAGCCGCCACTGGTCAGACCACCTCCGCCACCTCCGAGAGGTCCTGCAGGCCCTCCAACAGGCCGGCCTCACAATCAAGGCCAGCAAGTGCCAAATTGGTCAGGGGTCCGTGACCTATCTCGGACACCAAGTGGGAAGTGGTCTGGTGGCCCCTCTTCAACTCAAGATCGCTGCCATCCAGTCCTGGCAGCCTCCAGTCACGCAAACCGAGGTCCGAGCCTTCTTGGGGCTCACCGGGTACTACCGGCGGTTTGTGAAGGACTATGGCAGCATTGTGGGGCCCCTCACAGAACTCTCATCCAAAAACCACCCGAAGAAGGTCAACTGGACTCCAGACTGTCAAGCGGCCTTCGAGAAGCTGAAGGCCGCCATGTGCACTGCCCCTGTGCTCCAGGCCCCCGACTACAGCCGGGAATTCATCGTACAAACTGATGCCTCCGACCATGGCATCGGGGCTGTCCTCTCCCAGTTGAACCCCGAGGGACTTGACCAACTGGTGGCCTTCATCAGCAGACGCCTACTGGCCCGAGAACAGCGCTGGAGCACCATCGAGAGGGAGGCATTCGCAGTAGTGTGGGCCCTCAAGAAGCTCCGGCCCTATCTCTTCGGTACCCACTTCCGGGTGCAAACAGATCATCGGCCCCTGCAGTGGCTAATGCAGATGCGGGGGGAAAATCCCAAACTATTGCGTTGGTCCATCTCCCTGCAGGGGATGGACTTCACTGTGGAGCACCGACCTGGCCAAGACCACGCCAACGCGGATGGCCTGTCACGCTTTTTCCGCCTCAACGAGGAGAGTCCCCAAGAGGATGGGTGACTCTCCCCACCTTCAGCTGGGGGGGACGCATGTTGGACAGGCCACATGAAGGGCTTGCTCCCTCCCCGCATGACAGGGCCCGAGCACCGGCCCTCCAGGTGTTACCCACAGAAGCAACCCGCACCCCGTCCCCTACGGGACTCCTGCCCCCGGACATCTCTGTATCATTGGGCCGAGCCACTGTCAGCTCCATCGCCCGGCCCGACTGCCATCTTGGACACTGCACCACGAGGCCGCGTGGCCTCAACTCGACCCTAACCCTGGGCCTGGCCAGGCCCCGACATCCCGGCACCACCATCCACCCAGGAGGTGAACGGACCACTTGGCAGGTCAATGGGAGAAAGAAGTGTCGATGGCTCTCCCCCGCCAGGTGCCGATCGCCCCCAGCTCCCCCGGGCGCTGGCTCCACCCCCCTGCTGGGTGTCTGGACTCCCTCATCCCGGACCTCCCGACCTCCAAGTGCGAGGGTCCGGACATCAAAGGGCGCCAGACCTATAACTGGGGCAGCTCCAGAGCAGGAAGGCAGTTGTATCCTGGAGTCGAGACACCGTGAAGAACTCATCCTTGACGGACTGCTGGCGCTGCCGCAGCCCTGCCTTGTGAACTATCGTCCTGCCTGCTGGCGCTGCCGCAACCTTCTGCATCCTTCAACCTCGTCGGGACCTGCTGGCGCTGCCGCGGACCGTTGTAACTACCACCTTCATCGGAACCTGCTGGCGCTTCCGCGGACCGTCGCTACCTACGATCATCTCGGGACCTGCCGGCGCTGCCGCGGCCCGTCCTCCTAGAACGCCTAGCTCGAGGATTGTGAGCTACCCATCATATCAACGCATCTACCAGATTGGTAACAAGACTGTCCCGCTACCCCTTTTCCCATCCAAGAGACTAGAATCGAGGGGACTCCTGAGTCCTGACCTCCTTGTACCATTCTACCGTACCTAAAGATTGCTTATAAAGAACGTTAAACCTTCTCTTTGTGTGGTGTACATCTGTGGGGGGGAAGTTACTCGTCTGTACGATCGCTGGAGACGGCTCTCCCCGGAGACCTCTCCCCTTGTCCTCGGCCGACCCTCCAGGTCCGTCTAACAGGGCCGAAGAAGAAACAGTCCATGAACTCTCAGAGTCCTTTAACTTATTAGAAAGTTCAAGAAGTAAATTAAAAACAAACTTGTCTACAAACAACCTCTGACCACCTTCTGTACTCATGTCCTGACCACTATGATCAATAAATGTTTCCTCAAACCTAGTGAAAAAAATCAGACACACTCTCGTCTTTCTTTTGTTTGCATGCTGCTAACTTGTCCCAATTCACCGCAGAGGAGGCATCATAGTTTTCATTAAATTAATAATCCTACCAGGTAGTTCTGCAACTAAGGGTTCAGGTTTGGCACCTCTACCTGCCGACCATCTGCAGCAGTAATATTAACCCACGTATCTCCTAACTCTGGCGCGTGATCCTCGTGACGGAACTTCGCCCGCAAGGGTTGAGGAACTACATTACCCATCAACCTATCTATGTCAGCTAAATTAATAACACACGCATCAACTGTCTGAGCAACTCCTTGTAATAACCAGCAGGATTTTTACGGGGTCAGACAAGGTCTGCTTAAGAGCCAGGACCTCAGCTCTCTTCCAAGGGACATGCACCCACACTCGCTGAAACTGAGCCGGTGCAGCCGCAATACCATGAGCGGCATCAGCCACAATTGCCTCTCTCCATACAGGGGGAACCTCTCTCATAGGATATTGCTTCACTTTTCTCCTAACAGAAGGGTCAGGTTCGAACAATGACTGAGGTGGAAGTCTAGACCTAAAAGTGAGTAGTGTCTCTACCGCTTCCTCAAAGCGAAACCCACTATCGTCCCTTTATCAAATTCAGACTGAACATTAAGCAATTCCAGTGGAATTGAACCCAACTCATTATCTTCCCACTCCTGACGAAGGAAGGTACACCTGACATCAAAAACGTACCTTTGTTTTGGTGCCTCCCACTGTAGGAAGATATCCATAAACACTTGTGGACTGTACTTGGAGGTATTCGAAACCCATCTACGAGCAAGGAAATCGAACTACCCGCTCTTCCGGACCAGGGAGCTGACTACTCTCTGCTTATGTTCAGAAACAGGGGTCATATTCAGTGACCCAAAGAAAGGAGACAAAAGACTAGTGACAGTCTCAGTCATTCGTTGCCGAGCAGAAGGAGAAGAAGTTGACATGAGGACAGGAGACAAAGTGTTTTGAGGCGACAGACGTAGGGACAGAAATATGAGAAGTCGAAGATAAAGGAGTGTAAGGCAAAGGAGTTTGAGGCAAGGCTGGTGGCAAGGCTGGCGGCCCTGGAGGGGGCTGCGCCGGGGGAGGAAGAACCACCTGTGAAGCAACGGGTGGCTGAACAACAACAGGGGGTTGAACTACACCAAGGGGTGCAACAACTGGAGGTAACGGAGGTGCAGTAGCACCCTGCACATAAGGGGGTGGTAATCTCAGTAAATGTGACATCAAAGGATCCTTTTCAGGGTCTTCAGTCACATTTGAAAGGGGGATGGCAGAGCCGGATAACATTCGTCAGTGGCCATGCAATGTTGTCTATCTGACACTTCAATCGCACAATCTTCTTTATCTTCCTTAAACTGCCTAGCAGCTTGCATTACCAATATATTCCTTTCCTTCCTATCTCTCTTAGCTTGCTTAATTTCTCGCTGTTTGGCTTCCTTACGCCAAAGGCGGAAAGAGTCAAACCTCGCCGGCCGGGCTTTCTTCTTAAATAGCGCAACTTCTAGGTTATCTAAAACCTCTGATTCGAAACTACCATGTTGGGGCCATCGTAAAACACCATCTTTCCTTGTATAATGGACCCATACTTCATTAAAGGTAATGGGACCTACACCATGCTTTGAATAGAGCTCATAAGTTGGAGTTCCAACCGGAGGTATCGGACACGAGTCCTCCAATCGGGAATCCCTATTTCAACTACAACAAAACCATTTCCTAAATTTGCTAAAACCAGGCATCTTTTAGCTCACTAGTCTTGCTTCAAACTTCAAGGGGTTATCAAAAATGATACACTCGTAAATATACGAACCCCTCGGCTTCGACTATTGCAATGGCCGAATCAAAACCAAGAAACAAAACAAAGTCGTGGGAGCGACCCACTTATAATTAACCAAAATGTCTGTCACGCCACCAGACGACCGTCTAACGTCTCGCCTTACAAATCATCACAAGAGGGTCCAAGACAGGGCGACAGTCAGGGCAGCAGTCCTTCACAGCGGTCCGAAAGGGGAAGCCTCGCAGAAAAGACCTTCGGTCCACGTCGACATGCAGGGGTCGATGAAGTGGCGGCCGTCCTCCAGAATTTCCCCACGGGGCTCCTCACAATCTTCGGGCTTGGACCAGTACCGCTGAAGTGGCCCCACGTTGGGCGCCAGTTGAAGAAACGGGATTTAACCCAGCAGCGTCAGGGCCACGCCTAAGATCTTCGAGTTCACCTGTCTTGGTATACAGAGACACGGAATACTTCTGGATGGCATCAGAGACCAAGTTTATTAGCTGCAGAGATCCTAGAAATACATCACGGTGTAAATTCTCAGGAGACTGCTCATTTAACTAAGGCGAGACGTCTCCTTTTATACCCAATATTCACATTATAAATGTACACCCACTGCACAAAATTCTAGCCAATAAGGTACATTTTCAAACAAAGTATCATATAACAAAAACTCAATTTACAGTATCCCAACCCAAAAGTTAATTAGGAATGTCCCAAATTCAATCTCCACAAGCCGGACAAACCTATAATTGAAAGAATAACCCATGTAATGAAGAAACATAAAAAAGAAACAGTAACAGATGCTGAACAAGATAAGGCATGTACAAGGAAACTAAAAGTTAACGATGTCCTGAACATTGATTGGCAATCTCAGACAAAGATCGATCAGGGAAATTGGCTTTGCGATGTCAGTTTCAGGTGAAGAGGTCAGTTTCTTACAGTTCATTTCAGAGTCAAAAAGAAACCTAGTTAATGTATACATGAACTAAGAAGGCCAGGCCACTTTTTTCGCCAGGCTACCTTCACAGGTCTACGTGAGGGCAACACAAAATGGTGGCACAGAACAAAATGGAGTCAGACTCGAGAATTACAAAACCTCTGGGGATCTGGACTATGCATTCCTCTAGAAAAGGTCATGGCACTTGAAGGCCTAACAAGATGGATGGGAGTTGTCCGAGCAAGTGCATAGGTGGGACCAGTTTACTGCTTAATCCTCGGGATACACTTTCCCACTATGAACAGCATGATACCCAAGTAAAGATTCTAAAGTAGTGGCTGAATTCAAGTTAGTACTTCAGTTTTCTCGGTTTACATTGTTCTTCTCAGTCTCAATTCCCGTGACCAAATCCATTTTTACTGTAGTGGGATATGCAGATCTGTAGTGAGCTATAAAGAGCTAGACTTTTTTTTGTACATGGATAATCTGTTCTTTCAAGGTCAGCCGCAATTCACACCAGTAACCAGTAGCCACCAGCATTGCATAGTGGGTAATCGCAGCAGCTGTGCAGCTCTCTAAAGGAGCTAGCCTATGGTTCCTAGCAAGTTGCACACGAAGTACATTGGGGAAAGTTTAGCGATCTGTTGGAGATACTTGAAGTCATCCCCTTCAACTGTATTGCATAACTTTTACAGAAGGAAATGACCATCTCTTTGGTGTCCTGTGGCCGATAAGGGCATTCAACTCAATGTCTGTGTAAAGTATCATATTGTTATTTCATTGGCAGTATTACGATCTGAATGATCCTATTTTGCTGTCTGGGGTATTGCTATTGGCTCTCACTGGCAGTGTGCAGTACATTACAGTATGCTAAACATAATCATTTGCACTAAAGCAGCCAAACTTCTCTATTGTACGAGGGCAGCGCTTTGGATAAGCAATTCGGATGGTAATGTGTTGCCCTGGCAACAGCTTTTGTTAGGGGCTCAAAGGATAACTGCACCTGGATTCTGGACTTTCATGGTAGGAATACAGGCTTTGCTCAGAGACTAAGGCCACGCATATGGAAAGGGGCCTGTTAGGTTGTTTCTGTAAGAAAGGCTTTTAATTTATTGTCAGTTAAGCACATCCATTGGCCTTGCAATTGCTACTAAACTGTGTTGTGGCACTTTGTTCTCTCAGCCTCAAGGTAGACCAGAATCGGGAGTATTACTGGCCTACATGTCACAGTGCAAGTTGTGATTCTGAACCAACTGGACAGCGCAAACATATAGGTTTAAAACAAAAAGAACTAACAGAAGGGCCGAATGCTGTGGTACGATGCATCCCCCATTCGCTCTCACATATTTATTGCCTCCCTGACTAACTATCTGCCCATAGCATCCAGGAAAACAATGAATGGTTCATTTCCAAAGGGCCCCATGAAAAAGTGAGGATTTGATTAAGTGACAATGGATGTTGGGGAAAGTATGATGGTTGCGTAGCCTATTCGTGGGGTTGGGGGGACCACAGGGCAGATAGTGTCTCGGGGGCCCCAACACTGGTGGCTGATGTTGTTAGACACTGATATCCTGGGGTCTGTCCTACAGTGGCTCTGCAAACTGGGCAAAGTTCACCCTTACTACACTTGACTAATGGAGTAGTGTTGGCGAGCAGTCAAGGTCTTCCCTGGGGGCTAGTGTTGGGATCAAGAGCTCAGAACTCATCAGACAAAATAGTGCATCATAGCGTCCAGTGCTTATCTTTTAGTTCTAATAAAGAACTTTAATTGCACAGATAAACAAAATATTATACAGTGCAATTGGGGTCCTAAGTTGCACTATTGACATCCTGTTTGTTTGCTTTATTGAGATGCTACACCACTTCAGGTACCCTCCTACCACTATCAAGAGATTCTATGCGTGTACTAGGCACAGGTGCACTTCACTCAAAAATACCCCAGTGTTTAGATGTGCACAACAGTTCAGTTTATTTTTACCAATTCAAGTTAACAGTGTAAAAGTTTCAAGTTTTTTTGGGCAGAATTTTTCGGCTTTCTCAGCCTCTTGTTTCAAACACACATACCTTCATATCTGTACATGAGCTCTGGCAATGCAGGAAGGGAGTGTTCAATGGTCCCACTCCTTCTGCTCTTGTACTGCTGGGTCATGGTGGTGAGCTCACTCTGAACTTGACCGCCAGGTGGGATCAGTACAGCAGGCTGACATGATGGCACTAGTCTTTGGCATCAGGCTGGTCATTAGTGGGTAGGTGGTTGTCTTCAGCAGTTGCAGCCTTCTGGGTGATCAGGTATTCTGTATCCACGGCAACGAGGAACCTCAGACTCTGACATTAGAAGCGGCAGCACCAGTCTCTCGAGCACCAGGGGCAAGATAGGGCTCTACAAAATGTTATTCTCATGACATCGCTCACAAGTGAGACTTGACACCAGTGGCACCAGGCGAAATCTGTGATGTTGGGAGCAGTGGCGGCTGGTAGGGAATGGGGGTAGCGGCGCAGGGAGGGACGCAGACCAAGAGGGGGTTGACCATATATTTTGTTTAAATGCACTTACCTTTTCTGCCTGCTGTATTTCTCCTCCACTTCTCTGCTCTTCCTGACTCCAGCCCGGAAGAAGCTGCAGGAAGCACCCAGCACCCAGCACACAGCACACAGGCTACCCTGAGCCAATCACAATGCTGCAATCCAGCATTGTTTGGTCTGAGCGCCGATCCACGGGACAGGGAGCCTGTGCATATAGGGAATATGTAAAGTGCGCATGACTGCTTGGCTAGCCAAAAAACGGCCGGCCAAGCAGTCGTGTGCACTTAGTGTGCATAGCCCACTCTCCACCCTGAGCCACCAGCCCCACCCACTCAAACCCAGACCTGCAGCAACCAAAAATAAAATATTGGTAATAACGTTAATTTTAGATTTCCCTCTTCCACTGCTATAAAAGCAGTGTGGTGGTGTTACTCCACCTTAGTGGAGGAGCTGCCACTGGTTGGGAGTTTGGAGAAGTAAGCACGCTACATCACATACTGTGGTCCTGCACCTCCTTCAAACCCTTTAGGTGAGAGAAATGCTAGTGATGAATGAGGAAACGTGATAGAGAATAGTGTCCATAAGTTGTCCCTTTAGCGATTCCCCATCTCTCATTTACACTTCAGAGAGAGCAAAATCCTACTCGCGCTACACTACTTCACAGTATACCGCCTAAGTGAGAGCAGTCTCTGAGTGATGAGTTGACCATTTTAGACCAGCTACTGCCAAGATAACTATAGGTGTAAGTTTGCACTTAATAAATTGCAAAAAATAAAATACATTGCACGAGCTATTAGTGAAAAAACATTCTATACTTGAATATTGTGGTTCCTCATTTCCCCCCTCAATAGACATATGGTTGCAGAAACTGTGGTGGGCACCGTGGGTATGGAAAAAACCTCAAAGCAGCACAGTGATGAGAGAAGGAGTTTAGAAAACCCAGTGCCACCCTCCTGGAACTACCAAGGCAAGGCGTTCAGAGAACAGCACTATCCCAAAATGCTACTCATTCTGAACAATTCTAGTCTAGAGCACTGCTACCCCACAAAGAAAGATGTCTCCTTTTAGTTAAATTGAAAAGGTTGATTAGGTTTTCACTGTCATACAAGTAGTGCATGGAAGAAAGTAGCTTCATTTTATTTGAGATTTCATATAGCGGGAACATGACCCGTTAGGGTATCGGAGCGCTTTACAGGGATAAACAAGTTGCTACAGTATAGGCATAGGCAAAATACAAGGATGGGGTTAGGGAATGGACTATAGTAGGACCAAAGTCAGAGCTATATACAAGCCAGCAGTAAAACAAGGGGAACAATTGATACATGGAGAGGGCCAAGCAATACAGAAGAGGTTGTGCACAGAAACATAGGTCATGAAAAGGCGGAATGCACAATAAATGAGTTATTGGAGGGATTTGCTCATTAGGAAGGTTTACGCTTCCTTTTTGAAGCGTGACAAACAAGGAATTAAGCTTAACAATACCCTCACAGAGAATCCAGAAGGTGGGCCTAAGCTGGAGAGGGTGGGGGATGCATTGATTGGTGGTATTGGATGTGTTACATTCGTCTTCTAATTGCTATTGATGAAAATTTTAAGAGGCATTGAAACTTAAATCACGTTTAAATGTTTGAATGAATCGTGTTAGCTATCAAGGTTTGAACTATTCAGCTATCAATGGCTGTTTATGACACCCCATGCCTGTAAGTATTTGCTTCAACAGATTGGTCCCGACTCTTCCTTGTCTTCTGTTGGGCTATACAGAAAGGGACACTTTTAGCCAGCTGTATAAGATGCATAAGGAAATGTATTGCCCAATGTCCTAGCACATCTGAAGGCTGCACCCCCAGTTGAGAAAGTTTTGAAAAAGTTAAATCCCTACAAAGCCTTTATTTCAGCCACTGCAGCAATTATGGACAGTAAGTACATTAGTGCAAAAACCGGTGCGTTCTTTGTGATCTGAATCAGGTTGTTTCCTTTCAATCATCTGCGTGAGAACGTAACCAATACATTTCGAAAGTTTTCATGTGCCCTCCTTTCAGCACTCTGACCGTGGTCATCAATTCTCTTTCTGATATATTTTTTTTGACAAAAAACTTTACAGTTTCGTTAGTTAGGAATTTTGTCGGCTCTCCGCTCTTGAATCATCTTAGGCTGCTTCTGAAGCTTGAAAAGTCATCAAATTTGCACCATTCTGAAAAGACTTATCACAGTGTATCAGTAATTACCTGCCTACCAGTTCCATACCATACCTTTCTACTCTGACAGATTCTTGTGTACTATGCCTGACCTTCACTGTGGCGAAGGACAGGCCCTTCCTGCTACCAAGATATAATGGGATATTATGTAATATTTAATGTTATAGTTTTAAAAAGTAGATTGAGCAGTGTCCATTAGACTTCCAAAGAGTTCACTTCCATTTTCTGCGTGCCGTTTAGATGTCTCTTTCAAAAATGCCTGCACTGCATTACATACCCATTAAATGTGGTAGTAAGGCTTCCTATCTCCACATTCCCTTAGTATGTTGTGTATCGTACAACCCTAGATACATTGTTGATAATGTGACCATTGGAGTTTTGACACAGATGTGGTATCTTGAACACTCACGATAAATAAAAAATGCAGGCATTTCCATATTTATAACGGTATACCACATTTTTTTCTGACAATTTTCCCATTGCACTTTAGTCGTCCCGTATTGTTATGGTTGCATATAGTCCTAAATCGAACCACCTTTTTTGTTGGATGTATTTGGTATCATTTAAAATGGGGTAAACCTTTGTTTCTGTACTTTGAAGGGTGTTAAGCATTGCCTTCACTTGCAGGCATGGTCCACAATCAATAAAACGAAAACAGAAATTGGGTTGTAGAAACAATTTTTCAAAGTAAAATTACACTTTTTTTTCCTTTTTTTTGTATTTTGTCCTCTTTCAACCTTAATGTCCAGCTACGTTCACACTGATGCATGTCTGATACATTAGGAAGTGGTAGAGTGCCAAACTGACAGTGCCACGTTCGTTTTTCTATGACCATAGCACTATAATTTGGAAGCAGATACTTGATCGTTATAGGCTGTAGGTGTACCTGACCCTTGGATGACTTTCTACAAGTGACAAAAGTCTCCTCTGATTAATTTAGCCTAGTTTGTCTGGTTGGCCATCATCTAGACCTGCTGTGGTTTAGGGTTAAGTACTTTGTGAACATCGTAACCTACTCAAACTCTTTTACCATACGTTGAGCTGTTTGCCAGTATGCGCTGATGTAAAGCAGAACACCCTAAAGAGAAGTAATAACGTGGGCAATTCGTTTAGTTGAATTTATCCTTCCTGGCCTTGTCAATGTAATAGACTGACACCTATGTATGTGTGTTTTTAACTATTTCATCAAAGACAGGTATTTTAGGTTGTGAAATAATTGATCTAAATCTTTGTAATCGTGTTTGACGATCTTTTCATTTGATAATCCTTTCTTCTCTGAACTTTAGTTTCTGAAGTATTCATGACATGTGCTGTGGTTCTGTGAGCTGTTAGGAGCATTGGTCTTAGTCTGTCGGATGTCGGGACGAGTCTATGCTCGGTCTGCCTGGGCAAGTTGTCTCTCTTCTGGCAGGGGTTGCCTTAGGCATGTGCAAGCTGTGCACCTGCACAGGGCCACCAAATCGCAGGGGCCACCACACCAATATATATCCTTAATATAATAATCCTCTGAGGATGGATACATATTTGGTGGTGGCCCCTGGCAGGGATTTGGTGGCCTCTGGCTCTGTTCCACTTCCAAACACCCTGACCCCTCCTCTTCACTGGCCTCCGCGCTCTGCCCCGCCCGGACCCCCTCTTCCGGGTCCCCCTAACTACGCTCCCTGCCCAGGGCCACTATGAGCCTAGAGCCGCCCCTGCTTCTGGGGAGTCTTGGTCTGGACAGTTTGGATTGCAAAGGGTCTGATTCTTGTTTGCTGCACATCAACAGGAAATACCCACGGGCTGTTATTGTTTGGAGCCCTACTTTGGCTTTATGAAAGCATTTCTTCTGTCTTTTTTGTTGTGCTGGCAGTAGCCGGGTATTTGAATATTGGAGCCAAAGAACTATGACCGCGGGAAAATGTGTAATGTAATTCTGCTTGCTTGTTGACATATGTGATGATTCCCATCAGTCAAGATGATTCTTAATTGCATCAGTACACTTGATGAAACTTCCTTTTTGTGTTTCTGAGATAAACGTTTCATTGTGCTCTGATTCAAGACTGATTGTTCAGTTATATCTTCTTTGATTCAAGCTTGGTACTCAGAATATTTTTATCATTTAACATGACTGTTATCTAAAAGCATAATTATGTTGGCTCAAATTTAGATTGTAAATTTAATAGCTTGGACACTCTAGTGTACCCGTTTCAATAAGATATGTGTTGTAAAATGTCCATATTATGACAATGTTGACCATTTGGACTGGAGGAGTCCAATTACAGATTACATTGTGCATATGATTTGAATACACACCATATATGTTTGAGGGCTCTGTTGTTTCCTCTGGTGTGTATCGATATTGGACTACTTTCCGTATGGATTGCCATGGACTATTGAATACTGCAGCCATATATATTTAAAAAGTGATTGCATGTGGAAGAGAAAATCCTTTTTCATAATATATATGCTGTGGTTTTTATTTATGTATTTAAATGTTTGTTTGCCCGATAAACAATATTGGATACCTGGAATTGGAGATTTTAGAATTAAACCAATGGAGGTTGGTGGGGACAATGATACTCCGTAATGGAGATTATTTAATGTGTTCTCTAAAATAAAAAGGTTTTCTGAATTACTTCCTTACACATTATTTTGTTTATACAAATGTTGTCTATACAGCAGAACCATGCTCCTATCTTGTCAGGAAAGCATGGGATATGAAATACTTCTTTCTTAAACTTCTCAATGTTGAAATTTGCATAGCTTGGTTCGACATTTGGCCCTATAAAAGTTCCTTGTCATTATGCAATAGAAGCAGTTTGGAACAAAAACTCTGTCCTACAATATTTTCCTCTTTCAGGAATTGTAAAGACAATTTATAGGCATATAAAGACTAATGGTGTAATATGGCCCAATACTATCATCTAGGGGTTCTAGTGACATCCTAAGCCACAAGGCTGAGTGGTTTGTGAACGTCATCAGAACCCCAAGATTGCAGTATAGTGCTATAGTACATGTAATGTCCGTTATGCATTTTTAATGTTACATGTTTATATTGGAGTGGTTAGATGCACAGGAAAACCGCTTTTTTCCAGCCAACAATATGCACTGCTTAGAATTAGATTGTTTAGATTTTCGTCAGGATTCATAAATAAATTGTTGATAAAATCAATGATGGGTGCCAGTATATTTAAAGATTCTATGGCTACAATATTTACAGCCGTATTACCACATCATGTGCATATGTTGTTTCTAGCTCAAATGAATAAAATACTGCCAGAGTATGTGCTGCATAGTTTGTGTTCTTTGCCGCATAATTTAGTTAACCGTGGCATATAAATGTTCCACTACGCCCGTAATCCTAGTAGCCTAACAACAGGCGGAAGGACCTGACCCAGGAATCGCCATGCAGGGAAGAACCTAGGAACGGAGGCATTAGCCTGAACAGAAATGATTTTTATTGAAGAAATATATTTTTATATGGATAATGTACAAATTATGAAACTGGAACTTTGGATGTGACTTAAACCCATTTAGCCTTGAGAAAGCCCCGGCGCAAATCGCCAAGAGGGGGCGAAACACGTGTCGGCTGTCCTCGTCGTTTGAATAAAAATAAAGAAACTTTGCTGCAAACAGAACTGTCTCTGTCCCTCATATTACGAGCTGAAAGAAACGGATATTAATCCTGGCAAACTAAACCAATCCTATGTGGAGATCACACTTACAACTTCTCGAATCTGTAGCCTAACAACAGTAAAGTGATAAAGGTCTGCATAGTGATTCAGAAATGTCCCCTTTATGACGAGATCCGCATTTCATAGAAACCGTGAACTATTTTCCACATTTCACAGTTTCTTGTGAAAGTATGAGTCTTTATACCACTGCATTTTGGAAAGCATTCATCATGATTTATTTATTTGTTATGGTGTGAAAATATTTGTGGCCCAAGAACACATTATTTGGAACAAGCATCCTAATAAATACAGTTTCACAATTATTGCTACAGTATACTGCAACTGACCAGAGAAAACACTGTTTAAAGTCTCGCAGTATACATGTTGCAATGCCATGATGTTAGATTATATCCAAACTCCAATTCTAAATTAAAAGTAGATGTTCGAGGCATATGAGCTGCAGATCTCACACTGTGCATTAGATCACCACCTGTTGTTGGGCTCGGATGATTGCATGTTGTTGTCTTGGAAGAAGTCTTTGTAGTACGAGATAGGTGACTCATCCCTTGGAGGATAGTGCGCATGGGTATTGACTCCATCCTTACATTGTTTTTTTCCGCCACTGGGTTCGGATGCAACTTTTCCGCTCCGCTTCGAAACTACTTCTAAGTAGTTCAACGTGTCAGAAAACTTACTTCAAACTCTTCTAAACAACGTTCGACATCAAGAAACATTGACTACATCTCATAAGCTCGATTCCGGTCGTCGACTAGGGACGTTGGGCCTATCCGCGCCGTGAGGCCTACAGCTCATGGAAAGGATGCCGTTCAAGAAATGCCCCCAGTGTGGAGCAAAATTCCTGCACAGTAACCATCACAAGGTCTGTAACCTGTGCTGATCACCAGAACACGACAAGACCAGCTGTCTGGCCTGCGCATCGTTTCGATCCAAGAAGACTATTAGAAGTCTAAGGGCCCGTCGACAAATCATGCAGAGATCAGCTCCGGAACCAGAAGACATCTTCGAAGGTCCAGATGTACCTGAGGAAGATTCCGTAGATCTCAATTGTATCTGGGGCAGACGACTCCGATGACTCCATACCTTCGGGTCAACGCATGAATACTACTCCACCTGCACCAACCCCCAAATCAAAGGCAAAGGTCAACACTCCGCCTACGGGGCCCAGTCGCGACCGAAAAGCTACTCAGCTCAGCTCCGAAGAAAATACAAAAGCCTTCCGGTAGCTCAAGACCGAGCAAACCGCATGTGCCGATACCACCAGCTCCATCAGCACTGAAACAAAAGAAGTCCTGGCTCTGTAAATAACTCTGAAACCGTCGACTCGGAAAGTCAAATCCGCTCCGACTGTAAAAAAAAGACTGCTTCTGACGCTTCCACGCCGACGAAACCAGCTTCGGCTTCAAAGCCAAAATCTTTGGTGCCAAGTTCTACGCCAAAGGACACAACCACACTCAGAACCGAAAAAATCAGCACCGGAAGCCGCTCCTGAAGTAGAGGAGCTTTTTCACCCTGATCCTCGACAGAAAAAGATCTATATTAAGAAGAGGAGCTTTTTCACCCTGATCCTCGACAGAAAAAGATCTATATTTACCCAGACACAGGACATATGTCTACTGGGCCACACACAAAGAGGAAATTGAATACAGCACCTCCACATCCAGTGCCTGTAAAGAAGGACTCTGCTACATCACCAAGGCGCCCTTCTTCTCCTATACCTCAATCTAGCTCTCCTCTTCCTTCACCACCTCAAAATTCTCCAACTCATTTCTCACCAGAACATACACCTCCTCCTAATAATGACAATGATGATATTATAGGGGGAGGGGACGACCCAAATGACCATTTTAACTACCCAACAGATCCACCTGACTGTGAGTACCCAATCCCACCATATGTTCCACAAGATGTACCAGATAGTCCTGATCCATATGCATACCCATCCAAACCTTCACCTCCTGCAGATAATATTGGGTTTGGACACTTACTCAATAGAGCTACCATCCATCATGGGTCACAATGCACTCAGATGAGGCAGAAGAGGATTTTCTACTTGACCCTTTTGAGCAAGCCCAGAGGTCATTGCAAATTCTTCCTATGATCAAAGGAGTAATTAAGCACGCACCAGAAGTGTTTAAAGACCCTGTACGGGCTAGGATCATAAACCCCAGAATAGAAAAGAAATATAGGCCTGCTCCTGAGGATCCTGCATACTTTAAAGGATGGTTACCTTTAGACTCACTAGTAGTTTCCAACGCTAGAAAAAGATCAAACTCCCAAACATCAGGTGATGCACAACCTCCTGATAGAGTCCAAGGAGATAGACGCTTCAGGCAAGAGAATAGCTGCCCAGGTAGGTAACACATGGCGCATAGCTAATACACAAGCCCTCCTCGCAAGATACGACGGGGCTCATTATGATCAGCTAGAAACACTCCTACAGCATCTACCTGACCAATGCAAAGCACAGGCTAATGACCTTATACAAGAGGGTAAGCTAATTTATAATGCTTCCATCAAGTGTGCACTTGATGCAGCAGACACTGCGTCTGGAGCAATACATACTAGCGTCCTCCTCAGACAACATGCATGGCTACGCATCTCCGTATTTAAGCAAGAGGTGCAAACTACAATATTAAATCAACCATTTATTCAACAGCAGCTTTTTGGCCCAGCTGTAAACACAGCCCTAGAAAAAATGAAAAAAGATACGGAGACTGCTAAATCTATGGGAGCTTTGCAGTCCACACAAACAAGAGGCTCCTTTCGTCGCTCCTTTTATAGAGGAGGCTCCAAACCAGCTGGAGTAGACCATTCCGCTTCCTTTAAAAACAATACACAATCATCCTCCAATAGAGGATATTTTTGAGGCGGCTACAGAGACAATAACAAAGGGAGAGGTAATAACAATCAAACCTCTCCCATCACAAAGCAGTGACTTCCTTCCGCTCCCCCAACAGCATTCCACTCCTGTAGGGGGAGAATAGCACAGTTCAAACCTGTCTGGAATTCCATCACAGCAGACAAGTGGGTAAGACAGATTATCCAATATGGCTACTGCCTAGAACTCACAGCCACCCCTCCACATATACCACCCAGACAGCGTCCAATGTCTATAGAACGTCTTGCGCTGCTCAAACAAGAGGCTCTAGCATTGCTTCAGAAGGACGCAATAGAAATAGTTCCATTACAACACCAAGGGACAGGGGTTTACTCGCTGTATTTTCTAATACCCAAGAAGGACGGGACACTAAGACCAATTCTCAACCTCAGGCCCATCAATCTGTGTATACACTCAGATCATTTTCATATGATCACTTTACAACAAGTGCTTCCATTGTTACAAAAAGGCGATTTCCTTACTACACTAGATCTCAAGTACGCCTACTTCCACATTCCTATACATCCTTCTCACAGGAAGTATCTCAGGTTTGTGCTAGAAGGACAGCACTATCAGTTCAAGTCCTTCCATTTGGAGTCACAACCGCAACAAGAGTGTTTACAAAGTGCCTAGCAATAGTAGCAGCACATCTCCGAAGACAACACATCCATGTCTTCCCATACCTAGACGATTGGCTCATAAAAGCCAAGTCATTCAACCAGTTTGTCCAACACACATCTCAAACGATTCAAACATTGCACAACTTAGCGTTTAGAATCAACTACACCAAGTCACATCTCCAGCCTTCTCATGTACATCAATACCTAGGGGCCACAATAAACACTTCTACAGCTCTAGCTTATCCCAGTCCAGCCAGGATACAGAGCACTCAAGCCTTAGTCACAAGGTTTCAGGACCAACACTCTCTCCCAGCCAGAGTGTTCATGCAACTAATAGGCATGATGGCATCTTGCATTTGTATTGTACCATATGCAAGACTGCAAATGCGCCCACTGCAGGAATGTCCAGCACAACAGTGGAACCAGGCTCAAGGACAACTTACAGACCTGGTGTTGGTAGACAGGCGCACACATCGCTCTCTGCAGTGGTAGAACACCAAAAACTTGTCCAGAGGGCGGCAGTTCCTCGAGCCAGTTCCACAGATAGTACTCACAACAGAAGCATCCCTGACAGGATGGGGAGCCCATTTCCTACAACATACGACTCAGGGAAAATGGACCACTCAACAAAAAGTGTTCCACATCAAACACCTAGAGCTGCTAGCAATATTCCTAGCACTCCAGTCCTTCCAAGTACATGTACAGAACAAAGCTGTCTTGATCCGGACGGACAACATGACAGCCAAGTACTACATTCAAAAACAAGGAGGCACACATTCTCTGCAACTGTCCCAGCTTGCACAAAATATTTGGAGATGGGCCATTCCAAAAAAACATATCTGCTAGCAGAACACCTTCCAGGGGTTCACAATCTGATTGCAGATCTGTTAAGCTGACACACACAACAGATTCACGAATGGGAACTACATCTGCATGTTCTTCTACCATTCTTTCGCAAGTGGGGTCACCCAGACATAGATCTGTTTGCCACACATGAAAACGCTAAATGCCCAACCTTCGCTGCCAGGTTACCCCTCCCGCTGTCAAAGGGCAATGCGATATAGATGAACTGGTCAGGCAGATTTGCGTGCGCTTTTCCGCCACTCCCACATATGCCACTAGTAGTTGTGCAAGCTAAAACAGTCTCTCATTATGATCCTAGTAGCTCCCACATGGGCACGCCAGCCGTGGTTCACAACACTCCTAGAACTCTCTCTAGGTCCACACCAAAGACTGTGTCTTACACCATCCATGCTAACGCAGAACCATGGAGAAATCCGGCATCCAGATCCAAGTCAATTGAATCTAGTGATGTGGCTCCTGAAGTCTTAGTTTGGTTACCTTAATCTACCACCAGACTGTATGAATATCATTAAAGAAGCCAGAAGACCTACTACTAGAGCTTGCTATGCAGCTAAATGGAAGAGATTTGCCATTTACTGCAACAATAATCAAACTGATCCCCTTGGATGCTTCCATCCAGAACATCATATGCTACCTTCTACACTTACTAAGATGTAATCTAGCATATTCATCCATAAGACTACCTCTTGCAGCCATTGCTGCGTACCTACAAAATAGACATCTCATTAGTTAGAGTGCCTGCAATTAAAGCATTTATGGAAGGATTAAAAAAAATAATTCCTCCTAGGTTACCCCCCCTCTCCGGTGTGGAACCTAAACATTGTTCTTACCAGGCTCATGGGACCCCCCCTTTGAACCTTTACACAAATGTTCCTCACGTGGAAAACCGCTTTCCTTGTTGCTTTTACCTCTCTCAGGAGAGTGAGTGAGATTCAAGCTTTCACTATATAAGAACCATTTTTACAATTACACCATAACAAAGTGGTCCTAAGAACAAATCCCAAATTCCTTCCTAAAGTCATTACTCCATTTCATCTAAACCAATCAGTAGAATTGCCAGTGTTTTTTCAAAACCCTGACTCTGTAGCAGAAAGAGCTCTACACACCCTAGACGTAAAAAGAGCCATGCTCTATTACATTGACAGAACCAAATCCTTTTGAAAAACATTGTTTGTATCTTTCTCACCACCACATAAAGGCAACCCAATTTCTAAAGCTGGAATTGCAAGGTGGATTGTAAAATGCATACAAATATGCTATAAAAAAGCTAAACGTACATTAACAATTCCTCCTAGGGCGCACTCCACACGCAAACTAGGAGCATCTATGGCTTTCTTAGAGAACATTCCCCTAGAAGATCTATGCAAAGCAGCAACATGGTCTACAACACATACCTTCATTAAACACTATTCTGTTGATGTGCAAGCAAAGCAGCAAGCTGCTGTAGGCCAAGCTGTCCTCAAAACTCTTTTTCAAACTACTGCAACAGATACAGGTGACCACCTCTAGGGGAGACACTGCTGTACAATCAATGCACAGTGTGAGATCTGCAGCTCATATGCCTCGAACGGAAAATGCAACTTACCAGTATGCATCTGTTCTTGGCATGTAGAGCTGCAGTCTCACACGCCCACCCGCCTCCCCGAGACCTGTATCTGTTCCAGTTCTATCTTAATTAGATATACACGCATGGACATCCTTCTTTTCTCTCTACTAACTCCATCATTTCCCATCTTGGCGAAAAACAATCTAAGGATGGATTCGGTGCCCATGCGCACTATCGTCCAAGGAAGGAGTCACCTATCTAGTGACTACAAAGACTTCTTCCAAGACCACAACATGCAATCATCCGAGCCCAACACCAGGTGGCGAGCTAATCCACAGTGTGAGACTCTGCAGCTCTACATGCCAAGAACAGATGCATACTCATAAGTAGTATTTTCCTTCTTCTCAGCACAGCAAAATAGGTCCATCCATGTACAGCTCCAGATGCAACTGGGCAACAGTAAAGAACCCTTCAGTAAGACAACCATGCAGCACATAGAATCTCCTATGAAAGTAAACAGAGCACATGCCAAAGGAGGAATTTGGCAGATGATGTAATAGAGATATGGGGAAAGGTGAGATAGAGAGATGAATGTGTATCGGGGAGAATGTAACACATGACGGTTGAAAAAAAATCTCGGCTAATAATCGGAAGGACTAATCAAAGGGATTTAATCTCCTGTGGCTTTTGGTTCAGGTTAAGTACCTTTGTTTATGACTCCTACGCATGCCAGAGCAGCATGGCTTAAACCATATATGCAGATGCATACACAGTAACATGCACATTTTAAACATTGCTGAGGGAGAGGAGTAACATTATGACCCACTGTGCTTCACCTCTTGTGAGACCTGACCCCCCATACACACACACACACATTTTAACCTTCTGGCAGTCGCTAGTAGGTAGTTAGAGTAGTTAAGACCAAAGTTTCCATAGGAAAAGCATTTATGTTTTTGCCAATAACTTTAGCATCGCTTGACGAATCAACGAAATGTTCAAGAACCTTCGCCTTTTGGGTTCAGCTACTGTTACCTGTCAGTGTGATACGTCAAGCGGGAGCAGAGGAAAAAGGGTGGGGTCCTAAAATGTGTTTTTCACATGTTGTGTCTATGGCGAAATTTCATTTTTGAACACTACTACATCCCGAACCGCTGAATGGAATTGAGCAAAATTTGGCCAAAGGCTAGATGTTGGTCCAGAAAGCGTGCCGTTTGTGATTTGTTGTAAATCCGTTGAGTAGTTTCAGAGGGATTTCGGTTTAAAAAAATATATATATCTGGTAGCCCAAAATCTTACTGAAATGCTTCTGAAATTTGATTTGCTGCCAACGCTTCAAGTGTTACAAAAGTGGGTGGTGATGGATGGAGCATCTGAATCAATCAATCAAACACTCACACCCAGTCAAAAACGCTTCAAGTGTTGGCACCCATCTTGGGACTCAGTTGAGCCGAGTCCCACAAAAAAATTTAAAAAAGAAAAGGGGGCAGGATAGAAACTTACTGACCCATTCTGCCTCTAGGGGGGCTCGAAAAAGCATCAGGTAGCCCAAACAATTCATGAAAATAAAGGGAATTTTAATTTCATCGTTGGAGTGCGGTTCGTTGCTTCCTGTGAGGGGAGAGTGGAGAAGATGTATTCCGGCGTGGTTCTGCCGAGAACAACGCACCGCCTGTGAAGTGCGCCCAGGCTGCCCGAAATTGAACCGCCTAAGGAAAACCTGTGAAAACTAATAGGGTTCAGCGGAGCGCTGCCATAAGACTGGACTCTGCGAGGGTCTCACACATACACGACAAGGGTGGTGAAGTGAGCAACGGTGAACAAATCCCAGCAAAGAACATGAATAATAAAATTATCAGCATCCTCCACTGGAGGGATTTAAAAAGCAATGTTGCTTAACACACCACAAGTACCAACATGCAAAGCGCTTACCGGAACAGGAGGCTCATAAACTTTAAGAACGTGCTGAAGGGCGGCACCTTCTAAAAAGGTCAAAGTTCTGACCAAAACACATCAGGTAGCCCAAACAATTCATGAAAATAAAGGGAATTTTAATTTCATCGTTGGTTGCTTCCCGTGAGGGGAGAGTGGAGAAGATGTAGTCCGGCGTGGTTCTGCCGAGAACAACGCACAGCATCTCCACAAGGCAAAATGTGAAATCGTTTGGCAGAGTACAGGTTGGCTTAAATATGTACTGGCTGCACAACTGGGAGCTCTATCGAGAGCTTTTACGACATTATTGCTGTGAGGCAGAACCCAATGAGGGTAATATGTAAGCGAAAGGACTACAAGTTCCAAGAAGCCACCAGAGGGTGATATAATGGCTATTACGAGATTCGTTCCTCTCACATCTGCTCATTTGCATGAAGGCCCGTGTCCAAGGAGAAGAGACTCCGAAACACGTTGGGCGAAGCTAAAGAAATACTCTGTTTTGCAAGCTGGTTTGTTGCCCAATAAAGGATTTTGCTTGATGCTGGAATCGCCCATCACTGAGTGCATCATCAAATGTGGGCTGTTGTTTGATAAAAATGTACCGGACGGTCCAGGTAGGGAAGATTGCACTGCCACAGGATTGTCAAGTGGACTGCTGATCCAGATACACTGAACTCGTTTGGCAGAGTACAGGTTGGCGTAAATATATAGTGGCTGCACAACTGGGGGCTCTATGGAGAGCTTTTATAATATTATTGCTGTGAGGCAGAACCTAATGAGGGTAATATGTAAGCAACAGGACTAGAAGTTCCAAGAAGCCATGGATCCCCTGAGCCCACCAGAAGGTGATTTAATGGCCATTATGAGACTCGTTCCTCTCACATCTGCTCATTTGCATGAAGGCCCGTGACCAAGGAGAAGAGGCTCCGAAACGCGTTGGGCAAAGCTAAAGAAATACTCTGGTTTGCAAGCTGGTTTGTTGCCCAATAAAGGCTCGAGGCTGGATTCGCCTGTCATGGAGTGCATCTTCAAATGTGGGCTGTTGTTTGGGTTATATGTATATATATATATATATATATATATATATATATATATGTGTGTGTATATATATATATGTGTGTGTGTATATATATATGTATGTGTATATATATATATATATATATGTGTGTGTGTGCGTATATATATATATATATATATATATATATATATATATATATGTAAATATACTTTGAGAAAGTTCCAGGGCTGAACGAAACATGTCAGGACTGCCGATCTTAAACTTCGAAACTTAAACTTCGAAATAGACCACTTTACTTATTATACCAAAAATCTTCCCTGCAAGTACTTCCGGTAGCAGCTTTAAACCAGGGAAATGGGACAGTACCATCTACACCTTCTTTCCTTCCTTTAAGATTAGCATCTTACACATTTCAAATGTATGTTTCTGTAAAAACGTGTTTATAATCCCGTTATTACCGCCCAAGAACCGCACGCAGTTGGAATCCGGGTTTGAGCTAGTACCCTGTCATTGACTGGAAGGGACTTTGTGTGTCTGGTGTAGGATCAGCACGGGAAAGATATAAGGACTGTATTTTCTGTACCTAGGTTCAGGTTTCAAAATAAGGTAGAATGTGCTAGAAACATTTATTCAAAATTTGTTTTAAAAAAAAAACTGAATTTTAGAGAATGCAATAGAAAGTGACTTAATGATTCTTGTTTCAGATGCCGGATGCTTTGGTTGGTGTTGTTGTCAAGAAAGAGCCTGAAGAGGTACCTCTGTCCGAGTCTGATCGGTGCACAGCCCAAGAAACCGAAGAAAACGACGAGTCACAGAGTGAGTCGAGTCCTCCAGTCTCTGTACGGCAGAGTGGGTCTTTTATGACTTGAACAGCTGTTGCGGGCACTGCTGCCCCACATACATATCGAGCAAGAACCCATGCTCACCGATTTGGCGTTGTTGGTTTAGATAGCTGGCAAACTTTAAAACATATCGATGGGTGATTGATCGTCATTGTAATGTCCCCTCTAATCTTAGTTGGAAAAAGTATTGGAGCTGAATCTGTGAATTGTGTAAAGGAAAGATGTTAAGTTGCTTTCTTGTCCCATTCAGCCTGATTTTTGTAACGGACAGTAGGCAACTCTAAAATACACTTTGCAGCAGGAGAGTCACTAAGGGCCTGTGGTAAATTCGTCAAAAGACACTGGTTATGACATCTCGTACAGGAGTGCCTGTGGGGATGGGTCCATTAAAGCTGCCAAGGCAAATGTATTAATGCTTGAAGGGTTTACCACTTCTATTTAACTTGTGAATGACGAGAGTTCGTACACACCAGGCACGTTACAAGAGATTATAGATTTATATGAGCAATGGTATCACAGGTCTAGCTCCAGTTTCTGCACCCACTCCACGTATCCATTCCCAGGCAGAAAATACTGTAATGGGGTATTACTTGACCAAACGGGACAAGATCCCTTTGGAAAACCCTTTAAACACATCCATGAGATACTTTCAACCCTCATTCTACATGTCAAGACAAGCAGAGTCATCACAAAAAATCTTCCAAATAAAATGTCTTGAACTCCATAGAGCATTTTGCTATCCCTTAAACCATATTCGATACCCTGTACTACCAGAGGTGCAGGAGTACCCCAAATCATTTACCCATAATTACTTATGATAAACAAAACATATTATACCCGAACTCACTTTAGCATATATGGATTAAGTTTACCGTAAACTCTAACAAAGCAAATCAGATTGAACCCATCAAACATCAACTATCACACTTTAGTAAAAAAATACTACCCTACTTCTGTTTCAGATCTCCTGAACTATGTGAAAGAGCCCAGCTTACACATCTGGCTTCAATGCAGGAGTGCCCTAAATGAGCATACTTTCCAATGTTATCAAACCTTGTAGTTTCTCACCAGAAGCGTATGAAGATGATATCCAAATTCTCCTGTCTTGATGGCCGTTAGGGTTTGTCACAGTCCAATTACCAGTCTTGCCTTACCATGATGGCTGACTAACTGGGATTCAGCAACTTAAAGCTTAACACTGATAACATTGAGTTAATGAGCTTCGATGACTAGTCTTCTGTTTAGACTTCAGTAATGTAGATACATGAGTTTGGCACTTCAGTTGTCTCTTAAAAAACTGAGATCGCAATAGCCAAAAAAACCTTGCAAAGTACGGTCAGCGGTTTGCATCTCTACTTGAAAGTATATTTTTTCCAACTCTCAAACATTCACAGGCGTAAGCCAAGATAGCTGCACCATGTGCATGTTTTCAGGCATACTACTGTGAATCTCCTGTGGGCTCTTATCCCCCGTGTGAAAATCTACACATTGAAGATTTCAAGCCGCACTAGTTTATGGTTTTAGTTTCATGTAAAACTCACGACTGTGTGTTTTTCTACATTTCGGAACGCTAGTGTCAGAATATCGAATACAGAAATGTTGCCTGGCATAGTTATTGTGTTCAAAATATCATTTACAAAATACCATATGAATGTATGTAGAATTTCTATTACTTCTAAGATTGTTTTTTTAATAGATGATAATTAGGAAACCATATCTGAGACGATATTGGGAGATTGATATCCAGGCCTACGCAATAAGCGTGACCCAAAGTACCAGTCCAGCAAGGAATTTGGAAGTATGCCAGAAAAGCACTGTATGAAGCGGATTACTCCATGTGAAGAGACTGTCCTAGCAATACATTGTTTCATCGAAGCCTGGCTTTATATTACTGTGCACTACCCTTGATTATTTTGTGTTGTTATGTATTCGAAATCTATGCTTTTTAGGTTTAATTTGCTTGTTATAGCAAAAATGTCCCCTCCGTTTCCCCTGAGCAGAACTATTTTCCTGGCTTTGAAAAATATATTCCACACAAAGTTATTCTAAGAGACAACTTGTCACCTCTTCTATTCAACCTCGATTTATTGCTTGTCATTGCCGATGGCTCAGCTGTCATTTTCAGCAATAGCGACCAACTTCTACTGCTTGTAGGCCTTGATCATTTCTATACACGTTTTTAAGAATGTATTTAAAGGTTGGAATTTCATGTAGATATGACTTGATTTCATAAAGATTTAATTGTAAGTGGATGTAGCTTCCTCTTGACTGACGTCCGAATTTCTGGGGACTGTCCTTCCTACTCTAAAGCTTTGTAGATCGGAAGGATTGAATGCCCAATGCAATTTATGCCACGCACAAAAAATCTGCATCCCTTCACGTAGCACACAACCACTTTCAAGAAAAGAAAAGCACATTTTTAAGTAGATGATGTGATGTAAATTGTAAAAAATAAATTTATATATATATATATATATATATATATATATATATATATATATATATTTGGAAAAAAAAGCTTGTTACCCTGAACTCTATTGATTTTGCCATATAGCAACACCTAGTGCATAGACAGCCCAGTTTGTTCTGTGTACAACGTAAATAAGCATGTGGTGCAGTGAACCTACAGGTGAAATTTAGTGGCACACACACACACACACACACACACACACACACACACACACACACACACACACACACACACACAATGTGCAGGTCCTTTTTCTGGGTCTGATTGCTTGTTCTTAGATGTGCTTTTTTTACACACAGTAAATGTACTGTGTTCTCCTAATTTCAGGGTTACCAGGGATTACATCTGTGTTTTCAAGATGTGTAGAAGAAGACAGCCGACTACATGTGAAGAAGGAGCAAGTGCCTCAGAAAATTTGCTCAGGTGAGCCATGGTGGGCATGGGGGAACGGTGTATCAATAAAAGGAGCGTCCGGGGTATAGAAGGGACATTTCTATGCTTGGGAAAATCCTACTTATTGGCTCACCATGTGCCGTACCTGCTCCCAGTAAGTCATTTTTCCATGCTCCATGAGTTCAGACGGAGTACTTCCAATTCGAGCACAGGCAAATTGCTTGATAAAGGCAGCCGCTGGGCCGAGCCATCAGGGTCCAATTTAGTATCCGGCTCCTATTATTGGAATAAGGAGTATATGGAGACATACTAAATCTTGAATGGTGCAAAGCCATGTCTTACAGAGGAAACAAGATTTAGTCTTGAAACCAATTGCACCAGTGTGAAATGACGCTTATTTTGATATCTGCGAGGACAAACACAGGTGAAAATTGTAAGGTACAATATTGGTACCTTTTGGCACGTGCATGTATGTGTAGACTCTGAATGCAATAATATTGGCTGCATTAGATGACTGAAGAAAGCTCTGTTTCACTCTCAGCCAGCCAGCAAAAGAAGCCCATGTAAGGCATTTTCATTTCACAGATGCTGATCTAAAAGTTATGTTTTTCAAGGAAGTCGCGAGATAGGAGCTGATTCCATTTCACTATTTGTGGCTAAAACTAACCACAAAAGTGAAATGAATTTTTAAGTTGTAACCATAGACAAATGGATGTGCCACATGAGAACAGAAATGTATTAAATGGAGACCACGCTTTAATATTGTGTCCTTGGCACTGGGCCTGCTCACTCTATGGGCTCTATCTGTGGTGTGGGAGGATCAAACATTAAGTTGCATCATTTGATTTTTTTTTTTCTTCTGTTTTTTCTTTTTTTACTTGGCATAAGAAAATACAAGTTTGGAGAAGGTTAGGAAGGCAGGAGGCATCAGGCCTAGGAAAGGAATGGCGAGAGGAAGACATCTGCTTTAAAAGTCGGGCAGGCTCTCCCTATGATCTAGTCTGACCAGTACCTTATTTCTATGACACTACAGGGGGAAGGACCTCCTTCGGCTGCTCATTTGAAGTCCATCTTAAAACGCCCCTGGCTCAAGCTAGATGTCAATGATTTTCGAGACCTCCTCCTCAGTCAGATGCCTCAACTTTCTGGGAATATTGAAACTGCAAACAGTTTTCTGTCTGAGTGGCTCACGCATTCCCTTGATTAATGCATCCCGCCAAATTCACCTACAGCTGTAGAACTCAATCCAGTCCGTGGTTTAATAAGATGCTGACCCAAGCAAGACAAAACTGCAAGGCTCTTGAACGGGCGTGGAGATAGCACTATGACCCTGCCCTCAAAATACAATATCGCACAGCCGTCAAGGACTACCACAAATCCATCCGTAAATCAAGAGCCGACTACTTTGCAGAAAAAAATTCAAAATGGCAGCAATCCAGCTAAAAGCATTTTTACCTTGCTAAAAGACCTTAAAGCCCCAGCACAATCCAATGAATCCACCATTACCTCGAATTACCAATGTGAGGTGCTTGCCTCCTCTGTTAAGAAGGTCCAGGACATCTACAAAACCTAACCCCCCCCCCCCCTAATGACAAGGCAGGCCCCAACGTTCCCACCAGCTCCGTTGCCTCTTACTACCCGCTTTCCCTATGCTTTCCCAGGAAGCTATGACAACCTTCTGTAATGAAATTAAGTCGAGATCCCCAGCGAAATCTCTCAAACCGGAACTTAAACTTAATTTTATTAAATATGTTTGTCATAGCTTGCTAAACAGACCCTCCAGCTTATCGCGATTTCGCGATTTGCAAAAAAATCGCGAAATCGGCCGATCCGTGCAAATGCCGCGATATTTGCAAAAACGCCCGCGAAATCCGCCATTTTGCCATGAGCCAATGGAAAAAGGAGGGTGTGTCTGTCTCCGCCGTGATTGGGGGCGAGTGGCTGAAAAGCTTCAGTGCTCCGTACATCTTTGTGTTTGCCTAATTACCGTAATCACCCCAGTTGGTGGCAGTAGCCCGTCTGCCCTCTCTCTGCTCGTGCACCCGAATGGGGTCTGACAATTACTTTCACAACTGTTCTGTAAGTCTTTTGGTGAATAGCAGATTTCATAGATCATATATACTGGTTTCAATTAGGCACGGTGAGCTATCAGAACGCTAGCTACTAAAGTTACTGCGAGGGTTAACTCTTGGATGGGCTCCAGGGATGCATGTCTGGTTAATTTTACTGAGGAAAGTGTGCGCGCGGTTGATTAAGCACCATGGTTTCCTCTTTTTCCATAACCTCCAGACCCCCGCCGTGTTTACTCTTTGAAATAAAAAAGCTGCTGCTGTTTTTTTCCTTATTTTGAGAAGGGCTTTTTTGGGAGGTGTGGTGGGATTGTTCGAGCCTCTGTGTGTGCAGTGAGAGAGGAGAGTGCTGAGCACGCCGAACCCCCTCCCTCTGCATCTTATTCTTCTTTCCAAATGATCGCAGGTTTTCTCAATACGACTTCCAATCTCTTTTCGCTATCATCCGCTGTCAGTCACTCGATCATGCTCTACCCTGTCAGTGTCTCTTTCTATCATTTAATAACTCCGTATCTCTCCTCCATCGTCTTTTCCCTCTTCTTTTGATGTTTTTTTAATATATAGCGACCACGACCGAAGATATAAGAAGTAGAACGCTATAAGTGATCACCAGTTTCGTTAAAAAAAAAAATTGGGTAGGGATGGAGAGATTAAGTTATGTGCCCTGAATCACAGGATGTTGAGCAGACGCCGAGACTCGAACCTGGTTCGCCTGTCCCAACATGGGCAGCTCTTGCCGTTATGCCACATCCTCCCCCCCCAACATTTTCTACAATCAAAGAATACGATCACCTGGTGTTTTAATTTGGAAAGCTACCTACTTATATTTTGTTCTGTCTTTGAAATATGATGCAAAAGTGGCTCCATGTTTCCAGGCAAGCCAAAACACGGAAAACTCCGAATTTCATCGGAAACGGACCGGAAGGAAAGTTATGACACCCGAGCCCATCCGTGCGCCTGTAAAGATGTGCGACGTGTTGCGGCCATAAAGTATTTTTGCTTTGTAGCACCTCGAGTACTGTACTCCAAGGTGCCCGGTTTGACGAGCGCGGGCACGTGAGGTTGGGTACCTATATATAAATATTGATGGCATGCCCATGTAGAAGGGGGCACTCGAGCCTTATGCGGGCCTCAAGCTGTAGGAAAAGGGAATTACTTAAACCCACAATCAAGAGTGTTTCTATGGAGGAATGCTTACATTAGTATACATACATAGCTTCATGTTGTTAAATAACTAAAAAAACGAAGATTTCTGTGTTTGTTGTAGGAAAAATGGCCAAATAAAATGCCGCAAAATTGCCGCTAAATTTACATATTTGTGCCGCTAAATTTCCATTTTTGTGCCGCTAAATTTGCTAATCCATGCCGCTATATCCTGGGGGGTCTGGCTAAAGCCCTATCACAATCCAATAAATCCACCATTACCTCGAATTACCAATGTGAGGTGCTTGCCTCCTCTGTTAAGACGGTCGAGTACATCTACAAAATCAGAAATTTCTACCCCAGCTTCGACCAGTTTTCTGTGACCTAATGAACTTGTCCAGGGTCCTCTGCAGAAGTTCCTGTCACATGGAAGCATTCCAAACTGATCCCCCTACTTAAAAAAAAAAAAACACTTGGATGACTCCAAGCCAGAGAATTTCTGTCCCGTCTGACTCCTACTGTTTGTAGCGAAAATTAGAGAGGCCTGCATCAATTCTATTCTTACCATATACATAGAAGTCAATGAATTTCTGGACCCCCTCGCAGAATGGCTTTAGACCCTGCCATAGCATTGAATCTGCCCTATTCGCAGTTACCGAACATTTACAGAGTTCCTTGGATGAAGGTAATACCTCAGTTCTGATTCTTCTTGACCAGAGCGCTGCATTAGACACGGTCACATCAGATTCTTCTGGGGCGCCTACAAGATCAGATTAACTGCCTTAAACTGGCTTTCATAATTTTTAGCTGAGAGATCCTTCCAAGTAATCTCCCCTCCCTTCAGCTCTCAGATACTCTGCATCAGGGGTGCCACAAGGATCTGCTCTGAGCCCCACTTTGTTCAATATCTGTATGCAATATCTATATTCAACCTCTAGCAACTGTTGCTAGGGGTAGGGGCCTCTCTGTGGTCTCCTGTGCTGATGACACTCCGCTTGTAGTCTTGCTATGTAATGACTCTCATCAACATGTGGCCAATTATCGAGAAGATCTGACGGCCATCACAGATTGGATGACGATCAACTGCCTACAGCTGAACACTAATAAAGCGGAGATTCTTCTCTTAGGTAGAAACACCCACCCATGGAGAGAGTGCTGGTGGTCTGCTGCGCTAAAGGCCCCCCCCCCCCTCCCTTTGCCTAAGCAGACTGTAAAAAATGTTGGCGTCGACTCTGCCCTGACGTATCAGGCACAGACTAAGTCAGTAGCTGGTGTATGTTTCGGACTACTACAGGGACTTGCATTGCTTGAGTTCTTCGCCCATACCACCAGGTCATCGTCCAGTCCACTATACAAGGCTGGACTATTTCACCTCTCTGTATTTAGGCGCTAACAAAGCAGGGATCTATCTCCTACAGAGGGCACAAAACGCTGCAGCCCTGATGCTTTTTGCTCCTCGCACATTTTGCACAGTTTCCAACCTTCTACGAATTGGCTTCCGGCGGAGAAAATAATCCACTTCAAGGTACTGTGCATCTCCCACAGAATTCTGAATGCCCAAGCTCCCACCATTTTAGCCAATCTTCCTACTCTTTACATTCTGAACCGCTTGCTGCGCTCCTCAGAAAAAACACTTGGCATGTGTCCCTCGTGTCAAAAGAGCCCAGGCCGAAAGCCTTTCATTCCATGCCCTCACCCCGACATTTGGAATGCCCTCCCTGGTAACATCAAAAGCATTTAAAACAATGGGGCCTTCCGGAAAGCAATAAAGACCTATCCCTTTCCTAGTTAATCCCTCCATCCTGGCCCCGTCACGTCTCTTTTCTCTCAGTTGGTCGTTGGGATTAGCACTGGGAGGCACCGTTGCTGGGGCAGCCGTGCACTTTACAAATCACATAACATAACATATCTACAGTTAAAATAAAGAGAGCCGGAGGGTGCAGAATGCTGAACTCGAAGATGCACCCTAAACCAGATGGCATTAATCTGTCCTGATAATCATCCTAGAGTACCATATGTTCTCTTTCACTGGGACGTATATTATGGCCCATGTAAACTATGGCCAATGTAAACAGACGTCATCAAAGGGCAGCATACCAGCTTTCATGTACATCCAGGAATATCTAAGTTCTGGGGCCGGGAACATTCTGCTGCCAACCACTGCGTCTCCTGGGGACTTGGCTGGGCAGTGGAGGGATGGGGGGACATGTTTGGGCCTGCGTGGAACCTCGGTAACTTAGTGCAGAAGTTGACCTACCACTAGTCACCCCAAATACATGGTGCAGCGAAGGTGAGTGTTGGCATGGTTGATCAGAGACCTAGGCCAAGACGCAGCCTAGGTCAGTGAGAGAGCATGCTGCAAACTGCTTATGCCTGGTCTCTGGAGTCATGGCACTGGTGGACACAGGGGTGGCACCTGGTCCGGCGGCTCTAAGAAACATTGCAGCGCCCCGGACTGTAGAAGTACCAATATAGCGAAAGCAGGCAAAGGTGAACTGCTCTTGGCTGACTCAGCTGATAAGTAGTCAAAAATGACATTTTGATGACGGTCCCAGCTGAGATAAAGGCTCCCTTGCAAGTAATTTGGGGAAGGCTGATAGCACACCTATCTTACTTATCATGACTCAGCGTATCCTTTCCTCTCTGGGGCAGACAGCACAGTTGTGATACAGAATTGCAAAAGATAAAATCAAGTTGCAATTGACAATATATCTTGCTCATGACAAATTAACTTTACGATGGGCGCCTTGGAAAAAATGTCATGGACAATATATCTTGTGCCTCTATGTAGGCTGGTTGAACATTGTTACAACTTTGAGATATTAGCATCTGGCAGTATAAAGCACCAATATTACTCTGTCAACTGGGTTTGTAGTTGTGCCAGATGGAATAATCTTTACGTTTTATGAGTACTAGAGTCCACAGCAAAAGGAAATCTGGAAACTGCCTGTACTCTGACAGATTTAGTTTCTCAGTGGTATGTGCTGTAGGGCAATCCTATAGATTGCTTGCTCCCAGGTCTGTCCGGCATACTAGGTGCACTCCGGTGTTGGAAACAATATGAAATATAGAAATTTGTGGGAAATGGGGTAGGTATGGGAAAGATTCGGTCTAGAATGATATCTGTGTATGGTGAGATGTGTGTGTACTCAATTATTGAGACGAAATACTAAGCAGTGATAAGAAGGCACAGGACTCCGGTGTGATTAACTCTGCCTTAATAGCCCTTGGGACTTTCAGCATTATGATGTTTAGCAGACCGGAGTATGGACATTATCAGAGAGGCAGTGTCTAGGAGCCTACAATTTGAGGAATGACTACTTAAATGCATGTTCTAACATTCTTACATGTAGTACTTCATAAGGGGAGAGTGATAGCATGTTCACCCTAAATATCGGTCTGGTCAACACTGTAATAAATGATCTTCTAATCCTGGCAATTGCCCCCCACCCTGCGTCCTCGCTTGCTGAACCATTTGACATTGAATGATTTATGTGTTTATTTTTTGAGGCCCACTAGCCCTACAGGTTGGAGTGTTATCATTTGGGGGGCATTTCACAGGCTAATTGAAATTTGTGTGGGTGGGTGGGAAGAACTAACCGAAATGTTGCCAGATCCAAAGGCTTGGACTCTCAAAAAGCGTGAGCTGAGCAATAATACACATCATTGGATGACAACAAGGACAGGAATGGTTATCACATGGAGGATATTTAGCTGAACATGTTACTCGATCTGATCGCTTGGTCTGGTTCATCACTTGGCATGTTAAGGCAGGAAGGCCAGCCGTGCATACCTCTATAGACCCAATGTTGGGGTTGCCTTTCTACAGGAAACACTGGTGACTAAACATACAGAGTAAACATTTACTAGAAAATGGGACATCCAAAGAATAGATGCCTCTTATTTGACCTATTCAAAGGGAGTGGCTGTACTTCTCATACAAAGTATACAATTTCACCCTCTGCGTGTGGTATCTGATGGGGAAGGTAGGTAATTGTTGATTCTCATACCTACTTCTACCTGCGTATGCCTCCAATTTGAATATCCTCAGGTGCTAGACTGAATCTGGAAATTTTGCTACAGCTCTCCTGTGCCGATATGTGTTGTTGGCTCTGTTACAGCATCTGTTACTACCCTGACATGGCACCAGTGGAGCCATAAAGTACTGCCCTAATGTCGCACTCTTTTTTTTGTGTGATCTTCAATGTGGATCCGTAGCTGTTATCCATAATTTTTTTCCACTGAAACTTACAACCTGTTGCAGTGCTAGGGAATATGTCTCCCCTAAAATGTCAGTTTTAAAACCCCGAAACTCAAGTCATGAATAGATTTCCATCACTTAGAACCAATGCCAAATCGTGCACCACAAATCGAGCACCACACTCTAGTGGTGGATTGGTAGATTTCATTATGACGCATATGAATAAGGGTTGGTCGAACATGACAACCAGACCCCAGACAGCAGCGTTCGCTTAACTGGGGCAGTTGATGCACCTGCACAATCCGTTCGATATAGGGCATTGCAAAAACACTGATCAACGGCAATACGCATTTTATTCCACAGTCCTCCACGTGTCATCCTGCATAGATTACTGTATCGTAAATCGAGGCATTGGTAAGCTTACAACTTCAATCGAGCACCTAGCAGGGCAATATTGGATTACTCAACTCATCTTACTGATTCAACTCCCTAGAACAGGAAGATATACACTTGTCACTTCTTTGCTAGTCCCATGTTGGACGAGGTGGCCAAAGGGGAAATTACATTAATAGAATTTTTTTAAATCAATATTTGTCTCCATACCGCAGTATTGGAAGCACTTAAACTTGGATAAGAAGAGAGTTTATAGCCAAACATTCTGGCATCTTAAAGGCAGTGAGAGCGTTCCTTCACAGCTTAAACTAAGTTGAGGCACCTTCAAACGTAATGCACAAGCACAAAGGTGATTGCAGAATTATAATCTTTTTCAGGGAATAAGTGGATAAAGAACTGAAATGTTTGAGTAAGCATGCTGCAGTTAAAGTATATGGGTGGGATGAGCTAGGCTGACTCATTTGGGCCTAATCAGTTAATCATGGGCATACAATTATGTACATGATATAGAGTAAGAATGGGGTCTGGGATTATGGCATGGATGCTGTTCTCTTGAAGCCTCTGCCCTTGAAATTTGACTCTTACTGTCCCTTGTTAACATTGATGATAACATTCTGGCCAGGTTCCGAGCTGTCTGAAGCCCAAATTGACAGAGCTAGTGTTTCTAGACCTGTCTGGCTTTGTCCATGCTGGTCTACCTCGTACAGCTAGGTACCCTGTTTCCACTCTCCAGAAGTTGAAACTCTGCCCTTCTCTTCCAATTTTAAAATTATTTTTGCCTCAATCAGCTTGTTGCCATCCCCAGGCACTCAAAAGGCAACACCAGGAAGGATGACCTCACAGTTTCACAACTATACCTATCAAATTAACAGATCACCATGCTATTCCTTTCTGTTTCTCCCTCCTCCCCTTTTCTCTTTGTCCCCTCTCTCATCGCACTCTCCAAAAATTCATCACCGGGGTAATCTTTCCCCAAACATATTGACTCAAACTCTTGCATTTACCCTCTACACCATGTGCCCCACTACCAGGGTTTCCTCTTTAAGTCAACCCCTGAATCAAAGTCTCACTTGATCATGTTGTCCCTCTTACATCTCCTAAGAAGTGTCACTGCTGCTGCTCCTCTGTGCCTTGGTACACTCAGGATTTATATTCTTCCAAATTACTCCTACTCCCATTGTACACTTGTTTTTTGTGTCTGCCCTGTTCTCTTACAAGGCTCTGAACTCTACACAAACATCTTTCTACTCTGACACGATAACTCGCCTAAGGAACTTTTTTTCCATTTTGTATTCACTTGCTCACTGAACTCACTGTTGCTTTACTTCCTTCACCAAGATCACAAAAAGGTGCCAAACGTTTTCTCTAAGGTTGCCCACTGCTTCTTCCAGGGCTGATCCTAATCCTGATCCTGTCCTCTCAATTTTCCCGTCCATCTCTAGAGAAAATTATTAACCTTCTTAACGCTAAAACTGTCTCCCTTTTAGATCCTTCTCTTCCCTTAATACGCTCTAATTTGTCCAATTGTATTCATAATTGTTTTCCTAGCCAAGGCATATTTCTTTTGTTGGAAACAAGCACTTTTTCCACTGTTAAAGAAACCCTTCGCTAATTTGGCAGTCCCCTGCAACTTCCGTCCTCTTTCTCCGACCTCTTTGGTGAAGTTATATTTGAGAAGGGTGAACCAGAAAATTACTACATTTCCTCAACTCTCACAATATTTTAGCACAGTACATAACCTGCCCCCCTTTCTATCCTAGACTATCTTAGGCTGCTGATGGATAAGGGAGGTACTGCCGCTCTTATCCTCCTTGATCTATCTGTAGCCTTTGAGACTATCAACAGTTTTATGCTGTGGGCATTCACAAAACCGCTCTTAAATGCATTACTGACGACTTTCATGATGGCTTCCAGTCGGGTTACACTTTCCCTTTCTCGTCTATCTTTCACAATATCTCAGTAGGTGCTCATAAAGCCTGTAATGGCCTGCCGCTGCACATCCGAGACACCTCCTCAATTCTCGAATTTTGCCAGAGACTGAAGACGTGACTCTTTGAATAGGCTCCACCAACCTAGCAGAAGACCAGGCCAGGTATGCGCCTTCCAAAACCAGGATACCCTCTTTAGTGATAGAGCGCTTTACAAATAAACCTAACATAACAGGGCTCCTCCCTCGGCTCTACCCATTTCAAAGTATAGGTTGCCCTTATGATTCGACTTATACACGCTTTTGGCTTTTCTTTTCCTGTGTCTGCGATATGGCACCTGAGGTCTTAGCATTTGTTTACCTACAGCTTCCTGAGGAGTGTAGGTTCTTTTTGTGAGAGGCTCATAAACCTACTACACAAGCTTTAATGTGACAACATGAAAAAAATATTTGTACACAGCCACTGTAGACACAAAGATCCTCTTTATGCCTCGGTTCAAGCTATTATTTGCTATCTGTTGCATTTACTGAAATCGGGGTTAACATACACGTGTTTTAGGTTTTATCTAGCACCTGTGGTTGCCTAAAACAGATCAGATACAATTTTTCTCTATTTAAGACCCCAGATGTCAAGGCGGGTATTAAATGAGTTATCCCTCCAAGGACAGAACCAGTCCCTCATGGGACCTTAATGGAGTCCTTGCATAACTCATGAAACCTCCGTCCAATTACTTACGTTCTTGTCAGATGTAATTTCTCTAATGGAAAGTTACTTGTGTAGAGTTAGTGAATTTCAAGCCTCAATGGTGGACAATCCTTTATTCAAATTCATAAGTATTGGGGCACCCTAAGAAGAAAACGTATTATTTTTTTTTTTTTACCAAAGGTCCTCTCTGTTAATGTCAATCAGACCATTGACTTGCCCAATTTGTTCCCACAAACTCAGTCGTTTGCAGAAAGAGCATTGAATACATTATATGTAAAGAGAGCACTAATATATATTACATTGGCTGCACCAAATCCATTGTGTACAAAAAAAAACTTTGTTAAATTTACTGTACTCCACCTGCCTAGCCCTATTTCTAAGTCTGTGCTTGCAAGATGGTTAGTGAAGTGAGTATAGACATTTCATTCTTAGGGCAAACCACTTCACACTGTGCCTAGAGCATATTCTACTTAAAAACACAAAACAATCCACAATGGCTTTTCTTGGAAACCTACCGCTTGCAGGCATTTGCAACACAGAAACATGGTCTACTCCACCCACCTTTACAAAGCATTACTGCTTGGGCATTCATGCCGACCAAGAGGCATATGTCTCACAAGCAGTCCTTAAAACATGTATTCCAAATCTGTTTCATCCGTTCACAAACCACAGCGTTCAGTAAAGAGAACTGCTTTTCATTCTGTGCAAAGTATGTGATCTATGGCTATACATGCTACAGATGGGAAAGGTTAACCTATAACTTTTGGTTTGTAGCTTGTAGTGTGGTAGATTGATATGCACCCCACCCACCTTACCAAACGTGAGTTTGTCACACATGTTCTACAATATATACCAGTGCTTCACAAACTTTTTAGAACCCTGACTCACTTTTTAGAGCGGCACACTGTTACGACCCATGTAGCTTTAATGGACATAGGACGGGTGATTTATTTATTTCTTTATTTTAAATTGTAATTAAAGCAATTTGTGGTAGCGCACTGTCATTTACAAACCGCACTTTTCCCATTAAAATGGGCAATACATTTCCACAGACCTACAGTTTTATGGGTAAAACTATATTTTACACAAATAATATTGTGTGGTAATCTGGTTTCAATGAATATTTATCCAGTGCGCATCACTAAGTAGTGTCCTGATTAGTTTTGAGTCAAAGAACTGTTTCTATCACACTTCAGAATTAACAAAAAATATGTTTACGTTTTTTGCTTTCCTAACTACTGAATGTGCACAGTCTATTTGTTACAAAAATGACATACTACAACCTTTCCTTTCACACTTGCTGTACCCCAGCAAAATTGGCACATAATTCAGTTAACTTTTCTTTCTCTGACTGCACAGTGAAATGAGTTTGTAAACACCTGTCCAATGTTAAAAAAAACCCAGCAATTTGTCAGAAGTCTGACATTTGACCTCTGTCTTTGAAGCATAGCAAATGTGACAAGATAAATGTAGAATTTAAAAGCATAATTAATTTGGCTTGCACTTTCATGACTCACTAAATATTCTCGCGCCCTACCAGTTGGTTGCGACCCACAGTTTGGGAAACATACATTATTGGATCTTTCTCAGTGCACCTGTGAACATTCACTTCACTCCACTTAACTTTCACTCACCTCGAAACTAAAATGTCTACTTTTAAGAAAACCAACTAGATGGCAGCATTGTGTAAAGCATGTGGATCTACCGCACTGCAAGCTACAAACGGATATTTACAGGTGAGTGATCTCTTCCTTACTTTTCTTGTCAATATAGTTTAATATCTAGTGTTTTTAACCACTGTGTCAGCAGTAAGAAAACAAATGCATGTTGCCGTTAAAGAAAATATTTATATTGGGGCGTGGCTTAGGCGCCGATGTGAGTGACAGCGGTCTCCGGGGCTCCTCCGCGACCGCCCTTCTTACCTGCTAATCCTGACCACTATACCGGGCCCCCGACACCGCATCGTGGGGTGGAAAGCCCGGGGCTTCCATCGGGAGGAGTGCGGGATGCCGGCGAGGGTGTCGGCGGTGAGAAACAAGCCTTTTCTTCTCCTTGTTGCGGTCTGTCACTCTGCTCCTCAAAATGGCGGCGGTGTGCGGCGGCGGAGAGGCCTGACCATGAGATGATCGCGGACGACGGGGGTGCCTGGTAGGTGGACTGGTCTGGTCTGCCCCATGGATGCCGGAGCAGAGATGGCGGCACACCCTGCCCACCGACAGTAAGAAAGCGACAGGAGTAGGAGATTGTCCTTGGTTTGCTGGCCGGCCACATCTGCCTGACCCTAAGATGGAGGCGCCCACGCTGTAGATTGGCGCCATTCCCTCAGTTGTCGGCGCTGATCTGGGAGCAGTGGTTAGACCCGTGTATCAGGCACACGTCCTGGTGGAGTCCTGGGGACAGTCTGCAGCGCATCCTGGACAGTGACCTGAGGAGCTGGGGGCGCGCTGAGGAATACCCCGGAATTGACGTGGAAGGGTCACAGTCTTGCCTCCCAGGTGACATTGTGGGACAACCACTCTCAATTGCAGCAACCCCCTTCACTGTGAAGCCCCGCATGGTGGCCCGCAGCGACTGATTTGGCACCTGGTGAAGGGGACAGTCCTGGAGACTGGGAGAGCACTCACCGGTTCAGCGTGAAGGCAGCTGCGCCTGCCTTGGGTCCCGGGTTAGTGGTGAAGGCCAGGGTGCGGCAAGTACACAGACCGTACTCCAGGTCGGAAACTGGGGCAGCTGTCGACTGGTCTTGACGGCGGAGCACTGGGAGGCCGACGGGTCTAGCACGGCCCGGGGAACATTAGTTGAAGCTCTGTGGAACCTACGCCACACTAAGGATCTGTGAGACGACCCTGCGGTGGTAATTGCTGCTACAGCACCACCTGGGAGTGTGGGGCAGCCGCTTATGAGACTGAGGCGTGCGCTGGGTCACTGTGCGGAGTAGTTACTGGCCACGAGGGGCTTGGGGCGTCCTGCCTGCTGGCACACTTCGGCTGCGGGATTGACTGAGCGGAGGTTTGGTGAGAAGTGCAGCCTGTTGACTGGAGAATCCACTAGGCTGGTGGCTCATTTTAATAACCTGGGCGGACCTGTCCAGACACGGAGAGTCCCCAAACCCTAGACCGAGGGGGGTGAGCGTATAGACTCCGCTGTTTTACTCCCTCTTATTGCCTGCAAATATCAAGATGGGCAGGGTGACCTGGAGAAAGGGGTTCGAGGTATTGCAGATAAAGGAAACTGACCGGCACGGGGATGAAGAAGATGCTTCCGCTGTGCGAAGTACACCCACGCAGCCGGGGGCCCTTCCTTGGGAGAAATCATGCAGGCCATCAAAACCACGAGGGAGGCGAAGAGGATGGATGCCATTGGCTCGGATCTGTCCCTGTTAAAGGACGACCACCGGAAACTTAAAGAGCGGGTGGCGACCGGCGAAACCACCATGAAAGACTCTCTTGATGCGGTTACCGCCTTGCAAAAATCACTGAGTGAGGTGGTACATACAAGTGAGGGCGGAGGACAGCGAAGGGCGCTCGAGGCGCAAACAACCTCTGCATAGTAGGAGTCCCGGAGCGAGAGGAGGGAGCAGATGCGGTACAGTTCTTGGAGGCATGGCTGAAAGCGGAGGTGGCGCTGGAGGGCCTCTCCCCATTTTATGCGCTGGAGCGGCGCACAGGGTTCCAGCTCGTCCTCCTAAACCTGGAGCTCCACCCCGCCCAATGGTGGTGCGACTGCTACACTAAGAAGACCACAATCTCATTTTGCAGAGGGCCCGGGAGCAACCGAATTTGTGGATTGGGAACAGCAAAGTAATGATATTTCCAGACTATACTAAAGAGGTACAGCGCAAGAGGACCTCCTTCCTGGCAGTCAAGCGGAAGCTGCGCCAACTCCACCTCCCCTATGCCATGCTGTTCCCGGCCTGGCTACGAGTGACTACCGTGTGGGACACGCACTTTTTTCTCACGCCGCAGGCCGCTTGAGACTGGTTGGAAGCCCGGGGAGGTACACGCTCGTCGCAAACTGCTTCGCCGAGAGGACGCCTGCCCGCCGCATCGCCGACACAGAGACCTGTATCTCCCACGGATTGGGGCAAAGGAGCGAGACAGGGCAGTGTTAGCAGTGGCGGCCATCAGCCAGGGAGCTGTTACTCCAGCCAGCAGCAGTTCGGAGCACGTGAAGAGTGAAACGAAGAGCCCAAATTAGAGTAGTGCTCAGGGACACTCAGATGCAGATCTTCCTATTGTTACTCCGCAAACGGCGGATGGGTGTTTGGGTGATGGAGCGGCGTGTGAAGAGTGGTACGGTCACAGTGCTGACTGGTGGGTCCCGAAACACCTTTGCCAGGTGGTGACTGGATGTGATGACTCTCCGCAAGGACACTGGGGGGCCCGATAGCTATATTGACTCAAATGGGGAGGAGGGTCTGGGGGGGGGGGGGGGAGTTCTGGGGGCATCATGGTAGAGTTTGGATCCACCTTCTCTTGATAGATCCTTGTATGCACATTTCCATAGTGTGGATGGGGTTGCCTCGTTGAGTGCCTGTCCTGGGGAGGGGGAGTTGGTGATGTTTTACTTGTCTTTTTTTAAGGGGACCTAGGCGTGTCACTGGGTTGAGTGTTGCTGAGCATTTTAAATGTCACTACATGCAATGGGACCCGCATTAGACTATGCATGTCTCACATGGAATGTACGGGGCATGCATACTATGGTTAGGCGCCACAAGATACTTTCATATCTGATACGTAGGGGCATACACATTGCATTCCGTCAGGAAACCCACCTCCTGGCGAAAGAGGGGAAACCACTACAGCGCCGTTGGAGAGGTCAGGTTTATTATACTACATATTCTGCATACGCGAGGGGGGTCCTGATTTGGGTACGGGCTGGAGTTCCATTCCAATGCACAACACAGTTGGTTAACCCAGAGGGCAGGTATGTGGTGGTACAGGGGAAGTTAGATGGTAGGGACCTTAATCTGGGGTGTGTGTATGCGCCTAATCCTGACCAACCTGCCTTCTTCTCCCTGCCATCACGTAAGTTAGTGATCACCCTCACAGGACTGCTATTATTAGGGGGCGATTTTAACTGCGTCACAGATGTTGCATTGGATCGTTCCCACCCCCCTCTCCCTAATGCGCCGGCGCATAAACTAGCAGTAGTGCGTAGTAATTGGCAACAGGGGTGGGGATTAGTTGACACATGGCGGGCCCATTGACCAGAGATTATTCCTTTTTCTCTGACCTACATGAATTGCATGTTCGCCTCGACGCCTTCTTGTGCTCCCCGGACATCGACGGGGGGACGATTTCTGATCATAATCCGATGTCCGCCCAGGTGGGATGGGCGCGAGTGCGCTCCAAAATCCCCACCTTGAGATTGCAGCTGGAGGCGCTGGATGATCAGGTTTTCCGCGCTACCATTGCAACGGCTATTACAGAATACTTCCAAGTTAATGCAGGAACAGCTGGGTCAGTGACGGTGGAGTGGGATGCATATAAGACGGTTATTAGGGGGAGATGCATTTCTGCTGTAGCTGGGACCAGGAAGGCCCTCTTGCATGACATCCAAAGGGATGACGCGCGGTTGCGCACCCTGGAGAAGGAGCGCCCTGAAAATCTGACCAAACAAGAGGAGTTGTTAGAAGCCAGAGAAGCGGTGGCAGCTAATGTAGAGCGCCTGCAGGGCTTTGATTACAAAAAATACATCACTCGGGCGCATTCAGAGCGGGACAAGTCGGGGGCCCTCCTGGCTTGGTTGGCCAATTCAGATCGCCGCGGCTCGGTCATATTGGAGCTGCGGGATCAGATGGGGGTAGCCCGCTTTGATTAAAAGGGGATAAATGATCTGTCCTTTGATTACTACACAGAGCTTTATCGCAGCAGGGTGGTCCCCTCTGAAGCAGATCTACAAGAGTTCACGGAGGGTGTTGCCCTGCTGACGTTGGATGAAGAGGAGGCGAAATTGCTGGGACAGAACATTGACGAGTGGGAGGTACGAGTAGCCATCAAAAGTATGGCCCGTAATAAAACTCCGGACTCTGATCGCTTTCCAGTAGAATTTTATCTCACCTACATTGATCTACTTGCCCCCATCTCACGCGCCTATATAACGAGGCTCGAAGGATAGGCAGATTCTACTAGGGAGGGAATCATCATTCCCTTTCTAAAACCAGGTAAACATTCTTGGAACAAGACGGCGTATAGACCATTATCCATGCTCCACCTTGATTCCAAAATCCTGAGCAGGATACTGGCCACTCGTCTACTGCTCCACATGCCTACCCTCATCCATGCCGACCAATCTGGGTTCATCCCAGCCCGCAACACAGCGCTTAATATACGAAGACTCCTACATGTTTTGGAGGCAGATTCCTACAATGTAGACTCCGCTGTGGTATTTGCTGTAGACATAGGGAAGGCCTTCGACAGCTTAGAGTGGGAGTACCTATTCCATGTGATGCAACTATTGGGCCTTGGCCCCGATTTTGTAAGGTGGACGGCCCTATTGTATACAGACTCGACTGCCAGGGTCAGAACAGGAGGGGTGATCCCAGAGGCCTGCAGGGTAGAGAGGGGCACGCGCCAAGGTTGTCCCCTCTCCCCATTGTTATTTGCAATTTGCAATTGTTGGAACCCCTGGCGGTACATGAGCGTTTGGGGCAGGTGTACCGGGGCCTCGATGGCTATGGCCAGGTCCACCATATCGCCCTTTATGCAGATGACCTCTTGATGTTCCTGGCAGACACAGGCAAAGCATTGCTGGGGGTGACGTCCCTGCTGCTGGCTCTGAGTAGAGTGGCTGGCTTAAAAGTCAATTGGGCGAAATCGTGTCTCTTCCCAGTGCGTAAGGGCAGGCTAGACCCCCAGACCACGGAAGGGGTGAAATGGGAGGAGAGATGTTTGCCCTAATTAAGCACACTTATTTATCACGAAAAGGAGGATATTCTGAAGGGGAACGTTGGGAAGGCGATCAGAGGGGCCAGGGCTAACTTTGAATTCTGGGGTACCTTGCCGGTATCGGTGGCGGGACGTGTAGCACTTCTCAAAATGGTGACCCTCCCGCGTTTACTGTACTTTTTCAGGGCCCTGCCGATCTGGGTTCCGCCAGCCTATTTTAAACGACTCGGAGCGATGATCGTCTCTTTTCTGTGGGATACGGGCAGACGCAGAGTAGCCCTGAATACACTCATGAGACCCCGGGCAGAGGGAGGGTTAGCGGTCCCGGATTATGAAATGTATTTAGCAGCCCAGCTCCAATGGCTTACGCAATGGATGGCGAGGGCTACTGGGAAAGAAGCTGGTGAGCTGCCGGGTCCCCTGATGGTACTATCTTGCATAGTGTTGCGGCTCCCGCTCGGGACCATACACCTTACCCTGGAATTTGCCACAGCCCGGAAATGCTGGAACAGATATCTCCGGAGACTGGCCATGGGACCCCTTACGCCCCTGACATACTGCTGAATATGTGCAGGGCTCTACCACATGGGGGCACCTGGCAGAAACTGGAGTCCTGGGAACAGCAGGGTTTACAGACCATGGGAGACCTTTACGAGGAACAGGTCCTTCTACCTTTTGATGATCTTCGAGCCCGATATGACCTACCTGGTGGCGACTTTCTGCAATACACAGCACTCACAGCGGATATTCGAAAGCACTGGAAAACAGGCCTTACAGAGCCGCCCACTTCCATGGGGTGCCAATATGTTGTGGTTGCGGCGGGCACCTTAAAGGCGGTGACATGTCTATATATTTACAACAAGGGGTGGTGAGGGACAGAGTCTCTGAATTAAGCAGAAAGCTCTCACCCAGTCAAGAGATCAGGGCTAGATCCAACACCGTTTTTTAGCTCACTGCACCATCCCAGTTTCAGAACCTGGCTGTATGCAAATTAGTCTGTTCCTGTCCCAGTGCATGATGGGAACAGGGCAAACCAAACTACAAAAGCCAATTCTTACACTGGGAAGGAAACAAGCTCCCGGGGACCGGTTTCTGGCATTACAGCCGTCTTCGGCCCGGTTTGCTTGAATCCTGATGGTGCAATGAGCAAGGGTCTCACATCTGAGAATACCCTTCCACGCTTAGGGTGGACAAAAATATTTACAACAAGGGGTGGTGAGGGACAGAGTCTCTGAATTAAGCAGAAAGCTCTCACCCAGTCAAGAGATTAGGGCTAGATCCAACACCGTTTTTTAGCTCACTGCACCATCCCAGTTTCAGAACCTGGCTGTATGCAAATTAGTCTGTTCCTGTCCCAGTGCATGATGGGAACAGGGCAAACCAAACTACAAAAGCCAATTCTTACACTGGGAAGGAAACAAGCTCCCGGGGACCATGATGCACTGGGCCAGGGACAGACTGATTTGCATATAGCCATGTTCTGAGCTGGGATGGGGCAGTGAGATAAATAACGGTGATGGATCAAGCCCTGATCTTTGGACTGGGTAAGAGTGGTCTGCTCAATTCAGACACTCTGTTCATCACCACCCCCTTTTGTAAATCGGTTTTGGCCACTATAGGTGTGGCAGGGTATACTCAGACATGAGTCCCTTTCTCACTGCTCCATCAGGATTCAAGCAAGCCGGGCCGAAGAGGCTGAAATGCCAGAAACCGGTCCCCGGTAGCTTGTCTCCTTTCTGGTAAAGAATTGGCTTGGTAGTTTAGTCTGCCCTGTTCCCATGATGCACTGGGCCAGGGACAGACTGATTTGCATATAGCCATGTTCTGAGCTGGGATGGGGCAGTGAGATAAATAACGGTGATGGATCAAGCCCTGATCTTTGGACTGGGTAAGAGTAGTCTGCTCAATTCAGACACTCTGTTCATCACCACCCCCTTTTGTAAATCGACATGTCTATATAGGCGCATGACACTAGAATCCCTGTCCCCAACGGCTGCCCTGAAGCTTAAATGGGAACTGGATATAGGGAAAGACATCCCAAATGCAGCGTGGAGTGGGATAGTAGAGAGGCCCTGGAAAAGCACACGAAATGCGCGATATCAATTAGTACACTTTCACATCCTACACAGAGCATACTTAACTCCAGCCCGCTTGCCTAAATATTTCCCGGCCCAGTCAGCGGCCTGTCCGAGGTGCACCATGGCTGAAGCGGATTTCAAACACATGTTGTGGGACTGTCCCTCTCTTGACCCCTTTTGGAGGGAGGGGATGGCACTGCTGATGGAGGTAACTGAGAGAACTACAACCCTCCATGTATCCTGCATTGGTTCCCCCACACCTCAAAGGACAAAATTACTAGCAAATTCATAGATTTGGGATTCCTATTGGCCAAAAGGACTATAACCTCCCTTTGGAAAGCGAAAAAGGGCCCTAGTATAGATACGTAGAAGATGGAATACCACAAGTGGGCTGAGCGTGAGGGCACTGTCCGGTTACAAATTGCACGTAGAACGGGCAATGAGAAGGCGTTAGAGAGGGCAAGAGCCTGGGAAAGGCTAGTTATGGAAGCCCCTGAAGATGCAGATGATGAGACCCGAGCAGATGGCCCCAAGTTGCACAAGGCATAACACGCTACAATAGTCTGTAGGATTCCACCATGAGATAGTGACGGAGTGCTGCGCTTGTCCCACATGTGCGACGCTTAATATCAAAGTGCTTTCATTGATCCCGTTGCATAGAACTCACATTGCCTTAGCCCCTCAGGACAGCAGCGAATGGTCCACACTGACATGCCTGGGGGGGTGGGGAGGGAGGGGGAGGCGGTTGGGGTTGACTGAGTTGGGATGGGGGTTGGGGGGCAGTTGAGAATGGCTACTAGCGCGGCACACACTAATGGACCGCGCCAGGACCGGCGTTTGAGGTGGCTGCAGATAAAGCAACGGTCATTACTCTTTGAATGATTCTGTTTTTTACCAAGGGCATTGGGGAATGCCGATATACAAATTTGTTATGATGTTTACCGGTACTGCATTGTAAGTTAATAATAAACCAATAAAAATTGTGTTTAAAAAAAATATATATATATTTATATTGATGACAGTAATTGTGTGCATCACCGGTGGTGCTAGTTATGTCAGTCAAAATGGGTGAATATAATGAGTGAGCTTTTGGGAGTCTCAAACTGGATACATTCTGAGCAAGAGGAAATTTCTTGGGTGACCTGTCCTTGAATTTCAGGTGACTTCCACGACTACAGAGGCTGTATGCATTCATTAAATTACGCCACTGTTGCCCATTTTATTTCAGTTTAGTCTGAATGCACAATACATCTTTAATTCTTATTTCATAGGAAATTGAGAATAACCCCAGAGAAATTAAATCATTAAAGTTAAACCCCTTCGAGCTCGTTCAGGCTCCCTTTTTTAGTAACTTTGCCCTGTTTGTTCGCAGCTGGGTTATGCACAGTTTACATTGTGCATTGGATGCCACGGTATATGGTTATGCAAAATGTGTTCTATTTCCGGACTAAAAACAAAGAGATATATCGAACGGAGTGAAGTTGCATGTGGTGTATGTACAGAGCAGAGAGCACATTTAAGTCATCGAATGAATGTGAAATTCTTAAAGAGTATAATATAAATCAACTACGACCCAGTGCCACAGTTGCATTACTGTGTATAAAAGTAAATGAATTGGAGAACTAAAGAAATAGTGTTTTAAAAGAAAATCATAAATCACTTCATTTGGTAAAAAAAACACTTAGCACTTTGGGAATTACATAAAAAGATTGAGTTCTTCTACAATACATTTAGTCATCTCTTCAAATCACAGTACAGGATTTTAAAGAACAGTCAAATATGACAATGAAGACCTAGTATTTCAATTGACCTCAAACAGCACTTATTACAAGGAGGGACTTTAGCACATGTACCCGATTGACTAGTCTGAACTTTGTTGCTTTAAGCCACCATTTCAATCAGATTTCAATTAACCAATCAGTGTATTTGTAGAGCGCTACTTGTCGTGTATGAGGATATCCAGACGCTGGCAGGGCCCAATGTTATCTGATTAGCCAGGTCTTTAATGACGTTCGGAACACTGGAAGAGATGGGGAGGTCCATAGATGAAAGGGTGCCTCGCTACATATCTTCACTGCTAGGTAGGAGAAGGAGCGACCTCTACATCTGCTAGTCTGATGCGGGGGATGAGGTTTAGAGAGGGATGCAGCCAGATGTGTCTGGTGGGCTGATAGAAGTTCAGGCTGTGGTTTAAATAGGAGAGCCCACAGTTGTGTACGGCCTTGTATGCATGGGTCAGGAGCTTAAGCTGGCATCTTTTCTGTACAGGGAGCCAGTGAAGTTTCTTGAGGTAGGGTGTAATGGGGATTTGTCGAACGAGATCCAGGATGAGTCAGACTGTGGCATTCTGCATGGTCTGTATGTCCTTCATCCAATTGGTGGTGTCTGTCATGAAGTTGTGGATTTGGTCTGGTGTCTTCGGAGAGGATGAGTTGTGTGTTGTCTGCGTAGGATATGATGTGGAGGCCGTGGATTTTGGCAATGCTGGCCTGAGGTGTTATATGTGTTGAAGTGGATGGGGCTGAATGAGGGTCCTTTAGTACACCACTGATGATTTCCTTGGGTTTGGAGATTAAGTGTGGAAGGGAGACATTTTGCTTTCTTCCGGTGAGGAAAAAGGAGATCCATCTGAGAGCATCTTTAAGGGTGGCTATGGCGTGCAGCCTTGTGATGAGTGCCTACCAAAGGCTGCTGAGAGGTTTAGGAGGATCAGAGCCGAGTCTCTCCTCGGTCGAGTAGGGCTCTGATGTCGTTGGTAGCAGCAATGAGGGCTGTCTCTGTGCTGAGGTTGCTGTGGAATCCGATTGGAATGAGTTGAGTGGGAGGTTCCTTTCCATATGGGAGGAGAGTTGTTGGTTGATGGCTTTTTCTAATACTTTCGCCGACAACAGGAGCAGGGAGATCAGTCGGTAGTTGAGTTTGCTGGGGTCTGCCGATGGTTTCTGTGGTAGGGGGTTGACTTCTGCATGTTTTCAGTCCTCTAGGAAGGTGGTCGCGACAATTGAGGAGTTGAGCAAAGTGGAGTGTACGTGGCTGATTCTGGCTACGCCAAGGTTGAAGATATGGTGAGGGAATGGGTCGGTGGAGCCCCTGAGTGGATTGGGTTCATAATGGAGGTGGTGTCCTATGGTGCGAGCTGGCTCCATTTGGTCATTCTGATGTCTGTGGTGGTAGCAAGGTCATGCTGTTGCTTGAAGTCTGTGGCCTTGGGCTACGTTATTAAGTTTTTGTAGATGTTGCCGATCTTGTCATAGAAGAAGCTTGCAAGGTTGTCGCAGAGTTCCTGTGAGGTTGCAATGTTTGTTGCAGCTGAGGGGTTGGAGAATTCTTTGACTGTTGACAAGCTGTTTGTTGCTAGTGCAGCTTTCTTCGATGTGTGAGGCTTATACTTTTCTCTTCGGTTCTCTCCGCTTGCTTTGATAGAGGTTGAAGGCGATCTTGTCGGTCGTGTCCTTGCTGGTGCGCTATCTCCTTTCTAGTCGTTTAGCAGTTCTGAGGTCTTCAGTGTACCAGCTAGCCTGCTTGGTGTACCTTTTGTGGGTGTTGCTGATGCAAGTGATGCTTTTGGCGCAGTTGGTGATCGTATTGTTGCAGTTTCTGTCATTCTGGTCTAGGTTGTCGCAGGGTGTTGATCCATATGTCCTTTGAGACTTTGCTCCAGCTGTGGTTGGACAGACTTTGGGTATAGGTTTGTGAGTTGGGGAGGTTGAAGTGCATAATGGAGTGGTCGATCCAGGTGAGTTCTGAGGTGTGGCTTACCTGATGCAGTCACTGGAGGTGAAGATGAGGTCTAGCGTGTGGCCTGAGGTGTGCATGGGGTCGTGGAAGAGTCCAGTGGTGTTCATACTGTCGAGGAGGTTGGTAGTGTTGATGTCATTGTGGTCATCGAGATGGAAGTTGAAGTTACCAAGGAAAATGTAGTTGTTGGAGTCTATGGCATAGAGGATGATTAAGTCAGCGATTAAGTTTCAGAAGGCTGGATGTGGTCCTGAAAGACAGTAGGCGAGGGTGTCCCTGGTGGTGGTTTTGCTGTCTGTTTGAAGTCTGAAATGTAGGTGTTCCATGGCTGGAGTGATGCCATTCGTGGTGGTGCATTGGATGGATTCCTTGTGTATGATGGCAGTCCCTCTGCCTGGCTTTTTGATGTGGTCGCAGTGGGTGATCTTGTATCCTTCGGGTATTGCACTGGCAAAGTCTGGCTTTGAAGTGTGGTTGAGCCAGGTCTCGGCGAGGAAGAGGACGTGGAGTGTGAGGATGGAGATGAGGTCCCAAATCTCAATGGTGTGTTTGCACAGTGAGCATGTGCTGAGAAGGATACATGCAAGTTGCGTTTTTTGTTCAGGTGACATTGGTGGTGTCTTCAAGGACGGGTTGGTCGATGGGCTGGTGTATGTGCCTTTACAGTGGGTGCAGGTGAAAGATCCTACTGAGGACCATGGGTCGGCACTGTAGCAGTTTTTTTGAGGCATCTGTGGTTGAGGCTGTAGCTCTGTAATGGTGCATCTTTGGGTGTTGGGAGGCCTGGCAGTGTGGCGGGAGGCGCAGTCTAGATGCAGATTGGCACAGCTGGGCTTGCCTTTGGCATGCCAGCGGCATCCACGTTGCTGCCTGCATTAAGTAGGGTTTGGGGTGGGCGGGATTTCTGTTGGCAGGAAGAACGGTGAGTGGGAAAACTCGGGCAGCAAAACCCGGGCACCAGTGGTATCACTTGATCATGTTGGAACAAGCAGGAACTAGATGCCATATGCTAGTGGCAGGCTAGGTGTCCAGATGTCTATTTGGCCCAAGCTGTTGAATATGTGGAATATGATGCAAATACTTTTTTGTTTTCAAATTACATGAATTTATAGTGGATAAGATGTTTAATTTAGGTTTGTCCAACCATCAGTTAAAGTGCCTGTCGGGGGCAGAGTGGTCCTGTTTCCAGATGTCTAATTAAAATGATTCCCCTTAAATTAATTCATAATATATTTACTACAAAACTATCCTGTGGCAAAAATTGAGAGTAAAAGGAAGTATTCCTGTTTAATATCTACTATTCACCAGGAAAGTTGCTTGGTCATCTTTTGATCAGGGTAATGGACTGAGGCCTGAGCCTACCATTACTTTCAGATTTTAAAATATCTCTCCCAGCATCTCTTCTCACAGGAGATCCAGATCAGGATAGTTTTTGCTCTATTCAGAAAGTCGATCTAGCAAACAAAACAGCAAACGCATGCCTCTTGCCATTTTTCAGCTCACTGTTAAATAGCTGAAGCTTATGATGTAACTTAAGACTTAGCTACAATGATGACAAAAGGCGTTGCCACTTTTCTATCTCGGTATGGATTGCACAGTGCTAAACCAGTTTTGAAAATGGTGCTAGTGATAAAGGTGCTTGAAGTGGACAATTTAAAAAATGTTTTGGTGTTGTAGAAGGGCTCCAAAAAAGAAAATGTTTCCACCTAAAGATAAAGAAGTACCCAGAGGTCCTAATTGGTGATTACTTTTAACAAGGTTTATTCTTACATGGGTGTTGAATAGCAGGTTTAGAAGAGATAATCTGGGAGTCTCCATTAGAATTCATCACTCGTCCTCATCTGCTATACGTTGTTATAGAATATATTTTGATTAATTCTACACTTTGAAAATGTGAAAATAAATCTAAATAAAGTGATTATGTTGTGTTCTTTGTTTTCAAATTATCTAAGCTGATAATGGTCCCTACCAGAGAGTTCTTATGTAGAACAGAATAATAGAACAATTATGTACACACTTTATATGGTGTAATTAATGGGCAGGGGGCTATCGAGGAGCACTCCGTTCTAGGTATAGTCACAATTATAGGTTCAGACAAATTGCATGTAATTGAATATCCCATAGATACACATAGCAATGTAAAATTCCACGGTGTGAGTCAAAATAGAAGATTGCATATCAAAAGAGAACTGTTGACTTTATTAATTTGTGAGAAATATATGTAAAAATTATACATACTGCTATGAAATTGCTCATTAAGCAGATGAAGGGGATATTTATTTTTTATAGAATATCATTTATTGGTGTACAGTTACTGAACCATGAAGGAAAATAAATATGCATTTAACTGCATAATAAAGACATCCAGTTAAAAATAGACAATACCTTTTTCAGAAGATTGTTAAAATAATGACATTCTTGGAAAAATTGCAGTGATTCTGATTTGTAGATCATTACTTTAAATTCTGTAGGCCCTATAATGATAACATTGTTAACATTGATGTATAAGGCCAAACTGTCTTAATCTAAGGGTTGGGATCGGATTGACCTATGTATAATAAAGATATAGGGGGACTTTATGTAGTAGGCTCCTTCATTAAATAGTCGCTGAAAGCAACAACAACAAAAAATTCTGCTTTCCTGGGTCTTGGGAATATGTTGCTCCTGGTACGTAAATATACAAAGTACTTGCCCTGCATTTATAAGTTAATTTGTCTCCTGTGATTACACAGTAAATTGTTCAGCATTTATTAATTGATCTAGAAGCCTGGGCTGGGTAGCAGAATATAATTGCTAAGAACCATCCCTAGGTAGAAATAAACAGTTCAATTCGGATAATATTGTAATGCTGTATGCAATAATGCAAAAATACAGGTTTGAAAGGGCCAGGGGATTTATGCATCATTTGTACACTGTTCAGAATTTGATAAACCGGAATACTCCGTCTGTGTAGAAAAAATGCAGAATTTTATAAATACCTCAATACGATTATGTGGGCTGTCAAAAATAATTGTTTTTGAGAATGGTCTCCAAGAAAGCTCTATCCTAGCCCAGTTTTTATTTTGTATTTGATGTGCTGATTTACCTGATTATTGTAGAGCAACAAAGGTTTTTCCACCAGAGGTAGAACTGACCACTGCTTGTATATGCAGATACTTTAGTACTATTGGATTCAGTAGAGAGAAAATAGAAAGAGTTCATGGATTATTTGACCTTCTGGTGATTGAACAAAACTTAAAGTACCGCTCATAGACTGTAATAGATTTCCCTTTCTGTTTTTTACCTGGGAATGCAGTAATTCTTTATTTTGCAAGCTTGGAGAAAGAAGCACTGGATATCTACAGGAAAGTCAATGACGCTAACGCTGTCATCCCCAACATCAGTACTATAGAATAAGCCTTGTTTGGCAATTGGAGATCTTAAAGCATTTAAGAAGACCAAACAAAGGTCTGGGAGTAGAGAAAATGGTTCTCCATGAGACTACATTTAGTTATGATGGGATTATCTTGTAGAGTGCTGAGTGCAGATGTCAAGGGTTTGTCAAGATCACAAACTGATCCCTCTCACTCTAGGAATGCTTCAATATTTGTAAATGCAAGAAGAGCAAACCTTGTCTGTACAATTGAAAGCACACTGTGTGCTTTGGGGGGAATCCGAATTACCCAGGATTTCAAGTGAGGCTGTGATTGTCTCCTTAGAGATGAGGAAATACCGGATGACTGTAATTCCTGGCATGATTCTGCCCAGTGCGTCTCATTGTTGCCCATTATTTCACCAGGAGAATCCACCTGCTTGAGCAGTTTGAGTCTCCGCGTGAAACATCACAGATTTGCAGTTACCCAAATTCGTAATTTCAACTTGGGTCAATAACTCCCATTACCACCCACATCAGGAATGTAGGGTTTTTTTCTGTTAGGAATGGTTACCAGCTGTTTTGTATTGCAATACTAATGTGATGCTGTCTGTGGCGGCCAGACCAGCTGAAGCCACACTAAGCTGCAGAGGGCTCTTCTGAAATGAAATAGATTTCCTACCAGCCGACCCTGCAATAGTAATACTATGTATAATGATAGGCTGCTGCATTGAATTTATTAATATTCACTAAGAAGTGTATAAAAAAACAAGATATCAGGCTTTCTCCATTTATGCACCCAGGATCTGGAGCAACATCCCTGTATCCATCAGGACTGCACCAACTAAGGAAAGGGGTGAAGAGACCGCTCTTTAAAGACATGTACATTGATTTCATGAACGGTCTACTACTTGGCTTCTCTTATTAAACGTTGAATGTATGCTAGTCTTTGACTCTGTACAGTGCTTCACTGCTTTATGACCTGTTGCATGCTATACAAATACCATATACATGGTTCTATACATTCATACATAATTTAAAGTGCATATGTCCAATATTTTGTTTCAAATACATTATTGTATAAATGAAAAAAACTGAATTTGCAGTTCGTATATCTGGTTTGTTGGGTCTTTGTGAGGATAAGTGCTCTACTGGATAGTAACATAGGACTCCTAATTGATTTATGTAACACTTTGCACATAATCTGAGCACGAGATTGATTTCAAATCATTAGCATTCACTATCTAAATTATCTTTCAATCCAACAGAAGTAAGAGCCACAATCAAAAGTGAGAAGAGTGATGATGATAAATGCAGAGGAGAACTGAGACTGCAGCCTCCAAAGATATTTCACAAGAAAAAGAAAAAACAGGTTTTCCATGCTCTGGACCTAAGCCTAAAATCAAATAGGGACCGTGGCCCAGCCTATCTGACAGAGTGGGGAAAAGATGCCACAAACGGCTCTCCCGAAGGAAATAAAATGTGTGGTAAATATGTCAAACAGTACAGCCACAGATCAACAAGTGACATGCACTGTAAAAGCCCGCTGGAAGAGAAATCTTACAATCAAGGTGCAAAAAGCGTCAGTGGCCCATTCACTATTTGGAAAAATACTAGTGCTCACTTCCGAGATCAAATACATAAATATGGATATTTTTATGGAGACTCAACTCAATTGTCACATTCTATGTTCTATCAAAAAAACCATGCAGAGGATCAGCTGTATATATGCTGTGAATGTGGAGAAAGCTTTAGTTCTAAATCGAAACACATTAACTGTCAAACACCACATACCGAAGAGAATGTAGTGACCAAGGAGGAGTACCATTATCATGACATTGGATCTCCCTTCTACTATATGCATGAGCCCATGAAGCAAAGACTCGTCTGTAGGTGGATTGAGCCTGAGCAGCCAGTCCACTCCAACAGGACCTGCAGAAACTCTTTCAATGTCCTGGAAGAGTTAGTCACACATGTCATTGAAGATCACATCAGAGGACCTGATGCAGCCAGCAATGTTTGCTTCTGGAAGGAATGCATGAGAGACGGGAAGCCCTTCAAAGCCAGATATAAGCTTGTGAACCACATCCGCATCCACACAGGTGAAAAACCATTCCACTGCCTCTTCCCGGGATGCCGGAAAGTGTTTGCTCGACAAGAGAACCTAAAGATACATAAAAGAACACACACAGGTGAAAAACCCTTTAAATGCAATTTCACGGACTGTGGCAGACAGTTTGCAAACTCCAGCGACCGCAAAAAGCACATGCATGTGCATACACTAAGCAAACCGTACGTGTGCAAAATCTGTGATAAATGCTATAGTCACCCAAGTTCACTCAGAAAGCACATGATGTCCCACAGCTTATCACCTGAGAGATGTCTACCTCCCCTGACTACAGATAGGGACCAAGACACTTCAAACCCTGAGCTAGAATAGAACATTGAAAAGTTTAAAAGCATGTACTCAAGTGATCCATTGACGTTTAACAGGAGTTGGTGCCTGTCAATTTGTTATGCACAGCCTCACACCACCCCCTAATTTGCTTTATAATTGTGCCATTGACTCTGTGAAAAGAAATGACAGTCCTGTTTGCGGAAGTCCGATTAAAAAAGGAGATTTCAGAAAGTCCCGAATGTTAGCCACATTATTTTCCAAGATACCTTCTCTTGTCCTTTCAGTTTTGTGTTCGTAGTGCAAATTATTAAGAAAGGACTGTGTCTTAGCACTAAGGGCACTCCACTTAGAGTGAGTACGCCAAAGCAGAAGCTTTAGACTGCAAAGGACTGGTTTGTCACCTGTCGGTTGAACACCCATAAATCCACTGTAATGAACCCTTTCTATACAGGTACATTGTGTTCCACAAGGGTCATATATCCATGTTAGGTCTATTTAATTCAAAGATATGATGAGGTAAAATGATTCCATTCTTGTCTGAGCTGGTTCTGTACCTACACAAATTTCTAAACATGTTTTGATTTCAGGGTTTGAGAATAGAAACACGCATAAGTTAAAACAGCCACTACATAAGTTTGTGTTTGTATTTTTTTTTACTGTTTTACATTAGGTCATGAAAACCTCAATAAATATAAAAATATACAAACCATGATATATCCAGACGTTTTATAGAAAATTCCTTATGTGATGATGTAAAAAACAAGAATTTGAGATAGATCTAATGTTAAATGCAAGTTTTCCATAGAAACTCAAAACAATCTGATATTTTATACGCTTTATTTAATACTATTTGATCCTTACAGCAAACTTGTTATCAGGGAAATGTCAATGTCAGCTATGTCATTATAATTAAGATTTGTATAAAATATTTATAATTCTGTAATTGGGTAAAACAAACTAGTGCTGTGAGACATTTCTTGCCAATTTATGGATGCCAGATTTAAAGTCAAGTTCAGAATTACCACTCCTGAGTAAACCGTAATTCTTGAAAGACCTAAAGATGTGCTCCTTACTCACAGCTGAGCTGAACTCGGCGCTTCCATTCAGGAGACTGAAGAGAAATAAGCTAAATGTAAGACCAGTCAATCCAGATTAAATAAATAAAGGAAGCTCAGACATGTATTGGACGAGCATAACAGTCAAAAAGGATAATGTGCATCTGGCAGAATGGGCATAAAGGATATTTCTATGTTTTACAAATTACTTGGATATTACGAAGGTTATCGTTTTTAGGTCTCACCTACAGGTAGCTTTTAGCTGTCCATTGCCGAAGACGTATTGTGGACTGTACCAACTCTTAGAGTGGGCTTTGGGTTACCATTGGCTCGTTTTCTCGTTAGTCTTATTTGCTTGTTTCTTATTTTATTACTTTTTTCCTTTCTTTGTGTTTGTCTATCTCTCCCGTGGAGCATAGCTTCTTTATCACCCTTTTGATTGGATGAATTGTATCATTCCACTGCCTATGTTCTGGGAATTATTTTTTATTTTTCCTTAAGTATTCGAGTGAATGAGTTTTCTTGCTCTCTTTCTAATTTCCTGCTTCCCATATAAAATCCCTGCTCTTGTCAATACCCCCCACACCCAACTTCATGGTCTGGTTCTCACCCAATATCCCTTCTCTGGTAGTCAGATTCTTTTTTCTTCCCTACCATAACCACTTTCTCTGTTACTCCACCCCAAATCCAGGCCACTTCTCCACATGCTCCTATGTTGATTCCCATGCCCCAATCTCTTATCTTTTTATGTTTGTATTTTAAACAACTTCTTTTTAAGCATTAAAGCCGCAGTTCGCTGCTAGGGCACTCATTTCTTTCTTTATTTTGTGTGCACTTTTTAAATTATTCCTAAATTTACCACTCCCAGATGGGTGTCTGCCTTCTGTAAATGGTAAATTAAATAAAATGCAATATGGTCTCCGCATCGTGACACATGCAAAATATACTCGTGTCTGGCTTGTATGCCAATGCTGTCTTGCCTTGGCAAATAAGCTTTTATTTTTTTTACCTTGTGCCATATCAAAACAGCAATTGTTTTGTGGGTGAACATACACACTCAGACTGGTAGTGTAGTCTATGTGGGTAATTTATTACTAGATAACCATGTAAATCAGGGTCAGATGGTTTCAGTACAGCAAATTGAGAATGGAGGCACAGAGTTTTTGGGCAGCGAACGCTTACAAGACAAATTGTTATGAAATAAAGGTGTTTTGACAAAATTGCGGGCCTATACATTCATTGTATCAGTACAGAACTCAAGTTGAGGCATGGGTTTCATTGTCGTTGGAGGCAAAAGCAGCAGCGAATTTTAAAGTAGTACATATACTGCAGCATTCACAGGTTGATACAATGTACCGTTCTAGTTCAGTGAAGAAATCTAATTTCACTTAAAAGTTGTAGTTAATAGCGAATTGCGCCTCATAATATATGGAGTGTCTGTTTACATTAGCTAAAGTTACCTTAGCGATACCACTCTGGTTGCGCTTGGGAGTTTGTACATAGGCACTCAGTTTTTTTTGTTTTAGCATTCTATATCCCCTAATCCAGGTTGTCTGCCACGTGTTGGTGTGCATAGGAGAGAGATGGTGGAAAGTGAAGTGGGACTATGCAGTACTCAAGAAAAGTTACAATAATTGGAATGTGAACTGGAGAGTGGAAGTAGAAATGAAGTGGAGGGTAATTGCTTACACACTGGTGACTTTTCTGCTAAGTTGATTGGCAGAAAGACCTTGAAAAGATCACTAGTGACATGGCTGAGCACAGAGAGGTTGAAAGTGACTGTTCTGTGAGTGCATGGATTTGAAGCCAATTGTCATTTACAAGTCTGCTGCTTGTATTCCACCACCTGATCAAGACCACACACAACCTCCCAAATAGCCGATTTGACAGGCCAGCTGCAGGCTGTACCCACCAGGGGTGTGCAATCTTTTAATGTGGGGGCAAAGGAGGCAGGTTACAATATATCTGATAGCCAGTGGACCACACAAGCAAAACAAGTCCGACACTCCCAAAGAGAAAAACAGTAAACTATTGGGGCCAAGCAGAACATTTTCCAATGCTAGTAAGTGATCCTAAAGGTGTGTTTGGAAACATTTCTGAAGGGACCCTGTAAATTTGTAGATTTATATAGTGCTACTTAACCCCTGTGCGGGTATCTAGGCACTGTCCATGGGCACGGGGAGATTGTGATTTGTCCAGAATAACAGGATGTCGAGCCAATGCCAAATCTTGAACCAGCTCAGTAATGGGTCAGTTTCTAGATACCAGTGCCTAATATAAATATCCCAGACCTCACATCGGACTCCATGCCAGACTGCTCTCAGCACTATGTTCACTCTTCTGTGAGCTATACAGAATTTTACATGCAACCTGGTACCACAGTTACACAGAAATCTTAATGTGCCTTCTTCACTACTGAGTCTGACTTGCAGATCATAGGTTCACATCTATGTTTTTTTTCGATAGCTCTGTAGGTTTTGTAGCTGTTGTGTAAATCCTTGTGCAAGTCACATATTTTGATCCTGAGAAACAGTTCAGTGGATTATATGCTTACTGCAAACATTTGGTGGCCATCTGTGTGGCATTGGTTTCAAGCAGTAGGGCTTAATTCAGATGTGGATGAAATTAATGATATTGAGGTGGGCAATGCCATGATTAAACATAAACATAATTCTGAACAAATACAATGTCACTGTCTGTATTTCCTTCTAAATCCCCAGTTTTTGCTTCACAAAGTTAACCTTAAAATGTATATAGTTCACTGACTTGTTTCATAAGTACACACAGAGTCTGATTTGTGCTGGTGGTTTCATTTGGTCGGCATTGGAACTCTGTGTTTTTTGGGGCCTGAGGCTTATTGTTCATTATCGGAATTTGGGCAGTGGCGGCTGGCACTGATCGGGGTTGAAAAAAAAAAAGAAATACTTACCTTTTGCTACTGTTCCGCCTTCTCTCCCAGCCGAACAGGAACCAGGAAGCCCACCCAGGCTCCCCTGACCAATCCCATGCAGCGTTGTGATTGGTCAGGGGATTTTGGGTGCTTACCATTCACAATGATGCAATGAAGCTTTGTGATTGGTATGAGCGCTGTGGTTTGGCGCTCAGCCAGGGAATGGGAGCCTGGGCATGTTCTCCACCCAGTGGGTGCCTGGTTGTAGAATAGGCAAAGTGCACAAAATGGTTTGGCTGGCCTGAGAGGGCCAGCGAAACAGTCATGTGCACTTAGGAGTCGGCAAACCACTCCTCACCTGCTCCTCTGTCATCGGAGCAACCTGCACTGCCACGCAAAGCTGCAGCAGAAGGAAAGCTAAAATGATAATAACCTTGAGTTATCATTTTCTGTTCCCTTTATTTCACTGCTGCAGGGCAGTGTGGCGATGTTCCTCTGCCTCATTGCAGGAGCTGACACTGAATTTGGCACAGGGCGTGAGAGAATATGGGAAGGAAGAAAGAGGAAGATGAAAAAACACTGACAAATGGAGAAATGGAGAAAGCAGGGGTGAAAAATGACTCAGTGTGCAAAGATTTGCAGCCTCCTTTTTAAAATAATCATAATAAAAATACATATCTAAATATATACATACAGAGGAACTTTTAGATAACCTCCTTGATCTATTGGTCTCCTCCAGTACCATTTACATTTTGCTTCTGCCCACCAAATATTGTAATGGATCGGCTTCCTTTGGAAATTGGCTGTCTTCACTGTGAGTGATGACCGGTTTACTCTTGCACATGAGCCCCTTCACCCAAAACGAGTCCACTTAAGTCGCAGAACTTGTAGGCCAGATTCTGCTTTCATTGAATGTTTTCGTTTAGTGTTGCAGTAATCACTTTTTAGTATTTGTAATCTTAATAGGTTTTACACCTTTTAAATCTATTTCATGTGTTTCCACATGTTACTGAGTCACAGTAATGTATACCCAAAGATAGGACTGTTCTAGCAGTGAATATTTTGACTTGTTTATAATAGAAAGGTGCTAATCATGGTCAGGAATACTAAGAATAATTGGGTGCCATTACGTTTATCAGATCGTTTATCAAAATGGTGGAATCAAGAGTTACCTCCCAGAGTTTTAGGTTTAAAGCATTTTTATTAAACAAAAGAAACATGGGGAAGGGAAGTAGGAGGTCAAGGTTACATACAGTACAATAAAGGAAAAAGAGATACGTTGCAGCAATCCTGGTCGGAAGGGGGGAGGTCGGTGTGACGTAAATAATTAATTTACTCTCTTAATTTCTATGCAGGTAAGTACTTAATCAATAATAACTCAATCGGAATGAAAAAAAGACAGAGTCCGTGGTGTTAGAGTTTCTAAGGGTTTTATTCCTCATTAAGGAATGGTCTTGACCAGGATATCATGTTCTGACCACCACAGGGGTGTCAGAAGGGATAGAGCAAACTTTATTGACATTACATAGCTTATATACTTAATTCACATCATAAGTAATAATGTAAGAGGCGTAACAGCTGAGAGAAGACAAGATAACAGTATACACGTGGTACTAGTACGTGATCAAGAGGCGTGAACCAGAGGTGTGTGCTAGAAACGTCACTGATAGGTGACGCAAGTGGGTGGCACCAAGGGGTGGTGCTAACAGAATTGTTGCAGTGTCAGCAGAAATCGGAAGCTTGGATGCGCGCGCAGCTGCATGACGTGTGATTTGGAGGGGTGCAGGGGACTTGACATTTACACTGACGGAAAGAGACAGAAGTCTGGCATGTCAGATCAACTTGTACTTCTATCATATCTGATATCTGATGTTTAGGAACCATACTATCTGGGCGGAAAGGTCTCTAGGGCAGAAGCTATTCTATGCTAACTGTGGATGCGTGTATAAGCGCCTAAGTGTCTACATGTGAAGCGTGGGGCACGGGGCCTTCCATGGAAGCATGGTAACAGAGGCTATGAATTACTTGCATCGAGACAGGTCGGCCCTTTGGCTCTGCAGCTGGGGAGGATGTTTACTGGAGCTGGTAGGCAGGAATGCATTCTCGAGGAGCGGAACAGATAACTCGAAGGTTATAGTCAGTCTTGGCAGAAAGCAGGCTGAGCTGAGCGCGAGGGGCCGCGCTGAAAGTAAGTCAGAGTTCACGGGTACAGAGGTAGCCTGGGCAGAAATTCAGGGCCTACTCTGCTAGAGCAGGAAAACATGTAAAGTGTACTACAAAAAGACGGTGGCATAGCATACTTAAGAACGGACTATATAATCCATTCATGGTGGATCTGAAAGAAGACAAGTTAACGTTGGACGCAAATGTATTTGCGTCTTCATAGCTGGCACAGGAGGGAAGTTACATGCACTTTAAGCCGGTACATGGAGTCGGTGGGGTACGCGCTAGGGAACATAACATGACCAAAAATTTTAATTTTCCTCAGGTGGTCTAGGAGGGGAAGGAGAGGCATCAGCTGTAAGGCGTTAAAGTAATGTGCATAGCCCTCCCATATTCCCCGACCCCCCCACCCAGAGCTAAGAGCAAGTAACTTACTGCAACACAGCAATACACAACGCAGTCCCTCCAAACCCCCCGCCCCCAGAAAAGGAAAAAAAAAGGAAGAAAACAATACCCCAACATTCCCGTCCAATAGCCCTTAGTAGAAGCATCTGCCCCAAACAGCCTACCCCCAACCCCAAATCCCCCCAGCCCCATCCCGCCTAATCTGCCGGGGCCGACGGTGGTGTCAGCCTAAGAAGGCGCAGGTACCTCGGACATGTGAGCTCACGGAATTCTGTGGACAGCAGTGCCAGGAAGGGGTGCCAGAGCTCCTCAAACTGATCTACATTACCAGCCACTGTAAGCGACATCTTCTCCATACCCAGGACCTGCCATAGTCTATGTAGCCAACCAGTGATGGAGGGGGCAGTGGAGGTGCGCCAGTGAATAAGGATATTTTGGACCGCTGAGCCAAGCGCAATAGCAATCTGCCTACCCCTGCGGGACTTCAGTGGGTACATCAAATCGTTGGGCAGGCCTAGCAAGACATACGCCGGGAAGCGCGGCAACTCAATTTCAAAGTGTCTGTCCACTTCATCCAAGACCTCTTTCCAGTAGGCAGTCAGTACCGGGCAATCCCACAGAATGTGCGATAGAGTACCCTCCTGTCCGCAACCCCGCCAACAGCCCTTGTCAGTGAGTTTGTGCATCTCATAGAGCCTCTCCGGGGTGTAGTACCAGTAGGTGGAAACCTTAGTAAAGGTCTCCGTCAGCCCAGTGTGGTATGCAGAGTGCCTCGCCCGATATGCGATCCTGTCCCACTCCTTGTGACTCAGGGTCCTGCCCAACTCTCTGTGCCAGCGCTCCCTCCCCGGATTATGGAAATGAAACGTCGGGGGTTGGAGAAACTTATATAGGTCGGAAATAAGCTTGGCCTCCGAGGTCCGGGTCACTAGCCAGCGCTCATAAGGAGTGATCTGACGGGCTGCTACGTCGCGTACCTGGGGCTGGAGAGCCCAGTGGCGGACCTGCATGTAGCGCAATCTGTCTACTTCTGTCAGGCCAAACTCCTGTCGAAGTTGCTGGAAAGGAAGCACCCCCTCCGGTCCGTAAATCTGAAAAAGTGCCCGGCAACCCGCGCTCACCCAGTGGGAAAAAGCTCCCGGCTCCAAGCCCGGAGTAAAGTCCGGGTTACCAACTATGGGTGTAAACGGTGATGGGAAGGTAGTCAGCTCGCGGAGCTCGCAAACCGCATCCCAGACTCGCAGGGGAACCCGGGTAACAAAGGAGGCGTAGAGGTTAGCCGGGCGATGTGCGCGCCGCAAGAATGGGACCTCCTGAAGAGTACGTCCCGCTACCGCCTGATCTTGAAAAAGCCAGTGTTTGTCAGATTCCCACCTGCTCCATTCCACCAAATATCGAAGTTGCGCCGCCTGAAAATACTTCCGGAGATCCGGGATGCCAAGGCCCCCCGCCTCCGGAGCAAGCGTAGAGAGAACTCTCTTCATCCGAGGCCTGCGGCCCTGCCACACGAAGCGTGAGATGTCGGCCTGCGCTTGCTGTATCCAGCCCACAGGGGGCTGGAGAGGTAGGGCGCGAAAAAGGTACAAAATCTGAGGCAGCACCGTCATCTTCACCGCCGCGATACGGCCCAGCCACGAGAGCAGGCCCTTGTTCCATCGGCCGAGTTCCTCCTTAATCTTCTTACCAAGGGAAGAGTAATTCGCTTTAACCATTTCAGGCAGCGAAGGCGCCAGCAGGATCCCTAGGTATGGCACAGTGGAAGAGGACCACTGCATGGGGAAGAGACGCTGAAGGTCTCTCCTGGTGTCCGCGGCAAGCGACACGTCCAGGGCAGCCGATTTAGCCATATTCATCTTGAAGCCGGCCACGCGTGCAAAGGCATCCAGTTCCTGGACGCAAGCAGGGAGTGACCTCCTGGGATCATCCAGGGTCAACAGGACATCGTCCGCATAAAGGCTAACGGTATGGGTATATTGACCCATCTTTACCCCCATAACGTCCGGATTATCGCGTACCCTCTGGGCAAACGGCTCCATGTAGAGGGCGAACAGGAGCGGTGAGAGGGGACAACCCTGTCTCGTACCGCGCTCAATGTCAAAACTACTAGAGCTGTGCCCATTGACCCGCACCGATGCTGATGGTCTTTTATAGCAATTGAAGATCATGGTGCGGAACTTCTCGCCGATTCCCAGTTTCCCGAGAACCAGCTCAAGGTACGGCCAATGAACTCTATCAAAGGCCTTCTCCGCGTCGACCGACAGTAACATCCGCTCCCCCGGGACGCGCGAGGCCTTTTCTAATGGGTGTCACCCTCTTGGTGTTGTCAACTGTCTGTCTACCGGGTACAAAGCCAGCCTGGTCCGCCTCCACCAGACCCGGTAGATGCAGTCCAAGTCTGGCCGCTAGGATCCCTGTGTAGAGCTTAAGGTCAACATTCAGAAGCGAAATAGGCCTATAAGAACCACACAGGGTCCGGTCCTTCCCGGGCTTTGGGATAACCGACACAGTCGCGGAAAGAAGGTCCGGTGGGATAGCCCCCGGTTCGGAGAAGGAGTTGAAAAGCGAGCCAAGATAGGCGCCACTGTGGAGCAGAAGGTCTTATAAAACAAGGCCGGACCTGCTCCAGCACGGTCGCTCCCTGACCCCAGCTCCTGCTCACGTTGTGGATCGCTGGTGAGACCGAGACTGCTGCATTGCCTCTGATTGTTGCGTATTCACTTAATTTGAGTCGCGCTGTGCACTACTTACTCACCCAGACTCGCGCTGTATATTTATTATTTAATTGGAGTCGCGCTGTGTACTAATTAGTCATCTAGACTCGCGCTGAGTATTATTATTTAACTGGAGTCACGCTGGCATTTATTTCTTTAACTGTACATCACGCTGGTAACTGATTAGCGCCCCCGGTGCCGTGGTGCATTTGCTGCCCCTGCCTTCGTCTCCCCTTGACCCTCCATCTTGTTGACTCGCTCCCTGACCCGCCCCTCCTCCCTGCTACCGCCTCCCAACTGCTGCCCCTCCCACCCACGGACAGAGGGCTCCCTACCTCCTCTGACGCGCTGTGACCACCTGGACCTGCTCCAGCACGGTCGCTCCCTGACCCCAGCTCCTGCTCACGTTGTGGATCGCTGGTGAGACCGAGACTGCTGCATTGCCTCTGATTGTTGCGTATTCACTTAATTTGAGTCGCGCTGTGCACTACTTACTCACCCAGACTCGCGCTGTATATTTATTATTTAATTGGAGTCGCGCTGTGTACTAATTAGTCATCTAGACTCGCGCTGAGTATTATTATTTAACTGGAGTCACGCTGGCATTTATTTCTTTAACTGTACATCACGCTGGTAACTGATTAGCGCCCCCGGTGCCGTGGTGCATTTGCTGCCCCTGCCTTCGTCTCCCCTTGACCCTCCATCTTGTTGACTCGCTCCCTGACCCGCCCCTCCTCCCTGCTACCGCCTCCCAACTGCTGCCCCTCCCACCCACGGACAGAGGGCTCCCTACCTCCTCTGACGCGCTGTGACCACCTGGACCTGCTCCAGCACGGTCGCTCCCTGACCCCAGCTCCTGCTCACGTTGTGGATCGCTGGTGAGACCGAGACTGCTGCATTGCCTCTGATTGTTGCGTATTCACTTAATTTGAGTCGCGCTGTGCACTACTTACTCACCCAGACTCGCGCTGTATATTTATTATTTAATTGGAGTCGCGCTGTGTACTAATTAGTCATCTAGACTCGCGCTGAGTATTATTATTTAACTGGAGTCACGCTGGCATTTATTTCTTTAACTGTACATCACGCTGGTAACTGATTAGCGCCCCCGGTGCCGTGGTGCATTTGCTGCCCCTGCCTTCGTCTCCCCTTGACCCTCCATCTTGTTGACTCGCTCCCTGACCCGCCCCTCCTCCCCGCTCCCCGCCTCCCAGCAGCCCCTCCCACGCTCCGCCCCCTCCACTATCCTTCAAATGCCAAATGTCCCAACGCGCAGCGTCCACGCGCTTCGGCCTCGCCGAAGGTGCGCCAAAGGTAAGCCCGTCTACGCCCGTCCGCGCCTGGACCGCGCCCAGCGCCTCTCCCCCTGCCCCTCGCGCTGCCCAGCTCCCCCGCATTACCTACGATTCCGCCACCCTCCTAGCCCTTAACCCCGGTCGCGCCCCCAACTGCGTCCAAGCCGCTCCTGGACGCACCCATGGACCGTTCTCCTGCTTCTCCTGCAAATTTAGCGGCACCGACAACATCTCCGCTACAACCACAACACAGATTCCCGACCCCAACCAACTAGAATGCATCCTTCTCAACACCCGCTCGGTCCACAGGCACGCCATTGACCTATGGAATCTTCTAGACACCATCTCTCCAGACGTCGCCTTCCTAACGGAAACATGGATGAACGCTTCCTCCGCCCCTGACATCGCCATCGCTATCCCTGATGACTATAAGATCACACGCAAGGACCGCACCGACCATACAGGAGGTGGAATCGCTATCGTCCATAAGAAATCAATCCGCATCTCAACCTGCTCCGACGCCAACCTCGCTAACTCCGAACACCTTCACTTCCAGATCCACATCGACCCCAAGACCACACTCAGAGGCACCCTCCTCTACAGACCACCAGGACCACGCGCAAAATTCAGTGAAGACATCACGGACTTCATCACCCCACACGCGCTCCCCTCCAAAGACTACATCCTTCTGGGAGACCTCAACTTCCACCTTGAAAAGATCAACGACCGCAACACCGCCACCCTAGTGGACAACCTCGCCAACCTCGGACTTAAACAACTGGTCACTTCCCCCACCCACATCGCAGGTCACACTCTCGACCCCATCTTCACCTCCAGCAACCATGTCTCCTTCAGCCACACTACGGATCTCTTCTGGACTGACCACAGCTGCGTTCACTTCACCTACAACAAGCCGAAACCCATCATCCACCTCCAACCAACTCTACAAAGAAACTGGAACAAAATCACCACAGAACAGATCTCCACATCGCTCCTCCAAACCTCCCCAGCCCTCTCTTCTAACGCCAACGAAGCCGCCTCCAACCTCACCCTTTGGTTATCCAACACCGCCGACACCTTAGCACCACTGAAAAAACGTCAACACAAACTTGGCATCAAGAAGGCCTCATGGTTCAACGATGACCTCAAGAAGTCCAAGAAACTGTGCCGCTCCCTTGAAAAGGCCTGGAAAAAAGACCCATCCACCAGCAACAAGGACGCCTTCAAAAGCGCCATCCGTACCCACCACCAACTGATCCGAAAAGCCAAGAAAACAGCATTCAAGGATCGACTTGACAACAACGCCCACAACAGCAAGGAACTTTTCAACATCGTCAAGGAATTTTCCAACCCCTCGGCCAACTCCAACGACATCACCCCCTCCCAAACCCTCTGCGATTCCCTAGCCTCTTTTTTCCACAACAAGATTGCTGACATCCACAACAGCTTTGACAACCAACCCAGAAGCCAACCCACCCTACCACCAGCTGACCATCTTCCCCCCGTGAACACCCTTAACGCCTGGAACCCAATCTCCACTGAGGACACCATCCGCCTGATGAACTCCATCCACTCAGGATCCCCCACAGACCCATGCCCTCACCACATCTTCAACAAAGCAGACTCCATCATAGCTCCGCACCTCCGAGAGGTCATCAACTGCTCCTTCAACTCCGCTACCTTCCCAGAAGACTGGAAACACGCTGAACTCACCGCCCTTCTGAAAAAACCAACAGCAGACCCCACCGAACTCAAAAACTACCGCCCCATCTCGCTTCTTCCATTCCCGGCCAAAGTCATCGAGAAAGCTGTCAACAACCAGCTCGCCGCCTTCCTCGAAGCCAACAAATCACTCGACCCCTCACAATCTGGCTTCCGAGCCAAACACAGCACTGAGACCGCCCTCATCGCAGCAACAGACGACATTCGAACTCTACTGGACAATGGAGACACAGTCGCCCTCATCCTCCTCGACCTCTCTGCAGCCTTCGACACAGTCTGCCACAGCACCCTTCTACAACGCCTCAGAAACATCGGAATCCAAGGAAAGGCACTGAAATGGATCACCTCGTTCCTCACCGGAAGAACCCAGAAAGTCCGCCTCCCACCATTCAAGTCCGAGGCCTCTGAAATCATCTGCGGCGTACCACAAGGATCCTCACTCAGTCCCACCCTCTTCAACGTATACATGAGCCCCCTCGCGACCATCGCCCGCCAACACAACCTCAACATCATCTCTTACGCGGATGACACTCAACTGATCCTATCTCTCACCAAGGACCCCAGCACCGCCAAAACTAACCTACACGAAGGAATGAAAGAAGTCGCCGAATGGATGAAACAAAGCCGTCTGAAACTTAACTCGGACAAAACAGAAGTCCTCATCTTAGGTAAATCCCCCTCTGCATGGGACGACTCCTGGTGGCCGGAAGCCCTCGGAAATGCACCCATCCCGACAGACCACGCACGGAACCTTGGCGTCATCCTGGATTCTTCACTCTCAAGGAACAAACAAGTCAGCGCCGTATCCTCTTCCTGCTTTAACATTCTCCGCATGCTCAGAAAAACTTTTCGCTGGATCCCCTCCGAAACAAGGAAAACAGTCACCCACGCTCTGGTCACAAGCCGACTGGACTACGGAAACACCCTCTACGCAGGTACCACCGCTAAACTCCAGAAGAAACTACAACGAATCCAAAACGCCTCAGCCAGGCTCATATTAGACATCCCACGCAACGAACACATCTCTGGTCACCTTAAAGACCTCCACTGGCTACCCGTCAATAAGAGGATTACTTTCCGACTGCTTACCCACGCACACAAATCACTCTACGACATCGGACCAGATTGCCTCAATTCTCGACTGTCCTTCTACACCCCCTACCGCCAACTTCGATCTTCCAGCCAAGCCTTCGCCACTGTACCTCGCATCAACAAGACCACCATGGGAGGCAGATCCTTCTCATACCTGGCTGCCAAAACTTGGAACTCACTCCCCGCTTACCTTCGCCTCACCCAGAATCACCTAGCGTTCAGAAAGCAGCTTAAAACGTGGATATTTGACAAATAATCCTCCTCCCCTTCCTAAGCGCCTTGAAACCCTCTGGGTATGTAGTGCGCTATATAAATTTTATGACTTGACTTGACTTGACGTGTAGCCATCCGGGCCCGGGGCTTTACCGTGTTTCAATCGTGCTATGGCGGAGATGACCTCCTCCACATGGATGTCCCGCTCTAGGTGATCCGCTTGGGCGGGCTCTAGTACCGGGAGGGTCACCGACTCCAGATAATCCTCAGCGTCCCTCAGCGAGGAGGGTTCCGCGGCATATAACGCCTCATAGAAGCTACGAAAGGAGTCCGTCACCTCCGCGTCACCGGAAACAGAAATCCCGTCTGCACCCACTAGCTCCTTCACCACATTGCGTTGCTGCGCAGCCCTGAGCCGGTGGGCCAGGAGCCTACCGCATCTGTCCCCGCCCGTGTAAAAGGCATGCTTCAGTCGCAACGCCGCATATTCCGCGCGATCTAGGTCCAGCGCAGAGAGGAGTTTCCTCGCTGCTTTCAGCTGCCTCCAGACTCGAGGAGCCCCCGTGCGGCGGTGAACCTGCTCAAGTTCCCTGACCTGCGCAGTCAGTTCGTCCCTCTTACATTGCCGCTCCCTGTTCTCGGCTGAGGAGATAGAGATAAATTCCCCCCGCAGGACCGCTTTCAAGGCCGCCCACTGCGTCGCCTGAGACGTGTCGGAGTTGCCATTGTGGACCAAGTAGTCCCGAATGACCTCCTCCACCCGCTTCACGACCGACTTCTTATGTAGAAGAGTATCCCGAAGCCGCCACAACCCTCTGGAGGGGGGGGTCGCCGGCCATGCAAAGACGCCGGAAACCGGCGCATGATCGGACAGCGACAAGACCCCGATGTCCGCCGCCGTGGCGGCTGTGCGCAGCGGTCCACTCACCAGTAGGTAGTCCAACCGCGAATAAGTGCGGTGCGCGTTGGCAGAAATAGGAATAGTCCCTATCGGTGGGGTGCATGGCGCGCCAGAGGTCATGCAGGTCTAGCTCCGCAATCCGGTCCTGCACCACGCGAGAAAGCTCTCCCGTCTGTGGGGAGCGCTGGGCAGATCTATCCATAGCCGAGTTGAAGACGATGTTCAGGTCTCCCCCCAAGACAACATGGCGATCGGGCGAGGCAGTGACATCCACCAACACTGATTCCAGGAAACGATCCTGGTGATCATTCGGGCTGTAAACGGAGCCAACCGTGAAGGCAATACCCCCAAGGCGCATGCGATACGCTAGGAGCCTCCCCTTTTGTTCGGCATATTTGTACAACACCTCCCCCCTGAAGGAGCTAGCTAAAAGAATGGCTACGCCTGCAGTCTTGGTCGCTGCCGAAGAGAAGAATTGGGTGGGGAACTTGGCAGAGCGCAACCTATGACAATCTTTGGGTAGCAGATGAGTTTCCTGCAAAAGGCATATGTCCGCTTGCGTCCCTTCTAGCAGGGATAGGATCGCCCTGCGCTTCACAGGATTATTCAGACCCTGAACATTAAGGGTCACCACTTTCAAGGGCGGCATCTCCCCCAGGGAATCGAAGCGCTATGCAGTAGGCAAGGGATCAGCGGAGGGGGCGCGCGGGGCAGGCGCGCAGGGAAGGCCAGGACCGGCCTCAAGTGTGCTTGGGCATTATCGGACGGGACCCCACCAACAACAAAACAACTCTTACGCCCTCCCAGAACCAACCTATGGCAACTAGCCAAAACCACAAACAAATAAAAACACCCCATTGTCTCAGTCCAGTCCAGCCCGGACGGGCAAGTCTGTAGAAAACAATCCAGTGGACGTTCAGCCACTCACCTCCAACCGTCCCCCCCCCCCCCCCCCCAACCCCCAGCCCCAACCCAGCATCGTAAAAGCTAAGCATCTCTCCCCCCCGGAGTGAAATCAGGCCGTCATGGCCACGCCGTTGGATTCGGGCAAGTTCCTGGCCGCCGTTCTCAGGGCCTCCTCCATATCCGCCCTGATGGTAGGTGAATCAGGGCGGCTCGCAGTCGCTGACGATCTTCTCCTCGTCGATCTCCGCCGACTCCGTCTCTCCGAGCGCCTCCATGTGGGCGTCGCTCCGTCTTCCTCCGTGGCCGTGCGTCCCAACACCCCACAGATGTCTTGGAGGGAGCGCAGCTGGTGCAACACTCCGTTCCATCGAAAGATGAGACGGAAGGGGTGACCCCAGGAGTAGGGCGTCTCATGCTCCCGCAGAAAGTCTGTAGCAATCCGGAAGGACCTGCGCTTCTGCAGCGTGATGGTGGACAGGTCCTGATAGAGCGCCACAGGCCGCTCTCTGAAAGTGAGGGGTTGCTTCCTGCGGGCCTCCGCCATGATTCGCTCCTTCAAGGGGAAATCAGGCAGGAACGCCAGAATGTCCGGTGGGGGTGCTGAAGACTGGCGCTGTCGGCCCACTCTGTGCGCTCTGTCTATGCGGATCGGGAAAGCTGCGTCCTCTCCCAAAATCTCTCGGAACAAGTCCTGTAGATAGGCCACCAGATCCGTCCCCTCGTCCGCGGATGGGACACCCCGCACCCGGATGTTGTTCCGTCTGGACCTGTTCTCGAGGTCCTCAGAGTGGGCCTGGAGCTCGACGCACTGCTCCCGGAGACGGAGAACGTCCTGCTGGAGATGGACTATCTCCTCGTCACGGCGCTGGGCCGCCGTTTCCACCGTGTCAACACGCTCGCCGAGGCCCTCCACCTCTTTGCGCACCTCTCGCACCTCGCTGGCCACTTCTCTCTTTAGGGTCTGGAAGTCGTCCTTGAGGGAGCTAAACAGGTCCTCCATAAAGGACCTCGTGACCGGTGGTTCTCCTCCAGTTGCGTCTGCCGAGGCCCGGGAGGACCCCGGCGACGGCTGCGTCCTGTCCCTCAGCTGCTGGGCCCTGCTGAGCATGTCTGGCAGAGTGCGATCACCCCTTCTCGAGCCTCCTCTCCCAGCCATTGTGGCCACTGCCGTGGGCAAGGTTCAGGGCCGGCCGCTGTAGATGCGTTCAGTCGCCTGCGGGCACCAGATGTGAGACCCCGCCGAGGACAAGGGTGCTGCGTCACAAGCGACAAAATGGCGGCTCAGGCCGGGGCGAAACACTCGTTGTATCGACCAAGGTGGCAATCGGGGGGCCAAAGTCAGGGTCCCTCAAAAGCGCACTCCTTGGGTGATCAGGGCATGAGCCAATGCGAAAGTGGGCACCTGCCCGCCAAGGGCACGGGTGGAGGTCGCCAGTTCCAGCTCCTCAGGGAGAAGATGGCGGCAGGGCGGGGCTCGATAGAGCGGCCTGTGTTGGCGAGACCGTCAGCGACCCCCGGGGCACAATAAGCAAGGAAAGTCCACAGCTAGTGTCTCACAGTCCCGCCAGTGGGTCTGCCCAGGTCGGCTGCCTCGTAGAAGCTTCCGTCCCCCTCCGCCAGGTCCGCCATGCACCGTTGTCGGTAGCGAGGGGCCAAAGTGCCAGCTAAGGTCCAGGGTCTGCTGCGCGTCGGTGGCACCGGTCACGTAGGCTTCGGCCGGGGAGCGCTATTATTCTCCGGAGCACATCGGGACCGAACACTCGGGATCACCAGCTTTCAGCACCAGGCCCAGCCGAGGCGCCTGGACAGCACTGCAATACGCTCCGCCTCCCAGGCTCTCCTCCGTGCTCCGAACTTCAAGCCAACTTTAGGGGTACTTCCCCCGAGGCGATAGGAGTCAAAGTTGTATCAATAGGTGCGCCTGGAACTCCGACACAATCCTCTCACCCGCAAAGCAACCGCGGGGGGAGAGAAGCGCTGAAATCGGGGCTCGAGCTGAGCCGGGCCGGAGGAGCTACGGGAGGAAGCGTCCGCTCACCCCGCCATCTTGGCCACGCCCCCCAGAGTTTTATATTTAGAAACTGTTAGTATTGCCGGATTTTTTCTTCCATCACAAAAGATCGATACACTTCATCACGTACTGTTGTTCCCTATGAGTAGTAACTAAAAAAAGCACTAATTCTTGTACCTCTGCATTTGACCCAGGAGTCCCTAATGTGTAGTAGTGTTGTATAATTGGTCACTTATGTCATCAGTTGAAGAATTATACTTATGAATATTGAAAATATGCACATCCTGATACAAGAATATTGTGGGCAAAATATCGAAGACAAAAATATTGAAAGGTAAGTGCATAAAGAGGAAGTATAGATTTTCTATTCATACTTCAGATATACGTACCTTGTCAATATATATCATCTTGGTACATATATGTGGAGTTAGGTATTGAAAATCTATGCTTCCCTTTTGATACTTCGGTTTGGAAAATACATTTTTCTTAAATGTTGCTGTCCTGCGATATTCTATCTCTGAAGTATAGATTGAAAATCATCAGAAAAAGTGTGAAAGTGGTTGGTGAGATTTTCCAGAAGATCAAAGTGTGGAAGAACAAGTTAAAAAGCTGAACACTTATGGAACCTTGCGAAGCACAGGGGGCCTGGGTTTGATCTTATCTCTTTACAAACCATGCAAATACAATCTGTTCTTCTTTGAGGAGAGATGCGAACGAATCCAAAACTCCTATAAAGGTTTTTTCCATTCTATGCAGCTAAAGTCTCATGCACACTGGTTCCAAACAAGTTCCCATTTTAAAACGGCTATTAAATCTTAAAACTGTTAAATATGGACTCATTTTTCAATTATTTTCAAATTTCATTCATAATTATACTACCGAAACCTAAGTAAGCTTTATCATTACCCTCTCCCCTCATAATCTGAGTGTTTGTGTGGGCATAAACAGCCTACAATATGATATACTTGGGGCATTCAAATAAAATTGACAGGACAGGGTCATAATTTCACTCCACTAATTCAGACTGTTGTCAAGGATCTGAGGTTCCTGCTGTGAGCAAAGTTTTCATCAGGTGGCTAGAGCCTTGTGGCTTGATTACTCAGGATTCAGGTGGTGGTGATTGGTTGGACACTCTACAGCGTGCATCCTTGACACATGGTGCATAAGATAGCTGGTGCATAATGCGTGATGGCCTATTCTAGTGAATGCTTACATGTATATAGTTCAGAAAAATGTATACATCTAGGGTCGAGTTGTGAGCCATGTGGATTCTAATGTAAGCTTTTAATATGAAGTGTACACCTAGTAAGATTAACATAATTCATATTTCCTCAGTGCAACAGAAAGTATATTGTAGTGCATGAGCATCTTCTGTAGGTGATTCGGTGTACTTCTAAATTTGTTGAAAAAATAGTTGTCTTTTAAATAATCTTTGCATCGCCTCTTTCACTTTCTTGTTACGCAAGCTGTAAATAAAAGGGTTTACCAATGGGGTGACAACAGTATACATCACTGACACTACTTTGTCCTTCTGAAGTGAGTAGCTTGATGTTGGTCGAATATAACTGAAAAGAATGGTCCCGTAGTATAAACTAACCACAATGAGATGAGAAGAGCAGGTAGAAAAAGCGCAACGTCTCCCTTTGTTGGAGCGGATTCCCAGGATGGTAGAAATTATTGATATATAGGAGATCACAATGGTCAAGATGGAGGCCATGGCCATCATTGTGGCTTCAGTTAAGATAAGGAGCTCATTGGTAGATGTGTCTGAGCATGAAAGCTTCAGCATTGCTGGTATGTCACAGAAAAAGTTCTCAATTAAGTTAGGTCCACAGAAGAACAACAATGAAATCATCACGCTGTGCAGCAAGGAATTTAGAAAACCTGTGATCCAGGAGCCTATTGAAAGTAGGAAATTTACTCGCATGTTCATCACCAGGATATAATGAAATGGTCTACATATTGCAACATATCTGTCATAAGCCATGACCCCAAGTAAGTAGCTCTCTATGCATAAAAATGCTACAAAGAAGTACAGCTGTGTGATGCAATTCCTTAAAGAAATGGATCTCTCCTTTGACATGATGTTCACCAGCATGTTCGGGACCGTGACCGAAGTGAGGCAGATATCTGCCAGCGACAGGTGGCAGATGAAGAAATACATGGGGCTGTGTAGCTCTGACTCAGTGGTGATGACCGCAATGATGATTACATTACCTAATATTGCAATAAAGTACATTATCAAGAAAATAATGAATAATGGAAGCTGATGATCTGGGTTGTCTGAAAGTCCCAGAAGGACAAATTCCATCACCAAAGTCTGGTTTGTGTTTTCCATTTTTACCAACGAAATACTCTTAATAAATGGCAGCTGAAAAATATTGAAAGTATTCATGAATGTAGCACATTTCTGTATGGCCCTCTATCGACACCTAATCTCACAATTTTGGCAACCCCACCCTGCACCACCAGCAATTGTGCAAAAAGAAGCAAGCTATTCTTGCAGGCCATTTACTATATCATGGGGATCTTTAGAATATCAAGCAAACGCTAAGCTATCAAGGTTTCCCGAAGACTTTTTTTAAAATTATAATTCATGTAGTGTAAATATTGCAAGATTGACCTTCGAAATTGTGTCTCTTCATTTGGATTCTCTGGGAAAGTTGTGCCCTAATAATAATTCTATAGCACTCCTCCCTGTTTAACAGGTTGTAAGCTAACTTTGTCCTCTAAGGAGGATCTACATTTGTCTCCATATATCTGTGGTGAGATGGCTTGAATGTGCTAAAAAGTAATTACAACGGACACTGGACTCAACCAAGGGTACTAAGTAGTCCATGTTGATTTTTTTTTTTTTTAAATTCCTTTTGTCGATGTCTAAAGTTACATTTCAGGAAATGGGAAACACCCTCAAAACCAACAAGTGTTGGACCAAAAGTAAATACCTGCAAAGCGAATACCATCACCAGGTGAAACACACTGGGTTTGAAGCATTCTGGGGAAAGGAAGAGATTTGCAGCCTGAATCTTTCTGAATTCACTATGCTGTACATTATTCCGCATGTGGTTGGGTCTGAAATCGTAGTCTTTTCTTAGTTTTTTTTTTTTTTTTTCGTAGCCCAGGTGGCCGTCGATGTCCCACCTTTTGGTGTATTTCCGGTGACGTCGGAACGCTTCCTGCGGAAACAACAACTCTTGGGCGCCATCTTCAGATTCTTTTTTCTGCGGTTGGGTCTGGATCGTTCCCGAGAGGGCTCCAGACTTTTTTGGAGAAAGAGGAATAAAAACACGCAGTTTTTGGACGAAAAACATTGAAGACTTCAGGAGACTACATCATCAAGAACAATGACGAAGGAGGGAAGGAAGTTCAAGAACTTCGAATTCCATCAGGGAATGTGAAAGCAGGGGGCCCCCTGAATGCATGAGATGTACAAGACTCCCTTCAAGTTCTGCGCAAATTGCCACCACAAGTACGCGCTGAAGGACCAGCACCCGGTTTGCAACCTTTGCCTACCGGTAGACCACGAGAGCAGTGACTGCAACGCCTGCTCCGCCTTTACGCCAAAGACTCTTCGAGTTCGAGCGAGACAGAGAGTAGCCAACGTCACAATGCAGGGCAAGGGCCAGCCTCCATCCCTTCGAGACCTGGGGCTATCTTCAGACTAAGAAGACAACAACGCCGCTGAAGACGACGGTTACATGGTCATAGAGACCGATATTACGAAGACTCCAAAGAAGGTAGGAGACTCTACGGCCCCGAGAGACTCTGAGTCTCGAAAGATCGAGGGAAAAACCCCAAAAGCGCCGGCGCCGAAAGCTTCGGCACCTGCACCTAAACCCAGGCCCAGCGGATCCTCAGAAGGAGTCCCCGCGCAGAGAGCTGAAGAACAGCAAAAGCCATAGAAAAACTTCTCTGAAAAGGAGCGTCCGACGCCGAGGGAGAAGGACCCGAAAAAGACGCTGACGCCGAAAATAAGCTCAGCGCCGGAACCTTCGATGCCGAAAATAGGTTAGGCGCCGAATTTTCCACCGAAGAGACCGGCCGAACCATTGGACGCAGATCTGGCTGCCGAAATGGAGAAGAAGAGGTGTCTCGAAGCCGAGATGGAAAACATCCTGCAACGAAAGAAAGATTTTGACGCCAGGATGAAAGACTCCATAATCCCGATGAAGCCCAAACCACAGGTGCCCGAGGGGGTCGAGGAGGAAGAGGAGTAAGTCGAGGAACAGTCGGAAAACGTCGAAGCATTCGACGAACCGGGCGAAGACGAGGTCACCTTCGACTAACGTGAGGACGACGACCGCAGGACGCTCCTCAGGTCGGCGACCTCGGAGACTCAGGAGATAGACTGGCAGGACGTGGACACAGAGTCCTGAAGAAAGCGTCGACTCGTATCCTTCGAGGCCCTCGCCGCCAGATGACATTTGGGTGTACAACACAGTCATCAGGAATGCAGCAGCTGTCTTCAAGGTGAAACTCAACGAGGAGCAGCCGAAGGCTGACTTCCTTCTAGAGATATTGCTCCCCACACAGACCAGGAGCCAATGCTGGAAAGTGTCATGGCCCAAGGGAAAGAAGCCTTCAAGGAGCTTGCAACATGCAAGGCAGTCACCCCAAGGACTGAAAAAAAGTATAAACATTCATCCAAGGACCCACCCTATATCCAGGGCACGGTCTCAGCTGACTCAATCATTGCTGTCACAGCAAGGAAAAGGGCTAATGTGCCTACTACCTCAGGGTCACCTCCAGACAAGGAGAGCAAGAGGATGGACTTGGTAGGGAGAAGAATTGAAAGGACTGACGCGATACACTGTCGAATGGCCAATTCCAACGCACTACTAAACAGGCATCAGTACCAGATCCTGGAGGAACTGGGCCAGTTGATAAAGAATATTCCTCAGGATTTCAGGGACAGAGCTGAAAACCTAGTCGAAGAGGGGAAGAATGTGGCAAACTCTTGCATCAAGATAGCTCTGGATGGAGCTGACACTTCCAGTAGGCTCATGATGATGGGCATCACAGAAAGAAGACAAGCCTGGCTCAGGGTGTCAGGCTTCAAGCCAGAAGTACAACACAGCATCCTGAACACCCCGTTCAATGGACAGACCCAGTAGACGAAAAGCTCAGTCAACTAAAGAAAGATAATGAGACCGCAAGGTCCATGGGGGCATTGCAGTTCAGAGGGTTAAAAAGGGGCACCCCATCACGAAGGCCCAACGGCAGGGGTGGTAACCACCCAGGAACATCGCAACAGGCGTTCCAACAATCCCACCAGGCGGAGAGCCAAACACAGCAAGGACAACAGAAGCAGTCCTGGCAATACCAGCAGAGGGGCCAGTCCTTTCACGGGAGAGCAATGGACGTGGCCAGAATAGGAGGGGAGGACAGCAGCCCCCCGCCAAGTGACTTCGCCAGGCAAAGGGTGCCCACCCAAATAAGAACTCCCAGGGTGAGGCACAAGGACAACACGCAAGGGTCAAGCGCACTAAACGCCTGCGTACATGTGAGACCAGTGGGAGGAAGACTAAAGCATCACTTCCAGGAGTGGAAGGCAATAACTTCGGACAAATGGGTTCTAAACATCATGCAGTTCGGATACTGCATAGAACTGGAAAAGGCACCAACAAGCAGAAAGCCAAAAAGAAGGCAACTAGCAAGGAAAGAGCTGCAGCTACTTCAAGAGGAAACGAGAGCTCCTGCAAAAACAAGCCATTGAACCAGTACCTTACAGAGAAAGGAACAGGGGAGTGTATTCAACGTACTTCCTGGTGTCAAAGGTAGAAGAAACAATGAGACCCATCCTGGACCTAAGGTTCTTAAACAAATTCATAAGAACGCAAAAATTCAAAATGACCTCCCTGCAAGAGGTGCTTCCTCAATTGCAAAGAGGGGACTTCATGGTCACCATAGACCTAAAGGATGCCTACCTACACATACCAATGAACAGAAGTCACAAACATCTGCTCAGATTCGCCATAGGGGAAAACCACTATCAGTTCACAACCCTAGCGTTCGGTCTAAAGTCGGCGCCAAGGGTCTTCACAAAGTGCCTAGCAACAGTCGCAGCACACCTAAGAAGGGAGGGAATACACGTATAACCTTACCTGGAAGACTGGCTAATAAAAGCAAGGTCATACCAGATGTGCAAGGAGTATGCACAGAGAGTGACAAGAACACTGATGGACCTGGGATATTCCATACACTGGCGGAAATCCTCAATGGAACCAGAACAAATAAAAAATCTTCCTGGGAGCTCAAATAGACATTGTACAGAGCAAGGTGTTCCCAAGCAAGAAGAGGTCAGTAGCACTGGTGAAGGAGACTAAGCTCTACCAGAGGGGGCAAGCTTGGACAATGAGAACAGCGAGCAAGATCATGGGTATGATGGCATCATGCATACGCCTAGTGCCAAATGTGCGGCTGCACATGAGACCCTTACAGGAGTGGTTACAAGAACAATGGTCACAAGCAACAGGTCGTTGGGAGGATGTAGTGGTTGTAACGCACGTAGTGCAGAAAGAAATGGCATGGTGGAACATGGAGAACTTGACGAGGGGAAAGCCTCTAACGCCAACAGTGACCATCACCACAGATGCATCTCAGAAAGGATGGGGAGCTCACATGAAGAAACTCAGAGTGAGTGGTCTGTGGACACCAGCAGATGCGGTCAAACACATCAATTACCTGGAGTTGAAGACCGTTTTCCTCCCTATAAAAGCCTTCCAGACAAAACTGTACAACCGGAGAGTGTTGATCCGGACGGACAACACAACAGCGATGTTCTACTTCAACAAGCAGGGTGGAACACAATCGGCCACGCTTTCGAAGCTGGCGTAGGAGATATGGGCATGGGCCATACCTCTCAACATAGACCTGCTAACCATACATCTGCCAGGGAAGGACAACATAGAGGCAGATTGGCTCAGCAGACAGACATCGGCAACCCACGAATGGGAGCTCAATGCATAGGAGACGAGAAGGCTGTTCGACAGGTGGGGGACACCGTCGGTGGACCTATTTGCAACACTGCAAAATGCCGAAAGTTCGCATCCAGGCTGCCCGGGGAGGGGACCCTGTGGAAATCCCCTATGGATAGACTGGTCGAGGACATTTGCCTACGCTTTTCCCCCCGATACCGCTGAAGCACTAAGTCCTCAGCAAGTGCAGAGCGAGCAACATGACACTGATACTGGTCGTACCACAGTGGGCCAGGCAGACATGGTATTCGCAGATCATGGAGATGGCACAGAGCGCACCCCACAGATTCGGAAGGAGAAAAGACCGTCTCTCCATGCAGAACGGCCAGGTGCTACACCCAGAGCCAGAGAGCCAGAGCCTAGTAGCGTGGCTCCTGACGACATTGTTTGCGCATCTGAAACTACCAGAGAGCACCCTGAGGGTACTTCGGGAGGCACGAAGATCCAGCACACGAAAGTGCTATGTATCGAAATGGAAGAGATTTACTCTATGGTGCAGGAGGGAGAAGCTGCACAATAAGATGCAAAGGGACTCAACGGTTCTAAGATACCTCACACACCTACTAGACTAGAAACTAAGCTCATCCTCCTTGAGAGTTCACTTGGCAGCAATAGTCACTTACACAAGAGGGGAAACGTGTAAGAGTTTCTTCACCTCACAAGTGGTTAAAAGATTCCTGGAAGGAGCTAAGAGGATTGTGCCTCCAAAGAAAGTGCCACCACCTGCATGGAACCTTAACCTGGTCCCAACAGAACTGATGAAACATCCTTTCGAACCAATTCACAAAGCATCCCTAGAGAGACTAAAAATGAAAACAGCTTTCCTGGTAGCAATCACCTCGCTGCGCTGGATAAGCAAACTACAGGCACTAACGTTACAGGAACCCTTAGATCCAAATTCACAATAATAGGGTGGTAATGAGAACGGACCCACACTTCATGCCGAAGGTGGTGTCAGGGTTCCACCTGAATCAAACCATACAAATACCAAGTTTCTTCCAAAAACCGACAACAAGCGCTAAACGAGCTCTTCACACCCTAGACGCCAGAAGGGCAGTCATGCACTACATTGAAAGGACAAAGAAACAGGAAAACAAAGCAATTCTTTGTTTCCTTCGCAAAGAGTTTCATGGGAAAACCAGTAACTAAAGGAACAATTGCGAGATGGAGCGCACAGACAATACAATTCTGCCACAAACAGGCAGGACAAGAACTGGCAGGAGGGACACAGGCCCACTCTACCAGGAAAAAGGGAGCTACAATAGCTTTCCTAGCCAACACACCCATTCAGGACATATGCCTGGCGGCAACATGGGCTTCAGTGCACACATTCACAAAGCACTGCTGTGTGGATATACAGATAAATAAGGAAGCACAAGTCGGACAAAAGGTGCTTCAACACATATTCAATAACCAACGCTCATCTTCCACAATCCGCCACAAACATGAGAAACCGCTACAAAGTATGCACAGCATAGTGAATCCAGAAAGATTCACGCTGCAAAACGAATAGTTTCTTACCTGTCGGTGTAGTTTTGCAGCTTGAAGATCGTTCTGGATTCACTAGCGGACCCACCCACCTCCACCAGAAAGATGAGGCTGGAGAGGAAGGGGGTTGAAAACATGGACAATCGCTTGGACAAACGAACCTTGAAGGTTAAAACGGTGAATGACTTCCTAGAACATTGCCATTACTTTGGTAACAGAACAAACAAGAGAAAAAAGAATCCGAAGATGGCGACCAAGAGTGGGTGCTTCCGCAGGAAGCGTGCCGACGTCACCGGAAATACACCAAAAGGTGGGACGTCGACGCCCACCTGGGCTACGAAAAAAAATAAGAGAGAAGACTACGATTCCGGACCCAACCACAAGACAGCGGAATAATGCACACCATAGTGAATCCAGAAAGATCTTCAAGCTGTAAAACTGCACCGACAGGTAAGAAACTATTTGTTCTTATTTTTCTAGGTGGTTAATCTTTGTCACCATCTGAATCCCAGTGTGATGCACACCTAGACAAAGGGTAAACATGGTGCAGTCAAATGCAGATGGAGAGAGCTGTACATAGGGTTGCTGCTCGTTACCCTAGGGCTTAGCATGATATAGCCCATGCAGTTTTATCTGCACTTATGTGTTTGTGTGAGTTGTTTGTTTCTGTGAGATGGTACAGGTTTATGCCCATTGAAAGATGAGGTCTAACAGCATAATATCATATAACCGAGATGCCCTCTTTAAAGCCTCCCCCCTTGTTAATCGTCCCATATATACATTGCCCATTCCCATCAACATTAGTCTCCAATCCAACACGGTACTCCAAGCACTGGAGAGAATTGTTTTAAATGCGCACGGTTTAATAAATTCACTTAACCTGAGCGCTTAGCAAGCACTCCTAAAATGTGTTCTAAATAATGCGAAATGTCTACTGAAACAATATAGAAATCAATGATATTTTTGTTGAAACTCACATCAATATAGCTTTTATTACTTAATCTTGGCTAAAAGATTATTCAAACCCTGGCATACTCTTGGCTTTACCCCTGACTTACAATATTTTGAGAGAACTTCGCTTGCACAGCAAACGTGGTGAACCAACAGTTGATTTCAGGGATTTTCTCACTTGCTTGACTTAATTGGGTTCTCTTAGTAGAGACTCCATCTTTCATGTAGGTTGCACTTGTGTATCTGCCTCTTACTATATCACATATGTATGTGCCTAAATTGCTACTGGTATGCAGGCCTCCTGCCCGTAACAGCAATTCTGTATCAGTCTTCCTGGAGCATATTACTGCTTTCGGCTATAACACCAAATCAGTCATTCCATTTTAATTGCATGTATACTGCATTTGCGTGTTCGGAGCACTATGCTGTGTATGACACTCTTCCTTAAGTGACCTTTCAGCTCCCCCAAAAACCAGTCTCCCAGAAGATACTGAGCCAAAGTGTCCATTTAACAAAGTAAAACAAGCCCTCACTCTGCCCCCCTTGATCCAGTGATTTGAACCACAACACTTCTACCCTTACTAGGTGGCATTAACAAGCTTTAGATACTTTTATCCATAGGAAAATTTTAGGCAGGCGCACTGGAACTTCAGTGCCTTAGTTTTTACACACCCTTAAAGAATCCAAGCAAAATTGTAACTGACTGGAGTGTAAGTAGAGATCACGCTATCCACCACTAGCAGCCCTTCAACACTACAAGAAAAGCATCCTCCAAGAAAAAATTACATTTTTGGGGGATAAAATTGTTGTAATTTTGATCCCTCCACCTGGTACCTTCCTCCTCCCCTCCCTTCTATTGTTAAGTGGAACGTTCCCACTGGGTGTTCTGAAGTGTACCTTCAAATGTTCCAAGATGCTTGTGAGGTACCTAGGCTGTGACAGGAGTGGAGCAGTGGAGACGATGAATAAAACCTAACTGAACCCACCAGAAGTTGGTGTTTCTTCCGCCTGCGGATCATTTTGAAATGCAGTATGAATGTAGCATATATGCCCTTGATACGATGGGGGAAAAGATATGCTTGGCGTGTGTGGTTAAATTGTGTAAAGCAGAATCTGGGGTTTCTGAACACCTCCTTTGTGTTGTAGAGCTTGTGCCCAGGCCTTAGCTGTCAATGACTGAGGGAAAACATAGTTTCAATGGATCAGTGCCTTCCCTTCATACTCCAGAGCATTAGTTATCAGTGCCACTTTTTTTTTTTAGAACTTTATTTATTTTTCTTCATTACAGCAATACGACGTGTTTCATACTGGTCTGTACAAGAAACAGATAGCAAAATAGCAAATCATAATATATATACACACACAGACTGGTTACATCCTTACTCAATTACGTTATTGCAGCAGGGTATGAACATAGGAACAACAAAACGTTTTCAGGGGCAGCCTTAGGCATGTGCAAGCTGTGCACCTGCACAGGGCCACCACAACAATATATATCCTTAATATAATAATCCTCTGAGGATGGATACATATTTGCGTGGCGGCCCCTGGCAGGGATTTGCTGGCCTCTGGCTCTGTTCCACTTCCAAACACCCTGAACACCCCCACCCCACCGCCTTCACTAGCCTCCGTGCTCCGCCCTGCCCGGACCCCCTCTTCCAGGGCCCCCTACCTACGCTCCCTGCCCAAGGCCGCCATGAGCCTAGAGCCGCCCCTGACGTTTGTGCACCCACAGGCTGCGCCCTTGTAACATCCATCAACTTAACCCATCTTATCCGAATATCCTCCACCTGACAGGTCACTCGACTATAGCATGCAGGTAGTTCTCTTTACGTTGTTCCTCACTGAACTTTCCTGCAGCAATCGAGTACACGCCTACCCCTTTGCCAGTAGCTTCTAGTGTTGTGCTTTGCTCACTATCTGCAGCCTTTCGAAGTAAGTACAGCTGGTAGGGACCCCATATATTATTGGGTCTACACCCAACTGGTATTAAAGCGCTATAATTGTTTGAGTGTGTGGAGCAATATGCCAGGTCTGTGTGCCAGTCTTGCAGGGTAGGTATTGGCCCCTGCATCCAATCCATGGCTATTCTTCGTTTTGCCAACAGGATGCAATAGCCACTTGCTTTCTACTGGGTTTGGAAATATCTTTGTCATATTATGACAAAGCCACCACCAGGGATTCATGCAGCTGCTCTCCTGACATATCACTCAATGCAGTGAATATCTCTCCCCAATATGCCCGCACTCCTGGACAAATCCATTCCCGGTGCATGAAATCCGCATTATCTACCCCGCATTGGACAGCAGCTGTCTTCTCTCATACCATATCTGTACATCCTAGCTGTGGTTTAGTACACTATGCAGGTATTTATAATGAACGAGTCTGTGTCTGCCGTTTTGCGATATGGTCTTGGTTCATGCATAGCATTAAGCCCACTGTGCTGCTGTGATGTCAGTGCCCAACTCTGCTACCCATTCTTGCTGTACTTTGCTTAATGCTAGGCTGGAGCACGGACAGGAGAGTATATATAAAAGTTATCCCTCGTTGGGGAGATCCCGCCCGGATCAAATGAGTCAGTGGGGCTAGTTCCTGTGGCTCCTCCATGCCTTCACCTATTCAGGAGCGCATTTCCCTGCCTCAGCCAGTAGAAATTGTATTTATCCAGCAAAGTTAAGTGCGGTATGTGCGCTTGTTCCCACGATTTCAATACTCCAGCCAGAAAGTGATCAGCTATGTTTTCGATATGCAGTGAGTGCAGAGACCTAAGGACTGCTTTATCTTTACTTACTGTAAGCCATGCACACCAGTCAACCGGTAACTTTGGGGAATAAAGGTATGTGTTGTGTGTCTGCTATTCGCGACAATTGGGACTTAGCACATCCAACTGGATCTATTATATGGAATCTGCGTTGCATCTTTTGTAGTAAGTGCGCTGGCAGAGGAATGGGGGCCACCTCAACCTTCTCAATATGCAATTGGGGGAGAGTGGCAGGACCATAAATCCAATAATGCGTCTGCTATAGCTGTGCTACTCTGTAGTATGTCTCCAGATCCAGCGCATTGAACCCACCCTCTGCATAAAACTTAGTGTTCGAGGCATGTGGGCTGCTGAATTCATATCTGTGCATAGATCGCCGCCTAGTGTTGGGTCCGGATGATTGCACATTGTTGTCCTGGAAGAGTCTTCGAAGTATCACGAGATAGGTGGCTCCTCCCCTGGACTACAGTGCGCATGGGCATCGCCTCCATCCCCAGATTGTTTTTTTCCGCCATTGGGTTCGGATGTGTTTCGGTTCCCTCTGTCGGAACCGATAGTTGTTCAACTTTTCTACTCGAGACCAAAAGGTCTTTAGGCTGGGCGTCAATATAGTTGCGTTCGGGTTTCTTGTCTGACTCTCAGCTCCGAACTCTTGCTACCCTTCCGCGTGCTTTCGGCGCGGACGGGCCTACACTACACTTCTGCTATGGAGCGGACACCGTTTAAGAAGTGCCCGGTGTGTAACTCCAAATATTCACACCTCGACGTGCACCCCGTGTGCAATACATGCTTGTCACCGGATCATAACGAAGACAGCTGCATGGCGTGTTCGAAATTCCGGTGCAAGAAAACTCTCAAGATTCGTCGGGCCAATAGGCTCCAGGCCAAGTTCTCGGCTACCGCGGCGCCCCCACCAGACGACATATTCCAGGAATCTGTTGGCGACGAAGACGACGTACAAGGTTCGGAACCTAGTCCCGCGTCCGAAGGAGATGCCTACGACGCGGGTGATGAGGACTTTGACGAAGTCGCCGACGAGGTAGGGGACGACGATCGGGCTATTGCCACCGTGGGGGATAGCTCGGAGGAGGAGCATCCCCAACCAGACTCAGGGGTCAATCCCCTTCATACGGCCCAGGTCGAGGGATCGCCTTCGGGCCTTACCCAAGATCTACTTATAAGTCCTACGTCCCCGCCTCCGGGCCCGGTCACGGACATTTCGGAGGCACCACTCCCGTTGAAGAAAACGAAAGTGAAGCCATCTGGTCACGCACCCTCGGATGCGAAACCGAAAGTGAAAGTTGCGCTGGGGCAGAAGGTTCTGGAGGCGTCAACTTCCCAAAAATTCAAGATGGCCGACTTGAAGAGTCACGCCAAGATGGCCGACCCGCAGCCCTCGGGGTCGGCGCCGAAGGCGAAGTCGACCGACGCGGCTGCGTCGGCGCCGAAAGGGGTCGGGGACCCGAAGACGGCTCCGAAGAAGCGTCAGGGCGACGACGCGCACAGGGCTCGGCCGGCGCCGGCCCTTGGGGACAAGGCGCATGAGGTGTCGGCCCCGAAGAAGGTGCCTACCATCGATCCGACTCTCGACGCGGGAAGATCGCTCGACCCGGTCAAGCCCTCTCCTGCCTTAACAAAGAAGGTAGCGGAATCCCTGCAGCGGATACGGAAGGACAGTGTGGTTCCCATTCAGGACACTGTGGCGCCTAAGCTCACGCCGAAGCCTGCGAAGGCGCAGACGCCTATCCGTTTTACCCTGCCGCCCAAGTCGACGCTGAAGGCTTTCGCGCCGAAACATGGCGGGCCCTCAAAGGAGGTATTGACACCGAAAGCTGCCTTAGTGGTGTCAAAGCTTCGGCTCCAGCCACTTGCTGAAGAGGAACGTCGAGAGGTCATCATCGACGCCAACACTGGGAAACTGTCTCTCCTCAAGAGGAAAATCACCACGGAGCCGGTGTTGGAACATTTTCGGATCCCTCTCAAAAATAAGAGGGACTCTGCGGAATCTTCGGCTCTGGTAGAACCTATGTCTCCACAAGCCCTGGGACACTCGCCAACGCATTCCGCCGCAGGCAATGCGGACGAGGATGACGCCGAGTACGGATATCCGGCGTACTCGGATCCGGAGGAGGTGCACGAACCTTGGTCGGCCGGAGGCGACCCGGAGGACTCGCAGTCGGGCCAGGACACGCAACTTTTTGCGGCCAAGACGTCACCGACAGAAGACTCAGCGGCCTTCAACGCTCTGATCGAAAGAGCTGCGGCTAACCACGATGTCGAGCTGCACTCGAACCCTGTGGATGTGGACTTTTTATTTGACACTTTCTCAGTGGCTGAAAAGTCGGTCAAAACACTGCCAATGCTTAAGGGGGTGCTCAAACACGCAACGGAGGTCTTCAAAGAGCCCACCCGGGCGCGTGTCGTCAACCCTCGCATTGACAAGAAATATAAGGCAGCGCCCTCGGATCCAACATACATCAAGGGACACTTGCCACTGGACTCGTTGGTTGTTTCCAACGCTCGGAAGAGGGCGAACTCGCAGACCACTGGTGACGCTCCTCCCCCAGACAAAGACCAAGGTCTTTGAGGCCTCAGGCAAACGAATTGCTGCACAGGCAGCTAATATCTGGAGAATCTCTAACACACAAGCCCTACTTGCACGCTATGATAGGGCTCATTATGACACCTTAGAATCACTACTGCAACACTTGCCTGACCAGTACAAGGAGGCAGGAGAAATGCTGATTCAGGAAGGAAAACTCATCACAAATGCATCCATAAAATGTGCGCTGGATGTGGCAGATACAGCCTCCAGGGCGATCAACACCAGTGTGTTGCTTAGACGGCATGCTTGGCTTAGAATTTCAGGGTTCAAACCCGACATCCAAACTACAATACTGAATCAAACAGTTAATCCTGACCACCTGTTTGGCCCTGAGGTGGATGCGACGCTGGAAAAGATGAAAAAAGATACGGACACTGCCAAGTCCATGGGGGCCCTCCAAAATCAGCAGTTTCGGAGTGGTTCCTTTCGCCGCTCCAATTCCAGAGGCACCTCAAGGGGTCAGGCATCGCAGTCCACACAGTATTACAAAAGTAACACCCAGACCTCGTACAACAACAAGGGTAGAGGTGGCTACAGAGGCAATAACGTCAAGGGCAGGGGACATGGAAACAACAGCTCCAGGTCCACCACCGCCAACAAGCAGTGACGTCTTGTCACTGCCCCCCGACCATACAACACCGGTCGGGGGGAGACTCCAGCAGTTCCTGCCAGCGTGGAATTCCATCACCACGGACAGGTGGGTCAAGTCTCTTATCCAGTACGGTTACTGTCTGGAACTTACTTCCATTCCACCAAACATACCCCCAAGGAGCCGTCCTATGTCCGGCGAGCACTTGACCTTGTTGCAGCAGGAAGTTCTGGTCATGCTGCAAAAAGGGGCGATAGAGCTCGTTCCATTGCAAGAAAGGGGAACAGGGGTTTACTCCCTGTATTTTCTAATCCCCAAAAAGGACGGATCCCTCAGGCCCATCCTGGACCTCAGGCCCCTCAACTGGTACATTCTCTCAGAGCACTTCCATATGCTCACGTTACAGCAGGTGCTCCCCCTGCTTCAGCAGGGGGACTTCCTGGCTACGCTGGATCTGAAAGATGCATATTTTCATATCCCCCTGCATCCTTCCCACAGGAAGTATCTCAGATTCACGATTCAAGACCAGCATTACCAGTTCAGGGTTCTGCCGTTCGGGGTCACCACGGCGCCAAGGGTGTTTACAAAGTGCCTGGCGACTGTGGCGGCGCATCTCCGTCGCCAGAACGTCCACGTCTACCCCTACTTGGACGACTGGCTCATTCAAGCAAAGACAGAACAGCAGTGCGTCGACCACGTGTCACGCACCAGTCATCTCCTGCACGATCTGGGATTCTCTCTGAACTACCCAAAGTCCCATCTCCAGCCCGCCCACGTGCGACAGTATCTGGGCGCGACAATCAACACTCTGGCAGCCACTGCGCAGCCAAATTCAGTGAGAATCGCCAGTATCCAGACGCTGATCCAACGATTCAGACCTCAGCACTCGCTTCCAGCGAAGGTGTTCATGCAGTTGATAGGCATGATGGCCTCCTGCATCTCCATTGTCCCGCACGCGAGACTACATATGCATCCGCTTCAGGAGTGCCTTGCACGTCAGTGGACTCAGGCTCATGGGCAACTGACAGACCTAGTGTTGGTGAGCGGTCGGGCATACAACTCTCTGCATTGGTGGAATCCACAAAACCTTTGCAAGGGCCGACCATTCCAAGAGCCTGTGCCACAGATTATCCTGACGACGGACGCCTCTCTCCAGGGATGGGGAGCGCATGTACTCCAGTACACAGTGCAGGGACTCTGGACACTACAGCAAAGAAAGATGCACATCAATGTGTTGGAACTGATGGCAATCTTCATGGCCTTAAAGGCGTTCAAAGTACATCTGTGCAACAAAGTCGTGTTGATCCGGATGGACAACATGACGGCGATGTACTACATTCAGAAGCAGGGAGGCACACACTCTCCGCAGCTGTCTCATCTGGCTCAGAGCATGTGGAAGTGGGCCATTCAGAGGAACATCTTCCTCATGGCAGAGCATCTCCCGGGCAAGGACAATCAGATGGCGGATCTGCTCAGCAGGCACAGCCATCAAATGCACGAGTGGGAGATACATCCATCAGTACTCCAACCGTACTTCCGAAAGTGGGGTCATCCAGAGATAGACCTGTTCGCCACAAAGGAGAACGCAAAATGCCAAAGCTTCGCCGCCAGGTTCCCACACCCGCAATCACAGGGCAATGCGATGTGGATGAACTGGTCAGGCAGATTTGCGTACGCTTTTCCCCCAGCACCTCTGATACCGCTGGTGGCACGCAAGCTCAGGCAGCACTCGATGACTCTCATCCTGGTTGCTCCAACGTGGGCTCGCCAACCATGGTACACCACGTTTCTGGAACTCTCCGTGGTACCGCATCAAAGGCTTCATCTCACTCCCAGCCTTCTGACGCAGAACCATGGCGACATTAAGCACCCAGACCCGCAGCAGCTCAACCTGGCGATCTGGCTCCTGAAGTCCTAGAGTTTGGCTACCTCAACCTTCCTCCCGATTGCATGGACATCATTCGGGAGGCAAGAAAGCCCACTACTAGAGCCTGCTATGCGGCCAAATGGAAGAGGTTTGTCATCTACTGTGTTAACCACAATATTGACCCGCTAGATGCTTCCATTAAAAACATCATTTGTTACCTGTTTCACCTGTATCAATGCAATTTAGCGTACTCTTCCATCCGCATTCACCTGTCTGCTATGGCGGCATACCTCCAGAATAGGCAACACCTGTCACTCTTTAAGGTCCCTGCTATCAAGGCCTTTCTGAAAGGACTCAAAAGGGTCATTCCACCACGGACACCACCAGCTCCGGAATGGAACCTCAATGTGGTTCTTACAAGGCTGATGGGTCCTCCCTTTGAGCCACTGCACTCTTGTGAGCTTCAGTTTCTAACTTGGAAGGTTGCGTTCTTAGTAGCAATTACATCGCTACGGAGGGTTAGCGAGCTGCAGGCGCTCACCATTCAAGAACCTTTCTTCCAGGTGCATGCTAACAGGGTTGTGCTCCGCACTAACCCTAAATTCTTACCCAAGGTTGTGTCTCAATTCCATATAAACCAGACAATTGAGTTGCCGGTGTTTTTCCAAAACCCAGAGACGCTGGCGGAGCGGATGCTCCACACCCTTGACGTTAAGAGAGCCTTGATGTACTATGTAGACAGGACAAAAGATTTTCGCAAAACCAAGCAGCTTTTTGTTGCTTTTGCCACACACCACAAGGGAAACGCTATCTCCAAAGCTGGGATCGCTAGGTGGATCGTGAAATGCATTCAGATCTGTTATGCCAAAGCTAAGCGCACTCTCACTATCCCACCGAGGGCCCATTCCACCAGGAAGTTGGGGGCCTCTATGGCTTTCCTAGGTAACATTCCCTTAGAAGATATCTGTAGAGCAGCCACATGGTCTACCACACATACTTTCACTAAACACTACTGTGTAGACGTGCATACCAAACAGCAGGCAGCTGTTGGTCAGGCTGTTCTCAAAACACTTTTTCAGACTGCTGCAGCTAGCACGGGCGGCCGCCGCTAATGGAGGGACTGCTATGTATTCTATGCACAGATATGAATTCAGCAGCCCACATGCCTCGAACTGCAAATGCTACTTACCAGTATGCATCTGTTCTTGGCATGTAGGGCTGCTGACATTCATATCGCCCGCCCTCCTCCCCGTCGCCTGTAGCAGCTGCAGTATTCATTCATATGTATATATATATGCTCATAGCATGGTCATCACTCACGTACTTCACTCCATCTCTGCCAATGGCTAAAAACAATCTGGGGATGGAGGCGATGCCCATGCGCACTGTAGTCCAGGGGAGGAGCCACCTATCTCGTGATACTTCGAAGACTCTTCCAGGACAACAATGTGCAATCATCCGGACCCAACACTAGGCGGCGATCTATGCACAGATATGAATGTCAGCAGCCCTACATGCCAAGAACAGATGCATACTGGTAAGTAGCATTTGCAATTTCCCATTTTATTCAAGGCTGCTTGCTTGCCCAGGCCAAGCCTATCATTTGAGTGTTCAATGTGTGGAAAAAGGATCTGGTAAGCTCTATTGGGATATTGGCAAACATAAAAAGAAATCTGGGGCGAACAATCATTTTCATGATTGCAATACGGCCCAGCAGCGACAGGGGGAGTTTAATCCATTTATCTATAGCCTCAGTGAGCCTCTGTATTGCAATACCATAATTTTCTCATACCACCAGCTCTGGGTCAGTTTGCATTTTGATTCCCAGGTATCTAACGGGTTTGGTGGTCCACTCAATAGGTTACTGCGTGGAGGCAGGTGTAGTGTGAGGTGTAAGCAGAGTGGTTAGGGGTTTGTGCCAGTTTATGCATAGACCGAAGTGTTATCAAAACCTCTCTACTTCTTGCAACAGCGGGTTAATATTCTATTCGTTGTTGCATTATGCATATGTATAACAACGTGTCATCAATATATGCTGATCTGATCAAATTGTAATGTGGGAATCTGATACTCCTATGAGACTGGTATTCTCGTATTGCACAAAGAAAGGGTTCCGGCGCATATAGTAAGGGCGAGAGTGGGCTGCCCTGACGTGCCTAGAGTGATAGCAATTGGATCCGATATTTCGCCATTTACCTTCACACTAGTAGTGAGTTTTACATATAAAACCTCCACTAGCTGCAAGAACCCATCTCCCACAACCACTCGTCTTAGGACTGCATATAAGAATTTCCACTACACAAAGTCCAATGCCTTTTCGGCATCTAAAAAAGTGCTGCAGCCTGTACCTCTGGAACGATGTGTGCTATGGCACCAAACTGGGTACGTCCAGTACTCGTGAGTTAGCGTCCTGGAACAAACCTGGTCTGCTCATGGCCTATGATAGTTGGGAGCCTCGGGGCTAATCTACTGGCAAGAACCTTCGCAAACAGTTTGGTGTCTGTATTAAGAAGGGACAGGGGCCTATATGTAGCACAGCGCAATGGATCCTTGCCCGGTTTCAACGGAGTAGTCCATGTGGCCTCGCACATAGATGGCGGCATTATGCTGTCTCCAGCCATTTCGGAGAATAGATTCATCAAATGTTTCTATATATAAAAGGCTACAGTGAGCCTGTAAGAGCCAGGTGCTTTATCATTAGCCATACTTTTTAAGGCCACAGAAAGTTCCGTCGGGCGGAGAGGGGCCATTAGTTGTTCCATGTCTGAGTTAGTGAGCCATTTCATTGCTATGTGGGCTAAATTTTCTTCCTCGGGCTCGCTAGGGCTAGGGTCGCCTGATGTGTATAAACTGGTGTAGTAGTTGTGGAACACTTCATTAATCTCAGATGGAGCACTAACCGCCTCATCGTCATTAGTGTAGATTTGTTCCACATCAGCACTGCTTCTATTGGGTCTGGTGAGGATTGCTAGTGTGGCGCTGGACCTCTCTCCTTCTGCATACACTTGTGCCGCAGCATACTCCCCTAAATGTTTGACATCCGTGACAGCTAGATCATGGAACTCTTCTATCTTCGCTCTAATTTGGGATAGTGTCATGGCCTCAGGCTGTACTTGCAAGCGAAGCACGCTAGCATATTTAGAGATCGTTGTCCTCCCTAATATACACCTTGAACATCTCCCAGATGGTACTCATCTTGGGGACGCTGCCCAATTTGACCTCAAAGAAGTCACTGTGGCTTTCTCAAGCTCTGCATGGAACACAGTGTTAAAGTAGGGAGTACTGAGGGAACTGCGTTTCCCTAACTCTAGGCCTCATGTGAGGTATTCTCAGACGCATGCGTACTGGAGGATGTCCTTTGCATATTTTTAAATTCACTGATATAAGAGATCAAATCTTAAGAAGCAAACCAATAATCCATTCTCGCATGTGTGTCGTGTACTGTCGAGTAGTGTGTGAATTCTTTGCCTGTCGGGGAACGATGTCGCCACACATCTCAGGCCGCCTGTTTCGGCTATCTCCGGTATTGCCTTTTAGTTGCAGATGGCCGCCTAGCAGGACCTTTAGATCTATCTAGTTCAGGGCTAAAGATGCAGTTGAGGTCGCCACCCCAAAGTTGGAGAATATGTGAATATTGCGTGGTATGGGCATACAATGTATGGTAAAACTGTGGATCCTTGTGGTTAGGACCATAAAAACCTACGAGGAGAACATTGAAACCGGCTTTATAACATCTAGCCACCACATACCTCCCACCAGCATCACAACGCATTACTTTTAATTGGAGGGCTGTATCCTTTCTGACCCACACCAAGACCCCCCTGGAGTGGGTGGTGAAACATGATTTAATGAAAGTTCCCTTCATGGTCCGCTACGTCAATACCCCACTGCACGGGGCCAAATGGGTCTCTTGTAGAATGGCTACGTCAATTTGGTGTCTATTTAAGTAGTGAACGACTTTCCGAATCTTGCGTCTGTCATTCAGCCCTCTGACATTCCATGTCACTAGGTTCAGATTGGTGCCCTTAGGGTGCCTATCGCCTTCGCCTTGCATATCGGAGTGTGATGTCTACTGTCCCACAGTTGTTCCATGAGTTATAGTTGTAACCTAAAAACATGTTGTATGCAACTTGCTGTCTTCCAATGGTAACTGAACCTTAATACCTCCCCCACCCACTTCATATGCTCAAACAACTGATATGGCGGACGGTGACCCAATCATGGAGCCCACCCTCTCAGTTTCCCCCTTCATGAGCAACCCTTCCGGTGTGGTATACACTTCGAGGTGGATAAAACCACCTAACGTTTCCTTACACTATTTTTCATCTTACCGCCTACTTAACATTACTTCCATGGTCAACACTACCAATAATTTTAACATATAGGATGCTCATGCAAGTTATTAGGTCTGTTGCAACAGCAGAGACACCTCGCCTGCACCCCAGTGTCAGGCTGGCGCGATTCTGACATGCAGCCCAACCAAATAGATCAGGATCATGAGTGAAAACCCAGGGACAGTTTTCAAATGTCATGTAAAGGTTAGTCTTGCTTATCTAAGTCACGGCTTGTCTTGTTTTCCACTCCCTATAGGCTGTTGGGGATTCGATCTTGCTGTCTTCCTGGTATGTTCATGGAGCACTTTCTGAAGTGCCTTGGTGTCCGTGTAGATCTTAGGTTTACCATCCATGGTGACTTTTAGCCTGGCAGGGTATAACATTGATTGGTCCATATTGAGGTCACGCAGTTTGCACTTCACCGGGACAAATGGTCTCCTTACCTCCTGGCCCATGGTGGTGAAATCCGGGAATATTGATAGCGTTGAGCCCTCAAACTGAAGCACACGCAGCTCCCTTGCTCTGCATAGTGACGCATCTCTATCCCTGTGTAATTTCGCTATCACAGGCCGTGGAGCTGCCCCCGGCAGTGGTCTGGGAGCCAGAGAGTGGTGGTCTCTTTCTACTATGAAAACTGTGGAGAAAGTGTTGCGCCCAAGCAAGGACACCAGCAATTCAACAAATTGTTCCATATTACTGGTTGGGGTGGTCCAGGCAGGTCCGTGATTCGTAGATTATTGCACCTTGAGCGCGCTTCTAAATCCTCAGATTTATCTCGGATAGTCATTAGGAGTTTTTCCATTTGTTTCTGAGTTTAATTGGCTTTGACCTGTACATCTTCAGCTTCTGATATTCACCTTCTGCCATGTAAAGCCAGTCTGCATGTTTATCTAGGCATTCTGTCATTCGATCCTTTCTATTGGACAGCGAGTCTATTTTACCATCTATTGTGGTGAGGCTCTTCTGCATGCCAGTAAGGATTTGACGTGTCCCTCTCGATGCCGTCAGGCACGGCGTAATGCATTGGCAGAACAGTCTCTGCTTTCTCATCTCTGCTCCTCTTGGCTTTGCGCTGCTCAAACTGCAATTTAGATTGCAGCTTGTCTGTTTTCCCCATGTTCAGTGTTATTTATATCGGCTCTGTAGAGGAGGGTGAATGACGCAGAGCATCCTCAGGTAAACTCAAAAACTGCGGCGATGAGGTAGACAGTGCTTGTTATATAGGCAAATGGCCAGATGAATAATCAGTTTCAATTCTATAGTTCTAGGTGGCTGCTGGCTACACAGACCTAGTGATCGAATAGTGCTGTCCTCTTGTCCACTGTAGGCCTAAGTGCATTTTCTCAAACCGCAGCTGTTCCATGAACAGCGTACACTGCGAACAAATGGAAGTCCTCAGGCTTCTGTTAGTTAGGGAGACCGTGAGCGGGGGGGTAAGCTGTAATATTTGTGCTTTGGTGCAATTTCCCAGTGAATGACCACTAATAAGCGAACCACGCGCTGTATTCAATAGAAATGCATGTGAGGTAACAGTGCCACACCAGACCTCCAAACAGGTCCCTGAAACGGTCCGCTGTCACGCCCGCAGCCTGCCCAGGTCGTCGTACGCTCACACTGCTGTGTCCTGTGTCTGCAGCCAAGTCCTCCGGCAGCGCAACGGGTCAGATGCCAACGCACTGGAGCAGCGCCTCGACCACCACGCAGACGAGTGTTGCGACCCACCAGGTACGTCCTATTCACCACTGCCTCAGTCACCAGCACAGTTTCGCGTCTCCCGTCACGGCAGAGGCCTGTATTTGCAGCAGCTTGTATTTCGGGGCGTTATGCGTGTCTGCGACCCAGGGCTGTAGAGTTATTAGAGTTATGTGTTCTATTACTCACACGTGTTCTAATACTCACACGTGCTATATGTTCTTATCTGTGGTCGCGCATCTCTTGAAGAATGTTTATCTTCAAGAGATGCTTTTCTCGAGGCATCTCCAACCAGTAGTTTCCAACTGTGGCTTAGGGCACTTTTACAGTTGGAGGTTGCTGTGTGCAGACGTGCTCCTGTGGATACGCTGACTTAATGGAATAAACCTTTTCAATTCAACCTGTTCGTCTCCTGACTGTTCCTGCATGTCAGTGATCCTTACAACTTTACATCTTGACGACGAGGGACTCTTTTCAACATAAAACAGCGTATCACCTACCTTGCACGATATTAAAATAAGCTCACTCATCGTTTTAAGGCTCCTCTTAATCTTCATATCCTGAAAACCCGCCTCAAATCGACAACTTACGCAAGAAATCGGATATTTTAATCCTTTTTTCTGGATCATCAGCTCATCTGCGTTTCCTCTATGACGTGAGCGAGATCGTAGTCTCGTCTCGAACATACGTCATCACGCGCATGCGTGCAAGAACGTAGCTACGCATTGAGGCCATCTTGGATCTTCAGAGAGAGTCACCATAATAACCATTCACCGATCGGAAGGAAAATAACCGATAGTGTGCAAAGAGAGCCTTAACAGTGAGCAGTTTCAAAAGGATTTAGGTAAATCAAAGCGGTTTACTCAGAATTTTAGCCTTTATTGTGAACTTAAGAAATTTAAGTACTTTTGAAGCGAAATTTTTATTATAAAAAATTTTATAAGAGTATTTTACAGATTTTTGCTTTCTTAAGTTAAAGGCTTTAATCACTTCATTTAAAAAAAAAAAAAGAATGGCTACAAATCAGCAAATTGTGACTTTGAATTACTTTCTACCAGTCCCTGGGAAGCCAAAGGAACCATGGAGACTCTGGTTTAAAAATTTTGAAAGCTACTTGGTTGCTATAGGAGCGGATGAGTACTCCGCAAAGAGAAAAATGGCAATTCTTTACAGTAATTTAGGCAAGGAAGGAAGACAAATTTTTAACAATTTACCTAATCCACTTCCAGCTTCTGGTAGTGGTGATGAAATGAATGAATATGCTGCTGCAATTTTGAAATTGAATAGAAAGTTCCTTGAACAGCCCAGTGTCATACTTGAACGATTTAATTTTATGAAAAGACGTCAGGAACAAGATGAGACTGTAGAAGAGTTTATTTCTGCACTAAGGAATCTTGCGGCAGAGTGCAATTTTGGGGCATACTCGGACACGGTCCTAAGAGACCAATTTGTGTACAATTGCTGCCACAAAAAGATACAAGAAAGAATATTGAGTTGCAGAGACCCTTCCTTGTCTGAGGTTTTGGAAATGGCTAAAGGGATTGAGAGGTCAATTGTATCTTCCAAATGCATTACTGAAAACATTTCATCTTTTAATCAAACTGACTTGAGTGTGAATGCAGTATATTCAAGGAATAGGCCATTTCAAAGACCATTTCAGAGGAGGTCAAGTACATTTTGTTTTCGGTGTGGATCTAAAACACACCTGGGTAATAGTCCTGTATGTCCAGCTCAAGGGAAAAAGTGTACTTTTTGTCAAAGAAATGGGCACTTTCAATCTGTTTGTCGAAACAGAAAAGGTTTTCAAATTAATAATATTTCTTCCTTTACAGGTGAAGACTCTGATGTTCAGATTATTGACTCTGAAATGAAAAATGCTACCATTAGTTCTGTTGACATTAGTACTTCTCAAGGAGTTCAACAGAGAAGTTTAGTTAAAAAGGAAATTCTTTCTATTCACTTAGGTTCCATTTAAATGGTTGATTCCATTGGTTTGGAACGAGTGAAGGATCCTACTTGTGAGGTGATTGTTGATCACATAGCAATTGATATGATGGCAGATTCAGGTGCGCCCATGACAATTATATCTGATGTTTTATTCAATACTCACTGGTCTTGTAGAATCACACTTGAACCTTTGGACCTCATACCAAAGGGATATGGGGGAAAACCGATTGAAATGTGGGGTTTCTTCATTACAAGCGTAACTTGTTTGGGCAGGAGTATTAATACAAAAGTTTATGTGGCCACTGATGGGAAATGCATTGTGGGGTGGCAAGACCTTGCCAAGATGGGCCTCAAACTGGTTCCTGGATCCGAATTTCCTGTACAGATAAATGAACAAAGTAATTTTTGCTCAGTTAATTCTGTTGATGTGGGAATTGTTAACAAAATTGTTTCTGAGTTTCCAGAAGTTTTTAATGATTCTGTTGGCATGATCAAAAACTATGAACATCGTATTCGCCTTAAGCCCAATGCAGTCCCTGTGATACATAAGTTGAGGAATGTACCTCTTAGTGTGAGAGAAGATTTGAAGAAAGTGTTAATGAAGATGGTAGATGAAGGAATAATTGAAGCTGTGGACTCATCTTTGTGGGTCAGTCCGATTGTGGTCGCGAAGAAAAAGGACTCTAGCATTCGTTTGTGTGCTGACCTTAGGTCGTTAAACCAGAACATTTTAATTGACTGTTATCCTTTACCAAGGATACAGGAGCTCCTCACTGGAATTGCGGAGTCCAAATTATTTACTCTTTTGGATTTGAGGAGTGCATATCACCAAATCCCTCAGACGAAATGTTCAGCGGAGCTCACCACATTTATAACGCCTTTTGGCGCCTTCAAATACTTGAGGCTTCCTTTTGGATTGGCGAGCGCCGCGAGTGTATTTAAAAAATTTATGGATAGTGTTTTGTGTAATCTTAAGGGCGTCCAGGTGTATCAGGACGACGTCTTGATTCATTCAAAGAGTGTTGATGAGCATATTAGGGATCTACGAATTGTTTTGACACGTTTCAGAGATGTTGGAATTACTCTTGGTGAAAAGAGATGTCAATTTTTTGTGGAGGAATTGGACTATTTGGGTCATTCGATTTCGACTATGGGTATTAAACCCAAACTTTCACTTACCCAAGCTATCTCAAATGTACCTGTACCAGGTAATAAGGATGCTTTGAGATCCTTTCTCGGTCTCACCGAGTATTATTCTAGATTTGTCATGAACTATTCCCAGTTGGTTCAACCCCTTAGGATGTTAATTAAAAAGGATATTGCATTTTTGTGGAATGCAGAAGCAGATTTAGCCTTCAATAATATCAAGAAGGCAATTGTGAATTCTCCTGCACTATCATCTTTAACGCCAGGTCTGAAGTGTGGTATTTATGTGGATGCAAGTCAGAAAGGCCTTGGTGCTATTCTTTGCCAGTGGAATGGTTCTTTGGAACGTACCATTGGTTTTGCATCTAGGTCACTTAACAGTGCTGAGTGCAATTACAGCACCATTGAAAAAGAGGCTCTTGGTTGTGCGTGGGCGGTCGAAAAGTTTAAGGTCTACATTTGGGGTTCTCACTTTTTGCTCTATACTGATCATAAGCCCTTGTTACATCTTTTGAACGGAAATGGCACTGGAAAAGCCCCTTCGAGGTTGGTAAGAATTCTTTCCAAGTTACATGAATTTAACTTTAGTATTCACCACATTGCTGGAGGTAAAAACATGAGAGCTGATGCTCTCTCGAGGTTGCCTTTAGAGAATAATGATAATGTACTCGAGGATGACGTTGAATGTGTTGTAGCCTCTTTAGAAGATTTGGTATTTTCTCCACTTTCTATTTCAGAGGAGGATTGGTTTAAATGCTATTCTGATGATGAAGTTCTTTTGGCTGTGAAGAATTTGATAGTGTCAGGTTGGCCCAGGATACGTTCTCTTCCTTCCCCTTTGAAGTCTTTTGCGCAGGTATCTGGAGATTTAACAATTATCAATGGAGTTATTTTTAGGGGGGATCGATGTGTTCCTCCTTTAGCCTTGCGTAAGAAGTTATTTTTAGCAGCTCACCAGGGTCATTTAGGTGTCGGTGGGACTTCACGTAAGTTGAAGGAACATTTCTGGTGGCCTGCCATGGAGAGAAATGTAAATGAATGGATTGATGCTTGTAGTACTTGTTTGGTGTCAGATAAACACTGGAAGTTACAGAATGTACCACTACACAATGTTCCTGTTCCTGAAGAGGCTTGGGTCAAGTTGGCCATTGATTTTTCCGGTCCGTTTGAGATTCTTTCGCAATCTCAACGGTACATAGTTTCAATTGTGGTTTTTCATTCAAAGTGGTTTGACTTTGATTTTTGTACAAATCCAGATTCAGTGTCTGCAATACGTTTCTTGAAACGAGTTTTTAGGATGGAAGGTCCTCCAAGGGAAATCGTTAGTGACAATGGTTCACATTTTTGTTCTGGTGTTATGGAAGAGTTTTTGAAGGGGTTTGATGTGAAACATTTAAAAGTTGCTCTTTATTCTTCCGCGTCAAATGGTTTGATTGAGCATATGAACAGGTTTTTGAAAGAGGGCATCCAGACTGCAACTTCATGTAGTATGAATGTTGAGGATTTTCTAAGGGAAAAGGTTTGGGCATACTTAGTTACTCCTCATTCCACTACGGGCATATCCCCTTCAGGCTATTGAAAAAGAGGAATCCACATGGCATTGTCTGTCCCTCCTGGATTAAGGATTTGGCTTCAGAAAAGACTAAATGTATAGCTTGTTCAGACAAACTAGTTGTTAAAAGCAACGTTGCTAGACAACAGGAGGTGCAGAAGCGGAACTTTGATTCTAAAGTAATTTCAATTCCTGAAACTTTTGCAGTAGGTGATTGGGTTATGTTGAAGACTATGGATAGAGTGAAGAAGGGTTTGTCAAAGTTTTCACTTCCAACTCAGGTCCTCAAAGTGTCTAAAGGATCACTGTTTTTAGATAAAAGAGGGTGGCGTAACAAACGTTCTCATGTTAAGTTAACATCTGAACAGGCTAGGATAGTTCTTAGAACTAAGCATGGGTATGAGAGCCCCTCCTGTTCCTTTCATGATTTTCCAACTCAGCTGGAAGCTCCAATTTCAAATGATGTTCCTTTACCTAATCAAGAGGCTCAAGTTTTAAATGATGTTTCTCCATCTACTCAAGATATCTTGAGTGAAGTTTCTTTTCCTTCTGAAGACACCTTGGAAAATGCTGAAACTTAATGTCCTTCCTTTTCCTCTCCCTCTTCTGATTTGTCATCTAGGCCTCATAGGAATTGTTCTTTTACTTCACGTTTTAGAGATTTTTATTTAAGTTAAGTTTCCTTGTAATTTCTTAATTTTTTTTTATTTTGTGGGGAGAGAGGAGATGTAGAGTTCTTAGAGTTATGTGTTCTATTACTCACACGTGTTCTAATACTCACACGTTCTGTATGTTCTTATCTGTGGTCGCGCATCTCTTGAAGAATGTTTATCTTCAAGAGATGCTTTTCTCGAGGCGTCTCCAACCAGTAGTTTCCAACTGTGGCTTAGGGCACTTTTGCAGTTGGAGGTTGCTGTGTGCAGACGTGCTCCTGTGGATACGCTGACTTCTTGGAATAAACCTTTTCAATTCAACCTGTTCGTCTCCTGACTGTTCCTGCATGTCAGTGATCCTTACTACTTTACAAGGGCACACCACTAATGTCGGGTCCTTCCAGCACCCAGGCCACGAGCGATACCTCGTACCAGTGCGCTAGGCCTCACCGCACATGCCGGTCACAGGGCTCGATTTATGCGCTCGAACGTACCTTATTGTGCAGCACGTTGTTGGGGCAGCCAATTCCTCTGCAATTACAGCAGTGCCGACTCTGGATCTGTTGGATACATACAGGATAGTTTAGACTGTTATAAGAGCTTGTCTAAATGGCGGCCATCTTGGTGTCAGGCAAACTCCGCCCCCCCCTTTCCCATATCAGTGCCACATTTAGTGTTGAAATGGCTCGACTTGTTCCACAACGGTTTAGGAGTGGGTTTACGACCGTGATTGAGGTCGTTCCGCCTCTCCAGTACACTATGCAGTTCTCGCCAGGAGTATGTGTCCATGATGTCCATGAAGGACTTGAGGGTTCCCTCATGAAAGAGATTCCCCCAAGATGTCGATCCCTGGCATTTTTCACAGCATCAGGTTGTGTTGGATGGCCAACTCTCGCATACCCAACAGTTGATCCAAAGTAACTAATGGTGAGTAGGGGATAGTGGGGTTGCGCCTGTGCCAGCACACCCCACTGTCCTCATCAGACTTGATTCCCTTTGCGGAGGACAAGTACAGTCAGTTAGCCAGGTATTGACTCTCAGCTCGCTGAGCCTAGATTGGATAGCCATCCGCTCAGCGCCCAGTGTCATGTCCAGACAGCACAGCGACCATCTCAGCTGTACCTCTGTGTAGTATAATTCGAAATTAGGTGTGCCCATTCCCCCTTTGTGTGGGCAATGCGCTAATGCTAGGGCCACCCATAGGCGACCTGCTCCCCATATCAAATCTAATAGGAGGCCATTCAGTTCTTGTAAAAAAGCATTTAGGCAGTGCAATTGGCAGCACAGCAAAAAAGTACGGCAATCTGCGGAGCACTACCATCTTGGCTATTTCCGCTCACCCGAGTGGAGACGGGGGTAATGAGCACAAAAAAGAGAAAGTTCCACGTGCTGATCATACTGCCCAATTCACATTGTCTTCTTTGAGGGCCCCGTCAGTGTGGTGTATTTCGACACCCAGATATTTAAACGTGTCATAATACCTTTTGAGTCAGTGTTCCAGGGAAGCATCTCTTTGGGGCTCAGTGGTCGGAACGAGGGGAAATAGGCAAGAATTGGACCAGTTGGCTCTGAGACCGCTCCAAAGTTGTCTAGTAATCACATCAAGGCAGGCAGAGCTACTCCAGCGTCATGTAAAAAGACCAGCGTGTCATAAAGGTAGAGGAACACAATGTGGTAAATGTTTAGTTCTGGAAACCCCCAGGACTGAGCCTGCTGCTGCAGGCAGCAGGCAAGTGGTTCCATGGCAATGGAACCTTAATAGGAACACTAACTTCTTGATTGAGGTAACAATTGCTTTTGAAGCCTGGGTACTGGACCTTTATCTGGTCCTAGTACCACACTTCTTTTTGTTATGAGTAGGTTCGAATTGCCACTCATGTCCCTACTCCAGAGAGCCGAACTCGAAGAACCCATTTAACTGGAAAAGGTTTGATGGGCCGTAGCCTGGATTGCCTGAAATATGACCCTGGGCAAGGATCAGCAGACAGTTGAATACTAAGCATAGTTTTCTGCCTTCTTACCCAGCCCCTTGTGGATGTGTTTAATGAAGCCAGATTGCATGGCGAACTTCCAGACTCACATTGCGAAGCGCTAATAATGATCCTCCCCAAACCGGGACTTGATCAATTAGCTGTTTGGTCGTACCGTCCATTATCTTTCCTTAATCTCAACTGCAAACTGCTGGGAAAGATACTCACAGACTGGTACGACTGATTGGCACATTGGCCCATGACGATCAACCTGGATTCATACCAAGACGTATTTTCCTCAATATATGATGGGTCTTATAGATCTGGAGGCATACGACAGCGTTGCAGTATCTATTGACATAGCTGAAATTCCCAATTCAGGGTATCGAAGGCTTTCACTAATTACACTGCACCATATGGGATTCGGGCGGTGTTTTTAGGGTGGATCCGCACATTTTATTCAAGCCTAATGGCTAGAGTAAGAATGGGTCCGTTGATTTTGGACAATTTCCCAATTAATAGAGGCACCAAACAAGGTAACAGTACCTTCTTGATTGACAAAGTAATTAGACTCCAATCATGAATCCATGTAACAGGTCGGGGCATCCTCAACTCCGTACAGAGTGCAATAGTAATCATGTAGTGCGCCATTATTATCAGCCTACGTCAAGGCCGTTATGTCATCATCTCATCTGATGGCACCAATTGGGGTGCGCTGTTGGTTTTTCTTGACCACCCACACTATTAGTCTGCCCGAACTGTCTCCCTCCGCTTGCAAAAAAGTCAGGCGGTGTTTGTAGTCGCGCCGACCTGGTCATGTCTCGGTTTCCCTATACTGTTTACGTAAGTGTCTGAAACGCTCAACCCTCATCTCTCAGGCAGCTACTGCTCTCTCTAAGGGGCATAGTTTCCTCCACTGTTAGTAATTTATCCTTTAATACTAATTGGATCCCCCCAGGTTGCAGCAATGCAATGACCCCTTACCACTACTTTGTGTGTATCCCATTTGCTGGCCCTGGGAGTTGTGGATCCCTTGTTAAGATCAAAGTATTGAGTGATGAATGGAGAGAGGACTTCACTGAAGAGGGGGGAGCAGAAGGCTTTGGTCTGAAGTTGCAAGGTAGGAATTAGTGTGTGCGGTCTGCCCCACTGCAGGAATACCGGGTGGGGGGGTGGGGGGGGGTCCAGGTTTACGACAGCCAGCAAGTGAGTAATACATCACTTCCTTCCACTAATATGCATTTCACAGGAGCCAATATGTGTGCAATGGCTTCACAGAAGCCTAAAACAACAACCATAATACAGCAATTGTTCCCTTCCACCAGGCCAGGTGGCATGCATGTCCCTGACCAATCGCCCCTTAACAATAACCAGGAAATAATGAAACCATATGACAAGCAAAACATGTCCACCTTGGAGTCTCTCTCTGTGGGGCGTGGAAATGTTAATGTCCACCTTTCCCACAGCTTAGGCCGGATATGAAGGGTCATCATTCAGCCCTACCAAGATTTACAGCTTACCTTAAGCGGCACAGGCACATCAGCATCCAGGGCACATAAGTTTGCCTGCGTTGGGACGTTAAATACCTGTCAATTGAGGAAGATTTAGTGATCTCCAAACTACATATTCTCGCCTTTGGCTCTCCTCTAGTTGAGTACTCTGGAAAATATCATGGATTCGGGTCCCTGATCTTATCTACCCCTTTTATCTAATGTATTCTGGTTTTAGGCAGGGTTTTAGCACTGAGTCAGTTCTTGTATGAGTTCTAGATGAACATACTATTTTCTGGACTGTGGTGATGCTGCCATCCTAATCCTGTTTGATCTACCAGCACCCTTTAACATAGTTCACCACCTAGTTCTTACAAGCCATGTTCTATGCTGGCATGCATCTTTTCCTTCAGACTGCTCAGAGAACCTTTTAATGCATCCTTTGCAATCAAGTTTATACAAATATTCAGTGTGGAATCCCTCAAGGCTCTTCTCTGCCCAACCTTGGTTAATGAATGAATGCATGCATTAAAGTGATTTATAAAGCACAAACTCTTGCCCAAAGGCGTCTTGGCGCTAAAGAGACAGGTATAGCTACAGAGCTGATAGATCTCGCAGATACGCTGATATCACCGAGCCCTGTGCGAAGAGCCAGGTTTTCAAAGCCTTTCTAAAGGAAACTAGCGAAGGAGCAGCTTTTAGGTCCATTGGTAAGGAATTCCAAAGCAAAGCTGTGATCCTGAAAAAGTTCTTCCCACCCCAGGTTATCCTTCTAAAAAGGGGGACTAAAAAGGGGAACTACAGGGTTTATAGCTGACCCTGAACGAGCGTCCTCCCTGGGGTACACCATTTGAGCTTCTACTTGAACGAAGCTGGCCCCGATCCCTGCAGTGATTTGTAGGCCAAGCAGAGAGACTTGAACCCGACATGTTGTTTAACTGGGAGCCAGTGGAGTTTCCTAATGGCTCCTCTAGCTAATTCATATTTAGGGATTTTAAAGAGATATCTTGCAGCTGCATTCTGCAAAGTCTGAAGCGTGTTCAGAGATCCCAAAGCAAGGTTAAGATATAGGCTATTACAGTAATCGAGCCTTGCCAGTGCCAGTGCAATGATTACTGTCTTCAAGAGCTCTGATGGCAAAAACATTTCAATCTTTTTACCAGCCGTAATGAACAGAATGTGGCAGATGTAATTGTATTCACTTGGTCTTTAAGGCTCTGTTCTTTGTCCAGCAGAAAATCTGTTTTTTAACTTTATTCACTGGTTCTGGGAGAGGGCCTAGTCCAGGAAGCAACCATTCTTGCGTACAGAATGAAGGGTTACTGCCAAAGATGATGACCTCGGTCTTAGCAGAGTTCAGTTTAAGACAATTGTTGTCCATCCAATTGCTTACATTGCTCATACAGTTTCTAAATGCAGTGCGTGAGTTGTTCTAAAGTTTTGCTAGTGACACCACCATTTGAGTGTCATCTGCGTATAATACTAAGGAGAAACCAGATTATTTGATAAGTGAGGCCGCCAGCGTGACATAATGATAGAACAACGTCGGATTCAGTGCCGAGCCCTGAGGGACTCCGCAGGGCAGGGAAAAAGGCCTGGATATGAATTTTCCCAACGCCACGCTGTGTTGCCTATTGGCTAGAAAGGATTAGAGGAGACCTAGTGCTGTATCCTCAATCCCCAGTCTCCGCATACGGTCAACCAGAATCTCATGGTTGACCGTATCAAACGCTGTGGATCGGTCCAGCAGAATCAAAGCTGCTGTCTCCCCCCTTATCAAGCGTTTCACAGATATCTTCAGTGGCTACCACCAAGGCAGATTCTGTGCATTGGTTTTTCCTAAACCCAGATTGAGTATCATCCAGTAGGCAGTTTTCTTCAATATACTCCGATAACTGTTCATTCATTACTTTCTCTACCAACTTGGAGGCATAGGGAATTCTAGAAATAGGGAGGTAATTATTCGGACCCGGAGCATTTAGATTGTCCCTTTTTTAACAGAGGCAGGACAGAAGCAGATTTCCAATGCGCAGGGAAAACCTCCAATGCAAACATTATATTAAAAATTGGCCCCGGATGTTGTGCCACTTGTGCTGGAATCATATACATTATTTTTGGCGGGCAGTGGTCTTGTGGAGCACCAGCTTTGATTAATGAAATTAGATTCATAACTTTCAAGGTTTGCCCTTCCGGCTGTATGGTGTCCTGCCTGCAGAAAATGTGTTAAAGATGTTTGCTACTTTCTCTTGAAAAAAGTCAGCAAGGGCATCACAAAAATTTTGATTAATTACTGCTGGATTATGATTGGCTGGTACTTCCAATTTGTTTATGACTTGCAAGAGAGTCCCATCACATGTTGATTTTATCTGCTCAGAATAATATAGGGTTTTAGCAGCTAGAATAAATGTTTTATGTTTGTATAGTTTATTCTTGTAAATAGTTCTCTCTTCTCATCTCTGTCTCACCTCTAGCCTGCATTATGTGTTTTTTCGGTTTGGCCTTATTTTATGCTGACGATACCCAACTAATTTTCAGGCTGGATAGTGTCTTTCAGGCTTTCCTCTCCAAATGTAAACTATGTATGTCCTCCATTGCCCACTAAATGAACCGTAACTCACGAAGGCTTAACTTCTCCAAACTGAAAGTCTGGGTTTTTGGTGAATCTCCAACATTTGAATCCCAGCTGATGGCCAGAGAAGCTAATCACAAGCCCCTTCCGATGCATGGAGGAGCTGTTTCTATTTCCTGGCACCTGCTGGCAGGGACGTGCTTCTACAGCATTTTCAGACACACCCTGAAGCAGAAAACATTCTTTTGGCCTTTGATCAACAAGAGATTGTGCATATATTGATGCCAGTATTAAGCAGGGGCTTGTGACACATCTGGTTGACCACAGCATCACCCGTGTCTCATATGACTTTTGTTTACTACGGATTAGGGAGTTTGGGATCATTCAGCTGAATAATATCACTAGTGAACTAAACTATTTTTAGATAAATAATTTTTTAATTATCATATAATAAACATGAGATCTTATACCTTCCACGAACACAGCTAGGCGGTCAGGCCACTAAAGTTTAATCATTGTCATGAATGTCCATTTGACTTTGGTTCGGTGTCCTAGTATCTGCATAGCTTGCCTGCGACTTTGTACGTCTGTGTCTGCATGCATGTGCCATAGTGTGCTTGTAGGAATGACTGTGTGTTCTCCTGTGTCTATCTGTGTCTTTGTGTGAATAAACTGTTCTTGTGTGTTACTGGTGCATATTGAAACTCGTAAATGACTACCTACTGGGGCACTGTGTAAACTGGCAATGTGTATTTACAGGACCATTATAGAAACTTCACATTTTTACATTAGTGTGGAATATGTAAAATGACAGGTGAGCATTGTTGAAATTAGGTGACATGCAAGATTGTAGCCTTATTGAATATCTGGATTGATAGAGACACATTTTATAAGACCTCCTTCGCCTTCATTACTAAGACATTGTTGGAAAAGCTGAAGTGCTAATTTCTTAGATGTAGTTGGAAATGGAAAAGTGTTTTTACTGTAGCGAAATGGAAAATCGAAATTAATGTTTTGGGACAGATTTTGGAAACTGTGATGCGTGGAATATGAACTAAGTTGATCATTCTGGAAATTGGACAGTGTATGTGTCACTTGGGCTTTGTGGAAATTGAGAATTCATGTTTATTGGTTGGAATTTGCAATATGTGGTGAAGGGCATTGTGAAGGCGGGGCAAATTATGGAAGACACTCATGTAGTTTATCACACACTGGAGCTATTTGAGCTATATGTATGTGCAGGGTGGGGCTGTTGTACAAACGGAATAGAGTCTATGGTGTATTGATCTTGCCTGGGTGCTGAGACCAGTGACCATCAGCACCTTCCTGGTCAGTGTCACTGCTCTCCCCCGTCCCGTGCAGCTCCAACGTTGAGGGACTTCCCTTGAGCCCGAGCTCCTTACCAGGTAGGTGTTCGAGTCCCTCCTCCACCCGCAGGCTTCTGACTGCACCTCATCCCAGTGAAGTAGTGTGGCTCACTGGTTAGAGGCGGCAGACCCGAGAGCAGAGGACGGCCCGGGACCAGGGTTCGATTCCCGGCGCGGCAGGTTTCTGGACCAGGGTCAGCGGACTCGATAATTCTCTCGCCTCGGTGCCCACTCTGATCAGCGATCACACTCGGCAACTCTGGGCATTAGCTTGCCTCATCTTCACTAACGGCCCCACCAGACCGCCGGGGATGCCTGGTCTCACCCTGGAGATACCCATTAAGGGACCATCTCTCAGGGAAGCCAGGAAGGGTTTCGCAGCGGTCGAAGCGCCTTGGGACCCTCCGGGTAAGTAGTGCGCTATATAAATGCCTATACATTTACATTTACATTTACATCCCTGGTGGTCTAGTGGAAGAGCTCCCTGCTCTTCTGCTATTCCGCTCTGTTCTGTGTCCTCTGTTCTCTTTTGCCTCTTTTCTCTTTTGCCTCGTTTCGCTCTCACTGCCCGCACTCCTGCCACTGCTACCCCGACGGCCCCCTCCAGTGTGTCACCCTGACCCATACTCAATGGCAGCACATGTGCGGCAAGAAGAGCAAGACCACTGACCTTCCTGATCCGTGTCACTGCTCTTCCCCCCCCTCCCCCCGTGAAGCTCCACCATTGAGGAAATGCCCTCTGAACCCGAGCTCCGTGCCAGGTAGGTGTTCAAGCCCATCCTCCACCCTCGGGGTCCTGCCTGCGCCTCATCCCCTGTGGTCTAGTGGAAGAGCACTCTGCTCTTTTGCTGTTCCCCTCTGTTTTTTGTGCCCATTTTCCACTTTTTGCTTGCTTTGTTTTGCCATTTCTCCTTTGCTTTTCTCTTTCTTTGCTTCTGTGTTTTTTACCCTTTTCCCACGTTCCCCGCTGCTGCTGACCCCGTGGCCCCTCCCACCCAGTGTTTCACTCCCGCTCCTCGCTCCTACCTTCCTGCCCAAAAACAACCCTGAGATGCATTTTCCTCTTTCTAAATGTGCCACAGAATGCAGCACACATGGAAGAGGAAGTCATGAGTAGAAATTAAGATTTTTCTCCTTGTTACGCCTCACCTGGGGAGGCCTATCTTTTTGGCGCATTCCCAGGTTTGCACGTTCTTGTAAATCTGGGAATGAGTAAAAAACCATAGGAGTTGTATGGGAGCACCCACGCAACGCCCATGGAATGCCTTTCCTGGGCAGAGTAACACAATACAGCTATTTACGCTGCAATGCATTACTCCAGACATTTGAAGTCACTTATACTGGCTTTGCGTGGCTTCAAAAATCTGACTTAAGGTTTGCATTTCTCTTGCACCACGTTGCATGGTGCAAGAGCGACGCAAAACAGGTCATAGATATGGGGGCAGATTTACAAGCCCCTTGCGCCTCTTTTACGCGGCCGTTGCGTCACTTTTGTGATGCGGCGGCGCAAAAGATGCGTCATGGTGCAGGGTATTTACAACGTGACGCATCTGGGTGATGCATCACGTTGTAAAGCCCTGCGCCACATGTAGGCGTTCCTGCGCATGGGGGGGCGTTCCAGTGCAGGAACGCCTCCTAAAAGTGGCTGTCACTTTTAAGCCCATGCTGCGTCAAAACCCTGCGCCTGCCTGAAGCAGGCGTATGGATTGATGCAGTATTAACAAGATAGAGACCCCCAGAGCATTGCTGGAGCTGCGTCGCGCTTGCAACGAAGCTCCAGCAATGCGCCGCCTTTACGGCACAGATGCTTGACGCTTCTGTGCAGTTTTTGCCCCATGGTGCTCTGCATTGTAAATGCGGCGCATCCATGCTGGCGGATCCGAGGCGCACAATAACTGGCGCATCCCTGCTGATATACAGGGATGCGCCAGTTATTGTACATCTGCCCCACGGTCCTTTGTATCTATAGAGCAAGACGTTTGTGGTGTGTTGCTCCAAAATAGAACCTGTTAAAGTCTGCAAATATCCTAATATTAACATTTTCAAAGCTCAACTGTTCCGACCTACTGGCAGCTTAAAGGATAACCTATTCATCTCAGTAATTTAAAAAGACAAAATGTAACTGCATGGAGGTACTGTAGTCAGGGTGTGGGTTGTTGTGGCCCTTTGCACCCTCTACAAGGAGATGATGGAAAACAAATCTCATGACTTTAAAACCATCATATTCTCAAAGGTCCTCTTCACAAATAGTCTTGCATCTCCATCTGTAATCCACCTCTTTTAACTTCTCTCTCGCCTTCCTGTCATTTTTTTACAACACCTTGACCCTGCAGCTGCCCAGCTGTGATACCACATCTCTTGTTTCCTTCTTTGTGTTTTTTCGATGTAGGACCTTTCTTTGACCTTCCTTAAGTCTGTATAAACCAAGTTAATGTCAATCACACCCTGTTTATACGTGTTTCCAGTGAAGGTCTTGTGTCTGTATGAGTTTAATGTTATTTGGGGGCAAGGCACTCAAATGCCAATTAAAATATTTTGTATTAGGTAACAAGAGGATGACAACAAAACAAAAGTCCCAGTGTGTTTTAGAGAATTCACCATTTGCAACTACCTTTGACAAAAAACAAGAACCTTAAAGTCCACCTACTACTAGGTACCCTCATATCCGATTTACTTCATGTGCACCAAGACGTCCTCAGTCCTGGTAACAGTTGATTGTGGTTGTTCCCTAGGTCTGGCTGTGTTTTGGGAGCATGACTATGGGGCCACAGGACAGGCTGATCACCCTAGTTTAGTTGTCTATTTTATTCAATTGCACAGCTTTGGTGACTTTATTGGTTATCATTCTGTTTGACACATAGCAGACTCTCACCTCAGTACTTCTACATGCTCTCAGATACATAGGGACGAGGTGTGGCGCAGGGGCCAGGGTGCCTGACTCCGGACCACGGGGTTCACGGCTCGATCCCTGGTGCCTGCAGCAGGTTAGCCCAGCCCCATGTGACTTTGTGCAATAGCTCGCTTACTGTTCTCGACGGCCCCCAGCGCTTTGACACCGGGTAGTTGTGCGCGTTACAAATACTGGATTTCATTTCCGTTCATACTGCTGTTAGTAGAAGGTGCGCAGTAGTGCAATCAGGGGCACTTGTCTGCGAATTGCCCATGTCTCGCTTTAAGATTGCAATTTAGTGGCAACTGGCTATGTACAAATTCATATTAGCACTCACAACTTTAGGATGTCTGTTCCAGAAATTTGCCTAAATGGAGCATGCTGTAAAATTGCAACGTGGTATCCCCTCATCACTATTTCTCCTCACAGACATTCTATGGTTTACTGTGGTGTAGCAGGCAGGGAGAAGGCACAATGTACAGCCTTCGCAATCCTGAACCAACCTCATTTTATTTCACAGGCTGAGTATATGATCTGAATAGGAAACATATATTTCAAGGGAGTAAAAACCTGCACACTATAGTTTCCATTTCAGTCAATGGTGTTCCTGCTAATGAACCCATATAAACGATGTTTAACCGCTCCATCATCAGCTACGGTTGGGCTGTGCTGATGACGGAGCGGTTCCGTCATGGCCCGGCCGCCGCGCCTGCGCGGCGCTGATTTTGCGCCTGCGTGGCAGTTGTATTGAGCGGGGCGGGTCATGACGGAACCGCTCCGTCACCAGCACAGCTCAACCGCGGCTGGTGACGGAGCGGTTCTGTCACCAGCATGCGGCCGCCGCGCGGCCGCCCCGTTAGCGCTGCGGCGGAATAGCCGCCGCAGCGAAAGGGTTAAAGACCTGTTTTTCTAATTGTGAAACTCTCTGTCCTCCAAGTGGTTTCCTCCATTCTTCATCATCTTTAGCTATGGCCCATACATTCTCACCTCTCATAAGCCTCCAGCTAATATTTAAATTGTTATTGATACACAGCTACATTTAAATATTAGTAGCAGGCTCGTGAGAGGTCAGACTGTAGACACTGAGGAGTGGGTGGGAAGTCTGCCGACTATGAGGGGCTCCATATATTGCCTTCTCTAGCATGTATGGAACAGTTAGTTCCTTACTTCTAACGTTTTATCATCCTTGGTACCTCCTACTGTCGCCAACCTATGGTGTTCTTCCCTTTTCTGGTCCCTCCTGTCATCTTATAATTCCCATTATTACTACTTGTCCTTTCCACCAGACCCATTTGGCTACATACCAAAGCACACAGCAGCTGACCAAGGTTTCGCACATCCACTTTGTCTGTTTCTAAATAGTTGGTGGTGCATCCACTCTCACCATCCGCTGCTAAGGATGTCTGTCAGAGCAATAATACAAAAGGATAGAGAGGTGCACTCAATGGAGTCAATAGCGCAAAAAAGTTCATTGAATGTGTAAGTCTTCTGTTCTTTTCTTTAATGTATTCTTTATTTTCTTTTTAAAATACAACGACACAGCCAACGTGTTTCATTCCCTTTAGTGCCTAGGGAATTTCGTCTGGGCATATAATAGATGATGTTTCAAATGCGATAGTCCTAGATGTGTTCGCACCCGAGAAGCTGATGTAGATGAACGATCGCAAGAAACCCCCAGAATATTCCTGAGTAAAGTTGGCGCACAATTCCAAGTGGAATAGTTGTTCGAGAGTCCCAGGTTGGCTACAGTGTTGGACTGAAGGAGTCAAATAGTATATTTGTCCTGGACCCCTTAAAGAAACGGCAAAGTGAAGAGGGGTCAGCGTGTGCAGGATAGTGGAAGGCGTTATAACCGGTTACGATAGAATTCGTGGGGTACCGGACCTGTGATGAAGTCTCTTGCTCCCGGAGGAGCAGGGGACTACAGAGACTTCATCACAGGTCCGGTACCCCATCTCTGTAGTCCCCTGCTCCCGGAGGAGCAGGGGACTACAGAGACTTCATCACAGGTCCGGTACCCCACGAATTCTATCGTAACCGGTTATAACGCCTTCCACTATCCTGCACACGCTGACCCCTCTTCACTTTGCCGTTTCTTTAAGGGGTCCAGGATAAATATACTATTTGACTCCTTCAGTCCAACACTGTAGCGAACCTGGGACTCTCGAACAACTACTCCACCGGCTTCCCCTGTCACATGACTTGTGACAAGCGAATCACAGCGCACCCTCCTTAATCACGTGATCGCTTTCCCAGCCAATACCTAAGGTGTTTGCCAAACAGACCGAAGGGTTCGACTGAAAGCAGCCCCAGTGACCGGCATCCTCGGAGAACTGCTGTCTCCCACTGGTAAGGTCGCCGTATCTCTGTTTGTAACTTAATCTGACCAGAACGCCCCCGTTCCAGAAATATGCCTGGAATCTAACTTCCTTCTCCTTTAACCCGCAGCGGACCAGTTATTTGCCTGGCCGCACTCCCTCACCCGGCTCCATTTAAAGACGCGTGAGGACAGCACACCCGCCCGGAAGGCATCCGGTAATATAACGCATACCGCCGGTATCTCCCACACACCCTTCACTTTAACCCCGAGTTAATTGTGCTCTTCTACGTTTTTCCATACAGGTTGACAACTGTGTAGCGCGCCAATTAGACCCAGCAGACTGCAGCTTCAGTAACTGCTTCGGACCTATGCCATATTTATGCCATTCCCCACCGAACTATGGTAACTGAAGACTTTTCAACACTTCATGAAACCATTAGCGTAAATTAATGAAATTAATCCCTGCTTTCTCTCATCTGCTTAACAGCAAATTTGCAGAGGTGCAGACGCCCTTAAATTGAACAAATCCTAGTATTGTGACTTCGTCAAATATTCAACCTATACAAACCTATAAGGTAATCCTTTAAATTCGCCACCGCGGCAATACCTTAAACGTGCATGCACCTAGTAAAACTATGCAACCTTTTAATTCCAGATTGGGCGTTGCCATCTAACCTATACCGGCGCTTCCACAGATTCTTTACCGTAACTGCATTCTGAAGTACGGTGCACCCACCAAGGTACCCAGGCTCATTGAATACCAAGTTTCCATTATTCCTATGAGTTTTAAGACCGGTTTTAATACCATTCATTCTCAACAGAATCAAGAGGGCCCGCGCTCCCCTCCAAAAAGGACCTTCCCAAGTGATACTACCCCGGGCCACCCACCTGGTAGGTTCTCAGGCCCACATTCACCCCAAGCCCCGACAAATAGCTCCCAACTACTAGTCCACCTACACAAGCCTCACTTATTCACGGCTTACTTAAATTCCCCCAACCACTTTCATTCACAATTCCAATGTGCCCCATCACAAACACTTCACCTCACCATGATTGACTGCTCACAGAAAGTGCATGCTTTTCATAGGTTTTGCACGGAATACGCACGCCTCATGGCAACACCGACCACTGCGGTTCCGAATGCAAATATGTTGTTACAATGTGAGCCAGACTATACAAACAATGACTATGTATATCTGTGTTTTTCTCCCTTTTCGTTTTTCCTTTTCAAAACAGGTGTTATAAATAATTACGTTCAGGCAATATTAATTTCTTGTCCTGATGATGATCCCGTGATACTCGAGCTAGGGATCGAAACGTCGACCTTAGAGTAGTTCATACATGTACTTATATGATACTATTGTGTGTATGAATGACTCCAGGATACACTGCTGATGTATATTTAATGCCAGTGACCTGTTAGCTCACTTTTGTTTGCCTGACAACTTTTCTCACTTACCCTCACCCTTTTGCCTTGCTTCTCTCTGCATGGCGCAGGACTGTGCCCCAATTTAACCCTCACTACTTGGGTTACTTTTTGTATTTTTGAGATCATAAACAAATTGAACCAATAAATATTCCTTGGCCGGCTGGTCAAGGAATCTTAAACTATATAGAACTCCATTGTGATCTATATATACCATCTCTCTTGTTATTCTTGTATGCTCAGGACCACTTGTTGTTTTGATAAATACTTGGAATTGTGCGCCAACTTTACTCAGGAATATTCCGGGGGTTTCTTGCGATCGTTCATCTACATCAGCTTCTCGGGTGCGAACACATCTAGGACTATCGCATTTGAAACATCATCTATTATATGCCCAGACGAAATTCCCTAGGCACTAAAGGGAATGAAACGCGTTGGCTGTGTCGTTGTATTTTAAAAAGAAAATAAAGAATACATTAAAGAAAAGAACAGAAGACTTACACATTCAATGAACTTTTTTGTGCTATTGACTCCATTGAGTGCACCGCACTATCCTTTTGTATTATCCATTTGGCTACATGCTTAAGACAAACTACCAATATAGCACTATTCAGTGAGATACCAGTCTCTTGCGGCAGACCATGTCACTGAAAATGCTCCTGCATCCTTTCTTATGCCTGGTTCCCCCTCCTAGCCTCACCTGCTCCACCTTTTTCCATCTCTCCTACCTTCTGTGTTTTGAGGTGACGTTGCAGTAGTTTAAAGATGTATACCTCTCTGCCACTCTCATCTGCCTCCCACTGGCCTTTCCACAACAGCAGAGTGGAAAACAAGACAAGAAGAAGCTCATTCTAGAAGAAAGGTAACCTTTTTCCTAATTTCCAAACAGTTTGTGTGATGGTGCACATTGAGTTGAAGAATTCCATAAGGTTGCTGTTACAGCTAGAATAGTGATATCCTTTTCCTTCTTTAGGCTTGGTTTGTGGGTCCTGTTCAGTTGTTGGAGACACGTTTTGTCATGTTGAGAGTTGGTTTCTTTCTTTGGTATTGGAGTGCGGTGTTTTCTCTATTCAACCTACTATATGTCTTTGTTGAGACATGTGGCCATAGCTAGATGGTTTGGTTACATGAATAAGTCAATCTCATCGAGTCTGGGAATGAGAAAATCAAGAGTCAAGACAACCTTAACTATGGTAGAAGGGAAGATAGGTGGCGTCACCCTGTCTACAGCACTGAAGGATTGGCATGTAGGATTTTCCCCATCACTGTTGAAATTACCCATAAATATCCTATTGCCAATCTTCTCATTATTAGGCTGAAGCATCTGTGATCTTGTTAGTGAATTTTGTTTCATCTAGGGTGGGTGTTAGATTACATTTAGTTCGACTGTGAAAGAAGATAAGACAAGAGCGGCTTGGAAGCACTCAAAAGTGGAAAGTGTGGTTGCTGGAGTATACATGCAGATGAAGGAGTCTTTGTAGATGATGGCAATGCTGCCATGATCTACAATCATCGTCTACAACTGTTGCAGTTGTTTTTCTCTTTGAATGATGGAATAATGTTTGGTAAAAGGGATTCAACAATGAGGTAATCATGGTTGTTTTCAGACCAATAGAATCTCATGTTGACATTATAGAACCATAATACACAATGAGGAGTCATTTATTCTTTCGATATAGCTATGTAAATATTATAGGTCCTTAATTGCAATAATTGTTGAAACATTTCACTAAAGTCATAGCCACTGGAATTATGTGGCAATATGAGGGCCAAATTGTGCTGCAGGGTTATTTACATTATGCAGCAAAAAAGGACAAATGATGCAGCTAATACAGCCATTTTTGTTTTAGAATAATTTCATAATTTAACGTTCTTACAAGTTAACACTATCTGGGCAAAGGTTTCACCTCATTACTATCACGTTGACGCCCAAATACAGAAATATGCAGCAGATGTGTCACCAGTCAACCTTTGCAAAGGGCCTTGACTGTGCAGCAACACGTATTGCTGCATTTTCAGTAACGTTTGCTCTGTTTGACAATAATCATTTTTTGTTTGTTGCGGAAATCTAGATTATGCAGTTGATGGATTATGTGGCAAATGCAACACATCGATAATCATGTAGAAAACGCCACAGCCTCTAAATCGCCAAATTCCAGTGGCCCTGCCTAAAGACCATCCAAATTTTGAATAATATAATAATATTTTTAGTCCTTGCATCAGAAGGTTAGCAATCCAACCCTTTTGGGAACTCATCAGATTTATATAATTTAGCACTCAATGCTGGCCTTGGATCTTATTTGACTTTTTGGTAGTTTTTGATGATAAACTTAAAAAACAATCATTACACATACAGAGAGACATTCATTGTAATATTGGTTAAACGTTTCCGATTATATAGGAAGCCCCTGTTTAGTGTAGGTTTGTAAAACTTGCCTCCTAAAATGGTTTTCCCCTAACCTATGATTTATACTATGTGAATGTCATGTTTTTTTAATCTGTTAATTAAAGATAATGACTGCTGTAGATATAGGAGTATATTACAAAGCTGCAGTTAAATAAAATGTCAAAGACAGATTTGTTCCTGATTAAACTGGTGCAGTAACATTTGTGGTAAATACACGTTGCATACACCTTTTAGGTACTTTTTTTTTAATCTTAGGTGGAGTTTGTTTATAGATGCTGCATCAGGGCAGTTTCACACTAGGGGTGGGTGGAACTTTAATTCTGCCTGTGGAATTTGAGGAATCTGGTTATTCCGCATTACTCTTGTAACACAGAATTTCTGATTAAATTCAGCTGGCAGAATTAATCTGCAGTCGTTTTTAATCATAGAGGGACAGCTCCCACTTCTAGCCCATTTTAAACCACTGCATAGCAGTGCATACTGCTCCGTCCCCTTACATACTTGTGTAAGGGCACTACTGAGGGTATGCACTGAAGTGCATACTAGCATACCCCCGTGCCCTTACATATGTAAGGGCACCGGGGGGAATGCACTCCAGTGCATACACCTGAGATCCCTTGAGTACATACTCACTCGTCGGTGGACTTACATAGTATGTAAGGGCATTGAGTGGTATTCACTAGAGAAGATACTCCTCAGTGCCCTTACATATTTGTGTAAAGGTACCGAGGGGTATGCATGTACATTGGTGTGTGTGTGCGCATGTGTGTGTATATATGTGTATATATATATATATATATATATATATATATATATATATATATATATATATATATTCACTGAAATAACCATAGGTTTCAGGCCTTATATAGTTAGGAATTAGCATTTAAAAAACCTTTAAAATTCACTCAAAAAACTATAAGTTTTAGGGGTGTTATAGTTAGCTGGACATTTCACTCATACAAAACCATTGAAATTGCTCCTATATAGTTAAGATGTACTAACTATATTTCTCGCACCCGCAATCCACTGCTGATGATGTCACATATTGCATCATTCATGATATGGTCAGTGACATCACTGATGACATCTCAAATGACATCACTGATGACATCATCCAGTGAATGTGGTTTGCTTCGTTATTTAAATATGCATTATATATATAGCCATTTGAATTGAAGAATGAGTGGATATATACAAATAAATATTTGGATGGAGGATTTAGTAGCAGTATAATTGACTGTTTACTTGACCAATTTATAGTGTCTCACTAAATATAGTGGATAGTGACTAAACTGTGTGAATATCTGTATCACTTTGTCAGTTGTTGTGTAAACTGGTTCTCCAGTTGGTAACTAGCTATGTGAAAGTCTATATTAGTTATTGATTAGTTAACTGAGTATTTGTATGGGAGAGTGAATGTGTGTGTGGTTCGGTGGGGGGTGTGTGACTGCCCAAAGATGTGTGAATACTTGATTCACTAGATATATGAAGTTAAAACTACATGTTCTTACAGTTGTTTGGGTGAGTGAATATCTTTATGGGTGTGGTGATGAGGAAATATATTTCTCAATGGTACATGTCCAACAAACTAGAAAAATAAAAGGCAGTGTATGTGTCAGTTGTTGTATATAAATAAGTATACATAAGACTCAATGATTGTGTGAGTGACTGTATGGATAACTGTATACTTGAAATAATGATTTTATAATTCACTAAGTATGGCTTACTATCTAAATGAATAGATGAAGCTGTGTTTGTAGAAGTGTGTAGCTAAGTAAATATGTAAGTATGATCCATTGTTTGCATAAGTGAGTAGGATGACTTCATATGTGAATAGGATGTGTGCTGGTGTGTAATGTCGATATAGGTGTATAAGTATTTTTGATAGTGTTCTATTGTTCATTGACAGCTTGTATGAGTGAATCTACAGGTAAGTGATTAGATGTGTGTATACATCTATGAATCACTGAGTGGGTTTTTAGTTTAGATACTTGTATTGCTGTGAAAATGGATTCAAATATGATACTCTGTATTTTAAAAAGAGTGATGAAAGATTTTACTAGTGTATGAAAAGGTGTATGTGATTGTCACGTGGATGATGTCATCAGTGATGTCATCAGTGATGTAATTTGAGATGTCATCAGTGATGTCACTGACCATGTCATGAATGGTATAATATGCGACATCATCAGCAGTGGATTGCGGGTGCGCGAAATATAGTTAGTACAACTAACTATATAGGAGCAATTTCAATGGTTTTGTATGAGTGAAACGTCCAGCTAACTATAACACCCCTTTGAGTGAATTTTAAAGGTTTTTTAAATGCTAATTCCTAACTATATAAGGCCTGAAACCTATGGTTTTTTCAGTGAATTTCAAAGGTTTTTTTAAATGCTAATTGCTAACTATATAAGGCCTGAAACCTATGTTTTTTTCAGTGAATTTCAAAGTTTTTTAATGCTAATTCCTAACTATATAAGACCTGAAAGCCCACCAGGAATCTCCAGTATGCGCCAGGGGACTGCATTGCAGAGAGGTGTTATGAAGCCACACCCCTTTTTACACCTCTGCAACACAGCCCTCGGGCATGTTTGCAGAGGGGGAACTAATTCCCATTGCATACTGGGGGTCCCTGGGGGCCAACTAGCCCACCTTAAACCTGCAGTATGCGCCAGGGGGCTAAATTGCAGAGAGGTGTAATGAGGCCACCCCCTTTTTTTACACCTCTCTGCAACACAGCCACGTACATGTTTGAAGAGGGGCAACTAATTCCCCTTGCATACTGGGGGCCCCTGGGGGCCAACTAGCCCACCTGGAACCTCCAGTATGCGCCAGGGGGCAGCATTGCACAAAGGTGTAATGAGGCTATGCCCCTTGTTACACCTTTCTGCAACGCAGACCCCTGGCGCGTTTGCAGAGGGGGAACTAATTCCCTTGCATACTGGGGGCCAACTAGCCCACCAGGAGCCTCCAGTATGCACCAGGGGGCTGTATTGCTTTGCCTCGGAGGGCGGCAGACCCCGGGGCAGTGTGAGGGGGATTGGGCACCCCCCACACTTCTTTATCACTATGCCCCCGCTATTTGGTCCCCCTGGGGGGTAATTTTTTAAAAAAACATAACCGGGTTTAAAAAAAGAAATTTGGCTTGGGTGTCCTTGTGGGACCACTTTAACAGGCCTAGAGGGTCAGGGTGTTTCTACCCTGCCCCCTTTTTGTGTTCTACATGTTTGTTTTTCTGCTTTCTTGTGCCTCAGTCTAATGAGCACAAGATGGCTGCCAACACTTCCTGGTTTGGAGTGTTGACAGCCAATAAGCATGCAGCTTTCTTGGAAAGGTACGCACACCGTTCACGTACCATACGCATACATACGTGGACCCGTGCGCGCACGGTACGCGCACCCTGCGATTTAAAAAAAAAAAAACTTTTATTTTTTGCCTTGGGGGTCCTAGTGGGACCCCCTGGGCAGGCCTAGGGGTTCAGTGTGCTTCTACCCTGCCCACTTTTTGAGTTCTACACGTTTGTTTTTCTGCTTTCTTGTGCCTCAGTCAACCGAGGCACAAGATGGCTGCCAACAATTTCTGTTTTGGAGTGTTGACAGACATTGGCAGCCAATCAGCAGGCAGCTCGCGCCCACGAAGGTCCGCTCACGTCCGCGCACGTATATATAAATATATATATATTATAGTTAGCTGGACATTTTACTCATACAAAACCATTGAACTTCCTCCGTTATAGTTAGTTGTACTCACTATAACTCGCGCGCCCGCAATCCACTGCTGATGAAGTCACATATTACATGACATCATCCAGTGAATGTGGTTTGCTTTGATATTTAAATATGTATTATAAATACACTACTTTGCATGGAAGAATGAGTGGATATATTCATATAAATGTGTGGATGGTGGATTTAGTAACAGTGTCATTGATCGTTTCCTTGACTAATTTGTAGAGTCTCACTATATACAATGTTTAGTTACTAGACTGTGTGAAAGTCTTTATTGCTTTGTCTTAATTGCTATGTTAAAGACTATATTTGTTATTGGTGTCTTAACTGAGTATTTATATGGGTAAATGAATGTCTATGTGGTTTGGTGGGGGGGGTGTGATTGCCAAAAAATGTGTGGATAGTTCATTCAGTAGGTATATGAGGTTAAGACTACATGTTATAACAGTTGTTTCAGTGAGTGTATATGTTTATGGGTGTGGTGGTGATGAAATATTTCTCTCAATGGTACATCTCCATTAAACTTGATAAAAAGGCAGTGTATGTTACAGTTATATCTAATTAAGTGTGCCTAAGACTTAGTGATTGTATGAGTCACTAAATGGATAACTGTATACTTGTAATAGTGATTTTATAACAACACACTAAATGTGAGTTACTATCTATATAAATAGATGAAGTGGTGTTTGTATAAGTGTGTAGGTGAGTAAATGTAAGTATAATCAATTGTTTGCATAAGTCAGAAGGATGTCTTTATAAGTGAATACAATGGTGTGTAATGTTGAAATAGGCATATAAGTATATTTGATAGTGTTCTGTTGATTATTCACTGCATATAACACTGAATCTATAGGTAAGTGATTAGATGTGTGTATAGTTCTATGAATAACTGAGTGGGTGTTTAGAAATTTCTATTGGTGTGTCAATGGTTTCAAATATGGCACTTTCTATTCTACAGTGAGTGATGAAAGATTATACTAGTGTGTGATGAGGTGTATTTGATTGTCACATGGATGATGTCATCAGTTATGTCATTTGAGATGTCATCAGTGATGTCATCAGTGATGTCACTGACCATGTCATGAATGATGCACTTTTTGTGACATTCAGGTGGCGCAGAAGACTGAGTGATATTTATCAGGCAGGACTAAGCCACTTTGTGTGGCGTAATCCTGCCTGATAAATATCAGTCCCTTTAACGCAGTGTCCTGCTTTAAAGGGGTGTGCAATGGATGTTGCTGGGGGCGTTCCCAGCAGCATCCATGGACTTGAGTAATTTATAGTATCCTCAAAGTCAGTCTTTCAAAAATTCCAAAGTATAGGCCATGATAATCCAAATCCAAATGTTTCTCAAGAAAAGTCATAAACCGTGTCCGTGGGTCATATCTGCCCAAACGCCGATATTCCGAACGATTGAAAATGACATGACTACTAATTACTCTCTACTACTCACTCTCTACTACTCACTCTCTGCTACTCTCTACTACTCACTCTACTACTCTCTACTACTCACTCTCTGCTACTCTCTCTACTGCTCTCTACTACTCTCTACTACTCACTCTCTATTACTGACTCTCTACTCTCTACCTCTCTACTAGTCTCTACCTCTACCGCTCTACCTCGCTCTACACGCAAACATATACACATATATATGCATATATATGCATATGCATTTATATATATGTATGTGTATATATATATATATATATATACATACATATATATATAAACATACATAATCTGCATATCTATATAAATACAAATATAAATGCATGCATACATATACATATATGCATACATATGCATGTTATTTACATGAAAGTTTGAAAAACACTAATAAAAGCAATGCTAAAAAGCCACCTCATTACAAACAGAATGGCTTTAACTTAAACGAGGGCGAGATCTATTGCATTTTCAATGCTTGTTTACTTTGGTTCCATCAAGAAGGCATTCAGATGTGTCACACATTTGCCATAAATTCTGAATGTTAGCACTCTAGTTGCTCATTAGATCACTGTAGTAAAGCTACTGCTCACCAGGTAAGTCTGCTGCTGGTATTCAAAGTGCATGTTTCAGTCTGCATGTCAGAATTTGTTTAATGAAATAGAAGAGGATTTGAGAAGTCACTCAAAATATGCCCTAATTTTTCTTTCTGAAGCACTAATCATACTTTCTATGGCAAAATGAACCCCCTCATTTTGTTCCTTTTTAAATTAAATGTTATCAGACTTACCACTTCATTCCAATCAAGATGGCTTCTGGTGTGCCATACTTTTTTCATAAGTAAGACTGTTAGCGCTCTAGTTGTTCTTTAAAACACTCTGGGACATTCTGTCATTCGGCTAAACTTGGGCTACATCTGGGTGATATTTGGGCTACATTTGGGCTCTTTTGTCTCTGGTGGCCATCTTGGGAGACTGCATGTCAGAATTTTTTAATGAAATAGAAGAGGATTTGAGAAGTCACTCAAAATGTGCCCTAATTTTTAGGTCTCGCCTGTCGATGCGCATGCGCATCGAGCAAGCGAGACTATGGGGGCTTATCCACTCTTTATCCACTGCAAGGAATCGTGGCGATTCCTTGCAGTGCCCGTGACTTTTATGCTCAATGCGCATGCGCATTGAGCTTAAAAGCGCGTGCACGTCCGTCTTGTTTTACCCGCTCCGCCCCCTCCCCTTCCCGCCGTGTCGCATTTCTCCTCCCCCCTCCCCTCTCTTCCCTCCGTCTTCTTTGTTTATTTTACCCGCTCCGCCCCCTCCCCTTCCCGCCGTGTCGCATTTCTCCTCCCCCCTCCCCTCTCTTCCCTCCGTCTTATTTGTTTATTTTACCCGCTCCGCCCCCTCCCCTGCCCGCCGTGTCGCATTCTTTTTTAAATCCCCACTTCCCCCCTTTTTGGTTTGGTGTGGGGAATTGTGGCTTGATCTTGTATTAACATAACAGTCTACTACCATGTGCGGACTGGTTAATAGCAGACTGTTGTCTATCTTCCAGTCTTGTTCCCTTACAATTTCGAACACTTTTTCAAAACAGTCCGCTGTTATCCAGTAGCATCTCATAGGATTCGGCAAGAATAACATGTATAGTATTTTTTACTGTATAAATTCAATCCTTTGCACTCTATAAGATGGCGGCCGTAAACTTGATCGAAGTCCTTCGTTGTCTAATATGACCCTCTCATTAGATTCGGCGAGAAAAAAAGCGCAAAATCTCAAGAGCTTTAAATAGAGAACCTTATCCTACCCTTCGCATTATGTCGTCTAAACGGAGCACAGGGGATTGCTGACGCCCAGGAGGTTTTGCTGGAATCAAACGGAGACACGAAGGTAAATGAATATGTTAGGGATCTCTAGTGTCTTAGGAATTCTCCTCCCCCCTCCCCTCTCTTCCCTCCGTCTTATTTGTTTATTTTACCCGCTCCGCCCCCTCCCCTGCCCGCCGTGTCGCATTCTTTTTTAAATCCCCACTTCCCCCCTTTTTGGTTTGGTTTTTCTCCCTCTGAATTGCATTCGGGAGACTTGTTTACATAGCCTCGAAGGATTAGCCTGCCAACGAAGTAATCCACTGAGCACAGAAATAATCACATTATGAGGATTTGCCAACTGTCAGGTGATTGACAAGTGCACGGCGCTAAATGGAATGCTTCTGGTAAATGTAGTTTTGTGTGTGTTCTAGTTTGCTTATTGAATAACTGAAGAAATGTAGGACCTTCTGTTTCGTGGAAACCGCTGATGTGCTTGGTTTTAAAAAAAAATGTTTTTTTAACGTATTATCCTCCCGCAATCTCTGCAGATTTAACAGCCACCCTCACTCACCCTCACTCACCCTCACCCTCACTCACCCTCACTCACCCTCACTCACCCTCACCCTCACTCACCCTCACCCTCACTCACCCTCAACCCCTCACCCTCACTCACCCTCACTCACCCTCACTCACCCTCACCCACCCTCACCCTCACTCACCCTCAACCCCTCACCCTCACTCACCCTCAACCCCTCACCCTCAACCCCTCACTCTCACTCATCCTCACTCACCCTCACCCTCACTCACTCTCACCCACCACCCCTCACCCTCACCCTCACTCACCCTCAACCCCTCACCCTCACTCACCCTCACCCTCACTCACCCTCAACCCCTCACCCTCACTCACCCTCACCCTCACTCACCCTCACTCACCCTCACTCACCCTCACTCACCCTCACCCACCCTCACTCACCCTCAACCCCTCACCCTCAACCTCACTCACCCTCAACCCCTCGCCCTCAACCTCACTCACCCTCAACCCCTCACCCTCACTCACCCTCAACCCCTCACCCTCACTCACCCTCACTCACCCTCACCCACCCTCAACCCCTCACCCTCACTCACCCTCAACCCCTCACCATCACTCACCCTCAACCCCTCACCCTCACCCTCACCCTCACTCACCCTCACTCACCCTCACCCTCACTCACCCTCACCCTCACCCTCACCCTCACTCACCCTCACCCTCACTCACCCTCAACACCTCATCCTCACTCACCCTCACCCTCACTCACCCTCAACCCCTCACCCTCACTCACCCTCACCCACCCTCACCCTCACTCACCCTCAACCCCTCACCCTCACTCACCCTCAACCCCTCACCCTCACTCACCCTCAACCCCTCACCCTCACTCACCCTCACCCTCAACCCCTCACCCTCACTCACCCTCAACCCCTCACCCTCACTCACCCTCAACCCCTCACCCTCACTCACCCTCACCAACCCTCACCCTCAACCCCTCACCCTCACTCACCCTCACCCTCACCCACCCTCTCACCCTCAACCCCTCACCCTCACTCACTCACCCTCACTCACCCTCACTCACCCTCACCCACCCTCACTCACCCTCAACCCCTCACCCTCAACCTCACTCACCCTCAACCTCACTCACCCTCAACCCCTCACCCTCACTCACCCTCAACCCCTCACCCTCACCCTCACTCACCCTCAACCCCTCACCCTCACTCACCCTCACTCACCCTCAACCCCTCACCCTCACTCACCCTCACTCACCCTCACCCACCCTCAACCCCTCACCCTCACTCACCCTCAACCCCTCACCATCACTCACCCTCAACCCCTCACCCTCACTCACCCTCACTCACACTCACCCTCACTCACCCTCACCCTCACTCACCCTCACCCTCACTCACCCTCACCCACCCTCAACACCTCATCCTCACTCACCCTCACCCTCACTCACCCTCAACCCCTCACCCTCACTCACCCTTACCCACCCTCACCCTCACTCACCCTCAATCCCTCACCCTCACCCACCCTCACCCTCACCCACCCTCACCCTCACCCTCAACCCCTCACCCTCACTCACCCTCAACCCCTCACCCTCACTCACCCTCAACCCCTCACCCTCACTCACCCTCACCAACCCTCACCCTCACTCACCCTCACCAACCCTCACCCTCACTCACCCTCAACCCCTCACCCTCACTCACCCTCACCCACCCTCACTCACCCTCACCCACCCTCACCCTCACCCACCCTCTCACCCTCAACCCCTCACCCTCACTCACTCACCCTCACTCACTCACCCTCACTCACCCTCACTCACCCTCACTCACCCTCAACCCCTCACCCACCCTCACTCACCCTCAACCCCTCACTCACCCTCAACCCCTCACTCACCCTCAACCCCTCACTCACCCTCACCCTCACTCACCCTCACCCTCACTCACCCTCACTCAGCGCAACCACAGCATCTTCACTAAATATATTTAATAAACTTTAAGCTATTGGCAATATAAAATAAAATCCATTTTATTTACGTATTAATTATTAATTGTTTTTTTAAGCCATTGATTTTTTTTATATCAATACATATAAGTCACATATAAGTCCCGTTAATACAAAACATGTTGCTTTACAAATGCTAGAGGTGTCACATTTACAAAAATTATAACTATTGGCTTTGTAAAGAAGAAAGCTATTAATTTAGCTATTTAGAAAAAACAACACATAAATAAAAAACAAAAAAATAAATAACACCTATAGCTCAAACTTTACTACTGCGAGACCTATTGCATTTCCAATGCTTGTTCTTTCTGCAGCACTAATCATACTTTCTACGGCAAAATATACCCCCTCATTTTGTTCCATTTTAAATTAAATGTTTTAAGAGTTACCACTTTATTCCAATCAAGATGGCTTCAGGTGTGCCATACCTTTGTAATAAGTAGGACTGTTAGCGCTCTAGTTGTTCTTTAGAACACTCTAGGAGGCTGCAGTAGAACACAAAGGAATCAACTGGCAGTCTCTGTCCTTGTTGGATGTACATGTTTTACTGAGAATGTCAGACTTAATTTTCACATGACTGAGAAAGATAATGTGAATTTACAGAAAATATGCTTTCAGTTTAGCTTATAGATCCCCTTCCAAACCACTGTGGGAAAAGCATTAGATAATAAGTTTAGATTTAAAAAAAATAATAAGATTTTATTGGGCCTTGGGGTCCTTGTGGGACCCCCTGAGCAGGCCAATGGGGTCAGGGTGCTTCTACCCTGCCCCCTTTTTGAGTTCTACACGTTTGTTTATCTGCTTTCCTGTGCCTCAGTCTACCGAGGCACAAGATGGCTGCCAACACTTTCTGGTTTGGAGTGTTGACAGACAGTTGACAGCCAATTAGCATTCAACTCGTGCTCGGAAAGGTAAGCTTACAGTAAGCTGCTATAGATATATATAATTTTTCTCTTTTGATTTTCTTAGGAACTACTGGAGGGATTTTCACCAAATATAGAAACGGCACTTCTGCATACCAGTCCCTACCATTTTGCCAAGTTTGGTGTAATTCCGTTCAGCCGTTCGGGCTGTAGCCGTGTCTAATCGTCCTATGGAAATTAACATGGGGAAAACACGTTTTGGGACCCCCCTTTTTTCTCAGCCCCCACTTGATGGATCCCCCCAAAACTTTCAGAGAAGGAGCAGAACTGAGCTGGCCAAAATTTTGGAAAATTGCACGCAATTTCCTAAATCGACGCCAAAGTTATTGCCAGTGGAATGTTGCGGATTTCCTATGGTAACTAGGTCCTAACTATATATACCTACTGGCGACCGCCAGTAGGTAATATATATATATATATATATATATATGTGTGTGTGTGTATATATTTATACTTCTACACATGGTACAACCTCATTAGTGGATCTTCTCGATGTGCTAAGAATTTTACAAAATGAGCCTAGAGTGCCACTAGCTCTGGATTTAGGAATAAAATTAATGGGAAATTTTAACACCATTTCTTAAATCATTCTGAGTAACATCTGTGCAAAAGCAGCAGCTCAGGCAAGTCGTGAGGGGCTAGCAGAAAATCCTGCTCAAGAGAGGTACCAAAAATACATTCTAAAACACATACATTTGGGCAGAGGACGACTGGACTCCAGTCTTTATTAGAGATGCCATTCGAGGTGAGGACTCTAATCTAATCTCCTGTGTTGTGTTATTTATTTTGATCATATTGTGCCTCTCAGATCAAGTAAGTGTTGGTTGTAATTGATTCATGCTTCTGATTCCCATGGGTTTGTCCACAAAGAAATTCTGATACTTGGGAAGTCATAAAAGACTTGCAGTGCTTGATATCCATTGGTGCAGTTCATACCTTTCAATCAGAAAATGTTAATGTGTTTTCTTGATAGGCATTCAGGGATGCTATGTCTGCTAGGGAAATATGTCTGCACTATTTGCATCTCTTTCACGCAGAGAGCTACAGGTTAATAGAGCATGTCAATGGCATGATTAATCAAGCCTTGACCATATGATGCTCAATACAAGTCTGAGTTTGCTGCATGATCTGTATGTGGTCCTCCGAACATGAAATAATTTGCTTAGGGTGTAAAAGGTGACTACACTCCATGCACTATGCTCTTTGTGTATCTATGAATTTACCTTTCCTTGATAATCCCCAAAAAATCGTAGAAGAACAAAAGCTTTACCTGACCACCGTTTAACTGTTTGGCAGAGTATGAAAAAGGTCAGAGACAAGCTATCTAATCTGAAGCATTCCTACTCCGCCACTGGGGACAGGGAACATCTTTAAAGCTGCTGACGGGTTGATACCCAAAATACGTAATCTGGTCCAAAAAATGACCCCTGATAAACAAATATTTGTGCCTCTTACAGACCAGATGTTCTAGTACTTCAGGAAAAAAAACACCAATTGTAATTTTGCCTCAGTTACCTGATTCAAAGGAAAACAAAGTTGTCCATTGATCACGTTGAGTGTCTATCGAACATGTTTAAAAGCATTATGTAGACAATTCTGTTCAGCAGACCGACTCTGACACTAAAAAGCCTCTGAAGGAGAGCTTAACAAACTTTGCTTACTCTGAAGAAGCTAACCCTTCAGCAAAGCTGATAGACTGAGTCCCAATCTGAGAACTCTCAAACCTGCTGTGTCTTCAGGTTTATACTAAATACCAGTTTCCATGGAAAAACCTGATGATGCAATTTTGGCAATTCCAAAAGTCTCACCTATAGTTGTGGTTTACTGTGAACACTGACAGCATGATATCAATTGAAATTATGCCTTTGCAAGGGAGTGTGGCGGGCCGACTGAAGATGACAGTCGTGTGAGCGATGAGCTCTGCACTGGCCTGCTAATTATCCGCTCAACACTGAGGTAAAACCCAGCATCGATGATCTGAGGCAACTGGGCTGATCATGGGGGGGGTCCTTGCGGAGGTGCTCTCTGCGGCTCGAGATGCCGAAACTGAAACTGAAACTGAAGCTCTGCACGCCAATGCGGACTTAGCATTGTGGTGCGTCGCTCCGGAGGCCCCACTGGTTTGCTGACACCCGGAAGGGAGTCAATGGACCAACCCTACTGACCAAGATCTGTTACCATCCTGCACCAGTTGGAGAGTGGAATACTGGGGGAGACTGTGGACCAGCGTGTCCTGAATAAGGCTGGCCGTAGTGTGGCTACGCAGAGTGCCACAGAGTTGATGATAACATTAGTGGCGCTCTGTGTAACTCCGCTACGCCACCAGCCTCCCACCCACCCATTAATAAAGTTAAAAAAAATAAGTTTAAAATCACCTTACCTTATCTGTGATGTCCCCTACTGGCCTCCTCCTCTCTTCATCATGTTTGTAGTAAAAACTGCGTATGCGCGGTCACCCGCGCATGCGCATTTCTCACAAGAAATGCACATGCATGGGCACCCGCGTGTGTGCAGTTTTCACTGCGAATGAGATGAAGAGAGGAGGAGGCCAGCCGGGGCACCATGGATAAGGTAAGATGCTTTACACGTATTTTTTAAAATGTTAGCAGTTGTTCTTATAGGGCGGGTGGGAGGCGAAGGCAGGCCAACTCCGCTCTGCAGCGGAGTGTACAGGGTTTTGCCTATTCCGCGTTCTCCTCGGAACGCGGAGTAGGCAAAACTCTGCACACTCCTCAGGCGGAGCGGAGTTCTCCGCCCACGGTTAGTCCTGAAACGGAGGACTTGAGGCACGCAAGAGGCATACAGTGTGACTGAGGCCTGGGGTGTGATGCATCGGCCAGACCCAAATGGAGGAGGCATCCCTCAATGGTCGAGAGCTGGTGAGTGCGACCACCACATTCTTAGGGCCCCAATCAGGGGCAGAGTGTGGCAACTGGGCCCTTGTCTCTAACAGATCCTGTGGCCCAGCACCCAGAGAGGAAGGAAGTGGTGAAGCTGCGCCTCAAGGAGCTGGATTACCCCTGGACTCTTGTATTGGTGGACCGGTTGGTTACCTGTGCCCATGCGGTAAGAAGTGGAATGTGACCCCTAAGGGAGAGCCCCAATGAAGTATGTTATTGGTTGCATGGCACCCCCTGACCATGAGATGCTATTTCCACACTACCTCAGGGGCGTAGGAAGTCGCTGAAGCAACTAATAGAGGGCTGGGCACCGCAGAGCTACTTGTGTGAGGGGCATGTGTGGCCCATGAAGTTGTTGGACCTAAGTGTCAAGGGTAGATCAGCGTTACATCCCGGGTACACTAGTGGTTGGACAGTGAGTACATCTGGCTATCAGGGCCTAGATCGGGGCCCAGTGAGGGTGCAGCGAGACGGGCGGAAAGGCTGAGCTTCAATATAACACCAATCAGAAGAAGCACACCCCTGGGGGGGAGTGGGGGGGGGGGGGGCGGGTAGTGCAGACACTGTGGAGGTGAGGGGCACCTGAAATACTGGCTGGCCCTGCAGGGGACAGTGCAACTGCGGCGAAAGGACAGCGCGAGGGTGAATGGACAGGCAGACAGAGCCACGGTGCTTACGGGCTGGGAGGCTTTCACTTTCAGGCCATAGGAGGCAGGGTACTGGAGTGGCACTGATCAGAGATGAAGAGCCTGGATTAGACTGGTACCTGCACGCTGCAGTAGACAAACACTGCAATCAACTATCCGGGCCCCACCTGCAGCGAGCACACTTGAAATTGACCCCCGGAGTGTGGGAGGCTCTGTGGAGACCCACATGGGATTGGCACACAGAGGGGGTCTCCTCCCAGACTTAGCGGGGTGTTTTGGAGAGGTGTCGCCCCGGGCCCCTGTGAACACAGGCGGATTGTGTTCCGCTGTACTTGCAGGGATGGGCAAAGCAAGGATGAAACACACAGGAAATGCCCCAGATCAAGATGATGACTCACAGGAGCAAGCATGGACGGTCTAGAGAATCTACAGAAGGTGCATCACATCCAACAACAATTATCTAAGATATTAGAGGTCTATTTCAGGCACTAAGGCAATGCTGCACCAGGACATCAGTACCATGTCTGCGGGCTTGGGGCTCCTCCGTGCAGAATACCAAAAGCTAAATGAAAGGGTGAAGGTGGTAGAGTTGGGATAATAGGAGCTGTCCCCAGCACACAAGGCCCTCACACAACAGGTAGCAGAATGTACTGACAAGATCCGGATTTTGGAGTGTAGGGCGGAGGACAAAGAAGGTCGGAGCCGGTGCAACAAGATACTGATCCTTAGTCTGCCGAAAGGGATCAAGAAAGATAACACGGTGGAGTACCTGGAGCCGTGGCTCAGTGGTATGGTGGCCCTGGGGGCCTTGACACCGTTCTCTAACCTGAAAAGAGCGCATCTGGTGCCGGCCCGCACTTCGGCACCGGGTCGCCCTCCCCGCAACCAGTGGTGGCTAGGCTACCACATTATAGGGATAGAGACATCCTATTGTAAAAAGCTCGAACGGAAGGCCCCTTTGTGGCGAATAATAATAAGGTCTCAATGTTCCCAGACTACGCCCTGTAAGTCCAATGGAAACGGGCCTCGTTTCTGGAGGTAAACCAAATCTAACAGTGATGATCCCACGGAGGCCTGGGCCTGGATAGAGGCATATCAAACTGAGACCCCCTCAGCCAGCGCAGAAGCTCCATCAAGCAATAGAAAGCCGTAGATCTAGGAAGCTAACTTAACGAATATCTGGGCACACTGCAGTGGAGAAACCTGGGGCCATATTATCAAGTACCGGTGTTAAAACTATCGCCATTTTATCGGCAGGAAACTGCTGATAAAACGGCGATAATGTGCTTGATGATACGCCCTTGTTAATTCCCATAGAAGCCCATGTTCTGAGGTTAACAAGGGCTTCTATGGGAATTAACAAGGACGTATTATTAAGCCCATTATCGCCGTTTTATCGGCAGTTTCCTGCCGATAAAACAGCGATAATTTTAACACTGGTCCTTGATAATATGCCCCCAAGTCCCTCACAGACTGAGTGAGAGAGCGCGGCGGCACTTCAGGCAGTGACTGAGATTGCCCAGCAAGGTGGCTCTCCATCTGAGGTGGGATCGCGTTCCAGGAGAGGGACCGAAGGTTCGGACTCAGAGTCCTCCAACAAAGCTAGCCTTGATCTGAAGGAGGGGACCCTGAAGCCTGCAGAAAAAAATCATGTGACTAGTATCCCCAACTCGAATGGCAACTCACTTGGACCCTCTCAGGGGTCCAACACACCTTTGATGCAGTAAATGACTCACCTTGGCTGGACTAATACTGAGGCCGGTGAACAAGGCACCACTCCGCACCACAACGTTCCTCATAGCACAACACCGCACACTACGGTGTGCTACCCTGTGCGGCCACCACCCCTGAAGGCCCTTTCTGTGACTGGTTTGGACCTCTATCAGTTTCCACAGAGACACATTTTGAGTTTGGGCAGATGGCTGTTGCCAGTATGACTTGGGGCTGGGGAGTTGTTGATTAATGGGATTTCTTGTGTTTGATTTGTTTTGTTCGTCATGCAGGTGGGGACACCTCATTTTATCTTTTCACTGCCCTAGGCAGAGTGGAAGACACAGGAGGGGGGAGTTTAGACATACTTAGGATGCTGATAGATCACCACGACCTGAGATTTCTTACCTGGAATATTAGGGGTATGGGGTCAGTGTCTAAGCACCATAACATACACTACTTGAAGCGTAAAGGTATACAGATAGCGTTTTTGTAAGAGACACACCTCATCCAGGGGCAAGTGGAAACATTAGGCAGAAGATGGGGAAGGGAGGACTGATATGGATCAGTCCAAGGGTAATTTTCGAAGCAATATGCACTTCAATTGACAAAGAGGGCAGGTATGTCCTCCTTGAGGGGAGATTATTTGGCCAAGAGATCACTCTAGGCTGCCTGTATGCGCCAAACCAAGATCAAATGGGCTAAATGAACACTCTCTCTGCTCCTATAGCTGACATAAAAGTGGGGCAGTTGATCTTGGAAGGGGACCTCAATTGTATGGCGGATGTGGTGCTGGACCGCTCTCACCCACCCCCCTCAGGCACGCAGACCCATAGGACAACGGCAGGGTTGCGGGAGTGGATGGCCCACTGGGAACTACAGGACATTTGGAGGCTCCAACACACTGGGGACAGGGAATATTCCTTTTATTCTCACATAAACCTTCTCCATACGAGACTAGATGCATTCTGGTGCTCCCCAGGCCTCAGTGGTTCCATTAGACACACAGAATATCTCAGTCGGACATTCTCAGAGCACAGTCCTCTGTTACTGTTGTATCAACCCCAGGGGCAGCGACCCCCAATCCCCATGTGGAGACCTAACCCTCTGTTGTTGGAAGACAAACTGTTTGCGGAAACCCTGAAATCCTTAGTAGATACGTACTTTGTTGATAATGCACGCTCGGCATCTTCAGCACTGGTGGAGTAGGAGGCATTCAAGGTGGTAGTGAGGGGGCTCTGTATGGGTCAAACAACTGGAGTACAGAGAGAATTACACCGGGAGCTCCTGGACATAGACGGGGAACTGCGTACATTAGACAACATGTAGGGAATGGGAATACAGGAACACACACGGCTATTGGCCACACTGAATAAATATGATGAGGCCCTCGAAAGAGACTTAGATCACATGACTATAGGGCATATATGGACAGAGTGCAGAGTAAAGAGGGGAAAGCCGGTTGCCTATTGGCTTGGCTGATCAGGCCGGAGACCAGGGGTTCCTCAATCACTCAAATTCAGACCGTAATAGACACAACTGAAATTGACCCGGGTAGGATTAACGGCCTCTTTCAGAGGTATTATAAACAGTTATACATCCGCCCCCTGTTGACCCTCCTCAGGAAGCGACGTGCTTTCCTGGCCCCGCTGTGCCTTAACACTGTTGATGACAATACTGCGGAAGAGCTGAATAGCCCCATCACTTTACAAGAGGTCCGGGGTGCCATTGCTTCGATGGCTGGTGGTAAAACACTTGCCCTGATGGCCTCCCAGCAGAGTTCTATTTGAAGTATGTAGGTGGACTGCCCCCCCCCCCCCCCCTGGTGACCATGTATCAAGAGGCTCTCTCCGGCTAGGACAATTACCAGACTCTACGCCAAATGCAGTAGTGATCCCACTTTCCAAAACATCCGGCTCTGACGTTGGTGTGAAATACTTCAGACCCCTATCCATGCTTAATACTGACCTTAAAATATTAATTAAAATTCAGCTGATCCATCCTGACCAGAATGGGTTCATCCCCACCTGTAATACATTGTATAATCTGCATAGACTGTATTCAGTACTTTATCACCCAGACTCCAGGTCTCTCCCACAAGCTGCTCTTCTATCTGTTGACCTGGAATAGGCATTCAACACTATGAATTGGGACAACCTACTTGAAGTTCTGCAAAGACTAGGGCTAGGAGCGGGATGTGAGAAGTTGGTAAGACTGTTATATACCCTCCCCACAGCAAGAGTAAAGATGGGTACCTCTATCCCCCGCAGTATGGTGTAAAGCTCAACACGCGCCAGGGATGCCCCCCTTTCCCCACTCTTGTTCACTTTGGCTATAATGCTGCTGGCTGTGCTTTTTCACTGGGTGGGAAGGCCTGAGCCTGACACTAAGTGGTAGGATCTATGTTATCTTCCTGTATGTGGATGATTTACTGATCTACCTGGGTGACGCTGTAAAGGGGGTGAAAACTGCCTTCCGGCTCTGGGATGCCTTTGAGACGCTGTCGGGCCTCCAGGTTAACCGGCACAAAACTTCGGTTTCCAGTGGCTGGCCCCTCTTCCAGACACCAGGGGGTCCCTGTTGACCAAAATTGGATCCCTGATACATTTAAATATTTAGATATTCAGATTTTCCATTCATTGGAAGACTTAAAGGAGGGCAATTTGGGTAGGGGTCTCCGATTGCTCCGCTCTAGTTTCCTCTTCTGGAGTTCCCTATGGCTTCCTCTGATGGCTAGAGTATCTCTGACCAAAATGGTCATGCTAACCGACTCTTGTACTTTTTTGCTAATTTGCTGGTGCTAATGCCCGCGGGTGGTTTCGTCCTCTAAATGTATTGGTGCAGGAGCTTGTCTGGGGGGGATGGAAGATGAAGAGTGTCCTTACAAATCTTACAACGCCCTATGAGCTATCAACTGGCCGCACAACTGAAATGGTTGGCTCAATGATGGAAAAGACGAACAAAGAGGGGACTTGTTGGAACCACGACAACACCCATGCCTCTTGCTGGCAAAATTCCTGAACCTAAGCCAGTCCACTAGAGTCCCATACACCTTGACGCTGCAAACCACGGCCTTGCAGTGCTGGAAATGCTGCATGACGAGACTGCCAGATGTCCTGAGACACTCCCCAGCATTTCCACTGGTGGGGTTGCCTTAGGGAGAGCCACATTTGACCATAGGGGTGGAGCAACTGAGTCCCTAAACAGAGGCCAGGGTTGACATGGTGGGGGACTGTACCAGGACAAACTCTTACTTCCCTTTGCTGAGCTAGTTGATGGGTGTGGACTCTCACCAGGTCAGCTTATTATATGCGAGGTGCTGGTGCCCACGTTTGGAAGACTGTGGGGTACAAACAGGGAAGAATCGGAAACACATGCAGTGCTTCACTCCTTAATCACACTGGGTATAACAGGTCACCAAATCAAATGGTTCTACGCGTTTCTGACCCTGCTACTGAAACTAAGGGGCAAATGGGAGAGACTCTTAGATAGGGAAATCACAGATGCAGAATGAGGCAGGCGGTTCGAATCCCCCAAGAAAATCTGTTGCAACACCTGTTTAAAATATATTCAATGTAACTATATTCACATGTCCTACATGACCCCTCATCATCTTTTTGCTGCCTTTGGGAGAGAACCGAGAGGTTGCTTGCGGTGCAATCAACTAGACGCAGACTTCCTTCACATGACATCAGGATGTGTGAAGCTGCAGGTCTTTTGGCAGGATGTATTGGCCAAGATTAAGGCCACACTAGGACTTACACTTCATTTCACAATAAAGGTCTGCTTGTTTGGCCTATTGCCCCGACCACCTAAGAATAAGGTGGGGAATAGATTCATAGACCTGGCCCTGGTGTTAGCCAGGTGATGAATTGCGGTGACATGAAAGTTACCTATGGGGCGGCAGATTAACACCTGGACCCAGAAGGTGTCTAGATGGGCTGGATCCGTGGGTAGAGCATTATATAGGGAAAAGTTAAAGGGTCTACACAAACATCCAATTGCTGACCTCTGGAGGGACCCTCGATTAATTTGGCAATACCCAATCCACCCCGGTAGTTCAAATAGTGTCAGTGGGTCCTCCACAGATTAAGACATTGTGAATAAGGGGGATAGGATGGTGTAGACTACGGCAGACTGGTGTTGCAAATATGATTACCTCATTGCCTTCTCCCCCCTTATATGTGGTATGGATTATACGGATGTATTCTGTGGTAAAAGAAGATGCATAGTCCAACTGTGTAAGTAGATAATCCTTTATTGTAGAATCCTTCTAAGATAGGTAAGTAGGAGAAGATAGGAAGAATAGGTAAAACCCCACCAGGAGCAGGCTCCAAGCAGCTCAGCCTGAGTTGCCCAACTGACACTGTGAGCCATAGAGACACCTAGGCATTCTATGATGTCATGGTGCATTCTATACAGTGGAGAACAGTAGAGAAGTAGTTTACTACACATCCTCCTTTCTTAGGGAAAGACAGCAGAAATAAAGAAAAGAATAAGTGAGATACGTCAAATACAACATTTACATGAAAGTACAATAAAGAGCTACACAAATCTAAATATGTACTACACGAGATATCAGAAATATCATTAGCAGGAGTAGAAATACAATAAGATGCTAAACATAACTACTACATGCCCCTTCCCCCTCCCTTAGGGAAAACAAAGTATGATTTTGATGAATAACAACCAATGCAACAAAGAAGAGTGGTCATGCCCACAACCTCCCCCTACATGAGTACAACACAAGGTAGGCACCCTGGTAAACAAAGGTGGGTGTAGACACAGACCCTTGAGAAAAATGCAACATACCCATAAAAGGTACAACAGGTGTAGAATTCACTCAAGATAACCGGAAGAGTGTAACCCCAAAACAGAAATACACCCAAGAACACGTTCTGGAAAAACCAAAATTTCCCCTGACCAAGGCAAGCCGACACAGAAAAATGAAAAAGTTTCTCACTCAAAGTCCTACAAACATGAAACCCTTGGCCATAAGTTCCAAGCAGGTGGACTTCGACCGGAGCATAGTGTCAAAATGAAAACGTGCCAAAACAATCTCCAGCCAAAAATAGAGAAAAACGCATGGTATTAACCCTGTAAAATAACACAACCTCCCCTAAATAGGGTACACCACAGGATACAGACCCTGGGAAACTGAACCACCAAAAATAGAGCACAGTGCAGAGTAATAACCCTGTAAAGTAACACATCCTCCCCTAAGTAGGGTACACCGCAGAGCACACACCCTGGGAACAGATATGAGGCATTGACTACCCACAAACAATGCCACCTACCCAAAGTAGGGTAAAGACCATGGAAAACTACTGAACCTCCCCATCAAGGCATGCTGACACAGAAAAATGATAACATTTCTCACTCAAAGTCCTACAAACATGAAACCCTTGGCCATGAATTCCAAGCAGTTGGACCTCGATCGGAGCATAGTGTCAACATGAAAAGGTGCCAAAACAATCTCCAGCCAAAAATAGGGAATAACGCAGGGTACTAACCCTGTAAAATGACACAACCTCCCCTAAATAGAGCACACCACAGGATACTGTTCCTGGAAAACTGAACCACCAAAAATAGAGCAGAGCACAGGGTAATAACCCTGAAAAATAACACATCCTTCCCTAAGTAGGGTACACCGCAGAGCACACACCCTGGGAACAGAAATAAGGCATTGACTACCCACAAACGTTACCACCTACCCAAAGTAGGGTACACAAGAGGATACACACCATGGGAACAAGTATGGGGCATTGACTACCCACAAACAACACCACCTCTTCAAAGAAAGGTACAACACAAATACTCACCCTGGAAAAACCAAGACTACAACATCCCCTACATAGGGTAGACCATAAGGTACAACATCACCCTAGAAAGCAGAATTGGGCATTGACTGGCCCCACAACCTCCCCAAAGAAGGGTACACCGTAGGGTTAAAAGATGTCACCCTAGGAAACCAAACTCCCTATGATAGGGTACTAATCACCCTAACATGTAACACTAGCTGTAGGTCAGTGCAGCCACCACAGCTTCCAGACACTTTCCAAAAGGACACCACCCATTCCTCAAATGAGGAACACACAGTTTCTCCAAAACTGAATTTAAACTCAACCTCTCTGCAAAACACACAATAGGACGAACACACTGAAAACCTCCCAAAAGATAGAGCAACCAGAACAAGAGACTATGCCCAAACATGCGCCCATTCAAAACATGCACAGAGATGCTAAACACTTCAAAAATAAATGAATAAATAAACACAAGACTTGAGCACCGGTGAGCGGTTTCACACCCGGGTTCTCAGTGCACAGCTTTCCGCTGAATTTCGCCACAAGAGTCTTTTGCACAACCTCCTCCCCGAAGTCGTCGCTGATGGAAAACTGGTTCCTCGCTCGTTCTATGTAGCTCCATGTAGCTCCAGGAGAAGTAGGAGAAGGTTGTCTCCTACTAGAATGGACAAGTCATTCCAAACATTGTGAAAAGCATTGTGACTTGCAACAAGCAAGGCCAGACCAGCCTCATAAGAAACTCTGACATTGTCACCGTGCTCTTGGTGCTGATCTAGTATGAAACTTTTGTCTTGGTTCAGGGACTTTACTATTTCTTGTTGTGATTCTGATCACGATCGCTTTGTCGCTTAAACCTCTCCTAGATTCCAATACCTGCTTCTGGTCTCACTGTCCCAGTTCAGAACTCTTTTTTTAAAGTTTTAGAGTTGCAAGATTTTCTGCCACAATTCTATACTTTCTCAGTCCTGGACACTCTGTCCTGGTTCTGGACTCTTTTGAGCTCACTGTCCCAGGATTCTATGCTCCAGTTTTGGAGTCTCTAGACTCCCTGTCACTGTTCTATACCTTCTCAGTTCTGGACTCTCTGTCTTGGTTCTGGACTCTATCATGCTTCCCTGTGCCAGTACTGTGGGTTGTCCTTAACCGTGCTTGTAAACAAAAGGAATTCATCATTTTCCAGTACTTTACAATAATATCATTTTAAGGAAGCATCTTTCGTGTCCTCAATGTCCAGGAGATTTTAGGTGTCTCTTATTCCTTGAGTAGACTTGTTTTTAAAACATACAGAAACGTCCAGTCTCCAACACTGTCTATAATGCAGCTGTCCTGGTTGGAGTTTATTGCTGTGATCAGTCCCTAAAGCTGGTTGCAGACTAGGTACGACACTGTCACTGCCTTTAGACACACTTGCCCGTGAAGTGTAAACCACATGCAATCAAATGTGATTCCTCTGTTACAAAACTATATTATTAATTGAAGACCCAGTAAGTTTGCAAGTATTTTCCCATGTTCAAGGCTTATTTTTCTTTAATGGGAAGCCATAAGCGCAAGATGGATACGATAACAAACTTGAAAGTAAACTTGAAAGTTAAGGCTGTAGAGATAGCGCACCACAAACTGTACAGAATGGACTTTGTTTGCCCTCCTTTCAAAATTCTACTATGCGCAGACAGCATCCTCACAGGGAAAAAACATGAGTCTCTTTAATGCATACACTCGCTCACCTTATCATCGGAGTCGTATCTGCCTCACAGCTACATGTTTAGGAACAGGCTGTAAGTTACTGCACAGGCAGACCCCTCTCTTCCAGATTTTCAGGCATTGCTGTGCTGACATCTAGTTAGACAGTTTCTTTTAATGATTGAGCGATAATCCGTAAGAGACTACACAAAATATGGCCACTTTACATCATACATGATGATGTACCAAAAGTACTTCACCTGCCACACACTGGTCCGCCTGGCACACGCTGGACTATGGCGCTGGTAACCAGGCAATACTGAGACGGCACGCTTCTTGACGTGGCACCGTGTGGCTCACGGCGCGCTGTTGCATGCAGGCGTCGCTGGTCAGCTATGAAGAGCTGGAGAAGAAGAACGTCATGCAGAATTCGCTCCCACGCGGCACTAAGAGAACGGTGAGATGCGCGTGAAAGGATTTTAAAATTTAAACGATGCGCTTCAGTTTGGCATGGTGGGGGGTCTACTTTAGGAATCCAAAGCGGCAAAACGAAATGTGCTCACCACACAAAACATTCCCAGACTCTGACCCCGCACATATGCCTTAGTGCTCACCAAAGGTGCTGCTCTTCATGCTACCAAACGCTCGGACATTTGGCTCCTCCAGGAAAGTTCTCTCGAACCGTTTTGTGCTGTCACTGTCTCCGTAAAAACACTAATCCCAAAACACATTTATAAAGTGCTGAGTGTGTCATTTGTAGATGTAGGGTGCCAGAAAAGCAAGATACTGCTGCTCAGTGCTAATGAAGCGGTTAAAAAAAAAACATATTCAGACTTTGAAGAAATCGCTGTTAGATAAACTGCGAGGCTCTGCAGGAAACTAATTGCAGCTTTCAGGTAATTAAGTGGTTTATTGAGGATGCAGACGAAAACTTGCTGTCAGACTGCAAAGCTTCCTCAAGTCCGTTTAACGTTGTCAATGACTCTGCACCACACCAAATACCGATATGAAAGACGTTTGTTGTGAGGGAAAGTAACACTAAGTCCTTCTTTTCCCTAAAATACACCACCGCTGTTGAAGTGCACAATTAGACCTTAGTAAAGATGCTGATAGAATACACTGCCATACGCTACCATCCCAACACCAGGCAGATCAGCAATTTACTGAAGATGCAGACAGGTCAGGACACTTCCAAGCATACACAGGCTAAAAAGAAGCAAGGGAACACACCTGTTGCGCCTATGAGAGGCTTGCTGCTGGAGGAATTGTTTACTTCTTCCAGGTGACCACAGACTCCTCAGTAATGGAAGGCAAACGCCCAGGGTTCAGGCTGTCCAGATGGTGCAGGACACTGGTGGGGCTAGTTGGGGCGTTACCTTTAGTTTCAATTGAAGTTTTAAAAGTCCTTAATGTCTTAAGTTGCTTGACCTTTAATTACTTTGTTCCTTAGTTGTCTTTCTCCTTAATCCACACGTAGGTTCAAAATCGTCGCCAAGTTGTGGTAAAAGAAGATGCATAGTCCAACTGTGTAAGTAGATAATCCTTTATTGTAGAATCCTTCTAAGATAGGTAAGTAGGAGAAGATAGGAAGAATAGGTAAAACCCCACCAGGAGCAGGCTCCAAGCAGCTCAGCCTGAGTTGCCCAACTGAGACTGTGAGCCATAGAGACACCTAGGCATTCTATGATGTCATGGTGCATTCTATACAGTGGAGAACAGTAGAGAAGTAGTTTACTACATATTCAATATGGCTGTGGCTCGGGCTCGACCCATCCCGGAATTATCCCACAAGCCTCACTCCCCTTAAATCGCCTTTTACATAAGTTTTGGGTCCCCTCACCAGCGCTAGTTGAGGTTTTTTTCTTAGTTTATACCTATTTAGTTATATACCTGTCATGCTTTTGCAACCAGGATTATTAGATGTCAATACAGCATCCTTCACTTGATTGTAATGACCCCAGGGTGAAAGAGACACAGTGCTTATTGCAGGCACTGGTTACGAGGAGCACTCATGTTGATATAACCTGTGGACACACTGAGATAAACAGGTGAGACCCCTTACACCCTCACATTAGCAGACACCTACAAACTTTATTACTGTTGTATACTGTCGCCATATGTAATATTCTAAGTGTCCAAGGGAAAAGGAATAAGAAATGCCTGTTGCTCATTATGTAATGCAATATATGATAACAAAATGCCAATAAAGATATATTTTTAATTAAATGATGCTTCGCAAGAAATAACAGTTTATGAAAAAGACTCCGACTTTGAAATAAATGATTTGCTAACATACTCCACAGTCCCTTAACCCAGCTGATAGCCTTCTGTTCCTTACTGGTTTTGTAACAGGTAGCTGATACCGCAGTGCTCCTACCTTTGGATTGTTTAGGAGTTTTTTTCCATCTGACATGATTCCTCATGCTGTATTGTTATTACTAAATGGACAGTAGGGTCCTGATAAAACTGTGCCTTTACCTAAGGTTCAAAGAACTGCAACTGCATTCTTCTCACAGAGTTTGACGGGATCAGCCCCATGCTGTGAACTTCACTGCATATCCTGTCCTTGAGGGCATGGTTTGGTTAAGGTTCCAAATCAAATAATGGGACCCACAGAACTATTGCAAATTCTCTGGGTTTTAAAACATTCTATGAATGATATGATAATACTTGCTTTAAATGAATGCCACATTAAACAATTGAATGTACAATGTTAGATCTACAGGCTTACAGAACCCTCAACAATGATTACCCTTATTTAAATACTGATAATTCTAAGGAAATGTACGGGTTACCACCATTATGATTATCACTGTGTACACAGAACTAGTTATCCCTGAGAGACTTAGAATTATACACAGTGGGAAAACTGCCAGGCACCGCTTCTTAATAGTCACCTGAATTTCTTGAAGAAATGTCCTTATTCCCATAGTGCTGGCAGATTCCTTAGCTCTCTGTACCCAAAAAAGTCAGAACTGTTACAAAATAATATTATTACAAATAACAATCTAATAATCTATTCTCGAGAAAACCCTTACTATACAAGGCTTTGTGCATTGGAAAGAAAATATTGACGAGAAGGACATTTTGGGATCAAAATGTTGGCATAGTCAAGGTAAAGAAGCCCCATTTAGACCATACATAATACACAGATAAATAATTTCATTGATGAAGCAATCCAGCAGACTACTTGACACCCAAGATCACAGCTGCTGATTGAAATTAAATTATCCAAAATAACACAAAATGGTACAAATAATTTGACTAAATTACTTCATGAAAGTATAGCCCTGTCGCCCATTTAGACTGATATATGCATGCATCAAATTCTTTCCAAAACTCCTGGGGCCTTATTTATGAAGGCCTTGCGCCACCGGTGCGTCACTTTTAAAATGGGAAAAGGTGACGCACCGGTGGCGCAAGGCCTTCATAAATAAGGCCCCTGGTCCTAATCACCATGACCTCAGTTATGATATGTATACATCTGTAACTGTTACCACATGCAGTGTGGGTAAGCTGTGTCAATGATAGCTAGCGCATTCCAGCCTCTCAATTAGTACCTTTACAGAATTCATGAAAATATGTCCATATAGAGCTACAATTTAACATTTTATAGCTGCAGCAGTTTGCAATTCATGATAAATGCCCAAATTACCCAGAAAAATATACTGTTAGAAGAATTAAGCTGATAAAGAAATTTAGCAAATGACAATTAAAGTAATGGACAATGTTTTAAAGAAGCCTCGCTAAAAGAGTGTATAGCCTTTCATCTTGTAAAAGAGGGCTTAAGTCTTCACCCACATGGACTGGTCAGTTGCAAGCCATTCCACAGCTAAATTGGGCGTTACAAACACTAAGGTCTGGAAAAGTACCTTCTCAGCTCTTGAACAAGAGTACTGTTTTTGAATCTTATAACCTGACTGCCAAACTATGGCTAAAAATAAACCACTCATGCCTAGTTAAGCAAAGAAGAAATGGAATGAGTCAGGTTTTCCATCGCACAAAAAGAAAAATCCTGCATTGATAAGGCCATCTGAATGCTCACAGCTTCTGGGTAATTTACTCCTATGCTATTTCATCATTCTGCATGAAGTTCATAAACCTTTGGAGCCGGATCTGAGCTGTTTAGTATCAGTTGTATTTGTGTCATTCATCTCAGCCCGGGCCCCACTTCTGAAAATCTCCTCCAATACAATATTAACTATTGAAAGTTGCAATGGAATGGCCCAAGTATAGCCATTTTTATGAGAAGTATCACAGCTAGTAAATGTTGTGGAATAATCTTGTATCCCACTCTTCAAAGGTTACTTGAAAACATCCCCTGTCCTCAAATAGACACTGACAAAATGCATTTTGATAAACTTATTCGAGTGTTAATTCAGAAAGAGGTTGATTTGACCTCAGTGGCTTAAACATTTGTCCTTCAGACAGCCCGCTCTGCTTCGGAGATTCAAAAGTTCCTGCAGACCTAGTAACCCACAGACTTTGTGCTTATTATCTTCAACTCATCAAACACAGCTGACAGAGTGCAATAATTAAAAAAACACTGGCTCTGGCATTTTGACTGGTTTTAAGACTGCTTTCAGATTAATTCCTAAACTCTCCCATTCACTGTTCTCAGATCTGTTTGGCGGATTCCCTTCAATCCTATTGATTATTGGTTGTGGCATTTTGATCTTCTAGTGAAAAACCAGTATAACCAACAACATGGATTTAGGTTATCCAGCTGAACACTAATGTCAGTGCACCTTGGCATTTTTTCTAAGCTTTAACTGGCTATCGGTACTGAGTGAGTAATGTACTCTATTTTTTTTTACTCTACGAAAGAGGCTGGTGTTCTGGTGCATAAACTGGTTGCAAGAGACAATGCTTAAACTATCACTGGAGGTCCCCCCTATGGACATCCATCAACATAAAACAACTTCTAAGATCAACGAAGTTGCTCTAAGCCTATTACTACATCTGCCAATCATTAAGTATGCATAGTATGCTCATCAATAGCTTCAAGGCTGGAAACATCTGATCTGACTAAAATTGATGCACAAACTGTCCCTCTGTACCTTGGACATTCAAGGTGATGCTTCAATGCCTACGTCCATCTCCTTCACCAGCAGTTGCTGCCAAGGCTAAAGGAGAAAAGTTGCTTTTTCTGTGAACATTCCTGTGCAAAACGCTCCAGGTACTGAGACAAGAACTCCTGAATATTATGGCTATTACATGACAAAATCACTGATAAGGAAAAGCTGACCAATGTGGTCAATCGTTTTTCTAACAGAAGAACTGGAAAGAACTGTGCCTGCTTTTCCAAAATGAAGTGTGATAAATTAGACAGTTTGTACGATTTTATTTTTAGAAATCTTTTTCACCTGGTCATGCTGATTAAAAACCACATATGTTGCCTAGCTTGCTTTTTACCAACACAAATATATTCTTAACATGCCATAATATACAATGGTTTACATTTCTGAAATATTTTCTTAAAGTGTTTTTTCAAAGCACAACATATATAACAATAAATTAAAGACCATGAAAAAAGATACCCACAATAATTTTACATAAAACGCATTTATGATTGGGAAACCTTTCGAAAACACAAAACATATATACAAAATTCAATTGGTGCTCTCATAGTTACACAAACTACACATAGTGGAAAACAAATGACAGTATAAATGAAAAATAAAATACACATAGCAGAGGGGGAATAATTAACACAAAAAAGTCTGTCAAATGACAGAACAACACAATATATGCATCCTCCTAATTCGCCAAAGGAAGGTGTCTACGGCGTTTCAACCTCTTTAAATTCATTATGTCGTCATCCGAACAAGGAACATTTAGGAGCAACCATCTGGATCAATTTCTAAGCACATAGAATCCACATGGAAAAAAACAGATAGTAAATAATGCTTTTCTCATTAGTGCTTACAAAGCCTTTACATTTCTAACACACCTCAATCCCAATAAAAGAAGAGTGTAATATCTACTTATTGTGGGTGATTTCAAAGATGTGCTTCATATTCTGCTTGTTCCGAAATGATACGCCCATTAGAACTACAGATGTTATTAACAACTGGGTCTCATTATATCTTGTTGCATACATTGGATCTAGATCCTTCTTGGTCCATGCTTCTCCTTCTTGATCCTTGGTTCTCCATCTTGATCCTTGGTTCTTCTTCTTGATGCATGGTTCTCCTTCTTGATGCAGGGTTCTCCTTCTTGATCCATGGTTCTCCTTCTTGATCCTTGGTTCTCCTTCTTTATCCTTGGTTCTCCTTCTTGATCCTTGGTTCTCCTTCTTGATCCATGGTTCTTCTTCTTGATCCATGGTTCTCCTTCTTGATGCATTGTTCTCCTTCTTGATCCATGGTTCTCCTTCTTGATCCATGGTTCTCCTTCTTGATCCATGGTTCTTCTTCTTGATCCATGGTTCTCCTTCGTGATCTTTGGTTCTCTTTCTTGATCCTTGGTTCTCCCTCGATCCTTGGTTCTCCCTCGATCCATGGCTCTCCTTCCTAATCCATGGTTCTCCTTCTTGATCATCTGAGGTCTACAGAAAGATTTTACCAGAGACCGGTGGGTAGACACGACCAATGATCTTGCATCACTTGATTAGTTCACTCACAGAGCATGTTCATCCTAATGAGGTGAGTAGTAATTCCTGTACCCCCAGTACCAGCCTCGATCATGATGAATGAGGAAGTAGTGCAGTGTAAAGTGGAGAGACAGAGTAATGTGAGCGACAAATTACAAGTGTTTCCCCATTCAAAGGGTGTATTAGAGAGATTACCCTTCTGTGCATTATGAAGGCTCTCTGCAGAAAATGAGTCAGGCGAGCAGGTGAAGTGGCAGCAAACAAGTAGATCACTTATTCGCTAATAGTAACTCATCACCGCTAAATCCTCCTGCTCTGGAAAATATCATAGCGCTTCCTATCTACACTCCAGCCATATGTGAAGCAAGGAGTCCTTCTTGTGGGATTGGAAGGAACAGCAAGAAGACCTTAGGGCCTGTGTCTGAAGGGCAGGGAGCAGCAAGAAGACATTCAGCATGCTGAGGACGAGTCCTTGATTTTTCAGTCTGTAAATGCCAACCATGACTTACTTCATCAACATGAGAGCTGTGTAAGAGTGTATAAGGAGGACAAGTATTGTGCTTTTCGTGTTGGTTGTAGCGTCTACCACTATATGCATCCATCTTTATTCCTGTGGGGAGGAGAACCACTGTTGCCTGGAATGGCGCAATGACTCTTATTCAATTCAATGGGTGGATAGAGTGTCGCACCGCTACACACAAAGCTGCAGTTCAGAACATGAGGACAGAAAAATGTATGAAAGTATTATAGAAATTACTACGGTGGAGGATCAGCGATGTGCCAGGGAAGCTTTTGAAATGCCTGTGAGAGTGTTGAAAGGTGACTTTGGTGCTTTCATAAATGATGAGGCCCCAGTTTTGTACGACAGTGCAAGGACAAAGATAGAAGATGACTAATTGTATTCTTCTCGGAGGAATCTACTAAATACCTGTGGTTTTGGAGAAGTCTAAAAATCGCTTACAAAAACACACGGCATATTAGCAAGAACCACATTAAAATTATCGCCATTTTAGCGGCAGGAAACTGCTGCTAAAACGGCAATAATGGGCTTGCTAATATGCGTTATAGAATTCCAATAGAAGCCCAGGTTAGATGTCCTGCACATCTAACCTGGGCTTCTATTGAAATTCTATATTAGCAATCCCATTATCGCAGTTTTAGCGGCAGTTTCCTGCCGCTAAAACAGCGATAATTTTAACGAGGTTCTTGATAATATGCCCCACAGTTTGGATAGGTGCACCAGCAATCATCGAATTAAGGAAAGCTCTTCACAAAAAACCTGTTTTGGAAAAAGTAATGATATCGCAGCAACTGGGTTTGAAGGACTGTGTTTCTGTCGGTCTGTTGGCCTCTCTGCATGGGCATGCATTTATCTGTTTGCACACAATAGAAGTGATTTTTAAGGAGAGACCAAGGACTGAATGAGTGCTGACAGTCCACACTTTTCAACTCATCAAATGTAATTTCCATTGTAAAGGGTTGAAAAATGTATCTTGAATCTTTATAAAACCCATGTACTCTTCCAATAGTCTGTTCCTCTCTCTTTTTTTATATTCTTCCATCCACCTGTGTCTGTGTTGTCTATGATTGTGTCTTTGTGTATGTGCCACTGCCCTTCGGTATGTGGGTGGCTGTATTTTTGTACCCGTGTCTTTTGGTCTCTGTGAATGATTGCCCCTAATAATGTTGCGTTATGTTTATGGATGTCTAAGTCATTTTTACCCTTTTGTCTGGCTGTTGTTTTTTACGTGCGAACAGTCTTTCTGTGTATATTCTCTGTACACAGGAGCTTGTCTGTTGGCTCTGCAGTAGCCTTCTACCAATTACGAGGAAGGGTTCATGATGTGTACCCTGTCGTCTGGCTGATGGAATGGAGTCTTGAAGAGTGTAGTTAAATGGTAAAAGGACCGTAATTCCATGTATGCCTACGCAAGACTATTTGGAATGTTTCATATAGGCTTAAAAGAAGCTAACTCAACGTTTAGAAAAATCGGGGGACATATTACCAAGGGCCTTATCGCCGCTTTAGCGGGCATTTTTCCCGCTAAAGCGGCGATAATTTAACCGCCCTATTACCTAGCTGTTGCTAACACCAGTTAGCGACAGCTAATAGGGGATAGCGGGCATTTAGGGGCCCACTTTGCATGTCAGCGATAATTATCGCTAATGACATGCAAAGTGGGCGTGCCAAGATGTTAGGGACTGGAAACAGTCGCTAACATCGCTATCCCCTATTACCAACTTTTGGAAATAATCGCGCTAAGCGCGATTATCTCCAAAAGCTAACGCCTGACCAGAGCAGTTCTTAGCCATGTTATCCAATGGTAGGTGGATAACATGGCTAAGAGCATTTGCTCGGTAATGCATGAATATCGCTGACTTTTCAGCGATATTCATGCATTTCAGCCGATTTTTATCGCTTAGGAGATAAACCTTGATAATATCAAGGCTCCTAAGCGATAAAAATAGGCGAAGCTTGGCGATATAATTTTGGCCGCAAGATACTCTCTAGAACTTTTTCGTTAGTCTTAATTTTATTTGCACCTATAATATCATCTGGTAAAGAGTGACCTAGTTTAATTGTGGCCAATTTTGTGCCTTGCAGTCTGACTTGTCTGGTCCAACCCTGTTTAGATTGTTAGTAATTTCCTTTTATTGTCAATTTAGTTTGTTGGTTATTTCTTTTTATCTTCAGTTTACCTCGTGTTTGTACTATTTGAGCTTGCAGTCTTATCTTTTGATACTATAATTATTACTCTATTGTTGCTGCAGTTGTGTGGGGCACGTGCATTTGCATTCCTTTATAGTGTAGTAAAAATGAATGCATGTATTAAAAGATGATCTTTTCTTGTTTCGATCTTATATATCATTAGCTCGAAATCTCAGGTGAATGCAACCTAAACCACTGCAAAATGACACACCTTTGCTTACCTCTTTACTATCAAACAGCACAAGTAGAAAACACAAGATGATGAAAGTATGTTCAGGTGTGTCAGACCCAGGCAGCAATAAATACTCGCGAAATGAACTAGGAGCACAAATGCAAGAAATGGATTAACCCTGATCCAACGTGTTAAAAAGACTTCCCTTAAATACACTCTCTCCTGCAGCACTTAGCCCTCTTCTCATTATTGTAATGACAGCTTAGTCTCAGAGGGGGTGCATGTAGATTGCCAGTCTAATAAAGTCATCAGTTCCTTTGGATCTCCATCCTTTAATTAATCCTCTGTGCTTTCCTCCAGTCCTTCCCTTTTGTATCATAACTGAGCGATGTTGTATTTTCCAAATGAGAGTAGGCCAGCTCCCTCTCCAGCTGATCTGCCACAAGAGCGGTTTCCATTGTAAATGGGGCTCTCTTTCAATTTTGAGCAGACTAAAGAGACATTTATATGGGAATTGGTCTTGAATTGGAGAATATTGGTTGTATTCTTGTGTGCAAAATCGTCTGAACGTATTTTTTGCCTTTCATTTAGTTCACCTTGTAATATTTATCAGCATTAAACCAGCTGAGTCTGTTTTCTCCTATGCAGCTGCTTGTATGGATGTCGCCAGCATTAGCAACAATCTAGGCAATTGTGTGGTGTGCAGAATTTCTCTGCTATAATTCGTTATCTATCAACCTGTTACTAAATCCCTCTGTTGGTCTGCAGACATCAGAACGAAGGCATTGCTCAAGCCAATAGGTTTCTTCCATGCAAGAGCTATTGGCTTTCCCAATGTGTTTTAGCCATGTTTTGCACTAGTGAGGCTACTGTTCAGCATACTTAAAAGTTAGCGGTGTGGAGTAGAATGTCGTAGAGTGGCGTGGAGTGTCATGAAGTACAGTGTTGTAGAGTGGAGTGGCATAGAGTGGCGTACAGTGGAGTGGAGTGGAGTAGAATGTTCAGTGGAGTGTCGTTGAATGGAGTAAAGTGGCATAGAGGGACTTGTGTAGAGTGGAGCGGAGTGTCATAGAGTAGAGAGGAGTAGATTTTCGTGGAGTGGCATTGAGTAGGGTGTCATAGAGTGGAGTAGCATGTCGTAGAGTGGAGTGGCATTGAGTGGAGTGGAGTGGCATAGAGTGGCCTGGCATAGAGTGGAATGGCATAGAGTAGTATACAGTGGAGTGGTGTAGAGTGGAGAAGAGTGCTGTTCAGTGATGTGGCATAGAGTGGAGTAGAGTGTTGTAAAATGGCATAAAGTGACAAAGAGGTATTTGTGTAGATTAGAGTGACGTAGAGTGGCAAAGAGTTTAGGGTCTTAGAGTCTCTTGGAGGGTTGTATAGTGGAATAAAGTATCACAGAGTAAAGTGGCATCATGTAGAGTGGAGTGGCATAGAGTGGAATACAGTGTTGTGGAGTAAAGTAGAGTGTCTTAGAGTGAAGGGATGTAGAGTGGAGTTTCATATAGTGGCGTGGAGTGTTGTAGAGTGGAGTGTCTAAGACTAGAGTGAAGTAAAGTGTCGTAGAGTGGAGTGGCATAGAGTGGGGTTTGTTTGGTGTGGTAGCACATTGCCATTACAGACAACACATTTTCAAATGAATTGACCATTACATTTGCACATACACTGATAAAACTATACAGCGCACAAATGATAATGTGTGGAAATGGTATCACCTAGTGTATTGATTTGTTTTGCTAATATAAAAATATTTGTTTCCACCACGCTTCACAATTACAAAACAAATGTTCTTGATTTGTGCTTTCCTAATTCTGATATATTCTGAAATATTTGCACAGTACATTTACAGATGTACAGATTTTGTTTGGTGCTAGAAAGCTTCTTTTCTCGTACCGAACAAGGTTGTTGTATAAATCCTCTGACTTTGGAGTCGGAGAAAGAAAAATAAACACCAAGCTCCTTCGGAAGACAGAGCCTGACATTTGATATCTATGATTGAATGAACAGCAAATGTGAAAGTAAGAACAACATTTATAGGGCCTCATTTATGAGAAATGACGCATGGCTGCGTGAAAGCAGCAATGCGTCACTTCTCAGTGCGCACTCCTTGCGACATTCCTGATGCGTCATATTTAATGTATGACGCATCATGTCGCAAGGAGTTACAGATACGTCAGTATTTCTGACGTATCTGTAAGTGCAAAAGTGACGCATTGCTGGAGTGTGTCACAAAAGTGACGCAACTCCAGCAATGCGTCCTTTTACATGGGGCAAGCCCCATGGGAAAGGGCCTGCATCAGTCTTACGCCTGCTGTGAGGCAGGTGCAAGATTTTGACGCAACGGCGTCCTAAAAGTGACGCAGTGAAATCTCATAGATTTCACTGCGTCACTTCTACGACCCTTCCTTGCGTCAATACGCCCCCCTTGCATACATTATACCTGGCGCAGGTATAATGTGGTGCAGGGGTTTACAAAGTGACGCATCTACCTAGATGCGTCACTTTGTAAATATGGCGCAACAAGTCGCATTTTTTACGCCACTGGTGCGTCACAAAAAGTGACGCACCAGCGGCGTAAAAGTGACGCACAGCCTCATAAATGAGGCCCATAGGCTTTTTTCTACAGAAAGCGAGCACTCGTGGAAGAATACAGTAACCACTTTTTGCTTCACAGGATGGACTAACTCAAGCTGGACAACCTAAATCAAATAAAGCCAGTAGATAGAAAGCAAGCAAATGTGAGTTACAAACCCCAATGCCAATGGTAACCACTGGGCGGAATGCATTCCCAGGGAAGCTTTCAGAATGTCCACTTCGTCCTAATAAGGGGGCAATAGCCCTTCTTTTAAATTAATCTTTTATTGCCATTTCTCTCCTGGTGCAATGCCTGAATCACATTAGCCAACTACTTTTTACATCTTTATAACCCATCTCTAGGCCCTTTGACACAGTTAATAAACATTCATGTTCTTTGCATTTGTGTATAAGTAGAGGTCGTAAACTTTTACTCTTCTGTGAAATATGTTTTTGTATCATAGCTTTCACACGTGTCAGAGGAAGTGTACCAGATATTAGTTAATTAACATAAAAGTAGGTATCCATGCCTGTAATTTAGTACGTAATTTCTTGTGTTTGCTCATCATCTTTATGAGGGTGAAAAAGCACTTTGCAGCTCCATAGCCATCAGTGAACATGCTCAATTAGGTTGGTCAACCAATAAGTGATCAATTAACGCCAATATAGCTCACTGCCAATATGGCAAACACATGTATCTGACATGAAAAAAACACTCCGTACATATTTGGTTATTTTTTTATATCGTCAACAGTGTTTTACATTCATAGAAGAAACCCGAATTCAGAGCAAAAAGATTTTGCTACACTTCACACCGGCAGTAGGTGTATATAACATGGGTAGTTCTGCTGTGTTGAGCTGCCTGTATAATAAACCATTCACATGTAAGCAAGTATTCCATTATTAGCAATGCAGCGACGTTGTGACGTACAATAACAGGAAGCAATTGATTCTCCACAGGATATTATAGTGCTATTGGTATGTACTGGTGCGCTAATTCTTGTAAAAGTGTAAATACTTTCATGTGCACAAGACAATACCATAATATATAAAACAAAAAATAGAAAGATTAATACCCAATATATATATTTCAATGCAAAGTGTACTCGTTCAGCTTCGTGGAAATAGTGATCTTCCTTGCACTGCACCAATCAGGCACTGACACGGGTTGTTTGTCCCCCACATTTACATTTTTAGGTCTCGCCTATCCCAATCCGCAAGGAATGGATAGGGGAGAATTATAGAGTTGGATCAGGAAAGCTAAACCAGGCGGCGGATTTCGAAGAGTGCATGTGTCCGTGCACGCGCTTCCATCCGCCCGCCTCGCATCATTGCCACCAGCAGCATTTCTCCTCCCCTAATTATTCACTGCCCACGGTTGGCCGGCCGGTGGTACTTTCACTTTCGGCCATGTCTTGCATTTCTCCTCCCCACATTTACAGTTCTCTCCCTCGTTCACTTCTTAGATGCATCTTAACGCTGTTGTCCTTAACTCATCCATAACCAAGTTATGAAGATTACTTGTTTTCATTCACTTCTTTCTCGGCCGCAAGGCCGTGCTTCAAAGGGATCCGCTCCCCCCCTCCCCACCCCCTGCTTTAAGTAAAGGCTTCCTTCGGGGCTTTTTTTTTTTGTTTGTTCTGTTGCATCTGTGGATTCAATCCCGCAATGCCAAAGCTTGTTTAGAAATGAACGCTTGAAATCACCCATCTGTGTGATGTAGGCATACTTATTTACGGTGTGGTTTGTATGCAGGGCCACATAATTCCGGCTTCACGCTCCCATCACAGCCCCAAGCCATTGAGGTTTATTTTACAGAAACATGAGCTCCTTTCCGTTTTGAGCAGTGGATTCTTCAAAAACACGGGCTGTACTAATTTATCCCACCTCTAATTAATTCGCGGGGCAGTGCTGTGAAATGGATTTTTGAAAGAAGTCACCAGCGGAAAGACAATGGTTACTTGATGTTGCTTTTTGTCGGACGAACAATCGTTAAGGTGTAATACCACCGCTCTTAACAATTCCACATATTAGAGCATCCCCAGTCAATCAATAAAGTTAGCCATCCTCCGTTCATTTTAGTGGTTCTGTGCAAGCGATTGTCAAAAATACACTCCACACACTGAAGCTTTACTCCTTCTTTGCCACTCTCATATCAGTGTTCGGCATTTGTTGACTACTGCTCCAAAAATGTATGCAAAGCCCCAATATTTGTATTGTGCATTTCAATGTATGTGTACGGGTAGCTTCTCATTTCAATGTATGTGTACGGGTAGCTTCTGAAGCAAGAGTGGTGCACACAGTACGAAGTGACAGGTTAAGATCCATGACACCGGAATGAACCACCTACAAGGGACTTGGTGAAAGTTGTGTGCATGATGTGACATTTATGCATAAACACATACACACAAACATGCACATACATACCCCACACAGACATACACAACACACACTACACAACACATACCCTGCAGTCAGTCACAAACACATACACACACCAACACACAATACACCCAAGCGCACACACTCAACCAAACACATCAACACACACACCAGGTACAAACATATCTTCTCTCTCTCTCACACACACACACACACACACCAAAACACACACCCTGCACACAAGTAGACACACACTGTCACATGCACACACAGACATACACAACAAACACTACACAACACATGCAGTCACACACCACACACACAAGGACACACACTCACACAGACACATCAACACACATTCACATAATGTGGCTCCCTCTCACACACACACACATAGGCACATGAAAACACTGACCACACACCTTGTAAACACACACACATCAGACTGACATACCACACACACAAAAACACTGACACACAACAATACTTTGAGTGATGCTCCTACTTGAATGCAATAAGCTATAACAACATACCTAAAAATCTGGTGCGTCAACAACACATACATTGGGCATTTGGGCATTCTTTTTAGGACTTTCTAAGTTACATGGCATCTGGCATCGACTTGAAAGCCAGGGCTTGCCTGGCCTCACTTCCTGCTCCCCCTCTTACAGCAATTAACTTTCGTTAGCGCTGCCATCTGCTTTGCTTTTTTTTTTCCTGCCTTTCGTCATGGCGCCTCTCACAACTGCCCCTCCCCCTCCGCCTCCCCCACCACAACCACAGAGCGCCCAGATTTTGACCGAATTAAGAGACATTTCACTTTGTGTTACGATTGTGCTTCATCACTTGTTGTGTTGTTTGTCGTCAGCTGACTTGTCTTGCCTTCTGCTCCCCTGATTGCCCTCTTTTTCTTGCCTTCTGCTTCCCTGATTGTACTCGTTTTTTTTTCTTGTCTTGCCTTCTGCTCCCCTGATTGACCTCGTTTTCTTGCACTCTGCTTCCCTGATTGTACTTTTTTTCTTGCCTTCGGCTCCCCCACTCCATCCATCCATCCATCCCCCCACTCCATCCATTTTATTTATTTTTATTTTATTTATTTCACTTGTATAGCGTATATATCACCGAAGGTCTCAGAGCACTTGCAGAAACCCCTAGCAGAAACCCAGATATGGCAAGGGCAGATCAAAAAAGCCATGTTTTTAACTGTTTGTGGAATCTCAGGTAATCAGGTTCCGTCCTAAGCTGGAAGGGAAGAGAGTTCCAGGCCTCGGGTGCCTTTTTACTGAAGGCCCTGCCGCCGTTTCTAACTGTGCGGACCCTAGGGACACTCAGAAGAGACTTGGAGGACGATCTAAGAGTCCTCACCGGGTGGTAGGCCTTCAGCTTTTGTTCAAGGTATGCCGGGCCATGTCCATTGATGGATTTATGGACGAGGCAGCACAGTTTGAATTTAATACGCTTTTGTATTGGGAGCCAGTGTAAAGTCTTTAGGCAGGGTAGTGACGGGGAGCGGGAGGGAAGATCAAGCACCAGTCTTGCAGCGGTATTCTGCAAGACCTGTAGGCGGGCCAGCAAGGTGGTGTTTGTTGAAGCCAAAAGTGCGTTCCCATAATCAATTCTGCTGATGATGAGACCCTGCACTAAAGGCATGCGCGCCGAGAGGGGGAGCCATTTACATATTTTCCTCAGGCTGCGCATCAGGCCATAGCTCATGCCTACTACTTTACTAATATGATCAGACATAGGTAATTTATTGTTGATCGTTACCCCAAGATTCCTCACTGAGGATTTGGGTGATGGGCATGGGCCAAGCGAGGCTGGCCACCAATCATCGGACCACATTTTGTCTGCCTTTCCAAACAGTAGGACCTCTGTCTTTCCTGCATTCATCATCAAAAAGTTCCTGGTCATCCAGTCATGGATGTCTACCATGCAGTTCTTAAATCTCAATTTAGTTAGATCAGGATTCTGATTGATGGTGATCAGTATTTGGGTATCGTCTGCGTAGGGTACGGTTCCGAAGCCATGTGTTCGAATGACCTTAGCAAGAGGGGATACATACAGGTTAAAAAGCGTAGGGCTCAATATGGACCCCTGTGGTACGCCCTTATCGTTTTCGTAGAGGGTGGAAGAATGAGCGCCCACTTGGACCTTAGACCGTCTGTCAGTCAGGTAGCTTTTTATCCAAACTAGTGCAGGGCCCTCGACACCAATCTCAGCACGACGCTCTAACAGAATGAGATGCAAGATGGTGTCGAAGGCCGCAGACAGGTCGAGCAAGACCAATATGGCAGACTGATTGGAGTCAAGTGTCATTCTTATATTGTCCACAACTTCAAGCAGAGCCGTCTCGGTGCTGTGGAATGCCCTAAACCCTGACTGTGAGGGGTCAAGAAGTTTATTGGTCTCGAGATGTAGTTCAAGATGTTTATTTATTTGGGATTCTAAAATCTTCCCAAACAAGGGAAGGAGTGAGATGGGCCGGTAATTAGGAAGCGATTTAGGATCAGCTGAGGGTTTTTTTAAAATAGGTCTGATTACGGCTTCCTTCCAATGTAATGGGACAGAGGAATGAAGTAAGGACTGATTTAAAGTTTTTGTGAGGGCCGGAATCAGAGCAGGAGCTATTTTAGATTTGTGGAGAAGCAGGGTCTCCTGGGGCCCCGGACTTCATTAGTTGTAAATTTGCCTCGACCTGAGCTTCGGTACATGGAGAAAATTCTCTTAATGAGGGAAAGCCAGAGTCGGAGTCGCTGTAGTTATTGGCGGGCGAGACTGCTGTCAGACAGGTGGGAGGCAACTGAGGAAAACGTTTGTGGATTTCGTTAATTTTGTCATGGAAATATACTGCCACAGAATCTACCCATTCTTTAGACTCATCAGGTATCTGCTGGCTAGCCGAGGGGTTGGTGAAGTCTTTCACTATACTGTAGAGCTCTCTCTGTGAGTTCGACGCCAAAGAGATTCTGTCGCCAAGATACGTTTTTTTTGCCTCGGCGATTCCTTTCATATATTGTCTATGAACGGTTTTATATAAATTCCTATCATTCAGATCTTTGGTTTGGTGCCATTTTCTTTCAGCTACTCTGACTTCCTGTTTGATTTGTTCCAGTTCTGGCGTGAACCAAGGCAAATTTTTCTTAGGAGGTTTAGATGCTCGAGCTGGCGCAATACGATCCAATGCCAGGACAATTGCAGATTCCAACTCTCTGGCGGCTGTGTTAGGGTCAGTATTGTCAGTAATGACTGGGGGGGAAAAATATGTAGCAAAGGATTCCAAGGTTATTTTATTCCACGGTCTGCTCATTTTGACTGGAGTAGTTTTCCGAGGTTCAGACTGGGAACATAAGATATTAAATTTTATAACATAATGGTCAGTCCATAGGACTGGATCAATCTGCATAATTTTGACATTAGGGGAGTTCGTACAAATGAGGTCTAGTGCGTGTTCCGCAATGTGGGTTGGGCCTGTCGGGAGAATATTTAACTGTAAGGAGGCGAAGCTTGAAATAAGGTCAGCAGTATGAGGGTCATGGGTTTGATCTAGATGATAATTTATATCTCCTAACAGTAGAAAGTTATCCGTTGCTAGGGCGTAGGGTGCAATTGCTTCGACAAGCTTCTCCACAAAATGAGTTTTGGCATCTGGGGGTCTATATATGAGGGCAATTTTCCATGACTTACGTTCTAGAAAGGAGTCATTAATGTGAATTTTGATGTCAGGTTTATAAATTATTGCCGTCCATCCATCCATCCATCCATCCCCCCCACTCCATCCATCCATCCGTCCCCCCTCCATCCTAACATCCCCCCACTACATCCATCCCCCCACTCCATCCATCCATCCCCCACTCCATCCATCCATCCTGCCACTCCATCCATCCATCTCCCCACTCCATCCATCCATCCCCCCCACGCCATCCATCCATCCCTCCCCCCACTCCATCCATCCATCCCCCCACTCCATCCATCCATCACTCCATCCATCCATCCCCCCACTCCATCCATCCATCCATCCCCCCACTCCATCCATCCATCCCCTACTCCATCCATCCATCAATCTCCATCCATCCATCCCACTCCATCCATCCATCCATCCCCCCACTCCATCCATCATCCCCCCACTCCATCCATCCATCCATGCATCCCCCACTCCATCAATCCGTCCATCCCACTCCATCCATCCTTCCCCCACTCCATCCATCCATCCATCCCCCCACTCCATCCATCCATCCCCCACTCCATCCATCCATCCCCCCACTCCATCCATCCATTCCCCCACTCCATCCATCCATCCATCCATCCCCCCACTCCATCCATCCATCCAACACCCCACTCCATCCATCCCCGCACTCCATCCATCCATCCCCGCACTCCATCCATCCATCCATTCCCCCGCCCCACACTCCATCCCTCCCCCGCCCCACACTCCATTTCGCCCCCGCCCCACCCTCATCCCTCCCCCGCCCCACACTCCATCCCTCCCCCGCCCCACACTCCATCCCTCTCCCGCCCCACACTCCAAGCCTCGCCCACACTCCATCCCTCGCCCTCTTGCCCTGCCTCAATCTCTCACCCTGCCTCTATCTCTCGCCCTCCCTCTATCTATCTTTCTCCCTCCCTCTGTCTATCTATCTATCGCCCTCACTATCCATCGCATCACCACAGCATCACTCAGCACCACCACAGCATCACTCAGCACCACCACAGCACCACTCAGCACCACCACAGCACCACTCAGCACTACCACAGCACCACTCAGCACCACCACTCAGCACCACCACAGCACCACCACAGCACCACTCATCGCAACCACAGCATCACTCAGCACAACCACAGCATCACTCAGCGCAACCACAGCATCACTCAGCGCAACCACAGCATCACTCAGCACAACCACAGCATCACTCTTCGCAACCACAGCATCACTCAGCACCACCACAGCATCACTGGTTGAAATATGCTCTCTCAATGTTTCAAGCTTTATTACAAATGTCACAAAAAGATGTTAATATTTCACTTCTGTTCTTGGATTTTCGTCACAATAAAATATACGGAACATAATCTTCACAAAGGTTATTTACAAAAGTTTAAGCTATTGCCATTATAAATTACGATCACTTTTATTTAAGTATTCATTATTTAAAAAAATTAAAAGCCATTGTTATTTGTAATATCAACACATCTAAGTCACGTAAATACAAAACATGTTGCATTACAAATGCTATAGGTGTCACATTTGCGAAAGGTATAACTATTGGCACTGTAAATGACAAAGCTATTAATGTAGCTATTTTTAAAAACAACACAAAAACAAAAAAATTGTCATATACAAGACCAATAGCTCAAACTTTCCTAATGTGAGACCTATTGCATTGCAAATGCTTGTTCTCCAAAGCAGCTGCACTCCTTTTCTCCGTCTCCTTCTAGATCTCTCATGCTTCTCCAGCATCGGATTGGGAAGGCGAGCAGTCGGATATTGGCCGATGTGCCAGTGCCTGAGGCCAGGGGTGTAACACAGGCCAGCAGGCCCCGCGGTGCGGGAAGGGGGCCCGCAGCACTGCAGTATGGCAGGGGAGCTCCTCCAGGGGGCCCTCTCACCACAGCTCTTCAGCAGGAAAGCTCCTGACAGAGTCCGGAGGGGGGTCCTTCACGTACCTTGCAGGGGGCCCCAATCAAGTTTCATTAGTAGACTTCATCTTGACCTCCCGTTGGGCCGGCGCAGACGCCCAGAAGCAATGTCCCACTCCCCTGCTGTGTGCCATTATCACCTCGGCTCCCCTGATGCAGCAGCTCTGTGCTTTCCTTCACCCCTACCCTGCCAGGAGATCACCCTGAGGCTACAGTTGGCTGGGCGGGGGAGAGTAATTGAATGGCCTTGTTGAGGGCCTATTGTTGGCACCTCGGCTATAGTGCCTTTAATTCCTTGGTGGTGGTGATGGGGGTGGGGGCGCAGAGGGGGCAGGAAGAGGTTCACATAAACCATGCTGTGGCGCACCTTTCCCAGAGCGGAACATTTCGATAATGTAATGTTAGGGTCAGAGCTGCCGAATGTGGAGCTATGGAAATAGGTTCGAGTCCCAGCCTCATCTCAACATCCTGTAATTCTGGGCAAATAACTGAATTGCACAAGGCCTAAAATAAAAATGAATTTGATCTTCTGTAATGTAACTGGTGCTCATATAATTGCGCCCTTTGGCAGAGTTTACGCTATATAAAACTACAAAAAAACATAACCTTCGGTTTGCTAATTTTTTAAGAATCTGGGCTGGAACTTAATAATGAGAGAGAATTCTTTATTCAATTATAAAAATTCTGTGGGGCATATCACCAACGAGTAGCGATATTCATCGCTAACTAGGCTTAGCAACGATTTTTTTATCGCTAAGCATCGGCGGAAATTATTGCTGAGATAATGTGCTATTAGCAACGTTTATCTCCAAAGCGATAATTTTTCAGTCGATAGCGTGAATATCGCTGAGAATACAGCGATATTCACGCATTAGCGACAAAATGCTCTTAGCCATGTTATCCACCTCCCATTGGATAACATGTCTAAGAACTGGTCTGAACAGGCGTTAGTTTTTGGCGATAGCGGGAATATTTCCATCGCTACGCCCGCCTTGCTAATAGGCGATAGCGCCATTAGCGACTGCTTTCAGTCGCTAACAGGTTGGGTACGCCCACTTTGCATGTCATTAGCGATAAATATCGCTGACATGCAAAGGGGGCCCCAAACCGCAAACCGTGTTCATGTTGCCTTGACTACCCGCCACACAGGAAACAGCCGATCGCATTTGTTGTTGTGGAGTCGGCATTGAGACAGATTAACTCAGCTCCCGGTAGGTGAATTATAATCATGTCACTGCCCCGACCGCTATTGACGCACCCGTCTCAATCTTGTGTTTTCCTAATTCCCGTCTTTAATCCACAGACGGTGAATTTCTCAACGACGCGAGTACGCGCTTTGGTACCCACGCACTCGGCCCGACCCCTGGCGGACTTGATAGGCGCATACAGCTGCAATTTTTGTAAGTCATCCCTTCCTACTCAGGCAGTCCTGCCTTCATCCACTTCCCCCCTTCCCTTCTTGGTGGCAGCCCGTGATTAATTATGTGCTGCCTCCCCTTTCCTTCTCAGACCAGATGGCTGCCCTTCACCATTTTATGTAAGTGCATTTTTTCATTACCTCCAATTGTTGGATATCTTCATTGTTAGGTTCGTAATCAATAGCCCCTCCATTATAGAACCTGAAGTAATTCTTCCTTTGAGAGCGTCCTCATCCTCATCCATCTTGGAGACGAGCAACCTCGGGTATGTCTTGTCTACCAGTTTAGTGTGCTCATTTAATTGCAAAAATTTTTGACGCAAGCATTAGACTTTAATGTAAATTAATTGTTCACCAAATAGGTTGCCTGCCCGCCCCCGTCTGATGAAGACCCAGATGCAAGGATATAGTTAACGCCTGCAATTACTAGAGGGTCGAAACGTTGACAGCTTTTATGTGTATTCAGCTTCACCCCACGATTTGGTCATTCATTGTGATATGTGGAGCATGATAATTACTTAATGATCTATTGAACAAATGGTCTTTTGTTGTGTCTATGTTTGAAGTTTGATACATAGTACAGTGAGGCCATTTGGCCTCGGTTTTTTATATTGTCACTATCCTATACCCACACCACCTTGCACTATACCACTTCCCTCCCTTCTTGGGGCACTACTAATATTTTGTGATTTTGCATTTAAACTGATGACAACTAGCATATACCTATATTGTGAACAACAATGTTGGCTAATTGAGTTTTCTTACTATTATTCAATTATTTCAAATTGTCGTTCATTGCTGGAACCCCTTTCTTCAGTACGAATGTTGTGTTACAGCATTTTTTTGTTTATTGTAGCACTGTACCCCTGATCCAAGCTCACACTGGAGATTTAGCTTGCTAAATGAGTCCCACGTGGAATGTTTTGGTTAAAATATGTCATTCAAGTTAGTGTGAGAAAACATTAGGGGATGGAACTATGCCTTCATCATAACGTTTCACATAACAACAAACCATAATGTCTTTTTTTTTAATGCAGATCTATATAGCGCGAACTTGACCCGAAGGTATTGAAGCACATGAGCACCAGTTACGTTACACAAGTGCATGAATCCTGTGTAACTATCCAGACACCCATGTGTTTTCGAACCATGCGCTCAAAATAAGCCAAACATTACAGCGTTTTCAACTAAAACAAATAAGACCAAAATGATTTCACATTTTTAGCACCGTCTCAAAACAAGCATTCGGATTCTCTATAGATAGCCATCTATCGCCTACAAAGATTCTCTAATGGAAGTTTAATTAGCTGGTTCCATTATGACTTCTTTTGCAACCCTGTTAGTCATTTACATTAACCCTGTTGATTATTATTGTCTTAAGAGAGGTTTAAGCACTCTTCAACTTAAGATATTATCTATTTCACCCCATGAGCACACAAATGAGTAACTGATAATAATCTCAACTATATCATAGTTGCACAAAGAAGATTAAGTAGTTGGCAATCCACTCTGTATCATGATAAAATCAAGTCCATTCTTCAAACGTTGTAGTCACTGCAGATCTTCAAGGATTTATTCCAAAATAATTTGACTGTAAATTCTGTACATCAGTCTCTGTGTATAGATGGTACATCAGCCAACACGTGTTTCGTCGTGCATTTATACAACACATAGACTTCTTCTGGGCTGCAACCAAATAAACATTGCCCATGAATAGAATGCTACTACTCTATGTTGCCAAAAGAAGAGAAGAAATAGTTCCCTTCAGCAACAGAAAAAAGAAAATTCATACAAGGTCTTATCCAACGTGTAGGGACTTGCCATAAGAAAGAAAAGAGGTTATCATAGCTCTAACAGGGTGAAACATTTCACACTCAGAATATCTGTGAAAACCTTATAACCCAGTTACTTTCAGCTGAGAGTTAGATAAGGCATATTCACCTCAAAATAAATAATATTTCCTGGATATATAACTTCTTCTTCTCGTTACCAGGAAAATTGTCTAGGAATGAGTGCAAACAAAAATCACCAAACAAGGCTACCATATTCCTGTATATCACTATTGGAATGATCTCCTGAGTTCTATTCAGAGGGCTAACAACTCAATTAATATCAAATCCAAATAATTACATATCCCTAGGTACGGTATCCAGTACCAATTATTAGTTCAAGACGGTAATATCCAAAATCTTATTGCATTACCAGAAACCCTTGTTTTAAGTCAACCAGGATGTTACACACACTAATATCCATATTGTAGTGGGTGAAATGACACTCACCAAAATTATCACAAAAGCGTGTTCAATATTCCGCATAAAGATTCCGCATAAAGGGGGGAGAAGATCAAGAAGTGAGGGGGCGGGAGAGTAGGCAAGGCAGGCGGGAGGGGGGAGGAGAGTAGGGGAGGCACGGCCTAGCGGCCGTCAGTATGCAGAGTACTGCCAGCAGCAGGAAATCTGTACTTGGAGAGCAGCCTATATTTTCCTTTCCACGTCTGTTGCTTTACTTTGCTGCCTTTGCTGCCTTCGTCTGACATGTGAAGAGGTGGTGGTGTGGGTGAAGAGTTGGCTTGTAAGTGGGTGGATTTTTATGCATGCGTCAGGGTTAGAACCACATGAAAGGGAGCGCAGCAGAGCCACACGTGGATAAAGCTGCTATGCTGACAATATGGCGAGTGTTTCTTGTAGGTGGGCTTTACAAAAATTCAATTACTAAGCAAAAATATAAATTTTAACATTCCATGTAGGAAACAAAACCTGTTTGCGAATAATCCCTAATCCTTAAAAAAATGACAGAAACAAAATTTACAACCGCAGGCTGTGCACTTTGGCAGAAGAGGGGCATTACTGCAGTTCGGTAGAGCTCTATTTCCATGAATCGAAATTTGCCTAGTGTAGTAACGGTAAGTTTCAATTCTATTAAGGACACGGAGGCGAGTATGGCTGAGATACCCGCCACCCCCTCTCAACACAATCCCCAAGGATGGGAAGACGGAAACAGTTCTGAACTTGTGGAAGGCGGGAGGGAGTTACCCTCCCGGCCGTATTTATTAAAATATGAAACAAAATTAAAACGTCAAAATAACAGTTTCATATCATGTACAATTTCATTTACACATTACGATGTTCTTGGCTGACCTTAACACATCTCTAATACAAAGGTTCTCCTAGCCGATACTAAACATCCTGCAAATGCATTACTCAAACTTTGAAATTGTACACCCTAACATTTACGGGCCAACGGCAAGGTCGTAACCGGTGTCAGATCCCCACTACCAGAAAATCCCCCCTCACTTGTGAGGGGGGTCGCACAGAGGACTGTACCTCTGTGCCAACTTCCAATTTCCCTTGTCTTAGCGGGGGCCCCTTGATAACTCAACGCCATCTTTAGTGGTCGTCCGAGGACTCGTGTGAGGTGTCTAGAAGGTAGCGTAGACCCCCCTCCCACCCCACACAACTTACCACATCTGCCGTTGCAGATGTCCTGGCCCCGGGAAATTCCCAGGAGGGGCCCTAGCCCCTCCTCCCCAGGGAGGGGCCTATGGCCGCCTTCCCTTTCGGCGTCCCCATCCTTAGAGGGGACCGCCTCCCCGTTTGAGGGGCCAATGGCCGCCTCCCCCCGGGCGCTCCCATCCATAATGGGTGACGCCCTACCTCTAGGGATCTTCTAATTCCTGCTCACCGATCATGACCTTACCGCCCGACCAAAATAAATACGACAATCTAAGACTAAAGTGGAGAAAAACAATTTTATACTTAAGCGAATCGAAATATAATCTCTACCGAGCATCCGGTGCAACTATTTTGCTGAATAAAACAAGCTGAAAAGGAAAAATTATCAACTTTATTACACACCAAATTACCAACTTTATTCAAAACAACCTGTAAGAAAAACCATATCATAACACTCGACTTTATTCCAACAAATCGCTGTCATCAGGGGCTGGTCAAAAATGGCTCTTCGTTCCGTCTCGAGCTCACGTGCAACGGGGAGGTGCAGCTTCAGAGCACAGGAACAAGAGGATGCTTCCTTGGCTTGTCGCTCCTTTTATCCTTCTTCGGGCGGGCGTGTACCCACCTCCAATCCGCCTCCAGGGCGTGGCTAGCGGTGTTGGTGTCTAGGACAACCCCCTCTTGGGCTGGAAAAGGCGCGCCCCGGCTACGCCGCTTCGGGCATACCAGCCGAGACTCGCCTCCCGCCCAAAATGGCTTCCCGGGGGGATCGGGGTACTCCACCATACGTTCGGGGGGACCGAGTGGTCGCCCCTTTCCAGATTATGCTTTTCTCTCTTCGCTGTTTATTAACATCACATCGCACAGCAGCCAGAAAAGCATCAAAACTTGAATTTTTTTTGTAGTATTCCCAACATAGGAATCTCAGAAAACATTGTAATAACATCGTTTAATAACTACAAATCCCATGAGATGAACATTTAGGCAGTCCTTCTTTAGTGTCCATAAACCCCAATATAAGGTGTCCAACCAACGAACTCCTCCTCTTTCTTCGTGGCGAGTCAGGCCAAAGTCTCAGGCATCTCTTTTCGCACCATCATTCCCTGGCGGAAAAAAGAACAGCGTGAGCCAAGCCATACCGCTAAGCATGAAGGCAAAGCAACAAAGCAGATTAGCAAGTCATCGACATGTACTCCAAGAAAACAGTGACCAACTGCAAGTCGGAAAACGGATTACTTACTCCAGTACGGGTGGGATCTCCGCAGGAGGCATGGGTGGGATAATCCTCGCCTCCGTGTCCTTAATAGAATTGAAACTTACCGTTACTACACTAGGCAAATTTCGATTCTATGTCAGGACCGGAGGCTTCAGATTATGCTTGTTTAAAGCTTACTCACCATAAAACTAGCAATATCCACCACTGGCTTAAAATAGAACGTTTTGAAGGTGGAATCCGAAGACCAATCTGCAGCGCGCATGAGGTCCTCTAAGCGTGCCCCAAGGGCAAAAGATTTTGAGGCCATGGCCCCTCTTGCCGAGTGAGCTCCGAACTGCCTCGTATCAATACCAGCTTCCTGCATTACCCACGGCACCCACCGGGCTATAGTGGGGGAAGATACAGCCTTGTGCGGTTTGCGCAGCGCAATCAGCAACTGCCGTTCGCCCGGAGGGCGAAGTTCCGTTGTAACATCCTCATATGTTTTCAAACACTGTACCACACACAACTTGGGGGCATCTGCAAATGCCGGATAGGAAATAGACCTCGTAGCCGATTTCGTGCGTCGACCCACGGTAAAGGTCACCCGGTCCGGGGAGAACGCTCTCGCCGTGACATCCAGGGCACGCACATCAGACACTCTGCGACAAGATACTAAGCACAAGAGCATCGCCAGTTTAGCTGACAGTTCTTTTAAGGAAAGGTACTTGTTAGGCTGCCAGGAAAGAAAAAGGTTCAACACCACGTTAACATCCCACAGGACGGAATACCGTGGTTCCGGCGGTAAAGCCAGACGCACTCCTCTAAGGAGTCGACATACCAGGGGATGTTCCCCAACTGCTGCTCCATCTATCTGCACATGAGCTGCTGAAATGGCAGAGCGTATCGTATTAATCGTCCGGTATGCCAATCCGGCGGTAGAGAGTTCTGCAAGAAAATTCAGGATAGGAACGAGGCCTGCGACCATGGGATCCAAACCCCGTCGAAGACACCAACGAACCCACCTGGTCCAAGCTGATCTATACCTCTTGGCAGTGCTGCCTGCCCAGGCCTTGGACAAAAAGTGCTGAGCTGAGTTCGAAAGGCCAGGGAGCGACCAACGTCTCCTGAAAGCCTCCATGCCATGAGGCGGAGAGAACCCTGGAGGAGATGGTGAGGGACCCCGTCTGGATTGAGGAAAAGACGAGGAAGCCGGGGGAGTAGGATTGGAGAATCCCAGGAAAGTTCCAGAAGAACTGGAAACCACACTTGCGACCTCCAAACGGGCGCCACCATCACCACGTCCGCCACCTGACGGCGGATCTGGGCCGCGGCCCGTACTATCATTGAGAAGGGCGGAAAAGCATACGGTAGTTCCTGACTCCAGTCTTGGAGGAACGCATCCGTAGCTTCCGCCAAGGGATCCGGTCTCCAGCTGAAGAACCTCGGAAGCTGGAAGTCCAGACGGGACGCAAAAAGGTCCATGGAAAACGGACCCCAGCACGCCGCCAGCCAGCGGAACACCTGAGCATCCAGCTTCCACAGACTGGAGTCTCGGAGATACCTCGAGTGCCAATCCGCCACCTGATTGGCCTGACCTGGCAGGTATTCCGCCTGAACCGAGACTTGATGAGCGAGACAATAATCCCAAAAGTCTTTCGCCAGGTCCGCGAGGGCTCTTGACCGCGGACCCCCTAAGTGGTTCACATACCGAACCGCTGAGACATTGTCCATCCGTAGAAGGACACATGATTTCACCGAGTCCCTCGTCCAGCAACGGACGGCGAACGAGCCTGCTAGAAGTTCCAAGCAGTTGATGTGAAGGCGCTGTTCGTCTGACGACCAAGCGCCGCCTGTGGAGAAATCCCCGCAGCGGGCGCCCCAGCCAGACCTGCTGGCGTCTGACTCTATCACTAGGTCTGGAACGGACCAGAAAATCGCGCGGCCGTTCCACGCCTCCATGTGGGCTAGCCACCAAGACATTTCTTCTTTGACCTCCGCCGACAGGGGAATCAAGTGGTCGTAGGAAAGCCCCCTGCGCAAATGGTGCGCTGTTAGCCGCTGAAGGGCCCGATAATGAAGAGGGCCCGGGAATATCGCCTGAATGGACGATGAGAGAAGGCCTACTACTCTGGCCACCTGCCGGAGGGAGGTGTGTGACTTGGAGATAGTTTGCCGAAGCAGATGCTTTAATTTGGCCATCTTTCTGGACGGCAAACTGAGAGTCGATTTCACCGAGTCCACCACAAAGCCCAGAAACACCATTTGCTGGGCGGGGGTGAAAACAGACTTCTCCCTGTTGACAATAAACCCCAGACCTTGCAACAGGGAGATCGTCTGAGACAGATGGGCGGCCAACTTGCTCGGGTCCTGGCCCAACAGCAAGATGTCGTCCAGATAGACGATAAGCCGAATCCCCTGACCCCGCAGGGTTTCTATGGCCGGGTGCAGAATCTTTGTAAAGCACCAAGGGGCCGAGGAAAGACCGAACGGAAGGGCCTTGAACTCGTACACCATGTCCTTCCAGCAGAACTGAAGGAAACGACGATGCGGGGGGTAAATCGGAACCACCAGATACGCATCCTTGAGGTCCAGACGGACCATCCAGTCGTTCGGGAGCAAAACGTCCCTCAAAAGATGGATGCCCTCCATCTTGAAGTGGTTGTATACCACCCAGCCATTGAACTCCCTGAGGTTGATGACTGGTCGTCTGCCCCCGTCCACCTTTTCCACAAGAAAAATATTGCTCAGGAAACCCCGGGGGTGGCGCGTTGTTCGACAAATAGCCCCCTTGCGCAGAAGCGCCGAGACTTCTTCGTCGATCAAGAGCGCGTCCGATTGGGAAAACATTATAGGCCGGGGCGGCACCGCCTGGCACGGCTGGTCGTAAAATTCTATGCGGAATCCCCGCACGGTTTGAAGGACCCATGCGTCCGATGTAAGAGCCTCCCATGCTTGGGGAAAACACGCCAACCTCCCCCCAATAACCACTTGATCTGCAGGGATAACACTCACTGTGAGAACTGTTGCCGCCGGAATCGTTCCGGAAGTTTCCGCGTCCCCTGAAACGTTGTCCTCTGGTGGGGTAGAAGTTGTTATAATTCGCGTTGGAGTTGTAGCCTCCTCTGCCGGAGCCATGCCCTTTTCCGGGCTGTTGCTGACCACCGCGGCCGGTCGTGAGGCCCCTACCACGACCAGCCCCCCGGGAAAAACGCTGGTTGAAGACCCGCTTGATGGTCGACTGGGCCTTATCCAGGGAGGTGAAGGTGGAAACAAACTTCCCCAGCTCCTTGATGAATGGGTCGCCAAAGAGTCCTCCTTGGGCGACAGCACCAGCTTCCGACAAAGCCAAATCCCCCAATTTGGGATCCAATTTTATCAGTAGCGACCGACGCCGCTCGGTCGACAGGGCACAGTTGGCATTCCCCAAGAAGACAACCGCCCGCTGCGCCCAATTGGACAATACTTCTGGGCAAATGGCGCTGCCAGACACCTTGGCTTCTTCGGCCATATCGAGAATCTTGGTGAGGGGGCCAATGGTGTCCAAGAGCTTGTCCTGGCAGGAGCGCCAGGAACGGTCGATCCCCTTCCGGGGGTCCTTGACGAACTTCGCCATGAAGGTGGCCATTTTCCCATCAAGTTCCGGCGTCATGGCCACCTTCCCCTCCAAAGTCGGGCGAGGGCATTCGCCCCTCAGACAGCTGCGCGCCTCCTTTTCCAAGGGCTTGCGGAGGCGGCCCGCCACAAACTGCGCCACCTTATCGCCAGGCGCCCAGGCGGCTGACCGCGGGTGCATGATCTCGTCCGGGTCCAGCATGCCCGAGGTGTCCTTGGGCAACTCCGTCGAATTGGACGACGGTCGCCATGACCGCACGGAGTCCCCATCGTCGTCGTCGTCGGTATCCGCGGGGGAAGCCCCCCCCGGGGAGGTCGGGACGACGTTCGCCGGTGCAGAAGGTGTGTTAGGCGGAGGCGCCTCGGGAGTCGACCCAGACGCTTTAGCCAGAAAAGCGTCGCGTAGGCGCTCGAAAGCGTCCTTATCCACACCCTGCGAACCACTGGGACCCACGTCCCCACGAGACTTCTTGGCCGCCGGAGGCTGGCCAGGATCGGTGGCCGGGAATCCCCCCGGGGTCGGTGCCAACTTGGCACATTCCTGGACAATGCGGGCTGAAAGTCTGTCCTCCATAGGCCCAACGATTTCCTGTACACACCGATAAATTGACTGGTCCACAGCCGCATAAAACTCGTCGTCCTGGAGATACTGGTGGGACTCCTCCTCCTCGACGTAGTACCCCTCAGCCATGGCGCTACGCAGTAGAAAAGAAAGTGAAACTGAGGGTTCCGATGGCGTACACAGACTGCCACGTGTGGGCCGACCGAAGGTTGGCAAAAGTTGTGGGCCGGTGGAACCGGACAATTAAAAGGCAGCACCAGCCTTTACAGCGCGCCGACCCTCTCTCCAGAGACTGGGCCGCACCGCTTCCCAGCGCGCTCAAGCGGGGAACACCCCAGCGGAAGCTGTTGCAGAAAAAGGTGCTGAAATCGCCCGCAGGCTTCAACGTGGGTACAACCACAATACAGACCCCACCGGGGCGTTCAAAACGGGACAGTACAACCCAAGAGGGCGTCAGGGTTAGGCGGCAGCAGGGCACTTGCGATGTCGACTCCCCAGCGCAGCTCCAATCAATGAGACGAAAACTGCGCGCGGGCAGGCGAGACGCGACGGCGCCCTCTAGCGGTGACTCAGCACCGCGGAATACACGGGGACATCGCGTAAGGGGCGAAGGCGTCCCCGCGATGGAAGGGGCTCTGAAAGGGAAGAAAAACCCCACAGGTCCCCCAAAGCAATACTCAATGCGATAGAATAGAAGAAAACACAAAAAAACCTCAACAAACACAAAAGTGCAAGAGAGGGATAATAGCACTTAACTGGCTGCGAAGCAGCGAAGAAAGAGGAGGAGTTCGTTGGTTGGACGCCTTATATTGGGGTTTATGGACACTAAAGAAGGACTGCCTAAATGTTCATCTCATGGGATTTGTAGTTATTAAACGATGTTATTACAATGTTTTCTGAGATTCCTATGTTGGGAATACTACAAAAATGTTTCAAGTTTTGATGCTTTTCTGGCTGCTGTGCGATGTGATGTTAATAAACAGCGAAGAGAGAAAAGCATATTCTGAAGCCTCCGGTCCTGACATAGAATCAGATTTGCGTTACAACTTTTGACTCAATGGTCCTACTTTACTCCTACATGATCGTCTGTTTGTCGGCCCTGCTATCCTGTGATTATGGGGCAAAAGATAATTGCTAAAGCTGTAGTAAAGGACAATAGATTTCAGTGTCAAGTCATGACTGCCTAAGGAACTTTTGTAACAATGTTCACCCTACTGACTCGGACATTTCATGGCTTCATCTACTTCTCCAACATGGCCACCCGTTACTTCCAAAGATGGCTGAATTTAACTAGAACGCCATAAAATTAACACAAACCAATCTGACCAAAGGTGGTCAGACAGGCACAGGAAAGATTGAACAGAGTTCTTTTGACACGGCGGGCAGGGGAGGGGGCGGAGCGGGGAGAGGTGCGACACGGCAGGCAGGGGAGGAGAGTAGGAGGAGAGTAGGAGGAGAGTAGGAGGAGGAGGGGGGAGGAGAGTAGGGGAGGCACGGCCTAGCGGCCGTGCAATCAAGAAGTGAGGGGGCGGGAGAGTAGGCACGGCAGGCGGCTGGGGGCATGTGCACGCGCTTTTAAGCTCACGGCGCTCTTTCTAGTTTTTTGGAAGCCAATAATCTGCTCCATCCATCTCAATCGGGCTTCCGACCTAATTTTAGTACGGAAACTGCTCTGATTGAGGTGACCGAGATCATTAGGGAGACTCTCGATGCCGGCGGCAGGGCCATGCTGGTCATGTTAGATCTCTCGGCGGCTTTCGACACCGTCCCCCACAAGACGCTTCTAACCAGGCTCTATGACATCGGCCTGAGGGGGACGGTGCTGAGGTGGTTTACTTCTTTCCTGGAAGGCCGCCGCCAGACGGTCTGGGTCTCCCAGAGCTCCGCCGAGATGCCGCCATTGGGAGTTGGGGTTCCACAGGGTTCTGTGTTGAGCCCCACATTATTTAACATCTTTATGTCCCCTCTGGCGGCCTTGGTGGAGGCGTATGGGGCCCAGATCGTCTCTTATGCCGACGACACGCAACTCCTCTTCACATGCGGGAAAGACCAAGAGTTTGTGGGAGAGAGAATCCGGGACTGCCTAGCGCTGGTCTTCGACTGGTTCCAGCGGAACGGTCTGAGGGCCAACTCGGGAAAGTCTGAGATTCTTTTTTTTGGTTGCGTTGCCGATCCGGAGTGGCAGCATTGGTGGCCGTCCGACATGAGTCCTCCTGTACAGTCCTCAGTGGTGGCCAAAAACCTGGGCGTCAAGCTCGACAATCAGCTGTCGCTCCGTACTCACATCCTTGGCCTGGCCGGCACCTGCTACGGACTATTGAAAATGCTCCGCAAATTTCTGCCTTTGTTATCTGAGGAGCACAGGAGGATTACAGTGCAGGCTCTAGTCGGTTCGAGGCTAGATTATGCCAATGCTCTTTTTCTTGGCCTTCCCGATTATCTGGTCCAGCGCCTTCAGGTGGTGCAGAACTCTGCTGCCCGGGCGATTTTTGGTCTAGGGAGACGAGCTCGAGCGTCTGGGTTGCTCCAGTCGCTCCATTGGCTCCCCATCAGGAAGAGGATCCAGTTCAAATCCCTGACCCTGATGCACAAGGCTCTGCATGGTTCAGGAGCGGGATACCTGCAGAGGAGACTGACTTTCTATCGTCCGGCTCGCTCCCTCCGTTCGGAAGCTCTCTGCAGAGCAGTGGTTCCACGGGTGAGGAAGGCTCGTGCGGGAGGGCGGTCTTTTGGCTGCAGAGCCCCCCAGCTTTGGAATCAGCTTCCATTCTCCCTGCGGAGTACTGTTAATTTACTCCAGTTTAGGAGGGGCCTGAAGACCTGGCTTTTTAACTCTTAGTGGGTTTTTACTGCTCACTGTTGCTTCTGTTCTGTTTTTGCTGCATGTTTTTAGCTGTGTTGTGTTATTTCATTATGAGTTGAGGGTGGAAAGCGTCGGGACACTCCCTGTGAGTAGCTGCACGCTATATAAAAGCTCCATAACATAACATAACATAACATAAGCTCAATGCACATGCGCATTGAGCTTACATTTCTCGTGCACTGCAAGGAATCGCCACGATTCCTTGCAAGTTGGATAAAGAGTGGATAAGCCCCCATAGTCTCGCTTGCTCGATGCGCATGCGCATCGACAGGCGAGACCTAAAAAATGGACAGGGGAAAAGCAACCCCTAGGTTTTGTTTTATCTCAAAAAAGGACAGGGACAGGGAAAATGTAGTCCCCGGGTGTCTCTAACTCACAAGTTTCAATGTACACCCTGAAGAAATGGCACTGTATAATATAAGACCAAGCATTACAGCCATTTTAAAGATCTCTGACTTAAGTTTTTGACTGATACATAATCAATGATGCGATTAATGGACCACTTCCTGTCTTGAAATTATAGGCAGTTAGAAACAGAGATTTCCTTGTACCCTGCCTACTGAATCTTGGATCTGGGGAGTTAAAGTTGTCTTCTATCTCTAATTTGAGGCTGTTGACTGTACACCATTTCATAGAGACATGTGGCCTTCCTCGCTCTGCATCTTTGAGGGTGTTTATTCACATTAGGTTTCGGATTTAGGAGTCTAGGATTTTCAAATGCTGACAGCTGTTTGTGTTAAGTGTCAGTCAGTTTCATGACACTGCATCATTAGACTACAATAGACAAGGAATGGGCACATTGAGGACCGGGCCATAGTAGCAGTCAGGAATGTTAGGACCGTTTGATTTATGAAGATTTGAAAATATGGGTGGAGTCAAGGTCTAATACCTATGTTAACTGCAAAGCATCTCATACGTTCATCTTGTGAACTGCATCTGACACTTGCAGTGTTGTTAAAGTGCTGCATAAACTATGTAACAGCCCAGCAAGTTGAGTTACCTTATGTCTAGAAATGGCTTTCTTATTAGAGACTGATCCATATTATCAAAGGCTTGTTCTTCATCCCGGAATTTCAAATTAAAATACTTCAAAATTATTAGGGTTAACCTGAATCCTTATTCAACGACACCTATTGATTATCTAAATACAGTTTTGTTGCGCACAGTGCCCCAAAAACATATTAGTAATTTTCGTACACATCTTCTTTGTCATAGTTTTAACTGTGTGAGGGTGAGGCAAGAAACACAATTGCACCCAACCTATACTGTATACATTTTGGAATTATGCTTCTCTGAAACCTGGACATAGTCTTTCTTTAACTTCACTGCTGGTGGCTCTTCCAATTATTGCCCACTACTCTCATTGCTAACCCCAGGATAAACTGGATATACCAAACCCAGTATTGCAGAAGTCAAAGAAATGGGTGGGTAGGGTCACAGAACTGCGATGTGGACGACCCAAACTAATAGCGATTACCTGTAAGTAATAAGAACATTATTGCCTTGTTTGGTCTTCCTCATCACAGACCTCATCGTGTCAGGCTACAGCAAGCAGAAAAGCAAGTCTGCCCACAGCCTGGCCAACTGAAACCAAACAAAGGCAAAGCCCCTCGAGTACATGAAGGACAGCCCTGCCAAGGCATGAGCCCCAGGAAGGAGACAAGAACCACAAGAAAAGTGCCCCACAAGGGTAAACAATAACACCAAGCACAATGGAGGGCCAAGGCAGAACAGACCCTAAGCATGCAGCCGTAACCTGGGCGCACAAGGACCCTATTTAGCACCATCAGACATCAATTCAGAAGGAAGGGCTGAAGAGGGCCTACCCACTACACCATGGGCAAGTCATTGACCAAACTACACGGAAACCAAAACGTTGACTAGTCTAGTGGGTGTAAATCTTCTACACCCTTAAATCAACACAGATAAGAGAGCAAGCTACAACAAAAAAGAAGACATGTCACTTATTCACTCTGACAACAGTGCTGAAGACACACCCCAAAAACCACTGCCAGCCTAGAACCCACTGCAGACCAAATGCACCCTAGTCAATGCAACAAAGAACTGGTAGCACCACACGTCATCTACACCTGTTGCCTGGGAGACCTATCAGGGAGTCCGACTTAATCCTCTCCTACAGTGCGAGATGACATCACTTGTTCCAGGATACTGGAACCCAGCAGACTAAAACTCAAAGTACTGAAGTAGAATCTGGCCCAGCCATGATCAAACAAACACAAGCCCTGTAGGTCACAGCAAAGGCCACTGTAAGCACATAAGACATACAAGCCATTAATTGAAGGAGAAGCTCAAGAGAGAAAGCAAGACCAATAAATAATCGAGCAGGCAGACTTTGTAAAACATCCCACCAAACTCAACAGCCAGATATGATCAGCCAAGGCACACATGGAAGACATGGATCCAGATGAGTAGCCACCAGTCCTCAGGAACAACGCACCTCATGAGGACGGTATGTTCCAAACACAGACTAAACAGAGAAGGCACAGAATGTAAACTGAGCAAGACGAGTCATGTAGAGGGAAGTCATAATATGGCAAGACTAAGAAGACTGCACCTTTGGGGGCTATAACCTATAATGCGAAAACCGATAAACAAAGATCCCTGCAAATCTGTTGACGAGAGTGTGACAGCAATATCAAGTGAACAGGGGATTGTAGAACAAGCACCGTCCCTGTCTAACACAGCCACTACAAGCACTAGATTGCCCTCCACCCTAGAGCAGGGAAGCCCAGACTCAATGAACGTTTGTGAAAAAACGGAGTCTGGTCCTTGGACAAAAGGGCAGCTGGACGTTTATATGTAGACTGAAAATGATTGCTGGCCCTCACACTGGTTTTTTATCTCAAGATTTGAGAACAAACAAACAAAGAAAAATCTTCTGTTTGTCAGGGTTATTTTATTTAAACCCTTTGAACTTTTCAATAATTAATTTTGTATATTTTTCATGGGTGAGAAAAACACTGTACAAAACACTTACACATATTTACAAAACTATTATACAACTAACATATATACAATTATGAACAGTTTATACAAAATCTTCTTTTACAAAAATAGCGATTGTATGTCCACAAATAATAACTCTTTGCGAAATATCAAACCACTATAATACCCACAAGGTGAAAAAATGGCAACAAAAATTTATTTAGGAAAGATCAAGACACAACTTTGAAAATTAAGTCAAAGATAGTGAACCATAGATTCATAAGCTAGTAATCTCTTTCTTTTTGATGCCTGTTTGCCGTATGCCGACGCGTTTCGAATCTGGGAGTAAATCTCAGATTCTCATCAGGGCTCTTTCAATGTGGATAATCTTCATCAATGGGCGACGCGGTCCCGCGGTCCAATTATTCTAATGAGGTTGATGTAAGCCACGGTCTTTAAATGAGACAGTTGACCTTTAACCGCTGAATCCACGGATTCAGCGGTTAAAGATGAGAATCTGAGATTTACTCCCAGATTTGAAACGCGTCGGCATACGGCAAACAGGCATCAAAAAGAAAGAGATTACTAGCTTATGAATCTATGTTTCACTATCTTTGACTTAATTTCCAAGTTGTGTCTTGATCTTTCCTAAAGAAATTTTTGTTGCCATTTTCTCACCTTGTGGGTATTATAGTGGTTTGATATTTCGCAAAGAGTTATTATTTGTGGACATACAATCGCTATTTTTGTAAAAGAAGATTTTGTATAAACTGTTCATATTTGTATATATGTTAGTTGTATAATAGTTTTGTAAAAATGTGTAAGTGTTTTGTACAGTGTTTAATTATTGAAAAGTTCAAAGTGTTTAAATAAAATAACCCCGACAAACAGAAGATTTTTCTTTGTTTGTTTGTTCTCAAATCTTGAGATAAAAAACCAGTGTGAGGGCCAGCAATCATTTTCAGTCTACAGACTCAATGAACAGCACAGGATTTCCACAGGAAATTAGAACAACCCATAAAGAAAGGACAGACCAAAAAGCAGATGGAAGCAGAAAATGCCAGAGTTGCAAAGGGGTCCTGCAAGGAGAATAGCCAAAGACACATAAAGGAAGTCCAGGATACGAAAAGCCCCAAAAGAATGCAGGAACCTGGACAGAGGCTCAGAGGCAAAGATATCCCAATGCAGAAACGTTTGAGGCCTGTTTCTAGACAGAGGATACATGAGAGACCTGCCAAAATTTGAATTGGCCCAAAATGTTCAAAATTATTTGTAATAATGCAACAACACTACACTATAACTAGTGTAAAAACCTATACACTTTAAAGAGGATTTATTTATTATTCCGACTCCAAGATAAGCTACATTAGGGAAAGGGTTGGATATTGAGGGGTTATATTTAGTAATCCCACTCCGATCTAACCTACATTAGGGAAGATGTTGGATTGTAAAAGGTGTACATATACTACTCCCACCCCAATCTAAAGTAGATTGAGGAAAGTGTTTGACGTTGAAGAAGTTACAGTTACGTTACTCACTCCAATCTAAGGTACATTGGGGCAAGTATTGCACATTAAAAGGGATACTTTACTATGCCCACTATGATCTAAGCAACATTTTGGAATGCGCTGGGCATTTATATAGTTATATTTACTATTACCATTCCACTCTATGCTACATTGGGGAAGGAGCTACACTTTAAAAGGGGTAAATTTACCATTCTCACTGCAATGTGATATGCGTTAAGGATGGTGTTGGACTCTAAAAGGAGTAGATTTAGAATTCCTACTCTCTAGTCTAAGCTACACTGGGGAAGCATTGGACAATGAGGGGGGTTACATTTATTATTCCCACTACTCATGCGGGTACATTGAAGAAGGAGCTGGACATTGAAGCAGTGCAATTTACAATTACCATTTCAGTCTAATCCACACTGGGGAAGGCACTGGACATTGAAGAGTTTAAATGTATTATTCCCACTCTAATCTAAGCTACATTGGGGAAGATGTTGTACACTGATTTGATTAAATTTGCTATTCTCACTCCAATCTAAGCTACATTGGGAAAGTTGATCTACTTTAACAGGAGTAAGGTTTGCAATTTCCCACTCCAATCTAAGGTACGTTGGGGAAAGGGTTGGAAAATAAAGTGGTTAAATGTAATATTCTGAATCAAATCTAAGGTGCATTAGAGAAAGATTTGGACATTAAAGGAATGAAATTTGCTTATCCCACCTCAATCTAAACTACATTGGTGAACATGTGGACCTTTAATAGGATATGACTACTTAAAAGAAACTGTAAAATTAAGAAAGTGTTTTAAAGAAATTACTATATATATATATATTCACTGAAAAAACCAAGTGTTACAGGCCGGTTATAGTTAGGCTTAGATTTCACTCATACAAAACCATAGAAATTCAGCAGCTATAGTTACCTGAGCTAACTATAACTTACGCTCCCACAATGCACTGCTTATGACCTCACATATTACATCACTCATGAAATGAGGCACCTACTCAAATACTCACGTTTTCTGTTTTTGAAAAGTGGTCAGGCCCCAGGGCCCCAAAAATATTAAAAGATGGGGGGCCACATATCCCCCCTTTTAAAAGATACATTAAAAAAAGCCAGCATCACGCCAGAGGCCCCACCCCCTCCCCAAGTCCCAGTGAACTGAGCTTCCCTGGGGGGCAACTAGCCCACCAGGTACCTCCAGTAAGCTCCACATAGCTGGTTTGCAGAGAGGTGGGTCGAGGCCACGCCCCTTTTTTACACCACTCTGCAAATGTGCCTCTTGGCGCACGACTGGTGGGGAGATGAGGTCCTCTTGTGTCCTGAAGGATCCTGTAGCATTTAGATTGATGAGGGCCCGGCATATTTTCAAACAGAAGTTTTGCAAAACAGATAAAACAATAATTAACAGAAGGCCTGCGAGCAATACCGCACCTATTGGCTTTTCCCATGCCTGTTATAATGTTGTTTTGGGCTTCAGAGAGTCCAGCACCTGGCCAGTAACATTAAAAAACTGCAGTAGGTCTCCTGGGTCATTAAATCCATGACGACTGGAGAATTTATCATACGTTTTTTTAAAGAACTCCTAGTTGGAGCTGGATGCTCTTCAGCCACAGTTTTTATGATTGCATATTCTGGGTCGAAAACTGTTATAAAGAAAGACTCAGGGGCATATTACCAAGCAATAGCGATAATTATCGCTATTGCTTGGTTAGCGGGAAAAAAATATCGCCGAGGATTTTTACCGCTGAGATAACTTGATATTATCAAGGTTTATCTCAAAAGCGGTAAAAATCCTGCGAAATGCATGAATATTGCTGAAAAATCAGCGATATTCATGCATTATCGTGACAATGCTCTTAGCCATGTTATCCACCTTCCATTGGATAACATGGCTAAGAACTGCTTTTAGCAGGTGTTAGCTTTTGGAGATATTCGCGCTTAGCGCGAATATTTCCAAAAGTTGTTAATAGGAGTTAGAGATGTTAGAGACTGTTTTCAGTTGCTAACATCTGGGCACGCCCACTTTGCATGTCATTACCGATAATTATCGCTGACTTGCAAAGTGGGCCCCTAAATGCCCGCTATCGCCTACCAGCTGTCGCTAACTGGTGTTAGCGACAGCTTGGTAATAGGGCAATAAAATTATCGCCGCATTAGCGGGAAAAAGCCCCGCTAATGCGGCGATAATGCCCTTGGTAATATGCCCCCCAGAGACTTGTTAGTATTTTTCTTTTTTTTTAAGAAAAACAATATTTCTCAATTTATTTTAAAAATGTTCACCCACAAAATGTAATAATAAACTATGTAAAAAGAAGAAGCCACAGACATGTTTTTTATTAAAACATTATGATTTTTTTTACAATAATCAATATTAATAACATTGCATTGGTGAATTATTGAAATATACAATTGATGTAAAATATTGGTGATGTTTGGAGAAAGAGGATAGATCTGCTATTTATAAAGACCATGCACGGCAGGGTTTGACTTTACTAATGGTAATAAAATATTATGTAAAAAGCACTAGAAATTCACTGAAAAAATAAGTTTAAAGTGAACTTATAGTTAGGTGAAATTTGAGTGACAACGTAAAGTGTTACACTTAAATGCACCAGTTATAGTTATCTCTAGGAACTATACCTTATACTCTAATGAAAATATAACTCATGTCCTCGCAATGCACAGCTAATTACCAAGCATATTGCATCACTCATGACATGTTCCATAACATCATTAGTAACATCACTGCAACATTTGAAATGACATAATTAATGACAAACTCTGCATGGTGGGGTACAAAATATTTTGTGAAATAAATTGAGATATTAAGATTATCTTGGGATAGATTATCACAGGTAAGAATACAATTTGTTTAACTGTTTAATTTTTTATATTAGTTGTATATTAATGTTTGTCAATTATTTTATGTTGTTTTCCTTTTTGTGTTACAGCTATAGTTTTATTTGTATAACTGTTTATGTTTATTTATTTGAAACATTATTTGGTCATTTGATTATTATGGATGTTGTTTATTAAATGTAAATATTTTATTTATGAATTAATACATTCAATGGATATGTATAAAAAATTGTGATTAATTGTTTTAACTGTTAATGGTTTTTGATTATGTATATTTCATTGTTTAACATCTTTTGTTATGCATTACATGTATTATGTTTTAGTATTTTTAATAATAATTGTATAGCATTTTTATTAATTCTGTACTTTTTCCTTAGTATTATTTTTTTTAGAGTGCTACGTTTTTATTTTATTATAGTGGGAAGTGTATACAAATATAGATAATAATGTTTTTAATGGGTAAATAGAGTTTGATACTTTATTTCTAATCTCATTTTTTAATGTGTAATCTTAATTTTTAATTATTTGTATTAATGATATAGTATTAAGATATATTTGTAAAATATGTGTTGAAATGTGTCTTATATTCATTTGTTGTCTATAGTTAGTTTTTATATTTAGAAGTAGAAATAGTAAATATGACCCTTTTAAAATCCACACTTTCCCTACTGTTGCTCAGGTTGTAGTGGGGATTGTAAAACTGACCCCACTGAATACCAACACTTTTGAAATGAGAGAAGTAAATATGACCTATCAGAAGTCCAACACTTACCCTGCTGTTGCTCAGGGTGGAGTAGGAATAGTAATATGACAAAAGTCCAACACTTTTTCTACTTCTGCCTACATTGGAGTGGGGATAGTAAATATGACTCCTCCATATTTCAATTATTTCTCTGCTCTTTTTCAGGTTGGAGTGAAAATAGTAAATCTGACCACTCCAAAGTACAATACTTCCTATACTGTTGATTCGGATAGAATGGAAATAGTAAATCAAATCCATCATAAGTTCCTCTATTGCTGCTTAGTATGAAGGTAGCAGTAGTGAATTTTACCCCTCTGAAGTGTAAATATTTGTTGTTTGGATTTTCTATTTTCTCTATTTTTGTGATTTATTTATAAAGTTGTTTTTATTTTTAATTGCATTGTATATCTCTATTTTGGGGGAGTAATTAATTTCAAAAAAACGTTTTTATATTAATTTTATTGTACATTTTTATTTTTGTAGCATTTCATTTCTAGTGTTTTAATTAGTCATACTTATTAGGATTTTGTATTTTATTACTTATGTTTATAAATTTCATTTATTTGCACATGTTTATTATTTATTCCTCCATTTATTTTACAGTATATATTTTATTTTATTTTATGTTTTGAAATTATAAAATGTATTTGTATATTTTCCATGTTATATCAGCAATAGGGCCCCCTAGGCACCCCAACCACCGCAGGGTTGGAGAAATAGGACTGGAGGAGCACATTCCAAGGTCCATACAAATGTATGTGCTCATTAAGGAGGATTGCATGCCAAGAATTGTATTGAAGAACAAATTCTGCCTGACAGCCTTGATCACTTGAGGCATTCAATCGGGCAAAATAATGTCCAGTGTTGTAGTTTGTACATGTTGTTACAATAATCAAGTGTGAGACAAATTTCAACTCCACTCTTAAAACACAATCAGAAGAAAATATCCAATAAGTGATAGAATTATTTCTAATGATAAGACAATTACAGAAGAGTCGTTATTTTGGTCTCTATAGCGAACATGAGACCATCCTCAGGACTAATTGCATTTGTGAAACTAGAGGTCCCCTAAAATATCACTAAATGAAAAGAAAAACGATAATTAAGAGAATGCCTGTATATATCAGTGACTAAGGGTAAGATAGTGAGCACTGCAAATGTGAAGGCACCCATCTCACTGCAGCTGTTTGTTGCAGTGCTTAAAAAACATGCTGTAAATATGTGAATGATATTATCCATGTGCTAAATCCATATAAAACAATCTAAAAACATACTGTTCTCAGTGGGAAGAGAGAAATGCACCAAATGTGATCTAAAAAAATAATAAAAATGGATACAAAATTGGTTTTAAAAAAAGAGGATTCACAAGGGCAGTACGGGACCAATAAACAGCAATGTCTGCCAAATGGAGGATAATTGGTCACTAATTAACACTGGTTTAATATGCCCAACAATGGCAGAGTACTAAGTTTTATTTCGGCGAGGCATTAGCTGTAAACCAACAGTGTTAAAATAAATTAAAAAGTGGAACCACGGATTGGGGGCTCTGTATTAGATTGGAAGGCATTCTAGTTAGTGGTAGAAATAGGTGTGAAACCAATAATGGATCCTGTACACCACATTTTGCTACTGAAAACTGACCCTTTTTTTACAATGTGCCTAGCTGTGGATTTTGAGCCCTAGCTCAGCCAGCACCTAGAGAAATCTAGCAAACCTTTACATTTATGAAACATAGACACCCAGGGGAATCCAGGATGGGGTGACTTGTGTGGTTCTCGCTAAGTTCTGTTACCCAGAATTAATTGCAAAGCTAAACATTTGTAAAAAACAAAACACATTCTCCTCACATTTCTGTGATGGAAAGTTCTGGAATCTGCAGGAAGCCAGGAACTTCTACCCACCCAGCATTCCCCCAAGTCTTCTGTTAAAAATGATATCTCAATCGTGTGGGTAGGCCTAGTGCCTGCGACAGGAAACAGTCCAAAATGCAACATGGACACATCACATTTTTTTTACAGAAAACGGACCCTTGTTTTGGAATGTGCCTGGCTGTGGATTTTGGACCCTAGCTCAGCTGCCACCTAGGGCATCCTAGAAAACCTGTGCATTTTTTAAAACTAGACACCCAGGGAAATCCAGGATGGGGTGACTTGTATGGCTCTCACCAAGTTCTGTTACCTAGAAAAAAAGAACACATTTTCCTCACATTTCTGTGATGAAATGTTCTGGAATCTGCATGGAGCCACAAAACTCCAACCACCCAGCCTTCCATTAAGTCTTTTGATAAAAATGTTGCCTGACTTGTGTGGGTAGACTTAGTGCCCGTGACAGGAAATGGCCCAAAACGTAATGTGGAGACTTCAAAATTATCAATAACAAAAAGACGGGTTTTGCAAGGGAGTCACCTTTGCTTTTGGTCCCGGGCTTGGCGGCCATCTAGGGAAACCTACCAAACCCAGACATTTCTGAAAACTAGACACCCAGGGGAGTCCAAGGAGGTGCAGCTTACATCGATCCACTACCTTTTTCTTATTCAGAATCTCCTGCAAACCACAAATTTTGGAAAAAACGAATTACATTTTCCTCACATTTCTGTTTGGAAAGATGTGGAATCACTGGGCTGACATAAATTTCCTACCACCCAGCATTTCCCTAGGTCTCCCGATATAAATGGTACCTCACTTGTATGGGTGGGCCAAGTGCCCGCGACAGTGATAGGCCTAAAACGTATTGTGGAGACATCAAAATTATCTATCAAAAAGCGACCTGGTTTTGAAAGGGGGACACCTGCATTTTTGGTCCCGGGCTCGGCAGCCATCTAGGGAAACCTACCAAACCCAGACAATTCTGAAAACTAGACCTCGGGGGGAGTCCAGGGAGGTGTGGCTTGCATGGATCCCCAACATTTTCTTACCCAGAATCCCCTGCAGACCTCACATTTTGCTACAAATCTCAAATTTTCCTCACAATTCTGTTTGGGATCACCAAGTTGGCACACATTTTCTACCACTCAGTGTTCCCCTTGGTCTCTCAGTGGCAGATCAGGGGTAATGTCCCCCATCTGCTCCCCCAGGGCTGGCAGAAAGGCTATCTCTTTTTGTTTGGAGAGTGGGGGCATTGACACACCCTTTTTGGGCAGCCCCCACCCCAACATATTAAAAAATGCAGAAAGACTGACTATGCCAAAAATAATATGGGGAATCAAAGACCCTTGCCCAAGTAGCCTCTTCCACCTCCCTAGTGTCTAGTGGTGGATCCCTTTTCGGGGATCGCCCTCCTCTGGTGATCCCCAAGCAGGGATCCACTGGGAAAAGGGACACTCCCCTTTCCAACAATACCTCTCCTGTGTGTTTTCACTTTCAATGTAATTACGTCAGTGCACTGTGTGAGTGATCGTCATTACCTTGAAGGAAAAAAATGCCTCTGGTGTTTACAGCAGAGGGATTTTGCGGTGGTGTGCCAAGGATATAATGGTTACATCCTTGCCACACCAGGGCCACAGCCGAGGATGTAACTGTTATGTTCTCGGGACCAAACTGATTAAAACATGGAGGGGGGGGCGCAGACCCCCCTCTTGGGTTTCAAAGAAGCCCCGGGGACCACCATATCACCAGGTTAAAAAAATGAATTTGTCAGGGACTACACGGACCCCTCGGACCCTGGGGAACACCACCTCCCCGGGGCCTGCCCATAATCAGAGAAGGAGGGGGGCATGTGGACCCCTCCTGGAGCCAAGCATGGCCCTGGGGACCCCCCCCCCCCCTTGGGCTGGCTCCTGCTATGTCCCTGGGTGCCTTACCCTGGGACATAGCTGTTTGCTCTGACTTGGTGGGAGCTTTGACAGCTCCCGCCAAGTCAGAGCAAACACTAGTCAAGTCAAGTCAAGTCAGAAATGTATATAGCGCGCTACATACCCAGAGGGTCTCAAGGCGCTTGAGGAAGGGAATTACTTGTCGAATATCCAGGTTTTAAGTTGCTTTCTGAACTCTAGGTGGTTCTGTGTGAGACGTAGGTGAGTGGGGAGTGAGTTCCAGGTTTTAGCCGCGAGGTAGGAGAAGGATCTACCTCCCATGGTGGTTTTATTGATGCGAGGAATGGTAGCAAGGGCTTGGTTGGCGGATCGTAGCTGGCGAGGGGGGGTGTAGAAGGAAAGTCGTGTGTTGAGGCATTCGGGTCCAAGTTCGTAGAGTGCTTTGTGAGCGTGGGTTAGGAGGCGGAAAGTAATCCTCTTATTGACGGGGAGCCAGTGGAGGTTTTTCAGGTGGCTAGAGATATGGTCTTTGCGTGGGATGTCTAGTATGAGTCTGGCTGATGCGTTCTGGATGCGTTGGAGTTTTTTCTGGAGTTTTGCGGTGATACCGGCGTATAGGGTGTTTCCGTAGTCCAGGCGACTTGTAACCAGTGCATGGGTGACTGTCTTTCTGGTTTCGGTGGGGATCCAGCGAAATGTTTTTTTGAGCATGCGGAGGATGTTGAAGCATGAAGATGAGACTGCGTTGACTTGTCTGTTCATCGAGAGAGAGGAGTCCAGGATGACGCCCAGGTTTCGTGCGTGGTCCGTCGGGATGGGTGCTTTTCCAAGGGCCTCTGGCCACCAAGAGTCGTCCCAGGCGGATGGGTAGGTGCCTAAGATAAGGACTTCTGTTTTGTCTGAGTTCAGTTTCAGACGGCTGTGCTTCATCCACTCTGCTACTTCTTTCATACCTTCATGTAGGTTGGTTTTGGCGGTGTTGGGGTCTTTGGTGAGTGATAGGATCAGTTGGGTGTCATCTGCGTAGGAGATGATGTTGAGGTTGTGTTGGCGTGCGATGGCCGCGAGGGGGCTCATGTATACGTTGAAGAGGGTGGGGCTGAGTGAAGATCCTTGGGGTACGCCGCAGATGACTTCAGTGGCCTCGGACTTGAATGGTGGAAGGCGGACTCTCTGGGTTCTTCCGGTGAGGAATGAAGTAATCCATTCCAGTGCTTTTCCTTGGATCCCGATGTTTTTGAGGCGCTGTAGAAGAGTGCTATGGCAGACTGTGTCGAAGGCTGCGGAGAGGTCGAGGAGGATGAGGGCGACTGTGTCTCCGTTGTCTAGTAGAGTTCGAATGTCGTCTGTTGCTGCGATGAGGGCGGTCTCCGTGCTGTGTTTGGCTCGGAAGCCGGACTGTGAGGAGTCGAGGGATTTGTTGCTTTCGAGGAAGGCGACGAGCTGGTTATTGACGGCTTTCTCAATGACTTTGGCCGGGAATGGAAGGAGCGAGATGGGGCGGTAGTTTTTGAGTTCGGTGGGGTCCGCTGTGGGCTTTTTCAGAAGGGCGCTGAGTTCGGCGTGTTTCCAGCTTTCCGGGAAGGTGGCGGAGTAGAGGGAGCAGTTGATGACGTCTCGGAGGTGTGGTGCTATGATGGAGTCTGCTTTGTTGAAAATGTGGTGAGGACATGGGTCTGTGGGGGATCCTGAGTGGATGGAGTTCATCAGGCGGATGGTGTCCTCGGTGGAGATTGGGTTCCAGTCGTTAAGGATGTTCGAGGGGGGTGCAGGTACGGCAGAAGATTGGGTGGGATGGTCTCCGGGTTGGAAGTCGAAGCTGTTGTGGATGTCTGCAATTTTGTTGTGGAAGAACGAGGCTAGGGAGTCGCAGAGGGCTTGAGAGGGAGTGATGTCGTTGGAGTTGGCAGAGGGGTTGGTGAATTCTTTGACGATGTTGAATAGTTCCTTGCTGTTGTGGGCGTTGTTGTCTAGTCGTTCTTTGAATGCGGCTTTCTTGGCAGTCCGCATCAGTTGGTGGTGTATGCGGGTGGCGTTTTTGAAGGCGTCCCTGGTGCTGGTGTTTGGGTCTTTTTTCCAGGCCTTCTCGAGGGAGCGGCAGAGTTTCTTCGATCTCTTAAGATCATCATTGAACCAGGAGGCGTTTTTGCTGCCAAGTTTGATTTGACGTTTTTTCGGCGGTGTTAGGATGTCGGCGCTGTTGGATAGCCATTGGGTGAGGTTAAGCGCTGCTTGGTCGGGGTTTGAGGAGTGGGCAGGTGGGTTTTGAAGAAGCGTTGAGGAGATCTGGTCGATGGTGATTTTGTTCCAGTTTCTTCGTAGAGTAGGTTGAGGTCGGTTGTGAGTGGTAGTTTTATTGTAGAAAAAGTGTACGCAGCTGTGGTCCGTCCACTGGAGGGTAGTGGTGTGACTGAAGGAGACATGTTTGCTGGAGGTGAAGATGGGGTCGAGTGTGTGACCTGCGATGTGGGTGGGCGTAGAGACAAGTTGTTTGAATCCGAGGTTGGCGAGATTGTCCCGAAGGGAGGTGGTGTTGCTGTATTTACTCTTTTCCAGGTGAAAGTTGAGGTCACCCAGTAGGATGTATTCCTCGGAGGGGAGGGCGTGTGGGGTGATGAAGTCAGTGATAACGTCGCTGAATTTTGCACGGGGTCCTGGAGGCCTGTAGAGGAGAGTGCCTCTGAGTGTGGTCTTGGGGTCGGTGCGGATCTGGAAGTGAAGGTGTTCTGCGCTAGCGAGGTTGACGTCTGAGCTGGTAGAGATGCGGATGGAGTTCTTATGGACGATAGCGATGCCTCCTCCTGTTTGGTCGGTGCGATCCTTACGGATGATTTTGTATCCTTCCGGGATGGCAATGGTGATGTCAGGGGCTGATGAGGCGTTCATCCATGTTCCTGTCAGGAAGGCAACGTCGGAAGAGATGGTGTCTAGTAGATTCCAAAGTTCGATGGCGTGTCTGTGGACTGAGCGGGTGTTGAGCAGGATGCATTTTAGGTAGTTGGAGTCAGATATCTGGTTTGTGTCCGAGGATGAAGAGTTGATCTCGCTGCCGTCGAACTTGCATGATTTGCAGGAGAAGGGACCATGGGTGTGTCCAGGAGTGGCTTGGATGCAGTGGGGGAGTCGGCCGGGGTTAAGGGCTAGGAGGGTGGTGGCATTGTAAGTAATGCGGGGGAGGTGGGAGGTACGAGGACCAGGGGGTCTGGCGCTGGGCGCGGTCCAGGCACGGACGGGCGTAGACGGGCTTACCTTTGGCGCACCTTCGGCGCGGATGGGGCGCGATCGCTGCGCGTGAACGCTGCGCGCGGGAGCATCTGTCATGTATGGAAGGTGGAGGGGGCGGGGGCGAGGCAGGGTCAGCTGGGAGGCGGGCGCGGGGTGGAGCTACGGTCAGGGAATCAACAAACAACAAAATGGCTGCATCTACGGTGAAATCGAAACTAGCCTGGGGGATGATTAGAAGGCACAACCGGGCACAAAGTGAAGCGCCAATCAGTTAACAAAGCGCAGGCTTGGCAGTGCAGCAAAAACAATAAACAACGCACAGTGCACGCAATTCAATAAATAAGTATAATGAGCTAAGCAGGCAGCAAACAACGCACAGTGCACGCAATTCAATAAATAAGTATAATGAGCTAAGCAGGCAGCGGCAGTGATGCGGGGGAAAAGGTCGCGCTGGGGGTGTACTTGAAAAGCGGTACGAGACCAAGGATCAGCTTGAGAACGCTCTCTGGTCACAGAGTCAGGACGCCTTGCGAGGGTGGGGGAGCGACCTCTTCCGACCAGGTCAGGAGAGTCACGGCGCAGGGATGGTGGTGTAGGTCCAATACTATCTGCGGGAGGCAGGGTCAGCTGGGAGGCGGGCGCGGGGTGGAGCTACGGTCAGGGAATCAACAAACAACAAAATGGCTGCAACTACGGTGAAATCGAAACTAGCCTGGGGGATGATTAGAAGGCACAACCGGGCACTAAGTGAAGCGCCAATCAGTTAACAAAGCGCAGGCTTGGCAGTGCAGCAAAAACAATAAACAACGCACAGTGCACGCAATTCAATAAATAAGTATAATGAGCTAAGCAGGCAGCAAACAACGCACAGTGCACGCAATTCAATAAATAAGTATAATGAGCTAAGCAGGCAGCGGCAGTGATGCGGGGGAAAAGGTCGCGCTGGGGGTGTACTTGAAAAGCGCTACGATACCAAGGATCAGCTTGAGAACGCTCTCTGGTCACAGAGTCAGGACGCCTTGCGAGGGTGGGGGAGCGACCTCTTCCGACCAGGCCAGGAGAGTCACGGCGCAGGGATGGTGGTGTAGGTCCAATACTATCTGCGGGAGGCAGGGTCAGCTGGGAGGCGGGCGCGGGGTGGAGCTACGGTCAGGGAATCAACAAACAACAAAATGGCTGCAACTACGGTGAAATCGAAACTAGCCTGGGGGATGATTAGAAGGCACAACCGGGCACAAAGTGAAGCGCCAATCAGTTAACAAAGCGCAGGCTTGGCAGTGCAGCAAAAACAATAAACAACGCACAGTGCACGTAATTCAATAAATAAGTATAATGAGCTAAGCAGGCAGCAAACAATGCACAGTGCACGCAATTCAATAAATAAGTATAATGAGCTAAGCAGGCAGCGGCAGTGATGCGGGGGAAAAGGTCGCGCTGGGGGTGTACTTGAAAAGTGCTACGATACCAAGGATCAGCTTGAGAACGCTCTCTGGTCACAGAGTCAGGACGCCTTGCGAGGGTGGGGGAGCGACCTCTTCCGACTAACTACACTCTCAGCAAGAGAGAACTGTGAAACTGCTCTGGGCAGGGAAAAATATGAAAGGATTGCTCTCAGACAGGGAACTGCATGTTTAGCAGCTCCAGGTCTGTCAGAGCAATTCTGGCTCGCACATGAGGCAGGGAGTTGGCAGGGAACACGGGGGTCTTGAGCCTCTCACCATGGTCCCCAACGGTGGTGACTGGGTGGGCTCCAGGGGACCTCAATGAAGAGCCTGGGCCCTGGGAGATGGCGTCCCCTGAGCCAAAATAGGCCCGGGGAGGAGGAACCACGTGCCACCCTTCCCCATTGAATTAAGGCTGGGTCCCAACTCCAAACTTTAAAAAAAGTATTTGACTCTGGGGAGGGAGGGGGTTCCCCGGGGCCCCAAGGGTCCACACGGACCCCCACATAATTTTTAAGTTAGCCCCGGGAAGGTGGTGGTCCCTGGGTCATATGAAAGTCTGGGGTCCATGCAGCCCCCTCCTTTGGTAAAAATAAAGCCCTGGGGAGTTGGCAGTCCCCGGGGCTCTTGGAGCTAAATAGAGGGGGTCCACATGGCCACCCTCCTTAACATCAGTAAAGCCCCAGGGAGGTGGTGATCCCCGGAGCTTTTAAGTGGGAAGACAAGGGGCAGAAAAACGTGCAGGAAAGACAAAATAGAGGGCAGAAAATTGAGCAGAAAAGGCAAAATAGAGAGCAGAAATAAGCAGCAAAGGCAAAACAGAGCAGAAGAGGGAAAACCAGAGGGGAGAAAAACAAGCAGGAAAGGCACAACAGAGGGCAGAACAACAAGCAGAAAAGGCAAAACAGAATAGAAGGGGTAAAACATAGAGCACTCAGACACTCACACAACCCCTCACAGACCCACTCACAGATCTAATGAGACACTTATATACCCACTCACCAACCTACTCAGAGAATCATGCACCTACTCACAGACCCACTCAGACACTGACTCACCCCCTCACAGACCCACTCACTCACACACTCAATCACACACTCTCATGCACTCACTCACTCACACACCCACTGAGACACTCATGCACCCACCCACATATCGACTCAAACACCCACACACTCACTCATAGACCCACTAAAACACTAGAGCATATTTTCACAGATCTACTCTGACACTTATGCACCCACTGACTGACCTGTTCAGACACTCACACACCCACTCAGACACTCATGTGCCCACTCAGATAGCCCCTCAGACACTCATGCAAGCACTTACAGACCCACACACACTCACTCACAGACCCACTCAGACACTCATGCACTCACTCACAGACTGACCCATACACACATGGAGGCACTCACAAACCTACACACAGATGCACTCAGAAACTCAGTAAGACACCCATGCACCCACTCAGACACTCATGCACACATTCACAGACCCACTCAGACACTCACACAACCACTCACACACCCAATGAGACACTTATTGAGCCAATACCAGTCCCTCTCAGATACTCATACACCTACGCACATGCCCATTGAGGCACTCATGCACTCACTCACACACCTACTGAGGCAATCATGCACTCACTCACACACCTATTAAGACACTCATGCACTCACTCACACACTCACTCTCAAATGTCACAAGTTGCACTTAGGAAATACAATTATAAAACCATAGAAATTCACTGAGAAAACGAAAGATTACAAGGACATTATAGTTGGGCTCAGATTTCACTCGTACAAAACCAGTGAATTTCAGCAGTTATAGTTGCATGAGCTAACAATAACTTACACCCTCCGCAATGCACTGCTTATGACCTCACATATTACATCACATATTACATCACTCATGACAAGGTCAGTGACATCATTGAGGATATCTCAAATGACATCACTGATGACATCATCACTGATTACATCATCCAAAGAACCACTAATCACCCACTTACAACTCCATGGAACCTCTCATACACCCACTCCTACACAACCCTTCACAAACCCATTCACAGACCCATACCAGCACTCACACAACCACTCAACTAAGATTGTCAGTTAGTTGCTTTTCTTGCCGCACAGCTCCGCCTGATAGCTGTGGCCTCTTGACCCTTTGAGGTCCTTAGTTTGAGGCCCTCCTCTACCCGCAGGCAACCACATGCACCTCATCCCTGGTGGTCCAGTGGGGAGTATCTCTGCTGCTGATCTGCACTCTGTCTTCTGTCTTTTTTGCTCCTCTGCTCTTTATTTCACCTTCCTTTTTTCTATTTCTGCTTCTTGTCACATTCTTCTCTCTTTTCTCCTTATTTGCAGATTTTCTCTTTCCCTTGCTGCTGCTCATCCCCACGGCCCACTTCACCCCCAGTGCTGTTTTCCTGCTTCCTGCTTCCCGCCTCCCACCTGTCCAGCCCTCCGCAAAAAATATTTAATGGCGGAGGCTGTGCAGTGATGGAGCAATCTTTCTGACCTTATCCTTTGCTGCACAGCTCAACCTGATAGGTGTTGCTTCCTGACCCTTCCAGGTCCTACGTTTGAGGCCCTCTTCCACCCTCAGGCACCTGCCTGCACCGCATCCCTGGTGGCCCCGTGGGGAGCATCTCTGCTCTCCTACTGCTCTTCCCTCTGTCTTCTGCTTTCTGCAATTTTTGCTATTTTTTCACCTTCTTTTTTCAATTTCTGCTTTCTTATCTCTTTCTCTCTTTTCTCCTTATTTGTGCCCTTTTCCCCTTTCCCTTGCCACTGCTCGTCCCCCATTGCCCCTCCCCCTCAAGTGCCGTTTTCTTGCTTCCCGCCTCCTGGCTGTCCAGCCCTCCCCAAACACTATTTAAGGGCAGCCGCTGCACAGTGAAGGAGCAATCTTACTTACCTTGTCAGTAAGTTGCTTCCCTCACCGCACAGCTGCACCTGGTAGTTGTTACCCACTGAGCCTTCCAGGTCCTTAGTGCAAGACCCTCCTCCACCCACAGGCTCCCGTCTGTGCCTCGTCCCTGGTGGTCCAGTGCGAGCATCTTTGCTCTGTTGCTGCTCCCCTTCCCAGCCAAAGCCATCGAGGAAGACATCAATACCCAACCCTCTGAGTTCATCAAAACAAACAACTGGTCCTCTCCCAATCAGGCTCCAGTCCCAAGACTGCTCTCCTCACCATGATAGACAACATCCACACCCTCCTCGACTGATTTTTTTTTTTTTAACTGTGTTTTTATTGCAGATTTAGTATACATACAATCGCTTGTTCCGACTGTCCCGCCACTCACAAATGTCCCTTATATATCGTAAAGCATTCAGCACACAGCCTTTGAGCCCACATCCCGGAGGCCGGGTGGCGTTAGCTAGAGAGGGCTCAAACATGGTAATAGCAAAAGGAATCAATGATATCTGCTCGACCAGACTATCTAGCATCTGCTTTTCCTTTATTGCCCCATCCCCTGGTCCCAACAAACAACCTGTCCTATTGCTCAAACAGGAAATACTTGTATGTACTGCAATTACAACTTGGTGGTCCCCCACTAACCATCTTATCCCCTTGATTAGCCGCCTTGTGGGAGTTAAACTCAGTGTACCCTCCCCTAAGTGGGGAAACATGTGATCCGTCACACAACTCAAACATCAACTCACGTAGATCCTGAAGGTCGGACCCTCATTATATCTACAGTAGAACTCCCTGCCCTCCCACCCCTACCCTCCCCCTAAACCGCGGCTGGTGTGGGCCTGGCCCATTTGTATCGATCCCTAAAAGGAAGAAACCTGTAGGAGCCTTACTCATCTATCCGTGTATCCCATGGAACTTCCTTTCAAAACCCCTTCCTCCTTAGTCCTCTTCATTCGCCAGACTTACTGAGTGTTCGTACTAGTTCTTCCCAAGCTCTTGCCATCTCTAGACTCTTCTCATTAGTTGTTTGGGCTGCCTGCCTAAATCTGACAGTGCCTTCGCTACGTGCCCATTTATGCAATTCATTCGCCCATCTTCTACTAGATGGTCCCTCCTTTGATTTCTAATGCCAGGTTATCTCCCTCTGGGCTAAGATAAGACCTAGATCAATAAATTTACTAGTGATTTTAGTTCTTTTTGTGTGAGAACACCCTCCTCGACCGATGAGAGACTGCTGCCCTCATCCTCCGGGACCTCTCATCCGCTTTCAACACCTTCTCCCACCACATCCTCTGCTCAAGACTCCACACCACCAGCATCCATGACAAAGCCCTAGAATGGATCCGGTCCTTCTTCACCAGCCGAATACAGAGAGTCAGACTTCAATCGTTCAACTCAGAACCCACAGAGATTGGCTGCGGAGTGCTCATGGATCCTCCCTGAGCCCCACCCTCTTCAATATCTACATGACCCGGCTTGCAGCCATCGTCAGAAACCACAGACTGAATATCGTCTCCTATGCTGATGACGCCGAGCTGATTCTCTCACTCACACACGAACCCACAGCCACTAAGAGCAAATTCCACAACGGGATGAAGGCAGTTTCCAATAGGCTGAAGGACAGCTGCCTCAAGCTTAACTCAGGGATGACCGAAGTCCTCATCTTGGTCACCCCCCCCCCCCCACCCACAGACCACACATGAAACCTCAGCATCCTCCTGGACTCCTCGCTCTCAATGAACCAGCAAGTCAAGGCTGTTTCGTTCTGCTGCTTCCATACGCTTTGCTTGCTTCACAAGATCTGCAAGTGAAGAAGCAGACTCGACTACGGCAATGCACTCTACGCTGACACCACCCAGAAACTCCAAAAAAACATACAGACTCATCCTGACCATCTCATGCTGCAACCACATCACCAGCAACCTGAGAGACCTAGACTGGCTGCCTGTCAAAAGAATCACCTATAAGCTCCTCACACATGCCTACAAAGCCATCCACAATACCGGACCTGTATACCTCAACCACTGCCTCTGCTTCTACACTTCCACACGACATCTCCGCTATGCCTAACTGGCCCTGGCCACCATCTTATGGATCCGCAAGTCCACGGCTGGAAGATCCTTCTCTTACCTCGCTGCAAAGACCTGTAACTCCCTGCCTCTGCACCTCAGGCAAACCCCATTGCTGCCACAATTCAGGAAGGACATTAAGTCCTGGCTCTTCGATTGAAGTGCAGACCCCCCACTTAGCACCTTGAGACTCCCACGTGTGAATAGTCTGGCTCTATGAGATTCCTGATTGTTTGATTGACTGATTTATTGACTCATCAATAGAGTCAATCAAAGATCCACTCTCATGCTGCTGACCAAACACCCACTCAATCACCCATACAGAAACTCACACAGCCACTCACTAACCCATACAGGTACTCACACACTCACTGATACAGCCTCTCACACTCATTCACCAATACAGCTCCTCACACATCCAGTTATATAGACATACAGACACTTACAGACCCACTCATACACCCTGACAGCCACTCACACACCCAGTCAATCACCCATACAGAAACTCACACAGCCACTCACACAGCCACTCACCCATACAGCTACTCACACACCCTCACACTCACCCATACAGCCACTCACACTGCCACTCATTCACCAATATAGCTAGTCACACACCCACTCACTTACCCATAGAGCCGCTGATACTGCCTTACACTCACATACCCATTCACAAATCCACACATATAACCACTCACACACACTCGCTCATCCTTAAAACCACTCACACAGACATTTAGTCTACAATACAGCCACTCACATACCTATACGCACTCTAAAACAGCTACTCATGCCCCCTACATCCACTCACACACCCACTCCCTCACCCACACAGCCACAGCTGCTCAGTCACTCATACAGCCACTCACATACCTATGCAGCCACTTGCTCACCCATACAGCTACACACATAGTAACTAACAAATCCATACAAGTACTCACACACCCACACACTCACTCATACAGCCTCTCACACTCATTCACCAATACAGCTCCTCACACATCCAGTTATACAGACACCTACATACCCACTTATACACCTACATACCCACTTATACACCCTTACAGCCACTAACACACCCAGTCAATCACCCATACAGAAACTCACACAGCCACTCACTCACCCATACAGCTACTCACACACCCACACACTCACCCATATAGCCACTCACACTGCCGCTCATTCACCAATAGAGCCACTGACACTCCCTCACATACCCACTCACACATCCATATAACCACTCACACACACTCGCTCATCCCTACAACCACTCACAGACATGTAGTCTACAATACAGCCACTCACATACCTATACACACACTAAAACAGCTACTCATTCAACCCTACAACCACTCCCTCACCCACACAGCCACTCACACAGCTGCTCCGTCACTCATACAGCCACTCACATACCTATGCAGCCACTTGCTCACGCATACAGCTACCCACATAACCACTAACACATCAATACAGCAACTCACACACCTATTCACACACCCATACAGCCACTCAGACATCCACTCACACTAATACATATAGTCACACAGCCACACAGATTAGGTATGTTAGAAATAGTATGACTAATTACTAGTACAGAAAGAGGCTGTTTCTTGGTATATATCTTTATGTCTCAGAAACATTTATGAAACAGTCACATGATGACATCATTAGTGATGTCATTTGAGATGTCATCCGTGATGTAACTGACCATGTCATGAGTGATGTAATATGTGAGGTCATAAGCAGTGCATTGCTGGGCCTAAGTTATTGTTAGCTCAATTAACATATCCTTGAACATATAAGAGCTACTGTGAACAAGGACCGCTCAAACACCATCACAAAGCACATGGAAAAAATGCATGAAAGCAAATGGGAATTACTGAAATGTTATGCCATAGAACAAATACCCAACCCAGAACAAGGAGGTAATCGTGAAAAATATCTCAGACCAAAGGAATCAAAACGTATTGTTTCATTTAGGACTCAGACCCCTCTCGGGTTAAATCAGGACGAAGAATTATTTGTACATCTTTAAATTCAGAATGGACAATCTGCTTGGACACAATCATGTAATTAATCTTACCGGTAGAACAATTACTTTAAAAAACAGAATAAGATGTCATTTGTGGTCAACATTGAAAGTTTTATGTTGTACAATAAATTATAACACCCACTAGAGGGATGATAAAAAGAATGATCGGTAATGACATGAAATGATAATGCTTCACTTTAGCGAATGCATCTCTGACTAGACAGAGGACTACTATAATTCTAGAGTATAAACCATCATTCATGGTGCAAATAGGTATTTAAGATAAAGAAACCCACCTGAGGGAAAAGCTTTTGTGTAAAGCCGTAATTGCAAGCAAAGGAAACATTATTTTGGGGAATATTGCAATATATGATGTGTAAATATGTATTCATGAACCAAAATACCCACTTGAGGGATACAACTTTCGTGTAAAGCTGTAATTTCAAGAAAGTGAAATAATTGTTTGGCTAATGTTGCAATGTGTGATTGTTTAAAGATTTTTATCACTGAGCACTAAATATTTGCACAAGTCTTTGTAAATAGCACCTGTTTCTATATACAGCACTTTTAACAAGGCAGTATATGGATTTTTAGCATTAATCAGTCAAAAAGACAAGAAAACATTAGTTGTGCACTACTATAACCAGAATGCATAGACAGGAAGTTGATGTGTGAGTAGAAATACAAAATGTCTGGTTTAGCCCGGTTGTAACATTCTACCCGTGATCAAGGTTCGTGTGAAGAACCGAAACGCGTTGGGGCATAGCGATAATTGCTGACATGTAATAAAAGCAACTTGGAAAAAGCAGTGGGTTTCGTCGGTATTGGGGTTTATGATAGAGGAAAGAAGGCACACACTCAGGCCGAGACCACCCAGATGAGAGACAGCGCAAAAGTAACAAATGCCGCAAACAGAGGAAGAGGCAGAGGAAGCTTCACAAAGAAGAAAAGAAGGAGAGGGAATCTACTGTCCAAATGAACAACACCACCAATTGCGTAGCCAATACTGTGATCAATTTAACAGATTTGGATCTCAATGCAGCAGAAACGCAGCTTTTAGCTTTGGGCTTATCCTTTTGTCCAAGAAATGGATTTAAATATGTGCAGTCGCGCATTGATGTATTTAAATGTATGCAAATTGAAATTAATCAAGTTTTTTAAGTTAAATAAAGTTAACAGTGCAGCTACTAACATCATAGCCAACTCTCAACCCAGTAAGAACATTCAAGTTGCGGATATAACTACCCTTAAAATTATGTTTTCTTTATCTGATCAGGGTGATGAGGCAATCTATGACACACAGGAAGAATTGCAGCAAATGGGTGTCAATAGTGGAAGTGCAGCTATGAGTCCATTTGGCCCCCGACCTACCTTTGTTCTCATGATGCCAAAGGATGCTATTGATATTTTTAGTGACTGCATGATAGAGGATTTAAAGGGGTTGAATCGGTCTATTTCCCTGAATCAGAAGCGGAGGAGTTATACTGAGAGACAATACTCCAACCTCATCCGAAAAATCAGCAATCATGGTGACATAATTATGAACAAGGCTGATAAAGGGGGAAACGTAGTTCTTTGGCCAAGGGATGTCTATATTAAAGAGGCGGAAAGGCACTTGAATTACCCCCTATGTTAAAGGAAGGCTTCCTTTAATGAACTCAATAAAGTGAAAGATCAGGCTCATAAACAACTGGCACATTGGAAAAGGGAGGGTTTGATAAGCAAAAAAGAGTATTTGTTCTTGAAAAAGGATCATCCTATCAACCCAACCCTTTATTTCCTACCCAAGGTTCACAAATGTGTATCACCTATACCAGGCGTCCGATTATTTCCGCTCAAAATGGGCTACTTGAACCGATGTCTAAATATGTAGACTTTATCCTGTGTGAATATATGGAATCCCTTCCTTCCTACATTAGAGGCACTGGCCATTTCCTCACCAAATTGAAGGAGGTTCCTTGGAACTCAGAGTATTATTTTATTGTAATGGACATCTGCTCTCTTTATACTTCTATTTTTATCAGATAGAGATATTAAGTTTAATGAGCACAACAAAATGTTAGTGAAAATGACCAAGATGTGCCTGTGTAATAATTATTTCCTTTTTAATAATGAGGTTTTTCAACAATTGCGGGGTGTGGCTATGGGGGCATGCTTCTCCCCCAGCTATGCGTGTTTACACGTAGGCTGGTGGGAGGAGCATGTTCTTGGTCACACCTCGGATAAAGAAAATGGATCAGGTAAAATCCACATGTGGCATTTCATAGATGACGTGTTCATTATTTGGCATGGGTCTAGGGAATCTGCAGAAAAGTTTGTTGTCGACATCAATACCAATATGCTCAATCTTGAATTTACTGCCACTATCTGTAAAGAGAGAGACGAGTTTCTGGACGTCGAAATCTATGTTGTAGGGAATGATGTTCATACTAAATTGCATAGGAAAATGACTGCTGGAAACTCGATTTTACATGCTTCCAGTACCAATCCACGTCACCTCATTAAAAGCATCACCTATGGGGAGTTTGTAAGGATTCATAGAATATGCGGCAGTGAAAGTGATTTGAATATATGTTTAAATTAATCTACACAAAGATTGTTGGCTCGTGGTTACAAAATGACTGATATACAAGCAGCTATACATAAAATGTACATAACAGCAAAAGAATCCCCCCAGGTTACCAACACTGAAGCTGCTATATCTAATGTAGTTAGATCTTCTATTCGAGATGATTCAGCAGTCAGGTTAATTACTACGTACAGTTGTTATGAGAGGAAGATTAGGAAGATTCTTAAGTCCAACTGGCCTATACTCAAAACGGATATCACCTTAGCTCCACTACTTACTGAGTTACCAGCTATCACTTTTAGAAGGGCACCCTCTATGAGGGATGCCCTTGTTAAGACCAGTCCAGAAATTGTGAAATCCTCTAATTGGCTCTAATTGATCTGATTTTTATAAATGCAGTTCCTGCAGGGCATGCAAATTTGGAGTCAATACTCAAGAATATCCAGATGCTTTTTCTCAAAATGAATGTCAAATTAAGGGGTTATTTACTTGTAAAACAGACTATGCGGTTTATGTATTGCAATGCACTTGTCACCTTCAGTATGTTGGGAGCACCAAGCTCCAGGTGTTTAACCGCATCCTTCAGCATCTCCGTGCCCTTGTCAACTCTGACTCCAGCTAACTTGTGGCGCGTCATTTTAAATAGGTTCACCAGAATAATTAATTTTGTTATTGACGCAGTCCCATTGTCTAAAAGAGGTGGTGACAGGGAAAGGAAATTAAGGCTGCTAGAGAGTCAGTATATTTTATTGTTGGACATGAAGTTACCTAATGGTCTTAACACTGGAGAGGATCTTTATAATGTTTTATAGGAGTCTTTATAGGGTCTTTTTCTGTCCAAAATAGTTTATGGGCCAGGCTTGTCCCATTTTTTTATGTAACCTTAGCCTTGGAACATATGAATTGTTATTTGTCTGCTACTATGTTTATATCAAGTCAATTTTAAGTCTTTTTTAGCCTGAATGGTTTCTATCTGTTTCCTTTTTATGCCTTATTTTTATCGGATTTTTTGCTGGTTTTACTAGTTTTCTAGTTTTACTGGTTTTAATTCGGTATATATGAGGTGTAGGGATCGGGTATTTATCATTGGGGTAGGAGTTGGCTTAATGCACTGTTGTGTTGAATTTATTTATTGCCGTAGTAGGACTAATCTTTTGGTCCTGTTTATTCATGAATTTTGCGTCTTTTTTGCACTTTGCGAGAATGTTGATGCACGTTTTTCTTTTACTCTCTTGCTGTATATGTATCTGGTTATATATTCAGAATTTACTTGTATATATTCTTTGCAATTTTTGCACTGTATTTAGGCACTGTGCACTTTTTCTATTATGGCGTCTTGTTACGTACTTTTAACAAATCTATTATGATTGAATATTCAGATTTGTGGAGAAGTGTGGCTCAATGATTAGACCTTAGGGAACCGACTCGACCCACACTCCTACCGGGCTTATTTCAGATGGAGGAGAATGTGGATAAGAGCTACGCCTCTCTTTGCCAGCATATTGTATCATCTCTCGATGACCTGGCCCCTTTACGCAAGGTAAGAGACAGGCCCAGGGGCCTAAACGCCTGGTTCAGCGAAGAATTAGGACACTCCAAACTCCGCTGTAAACAGGCGGAGCGCACTTGAAGGAGAGGATATAGGGAGCAGGATAAGGCAGTTTATAAAGCAGCCTTGCACGAATACAAGGCCCAGTTAAGAGCCGCAAAAGCCAAGTTCTTGGAAGATACTCTGGCGAAGGCCTCTAACAAATCTCAGACCCTGTTCAGACTGGTCAAGACTTTGTCCGACCCACCTTGCATGGCGTCTACTATCCCGGCCTCACAGGCACTATGTGACTCGCTGGCCCTTGCATTTGAGGAGAAAATCAGGACTATCCTGACTGGACTGAAAAATTCCGAACAATCTGTAATAACCGCAGTCTCTCCTTTAGACCCGTCTGGCAACATGGACTCCAATTGGGCACCTAACAAGGAAGGGATGCCTCAGCTGTCCAGCTTCCCCGTCCCCTCGTTAGAGGAATTTGTTATTCTGGCAAGCAGTGTATCGTCAGGATCACCGCTGGATCCCATGCCTCACAAGATCTGGAAGGCCTTTCAAGATGAGCTTTTCCCTCCGCTGCATTCCATCTGCTGTCAATCGTTGACCACAGCGTCAGTTCCAGATAGCTGGAAGTTGGCCATTGTATCACCTTTGTTGAAAAAGGCTTCTCTGGACCCTCTCTGTGCGGCCAATTACAGGCCAATCTCGCTATTACCATTTGCGATTAAAGTCCTTGAAAGATGGGTCACAAGAGCCTTATCCAACTTCCTAGAAACAAATCTGTGTCTGGATGCTGTACAATATGGCTTTAGGCCAGCGCACGGCACCGAGACAGCCTTGGTCACCGTGCTGGACGATCTGCGTACGCGAGTCGACAGGGGCAAGTCTGCATTTTTGGTGCTACTTGACATGTCGGCCGCGTTCGACACGGTGGACCATGAAGTTTTACTTGGCCGTCTTCGGAGCGCGGGAGTGTGCGACCTGGCCCTAGACTGGCTTACGTCCTACTTGGACAACCGACAACAAGCCGTGGCACTACCACCTTTCCGATCAGCCACTAGGCGGGTGAAACAGGGAGTCCCTCAAGGATCGGCAATCAGCCCGATCCTATTTAATATATACCTCCGTCCCTTGATAGCACTGATAAAGTCATTCGGCATATCTGTTGTCAACTATGCCGATGACACTCAGTTGATTTTTTCATTTGAGGGCCCAGAGACTATCTCAAGGGATGTCTTTCACCGTTGTATGGCAGCTACAGCGGCATGGCTGCGAGCCAATGCGTTGCAATTCAACGGATCAAAAACGGAGGTACTCCATTGCTCCTTGGACCGAACCCCCCGTACACTACCGGCTGATTTCTGGCCAGTGTCCATCCCGGGATCGGTGGAGGCGGCAGAGTCAGCTCGCAACCTGGGAGTTCTATTCGAACCCAACTTGCAGCTTGATGCCTCCGTAAACAAAACGGTAGCAACATGCATGGGTCTGCTCCGTGCTTTACGGAAAATCCTGCCACTTCTTCCACGGGGCTCCAGAGCTGAGGTAGTGCGTAGTTCCATTCTCAGTAGGATCGACTACTGTAACGCACTACTTTTGGGTGCCCCGAAGATTCTGATCCTAAAGCTCCAAAGGATACAGAATATGGCCGCCAAACTGGCCTTGTCTCGACCACGGTCCGCCTCTTCATCGGTAGCTTTGGCCGATCTACATTGGCTTCCAGTCCAGCAGAGAATTGCGTTTAAGGCTCTCTGCCTTGTTTTTAGGGCCCTGCATGGACTGGGACCAATACCTCTTCAGACCCTCTTCCTCTGGTATCAGGCAGCCAGACCTCTAAGATCATCTTCGGCGTTCTTGGTAAAAGTCCCTAAAATTAACAGAACGAGAATGGGTGGTCGCGCTTTCAGTTTTGCGGCTGCCACGATGTGGAACACCCTCCCCCTGGCATTAAGGAGCTGCCCTGATCTGCTCACTTTCAAAAAGAGCCTCAAAACTTATCTGTTCCCCAGAGTAATGTAGCTGTCTTAATAGATGCACGGTTCGGTCTCAGCGCCAGGATACCCTTGGGGGTGACAGTTGCGCTTAATAAGCAATAAATACATACATACATTAGAGCGGCAGACCCTGATGCAGAGGTCTAGCCCGGGACCAAGGTTCAAATCCCCGTCTCGGCTGGTCTTGGGCTAAAAAATTCCACGGACCGGATAATTCTCGCCTAAGTGCCTATTCCAATCATGGAGTCCCACTCTGCAACTCTGGGCAATAGCTTGCTTAATCTCCACAACGGCCCCCACAACGCTAATGATGCCTGGCCTCCACCTTGGGGGTGCCAGGAGTGGACGCCTCCAGGGAATGCCAGGATGGGATCCACAGCGGTATTCGTACGAGCGCCTTGAGACCCTTGCGGGTGATTAGTGCGCTATACAAGTATCAATTTACAATTTACATTTACATTTGTATACAATTTTATTTCATTTTGCACTATTTTTAACTGTTGTGTTTTTTTTTTTGATTGCTCGTGTTTACCTGCACTTTCAGCGATCTTGACTATTTGGTAAATTCTTTATTCCGGAATATACTTCTTATACTGCCATGAATTGGGCACTTGCCCATTATGATTTATAATTGTCTAGAATATTGTATATATTTATAAATTCTGTGACTTATTTATGTGTGTGGTTAACTACTATATCTATTTTGGATGGTTTTCATTTTCAGCTTATAGTTACTGCTGGCCACATTACAATTGAAGTTTGTATTCTGGTTTTACCAATAGTATTTTGTTTCTGTCTATGAAATAGTGGGTGGAGCATCGATTCAAAACACCACAATATTTAAACACATTTGGTCTGGGCATGTCATGTGATCAAGACCGGGTTTACCCGGTCGAAACGCGCCATGCTGCTGTTTTTTTGGAGAATAAAGCACTGCATCTTTAACCTACCGAGTGGTCTGTACCTGATTTTTGGCGTCACCAGCGTTTGCTTCAGGACTATATATATATATATATATATATATATATATATTTTGGGTTTTTTTAGACACTGAGGAAGCCGTTTCACGGCGAAACGCGTTTGTCTTTTTAAGGGGTAGGGGGTCTGCCATTAAATTCACTGAAATACCACCAGCTTGGAGTGCCGTCTGCTTTCTTTTGAAATAAGCGAGCGTGTATCGACATATATATATATATATATATATATATATATATACTAGCAGCCCGTCCCGATGTTGTCCGGGTATGAATTGCTGCCGACCAGTAGTATATTGTTTTGTAGGATTTCATTTTGATAAAATTTCTTATCTGTCACAGGCCTGTGAAACGCTCCGATTCACAGTGCACTGCTGATGCACTTAAGAGTGCGCGTTCAGTAGTGTGTGAACTCAAGTTTCCCTACTTTATTTTTACTTGCAATATTATATAGCGCGAACTCGACAACATGGCATGAGCACAATTTACATTACAGAAGAACACATTCATTTGTGGTAGGCACGGGGAGACAAAGCGATTTGCCTGGAATCACAGGATGTTGAGCTGATGCCGAGATTCAAACGTAGCTCCCCAGCTCTAAAGTTCTTAATTCTAGAACTTGTGGCGGGAGGTGTGTCTAAAAGTGTATGTCGATGATGGCCATCAATGAGAGAGACCTGTGCATTTTTCAAATCGGTGGTGAAAAAATATGAGTATGTTGCTGGAGATGTGGGCCGCCGTGCCACCAATGTATTTACCGGGGGAGGGTAAACATCCATTATTCCGCAACTTTCTTTCCGCATACCATCACTCTGCATACTTTCATTACAAAAGTACCATGACTCTGCAATGCCATTATAACGCATGGCATTCCATTTTAGATGCTTTTACCACGCATACATTTACAACGAAATTCGTTGTAAATGCATGAATGGTAAAAGCATGTTTTTTAAAAATGTTTGGATAAGGTAAGTATGGGTATAGGGGTATATGTTTTGGGGTACTGAGGTATATGTTTTGGGGTGTTTGGATATTTTTTGGGTTCAGATATAGTTTTGGGTTATGGGGTACAGGGGTAGTTTTAGGGTTTAGGGATAGGTTTGGGTTTTGGGGTACAGGGGTATTTTAAGAGTTCAGGGCTAGGTTTGGGTTTTGGGGTACAGGGGTATTTTAGGGTTCAGGGGTAGGTTTGGGTTTTGGGGTACAGGGGTATTTTTAGCGTTCAGTGCTAGGTTTGGGTTTTGGGGTACAGGGGTATTTTTAGGGTTATGGGGTAGGTTTAGGTTTTGAGGTACAGGGGTATTTATAGGGTTCAGGGCTAGGTTTGGATTTTGGGGTACAGGGGTATTTTTAGGGTTTAGGGATAGGTTTGGGTTTTGGGGTACAGGGTATATTTATAGGGTCAGATGGGTTAGTGTTTAAGGGTATTAGGGTATTTTAAGGAGTAAGGGTGGGTTATGATTATGGGGTGCAAGGGGTATTTAAAGGGAGCAGGGTGGACACCCAGAGGTGGAATGTACAGAACCTGGGAATTAAAAAAACAATGAAATATTGGGCACAACGCTCGCTTTTTTTCCCGTAATCCCGTGCCCTGCACACGCCCACGCCCCCAGCACACACCCACAGCACACGATATGAGACATGGCATGAAGGGCAGAGCGTACCACACGCCCCCAGCGTTTGTCACACCTCTAGCACACACCCACAGCACAACGCAGACACGCCCATAAGGGACTACTTTGCTGGCACAGTTCTTTTACCTTTTATATGTATATGGTGGGCGTCTGCATAGCCTATGTCCTTCTGCTGCAACTGCCCTTTCCAAAGCTGTATTGGGTGTTGTGATTGGTGCTGTGGTTCCTGAGATTACCCACCTCAAAGGATTAGGCTCTCTCTTTATTATATTAGTATAGATATCCTGGACACTCGAACCACTTCCAACTACCGCCGTGGCGTTTTGGCGAGGAAAGAGACACAGACCACACAGTTTAAGGGCAAGAAATCTTCCGTTTATTCGACCCCCAAAATATATATATATATTACACTGTAGCCACTGCCTTATTATATGTGTCAACGTTTCCGTAGGAAGAGCATTTGATGTTTTTTTTGTTTTGCTAATAACTATGGCAACGTTTGACGAATCTTCACAAGACTGTCCATTAACCATGTTCATCCACCTCAGCTCCGTCCTGGAAGGTTTTGGGGTGATCCATCAAGCTGCGGACTAGAAAAAGTGGGGTCTCAAAACACTTTTTTCACAATGCAATTTCCATAGGAAAAATTAGACAGCCCTTCAGAGAAAATGGCTGAACAGGGTTACACCAAATTTGGCAGAAAGCTAGATTTATATTCGAAAAACGTGCTTTTTGTGATTTAATGTAAATTTGTTCAGTAATTTTTAAAAGGATAATGTTGAAAAGTTATAGCTATATTGACAGTTGGTCCCGTGGGACTCCAGCAAACTGTGAATTAATAAAGGAAAGTGTTCTAATTCGCTGAGAGACATTTTTTTACGATCTTGCTTCAGTGGGAGCAAAATGGTCTCACAGGAGCTCGTACTGTGATTGGCTGGCCGCAACCTGAAGAAAATCAGGGACTCGGCCCGGTGCTCTGAAAATGAAAAAGCGGACTAGAAGTCAGGGTAGAGTAATCCTGACCCCCTGCATCTAGTGGTATGATCCCCACCCTGGGGTCAAATTCAAAGAAATACGTTTTTCAGGGCACCCTGATCCAGTGGGAGTCCCACAGAAGGTATCACCACACTATGCCAGGATCCCGCATGACTCTTGCAACCAATAATGTTGTGGCGTCGAATATGGGTCACTGAGCAATGCCAACTAACTAGGGCGATCATTCAAGATATTTTAACACTTGATCACTGCAAGAAAATTAAATGGTTATCCTATGTTAAAGCGCTATTAACAGATTTAGGTTACAGGAAGTATTTTGATCACCTGTTACTGATAAATGAAATCTCAAAAAAGGATCTAAAAAGAGAGTGTCTTGTACACCTGCGCCAGTTACGATTACTATCTGAGATTCACAAACCATCTTTTCAACATTCTTTATTAGCGAAAACTGTGTTTATCATTGAACCCTATTTGAACTTTAACTTAACACAGTATGAAAAAATGTTGCTCACCCGCTTTAGATTTGATTTGTTCCATTTACTGGTTGCATTTCCAAAGCAAAATGTCTGGACATCCACATTTTCTATGTGCCCTTTTGACTTAGTGTCCCCACAAACAACGATACATACAATGCTATTCTGCAAGTTTTTTACTGAACCCCGCAAACGCTGGATACTGCCCATTCTGAAAATCTGGGGACTTCGACAGTGCCGTCCTGCATATCTGGCACTTCAGTACCTTGAAAATGAAAACTATGCTAAAGCGATCGTATGTTTTCTCAAATTTTGTATACGTCATCGTACAAATCTTTGAGTACGAATTACATATTAGCTCTGCACAAATGAAAGAATCCTAGACAAACAGGAAAACTGTATGTTATCACAAGGTCGAAAATTACACAAACCGAGACGTTGTTTTTTTTAAAATGCTTTTTTAACAAATGTACTTTTATATCGGTTTTTAATCTCTGTAAACTTTGTAATTTGTTCATTGTGAACTTTTATGGTGTTTCTTTTTAAACTACCGAATAAAGTTATTATTGAATTGACTCTTGTGGGATTGGGAAAACAATAAAAAAAAGAAGAATGTGTATTGGGGGTCCGTGGGTAGTTGCTAGTTAATGGGGGCTTGACCGCCTGCTGAGGATGGGCACAGGGCCTGGACCCCAAGTTTGCGGCCAAACCCTCACTGTGGACAGCCAAAGGTCGTGCATGCCAAGGGGTTGGCATCTGTGGGAAGTTTGGCACAAGCCCTAGGGCCACTCCCCACTGTGCACTGCGTTTCGCAGGGTTAGGACGCAAACGTATAACAATAAAATATTACTTGACATTAATCAACCAATCATGGGGTTTATAAAGCGTGCTACTCACCTGTGAGGGTCTCAAGGTGCTGTAGGGGGGGGGGCAACATAGAAATTCGATGGAAAAAAACCAAAAGCTAAAGTGCAGTCAGACGTGAGGACGGTAGTAAGATTTTACCTTACATTAAAACAACTTGAAATATTCACTGAAAAAGCACTACCATTTAAAATATATATAACTTGCATCACTGGATGCACTGCTTATGACATAGTACATCACTGATGTCATCTGAAATCTATGGCGGTGCAAGCCTTACTTACAATGTTACATGTCATCTTTGAATCTCCCCTGAAACCATTCACCCCATAGTGTTATAGACATAGAAGAAATCTGCTTGTGTGAACATCTCAACATGCACATGATGTTGATTGACACTGCTGGTACAGTTAACCATTCATTCTTTTCTGTCATTGAGAGAATAATGTTGTGCATTTTATCAAAACTTGCCAAGTAGCTCTTATTAACTGCATCACTGATCATTTTACATATGCTAGCTAGTTTATATTTAAGCTTAAATGATCCTGCTAGCTATAATTAGAAACGGAACCCATAGTCATTCTTGAAGGCTGATCACCTGTCATTGTCCCAAATCAACAATTTTTTGCGGTTCGCACAACTTTAAGCCTTTTAAAGCAGAAATAAACTATTAACAGTCCCACTCATGAGGACAATGTCATTCTGCAATGCTATCTCAATATCGCCACAATGAATACTAGATTATTTATATCCAATGTCTCTCTGCAATACAGTTCACATATTGCCCCAGTAGGAACTTACTCCATTATCGGTACTGTTCTTTTGGCTTAGTTGGTCCCTATCAATCATCTAAACTGGTCTATTCGTACATCAGATACAATTATCATGATCATCTAAAAACAGGGTAAACAAAATAAAACAGATTAACCAAAAAGGTACTAATGTGCTATCAACCTTTTTTTATTTTTTATTAACCACACTACTCCTGTATCACAGGTGCACATACAGTTCTTCATTTCTATTCATTCAATCGGGTTCTTTAGTGTCCTGTTCTAATGAATGACTGGACTTTAGTCTCCTGAATGCTTTTTCCCAAACTCCTCCTCTCAATTTTCTTGGGATTCCAACTAAAAAAAACTCTATTTCAGCAATTTGCAACTTCGTTCATAATGTTCCCAAAAATGTTTAGCAATTGGGAAGGTGTTTTCTCTGTGGTCTATAGCCCTCAAGTGTGGTACAGTCTTTATATGCACTAACAGATTGGTACTTGCTATATAATTCTTCTGGCATGGACATGTTATCATCTATACAGTATGGTCACTTCTACACCTGCAAGTGCCTTTCTGAGGTCTTTGCATGTTGGGGAATAGGATGCCTGGTATCTTTATGTTTGTACCATGCCTGCATTCTTTCCACTTGGTCCCTCCCTGATTAAGATCAGCAAAATGTAAGTGCAGGTCTGTCTGAATAGTCCTTGCCTATTATCGGATCTCTCTTCATCAGGTACCAATGTTTGTGTAAAATGTGTCTTAATGAATGATGTTGTCTGCTGTTGGTAGTTATGAGTCTGTGCGTTGTTTTGATGAGTGGGTTTCTTTTGATCTGTTTTGTTGGTTTAAAGAAGGACATCTTCTCTCTTTTTACATTATGGACCCTTTCCTTTGCACCGTAGAGTGTAATCTCTCAGTATCCTCTTGGCCTGAATCAATTCAATGTACATGCTATCAAATAAGTTGTATCTGTGCAGCAGTTCCTTCTTGTACGAGGGAGTTCACCTTATGGAATATTCCCCTTTAGTGGTATCAGTTGGAAATTATTCACGTGTAAGAGGTTGTTGTCTGATGTTGGTTTCCTACATATGCATGTGAAAGTTACTCCTCTGGAGCACAGATGTTTAACTGTCATTTTAATTGGCGAATGTGTATACTTCCATGGTTCCACATCAGGGAACTATTGTTTTCTATTACTTTCAGCACTCCATAGGAGTGCATGTGTTTTCTTATTCTCTCCACTGTGTGCTGCTTTCCCCTCACATCCTTGCAGCCTGATTCTCTATGTTACTGCCGCCAGTTACTCCATAGCTTTCTTCGCCTAACTCAGCTTTTTTGTAGGTTTTTCTATTACACTGCTACGCCACCTTGGATGATAAATTTAAAAGGACAAAACTATTCACTGCAGTATCATGATGCATATGATGACGTGTGCTTGACCACACAGGCTCTGTCATCACATTATAACCATAAATGTGCATGCTTCATGACGTGCATGGATAAATCATTGAACTGATTTTTAGGTTCAAAGCCTACCAGACAGAGCATTTGTCTGGTTTGCTAAAGATATCTTGGGGACATTCAGAAAGCTTCCCAGGGAATGTTTTCCGCCCGCTGCTTACCATTGGCTTTGTGGTTTGTAACTCCCATTTTCTGGCTTTCTCTTTGCTGGCTTTAGTTTTTTTTTTTTAGGCTATCTGGTGTGAGTTCATCCCACTTAAGGAGTAAAGCCTTTTCACAGTACATCTCCATGTATTCCTCCACAAAGGCCTCTTTCTGTAAACTGGTCTGTAAAGCTTGTTCTTATCTTGTCATATTTGCAGTGCATTCAAAGACAGAGGTCAAATGTCAGGCTCTGTCCTCTGAGGGAGCTTAGTATTGACTTGTCTTTCTCTGACTTCAAAGTGAGAGGATTTATGTGACAATCTTGCTGGATACTGGGGATAGGAAAGTTTTGTTTTTTTCGTAGCACACAACATTTAAATGAACTGCAAGTATTTCAAAATATGTCAGAATTAGGAAAGCATAAATTAAGCACATTATTTGTTAATTCAGAAGTTTGTTGGAAACAAATACTTTAATATTATTAAAACAAATCAATACACTGTGTGATGCCATTTCTACTCATTGTTTGTGTGCTGTATAGTTTTTTTTAGTAAAACTGTATGTCTTTGCAAATGTAATGACCTTTTCAATTGAAAATTTGTTGTCTGGAATGGCAGTGTGCTATGATACCATGAGTACTCTCGCCATGCCACTCTCCTCTACACCACTCTGCTCCACGTCACTGGGCTCTACTCTGCACCATTCCACTTTACACCACTCCACTGCACTCTGTGGCACTCCCCTCTATGACCCTTCACCAATACCAGTGCCAATGCACTCTATGCCACTCTACACCACTGCACTCTCCACCACTCCAGGCTAGACCACTCCTCCCTGCACAACTCCACTCTGCAACATTGCACTCTAAGCCAATACACTCTATCTATACCACTCCACTCTACTACTCTGTACTCTACGCTAATCCATTGTACGCTACTAAATGCTACTGCACTCTACACCACTTTACTCCACGCCCTTCTACTTCATGCCAATGTACTCTTCAGATGCTGCATTGTTTGCCACTGAATTCCATACCTTTGCACTGTACCCCACTAACACTCTAAGCCAATGCACTCTACACCAGTCCACTGTACTCCACTGTATGCCACTCCAATACACAACACTCTATGCCACTTCACTCTGCGACACTCTACTCCAATCATTGGCATTCGACTCTTGGAAGCTCCACTCTAATCCCCTCTAAGCCACTAATGTTTAACCAGGCTGGTGTACAAAATGATGAAAACACATTGGCAATACCAATAGCTCTTGCATAGGCGACACCTATTGGATTTGACAATGCTAGTTTCCTGATTGCATGATTGATCAGCATCAACAATGATCATTACATTTTTCATTTTTGCCAAAAGTGAACAGTATCGACCAATGGCATTGACAAAATCAAAAGGCAAGACTTATTGGCTTTACCATTGCTTTTTTTATTAGAAAGCTATCTTTTGTGATTTCAAAGCAGCTTGTATGGTGCTATACAAAAAAAGACTAAACATATATTTCTATGTGTGATTTAAGCAGTATTAGAACATTGGTATTTTGGGAGCGACATTGAAGACAATGGAGTGCTCCCTGCTTCTGCGGGCTGGTAAAGGCCCACAGAGCAACATTCCAATGTTTTACAAAGGCCTCTCAGAGCTCGAGGGAATTTAAATCCCCTTGAGCTTCGAGAGGCCTTAGTTTTGTTTGTGGGAACATTCTGCCCTCAGTGGCAGAACGTTCTAATAGCCTTATAATCCTTTGTAGCAAGGCTATACCGGCTATTAAAGTTCAGCTCCCTTTTTAAAGTCCCTCCCCTTCGGCTCTGGCCTTTAACGCGGGCCTTTAATAGCCAGTATAGCCCGCTACGGCAGGCTATAGGGCTATATTAGCACATTGGAGTGTGGAGCACTCCATTGAAGAAAATGGAGTGCTCCGTGCTTCTACTGGCCGGTAAAGGCCCGCAAAGCAACATTCCAATGTTTTCACAAAGGCCTGACGAAGCTCGAGGGGATTTAAATCCCTTGGGATTTGAGAGGCCTCTGTTTTATTTCTTAGAACATTCTGTCTTCTAGTGGCAGAATGTTCTAATAGCCTTATAGCCCTTTGTAGCTGGGCTATTAAAGATCCGCTCCCTTGTTAAAGGCCTTCGCCTTCGGCTCGGGCCTTTAACACTGGAGTGGGCCTTTTAATAGCTGGTATAGCCCGCTACGGAAGGCTAAAAGGCTATACTAAAGGATGCAGCCATGGTTTTTAAATTGTATTATTAGTTTAGTACAAATATAGACACAAGTATATCCTTGTAGAAAATTAATATTAACATAACAGGTTTTAAAAAAGAATCCTGTACATATAAAAAGGTTTTTCATAACACTGGGAAAGGTGCAACAGTGTAAGACCCTCTAGGCCACAATACATTTTCTTAGCAATAAACTAGTCTAGTTTGATTTTAGGTAAAAAACACAGTGATCATACTTGGATGGTTAGCGAGATTAAGAAACCAAAATGCCACGGTTGACTGGTTTACTACCGCTTTCCAAACACAAACATGTATTGCAAAAACAATCATAAAAATTGCCACCTCTAAATATTTTTAACACAGTAATTACTTAAAACTAACCTTTTAAATGGCTACCGGCTGGCAAAAGATGTCAGCTTGTAATGAAAGTTACAAGCATAACTTTTAAAGGTTTTATATCCCTCATAAGACATACATTGAAACGTGGGGCTTGTTTCCACACAGAGGAGACATGAAAAACCACTCCAAATTCTACATTATGTTACACAAAATGTTGGCCTTGCATACTTTTGTTCTTGCAAGCGGCCACCTTCGGCTTCATTACGAGGTTCCCTATAATTGTGATGGGACCGATAAGGGTAGCTAAGAGCCATATCATAATTACCAGAGGTGTGGTAACTCTGTCGATCTTGTATCTTTCACCCAAAGACTCCAGCTGCAATGCTGGAGGGAAATCAAGAATTATCAGGGGAATCAAGCCAAGAATTACCTATTGCACTAGTAAGTCCTCACTTCTCAGGGATCTCACATGCAATACCACATAACTCCAGCCACCGTGGATTATCAATGTTCGTGGTATCGGGAGGTGGATGGATGGAGGGAGGTAGTAGATTTACCAGGCATAGATTCAGGGACCTCATAATGAGGCCTTTGTGTTAGGAAGTAGGCCTGAGGCCCCAGGATTTGTGGCACCTTTTTGGGCTAGGTGGATGGGTGTCAATGAAGTATTTAGTGAATAATGATTGGACATGTGTAGTGTGGTGTAGTGTTTTGTGGTTCGCCGCAAAGAGGGAGATCTGAGTACAATCTTTGCTGTACTACAGAATCCTTTTGGATACAACTGAGGTATATAATGTTTTCATCATTGGTTTTGCTACTACGATTGCACTGGAGGTCACGGCCTCATCATTTCTGTTTCCTGATAGGCTAAGCCTCTTACTAAAGAGTGTGATGGAGATGTAGCTTTGGTCTTTGAATTGGGAAATGCTCTGATTTCTGATGGAAACACTGAATCAGCACAGGACTCTTTCTGTGGAATTTCCTCCACCATATTAAGTCTGAGGTGGAGATTCTTCTATGAATTAGCACTATCTCCAGAAAATGGAGAGTTGAATGACCAACTAGCTATAGTTAAGACCATTGGATTTCTTTGTTTCTCTCAACTCAGAGTTAAATGGAACCCTACAGCTGACCTCAAAGGGATGCCTTAGAGAGGCTTCTACACGTGAACAAAAGTGTGCAAGTTGCATGTGAGCAAAATTAACATTAAGAGAAAAAGTAGAACTGAATCAATGTTCTTGCATTCAAGTATGCTGCATGTGTGCATCTTAAGCCTTGCTTCTGCAAAATGTGTACACGTAGATTGTGAATGACATGAGCAAGTAGGTGGAGAATGGGTGGCACTTGCAGAGCAGCATGATCGCACATTAAATAAGTATCATGGGAAATTCTAAAGATTGACCAAGGTCTGGACCTGCAAATAATAAGAAACACGAAGAAAGAAACACTTCCTCTGAAAGTTGCCCTATTCACCGAAAATATTCATGTCAGGACTTGAATTTATCCAAGAAACGTTAATACTTAATCGTTTATTTTATGCATAGTGCATCATAGCACATTTCTGTCATTTGTAAGAGCTATAAATAGCACGTGTCACTTTACCCAGTTCGTTAATAATCAATTTGCTGACCTCATAGTGACAGAAGTCTTGGATGGCCTTGTTGTGTAATAAACTCGTGGCCTACAGTTCACAAAAGCAAATGTTCAGCTCATTGTGCCATCCTACCTCTTTGAAAATAGGTCCAAGACAATATCTTCCCAAAATGGCTACCCCTGCTCCTGTCACAAAGAAACAGCGTATTGAGAAGAGGAGGATGACGCAAAGGAGAAGATGGAGGCAGTTGATAAAGAGTGCTGCTCTAACGGAGAGGCACAGGGGAGCTGTCATTGCTCCCCACAACCACACAGCAGGCCTTTTAGAGCTCACATCATCGCCTGCTGCCCAATCCTTGCACAATCACCCACTGTGACAGTGCAAGCTGCACTGTTTGTGCTTGCTGCTGTGTCAATAGTGGCAACCAATAGCATCAAAAGAAAGGAAAAAGTGACATTCGAGACCAGGATGCACGAAGAAGATGATCTGCTGCTGCGTGAAGTCCCCACTCAGCCTGAGCCTAGACTGACTCTCTGAAGGAGGAGGTTTACTTCCACATACCCATGCAGCAATCTTTTTCAATCCTTTTAGATGATCTTGCTGTGGTTTGGTAAACTGGGGGCAGGGCTCAAGGTTGGACTGGCCATAGCGGGCACCGGGCATTTCCCCGGTGGCCCGCTAGGATGGGGGCCGATTTTAGGCTCCTGGGGGCCGTTTTTGTTACTGGGCCGTTTTTGCAGCATTGCTGTAAAATCGTCCCCTGTAACAAAATCGTCTGAAACCTGCCCAGGCAAATAAGCTTGGCCGCTCCCAGGGGGGGGCGGCCAAGCTCTTTGCCAGGGCCAGTTTTGGGTCCCCGTCCAGCCCTGACAGGTTTGCTTTAGGGCAGTGGGACCGGTGCAGTCGCACTGGGTTCAGACCTATTGAGGGGGGTGCTGACCTCAGGGGAAGCACTGTATTTAGCAATATCTTATGATTGGAGAGATGAAGGGCACTTTGCCCGGTGGTAGTGAGAGAGTCTAAGGAGGCGGTCATGGAGCGTGGATGACTGTCACACCGAGTGCCACCTGCGCTAAAGACGGCCCTGACTAGGGGTCGGCTTGGATCTATGATCCACAAGACCTGTGTGTTTCCCTACCTATATGTGTAGAGCAGAGTGTGCAAGCATTGTAAATACTGCCAACGTTTGGGAACGATTACCATGTTTTTTTTCACCAAACAAAAGTGGGCCCCTTTATTTGTGGTGAGCTACACTGCACTATATTCTACCAGCATGCAGAAATTGTGATGATATCCGGTTTCCTAGTCTTATAGACCTGATATTCGTGCTCATCACTGTGTGGGTAGAACCACTGCTGCATATTTTCTTCTCTTCTGGTACTTTTGATGATACTTTGTCATCATAATATTAACGCATAATGCGCCAAAGGGTCCTGGTTATGCTATTTGTATAATTCGAACTCAATTTATACTAAGTGAATGATCATATGTGTTTTATTCTCTTATTCTTCAAAAGAATTCGATTTCCTTGCAACTGATAATCTCAGGTATGTATTTTGCTTCTTTTAGTACATTGCACAGTCCCTATTGAGGTTACTAAGTCATCATATCATGCTAAGTGAACGTGTAGGCAGAGGGCCTGTCATATCTTTGTGAGTGCGGAGTTCTCCATCCCGCCTGCGGAGTCTCCGCAGCTGTAAACTTACCATTACATCGTAGTTTGTGAATACCCCCCAAAATAAACTTACACGAAAGGGCAGGTTTACCTTTGTGAATCTGGCTCAAAGTGTAACATGAGTTTCACTCTGCTCGAGACACCCAGGCCTTTCAAAAACACTGATACATACATTTTGTTTGTCTTTCTCCTTCACATTATGAGATAAAACAAAGAATATCACTTTGTTTACGCCTGAGAGCCTGCTTTTTTGATTGACGGACTCCTCTGAACTTCATATTTGAACGAGTTAACATTCTTTCAAAGTAGTTTAAGAGAGGAGCTACTACTTGCAGAGTGACTCTCGTACTTCAGAATATTTCAGTTATTTGGGGGTTTCGTTCGGAAGAGTTAAACCATTTGAGTGGGATGACGTAAGCCACAACCGTTCTAATTAGATTAGAATGACATAAGTTGTTCTGCATGGGCCGGTCAGTTGGAGCAGACCTACAATAAGCTACTGGTGTGGTATCAGAGAATAAACAGTGTCAAACTTGCTGTGCAACTTGATGATGGGCCCACAATGAGAAAAGATTAGTTATAACTTATAACTGAAGTAGGGAATCTGTGCCACTGACAGGAAATCAGCAGCTGCAAACCAGAAGGTGGTTGGCCTAGGGAGTATTTGCCCATGTTGTCTATTGGTCTGTCTACGTCTGGTGTATACATATTGTTTTCAGTGTTTCGAAAGAAATGTTACTTTAGACAAAGAATAACAGTTGCCAATAAAATCAAGGATGATATCCCTTTCAAATACGAATTGTTGCACGCTTCTTCATGACAAGAACACATGCTCTTCATCATTCGGTGTAGTATACGTCCCAGCGTCCAGCTCTGCCAATGGAGCTTGCCTCCTCTTCCAAGGGGTAGACCAGTTCTTGCGTAAACCGTTCAGAGAAAACTCCTGGGTCCTAAACAAACAAGTGAAGTTTACTTATTAGCATATTTTCAGTGCACAACATAGCATTCAAAATGATTCACATACACACTGTATTAAAAGGTGAACATAATACTGCAGTTTTCTGCGTGTCCCTGTGGTTTGGGTGTACCGTATTTTCCGGCGTATAAGACGACCCGGCGTATAAGACGACCCCCTACTTTTCTTGATAAAATGTAGGTTTCGTGCTATACTCGCCGTATAAGACTACCCCCACTTCCTAACATCCTACAGTCCCCTTTCTATGTCCATGGACTGAGGAGATCATGTGGTATTGACGCTCCTCTCCTTCCGAGGAGCGTAAGAATTATGGAAGGAGAGAGAGATCAGCACATGTGGAGGAGCGCCTCATCTGCCTGGGGATGTGCAAGCGTTTGGAGGCGCGTGTGCAGCTGCAGTCTAGGTAGGGCTCACGGTGCCATTTGTTTGCTTTTGATACTTGCGCAGTGTTTGGGTTGCCTCTGGCTGGCGAGGGGCTGATATTGTGTTGCACAGTGCCACCATCGCCTACGTAACGTTCGTTCTTGTGCTACCGTAGTTGACTGTAGTTGACTGCCATCAGTTCTGATCAAATTACCGTACCGTACTTTTGCTCTGCTCATTAGCAGCCTGCGGTACCGTAACTGTAATTTATTTTCAAGACCGCTTTCAGTGGGTTTACTTTTGATACGTTCTTCCACAGTGCCTGGCGAGGGGCTGATATCGTGTTGTTGCACAGTGCCACCATCGCCTACGTCCTTCGTTCTTGTGCTTGAGTTCCCTAAGCGGCACCATTTTCAATTGAGAAGCGGTCTGACACCTTCAGGTGAAGTCCGCGCTATGTAAAACATACCGTCAATTTTGGTACCCGGCGTATAAGACGACCCCGACTTTCCAGAACATTTTAAGGGGTTAAAAAGTCATCTTACACGCCGGAAAATACGGTAGGCTGACAGCAAGCCTGCTGCGTCAGCAGAAGGAGGGTGGAGAAAAACTAGTAACCCTGCTCCTCAGCTGGTGGTACGTCCCATTCATTGAAAAAGTTCAGTTTGCTTTTAGAACTTACGTAGAACAGACAGCCAAAAACGCATGGGGCCTTATTTATGAAGGTCTTGCGCCACCAGGGAGGGAGATGAAGAGACACGAGATGCTTGGCTGGAAACAATGCTGACTAAACAAAATGAAGATTGTCCCCTCACCCTACGGGCAATACCACGCAGGAGAAACACCTTGCATCTACTGACTAGACAGCACAGGAGAAACCCCCTGACCCTATTGGTGAAGCCGTGCACGTGAAACACCCTGCCCCCTGACCGTACAGGCAATTCGGCATAGGAGGAACACACTGCCCCCTTACGCTACTAGTGAGACCACGCAGGAGAAACAGCCTGATCCCAACCCTACTGGTGAGATTCTGGAGGTGAAACACCCTGCCGCTGGACCCTACTGGCAAGACCGCACAGGAGAAACACCCTGCCCCCTGGCCCTACTGGTGAGGCCGCAGAGAAAAAGCGCCCTGCCCCTGACCCTTCTATCAAGACCATACAGGAGAAACACCCTACACCCCTGCAGCTACTAGCGAGACCGCACACCCTCACACATTAGCAACCGATTGAAACCATAAGCAAATATAGAGCCTTCAGCCAAGTGACACTTCAGCAATCATTCTGTGCTTAAAATTTTAAGCTTTTGTCATGGGTGGTCAACAGAGAGGCTCTGGACTAGTCAATGGTTGTAAATGGAAAGAAATATGGGATTTCAGCATAAACACCTTAGCGTTGTCAATATGTAATTGAAAATATATAGGGCCAATTACGATGTTGATCGGAAAGAGACCGACACAGTCGGTTTGCGTTCTGACCGCCGAATTACGATGTTGGCAGTTAAAGCATATACCGAACAGTCATTCCGACGCGGTTAGAACCGGCTCTCTGAGTCTTACGGCCAGTTGGAACTACACCGTTAACCCCTAGGGACGGTGTTTCCACCGTAAGGATTACAATGTCGGTTTCAGACAGCCTTTCCGTGCCGGTATTTCCGACATGGAAAGGCTGTCGTAAAGCGACTTTGGGTGCCCCTAGCAGCCCCTCCCTGTAAATCCCTGCACTGTGTGGCAGGCACCATGGGGTTCCTGCTACAGGGTGCAGAGTTTTCAATACCTCCCATTTCCCTATGGGAGCTTGTGTTACGGCTGTAACACGTGCTCCCATAGAGAAAATGGAGTATGAGACCAAACAGTGTTCGGTCACATCGTAATCATGCGGTTGGGACCGGAGGTCGGTCGGTCGCTCCCGAGACAATGTCAGTCAGAGGCAACCCTGACCGACATTGTAATGAGGCCCTATATGTTGTTGCCTAAATGGCAATAAAAGAGGTTTCATGGGAAAGCTAGACCAATACGCCAGGATGTTGGAAACACTGGCCCATATGAAGGGCCACCAGAATAATGTCAATCTAAAACCACATCATTGTTAGCATTGTTATGGATTTGCCACATTTACCACAATTACATTTACCATGTTGAATCAATTGCAAATTGAACTTAAACGAGTTTTCTCCCCTCATGGGTCTACAAATGTTGCACACTGGGGGGCAATGCAGTCCTACCAAGCACGATGTGGTCACCTTATAGCTTGTGATTTCTACATTGAAGTGAAGGAAAGGTAAAACCACATGGTGTTAATGTTCCCAGTTGATGGGTCGAGTTAGGCACTCCTGTCTACAGCAGGAAGCAAATACCTTACCGAGCCTATTTAAGAGCTGGTTTGCATCGCTCTTGCGACACAGACCTTAAGTCAGATTTATGAAGCCATGCAATGCTACTTTGCGGGGCCCTGAGGGACTCCATAAATCTGGAGTAATGCCTTACTCTGCCCTCCGAAGGCATTCCATGGGCGCCTCATGGTTGTTTTCATGCAACTCCATTTTTTTTTTACGTATTCCCAATTTACGCAGATCTGGGAATGCCCAAGAGTGATACACTTCCAAGGAGAGTTGTAACGAGGAGGAATATATTTCTCCTTGTTACTTCCTTATTGTTTGTGTGCTGCAGCACAGATGTAGGAATATGCCTCTCAGTACTGTTTTTGTGCAGGAAGGTGAGAGGATTGAATCCAGTTCCCACCACCAATGTACACACTTGTGTAGAGGAGGAGTGAGGGGTAATCCTACCCATAACGTAAATGTTCTGCCCACTCTCAAGCCTCAAAAGGCCACCCTACATGCAGAGCGGAGTGATATAAAAATAAAAAAGAATAAAATCAAAAAGGGATCATACAATATATGTAACAAGGGATTGAGGGGGCCACTAGATATGCATACACAGTTGTAGAGAAGCTGCAGTATAATCCAAGAGGATCGCTTTGTATGAGCCTATATCAACCTCTCAGTGGTAAAGGGGCAGACAAAGGTCCTGTTCAGATAGTGCATGTATATATTTGCCAGCGTTTCAGAAAATAATTATTCATACGATATGCAATATATGAGCACTTCGTCAATAGTAGAGACGCTCATGCCCTCAAAAATGTACCTCGCACCGCCGGACAGAAATTCACATCCAATATGCATTTAAAACACACAGACAGTGCCAAGAAAGTAGTCATCTGTTTTCAGTGAAAATCTAAAACCTAATCAGTGACCGGGAAGGCAGATTCCTCTAAGTAGAACACACCATAATGCAGGGCCGGCTACGACCGAATACAAGTCTAGGATGCTATGTGTGGTCCCATGAATGGCGTGCCCGGCGAGACTGAAGGAATGAAGCCGGGTGCATCTTTATGAAGCGGCCATCCTGATAGTTGAAGTGTCATGGGAAATGAATTCATTGATAATTATGTTAATTGTGTAATTGCATTTTATGTTGTGGGGTTATAGTAGAGAAGGGTGGGAAGTAATTTAATGTAAATAAATAATAATTAGTTGTTTATTAGTAATAATTAATTAATTGATAATTAATGATGTCAATAGTGTCATTTTTTCAAGTGTGGGTTGTGGGCTTATAGGGGTAAAGGGTATAGAAGTAATGTATTAATAATTTATTAATACGTAGTTATTAATGAATATTAATTAATTAATTGATAATTAATTATATTAATTGTGTAATTAATACTTTTAGAGGGTAGTGGGGTTGGTGGCTTGGCGTCCGGCGTGAATGGCGGTGCCTGGGTGAAGCTCCTCGGATTGTCCGGTGTACGGCATCCTTCCTGACTCGCTCAGCTCTACTTGTGGGATGTGAGGACGTCGGAACATCTACTCCTCCTACCCTGATATTTGTGGCTTCGCTGGAGTGCGGGATTTTGGATTTACGAACTATGTAAGTTCCGTAACTGCATCGTCGCATTGCGACCGCCATTTTGTTTTTTCCCCGGCTGAGCTGTGTCACCATATCAATGATCCCCTTGGAACTCTGTGGTGATTTTTTCCTTTACCTTCGTTTTCCTTTATGCTTTTGGTAGTATGGATACGTTTTCCGCTCATTTTAGAGTAAATTCATGTGCCTTTTTCTGACTGACTTTCACTTGGCGGCCATTTTGTCTCTCCCGCGACCTCCGTCACTTCATTGGCTTCTATTTCTTCGCCGCTATTTATGGGTAGATCTAAAGGCACTACGACTACGACACCTCCTACCAAGCATATTTTCATTAAAAGCTCGAAGTTTTTTACTGAGTTTTCTCGAACTCAATCTATTCTATCTTCTCTTTCGGAAGACAAAATGGCGGCGGCTGAGACTCCTACAGCGACTACTGGGAAATCTCTTACTAAACGCCTCAGACAAAACCCCCCTTCGCCTCCAAAACCATCTCCTCCTGTCTCGATGGAGTTATTGCTGGAGGAAATTCGGGCTCTGCGCCCTTTTATGGAAGACACTAATGCGAAACGCCAAGTTCTCACTGACTCTTGGTCGCAGCTCGAAGGCAGGGTTACGACTGTGGAGCAATCGCGTTCATCCCTGGCGAATGACTGTGCGAAGATCTCTCCTCTTCATTCTCAGGTCTCTACCCTTCAGCGTCAAGTGGAGGAGCTTGAAAACCGTAATAGGCGCAACAACCTCCGTATCTACGGCCTTGAGGAAAGACAAGAGGGGTCGGATCCCATTGGTTTCTTCGAATCCTTCATCCCCAAAGTTCTTTGTATGCCAGAAGGCACCCTGCTTAACATTCAAAGAGCACATAGATTAGGTTGTCCTCCATCTTCGACCTCCCCCTCTCAGAAGCCTAGAGGGGTGATCCTGTATTTCCTAGAATACACGGACCTATTGAAGGTTCTTTCAGCAGCGAAATCCTCTCAGCGAATTATCTGGTCCGGATCTACTTTATTCTTTGCTCAGGATTACGCCAAGGCTACTGCTAACAGGAGGAAGGCCTTCTTGGACTTGAGACCTGCTCTTCGGGACATGGGTGCTCGTTATGGTCTTTTTCACCCGTGCCTATTCAAAGTTACTTACAATAATAAGACTACAACATTTGAAGACCCTCTTCGCCTTCGCAGCTTCATCAACGCTCACCATGCGGATCCTATGGAATCCTCCTCACCGACAGCTGGCTGAATTTATGTTCTTTATCCCTCACTGTTTGACCTTTTCGTCCTGTTGCGTTTCCTAGTTTTATTGCTGCCACATGTTTTCCCCTGTTGTCGTGTTTGTAACAATTGTTTACTTATTTTTCTCCACAGTTTATTCCTTCCCTTGCTGCGATGCCTTCCGGTCCTCCGTCTTGTTTGATCCCGGTTGTACCGTCATTCCGTGTGGTTCCTCCTTCCCCCTTGTACCTCTTGAATCCTTCATTTGTAGGTATATCACGATTTCATGTTCTTATCTGGTTGTATTGTTCTCTTTTTCTCTCTTTTTCTCTCTGCCCTCTCTTCTTCCCTTCATTTTTTCTATTACCTCATCTGCTGTTACTCTATCCATTTTCTCTCTACTTTCCCTTAGATTTCTTTTTCCCTCCATTTCTTTCACTATCTCTTTTCTCAACTTTTTTGATCCCCTTTCTCTTTCTTTTTCATCATTTCCTCCTATTTCTATACCTCCTATTTTCTTTCCATTACAGTTCTTCCTTCTGTACTTTTTATTGCATTGTTTGCATTTTGTTCTCTTTCAATGCTTTTACTATATACATTCAGAGTTACATCTTGGAATGTTAAAGGTTAAAATAGTCCAATTAAAAGACAGCGAGTATTAGCTCATTTAGCTAAGTTAAAAACTGATGTCGCCATGTTACAAGAGACCCACCTTAACGATACTGAATCATCTAAACTAAAAAGACTTTGGGTCGGCCATACTTTTTCTTCTCCCTCTTTGGGGAAAAAGAATGGCGTAGTTATACTTGTTCATAAAAAATTTGCTGTTACTGATTCTCATTTTGAAATTGATACTGATGGTCGTTTTGTACTATTAAGAATGAAGATTGATAATGTACCTATTGTTATTTTTTAATGTTTACGCTCCAGTTAATGTTGATCATACCTTTTGGCCCCTCATCTCAGATAAATTGGTTTCCCTAAACGATAATTATATTATTTTTGGTGGTGACTGTAATCAGATCCATGATCCCTTCCTTGACAGGCATTCCCCAGTTACCTTCATTCGTTCCAAAAGGCATAATCAATTTACCTCAGCTATTCGTCGTAATTCCCTAACTGATATTAGGGACTCTGTCACCCTGATCTCCAGGAATACAGTTATTTTTCTCCTCCTCACAAAACACAATCCCGTATCGATTACCTTTTCCTTAGTAAATCCCTTACCCAATGTGTCCTTGCTTCTGAAATTAGCTCCATTCTCATATCCGATCATGCCCCTGTCCTTGTAGACTTCGACCTGATACCCTTTTCCCCCTCACCTGGCAGATGGCGTTTTAACAACTCTCTCTTGGCTGACTCCAAGTTCACAGACCAGTTCAGTGCTTTTATTACTGACTTTTTTCAAACTTATTCTACCCCTGATTCCTCCCCTGTCATGATTTGGGACTCCTTCAAGGCAACAGCTAGAGGTTTTATAATTAATTTTGTCTCTAAAAAACGGAAAGGTTTCGAACGTCAATCTTCCCTCCTATTAGCAAAAATCAAAAAATTAGAATATTCCTACTATCAATCCCCCTCTGATTCTTCTCTGAAGGATCTTATTTCTGCGAAAGTTGCTTTTAATAAGTCCTCCACTGATGCCGCATCCTCCTATCTTTTAAAATGCAGTGCCCGTTACTATGGCGGCCAAAACAAGATGGGTAAACTTTTAGCCAGTTATCTAAAAACACGTCAAGATAGGACCCGGATTACCCCCATCACTGATTCAGATGGAGTCTCGCACTTCAAAGATGAAGACATTCTAAATAATTTTGTTTCTTTTTATAAACAACTTTATACCCCTGAATCCCATCCTCTTCCTGATGATTTGACTTATTTTCCTTCTCTCACCCCCCTTCTTCTTCCCATGTTGATTTTTCCCCGCTTGAATCTAATGTCACTTTAGCAGCAATTTCTCACGCAGTTTCGGTACTCCGTCGTGGCAAAGCCCCTGGCCCGGATGGGTTTACTATTGAATTTTATAGCCATTTCTCCAAGCAACTCCTGCCCCATTTACTTTCTCTTTTCAATTCCTTTATCTCTCACGGCTCATCTCAGGGCACTTTTCAAGAAGCAATGATCTGCCTCATTCCAAAAGACAACAAAGACCCTACCCTATGCAAGAATTATAGACCCATTTCCCTTGTAAATACGGATTACAAGATCTTTGCCAAACTACTTGCCCTCCGTATAGATCCCATTTTGCCTGAACTCATTGGTCCAGAGCAATCTGGTTTTGTCAAAGGTCGCTTATCTGATAATTCAAGAGTTTTCTTTAATGTCCTTAGTAAAGCTTCCACTATTCAATACCCCTTAGCTGCCATTGCTCTTGACGCCGAAAAGGCCTTTGACCGTATTAGTTGGGAATTTATGTTCCGTGCTCTCTCCTGGATTGGCTTCCCCCCAAAATTAATTTCCCTCATCGCTCTCCTATATTCTGGCCCCAAAGCTTCTATTTTCGCTAATGGTAAAGTCTCCGATTATTTTTCCCTCTCCAAAGGGGTTCGTCAAGGCTGCCCTCTGTCCCCCCTATTGTTTATTGTTGCACTTAAACCCTTTTTAACAAAGATTAGACAAGATAATCTTATTACTGGTTTCAACCCAGGCCCTGCTCAAGTCAAATTATCAGTCTATGCAGACAATATTCTTTTTTATTGTTCCAATCCTGAATCTACTATTCCCTCCTTTCTTCGTCAAGTTGAAGCTTTCTCCTTAGTTTCAGGATATCCTCTTAATCGTGATAAATGCAAGATCCTTCCCCTTAATGTTTTCTGCCCACGACATTACTTTAATCAGACTGGGTTTTCCTGGCAGCCTTCAAAAATTAAATATTTAGGCCTTTGGTTTTCCTCTTCCATTTCAGACACTCTAAAATTCAACTTTGATTGTATCTCCAAGAAACTCTCGGATTCTATCTCTAAATGGAATCCACTATTTCTTTCCTGGTGGGGGAGACTAGATTTGATTAAGATGATGCTAGCCCCTATTATCTTATACTCCCTTTCTATGACTCCTGTCCGTATTCCTCATTATTATTTTAAACGATTAGACTCTCTTCTGTCTAAATTTCTTTGGCAGAACAAACCTCCTCGAATTGCACTTTCCTTTCTTAAAAAGGACAAGTCCCAAGGAGGATTGAAATTCTCAAGTTTCAAAACTTATCATCACTCCATTTCCCTGAGGCAAACTCTTCGCTGGATATCTACAGATCCCCCTACCTATCCTCCAATTTGGTTATCCTTGGAAAAGTCTTTCATCTCTCCCTTTGACTTTTCAGAATTACTCGCTTTTTCGGCTCACACTTCTCTCTTGCGATCTCCTATTATTGCTCATTCATGTCACATTCTTACTCCCCACATCCCCTCTACTTATCCTTCTTCCGCTTCTTTATCTCACCAACCCATTTGGCACAATAAACAGCTTCGCATTAAAAATCGTTCCTTCTGTTGGAAATCCTGGCACTCTAAAGGCATAAAATGGGTTTCGCAGTTGCTTTGTGATGGAGTTCCCTTATCCTTCTCTGAATTGCAATCCCGTTATCTTCTTCCCAACTCCTTTCACAAACAATATAATCTACTCCTCCCTGCACTTCTTTCCTTCCTTCATTCCCTTCCAGCCTCTTCTGAATTTCCCCCACTCTACCCTCTTTTGTCTCCACTCTTAACTTCTTCTCCTTCTGCTTCTCGTATCTACTCCTGCTTACTAACACCTTCGGAGCGCTCTAAATCTCGCACTGATCTGGCCTGGGAACAAGATTTATCAGTCACGTGGTCTGTCTCTTTATGGGATAAGCTTTGGATTAAGATACACAAAACCTCTCGTGCTGTCAATACTACACAAACCCTTTATTTTATTTATCAAAGATTATTGTTCTCTCCATATAAATTAGCTTCTTTCTCCCCTGATTTCTCTCCAACATGTTGGTCCTGTTCATCCTCTTCGGCTGATTTGTCCCATATGTTATTTCATTGCCCTAACGTTACTTCCTTTTGGCATGGAATTTGGTCACGTATTTCCACTATTTTCCATTTTCAACTCCCCTTCACTCCATCCATTTCTTTCCTCGGCTCCCTCTCTCCAGAGTTACCTCAATCCCCTTCTCACTATAAGTTGTTTGACCTTTTCCTTGCTGTAGCTTACCACTTAATTACTTCCAATTGGAAAGATTCCTCAAAACTTACTTATTCTGCCTGGTGGAATGCTATTTGCTTTAATCATCGTTTAGATACCAACTATGTATCCCCTGTTTCCCTTGCCATCAAACGTGACCTCCTTTGGATTCCACTCACCGATTACCTTTCCTCCACTCCTTCTCCCTCTCCCCCTCCTGTCACCATTGGTCCCTTTAACTTACCAGATGCAGTTCGTAAACCCCCTTGAACACTACATCGTTGTCTTTTTGCCTATTCCTATACCGTTTTTTATTCTACCACCTGTTATTTATATGATTATCTGCTTGCTTGCTCGTTTGCATTCAATGTAATTTGTGCATTTGCTGTTATAATAGACTTTGATCTTCTTATTTACTTCATTTTTTGTTTTTCTTTTTCTCTCTCTCATTCCTTTTTTCATGAACGAGAGTGTATCGTTTATTGATTCCGCTTTTTCTATTATTTTGCATTGAGTATTCCAGAATTCCTTGTATTATTTTTTCTCTTAATGCATTTCACTTTGTATTTTCTGTTTGGTATCAATAAACTTGAACTTAAAGAGGGTAGTGGGGTTTATAGGGTTGAGGGGTGGGAAGCAATTTATTTTGCAAGAACTAATTATGTGTTTATTAAAATAATTAATTGATAATTAATGTTGTTAATTGGTTTAACTGAATGTCTTTTAGGTTTGGGTTGTGAGGTTTATAGGGGTAAAGGGTGGGTAAACTATTTTATTTAATTTGTTAATTACTTTTGAAATACTAATAATCATTCAATTGTAAAATAATTAATTTAATTGTGCTATTAATTTGCTTTAGTTTTATTTTAGGGTGGGGTTGTGGAGTTTATACAGGTAAAGGGTGGGAAGGTAATACATTTTAATGAAATTAGGATTAGATTTTCCTAAATAATATTTGTTTAATTAATAAATATTTATGTTAATTGAGCAAGTAATTTTTTTAATGTAGATGTGGGTTGTGGGTTTTGTAGGGGCATGGGGTGGGAAGTAAATTAATTTTATATTTTTAATATTAAATATATTTCTATTTTGTATTCAACATATTTTGAACTTATTTAATGATTTTAAAATATTTCGATTTTGTTTTAGATATTTTACTTTTTTTTAATGTTCCACTGACTGAAGTGGTTGTAGTACATTGTACCCCTCCACAATCCAACACTTCCCCTACAGTTGCACTGAGTGGAGTGGGAATAGTAAATTTTACCGCTCCATAATCCAACACTTTCCCTACAGTTGAACGGACAGGAGTGGGAATATAAAATGTTAGCCCCCTCGCAATCCAATGATTTCCCAACAGTTGCACTGACTGGAGTGAGAATATTAAGGGCCTGATTCTGATTCGGGTTGGAAAGTTTCCCGACTGAATCGGTTTGGAAATGGTCTCCAACCCACTCGGATCGGGAGAGTCCGACCTACGGAGTACGATGCACCCGTATGCTTCCAGATACGATTTGGTTGGACTCCCATTGACTTGGGAGCATATGTTCCTAACCGCATCATAATTGGGCTCTGGGTCTGCAAGACACGTTCCCGATCCGATTTGGAAGGAGCAAATGCCATTAGGAGGCCTTCCTAACCGCATCAGAATCAAGCCCTAGATGGGAATGCTTTCCTAACCGCATCGGAATCAGACCCTAAATGTTTCCTCTCCACAATCCATCACTTTCCTTACTGTTGCATTTACTGGAGTGGGAATAGTAAATTTTACACCTCCGCAATCCAACACTTTCTCTACAGTTGCACTGACTGGAGTGGGAATTTTACATTTTTACCCTCCGCAATCCAACACTTTCCCTACTGTTGCTCTGACTGAAGTGGGAATATTAAATGTTTCCCCTTCACAATCCAACACTTTATCTACAGTTGCACTGACGGGAGTCCGAATATTAATTTTTTCCCCTCCACAATCCACACACTTTCCCTACGGTTGCATTGACTGGAGTGGGAGGAGTACTACCCGTTCGCAATCCAACATTTTCCCTACTGTTGCACTGCCTGGAGTGGGAATATAAAATGTTCCCTCTCTGTGATGCACACACTTTCCCTACTGTTGCACGACTGGAGTGGGAATAGTAAATTTGACTCCTCTGCAATTCAACACTTTCCCTACATATGCACTGACTGGAGTGGGAATATTAAATTTTTTCCCTCAGCAATCCACAAACTTTTCCTACTATTGCATTCACTGGTGTGAGAGTAGTAAATGTTACCCCTCCGCAATCCAACACTTTCCCTACTGTTGGTTGCACTGGCTGGTGTAAGAATATCAAATTTTTCCCCTCCGTAATCGACATACTTTACCTACTGTTGCATTGACTGAAGTGGGAGTAGTACATCTTACCCCTCTGCAATCCAACACTTTCCCTACTATTGCACTGACTGAACATGTCTTTTGCTATGTTACATCACAAAGCATAGGAAAATAAAATAGATTACAAGGACTATCATCTATATATGTCATTAGTGAACAACACTTGTCATATGTTTATCTGTAGACATTAGAGGGAACTTACAGAAGATTAATCAAGGTACAAAATAAACAGAGGAACACTGGAATTTGAAGATCAGAAAAAAATGAGTAGTTTTAACTGATTGGAGGTACAGGAATATGTTTCCTACTACGGTCTATTAAATGACTTTTAGATTTAGTAAACACATTATATTGTTATCTTTATGTCACATTTGCACAAAGTGCTCTGAATAATGAGGTTGATCTAGTCATATGATTATAGCGGATGTTGAATATGCTGTGTCTTGCAAATAGTATATATATAGTAGACCTTAGTGGGTCTCAACTAGTCTGTCCTGTATTTTTTTAATATGTTTGTCCTTAACATGGCTTGGCTGTATATCTCGTAATATTTGATGAAGAACTGAGATCAAATGTATGATCTTCTATCGAAATGATAAAATGTTTTGTGCTTTTTAATTCTAAGTTTTTCTGCATAAAACATTAAATTAGTGTGTGATGTCTTCACTAAGCGATTATATGTTATACATTTTTTAACAGGCCTGAAGAAGCGAAACCTTCGCGAAACACGTGCTGGCTTGGCTGTATATGTCACAATATTTGATGAAGAACTGTGATCAAATCTATGAAGGCTTGGATATTTATTTCACGCCAATTGAGGAAGAGTTTTTTTCAAGTGTATAAAGAAGAAGAAAAGCTTGAAATAAAAGACTATGGGCCCCATTAGGATGACGGGCGGACATTGTCCGCCCGCCATCCTGTCGTAGTACGGGACCGCCCGCCATAAGGGCGGGGGTCCCGTGGGCAGCATTAAGACGTGCATTCATACCATTCATACCATTGTGGCGGGCGGTGCACTCAGCACCGCCCACTACAATGGCAGGAAGGCATGCTGTGCACTGCACTTCCATGTGCACCCCCCCCCCGAGTCTCTGGGGGCCCGCAACGGGCCCCGGCAGGGATTCTCCGTATGGCTTTCCGTGGAGGCATTGCCACCACGGAAAGGCATTCAGAAAAGCCCATCATAATATGGCTGGCATCCTGCCCTGCGCTGTCCTCATACTAGCTGCTGATAGGTGACACCCTTAATGGAGTCACTGGGAGATCCCTGACCTTTGACGCGGCGGTGCGGGTCCTACATTGGTTCCCTCAAACTCCTAAAAACAGAATCTCCAGTAAGTTCATTGACCTGGGGCTCATTCTGGCAAAGAGAGAGATAACTAGGCACTGGAAGGCACGAGTTGGTCCAACAGGCAGTAAATGGCACAATGAACTCCTGAAATGGGCTATGGGGGAGAGCACCCTGCAGTACCAACTGGCGAGGCGGCAGCAGAATGAGAAGGCGCTAGAAGCTGCACAGGAATGGGAGACATTAGTGCAGGCCTTGCGCGATTACAGCTCTTCCAGCGATTCCGAGAATGATGAGGCGGCACAACCTGAGTCCCATTAGACATACATCACACTGATCTTCTATACAGCAGGAAACGGTTTCCTCCCACAAGCTCTTATCACACACACAACACACTGATGGCGGGGCTAGGCGAGGGGGGGTGGATAGAGGTAGAGGGGAGTGTAGAATACTCTCATTTCATTTCATTATCCTTCTGTTTTTTCATACTGCGTGATTAGTCCCTGATCCTCTGGGGGGAGTTAGATTGGGTGGGAAACAGGGGGGGTTTTTAGGTTGATCTAGAAAAGCAGACGAAGGTCGCTCATTTATTCAGATCGACTCCAGCAGACTACCAGACCCCCATGTGTGGACTCATCGCAGGCGCCGCCCGACCCTCGGGTTGTGGGCTGAATGGCTGTGTATGAGAACTAGTCCCCCACGGGGGGTCTAGCGCTTCTGTTTTCCTTTGCAGGTATGTCTCTGATCTATTATGTAATTTTGGCTGATTCCTGCAATAAAAATATATTTAAAAAAAAAAAAATCATAATATGGCTGGCAGTGTCTGATAGACACCGCCACCATATTAATCCTTTTCCGCCCCAGGCGACCGGGGGCGGAAAAGCGGCGGACGGTCTTTCCGTCCGCCGTGGTCCCCCCTGCCATACTAATATTGCGGGAGGAATTTAGGTGTGGATGGCGGGCGGATTGCCCCCGTCAGGCCGGCGGTGGCTACCGCCAGCCTGGCGGGGGCAATCCACCCGCCATCCTAATGGGCCCCTATGTATGGATTTTGGAACGGCAAAAGTTAATATTAACAAACAGGGCCAACTACAAATGCGTTTTCTTTCATTTATTCTTCAGCATGTCAGCCATGATGCGTTTCAGCTGACACGGCGACCTTGATCACACAGTTTTGCCTCCTCTGCTCAATGGCCCTTACATATCATGTGTTCGACTAGCAACAATGACAGACTTGCATACGAAATATTTATTTCACTCGTTTTTTTCAGTCCTCTCAAATTGAACATCACTGGATAACATTAATAATAGAGGGGTCGTGTTAGGTGACAAACCAGTAAATGCAGTGTATTTTCAGACCATCAGGATTTCGCGATTTCGCGGTTTGCAGCGAAATTGGCACTTTAGCAAAAATGCAGCGATTTTTGAGAAAATGCCCGCAAAATCGGCAATTTTGTATTAAAAAAATCCATACAGTTCTGCACAGGTCTAGCTTATTGATTTGAGGGACTCCTTGGCCTTTAAGCTCTCCCATCTTGCTGACTGATGTCACGGGAAATGCCCCCAGCTCCCTGTTTGAATCCTGAAATGTGTTCGTTAGTTATCTTGGGTGCAGAGTGGGCCGCCCACCACTTATTCAAATAGTATCCTCGGGAGGGGTAGGAAGGGTGCGAGCCAATCACCACTGTTATTTCAGTGGGCCAGCGCCTCCCCGTAATAATCTCGGGCCAGATACAGTAGGCCCCGCCTGGACCCCCCCAACACGCTCGGAGCACTTTATTCCTTTCTTAGTCTCTCAGGCACTGCCCCTCGCAGCCCTCACTCATATGGCCTGCGCCCTTTCAGGCCTCACCTTGGAAGTACCACGCCACAACTCCACTGTGTCTGGCTGTTTGGATTGCCATTTCAGGCCTCTCCACTGTTAAATCTCCAGAGTTAAGTCTCAGGAGCAGCACCAATGCCGGCTCGTCACTCACAGCGTGCCCCATAATTGCCTGTCATGGTCCCAGTGACTGCCGCTCGCCGAGCCGCCCGTTTCAATTTCGCCACCTGCCCAGGCCTCCTCTGGGCATGCCACTAGGAGCGGCTCCCCTTGACGTCGCAATGTCCGCTCTGGTCTCTGCAGCCTATGAGCCTCCTAGGTGCCACCTGTCCGGCACTTGGTGACCAGCGCCATCCAACCTCATAACGCCATCCAGCACAGGGTTCGCGCAGCAGCCTAGTCCCAACTCCTCTGATCCACTCGCCCGGCCGGGTCAATTCCTTCTGATTACGGGGTGATCATCAGTGTCGGGCGGCGCCTGCATGTTCCTTAGTCTATCCCTGTGTTTGTCTCTCATGGTACTTGTTTCAAGAGGACGGATTAAGGGGTTGGATCCCCAACCAAGCACATCTCAGCTCTTTCTTGCCCACCAGAGCGCCTTGGTCCAAGGGCCTCATTTCAAGACTTTCATTATTATTTATGTTGTGTTTTAGCCGGTAATCCAAGGATTTCGCGATTTCAGGCTGAAAATGAATGAACATGAATGATTATGAGTAAAATAAAGTGCCGCAAAAATGCCGCTAAATTTCCATATTTGTGCCGCTAAATTTCCAAATTTGTGCCGCTAAATTTGCGAATCCATGCCGCTATATCCTGGGGGGTCTGAGACAATTATCTATTGGTCAAAATTGGTTGTAACCTTACCCCTGCACAATCACAGTTAAACACTGGACAAGTTTTGCAGTTGATCTAGTGTTTAAAATACCAAATGTGCAGCAAGGGTACAAATTATAATAGATGCAGTACATTTCAAATTAGACAAGTGTCTGAATATAAACATTACTTTGCAACATCGCATTACTGTTTATAGACATTTGTTTCAGGGGCAAGCGCCTGATGAATCACAAAATCTCCTATTACCTTCCCACTACCTCAAATCTACGGCTAGTGCCTAATGATAATGGTTGCTTTGCTACTACATGAAATATGCAAGCTAAACAAGGAGTAATTTTCTCAATTTCTCCTTTTTGAGATACAGCGCTCCTAGTGCACTCAATCGTTATTACTTAAGTAAAGCCAATCACCTACTCTAAGTATCATATTACAGGCATGAGTGGAACTCTTCATCGCAATTAAGCCCTTGAGGTGTTTTGCCGTCGAGCAACAGCCTGAACCTTGTTTCTAACTCCCGCAATTCTCTAACTCTATTTATATTTGTTAAAATTTAACATTTGATAAAATATGTATTAAATATATTTTTTTGTTTTTTTATTAATGTTACTATTTAATATATTTGCTATTCATTATTTTAATTTACATATATTTAAAAAGCGATATTCAATACACTGATATTTATTGCATCAATATTTTTTTCGCTATAGGATGACCATATTTTGACATCGATACTTTGGTATGGGGATATTTTGGGGTCGATATTCTGTCAGGAAACCACTGATCCTCCTTGACGTCTCATCTGCATTTGCCATGGTCAATCACAAAAACCTACTAAAATTGGTACAAAACAGAAAGAGGCTATCCAGAAAAGTGCTCTCCTGGTTCTCATCCTTCCTGTAGAACCACTCACAATGAATCAAACTAGGCAACTCACTCTCAGATACCACACCAGTGAGATGTGGATTCCCACAAGGGTCAACCATTTCCCCCACATTCTTTAACCTATATATGGAGCCACTAACGGAAATCCTCTAACAATTAAATGTTGCATACCACATGTACGCAGATGACACACAATAATACTTAAAGATATCCTCCCTAGAGGATGTCATACAACTTAATAATACTCTAGTCAAAACCCAGTCCTAGCTATCTCAAACCAACGTCAAACTGAACTCTCCGAAAACAGAATTCCTACTTTTCACCCCTTTAATAGCTCCACACTCATCCATGATTGCTCGTTCCTCAATATAAGTGTTCATCAAAGCTCAGCGTTGCTCATCTTCTCCTGACTAGGTGGCTGGCTGCCTGACCTGTCTTCCTCAACAGGCAATAGTAGAATCTGAGCAACAACACAATTTTCTTGTCCACATTGCGGCCCACTTAGTCTCCTCAGCACTGTTCTTATCCTAACTGGCACATAGTCGCATGCAGAGGAGGGGCTTCGCGGCAAGAATTGTCGTACCACTTTAGTCACAGCTCCCTGCCACAACTACTCACTGCTGCCCTACAAATGATGCTGGGAGCGGAGCGAGGTTAGAGAATCTCTTTGATGTAGATGTTGCAGGTTGGGTGCACGCAGGCCAAGGCCTCAGAAGAAAATTCTGCAAAAACACTTTCCAGAATTCTGACCCCAGCATTCTTGCCTATGCAGCCATGGACTGGGCATTTGTAGATGTTTCACATATGGAGACTGCAGTCCATAGTTAAAAAGTGGCCAGTGAAAAGTGGCAGGGCACAAAGCACAAGTAGGAGCCAGGAGGGGGGTGTGCAGAATAACTGTTGCTGGGGTACGTGTCCCGGTGCCTTTGTTGCCATGTTAGTATCCCTTTGGCAAAGACAGTTTCCACATATAATTTTGGTGGCCAGGCAGCCACTCCTTAAATTGTGCCTTTGGGCTCTGATTTAGAGTTGACTGGAATTAGAAAATACTTTGAGTTCTTATGGAAGTTCTAAATCCAGAAGAGAATCCGACAATAACATTTCCACAACCACGCTAACCCTCTCAGTGGAAGAAATGCCACTGGTGCTTTCTTCTCCAGAGATGGCACACAGCCCTTAATTAGGTCTTTGGTTCAGGCCTTCATTCAATCGAAAGGGAATTAGATTTCATTTAATAAGTTATTTTAAAGGTGTACTGTGTATAAAGAAGAAGGATTTCTTTCAATTTGGGGTGTGCTATTTAATTAAGCGCATTCCTTGCCTTATCTTGGGCCCCCTCGTCGGGTTGCGGTAATGACTCCTGATGAAAATAGACCAGGGGTGATAAAATATGGTACTATGGTAGGATCATATTACTGCATAAAGTCCCACATAATCAACCCTACACATGAACATGAAAACTGTAAAACCCCACTGTGCAGCAGAAGCGTTTTCCTCATAATTATGGATTTACCACATTTTCTACTCTCCATTCCATAATTTACAAATTTGAACAAAAAAAATTATTGCAGCTGAAACAGGGCAACGTTACTAAACAAATTAATTTGATGGACTGAAGCTGTGCTTTTCTCTGCAGCAAGAGAAAATGCTGATTAATTCTGAAAAAATTAGATGTTGTTCAAACGTAGTTGGGATGATTATTGCTTCTTTGAATTGAAAGGCTTTGAATTGTTAAACATGCAGATTCACGTTACACCACGGGCACTGCTCTCAAAACAGCATTTATTTCAGGCAGGCTCTGGGTGTGCGGAAACAACATCCAAATGTTTTACTTCTCCTTTTAAGCTGGGGTGTCTTGAATTTTACAGTGCATGCTTGTGAGACACTTACATTATACAAGTGCAGTCTCAAATACTATTGTGCAAAGCTGCTCCTTAATTTTCAAAAAAGAGGCCCATATCGGGGGCACACAATAAATTGATACTTGTATAGAAGAACACATTCATTTGTGGTAGGCACGGGGAGACAAAGCGATTTGCCTGGAATCACAGGATGTTGAGCTGATGCCGAGATTCGAATGTAGCTCCCCAGCTCTAAAGTTCGCAATTCTGGAACTTGTGGCGGGAGGTGTGTCTAAAAGTGTATGTCGGTGCTGGCCATCAATGAGAGAGACCTGTGCATTTTTCAAATCGGTGGTGAAAAAATATGAGTATGTTGCTGGAGATGTGGGCTGCCGTGCCACCAATGTACTTACCGGGGGAGGGTAAACACCCATTATTCCACAACTTTCTTTCCGCATACCATCACTCCGTATACTTTCATTACGAAAGTACCATGACTCTGCAATGCCATTAGAACGCATGGCATTACATTTTATATGGTTTGTTTTTTTAAATGTTTGGATAAGGTAAGTATGGGTACAGGGGTATATGTTTTGGGGTACTGAGGTATATGTTTTGGGGTGTTTGGGTATTTTAAGGGTTCAGATATAGTTTTGGGTTATGGGGTACAGGGGTATTTTAAGGGTTCAGGGCTAGGTTTGGGTTTTGGGGTACAGGGGTATTTTTAGGGTTCAGGGCTAGGTTTGGGTTTTGGGGTACAGGGGTATTTTAGGGTTCAGGGGTAGGTTTGGGGTTTGGTGTACAGGGTTATTTTTAGGGTTCAGGGCTAGGTTTGGGGTTTGAGGTACAGGGGTATTTTTAGGGTTTAGGGATAGGTATGGATTTTGGGGTACAGGGGTATTTTTAGGGTTTAGGGCTAGGTTTGGGTTTTGAGGTTTAGGGGTATATTTAGGGTTCAGGGGTAGGTTTGGGTTTTGGGGTACAGGGGTATTTTAAGGGTTCAGGGCTAGGTTTGGGTTTTGGGGTACAGGGGTATTTTTAGGGTTCAGGGCTAGGTTTGGGACTTGGGGTACAGGGGTATTTTAGGGTTCAGGGGTAGGTTTGGGTTTTGGTGTACAGGGTTATTTTTAGGGTTCAGGGCTAGGTTTGGGTTTTGGGGTACAGGGGTATTTTTAGGGTTCAGGGCTCGGTTTGGGTTGTGGGGTACAGGGGTATTTTAGGGTTCAGGGGTAGGTGTGGATTTTGGGGTACAGTGGTATTTTTAGGGTTCAGGGCTAGGTTTGGGTTTTGGGGTACAGGGGTATTTTTAGGGTTCAGGGCTAGGTTTGGGGGTACCGAGGTATTTTAGGGTTCAGGGCTAGGTTTGGGTTTTGGGGTACAGGGGTATTTTAGGGTTCAGGGGTAGGTGTGGGTTTTGGGGTACAGTGGTATTTTTAGGGTTCAGTGCTAGGTTTGGGTTTTGGGGTACAGAGGTATTTTTAGGGTTCAGGGGTAGGTTTGGGTTTTGAGGTACAGGGGTATTTGTAGGGTTCAGGGCTAGGTTTGGGTTTTGGGGTACAGGGGTATTTTTAGGGTTTAGGGATAGGTTTGGGTACAGGGTATATTTATAGGGTGAAGATGGGTTAGTGTTTAAGGGTATTGGGGTATTTTAAGGAGTAAGGGTGGGTTATGATTATGGGGTGCAGGGGTATTTAAAGGGAGCAGGGTGGGATTATCACACGATATGAGACATGGCATGAAGGGTGGAAGGTAACACACGCCCCCAGCGTTTGTCACACCCTCAGCACACGCTCTCAGCACAACGCAGACACGCCCACAAGGGACTACTTAGCTGGCACAGTTCTTTTACCTTTTAAATGTATATGGTGGGTGTCTGCATAGCCTATGTCCTTCTGCTGCAACTGCCCTTTCCAACGCTGTATTGGGTGTTGTGATTGGTGCTGTGGTTCCTGAGATTACCCGCCTCAAAGGTTTGGGCTCTCTCTTTATTATATTAGTATAGATTTATTTATGTACGTGTCCACTAGATGATGTAGGCATAGACACTTTTTTTCTGCTGATACAGCAATGCAACAACCCAAGGTTCATACAATGATGTTTGTCTACTTCCATACAAGACAAAATCATTATACCTTGGGAAGTAATATTTTCGACAGGATCCAGTGGATATGTAATTCGGTTTCTTTGAAACATTTGTATTTTAAATAACGTGTGGTTCCCTTTTGCATCGGTATGTGTGGCAATGCCAAAATAGCGAGATAATACCGCCACAGAATGTGCTGCAAAATTTCAGTAGCCCTGATCAATAGTAGGTGATACAACTTTAACCAAAGGCCAGTGCACATTCGAGCGTCTCATTAGAGCTGTGCATGTTGTAGTGTCCTGCAGTGCACAGTCTTGTGTTTGGACATCTAGGGCCTGATTCCGATGTGGGCGGAAATAGCTCCAACCGTCAGTCGGAGCCGTTCAGACTGCCTCGTAATCGGCCCTTTGGATTCCTTTCTGACCGACCCATTTTAATGGGGTTGGTCGGAAGGGAATCAGAATCGGATTTCCGAAAGGCCTCCGACGGGCTCAGAGAGCCCGTCTGCCATTCGAAAGCCTTCAGTAATCCCTTGGGCTGCTCTTTTTGAGAGAGGTATTACGATGGCAGATTCTCACAGCCTTTCTGGCTTTGAGAATCTGACTTTGGGGGTCCCCAGCAGGGCCCCCATGGGTTCAAGGCCTCCGGATGGCGGCCAGTGCCCCCCTGTTGATCCCTGCACCCCCGTGGCAGGCACCATAAGGTGTCTGTCACGGGGTGCAGGTATAAACTGCAACTCTGCTCTTTACAATGAGCATGCATTCGGTTCGGAATGCATGCCCACATTGCACAGTATAGGATTGCAACCGAACAGGGTTTGGTTGCATCCTACTTGCTGGGCTAGAACTGCCAAGGTTGTTCAGTTCCAGAAACCAAGTGACATCGTAATCGGGCCCCTAGTGTTCTACTACCCACTCCTTGAGGGTTGCCTTCCACACTCACCCATCAATAACAGGTCAGTTGACCCTGCTAATAAAAGGGGGCAGACACACGTGCCTGGCCAGTTCCCCACAGTATCCTTATGTGCCTGTGTCATCATTCCTGCTGCATGAGGGCCCAGAGCCCTAACTATTACCCATGACAGCAGGTGGAAAGGAACAAGAATCGACTGCCATACAGCCATACGTGTTCTTCGGGTATTTGTTCCTAACATTTGGTACAACACTTCTACACCAGTTGAAAAAACGTAACCTATCTGAAAACAATGTTACATAGCTTCACATAATTTTGTTTTCAAAGTTAGTAGTTACCGTATTGTGAGGTGTCTTGTTTTGGAGGTGGTGTTGACTGACCAACTGCTATAGAGGTGTTGGCACCGGACGACGTCACAGAGGAGGCTTCTGGGATACAGGTGTAGAGGTGAATGTCCACAGAAACAGTGGCTATTCCAGGACTGAGTTGAACAAGAGAAGGGAAATATTCAGGATAGATATTCACGGTGCTGTTCCTGTTGTGTGGTGGAATACTGATGGTGGTGTTCACAGGCACAAGAGGATACAAAACGCCTTCAACTTTTTCAGGACTCGGAATGCTCTGGGTTATTGCTGATATATCACCCCGGCTTCCGCTGAATGTTGTGCAGTTGTGAGCTGTCAAAGATGCTTCAAATTTGTGTACGTCAGCGCTCTTCCATTCACTTTTCACAGCCTTTGCAGCCTGTAAAAGATATAAAAAGTGGGCTATTAGTGCAGTGATGCCCTGCAAAAGTATGTGCCAGATTAAGTCATCTTTTAAAGCAACGCGGGAAACAATGTTACTGCATTTCGCTGTGCAAGTGGAAAGCACAGAGCAGAGCCATAACTACCAAGATTGGCCTGTTGATCATATATCTGACATGAGAAGTTTGCGTTGATATATTATATGCACCATGTTGCTGTAATGTATAAAACTGAAAAGTCAATAAAATATGTTTAAAAAAAAAGATTGGCCTGTTGATGACGACATACCTTGCGCTGGCGCCAAGGGCGTAGCTTGGTCAGTAAGATTCGGGGGGAGATATTCGGATCTTCCAACAATCACACTGGCAACTAATATTAAAATACATAATACAACAAGCAGGGTGGTAAAAGGCTAAAGGGGCACTGGAAAGGGACAAGCATGAGGACTGGCATGAGTACGAAGTGAGAGAAAACACAATATTTTGTAAAATAAAAATATTTTGAAGACTTTTAGAACAGAGAGGGAGAGAGTGTGTATGCGTTTTTATCTGTGTGTATGGAACAATTCCTGGTGAAATTTGACAGACACCTCAACATACCCGACAGAAAGCAACTGGACCCAACTATTTACCAGAAAATACATTTACTAGGGGGGAGGGGGTGTTACACCCCCAAACAGAAATGAAAATATTCCTTCCGGTCAGCACCTGCTTCAAGATGACATTAGTTTGTGATGCAATCGCTATCAGAGATCATTCTTTGCGTTAAAAACTGTGTGCGTCTGCACTGTAATGCCCCAGCAACATCCCCTCGCACAAAGTGACGGAAAGCAGCAGAAAGGGCAGTTTGCATTGAAAAAGGCACCTTTCTCCACAAAATAACTTTTGCACTGGAAAGTGAATACCAATTCGTTGATTTGTGCTGCTTTACCAGATTTTTTCGCTGGTGCAAAGTGTTAATAAATCTTGGCCTATGTGTCATAATTAACGAGTCCGGCTCCTTAGAGAATGGAAAACCTTCATATAATGTGGGTTATTACTACATACGTCTTGTAGCAGATTGAGTGCAATTCGACAAATTCAAGGATTGCTATATTTATTTCTACTGTAATCTTTTCATTTTAGTTTTCACATTTTATTTACTAACATCACATAGGAATAGTTGTCGAGCCTCTCCACTTGCCTGAAAATAATCCAGTGAGGACTTTGAAGTCCCAGGACTAGGCTGGGACTATAGGGTTGATGTCCAGAAGTACTATAAAGGCAATTGTTGTATTTGGTGGCTTTACATAAATGCTACAAGAGGACTTCGGAAAAAACAAACTAAAACGACAAAAATAAATAAAATACCATTATGAATGAGATAAATAACTGGATCACAGTAAGTGGAAATCAGAGTTTAAATTCAAGCTGACATTCTTTAAATTTCAGTGGCAGCTGCCATCTACGGGGAGAGCGGCAGGGCAGGCAAATGAGAGGTGGGTGCTGGTGCATTCGGGCACATTAACAACATAATCAACAACAAAATTGCCAACATGCATTACATTATCATAACATCAAAACGGTAATATAATGCATGTCGGCAATTAAATACATTCAAAACATTAACATCAAAACATTAAACAAAGTAAAGAAAACTTACCTTGCGGCACGTCCACGCTCTTGTCCGGTGTCCTTCACTCTTCCATCGCAGGCTCCAAGCCATTCCCATAACCAATCCAGGCTCTGCTCTCATGCAGCATGAGAGCAGCACCAGGATTGGATCGAGCAAGGTCTCTAAGCGCTCCATAGAGCACTAGAGACCTTTGCTGGGTCTCAAGTCAGCTGTCCAAGACAACTGGGTTGAGAGGTTTAAAGTGCGCATGTCTGGCTTGCCATTGCAAGATGGCCGGCCAAGAGGATATCCACACTTTAAACATAAGTGCCCTGCCCATGACTTCTTTCTGCTGCTGCCACTCAGCAGCTGCCCCACTCCCATGTGGACACTCGGCTTGGGACGGGGTTATTGAAAAATAATATGATAATACATTATTTATATTATCATTATATATTTCATCTATGGGGCATGAGGGGGATTTCAATTAGTTATGCGAAGCCCCTCTGCCTTAATGGAGGATTCTGCCCTGTTAAGTTTCTGAATTCTGAGACGCGTTTGATCTCGTGCGAGTGGCTCAGTAGTGCTTAAACGAGCTTCTGTCACGCTGATGGTGCGGTACAAAGAATCTGTAGATCAGTCTTGAATGGTGGCAGGCTCAACGGTATTTATAGAAATGTTGAGGCTGTGTAAAGGGAGTGACAGGCAGATGCCTACAGCAGTTTAGGGACACACTCCTGTACTTTACCAAGTTGCACAAAGATCCACTTAGTACACTTGACATACCTACCAACTGATGAGGAGTTTCCCTTGCCTGCTAGGGTTTAGTCAGCTTCAGTTTACAGTTTCCAATTTACCTTTTTAGCATTTGTTTTACAAAATTTACCCATATTTTCCTTTGGTGCACCCTATATAAGCTCTCAAAAAAACGGAGGGGTCCTCCTCACCAAAGGGACAGGACACGAAAATGACACTAATTCAGAAACAGCTTCCCTTTGGGTTTTCTCAAAAGCATACTATCATGGATACATACCACATTCAAAATCAGTCAAATAATTACCAACAACTATAACAGCAGCCAAAAATCTGATATATAAATGTTTATTCAATAGGTCCTTCAATAAGTTCAAAAGATTAAAAAGTACAATATGTTAGAAGCGTATATTTGCTAAATATCTCATAACACATAAAATAAGAGAGAATACAATTAATCACAAAGTGCAAATAGGAATGCACAGCAGCCAAACCGATGGTCATTTTTTTTTTTTTTTAAATATATTTTTATTGCAGGAATCAGTAAATCATTACAAAGTGGACCAGCATTATAAGTTCAATCAAAATTAGTAGGATACATCCCATCGTCCCTCAGCAGAATGATCCATTACACAGCCATTTAGCCCACAACCCAAGGGTCGGGCGGCGATTACCAGTGGGGACTCAACAGGAAGTCGAAGCCGGTCCGGATGATCTACTATCCGTCATCTGCTTTTCTAAACCATCCTACAAAAAAGGCCAAAAGAAAACCCCCCCCAAAACACTATAAACCAAACAGAACCCCCCCCAACCCCGCCATCAGTGCACGGTAACAGCCGCAACAGGATCTATGAGAGGACCCCCGGGGAAAGCAACAGACACGTAAAGTGCAATCGTCTATCGGGACTCAGGGCGAGCTGCATCCTCACTTTCGGAATCGCTGGGAGCGCAATAATCCCTGAGGGCCTGCACTAATGTCTCCCATTCTAGCGCTGCCTCCTGCGCCTTCTCGTTGTGTTGTCTCCTAGCTAACTGGTACCGCAGCGTACTTTCCCCCGCCGCCCATTTCAAGAGTTCGCTGTGGCATCGGGCCCCCGTTAGGCCAACTCGTGCCTTCCAGTTCCTGGTCACCTCCCGTTTAGCAAGGAGAAGCCCCAGATCGATGAATTTACTAGTGATTTTAGTTTTGGGGGTATGCGGAAACCAGTGCAGGAGGCCCACTGCCGCATCGACCGATAAGGATCTCCCCGTTACCTCCTTCAGGGTATCCCCCACTTCCAGCCAATAGGAGGACAGCCCCGGGCAAGACCACAACATGTGGAGGAGGTCTGCATCAGGCGCATGGCACCTGGGGCAGTCCGCAGAGTCCGCGGCAAAATATTGTCGGATCTTCGCCGGGGTCAAGTATGCCCTGTGGAGTACATAGTAGTGGACCAATTGAAAGCGGGCATGGCGCGTGCCCTTCCAGGCCCGCCTCATGAGTTGGGACCAGGTCGTCTCCGGGATCTCCTTCCCTATGTCCTCCTCCCAACGGGTTCTTAAGGTAGTGAGGGGGGCCAACCCCTCATTGAGCAGTCTGCCGTATAGGCAAGTAACCGCCTTAACCGTTCCCGCGGACATCATGACATACTGGCACACCGGAGATGTAGGAGGTTCCTCCTGCCCGTGCTTCCAGTGCGCCTGAATCGCTCGGACCAGGGCCGTGTGCAAGAGAAAATCGCCGCGAGGAACTTCGAAGCGATCAATGAGCTCCTGAAAGGGCAATAGCGCCCCGTCCTCGTAGAGATCACCCACCAACTGTAGACCCGCGTCCTCCCAGTCCGCTAATCGTGACCAATCACCGCCATGAGGCAGGGCCGTCAGCATGCCCAGAGGCATTTCGGGTGCATACGGTATCCGCACCTGGCCCCGGGCGTGGGCTCGGTTCCAGCATAATCGAATGGTCCTCTCTTCGAGCGTCAGGTCCCGCAAGGCCAAACGTTGTCGCAGTGCTATGAAGGAGAGAACATGCCTAGCCATCCCTGTGCCCCTCCTGTCCTCTGGGCCTCGGAATTCTCTGGCGACCTCCTGGGTGAAAGTCTGCAGCTGCGCTGCCAAGTAATACTTTTCAAAGTCCGGTACCGCAAGCCCACCCTCAGCTTTCGGTCTCATCAGGGTCTTGAGGGCCACTCTTCGGCGGCCCGATCCCCAGAGGAATCCCACCATCATTGACCGTAACAGTCGAAACGTGGCTGGCGGGACCCAAATCGGCAGCGCCCGGAAATAATACAGCAGCCGGGGGAGCGCCACCATTTTAAGCAGAGCGATCCGTCCCGCTACCGAGAGCGGTAGAGTAGCCCAGAAGTCCATGCTACCACGCAGCGCGCGAGTGCTGCGGGCTATGTTCCCATCCAGAAGGTCAGACGGTTCATGGTAGATGTACACCCCCAGGTACTTAAAGCAGTCAGGTTCCCACCTAATCTCTCTGCTGATATCGGGGCTGGGTGTACCCTTGCGAACCGGGAAAAGACAGGTCTTAGCCCAATTCACCCGGAGGCCCGAGACCTCCCCAAATGCCGTGAGCGCCGACGCAGCCCCATTCAAGGCAGCAACCGGGTCCTCAAGGAAGAGCAACAGGTCATCGGCGTACAACGAGATATAATGTGGGCCCGAAGGTGTCCATAAACCATTATAGTGGGCCCCCGACCGGAGTAGCAGCGCCAGTGGCTCCACCGCTAACGCAAAGAGAAGCGGGGATAATGAACAACCCTGCCTCGTGCCTCTCTCCACCGGGTATTGCGAGGAGATCAGCGGGCCTGCCCGTACCCTGGCCGACGCCGAGGCATACAGTACCGTGGTCCATCTAACAAAATCCTCACCGAGGCCGAACCGCAGCAATACAGTGCACAGGTAGTCCCATTCCAGGCTGTCAAAAGCCTTCTCCAAATCTACCGAGAGGACTACCGGGCATGGGGCGTCCACGAGCGGTTCTCCCAGCTCCACGAGCGGTTCTCCCAGCAAGCGGAACAGCCTACGGATGTTCATGGTCGTGTTTCGCTTGGGGATGAATCCGGCCTGGTCCTCGTGTACCAGCGAACTCATGTGACCTAGCAACCTCGATGCTAAGATGCTGCTCAGTATCTTATAATCGACCGTCAGCATTGATAAAGGACGGTAGGACGCCGGATCGGACGAGTCCCTTCCCGGTTTGAGGAGGGGAACCACTAAGGCCTCGCACATCGAGCCGGGGAGCCGACCAAGCCGCTTCGGCTCTCTGTAAACTATCAGCAACCTCGGTGCCAGGAGATCAGCATAGGCGGCATAAAATTCAACCGGAAGGCCGTCTAGTCCCGGGGTCTTATTCCTCGCCATCTTTTTAATAGCGCTGCGAATTTCCCCCAGTTCAATGTCGGAGCCCAGGGCTTTCGCTACGTCAGGCTCCACCAGTGGGAGCTCTAGGGGTCGCAGGTAGTCATTGATCAGGTCGGGGTCTCTGGCAGAGCGACTGCGATACAAGCATTCATAGTAGCGCAGGTAACAACTCAAAATCTCAGGTTGAGTGTGCACTTCGGCCCCATCCGCCGTACGCATGGATGTCGTTAGAGAGGTCTGGCGCGTGGGATTAGCTAGCCACGCCAGCAATGCGCCCGACCTGTCCCCCTCCACGAGCGACCTAACAGTATAGGCCTTATAGTCGAAACAGCGCAGCCGTTCGACCTCCGCCGCTACCGCCTCCTTCGCCGCTGCCGTGCGTTCCTGAAGTTCAGGACGCCCGGGGCGGCGGAGTTCCAACTCACGGAGTTTCCGATCGGCCACAGCCAAATCATCAAGGATGATTCGCCTCATGCCCACCTTCTTAGAAATGCAGAAGCCCCTGATCACCACCTTAAAGGCATCCCATTCCAGCGCCCTCGATCCCGCAGTGCCCCCATTGGACGCGAAGTATTCCGAGATCTTATCCTCTAGGTCCGCTTTGAAGACTATGTCCTCCAAGATTTCGGGACGCATTTTCCAGGTGGGTACAGCAGGCACCCCAGGAAACCAGCGAAGGTCCAGCAGGAGAGGGTTATGATCTGAGATGGTCCTGGTCAGATATTCAGACCGGACCGCTGCTGAAACCAGTTCTGCCAAGCCCAGAAACCCGTCCAGTCGGACGTGTAACTCATGCAGGCCTGAGAAGTATGAATAGTCCCTAGTGTCGGGGTGCTGTGCCCTCCAGACATCCGTTAGACCCCAGTGCGTCTGCCAGTCCCTCCGACCTTTAGCCACACGGCGAACCGGAGAGTCAGGGAGGGGGGGGTGCGAGCGGTCAGCCTCCACATCCACTATTGAATTGAAATCCCCGCCAAGCAGGAGGGGCCCGGAGAAGAAGAAGGCCAACGAGCCCGATAACCTGGAAAGGAAGGCAAGCTGGTCCACATTAGGCGCGTAGACACAGCAAACGTTTAGGTCCCTCCCCCCCAGTGTGCCCGAAATGGCCACGTAACGACCCTCCGGATCTACCACTGATTTCGTAACCTGGAAAGGAACCCCGGCTCTGATCCAAATCAGCGCCCCCCCTGACATACGCGGAGTACGAAGTGCAAAAGACCTGCCCTCTCCACCTACGCTGTAGCGCCGCCCCTTCCGCCTTGTTAGGATGGGTCTCCTGCAGCAGCGCCATTTGTACCCCTCTACGCACTAAATAAGCGTGGACTTTGTGACGTCTAGACATAGTGTGAAGCCCCCGTACATTCCAAGTGATGCATTTCACATTAGCAACATCAGCCATTGTCCCATATCGTTCGTGCAAAGTCTCTCCATCCGGGTCCCAACAAAGAAAGATCAACAATCAACCCAGCACTGATGGTGGCCATTTTCCCCAACCAAAAAACAACAACCCCCGTTCGATCCAAACCCTTGCCCACCCTCCCCAGAACAGGACCCAAATAGTACCATCTAGTTCCCATCCAAACCATACCCCCAACAAACCCACTGTCCCCAACTAATCCTGCAGTCGCCACCGCAGGAAGGCCTTAAGGGCTAGGTGCGGGCTGGGCGCCGGCTGTGGGCCCTCGATTCTCGGGCTACCGAGACTAAAGTGAGCCCAAAACAATAAAAGAAAACCCCCCCCGTCCCGAGCAGGGCTCCCCACCTCCACTTCACCGGAGTTCAAGAGCAATCGCCTACCCCCGCCACCCCCGCTGCGGCCCCCCACCCAAATGGACTCAGCTCACCCCGTCATCCCTGTCCATCCAAAAGGTCCTCAACCGAGTTCGGAGTGATCACCGGCGTGTGGACACTGTCGGTCACCGATTCCTCCGAGTCCGTTGGCGCCCCCTCGTCACCAAGGTCCGCTTCCTCTTCAATGGGACCATCTTGTGAGCCAGACAGCGCAGACAACACCTCCAACACTCCCTTCCGCTCCGTCGACGTCTCCACAGTCTAAGGCCTGCCTGACTGGCCACGGCGACTCCGAATCCTTTTGGGCCGCCGCCGTTGTCCAGGCTCCACTGCTAGTTGAGATGAGGAGCCAAAGCCATCATTTCCGGCTCTGTATAGTTCGAGCCAGTTACAGACGTCCTCCGGGGAATCAAAGAACTGAGTCTTGTCATCAACGATTATGCGGAGCCTTGCAGGAAACAGGAGCGAGTATTGGATACCCTCGCTCCGGAGCTCGCGCTTGACCGCCAGGAAAGAGAACCGCCTGCGCTGGGTCTCATATGTGTAGTCCGGGAAGATATTCACCTGGCTATTCTCCACCTTGTAGGGGCCATTATGTCTGGCGGCATTGAGGATGAGGTGTCTGTCCCGAAAGTGCAGTAAACGTGCCACCACCGGTCGCGGGGCACGGTCCTGCGGCGGCGGCCTCGCTGGGACTCTGTGCGCTCGCTCCAGGGTGTAGAAGGAGGATAGGCCCTCCGGGGCCACCGTGTCCCATAGCCAGGCTTCCAAGTAGGCCACCATGTCGCCATCTTCAATCTTCTCCGGCAGGCCCACCACTCGAATGTTATTCCGCCTATTACGACCCTCCGCATCCTCCGCTCGTCGCTCCAGGGCGTCAATCCGGGATAGGGCATCCTTCATCGTCGCGGCCAGGGTTCTCTGTGCTGGTTCCAAGGTCTGTACCGAGCCCTCCACTTCTTTGACCCTATCCGAAAGCTTGCCGTGGTCCGCTCTAAGGAGGCCCAGACTCGTCGCAACCTGGGCAATGTCCTGCTGGAGGGCCGAGCGCGTGGTCGCGATCGCCTCCAGGACCCGGTCAAATTGTTGCTGCAATGGCGTAACACCAGAGCTCTCCGGGTCCCCACGTTCTTCTTTGTCCGGGGCCTCCGAGTCTGAGGCGGCTGGGGTGGTCCCCTTGGCTCCCCTCGGTTTTCCCATGGTGCAGGAGTCCCACGGTGGAGAGTCAGTCAGAGGTGCCACCGAGTGCGGGTGTCGACTATGTCTCTCTCGGCTGGTGGTCTTCGGGCCGAGGGCCGACGATCTCCGTCTCCAGGGCCTGTTGGTCCTCCACAACCTCGAGCCGCGCCACCACCGCGTCGTCGGAGGGCACTGAGGAGGAGGCGGGGACAATCGGCGCCAGGTCGGGCCGGCCCGTTTGGCCGATGAGGATCTGGAACGAGGGTCACCAACACCACCGGAGACTTTGTGGCGCCAAGGCGCCGTGCTGCCCATGGACGCCAGTCGCTCGGCGGGATGCAGCCGGATGCGGCTTAGGGGGTCGGCACCGCAGATAGGGCCGCCAGGTGTCAGTGAATCGAGGTCCACGATAATGTGGGCATCTGACCATCCAGGAGCGATCACCGTGTCCAAAGTCCGATCAGAGCGACACCCAGATCATCACATCACAGGGAGATAGAAGGTGGAGGGTGCGCTGTAGCCAACGATGCTCCTCCAGACTAAGGGTCCCAGCCAAGGAGACAAAGAGATCCGGGCGCCATGTTGGGCCGCACTCCGCGGGTCCCCAAACTTCGATTTTCCGTCGGATCAACCCGTGTTCGAGTTTCACCGGGTGCCTCAGCAGGTCCCAATCGGTCCGATCAACGGTTTGCGGGGGCTAGGGTGCCCCGCGGACTCCGATCTGCAGGATAATCACGGGCTCAGTCCCGGAGCCGAGCTCTCAGGCGACCATCGCCATCGGCGTCCAAGCCACGCCCTCGCCAAACCGATGGTCATTATAGGTTTAACATATCGTGGTATCCTTCTATAGTTTTATCAATAAAAACCCATACGGTTTGGTAGTTCTAAAATTTAAGAAGCAACATGTTTCGGTGGTATAAGTAGATCCGACCACCTTCTTCAGGCTTAATCATAAGATGTCTCCCGGCACTTCTATTATAAAAACATTGCATAAAAACACATTTCAGATTTATATAAAATACATATTGTATGTCAATCATTTCATGCTAAAACTATAGTATATCTTATTTATTTCACAATGCAGCATAACATGCACATGTTTAAACACCTATATTAGACTTTTGGCTTTTACAGGGTGCTTACACACAATAGTTCTGACAAACACATACACCAACTCCCAGCATGAGCATATCACATACTCAAACACTAGACTGTGAAAATAGCTCTAGAGAAATACCCACCAACAACTGGTAGTGATGATTGTCTAAAAAGGGGAACTAACTCCTCCAGCTGAATATATCTACAGAAATAGTGGGCTAAATTCTATCCATTTTGCAGTATACACCATATTGAAAATAACAGATTTACTAACCACACTGAATTTGAGTAAAATTCAGGGTGGATCAATGGGCCCGACGGGTATAGTAATTTCTAAAGTCCAATTGCAATTACGCCTTACAGGAATGGCGGCTCCTGTAATTTTCAATAGGGTGTACACTGCAAAATGGATAGAATTTAGCCCACTATTTCTGTAGATACATTCAGCGAAGGTTAAAACACATTATGAGTCAAACCCCTTTTTTTAGGTTATAGAAGGTTGCATATATATAAGCAGTATTCTGAGGGTGATAGAGCTATATCTGACATTAATTTTGAGGGCATATAAGCTAAAATTGTTTTGTAACTCTACAGGCTGCTTGTCTCCGAGTGTGGAACGAGTGGTGGACAAAGGAGTTCTGTTAAAAATTTGGGAATCAGCCCACCCTACATTTAAGGCAGGTTGTTCAGTGCCCGCGTGTCGTTTTGCCCAAACTAAGGTAATATAAACTAGATTACTAGCGGTGGGTTATAAATACTATAGTGTTGAGATAGTGCTTAGACAGTTTACTTCTGATGTATATTTGCTCTATTATTTATTATAGGGCATAATTGATAGGTTTTTCTTGCCATCAGTCCTTAATTGTTGTAGACCACACAAGGAAGATGATTTGGCTGTGCTGGAGGAGTTCAATTCCCTCTTTGAAATAATCCTTCCATCATTAATTGGGGTGGGTTACTCCTTTTAACTATGTTTATAGTATATGTTCAGAGAATGTAAAGAGCAGAGGAAGAGTTTAACTGATCTACTATTGTTTATTTTAGAGCAGTGTTGAGACTTTATGTCCGCCTTCCGTCCTTTATTCATTGCTGAGAAACAAACTAAAAGATCTGGTGTGCTGGAGGAGTTAGTTCCCCTTTTTAGACAATCATCACTACCTGTTGTTTGTGGGTAATTCTCTAGAGCTATTTTCATAGTCTAGGGTTCGAGTATGTGATATGCTCATGCTGGGAGTTGGTGTATGTGTGTGTCGGAACTATTGTGTGTAATCACCCTGTCAGAGCCAAAGTTCCAATATAGCTGTTTAAACATGTGCATGTTATGCTGCATTGTAAAATAGATACGGTATTCTATAGTTTTAGCATGAAATGATTGACATTATATATACTATATGTATTTTTATATAATTCTGAAATGTGGTCTTTATGCAATGTTTTTATAATAGACTAGCTTACCCGTCGCACGTTGCTGCGATCTCAGAAGAAAGGAAATTTAAGGAAACTTGTTATGATAACATTCGATTTACATTGTGTCATTTTTTTATTGAAACATTCATTTTAATATGGAAAACATTTTAAAGTGTTGTTTTAATTCTGTTTATTTATTCCAGTACTTGTGGATACATGGTATTTTTTGTTTTCCGTCTGGTGCGTACACGAATAAATCAGAAGGTTTTCCGACGCATGAGCTGGTCACATACAGTTGTCCATGTGAGAAGCACGGATTCTCCAAATCTAGTCCAGACACTTGTAGCGATTGTCCTTGTGCTTTGTTGATGGTCATTGCAAAAGCGAGTCGCACCGTAAACTGTAAATGTTCAGTATTGGAAAGATTATGAGGGCCCTGGGGGCCGATATTTAACAAATGTTTCTTTTTTTTTTGCCAGAAATCTTTGCGGGAGTGTACTCAACAACTTTTAACAATTTTAAAAAAAAATTGTTTTGCCAGAAACCTTCGCGGAAGTGTACTCAACAACTTCCCAAAGTTTCATGGCGATCGGATGAATGATGTTGTAATGCATAAAGGACAAACAGACATACTTTTGTTTTTATATATATAGACTAGCTTACCCGTCACGCATTGCTGCGATCTCAGAAGAAAGGAAATTTAAGGAAACTTGCTATGATAACATTTAATTTACATTGTGTCATTTTTATTGAAACTTATTCATTTTAGGATGGAAAACATTTTAAAGTGTTGTTTTAATTCTGTTTATTTATCCGAGTGCTTGTGGATACAAGGTATTTTTTGTTTTTCCGTCTGGTGCGTACACGGATAAATCAGAAGGTTTTCCGATGCGCGAGCTGGCCACTTACAGTTGTCCATGTGAGAAGCACGGATTCTCCAAATCTAGTCCACACACTTGCAGCGATTGTCCTTGTGCGTTGTTGATGGTCATTGCAAAAGCGAGTCACACCGGAAACTGTAAACGTTCAGTATTGAAAAGATTATGGGGGGCCTATATTTAACATATATATATATTTTTTTTTTGCCAGAAACCTTCGCGGGAGTGTACTCCACAACTTTTAACAATTTTTTTTATTTTTTATTACTATTTTTTTTGCCAGAATCCTTCGCGGGAGTGTACTCAACAACTTCCCAAAGTTTCATGCCGATCGGATGAATGGTTTAGTAATGCATAAAGGACAAACAGACATACTTTCATTTTTATATATATAGATGTAAGTGCCAGGAGACATCTTATGATGAAGCCTGAAGTAGGTGGTCAGATCTACTTATACCACTGAAACGCATCGCTTCTTGAATTTTAGAACTACCGAACCATATGGGTTCTTATTGATGAAACTATAGAATGATACCACCATATGTTGAACCTGTAATGACCATCGGTTTGGCTGCTGTGCATTCCTATTTGCACTTTGTGATTGGTTGTATTCTCCCTTATTTTATGTGTTATGAGATATTTTGCATATATATGCTGCTAGCATATTGTACTTTTTAATCTTTTTGAATTATTGAAGGGCCTATTGAATAAACATTTATATATTCGTTTTTTGGCTGCTGTTATAGTTGTTGGTGATTATTTGACTGATTTTAAATGTGGTATGCATCCATGATGGTATGCTTTTGAGAAATCCCGAAAGGGAAGCTGTTTCTGACTTAGCACCCTATATAATCACATCCCTCTCCTTACTAGCATTCTCAAGTTCTTTCACTGAATGTAGTATGTGGTACGGAGTGCCCCCTGAATATCGAATAACATGATAGGAAACATCGAGGACAAAATATTGAACCGTTATTCCAAATATATGTATCGTGGTGATATACATATTTCTTCAAGGTGCACAGATGTGGAGTTAGAAATAGTAAATCCATACTTCCTCTATATGCACTTGTGTTTGGAAATTTTGGTCCTTGACATTTTGTCCTCGGTATTCTTATGTCATGATATTTCCATATTCGATATTCAGTAGTAGAGTCATGCTGTATTTCTATAGCCAAAAGGCTGCGGAGCATTGTACAGGGTCACAGACAAGCATAAAGTACTAACTTTACAGTGAGTATCAGTACTGACCAGTACGGCAGCTCCCCTGTGATATTTTACTTGTAGGTTTCACAGCATCTGACTAAGGAACTACTCTTAGCAGAAAGATCCTCAAGCAGTATACATACAATTTCTCCGTACGTACAATGGGTTTGGATCTATGGCCCCTAAGTAGCAGTTTGTAATATATGTTAGCCCATGTTTTATTTCTGTTATTGTTGGAAATACGCAAACATGTCTCAGCTTAAGAAAGCTTTAAGTTTACAGAAAATGCCAGAAGAAATTCCTTCTAACTGGAGTGAAGGTTGACTAGGGGAAAGCAGCACACTGGCGTTGGAAAGTAAAAACACCAAGAGAGCATCTGATAATGAAGTGGCACGGATGAGCAGAACACAGTATTGGTTTCAAAATCTTTAAAACATTTTTTAATCACGCGTGTAAGAAACATTAGAAACCTGGACTGTCTTGTAACGTGTAAACTATGATTAAAAGTGCAGGATTTTTAAGCACAAAATAAGGGGCAGATTTACCAACAAGTCACACAGCGCAATGCAGCAAGATGACTTGCTGCGCTGCTTGTCAAGGAGAGGGCAGGAATGCACATATCTACTAAGCTATAGCCCATTCATTCTCTCTCCCCACACTGGAACTGATTGCAGTCTAGCACCAAAGCAGGCATCGTTGCACCATAGTGCGTTACAGCCAGGATTGCTTTTGTGCAAAAAACAATCTTCTGAGGCGTTGGTCTCTTTTACGTGTACTGCAGAATGCAATGCTCGTGGAAAGAGGAAAAAAGGAGAAATAAACCCATTTCTCTTTGTTACACCTCACCAGGGGAGGCGTAGCATTTTGATGCATTCCCAAGTTTGGTAGTCTCAGTAAATCTGGGAAAGCACCAAAATCCGGGAGTGGATGCTAGGGAACACCCACCATCCATCTATGGAATACCTTACCAGGGCAGAGTGATGCAAGGCAGTAGCTTGCGCTGCCTTGTGTTACTCCAGATTTACTGAGCCACGCAGAGCCATGCAAGGGGGCTTTGCTTGGCTTAGTAAATCTCGCTGAAGCTCCTGCCCTTCGTTGTCTTGCTTCACCTTGCTTGATGCAAGATGTCAAGGTCTTTTCCTGACACTGCACGACACAATTTGATTGTTCTGTTGTCTACCGAGTGTGTGTGGAGGCCTCTTACACATGATTTTTAGTTTTTCGTGTGTTTAAGTAATTGGTTAAGTTTGGGTAGACACAGTTTTTTCAGTTTTTCCACTTTGCCCTTTCCATCTTAATGCCGGTAATATCGCGGTGGCATGCTGTGCAATTGATGGGTTTCCTTTTAATGTCTAAATAAAGTTGTATGTTGAATGAATATATCGTAATTGATTTGACTGTTTGCGGTTATGGGGCCGATTTATAGTTACTCTCTTGAACGCATTTCACTTGCTGCCATTTACTATATCTGATATAATTGATTTCTAATTCTTGATATGAATCAATGAACTATTTTTGGTTTTGTTTTCAGACGATCTATTGGGCGCATTATATGATGGATTAATGACATCATCTATAGATTGAACTACACTTTGTGACACATCTTGTCCCTTCTAAATTTCGCCCTTTTTCAGTAAGTCATTTATTAATCATCTGCTGAGTGGTCCCTTAAATTCAGTCTTGCCTAATAATTGGCGTATTTGGAACAATGGTATTTTCTGTTCTTACATAGATCTGGAATCATCTTGCCAAGCCATTCATTACCGTTTGGTCCGTCACTTCTTTTTATAAAAGGTGATTTTTTTATTCATGATTTTTTAGGTGATGGAATCACAATTGGTGTGGTGATAGCTCCGTTTTAAATTTCTTTGCCTTTTGTCACTTGGTGATTTTCCTAGTCTTTTTCTTTGAAGAAGCCTACACTATTTAATGTAATAATAATTTTAATATCTTTTTTGTACAGCTTTGAAACGCTCATGCAAATTCCAGTCCTGATGATGACCGTAAAATATTACAGCGGTCGAAACGCCGTCAACGCTTCTTGTGGCCATAATTTAATAAGGACACATTATTTTTGTTTGTGTTGTTCCTTTACACATGTAATGTATTTTGTGAAGCCACATGTTTGGTTTGTGATATGTTTGTCTTTTTGTATACCAACATTTGTTTTGAGCGTAATTGTTATTTTTGAACCTTTCTATAGATATAACAAACTGTAATGTTTTTTTTAAATTTAGAAATTCTTTGTGTGTTCACGAATTTATAGGCTTCTTCTTTTTCCTTTTTCTTTGTAAAATTTTTTGATTTTAATTGGATGTGGGTAGTTGTATAATTCGAGTGACTTTCTTTTCCTGATAGCTTGTTTCCTTCCCAGTATAAGAATTGGCTTGGTAGTTTGGTCTGCCCTGTTCCCATGATGTACTGGGCCAGGGTCAGACTAATTTGCATATAGCCAAGTTCTGAGCTGGGATGGTGCAGTGAGCTGAAAAACGGTGATGGATCAAGCCCTGATCTTTGGACTGGGTAAGAGTGGTCTGCTTAATTCAGACACTCTGTTCATCACCACCCCCTTTTCTGAATCATTTTTGTCCACCATAAGCGTGGAAGGGTATACTCAGATGTGAGTCCCTAGCTCATTGCACCATCAGGATTCAAGCAAGCCGGGCCGAAGACGGCTGAAATGCCAGAAACCGGTCCCTGGTAGCTTGTTTCCTTCCCAGTATAAGAATTGGCTTGGTAGTTTGGTCTGCCCTGTTCCCATGATGTACTGGGCCAGGGTCAGACTAATTTGCATATAGCCAAGTTCTGAGCTGGGATGGTGCAGTGAGCTGAAAAACGGTGATGGATCAAGCCCTGATCTTTGGACTGGGTAAGAGTGGTCTGCTTAATTCAGACACTCTGTTCATCACCACCCCCTTTTCTGAATCATTTTTGTCCACCATAAGCGTGGAAGGGTATACTCAGATGTGAGTCCCTAGCTCATTGCACCATCAGGATTCAAGCAAGCCGGGCCGAAGACGGCTGAAATGCCAGAAACCGGTCCCCGGTAGCTTGTTTCCTTCCCAGTATAAGAATTGGCTTGGTAGTTTGGTCTGCCCTGTTCCCATGATGTACTGGGCCAGGGTCAGACTAATTTGCATATAGCCAAGTTCTGAGCTGGGATGGTGCAGTGAGCTGAAAAACGGTGATGGATCAAGCCCTGATCTTTGGACTGGGTAAGAGTGGTCTGCTTAATTCAGACACTCTGTTCATCACCACCCCCTTTTCTGAATATAATTTAATAAGGACACATTATTTTTGTTTGTGTTGTTCCTTTACACATGTAATGTCTTTTGTGAAGCCACATGTTGTTATTTTTAAACCTTTCTATAGAAACAAACTGTAATGTTTTTTTAAATTTAGAAATTCTTTGTGTGTTCACGAATTTATAGGCTTCTTCTTTTTCCTTTTTCTTTGTAAAATGTTTTGATTTTAATTGGATGTGGGTAGTTGTATAATTCGAGTGACTTTCTTTTCCTGAACCTTTTGTTAGGTATATTGATTGTCTGTCCCTGGTTCAGGATTGTTGGACAGCCCCTGTAGTTTCCAAAGGAGATTGAAGACTGGCTGAATAAGTACATATTACTTCCCTTCAGGAAGGAACTATTTTTGTATCTTAGTAACTCCTTATGCATCTGGGAAAAGATCCACACTTTTAAATAAGTACTTGGTAGTTGGAAGGAATTGTGTAAAATTCTCTGGAAGGGCAAATGAAGGCTTCAACTTAAATTAACTCCAGAATGGTCCTAGGAGTGTTGGAAACTCCACACACAGGGAGAGATTGTGTCCTGCTGCCTGGACCTCTTGACTGATTAGAATAACCACACACAGACCTAGTTGCAGTTTAAGTATAAAAAGCAAAAAAGGTTTATTTTTATTTTTGAACGAATAGCAAAATAAGAACCATATTCTCTATTTTGAAGTTGTTTCATATTACAATAATAAATATCAATATTTCTCTGGGAATAATATGGATGTTTCATCTTTGCAGGTTAAGGCAGAAAAAGGTATTGCTTTTAAACAATCAAGGTAATTTCTAAGCTGTACGTTGCTGCAAGTATCATGTTTTGAAACCAGCACTAGAGTGTACAGCAAAATACCTGGTTTTATTTTAAATCTGAGCAAGTGAAATGTCTGTTTGTCAAATACTAGGTAATCATTGCTGTTACGTTAAGCAAGCATGTGTTTATCCCAAAATTTATAGAAATAACATATGATGAAGGATTCCTTTTTATATTGCATTTGAATGATGCTAGACTGATAAACATAAGAGTGTAATTCTTATATATAAATTCACCGAAGAAAAACAAAGGTTAAAGGCACATTATAGTTAGGTTGAAAATGCCAAGAAGGATTTACAAATAATGGCTGAGGCTTTACAAAGAACAACATCGCTCATGTCTCTATTCCCAAAATTAGTTATTCCAATTTACATGAGGTGCATGTGGACCGAGAAAGACATTACACCTTCACCTTAATTGAGTACAACTCAAATGATATGCACGTATGGGCCAGCACTCTGTCTTGATATCCCATCCTCATGCTAATAGTATATTTTATATCTGTCAAATATAATATAGGAAAATATCACATTCAAATGTACAGTGAGATAAAGCCTTTTCAGTTGTAGACAGAGCCAATGCATTTTGTTCTCTAGGAACTTCTTCAGGGCTTATAATTTCTTGTTTTCAAATACAGTACATTCCTCATATGATCCATATCCACACCATATCCGATATAAAGGTATAGTCACTGTAAAATTGTTAATAAATGAATAAAAAGAAGAATAAAACATTCAAGTGAGCAAGGTGGGTTTATTAAAACCTCATCCTAAAACAGCCAACAGCAACTGACCAAGTCAGAATACATATCAGTGTGCATTCTAAGATCTAAGAACACAAGCAAAGAATCATGAGTCTTAAAGGGGAAAGGGGAGAGAACATCACACATCTCCCTTCCATACATATGAAAAATAAAAGAGAAAGCAAAAATATATTACTAAGCATCTACAAAAGAAGAACATGTTCAAACATAGTCTTTCAAATAAGAGGGGGCTTTACGAGTTCTTTGACTTCTCTTAGAAGAAGACGATGACCTGTCAAAGGAATTGTTAGAACCCAAGTGAAAATTATTGCATAAATCATCATTATGAGCAGAGTCACTTGGAAGAGACAAATTAGGATCAACAACAACTACACGACTCTTATTCCAGATTCCTCCATCATCAGTCTTAACAGCATTTTAAAAAATCTTGATAACAGCTCTAATGTCAGTGTACTTTGACCACGGTTTGCGTCCTATTGGAGTCTTTATTTTCACAATATCCCCCACTTTGACTTCCTGAGAACACACACTTTTCTTTTGGTCAAAGTATGCCTTGCGAGCATCTTGTTTAAGTAATTCCTTAGTTCTCCAATCACCAATATCATTGTTAACAAGACCTTTATTCAAGCACATCCACCCAGGACACATCAATGTGTTAGGAACCCTCCCTTTGAACAACTCAAATGGGGACCTACCAGTAGAGGAATGAGGGGCAAAACGATAAATGTTAATTCTGTCCTGAAGGGTGGTCTTCCAATTTAAACCGGAAGAGCGAGCAAGTTGTATAGACTCTTTCAGTGTCTTATTAACCCTCTCAACTGCACCATTGGTTTCAGGATGGTATAGTGAACACCTTTTATGAATTATCCCACATTTTCTCAGAAAATCAACAAACAAAGAGGAACAGAATTGAGGACCATTGTCGGATAATAAACTATTAGGAAAACTTTCCTTATTAAACAAGGGCTCTAAAAACTTAATGATAGAATCAGAAGTGATTTCTCTGACAGCACAAACTTCAATCCATCTAGAGTATAGATCAATCAACACTATGAGGTAAGGGGTATCAGAAACACCAGAAAGTGGACCCAGGATGTCAATAGCGACCTCATCCCAAGGATGACCAGGTAAGACCCTCTTTACCATAGGCATTTGCTTTGTTTTTAAAATCTTGTCACTAGAACAGCACTCAGGACACTCTCTGACCATCCTCTCAATTTCTAGGTCCTTCCCAGGCCACCAAAATTGCATGCGAAGAAACTCTTTAGTTTTCACGATGCCCAAATGTCCACGATGAGCATGAGACAACAATTCTTTGCTTAGCATAGTGGGAGGAACAAGTTTAGTACCTCGAGTTAAAAGACCATCGTTTACAGACAGTTCATCAGAAACCAATAACCAAGGCTTATTCAAGCGAGTATTATTCTTCAAGGAAAGAATAACTTTTGAAATTTCTTCATCCTTCTCCAACTCTGATCTCCATTCAGATTCGACAATAGCACCATCAGTCACCTCACACACATTCGTAAATTCCTCTAGGTCACATGAATCATCCAACTCAGAGTTTTCACAGTCAACCAATCTAGATAAGAAATCTCCTGACTTGTTAGCAATCCCAGGAATATACTCAACCTCAAACTCAAATTCTTGCAAAGAAACAATCAATTTTCTAATCCTAGAGGATATGGCATCTAGTCCTTTTTTTGAAAACACCTCTTTCAAAGGTTTATGATCGGACAAAACGCAAACTTTCATCCCCCAAATCAAGTTTTTAAACTTTCTTAAAGCCCAAAAAATTGCTAAAGATTCCTTTTCTATTACAGAGTAATTAAACTCCGATCCTCTGAGACAACGAGAGGAACAGCAGATCAAGAAATCCTTACCATTCTTCTTCTGAATTAAAACAGCACCTAGTCCTTTATCACTTGCGTCAGTAAACATAACAGTGGGAAGACCAGGAACAAATGCATAGAGAGAAGGTGCTTTGTTCAATTCCTTCTTGATACTTAAGAATTCCGACTTGCAATCACTTGACCAGTCAAAGACAGCATTTTTAACCGTCAACTTTCTTAAATTATGTGTTTTGTCAGCAAAGTTAAAAATGAATTTACCATAAAATTCCACCATACCCAAAAATGAGAGAAGTTCATCTTTGTAAGTGGGTTCTTTCACTTTGTCAATGGCCTCAACTAACTCTTTCTTTGGAAAGACACCATTACCAGTGATACGGTGTCCCAAATAATTAACCTCTTGCACCCTGAATTTGCATTTTGACCTTTTTAAAGTCTACCTGCACCATCTAAACGTTTCAAAACCATGGACACACGTGTATCACGCTCAACAATGTTATTACCATAAATTAACAAATCATCCTGATAGCACTTAACACCAATTAATCCCCTCAAGATTTTTGACATGATCCTTTGGAAGACGGAGGCCGCAGAAACAAGGCCAAAAGGCATTCTCTTAAATTTAAACGTACCCATAGGTGTAATAAAGGCAGTTAAGTCTTGAGATGAATCATCTAGCTCCACCTGATGGTAGGCGGAAGCTAAATCAAGAGTAGTGAAATATTTAGCCCCTTCCAAAGTACAAATCATCTCATCTATGTTGGGAAGAGGAAACCTATCAACCACAACCTCTTTATTTAAAGATCTTAAATCAATGCAAAGGCGAATCTCGCCAGTGGGTTTCTTCGCTATAACAACTGGAGCAAGCCATTCAGTTGCTTCAACCGGTATAATTATGTTACTCTTAACGAGTTTATCTAACTCTTCCTGAACTTTTGCTTGTTCCATGAGAGGAATTCTCCTAACCTTTGCTACAACAGGGAGAGCATTATCTTTCAATTTAATGTGATGTTTGTAGCCACGCAAACATCCCAAATCCTCTTTAAAAACATTTGGAATTTTTTTTGCCAAACTCAAAGACAAGTTTTCATCACTTATATTACATGTTGTATCAGATATTTCATGAATTTGAACTTGAGGAGAAGCATTGGGATCAAGGGTAACCCCTAATTGACGTTGATGTAGCCAACCCAATAACGCATCTCCTTTTTTTGACACATAGACCTTTCCCACAATAATGCGAGATCCAAGTTCTATCTCAGCCATGAAATATCCTAACATAGAAATAGGCTTCTCACTATAACCTAAAGGCAAAATATCACATCTGAACATTTTCACATCTTTTGAAAATAACTCATTAAACATTTTCTCATCAATAATTGTTATCTTAGAGCAAAAATCAAATTTAAAGTTTATCATAGAATTTTCTACTTTAACCATGAATGAAGGATGATCTGATTTATCATCATTCACCTCAAAACAAATAGATCTTACTTGAGGTTGAGACCATCTTCTCCTTGAATTATCACCGTTTTGTGCTTTTGTCCTGCAAAACTTAGCATAGTGACCTTTTTTATTACACAAATTACAGGTTACTTTTAAAGCAGGACAAATAGGAGAATTAGCCAAATGATTAATTTGACCACATCTAAAACATGAACACCTGTTATTTGATGAATTTGCTTGTCTATTTTGTTTATCTTCAAAATTCACACCATCTGTTTTTTTTAATTGACAAACAGTCTCATCAACTTTTATATCTTCTTTCGACTCAGAAGTAGAAGGTTTTTCTTTCTCTTTTTTTAGTTCACCAACACATCTTGTCATATGCTCAACTTGTTTAGCTATTGCTAAAACTTCTTCGAGAGGTGGCTCATCTTTTAACCAAAGTTCTTTTCTAATTTCATCATGTGCACATCTTAACACAAATTGATCTTGAATTCTTTCATCAAGGGTTCGTCCAAAGTTACTTGATGATGAGAGTTTCCTTAAAGTAGATACATAATCTTCTACCGACTCATCCTTCTTTTGTTCTCTCAGTCCAAAATGGTATCTTTCCATAATTGTACTGAGTCTAGGTAAGTAGTGTCTATCAAGTTGTAGAATTGCTATCTCATATTCATTCAGATTTCTTTGTTCTGCAGCTGATAGATCTGGTAAATGCTCAAGAACATCTTGTCCTTCACCTCCTAAACAATGTAGAAGAAGTGAATGCTTTCTTTCCGCACTCAAGTTTGTTCCACAAACTCTTGCGTAATTTGCAAAAAAATGTTTTCACTTTTTCCATTTCACATTTGGCTCACCTGGACTCGTAAGAAAAAATGCTGGCTGGGTTACATTTTGCATTTTTTAATAGAAAGAATAATAAAAAAAAAATAATATATATTTATTATCAAACACTTATTAAAGGTGTTGATATTATTTCTCACTTAAAAAAAAATAATTAAAGATGTTTTCTTCAATCATAAATCTCCTTAATATTGAAAGAAATCTTCAATTCCTCTTGCTTTATAACAAGGAGTGGCCTTTTTTTTTAAAACAAACTCTTGACTTATTTATTTAGCATTGTCCTTTATTAAATGCACTCCACCATTCTTGATTTATTTTCTCTGCATTGTCCTTTGTTGCAGGTATTCCAATTCTATGAACGTTCTTTTTGAATGTAGAACGATTTAATAATGAACTTGTTCTATGAATGAGAACGCTATGCTGGAACACTTCTAAATGCAGAGTTAACTTGAAGAACGCTGAGTTGGAACGCAGCGCAAGTTTCTTTGACGCGCAGCGTTTAAAAAAAATGGAGGGACGTAATGCTGGAACGCAGCGAAATGTTCTCTGGAACGCAGCGTTAATCCCTTCTCTTAAACACAGCTTAAGTGACGTTGTTGTAAGCGCGAGCAGCTTGGCTCTGAATACAGCGCGAGGAGATTAAGAAAAAACGTTCACTTCGGGCGAAGGTTAAAATCCCTTATTAATCTTCAAATTAAATTATTTTTAAGTCCCAAAATCATTTTCTTTTAAATAATCCTCCCGCTCTCCTCACCCGTGAAACAGATTCAATTTCAGCCGCTGGGAAGTCGGCGCTTTGCTTCATAAATTGAAGAGCAGCCGCTGGAGGAGAAACGAGGTTAGATTACTTTGCCGAGTTGTTTAGTTGAGGTGGTTTCCGATCGTCGCCAATGTAAAATTGTTAATAAATGAATAAAAAGAAGAATAAAACATTCAAGTGAGCAAGGTGGGTTTATTAAAACCTCATCCTAAAACAGCCAACAGCAACTGAACAAGTCAGAATACATATCAGTGTGCATTCTAAGATCTAAGAACACAAGCAAAGAATCATGAGTCTTAAAGGGGAAAGGGGAGAGAACATCACAGTCACCACATGTATTGGACAAGTAGTGTAGGAATGGTCCAAAAACGGGTGGAAAACATAACAGTAACCCCCGTGATGTATATAATACTCGCTGTGAGGGTGAGAATCACCCTCTGTAATTTTAAATGCAGCATCTAGGTGAATAATGCCAGGAAGAAGGGGAACTTCTTCAATATATTTTGGCACCTGAGGAATACCACAGTAGAATCATCCATAAGTGTTAAAGATCTCACCCTCAGAATTTGCTCTGCACAGCTGACTTTTCCTACTACTACAGTGAAGAGGTTGAATGTCCTACAATCTACTCAACTGAGCCAGACAGGGTGGTAAACTCCAAAACAGGAATGGCAGAAAATATCAGCTGCTCTGCACTCTAGAAACAATAGATGTGGCTGCTGATGTTATAAAGTATGATGGAACGACATTTCGTCCCAATCCAAAGGCACAGCTTGTTTCATTCCTATTATTTTCACGTTTCAAACAATGTATTCCAAATTTATGCCATGTAATCATTCACTTCTTCCATGTCTTCCAGCAGTTAGATACCAGGAATGTGTGTTTGAGAAATCGGGCGAGACTAGAAGGGCGTGTGTTCAGAGACAGAATGACAAAATATTTAGCGGGAGATTCTGGTCCCGGGGCTAAACAGTAGTTGTTTGGTTAAGACGGTTGGTAAAAAGGTGTACGCGGAGGGGGAAGTGGGTGTGTTTCAGGAAGGTGATTGACTCCGGAATGGACGTGATGCGAATAAAGAGTTTTTGGGAAGTGAAGGGGGTAGAAGGAGAGAGATGGGTTTATCATCTAAATTGGGAGCCATCTGGAAAATATCATGAATACTTGAAGACAGCTAGGCGGAGAATGACCGCTGTTGGAAAATCTATTGTTATTTGATCTAATAACTCTGAGGAACGGGTTGATACAATTTGCAGTAAAACATTAGAAGTTTTGCAAGATAATGGAGATACATTTAGGGTGGGGCTAATGGGATTTTCACACTTAATATTTTGTATCTAGAATTTTGTGCGTGTGGAAACTAAATGGATGAACAGGAGAACATGGAAGAAGTGAATGATTACATGGCATAAATTTGGAATACATTGTTAGAAACGTGAAAATAATAGGAATTAAACAAGCTGTGCCTTTGGATTGGGACGAAATGTTGTTCCATCATACTTTGTAGCTAATTTCAAGTGCCATTAGGGTAAGGTGCTTTTCCAAGGAGCACACACTATACAGTCATTTGGAGAAACATTGGATTAATTTTGAGAATAGGTGTTCATTCCCTACCCCATGATGTACATTCTAATTAAATTACCCAACCAGGGTTTGCACCCGCGCCTGGTTAAACATGAGTACTATGGATATATTAAGGACTGTTGTTTCCACAAACAAGGCGGAACCTCGTGTTCATTCGGCAAGTTTTTTGAACGGGGCATTTTATTCACACAAGTAACTTTTTAATGACTTGGATGTAAACAGTGGCGTACAATGCAAACTGCTAAATCCACATCGTTTGTCAAGAATGTAATAATTAATTTCTTTCACTGTTTATTACTTTGCACCGTGATGTTACTTTGCATTATGGGAATTGCAGTGTGTAGTCACTGAAGGCAGGGCGCGTGAATCACGAGATTAGATCAGGTGTTACAATTAGGTAATAGGAACTCGGGAGGGGTTAAACTATGGAGGCAGGGTATAAATCGTAAGGTAAAAAGAGAAGAGGGAGATTTTTTTGTCAAGCATGATGATGATGGATCGCCTATGGCAGGTACGAGGGATACAGACATGGAAATTACCAGCAGTTAGATACCAGGAATGTGTGATTGAGAAATCGGGCGAGACTAGAAGGGCGTGTGTGTTCAGAGACAGAATGACGAAATATTTAGCGGGAGATTCTGGTCCCGGGGCTAAACAGTAATTGGTTAAGACGGTTGGTAAAAAGGTGTACCGTGGAGGGGGAAGTGCGCGTGTTTCAGGAAGGTGATTGAGTCCGGAATGGACGTGATGCGAATAAAGAGTTTTTGGGAAGCGAAGGGGGTAGAAGGAGAGAGATGGGTTTATCATTTAAACGGGAGCCATCTGGAAAATATCAAGAATACTTAAAGACATCTAGGCGGAGAATGACTGCTGTTGGAAAATCTATTGTTATTTGATCTAATAACTCTGAGGAACGGGTTGATACAATTTGCAGTAAAACATTAAGGGCCAGATGTAGGTGGCTCAATACCGGTCGGTAACGGCCGAAAAAAACGATTTTCGGCCGTTACCGACCGGTATTGGGCCATTGAGATGTAGGAGTCCGAAACGCGCTGGATTTGAATCAGGTGGTAACCAGCTGCAACCCATAAAAATGGACCCAAAATGCAATTCTTCTTGCACAATGGCGGCATTTTATGTAATTGCAAGACGGCTACGGCTACAGCAGGAAAGAGAGAGGGAATGGCAGAGAGAGGAGCGGGTCTACAGACAGAGGATCACCCTGTTCATGCTCACAGAGGCAGAGATCCTCCAGAGGTACAGGTTGGACCCAGACCTCATCAGGGACCTCCAACCACTGTTGGAGCACACCACCCCAAGGGCACATGCTATCCCACCACACGTGCAGGTGCTATGCAGCCTACACCTGTTTGCGTCTGGTAGCTACCAAAGTGTGGTTGCTGCGGTAGGTCGGGTGACCCAGAGCAGCCTGTCAAGGTTTTTCCACAAACCTTGACGCCATGTTACAGAGGATGGACCATTACATTTAATTTCCTGCAACCCATGTGGAACTGGTCCAAACAAAATCTGACTTCTACCAGATGGCACGATTCCCCAATATCATTGGCTGCATTGATGGCACGCACATTCCCATTTGTCCCCCTGCTGCCACCGAATTCATATACCGCAATAGGAAGTCAAAGCACACCATCAATATGCAGGTGATTTGCAATGCAAAGTGCGCCATCACTGACCTTGTGGCAAAATTCCCTGGGAGTACCCACGACTCCTATATATTTCAAAACAGCGACGTCTATGCACGGCTGACTGCAGGGGAATTTGGTGAAGGATACCTCCTAGGTAAGACACAGTGTCAGACCCCCATAATACCTATAGCAGTAAGAAGTACATGTATGCATGTGAGTAATGTGTTCCCTTTCCCTTTTAGGAGACAGTGCATATGCCCTCCGCTCATTTATACTCACCCCTACCTCAACCCCTCAACGCCCAGGCAAAGGAGGTATAACCGGGCCCACAAAAGCACAAGGAATGTGGTTGAACGGACCTTTGGCATCTGGAAAAGCAGATTCAGATGCTTGCACAAGAGTGGAGGTGCAAGGCAGTATATCCCCATCACCTGCTGTAAGATCATTGCTGCCAGTGCCATGTTGCACAGCCTTGCGGTAAAGAAGGGTACTGTGGTGGAGCTGTCAGACTACGAGGATCATGACGACGACATTGCTGTGCCTGAAACATAACCTGCTGGAGTGTCAACACCAAGTGATGGCAGATACAGACGTGAGGAGATTACACAAAACTATTTCTGAGTGAGTAATGAGACACAGACAGGTTGTGAATGTGAAGAACGTAATTTAATGTTGGCACAACGTTCATGCACTGATGTGCAACAAAACAAATGAATTAAACGTGGGGACTGCATGTGCCGGGTTTCCTCACCCACACCGGCAATGTCATTTGCGGCCGCGCTTCCCAGAGCCACTGGGATGTTGCTCGCTGCTTTTTGCATGGCCTGCAGGCTCAGCTGAGCGCCTGGCGCTCCTACGTGGCTCAACTACAGCGCTTGCCAAACTGCTGCGGCTACTGCTGTTGTCTGCCTCTGCCACATCCATGGCAGGATTTACAGCAGTATGTGAAATTATCATCGCCTCCAGGGCACTAGTGATCCTGGCCATGCCCCTGGTGACCTCTGCCGTGTTCTGTGTGAGGCTCTCCTGCATATTGACGCCTCTACGGCATAGCTGGGATGTGGCAGTGGCCAGCCGATTCATGGCCCTGTTGTGAACACGCGCATCCCTGTGCCTTGTGTGTTCTTGGCTGTCCATTTTTGCGCAGAGCTGGGTGATGGCGGTGCTCATTTGATGCATTCCTGATGCAATGTCTGCATTTGTCTTTGCAACCTCCCAATTACTGTCTACTATGTCACTGATACCCTTCCCCATGTCTCCTATTTGTTGGTTTAGGACTCTGAATTGGCGGTGGCAGGCCTGTATAGCTTTTCCCTGCATGCGCTGTATGCGTACCATGCTCCCCTCCAGGCCACGGAACACAGTGCCATCTCCAGGTGCACCTGCACTGCTGGGTCTGCGTTGGCGTCTGCGCGAGGTGCTGGACTGATTGGTGGACTGCAGTGCAGCAGGAGTCACTTGTACAGTTGCTGGAGCCTCACCCTGTGCTCCCTCCATTACTGGCAGTGGGGCCCCGATTCTCCTTCTGGCTGGTGAGGTTGCAGGTGCAGACAGGGACATTGATGGGGAGTTCTCGGGTGAGAACACCAATGGAGGGGATTGTGATAGGTGTGGGAAGTGGGGAAACTCGAGGGACTGTACTGTGTCATCCTCATGGAAGATGGCAGTGGTGTCTTCATCCTCCTGCGAGGCTTGTACATTGGTTGGCCCTGCCTCCACACTCTTCTCCCTCGCTGGTGCAATCCCTTCTGATGCTGAGGTTCGACTGCCTGATGTTGCCCCTAGGTATGAAGAAGCGTATGTCAACTGAGTGCTACTGTGTCACAGTAACTACAATAAATGCTTTGCACATTTAACTTTCTTTTTTCTGATTTACTTTCAGTGCCTTGCTGATGTCTGTGCACTTACACATGGTCCTACATTTGCTGACTACATTTCCCATAATGCATTGCTCCTGTATAGTGCTAGCAGTACTGGACTGGGGTTGGCCTGTACACAAAGGCTAAAGGGAAGCTGGTTGCTATGGAGTGTCATGCTGCGCATGCCTCTTACCTTTTCTTGTAGCTCTGGCTGAGCTGTCCACATCTCCTAGTCCCAAAACACTGCCAGGCTCGATGGTTGAGGCCACCAATTCCTCCAGGTCAGTCAGGGGGGGCGCTGGGTTCCTGCCTCCACCGGTGACACCAGCCTGCTTATGAATTTCTGCCATCTTCTTTTTTGTGAGGCTCCTGATATCATAAAACCATTTCTTCAGGTCCTCAATGTTCCTGCTGGTGACACCCACAGCATTGACCTTCTCTCCTATAGCAAGCCACATTTTTCTTTTAGCTGACTCAGGTACAGTGAGGGACTGCCTGCCAAATAGCTGCTTGTGGACTCTCACCAGTTCCTCCACCAGTACCTGCAGCTCCATGCTGCTGAACTTTATTTTTCTTTTTCTCTCTGCCTTCTGGCTCTCAGTGTTGCTTGCCATTTTTCTTGTATTTCACTCCAAACAAACTCTCCCTGCTGCTCTGTCTCTCTGCTCAGCTCTGACTGCCTCTCCAGAACCTTCTAATGAGTTGCAGCTACCTGGGTAGCCACTTCCTGGTAGGGAGGGGGAGGGTGGTAGCACCTGATTGGCTGTTTTCATTAGTTTCACTTTTGCCTGCTTTCCCGATCGGAATTTACCAATTCGGTATTTACCGATTCGGTATTTACCGAATCGGTATTTCCAATGCATGCCTATGGGCCTTTTGGCCCATATGGATGAATGGGCATTACTGATTCGGTAATTACCGATTCGGTAAATACTGATAGTCCGATACCGATTTTTACCGATTCGGTATTTGATACCGATTTTTTTCCTACATCTCATTTACTGATTCTTGAATACCGATTCGGTAAAAATTGGTATTTAAGAATCGGTAATTGACTTTTACCTACATCTGGCCCTAGAAGTTTTGCAAGATAATGGAGATACACTTAGGGTGGGGCTAATGATATTTTCACACTTAATATTTTGTATCTAGAATTGTGAGAACTTATAAAGTTCAAATTATAATTGTGTGTTTTTATTGTTACTTGTAGTGAACCCCTGACGAAGGGCCCCAGCAGACCGAAATGCATTGGGTCTTATTAAATGCTGGCATATGATGAACAAAAGCGTCAGTACGTGTTTTTGAATAGAGGTCCGGACGGACACATTGAGAGCATGAGAAACTTAGAAAATTGGCTTAATTCTGTGCGCGTGGAAACTAAATGGATGAACAGGAGAACATGGAAGAAGTGAATGATTACATGGAAAAAAATTTGGAATACATTGTTAGAAACGTGAAAATAATAGGAATGAAACAAGCTGTGCCTTTGGATTGGGACGAAATGTCGTTCCATCATACTTTGCATCTAATTTCAGGTGCTTTTCCAAGGAGCACGCACTATACAGACATTTGGAGAAACATTGGATTAATTTTGAGAATAGGTGTGCATTCCCTACCCCATGATGTACATGCTGATGTTATAAGACAGGCACTTTTTATGTAGTGAAATCCGGCCATCTTTGATACGCATCCTGGGTCTCCGTGAGCTTAGTATCATCAAACCTCTAAAACATGAATGAGGTGCCAGGGCACATGTCCATAGGTCTTTTATGCGGGGAAATAGTATGTGGCTCCCACGTGTATCAGGACTTCACTCACTAGTTTTCTTGGCCGCGGTCTTACCAGAAGGGCTTTTTGATGCATAGTCAAGGATCTGCCTATAGTTGCTAAAGAGATTTACAACAGTCACTAACCGGCAACTTCTCTATTGCCATAAGACTTTTACTATTTTCTCAAATAATATTATTTGAGTGCGGAGTGATAACAAGTTAGTAGGAGAGGGGAGAAGACCCCTCAGATCTGAGTATGTGAGGCAGTCAAGGGAAGAGAAGCAGTCTAATCCTGCTAAAGCACTTAACATAAATTGTTTGAGCCTGATTAAATCATTTAATTTCCATTTACCTAGAACTGTAAATATGTGTGAAATAGAATGTAAAATGTAATTTAATTGTTAACAAGTGAAGTGTGATGCTATATGCAATTCAAATGTACAAACCCCTAGTCGATGTGCAAAATCTTATATCATCTCCAAACACTCCCATTGGTCTACCGTGCTCTGTTGTTACTCCGCTGGGCAGAGCTGGCTTTAGTGCTGGTGGCGCCCAGTGCCACACTGTTTGTTAGCACCCCCCCCCCCCCCAATTACCACCTCTGCCATGGATGGATATTCTTACTACCACCCTTTAACAGTGCTCCTAAAGTCTCCATAACCGCTCTCTCTCAGATGCATTTAATTCGTTTTATAGCACCACTCATTCCAGTGTAGTGTGTCCGAACACTTTACATCACGCACACATTACAATGAGACAATGAATCATTGTGTGTAAATCAGTGTATAGTAAATGTTACATAAGAAAGAGGACTACCAGGTGCAGGAGTCACATGTCATCCATACTAGTAGGCAGTATACTTTAAGAGTGCTTGGTCTGGAAAAGCCAAAACTAAGAATTTAAAACCATGGTTGGGGATTCTCTTTCATAATAAGATTGATTTCTACCCAAATGTGCCCTTTTTGCAACATTAGGATAATGAAAGACTAGGAAAAAATCATAATGCTCTAACCTATAATTTGCAGTTATCATACAGCTCTCTGATGGCAATTAATAGCTCTATGTTCTATATTAGGATTTAAACGTATAAACTGCAAATTATGCTATGACAAAAGCAGTAACCCACTGACATATTTACATTATATGCACTTTGTGATCTGCATAGTACATATTCTTTGCAGCAGGCATATTAACCTTCTGTGGTACTATGAGTCGAAGCTTCTATGAGATATAACTTCGATTTGTCTCCCAGAATGATATCAATCATCAGAAATATCTTGACATTTTTATTGTTGCCTAAAACCATGAACGTAGCAGCAGGGGCTTTAAAACTATAATATGCTTGGAAAAAGGCACCCCCCCACCTGAAGTCAACGCCTGCAGGGGGTTTGTGGTATGTAGAGGCCGTGTAGAGGTATGTTATGTTATGTTATGTTATGTTATGTTATGTTATATATTGTCTTGTATAGCGCACGGCTACTCAAAAAGAGTGTCCCAGCGCTTTTATTGAGCCCTATAGCATAATAACACAACACAGTGATATAAAAACAGATTAGAAGAAACAGAAACAGAGGGAATATGGCCTAAAGGGCAAAAAGCCAGGTTTTAAGGCCCTTCCTGAAGGCAAGCAAATTAGTAGCACTGCGTAATGTCAACGGCAAAGTGTTCCACAACTGTGGCGCCAGCAGCCCAAAGGAGCGGCCTCCAATGCGGGCTCTTTTCACTCGCGGGGACCACCGCAAGAAACAAAGATTCAGATCTTAGAGATCGAGCCGGGTGGTAAAAGGCGAGTCTCCTTTGGAGATACTTTGCTCCCTCAGCATGAAGAGCTTTATAGGCCAAGGTCAAGGCCTTAAAGGCAATCCGCTTCCGGATAGGCAGCCATTGGAGCAACTGCAACAGGCCGGCAGCGCTGGCTTGCCTATTTAGGCCATAAATGGCCCTCGCGTCCGCGTTCTGAACAACTTGCAGCCGCTGCAATAGATATTCCGGCAGGCCCAGATAGAGGACGTTGGAATAATCCAGTCTTGAGCCAATCAAGGCCTGCACTGTCATCTTCCTATGCTCCTCTGAGAGAAGAGGCAGAAACTTCCGGAGCATCTTGAGGAGACCAAAACATGTTCCCGTTAAACCAAGGATCTGAGATCTCAAAGTCAGACCCTTGTCCATCTTGACCCCCAGGTTCTTGGCCAGCTGGGACGAACAAGACGGGGGGAACATATTAATAGGCCACCATGCCTGCCAGTCCGGATCCGATGAGCAGCCGAAGAAGAGTACCTCAGAGTTATCTGAGTTGCACTTGAGGCTGTTCAGCTGGAACCATTTAAAAACAGCCCCAAGGCATTCCCGGATACTCTCTCCATCAAAATCTCCTCCTTTCTTACACGAAAAGAGGAGCTGGGTGTCATCGGCATAGGATACGATCTGAGCCCAGAAAGACTCCGCCAATGCCGCCAAAGGGGTCATAAAGATGTTAAAAAGAGTCGGTATGTAGAGGCCTTGACTGATCTATGGGCCTCATTTGAATGTCAGTGGAACCACCACCGATAATCTGTAGGTGGCTGTCCCACCAACATCCAGGCCATTGGTCCGACTGCCGCATTACGATGCAGACATTCGGACCAAAGTGGTCTGGGGGACAGACCGCCGCCTCAGACAAGATCAAGGACTGTGCCTTGCTTCAAAAAGTGAAAGGAGTACACTCCCTGAAAGCTCCACCTGCATCATCTCCACCAAGAAGAACCCACCTGGAGTGTGTCCTGTGGACTTTTAAGGATTTGGCCTGGTGCACTGTGGAAATTGTAGTTCCAACATCCCAAGGACAATCTCAGCGCTTCTATACCCTTGGATTCATGTTGTGGACACTTTGTACCCCGCAAAAGAACATAGCTGGAAGTAAGTGTAAGAGTGTTACAACACGGTTGGCTGGATCTCTTTACTTTGTCTTTGTCTCAGTCCAGCACAAACTTTCTTTTAGCCCTCTAAGCGCTATTTGCTTCTAAGTAATAGTTTTACTTTTAATCTTTACAAATTCATATCTCTGGTTCCCTACATTGTATTTTAGTTGTTTAGGTGTCACTTTAATCATAACAATATAACCTATTTTATAATTTGATGGTGGATTTTTATTGTGTATTGTGTTTTACTTATTTAGTGTATTGGTGTATTTAAAAGCTTTACACACCTGTATCGTAAGTTAAGCGTGCTTGCTCATTGCCAGCTACCTCGTTTTGAGCAAGGGAATAATTTATTGAGACCTTGATTGAACCCTTTATTGTGTTTGTGACCTTATTACTAGTGGTAGATCCCTACTTAACTCTACCATTAAACCACTTTCCAACACGTGTTCTACCAATATAACAAATGCAAGATAACAATGGAATTCCCACAAAGCTTTAGAAAAGTGTGTGTTTTAAGAAGGAGTGCATCTTACCGAAACATCTTCAATTGTTGATGTCCTTGCAGAAGGTTCTTCCACAGAGGCTGGGTAGTTATTTGATGCTATTGATATAATTTCTGCATCAGTGATTGGTATTTCCAATTGAGGCGAACTCACTGTCAGTAATTCACATGAACTGGGCTGTACAGTGTCAGCACAACATTCAACTTCAAAAGCCCTGCAAGATAAGATTATGTGATAGATACCAGCAACAAAGACAACAATGCATACTTCCAGTCTCAGAACTTCACTGTGAGTCCCCGGTATCCCCCGGTAATTCACCCTTTGGCGATTACTGATGCTAGAAGCATCAGAAGTTAAAGGGGGAAAGTTACCAAGGATTATTTAGTATACTTGAGGATTCCCAAAGGATTTACCAGGGGAATCATGACCATGGCATCAGATTCCAGCACTATTCCTCGTTTAATTCACCTATTTTATCTGTCCAAGTGAAGTACATTGAAACTGCGGGGTTTCTACGCCATCTCCTTATACCGATGGAGCCTGTAACATCCGTCACCTGCTCCATCGGAATTACAGGAGCACTAGTGGTGAATGACCGATGAAATACTGAGCATTAAATAAGGTGCTTGTTCTATAATGTACATAGCTGCCTAAATGGTTCAGCTTTTCTAAATCACAATTGAAAGTGTTGTACAGTATTTCATTATGAGGTGAAATCTGAATTATATTTGGACTGACAAGGTTGCCAGACATATAACAATCGCTATCCCAGCACTTTTAGAGGCTATAGGCTGCCTGGAAGTCAAGATGGGCGAAGTTTAAAACATTTTTTTTAATCTGGTTTAGGTCATTTTAGGTCTTACCTGGTAGGCTCTCTTCCCTGTAAGCTTGTTCCCTAACAGGTACTGCATCACTACTCTTTCTGCTTTCACCCCACTCTCCAGTGCTCACCTATTCCACTCCCTGTTTATTTATTTAATATTCAATATTTTTTTCAAGTAATTCTATTCTCAGGCGCTCTTTTTATCTGCAACCCCTCCATCAGTTGTCTGTTCCTCAATAATAAACTCCCCCATCACAGACCCCGCCGGCTGACCATTTTGCAGTTTTAAGAAAAATGCCGTGTTGTGGTTTTTGTTTTTTTACCTAAAAGAGCGATTAGGTCACACGCGGCACTCCTGCACACTTTATTCTTAATTTGACATTTTCATTGGTAATCAGTGTTAACGTACTAAAATGGTAGTTTACAAATTTTAAATGGCCGATGGTGCATCATTTTCGTCACTATGTAAACTTCACTGTGTCATGGTTTCCTCGTGTGACCAAGGAAGTTCGCTTCCGAAACGCGTAACCTGGATTAAATTCTTCTTTGCAAAGACTCCTGAGAGCGCGCATTATTGGATTTGTTGCTGTAAATATATATATATATATATATATAGATAGAATATAGATATATAAATATTGTAATGTATAATTTAATATTGACATTTCAATTATGTCTAAATGTTTTCATGTTATAATTATTTTTTATTTTTTCCAGTTATTAGATATATGTTTGCATGTTATTTTTTGTAAAATATATATTTTATGATTTTTATACTTTTAATTTAAATTATAATATTGATATTTACAATTAAATATATTCACTTACAATTATATTGTCGATATTTTGACCACAATACCTTTTACTGTGATATTTTTTTACTGTACTGGCTGTTAAATTAAAATGTTTGTGATCATTATTTTTCCCATTATATTTGTTTGATAGATATTTCATCACACAGCACCCAAGGTAGCCTAGCCTTGTTTTCACCTCATGCCTCTTTTTTCCCACCACTTTACACTTTTTGTCTCTTTAACTCACTCTTGCAGATTGCTTTCGTGCCTTTTTCACCATTGCCTCTCCTATCTATCTCTTTGTTCTTCCTTCTCTATTTTTGACTACTGATAAAAATTAAGTCCCCGTCCCCAAAATTGAGTGCAGATGACCACCATCAGCAACCACCTGCACATATTAAATACTAGCTATATAATCAGACAAGAAATAGCAATTAAAGGATTCAGGGCTTTTTGACTGAAACTTCTGTGTAGATAATATGTACATATGTAATTTTCTCAGGAGGTGTTTTATTGCACCTGTGTTAATAAACCATCTCTTGTTCAGTCAACAGAGCAGGTTTCTTTTTGCTAGGCCTTATAACCTCCTGGATGCCTAATGTGCCGGCCAGTGACAATTAGAATAGTGATTTGGAAATGAGCAAAGCAACACACATTGCATGTTGAGGACCGGTTCCTATCGAAGTGACACAATCAGCGTTTACGATCAAATGTACAATACTTAATGAGATGCAGCCTGGAGGGTACGAACCTGTTTTCATGGAATGTCTCCATATAAAAGTTTCTTCTTTTCTCTCTTGTTCTGGGGGACTTCCGGAGCACTGTAAGAAAACAAATTGACAGTGGCACAATATATCACAAAACCTTGATCTATACTACTATTATAAAGGAAGAACTTTGAACCTTTGAGGCGGGTAAACTCGGGAACCACAGCGCCAAACCACACACCCGATACATCGTTGTAATCGTCAGGGTGTGCAGATGGACATAGGCTATATAAACTTAATAAATAAACGTTATTTAAAAAATTTACCGAAACAAAAAAGTAGTCCCTTGGAAGAAGCGCCGGGCGCGACGTGCGTGCCCGACGGGAAGAGCGCGGGGAGGAGAGCGGGGAGGAGCGGCGTCCAGGAGCGCGAGGAGGACCGGCGGACATGGCGCGAGGAGGAGAGGCGGACAGGCGGTGAGGAGCGGCGGACAGGCAGGGAGGAGCGGTGAGCGGCGGATGAGGTAGGTTATTTATTTATTTATTTAGGAGCGGTGAGCGGCGGAAAAATTAAGCAAAAAAGAAAATCGTGAGCAAGAGGAAGCAAATGGAGCATTACAAAAGTGAGCCAAACGGTGCACTACAGGAGGAAAAAGTTACGTGTGCAGGTTACAAAAGCGTACATCGTGAGCAAGAGGAAGCAAACGGAGCATTACAAAAGTGAGCCAAACGGTGCATTACAGGAGGAAAAAGTTACGTGTGCAGGTTACAAAAGCGTAGAAAGTAAACATAGAGGTGTAGGAGGAAAAAGTGACATGTGCAGGTAGCAAGAGGAAGCATTAAAAAAGTGAGCCAAACGGTGCATTACAGGAGGAAAAAGTTATGTGTGCAGGTTACAAAAGCGTAGAAAGTAAACATAGAGGTATAGGAGGAAAAAGTGACGTGTGCAGGTAGCAAGAGGAAGCAAACGGAGCATTAAAAAGTGAGCCAAACGGTGCATTACAGGAGGAAAAAGTTATGTGTGCAGGTTACAAAAGCGTACAAAGTAAACATGGAGGTATAATACTGCAATATATGGAGGAAGGCTCCGGGGGGGGCGGGCCGGGGCCCTGAAGCATAATTGCTCCCAGACAACATCGGGACGGGCTGCTAGTATGTATATATTTGCAAAGAAATCAATGGCATATTACTGGTAGGAGAAGGCAAATAGTAATTTTTCTAGCAAAGAGACCAGTAGGTGAACTTCACTCAGCGCAGCTTAACAAGTAAAGGTTAGTAGGGAAAGGATCCCTAGTGAAATGTCCTGTCTGCAGTCTGCCAGGGTTAACTGGCATGGCAAAGATACATCCTGTGTTACCATTGTGTGCCTCTACTATCCACGTAGCAGCAACTGAAAGGGGTACATGGACTAAGCCACTATATGATCCAAGAAATTTACATCTTTTTCATCTAGTCCTCAGTGAAGTGTCCTCAAACCATCTGCCCTTCACATCTTACTAAGAGAAGTTGGTTAGCCACCAGTGGCTGCTCCTCTGCTAAGGAGGAGTGTTGCCCCACTGCTCAAAAGAAAAAAGAAAATGATAATAACGTATCCTTATTATTTTATTTTTCCTATTGAAGTCAGTGGCTCTCGGGCTGGGCTAGCCAGCACAGGGGGAGGAGTAGTTTGCACTCATTAAGTGCGCATTACTGCTTGGCTGGCCCTCTTGGGCCGGCCAAAAAGTCATGCACACTTTGCATCTTCCCCACCAGGCTGCATTACACAGCCTGGTGAGGAACATGCAAGGCCTCCCAGTCCCAGTCTGAGGGCCGAACCACCGTGCTCAGACCAATCACAACGCTGCATTGCAGAGTTGTGATTGGCTTAGAGGAGCCTGGGAGCCCAGGTGCTTCCTGCTTCTTCTTGCTGCCATCGGAGACAGGAAGAATGAAGAGGGCTGAGGAGAGACGCCGGCCGGCTGGCCCAGGTAAGTGCTTTTTAGGTCGAGCTGATGTGGCATTCATGCGAAGCATGAATGCATCAGCTCGACAACTTATGCTGCCCGTATTTAGGAGACTGGACAGCAATCAGACGCGCGCTTTCACTCTGTCAGATTTCACCTCGGGAGCGAGCTTTCTAAGCGGCGCTTGCGCAGACTAACTCGCTTCCCTAACTCGCTTCCCTCGCACGCATTAACGGCACAGATACAGCCATCCCCCACCCCTCTGCACGCACGCGCACACATCCACACGCTGCCGCCCCCTCACCCCACCCACACACACACACATACACGCAGACAGGCACAATACACGCAGGCACATACAAGCGGCGCACCCCCCTCCCCCGTCTTACAAACCCGCACACACACACTTCCAACCCCGCTCACCGGGCACAAGCAGGGCTTCCATCACGGGGGGGGCTGGCACCGTCAAAGTGCTCCCCCCTCTCGTCCTGTCCCTCCGTGTCAGACCAGACTCCGCAGCCCGCTCCGTTTCTCCGCCCCTTCAGTGCGTGTCACGCCTCTCCTTTCTCCCGGCCGGAAATCCATTTTGCGTGTCAGGCCTCGTTTTCGGAACTGAACTGCAATGCCGAGAGCTTGTTACTTTCATGACTTTTCTTTTACTAATTGCTGCGCGTCTTCCGTTTCCACCGAGAACACGCCAATGGTACCAACAAAGAGCTGGTCACAACTTCGTACTTCTGTACACTTTAACAACTGTACTTTGAGGTAAGCGCCGATAGCATGATTCAACTCCTGGTGTTTCTCACTCTGTGGGTCCAGTACTGCCTTTATACATCTTCGATATATTACCTGAATCGGTACTAAGTCACTCTTGGCACCTCGCACTGTGGAACATTGCTCAGACTCGCATGTGCCACGTTTGCGATCATATATTGAGCAAAAACATGTTTTAGATGTTTATTTTCATTCACTACCTCATTGTTTCCTTTAGGACGAACCTGGCATGTTTGCACATTGTATTTCCACACTCGTCCTTACACCACATTTTTTCACATGAACTCGCCATTTTTCATCACAGTGAGACGCGTTCCTTAGCAATTTTGAGCACATCGGTGTGTTAAAAGCCTCTGCTGCCACCTTGTGGGTTGTTGACTCCTTCCGTATGATAAAGAAACGGAACTTCGTTTTTAAATGGCTGTTGTTTTTTTTACCTTGTTGCACTAATGTTGGCGTTGCAATTTGCCTCCAGGCGGCTCAGACTGGGTCACGCATTCTCTGGTCACAGGCTCTGGGCTGATGCCGGCCTGGCGCTGGTCGCAGCCCGTTCACCTTTTCCCCCCTGGGCCGTGCCATCTGTTGTGTCCATTTCCTCCCGTGGGCCCTCGCAGCTTCGTCAGGGCAGCTCCGGGCGGGTCGCAGCTCCACGTCGGGTGCATTCACTAACCTCGCCTACAGTTGCAGCATGTCCTCAGTGGGGGGGGGGGAGGGGGACTCTCTCCGGTACCACCAGTGCTGCACGGCCGCCCTCAAAATTGTGCCACCTGGGGCGGACTGCCTCCCCCCCCCCCCCCCCCGGCACCCACCTAGCTACGCCGGTGGACAGACTAACCCATCTGACAGTCTTACAGTGTCTGCATTTATATACAGGGACAGAACAAAGGCAAAAGCATGCCTCTGTTAAGTACCTGTGGAGAGAAGGCAAGCTGTGTGCCTTTGTTTCCCTCTGTGGCATTTACATTTAAATGTAAGGTTCCAGGCGCCCCCAGTCAGCATATACAAACAAAAGGAGGCCGGATGGCCCCTTAACTTCGGCCCAGCTGGAGGTGAAACAAGCATTTTCAATGCAATAGCTCTCACATTATTAAAGTTTGAGCTATTGGCATTGTAAATGACAATGCCTTTCATTCATTTGCATTGGTGCGTAAACAAGCACTTTGTACTTATAGTCCATGCTTATGAGAAGCACGGCTGGCAGTCTCTTTTACTGCCAGCTTTGCTCATCCTAAGCAAGGACTATACGTTTAAAGTGCGTGCTTATGCACCGATTGCAGGTTTTAAAAACAAATGAATAAAAGGCACTGTCATTTACAATGCCGATAGCTCAAACTTTAATAATGCGAGACCTATTGCATTGTAAATGCTTGTTTTTCTCTTCCAAAGCCTCCTACCCTGCCCCTGACCCACCACTCCTGTACCACTCCCGTCTGGTTGCAGCCACTACTGTAAGACACTACTGTGCAGGTTTTCTCTGCAACATAGTAAGTGAAACAAGGGAAGGTAAAGGCAACATCCTGATCACATCTTTCCAGCCCTTGCAAAGTAAGGATTTATGGGGCAGGCCACCTCATAATGTTACGCCTCTGCACCTTAAGACACAAGGTAAAAGATGCTCTATGCCACTTCACATTTTTCCTCCTTTCTGGCTAGGCTCTGAGAAGTCAGAGGCCAATGAAAGCTTCAACCCTTTATGCCTTTATCTTATTCTCTTAAACCTTTAGCACTAGATGTAGCAAGGTGAAGAGGCCACTGTATGTTTACAGAAGGCAAACTATTGATACGTATGCTAGTTGGTGATATGTGCGCTACAATTGTGAAATTCTATGAAGGGTGCATTTTCCACACACATATGGATTTGTGCTTCATATTGCAAAATTCACAATCTGCTGCCTCATTTGCAGCTGCCAATTTGAGAAATATGGCACTAGCTCGCACCAATCAACCCTTCTACAATCACTATAATTGCAGAAGTAAAGGAGTGACATTTCGCCCAGTGATATGTGGGATCGGGTGTTATAGATGGGAACATTTTTCCCAGATGGAATAGCTATCCCCAATTTTTGAACTCGAAGGAAAGGTGTTTCTTTTCAGATGGAATACATCTTACTTATTTAAATGTACTTCAAAGGCCAGAAAGAATGATTCCTTCTATGTCATGAAATTATTTTCTTTCATACTCCATTAGAATTAATGTTTATATTGCTGTGCTGTCAAAGCAGCAATTAGCTCAGGAAGGCATTTTTACAATCCTATGGTCGAATGTTTTCGGTTTTATGGTTTAAATCTTTTTATTATATTTTCGATTTTAAAGTGCATTCTAGCGAGATAATTAAAGTGTGTGTAATGTACATTACTATTCTGCGCAGACAGAGGTGTTTTTAAAGATCCTATAATATGATCACAGAAATACCAGAACGCGGGCTTTTAAACATAGTTGAAATAGAAGAGACCTATGTCCTGTTATAAGGAGCATGTAAAAGTAGGATTAATTTTGCTGTGTATAATATTGCTTTTGCTTTACAAAAATAATCTTACTGTGGCATGTAGAAAGGAGAGCGTTGATAAAAAAAAAACATTTTTGTGCATCCATGCAAGCAAAGATAATTCATCGTTGGTGCATAACAGTTTACAGAATAGGGTCTACAGCATGTATGCAACCCGGCAGTCACCGCAGTGGAGATCTCTCTCTGATATACATTCACTATAGGGCAGTCCCATAGCATATACTTACTGTCTGCATTTGGGGTGCACCAACTAGGGCATAGTAACTAGCAGTCGTATAGATGTTCACCAACCTCGTTGAAGTAAGAAGGGCACAGTGGAGTATATGGAATTGAAGATATTGAAATCTGGAGTTGCAGGAAACCTTATGGAGGTGGGAAAGTAGTCTCTCTCACGGGTGAAGGGCAAACTACATGGCTCTCCCATGCCCTACGAAGAATAGCTAATGAATCTGTTGAGAGGCTTGGGTTGGCTTGAAAGAGCCAAGCGATAACTCCTTGCTCAAGCCCAATGGTAAACAATGTGTGAGCCAAAGGAGGGGAATGTGGCTCTGCCTTATTCCTCTAAGGTAGTTGAGTGCGGCAACCAAAGGTCTGTGTGTAAGAAATTGGCCTGTAGATAAGCCAGTGTGTTCAACAAGGGGAAACAGGGAATTAAAGCCCCATCCTGAAAGAGGTCTCCTATGCTAGTGATTCCTGGGCTCTTCCATAGCTCAGCTGCATTCAATGTAATACTTCTTCTGAAGGAGTGGATACTCTTTAGGTGAACCACAGGCATGTAGAACTGAGAAGTCAGAGGTAGTTTATGGGCTTAGTGGGAGCTGTCGTGGGCGATGTGTTGAAGTTTGTTAGAGGACCTAGGTGACAGATTTAGGCAGGAAGGCCTCGCACAGTAAGTGCACAGTGTCTCGCCTGTTGGTGTCCTCTATTTCAGATAAATCCCAACCAGCAAGCAGGTCACTGAAGCTGTGGCGCGAGGTAATAATGTTCAAAATCAGAAGCGCCCAGAACTCTTCGATCCATGGGGCGCTTCAGCTTGGCCAGAGCAGGCTTGCGTATGTCTGCAGGGGTTTTAGATTAAGTCTCCCATCATTGCATCTAAGGGCCAGAAAATGCTCCTAGGCACAGGGATAGGGAGGTTCAAGAAATAGTAATGGAGCCGAGACAATATCATCATCTGGGCAACAGATACTTGGCACTGAATCATGAGGAGGAGCAAACCTACATATTTTCTATAATGCTGAAATAACCTTTGTATGAATAACTGGGTTTTAAAATACCAAAATAGCTTAATGAAAATGCAGCAGACTGTTTTACCTAATTTGCTTCCTTTACATTATGTGCTGCATAATTTGTTTTCTAGTCCACTTAGTTTAGTCGACCCCCTACATAGCCACATGTTTCCACTGGCCTTTCCATTAGTGTCTTTCAGTTATTCTCTCTGGGGAATACACATCCTTGCCAAATTTCCATTATTCTTTTTCTGTGTTTTTCTGGCCCTGGTAATGTAATCAGTTCTCCTAGTTTGTGCTAATTACTTGCGTAGTAATTTTCCGTTACTCTTTTTCTGTGTGTTTCTGGCCTCTAAGATGTAATCAGGATTCTTAGTGTGGGCTAATTATTTCAGGTATATTTGAAAAATGAATTCTATGAAAACAATACAACACACCACATGGTCTCTCCCCTATGGTCTCCCTGATATAGATATTACTTCCACATAAGTTTTGTGCGTGTGCATGAAATAGAAAGGGAAGGAGACAGGAATATATAAAGGGGGCTGTGTTTGTATTTCCACTCTAGATTTTAAAACCACTAAACATCACACTACTTCATACTCAACACATCCTTGTTTTTCTTTGTTCATATGAATTAGTTATTTTCCACACTGGCCTCACACTAATCCTGGCCAGGCACCCTACTGCAGACCACTACTGAAGCAGTACTGAAACATATCCATACTAATGTAATAAAGAGAGAGCCCAACCTTTTGAGGTGGGTAATCTTAGGAACCACAGCTCCAATCACAGCACCCAATACAGCGTTGGAAAGGGCAGTTGCAGCAGAAGGACATAGGCTTTGCAGACGCCCACCATATACATTTAAAAGGTAAAAGAACAGTGCCAGTAAAGTAGTCCTTGTGGGCGTGTCTGCGTTGTGCTGTGGGCGTGTGCTGGGGGCGTGACAAACGCTGGGGGCGTGTGGTACGTTCCGCCCTTCATGCAATGTCTCATATCGTGTGCTAATCCCACCCTGCTCCCTTTAAATACCCCTGCACCCCATAATCATAACCCACCCTTACTCCTTAAAATACACCAACACCCTTAAACACTAACCCATCTTAACCCTATAAATATACCCTGTACCCCAAAACCCAAACCTATCCCTAACCCTAAAAATACCCCTGTACCCCAAAACCCAAACCTAGCCCTGAACCCTATAAATACCCCTGTACCTCAAAACCCAAACCTACCCCTGAACCCTAAAAATACACCTATACCCCAAAACCCAAACCTAGCCCTGAACCCTAAAAATACCACTGTACCCTAAAACCCAAACCTACCCCTGAACCCTAAAATACCCCTGTACCCCAAAACCCAAACCTAGCCCTGAACCCTAAAAATACCCCTGTACCCCAAAACCTGAACCCTTAAAATACCCCTGTATCCCAAAACCCAAACCTACCCCTGAACCCTAAAAACACCCCTATACCCCAAAACCCATACCTAAACCCTAAAACTACCCATGTACCCCATAACCCAAAACTATATCTGAACCCTTAAAATACCCAAACACCCCAAAACATATACCACAGTACCCCAAAACATATACCCCTATACCCATACTTACCTTATCCAAACATTTAAAAAAAACATGCTTTTACCATTCATTCATTTACAACGAATTTCGTTGTAAATGTATGCGTGGTAAAAACATATAAAATGTACTGCCATGCGTTATAATGGCATTGCGGAGTCATGGTACTTTCGTAATGAAAGTATGCGGAGTGATGGTATGCGGAAAGAAAGTTGCGGAATAATGTGTGTTTACCCTCCCCCGGTAAGTACATTGGTGGCACGGCGGCCCACATCTCCAGCAATATACTCATATTTTTTCACCACCCATTTGAAAAATGCACAGGTCTCTCATTGATGGCCAGCACCGACATACACTTTTAGACACACCTCCCGCCACAAGTTCTAGAATTGCGAACTTTAGAGCTGGGGAGCTACGTTCGAATCTCGGCATCAGCTCAACATCCTGTGATTCCAGGCAAATCGCTTTGTCTCCCCGTGCCTACCACAAATGAATGTGTTCTTCTGTAATGTAAATTGTGCTCATGCCATGTTGTCGAGTTCGGGCTATATAATATTGCAAGGAAAAATAAAGTAGGGAAACTCGAGTTCACACACTACTGAACGCGCACTCTTAAGTGCATCAGCAGTGCACTGTGAATCGGAGCGTTTCACATGCCTGTCACAGATAAGAAATGCTATCAAAACGAAATCCTACAAAATAATATACTACTGGCCGGCAGCATATTCATACCCTGACAACGTCGGGACGGGCTGCTAGTATTAATATATATGTATTTTCTTTTATATATTCATGTCTCATGATCGTTTTTCGTGGTGTGTTGGGCATTTGAAAATGTTTGTCAAATTGCTCATTATGAACAAGGCCTATCTAGGCCGAAACACATCGATCTGACTGCCATGTAATGAAATAAACACACAATTGAATTGCACTTTTGAGTACGACCATTTTCTTTCATGAGGATGGGGAAAACATCTTTATGATGTATATCACCCAGTGGCGGCCGCTTCTGAGTAGTTTTCACACCGTTCAAAGACTCCCCACGAAACTTTCCAAACAAATTGTTCTTCCAAGTCTGCTCCCTCTTGGAAACTTTCAGGTTGTTCCATCAAGCAGGAGCCAAGAAAATGGGGGGGTGTCCCCAAACATTTTTTCCTCATTCATTTTTCCATAGGAATTTAGGACACAGCTACAGCCCAAACGCCTGCACGGATTTACACCAAATCTGGGAGCAGATTATTGTTTCCCTGCTCCTGCCTAGAGGGAGCAACCAAAAATAGCTACTCTCCCTGCTTGGGAGCAAAACCGGCTCCTGCTGCACTTGGGATGGGTGCATGTGGGGAGCTAGCACGGCTGCAACAGCCCTGGTGCTCCCCTGCAGCCCCCAACAGAGTGTGGTGGGGGCACCCGGGTGAGCACGGGGGCACCCATGTAAGGCCTTAGGGGATGGGGTCCCTGGGCCCAGTCATGGCTCTAGGAGAGGGGCGATGCCTTTTCTATCGATGGCCGAGCCCCGGTTGGAAGGAGTCCCCATGGCCGAATTCAGCGCAGAAGGGCGGCAATGTTGCCCCCTCTCATATTCCTATTTGACTGGGCCCTAGGGGATGGCATCCCTGGGGCCATAATCGGCCTGATACAAGGTCATGAAATTACGTGGTCCCCAACAATGTAAAGCTTATTTTACCCCAGGACCTGGCCCAACCGGGGGGGGGGGCACAGAAAAGCAAGCGCGGTCAACCGCTCTTGCTTTTTTTTTCAGTTTTGCTGTGGATTCATGGATCTGCAGTAAAATTGTGGCACAATTGGGAAAAAACGTTTTTGGCCCTCAGCAGGAACCCACCACCAGGTCTAGAAGTCAGGGTATTCCTACCCTGCCCCCTTCTTTTTTGCCTTTTTTCTAGGGACTCGAACGAGTCCCAGGCCCAAGATGGCAGCCAACACTTCCTGGTTGCAGTGTTGGTAGCCAATCAGATCTCAGCATAGGAACTGTCGGATCTGTGGAGGATTCACATTCCTAGATATACAAATGTATTTTTTCTTTAACCCCTGCGCTGCTCATGAAGAGCTCAGCTCGTCATGCAGTACACTGGTCGTGTGCTTGGGACTTTAAAGCCATAAAGGGCCTGGGGCGCACCTTGAATAAAACTGTATCAGAATTAAACAACTGGAAAGGGTTTGAATTAATCCATTTTGAGGTTCTTATGAAGAAGATCATTCTTGATGTCAAAAAATCAAATTCGGCACCAAAAAAGATTCTTCTCCCAAGATCGATTATTCTCCTCAATAAGGAAATAAATAAGCTAGTGCGGGAGCAATACTTGTGCAGATCAATTGACAGACTCCATAAAATTGATCGATTAAAAAGAAGGAGAAGTAGGATTAAGAAAAAGATAAAAAAAGAAAAAGAAGATTCCCTATGGATAAGTTTACGGGAGGCAGTGGTTCATGGCAAAGTTAGACAGTTTTGGTCTCTTATTGGGGAGGGTTGCGGTGCAAGAGTTGGTCCCCTCCCAATTCCAATCCCTGAATCGTCATGGGTCAATTATATCTCCACCTTATACGCTTTAAATGGGCAGTCAGTTGAGCTTAGGGACCTTAGTATTGAGCTTGACTCGGCAATAGAGCCCCTTTCAGAAAAAACTATTGAACAGGCGATTAAGGATATGCGTACTTCAGGAGCCATGGGACCTGATGAACTCCCGATATCAGTCTTGAAACAGGAGCCAGTTTTATGGAGCAAAATACTGTTCCCTGTTTTCAGTTTTTGCTTCATGAAGAAAACTGTCCCCTATTCTTGGAAAGGGAGCATACTAGTGCCACTATTTAAGAAGGGCGATAGGGATATACCGAAGAACTATCGTCAAATTGCCCTCCTTGACGCAATTGGAAAAGTTTTTACCAAATGTCTGCTATCATTAATTAATGATTGGGTTGATGCAAACCACATATTACCCCTAGAACAGACTGGATTCCACAAAGGGCACGGCACCTTAGACAATCTAACCGCACTTCAGATTATTTCTGACAAATATGTAAAGGTCCGTGGGGGTTATGTGTATGCGGCATTCATAGATTTTTCCACAGCATTCGATAAGGTGGATCGACCTCTGCTGTGGAGAAAGCTATCCGCAATGGGCATGCCTCCTCACTTGTTAGATCTGGTGCAGGTTCTACATACCGATACATGGTGTCGTGTCCTTCAAGGTGGAGAAAGGGGGTTATCACAAGTTATTCCATCAATTAATGGATTAAAGCAGGGTTGTCTCCTTGCTCCATTGCTCTTTTCCCTGTATATTGCGGATCTCCCTGCATCTCTTTCCTCAAGTGACGGTATAGCCCCGGTTGTAGGGGGAACCCCTATTTCCTGCTTGTTATATGCAGACGACATTATAATATTAGATTTAACACCTAAAGGGTTGGCCAATCGTCTCCGTGCATTAGATCTTTTTTCAGAAGCCCACTTCTTGAGGATAAATGCAACAAAAAGCAAAATCATGAGTATTGCAGGGAGAAAAAAGTTAAAGTATAAGAACTTTGTTTGGTCAGTTGGTGGCCACAAATTGGAGGTAGTAAAGACATGTCTTTCTGGGAAAAATCATCTCAAATAATTTGAGTGATAAACCCCATACAGATAACAACTCCCGCAAAGCTCTATCCCAGGGAAAAGGCTTGACTGCTTTATATTCAGCCACGGGGAGAAGACACTTTGATTGCCTATTGGAAGTCTTTAGGGCAAAAATCTCATCCTCCCTTCTGTACGGAATGGAACTGGTTGATCTAAGGCAATGGAATTTCCTACATTCTATAGAAGGGAAGTTATTAAGATCTATGTCTTCTCTTAACACTGCTTGCTCAGCAGCCGCCTGCAGACTTGAATATGGCCTTCGCAGTAGTTGGGTACAGGGCCTAGCAGTGGTAGTACGGTGGGTTGCTAGTTTGGCTAGAGGAGAAAAGGGTGCACTAAGATATCTTATGAAGATTGAACTGTTGGGCAGCTTAAAGGAGTACCCGCAAATTATTAAGAATTTCAGAAAGGCGGTGGCCCTTCTCCAACTGGAAGAGAGCACTCTTTTTATTATTTCTGCTGCACAATTTAAGTCACTTCTGAAAGAGGCATCCTGGGATCTTAGCTTTAAAATGGACAAGGAGGCTATTTACTCTAAGAAGGGGGCTAACCATCTTACTGATTCATATATGAGGAAAACTATCCAACCCTATGTCGCCTGGAATTTACCACATGGCATTCGGCGATTTTGGTTTCTCCTAAGACAGGATTTGTTGCCATTAAATAATTTATTGGCAAAATGGTATGGTACTCCTGCAATTTGTAATTTTTGCAACTTGTCCACCCAGGATTGCCTGCACGTTCTCTTCATATGCCCTTTATTGCGTCCATTCCGGCGTAAGTGGTTAAGATATATATGTCTGCAATTGGGTATTTTAAATGCTAACTCTTTCTTACTTGCACTGTATAATCCCCCAAATGAAATCTTCTGTTTTAATATATGTAACTTTATTTAATGCTTTTTAGCTATTTATTGATGACTTTTGTAGTTGGTGAAATTTGATTATTCTGAATTCTTGTAAACATTGTAGATGTCGATCTTTCATTGAATGGATTTTGTATTGTGTATGGTTCTTATGTGGATCTCCTCGGAGTTCCAAAACATAATAAAGGAATTGAATTGAATTGGTCGTGTGCTTATGACGAGCTGAGCTCGTCATGAATAAAGGGATTCATAGATCTGCAGCACAGGAGGGGAATTGCCTTAGCAGTCAAGGTGTTAATAACTCGAAAACTACTGAACAGATGTACACCAAGTCACAAAAGGGCTCTTTCTGGACTAAGATCTAGCTTTCTGAAAAATTTGGTGTAATTCCGTCCAGCTGTAGTCATGTCTAAAATCCCTATGGGAAACTGCATGGGGAAAACATACTTTGGGATGCCTCTTTTTCTCTTTGACAGTCTACATGGTGATGGTGTCACCAATCACAGTGGCATGTCATATTGGAGTGGTGGTTGATGGTTATTCGGTACGTTTCCACTGACCCTAAAGACATTGTCAAATATATACTCATCAATTCCATTTATGACTGTGCTGAACCGTAATCAAGAAAACAATGATCATCTAAGTTTATGAACAAATTGTCAGCAACCACCATTAACAAGAACAGATCAGCACTCAATCACCACCAGTTTAGATTCAATCCATGTTGCACTATCAAAACATTCACCATCCACGTCGTCGTTGATGTATTGCAGGTCATAGGCGCTGGGAGTAGGGGTGCTGGGGACCCCCAAAATAATCACCATGGTGTTCAGAAGGTGAATGAGCAATAAAGATTCCTTTACATTTTGTTATTATCTCACTACATTTGCTGTACCTTAAAGGACAGAGGTCAAATACCTGGCTCTGTCTTCTGACAAATGTCCACTTATTCTTTTAACACAGAGAGGGACGTTTACTTGTACTTCATTGCCTAAATTAAAGGAGTTTGTAAGGTTAACTATTGGACGTTCTTACTGAGGTGCAGTGAATGAGAAAGGAAAGGATGTCTGATGTCAGTTGTTTTCTTGCACACATTTAGATTTCTGTAAATAAACTATACAAATATTTCAAAATATATCAACACTTTAAGCACAGATTAAACAATTTTTTTGTAATTCTGAAGTGTGATGCAAACAAAGATTTTAACCAAATCATGACACTTAGTTTGGTGACGTGCAAATGATTAATATTTGTTTGAACCCCATTTCCACACATTATCGTTTGTGCTGTATAGTTTTATCAGTAAAACTGCATGTCAATGCAAATTTAGTAGCCATTTGAATGGATAATATACTGTCTGTAAATGACAGTGCACTACCACACCATGCTTTAGTAATATAGTTGCAGCAGTGTGCTCCAAAATGTACCACCAGCTATATACCACATCTTTACCACTCTCCTGATGAATTGGCGTGGCTTATTTGCTATAATTGTTCTTTGTGCAATTTGAATGTTTCCCAATCTCCAGCACTTCAGTGATATAACATTGAGGGCAGTACCCCACTATGAAAATTGTTCCAGCTCCACTGTTACAGATCTGCAATCTTGGTGAGACCTACGTCTCCGGAGTCTCTCAAAACCTTCAATATAGTCCAGCTTTAATTTATGACTAACATCCGGTCTAAACGCATGGACTTGATTAGCACTGTGCTTCGTTAATTAACAACCAACTTTTCTTTGTCTCTGACAATCACCAATTTGTTCAAATTATCTTTCCCATACCTTTTCCTCATGGTCTGCAATCTCTACATAGAACCTCTTGGCTCAACTACTTCTAGAGTATGGTAATACCCAGCTCTGGTTCTCATTACGAGTTGCCTCGAGCGGTACCCCTAATTGGACAACTACAAGTTATCTGGGGTTTCCAGACATGAAATTACCAGGCCCGGAAAACTCGGGTCTGGCTTTATCAGATTAGGATTCGCATCAGGTAAAACCACAGAAGGATAGGGATTGCGGGTTGAGAAACAACCTGTCCCCTGGCTGCCCACTCCATGACAATGGGGCAGCAGGCAAGGCTTCCCTAAACCTCACAAATCTCTTCACACCCAACCCACCCCAGCCCCCCTCAGATATTTACCACCTGCTTAAGCAGGTGATAAATATCAGCATTAAACTTCTTGGAACTAGGGAAAATCTGTAGTAAGGGACCTAGTTAATCCACAATTGTGAGGTTATTCCCCCTTCTGGGTATTTTAACTCATAATCCCTATTAACTCAAGGAGAGATTACTTTACCCAGTTACAAGGAAATCATGTCACCACCTATCACTACTCTGAAACATAAATCCTTACCTTACAGGTACAGTTTTAGAACTGCAGAGCAAGTCCAGGACCCCTTAGACAGTTGCAATTACCACCTCACTGGCATCACACATTAAACACTGCCCCCTTGAAATGTGTCATGCATAATGCAGCTCGCCTCACTAAAGGACTATCAATTTTGACTCCCATTACCTTAAAAAAGTGACATTGGGTGTCCCTACACACCAATATCATCATCAAGCCCTGCTGTTTCATGCAAGGGCTTTGAAATTGACTTTCTCCTCCCTCGTAAGAGTAAACCTCCACTATCTTGGGAGGCTCTGGTATCACAAGAAAAAGGTATATCAACAGGTAAAAAGTTAAGTAAAACCAATAAGAAATATTAGAACATTGGAATGTGGAGCACGCCATTGAATACAATGGAGTGCTCCAAGCTTATACGGGCTGGTAAAAACTTGCAAAGCAACATTCCAATGTTGTTTTACCAAGGCTTCTCAGAGCCCGAGGGGATTTAAACCACCTCGGGCTCCGAAAGGCCTTTGTTTTATTTGTTAGAACTTTCTGCCCTCGAGTGGAAGAATGTTCTAATAGCCATATAGCCCTTCGTAGCTGGGCTATACCGGTTATTAAAGTCTTGCTTCTTCGGCTCGGGCCTTTAACACTGGAGCGGGCCTTGAATATCAGGTATAACCTTCTACGGCGGACAATAAGGGTAAAATAAGGCAGCAAGCTTTTTCAAGCTATGCACTGAGTATCTGGCCCACAACTGAACTGCACATCATGCTTGTCAAATACTTAATTTACTCCAGGAAGGATTAAAATGTACCTCGTCATGGCACACCTGATTCATTATCAATACTAGCCATAGCTAATGAGGTACTTAAATACCAATACATACAAAGACACAGTCTAGTAATTTGCCCACAATTGACTTATCGAGTCAAATTACAGACAAAGGTGCATAAAGAGAGCAAAGAGGGCAACATGATTGCATAACATATTGTATTACACTTATTGTATTAAATATATGGGCACAAGCCAGTTAATACACCTAGTAATTGACCCCCAATAGAGTTATCAACTCAAGTTATAGACAGTGGTAAATAAAGAGGGCAAAGAGGGTCACATATTATACTACATTTTTTGCATTTATAAGTAGTACCACCTCAAAAAATCCTCCTGTCCCCTCACTTCCAGTCCTCTCCTTCCAGCCCCAGTCCTTGCTCTAGCAGAGCATTAGACATGATCCATATGATGTTAAGGGAATAGGGAAAAACCGGTGACAAATGTGCTTCCCCTTAATATGGATCTCTCCTCTTTGTAACCTGAGTATGGAAGTTGGTCTAATGAAAGCATTTCAAGCACTGTACCTGACTAGCAAAAATTGAAAAACGCAATTCATGTGTGAACAACTAGAATATTCTGAATCAATGTTTAGCGCAAAGGAGTTTAAGGGGAGTGTAACCAACAACAAATGTATACTCACACATACATTTCCCTTCTAGTTTTCCAGTCTTCTGCTTGAATGAGCAAGCCCCCATGGAAAAGAAGATAAAAAGCAGTGAAAGGGAAACTCCAACAACCACCGGTATGTCGTGCTTTTCCAAAACTGTGAAGGTGAACTGATTTGGAAGCTTCTGTCTGTGAAAATAAGCAGACCACACAAAAAGTGTACTTATTACTCAGGAGTTACAATTACATTTCCATTTTAAATTGCATTTATATAGCGCTTACTACCCCTGAGAAGGCGTTGCCATTTTGTTTTTCATTACAATTAATTTCATTAGAGTACTCCTTGAATCAATGTTTTTGTTACAATCGAATGCAGCATCCTGTCATTAACACATACGCAGGGCGACCAGCCGTGATCCTTATTTGTGCAAAAATGCTGGGTGTTGATTGTAAACAATGAGGGGCCCATTCATTAACTGAATTTTGTAGTACATTTGTAGTACCACAATAGTACTACTAAAGTACTAAAAAATTCTATTCTCTAACCTACAAGTGTAAATGTCCACAATTACCTTAACTGTCTTTTCTATGGGGAGATCCTCACACATGTATGTTTACTGTTTGGTAGTAAATATGGGAGGGACCAGGGCAGTGAATGGAAAAAGGGGCATACATATTAGAAAATGGCAGGGGTTTAGTGAAGAGTAAGGAGGGGTTAGGGAGGGAAATTCAACCAACCTGAAAAGAGTAAGCCCATTGCTATTAACAAACTGCACATCTAAAGTTGCTGTAGGCAAACAGGGACCCAAAACAGTAGTAAATGAGTAAGTCCAGCACCACAGATACAACACCCTCCCAAAGAAAATGACAGAGGTAGGTAACTAATATTAGATTAAATTACAATATTTTAAATATTTAAAAATATAAATACATATAATTTAATATGAAAAATGTTAAACATTAAAAAAATCTAAAAATAAAACTCTAAAACATATGTATGTTAAATATTAAGGAACATATTTGTTTTTTTAATAAGTGTTGATAATAAAAGTGATGTATAGAATTAACTTAAAGTATGCTAATTACATTTGATAAAAATTTATGTTATAGTAATTTATAAATTGCAAAAGGTTGTTAGAATATTTTATAATTAAATAATATTTTTTTTGTGACTATTTTGAACATTAACGTATACTTATATTTTAACCATTTTAAATTATTGTATTTAATTCATCATTATTTCCTATTGGATTTTACTTTAAGGGCCAGATGCATCAAAGGGTTTTGCCCATTCTATGTCTATGGGAAAATGTGTTCATGCATGTGGCCCTTAGTCCCTACCTTCATTATTTTCTATGGTAGTGTGTTGCAGTGCCAGTAATTGGCCATGTGCAGGACTTTACGTTTTCGAGGGCGGGGAGACTTGTGAGTCTAGAATTTTTAGTAACTTTATTCTCTAATTTTGTGAATAGTTCAAAGTAGTAAAGATACTCAAAAGTGTAAGAGTAAATTGCGCATGTAATATACTCACAAATTGAAGTTTCCTTATAAATAGACCTGTAACCGTTAAAGCCATTCCCTAATTAGTCCTCATATATAAATGCGTTGTCAGTCATAATTGAATATGATAAAATACTGCCATGAGTCTGACTGTTGACAAATTGCAATCTGATGAAGAACCTTTTTTGGGGAAAAAAGGCAAAGCACTGGCAAAGCCCATGTGTTTGGCTTGCATTTTGAGTCCTGAATAAACATTTAAAAGGAGTGCTGCAATACAAAGAAAAATGAATGATTACTTCCTGTGTACTCCTGTGAGATAAAGCATTTAATGTGTGATGATTCCGCATATTTTTTGGGATGTTAAATAGATCCTCTGGCATTGTAAAGCAAGCATTCTATAGAAGATTGAATGAGACACGTAATGACTAGGAGAATGAGGTGTGAGAGACCCTCGTGTGGGCAGAGCCAAAGTGCACTCTATGTATATAACAAGAGGTCTTGCAGACAGCTGTGAAAGAGGACTAAGGAGGACTGTTTTAAAATGAGAGTGATTTCACTCTTATCCGAGTTTCAAATGGTTAGTGTGCAAGAGTATATATATGAGGCATGTCACTCACAAGAGTTGAACCCAGCCGTGGCCCGTGCAGGTAAAAGCGGTGGGGCTGGGTTGGGGGGAGGGGGTAATAGATTCAACAGACGACCAGGAGGGAAAATTATATAAATAATGAATTTTCCCTTTTCCCTCATTGTCCGTCTAAATCCCCCCCACCCCCCCGGATCCACCACTCTTACCTGCAAGGGCCGCGGCTTGTCGAACCTATGGTTTCTATCTACGTCAAAGCAAGAACTATTCAAGAAATTCTTTACATACACATGAATCAGAAGGCTGCTGCAATCTGGGGATAGATATGATTAGATGGGGCACGTTTCTTTACTGCCAAGGAAAAGCAGTACTGTACAGTACTAATTAATACAATAATACAATCTAATACAATTCAACACAATACTTTGAACTTCATTAGAGCCCTCTGCAAGAACCTGTGAAAACTGTACAAAATTCTATTCTGAAACATAGACTGCAACACACAACTGTGGTCTGAAAGATATCCAGATACTCCATCCGACATATTGGTGCTGATGGAGAAACTAAAATTCACATATTCAGCCACATTTTATAGTGATCCAAGGTTAGGATGATAGTGTCACTCTCAACAGCAAAGCACTGCCGTATGAACAACAGACCCCTTCTGTGACAATGTGAGACAAGGACTGTACTGTTTAGGAATTGTTTACAGCCTATGCTGATAAAACCTTGGCCGAATTAAATCAAGCCTGTGAGTTGAAACAATGGCAGGATGGTAGCTTTCCTCCATCTTGGATTCACAAGATGGCAGATTCGCCACTTTTTTTCAAGCAGCATCTTAACTTGCTGCTCTCACCTATGCTTTGCACTAGGAGTAGAAACCTCCCCGGGAGAGTTAATCGCGAAAGGGTGTCCGATCATGCCACTGGCAATTAAATGAGCAGTCTACTGGGAGTGGCAGAAAGCATCTCTGCTTCTTCTGGGATGGGCTTTGTACCACTTGGGCTTAGCTTTTGGCTACATGGTAAAGTAGACCTGCCTGCAGAGCTAACCTCACTCCACCCGTGTTGCAGATTAAGTCGCAACGACTGCTCCTCTCTTTTCTTAAAAGTACTCCAAGGACCAGCTCCTGCAAGCTTGACAATGATCTGTATAAAAATAACACATTCATTGGCGTTGTAAGAGATTTTGATACCACACCAAACTCTGCTATCTCTCTTCCCATGTCCTGGGAACTATGCTCTGGTTTTCCTTTAGCTGTCAGGAAAATTTGTGATTGTGTCTTACTCCTATTGGCTACCCTTAGCCAGTGGTTATTTCGAAAAGAATAATTGCAGGTGCCCAAACTTTTATTAATAAACCAGCGGCGAGTGCTATCGAAGGTCGAGGTGCCGAATACCAAAGCTGCGTAATCTTGATTCCACCTCATGCATGTTTAATCCACCACCAGACACTCTCTGCCCCGTATCTCACTCTTGCAGGTTCTTTTTCTCTTTCAAACCTGCTTTCCCCCTTTGCCACTATTTCTCTGTCTTTCTCGTCCTCCTTCATTCCCCCTTTTGCGTTTTTTGTCTCTCTTTCTCTGGGTCAAAGTCGTTGAGGAGAAATAAGCATGCATTCCCAAAAAAAACGAGTACTGGTGGACCCGCCTACAACCAAAGGATCAAATTAAGCACTGAGTAATAGGGTGTACTCCACTCCTAAACATTCTAAGAGCTGCAGTTCATGTTTGTTTGTTCTATTGCTACCAATTAATTTTATAAATCATCTCTAGAACTTTGTCTCTCTGTTCAGAGATGAAATGCACTGCAAATCACTTATGGCCTTATTTAGGCTTTGACAAGAGTTCCTCCTGCTGTCATGACTTCTGCCTCAATGGTGGCCATGACCTCTGCCACCATGGAGGTTGGCACTCTACAGCATTTAGAGATCCCTGCTTCCCTGGTGTTGAGCCACTCTGCAGAGAAGGGCGCTGCCACCACACAGCACTGAAGTTCGACGAGAAGGCGCCATATTTAAAGGGCTCTCTCTGTAAACTTTTTTGGTTCAGGGAATAAAACAATTTCTACAGTTGTAATTTATTTTCTCTGAACAAACGTAAATGGTCCAGACATTAACTTAGCAGTTTCCCTGACTATAAATAGTGCAGTTGAACCATGTTTTTTTGGCAGGCCAGGAGGACCATCACTTTAAGGGGTTCCTCCTGCTGCTCCCAACCCTAAATAAGGCCTTTGGTGTGCCTGAAGACAAGAATACCTCTTCCTATTGTCGTCAACATTTACATGTCTCAATGTGTGCTAGACGGTGTGTGAGCATGCAAAGCCTGGGGTAAGAAGTGAGTGAAACCACAGTGAAATGGGTGGCTTTCCTGACCATGTTGTCATTTCCTCTAAGACTTCAGTAAAGCTGGACATTTAGTCACAGTCTTGTACGTGACTGCCACGACCCTTCCAGCTTTTCCGAGATACCGGGGTTATGACTATTCTTCAACCTCCACCTCCATCAGTTGTGTTCAGAGTTCATTTAGTCTCTACGTCAGTCACTGATTCTGAACTTGCAGTCTGTTGTTGGACTGTGAACTATGTACAGGGAATTTTGTGGAATTTCTGGCAGGGTGATAAGTTCTTCCTAAACTAGGTGTAGATGGGACAGATCGCGGCACAGGACTGCCCCATGCTTCCATGACTTTCGAAAACTCTATAGTTCTGATAAATGTTGTGATTTCACTCTAGGCCAGTCCATCTCTGGTCAGGTGTGCTCCCTAATTACTCTTCCTGGATTGCCACACTGTGCTTGTGCATAAGAAGTCTGTTGACACGTGTTGGTGAAAACAGGGAAACAGAGGTAGCCGCTCATCATTTGGACGTCAGTGCTTCTGAATGACCAATGTGGTTGTGGTGATGATGAAGAAACTGATTTCAAGAGCCCTTGGCAACCAGAAGGTCATCCAACAGCTAGTAGTCAGTCAACTCCTGATGGGACCTTTGCATCCATACTTATTGAAGGCTTCTTATATTACCACCCAGGTTTATGTATCTTGGTCCTGGGTTGCATTTTGTCATTAAAGATTTTGAGGGAAAGAATAATGTAGACTCCCGGGTTTCTGGAGGGTGGTTATTCTACCTTATTGTTCAGACGTGTATGGCCCTGTCAATCACTCATGTAGATTGGCTAGCTGATTTAGCAAACCCATTCTCCTTTTTCTGTAAAGCCAATGCATCCATGCACTGTTCTAAGTAGATGTGTTTTCGGTGGTACTGCCAAGTGTGATTCCAGAAAACACACATCATGTGAACGGTATTCCATTTTAATATGGACTACAGAATATCATGCTACCAATATATCATTATATCATGGACCAAAATACCGACAAGATAAATATATGTGGATAGGTGTAGGTTTATTTGACTTAACAACTAATTATATATATATATAGATATATATATATATATATATATATATATATATCTTGAACAAAAAAGTTTGCAGACAATGCGCTTCAAGCATGGCTCCCACTCTGCAAACCTCAGTGCTGTGAAAGGAGTCTGCTGTATGGTGTCAGCTTCCTTTACTACAGAGAGCTCAATGCAAGACAGACAAGGAAGGGTCATGACCTCTGCTCCTGCTGCCATGGCCTAAATATGACCATAAGAGATGTGTAGGACATTATATTGTCAAAGTATATAGACATGGAGTTATGAATAGTAAATCTATACTTATGAAAAAGCCTTTACCTTCTTGATATTTTAGTCTTAATATTTTGCCCTGGATATTATGGTAGCATGATGTCTCAGTTGTCAGTGTTAGTAGGATACTGCCATGTGAACAACAGCCTCCTTCCTTAACAACAAGCAACAAAAAGCATACTGCTCCGAAGATTTTCACAGGATATGTTGCTGCTAAAGTTACAATAACCCCCAAATATTGTATTATAAACTATATTAAGAAGCATGTTATGGTATTGAAGGGATGTTAGACAGTGATTTATTCCTAAAAGAATAAGTGTCAGAACTCAACTCTTTGCTCAGAAGCCTGGCAGACGCAGTGGTGCTAAAACAATGTTCACAGTGGGGGTTTTGCCAGTAATGTTGTTACATTTTAAGACCACTAAATTCATAATGTTTTACTAATACAACCATATGGTGTGGAAATGACAATGTGTGGAAATCGTGTTTCAATAAATAATTATCATTTGCTCATCACTGAAAGCGTCTTGATTTGTTTCCATCCAATTAAAAGTGTTTGTTTCCATCACACTTCAGATTTACAAAAAAAAGCTTCATTGGTGTTTTCATCACTACTGATGTTTTTGATGTATTTGGAAATATTTCTAGAGTCAATTTACAGGTATTTCATTTTTTGGGTGTTTCAAAAAATATTATCTAATAACGTTCACTTTACTTCCTCCTTGTACTCCAGCAAGATTGTCAGACAGGTCACTTTACAAAGTCTTCTCACTTTGCAGAGCATGAAAAGTAAACACCAATATCTATGTTAAACCAATAAGCAACAATTTGTCAGAAGACATAGCCTGACATTTAAACTCTGTCTTTAAAAGCACAGCATACTGACAAGATAAAGAAAACATATAAGGCATCTTTATTACTCATTCACTTTCTGAACTCCAGCAGGGTTATTTCTGGGGATGCTGCAGCACTACCACGCTCCTACTTCAAGCGCCTATGCGCAGCTGGTGCTATCGAAGGTCAGGGTGGCGAACACCAAGGCTACTAAAGGCCTTATTATTACTTTGGCAGTCCTGTAGCGGACAGTGCCATTTGCTGTCCACTGTTGGACTGCCAAAGCCATGGTGCAATCGCCCGCCAGATTAGGAGTTAATCCTGGCGTGGCAGGCGGTACTGTAGCAGTCTGACAGCTCAGAGCCTAACATGTAGACCGCAGCTCTCGGAGCACAGACTGCACCTTCTCTGCATGGCATGGCATACATGCCACACTGTGCTGGAAATGGGGGTGCAAAACCAAGGAGCACTACAAGTGCCGCCCGCATGCACCCTCAGTTCCAGAAGCTGCAGGGGGCCCTGTTTGGGCCCCCTTTGTTGCCTCCCCACCACCCATTACCTGGCACGCTCATCACCATGAAAAGGACAGTGAACAGGCAACTCCTAATATGCTTGGAGGTGCTGCAGCGGTAAAATACAAGCGTAAAGCTGGCGTCCCTGTCCGTTTCCCTGTGAATAATTCCCTGCGGAAGCGAGATTTTCTACTCAGGAGAACTGCCTGTGAGGAGAGAAAGATTAGTAGAGAAGTTCTGGATAACTGCTCGCCAACAATCAAGGCACCCTTGGGGGAAGATTAGAATGGTATATTAATTATCTGACTAATAGAATTACGCAGACCTGGGACAAAAGAAACCAACCAGAGCGGTTAATATAGATGTACAAGGGACCATCTTGCTGCTTACATTTGGATTTGTGGACACCAAAGGATTTGGTCTTCAGAATACTGATAGAAGATATGTCCAATATGCTTGAACTAAGAAGCCCTGATGAGAGCCCGTGAACAAAAATAGCGAGGCCTGAAACGCGTCGGCACAATCAATTGATGATGCACAATTAATTCATGATGTTCAATAATTGAATCATGCAAAATGGACTACTAGTTGAAAGCAAAAAAAGTGGTTTGCACGTATATGCCTAAATAGGAGGTGGGGTATTTGAGAATTAATTTACACTGGATACATATGGTGCAATTAATGTGGAATTGCTTCTTGACATATCATGTGTTTTATGTTGTAAATATGTGATTGATTCATGTTGTTTAAATTTGTCTTTATGATTTTTTGTAAATAGAAATACAAATCAGTGTGTGATCCTCTGTAATGAGAGGAAAATCCGTAAAAAAAATAAGAAGAAGTAATAAATAGGGGTAAATAAATAACCCAAATCACAAAAAGTACATAGTGTGATTTTTTCATCTTTGAAGAAATAGGACTTTAGGTAAATCTTTTGTATATGCAGCGGCTCTGACAGCATATTAGTGCTCCTGACTGCTGCACGACTGCCGCAGGATCCTTCATCCCAAGCGGTTGCAGGGGTCCTGTGGTGGTCCGCCCGCCACACTCATAATACTGAGGACGGGCCCACAGAGTAGTGGTAGTCAGACTGACACCACAGGTTTGGCAATCCAGAACTCGTGATAAGGCCCATAGTCTTGATTCCGCCACATGCATATTTCATCTGCCACCAGACATTTCCTGCCCTTTTATCTTATCTTGAAGGTTTTTTTCATTTCTGCTTTCTCCCTTTGTCACTGTTTTTCAGTCTTTCTCTTCCTCCTTATTCCCACTTTTGTGTTTTTCTCTCTCTTACTTCAGGTCGAAGTCTGATTTTGAAAAATAAGTGCAGGTCCCCAGAAATGAGTGCTGGTGGATCCCACCTGCAACCAACAGCTCAAATTAATCACTGAAGTTAGAAGGTTTGGAAATTAAGGGGGTTAGGCACCTGGAAACTAAGATGACGCCAGAGTACTGTTCACCACATATTAGTCGTCACAATGCAATCTATAAGAATGTGGTAGTTTACAACGCAGTTTTTACCATGAAAGGCATTGGCACACATTTTAATGTAAGTGTATGAAAATGATCTTTACCAAACTGCACTTACAAAGCATATTTTTAACCAAGCCTTTCGAAAAATACATTGAAAAGTACATTGTTGAGGTGTATAACAACATCAAAAAATAGAATACTTAAAGCTAAAATAGTGCCAGAAATTTAAAAAAACTTACAATTTTATTTCCACCCCAACCAAGATGGCGCCCAATAAATGACACATACAAAGGTCAAAATCTATATTTCTAAAATCAGTTTAAATAAATAGGTTTTAGTTATAAAATGATCACAGTAAGAAAAAATTCAAAAATATATTTGTCAAATAAAAAACAAATATGCAACACTTCACATACAAAACCTTCAGCCATCATTTTGTTACCACTTCTCCGGTAATCATTCAGTGGAGAGGACATGCTATTGTGAAGTTCAAACAAAGAAGAGTGCCATCTTCGTCCAAACTCAAGTAAGAACATATGTACAAACATCGAATATATTCATAGAGTAACTAAAAAACAGATTTCTAATAATTACAATATTATTTCTTTTCTGTAAAATATTTAGAGTCAAATACATCAAATCCGACAAGAAAATAGAACCAAGAAAAAGGTAGATAAGTGAAAAGTTTGATAGCAACTTGATAAGTGAAGGAGTACTTTTAAAATAAGCCAAATGAAAAAAAACTAACTAAACGTTTGTCATTGTACTAAAACCCGAAATGAAACAAAAACAGTCTGAAAGTATTTCCGTAGTTTTTACAAATATGTAATAAATATGTAAAATTATTTTAACTTTCAGATTATTAAAAATAATCCACAAGGTTAACATATTGTTTCAGAAAAAGGAAAACACATCCTCTTTCAATTTCGAATTATTATTTAAAAACTAAAACAGAGAACTACAAATATTTTTTTCTTCATGAAAAGAGGTACCTAATCAAAAAGCACCAATCTCCAAAAATAAAACAAATGCACCAAGATAAAAAGTTTCAAAGCAATTCAAAAGATATAAATAACATCTAGCATGGATGTGCCTTGACTGCCTTCTTCCACTGCGCTTGTGGAGCAGCCCTTTCCCTGGGCCACAGCACAAGCTGCAGTAGAAAAAGTCAGTTGCTGACTCTAATCGTTAAAAGGCGGGTGGGACCACTGACTCCTTGTTGGCCGGTCTCATTTCCGCTGCAATGGTGGTCGGTCCGACCGTCATCATAAGTAGGCCCTTAGGGCCATATGTATCAAGCCAAATTGACTTCGCAAATGCCGAAATTTGCAGAATTTCTTCGTTTGCGAATGCAATTTGGACAAATGGTATGTATTAAGGAAATCTGCTTTAAAAATAAGGAATCGCAAAATTTGCGATTCCTTATTTTGCGATTGCATTTAAGGAATCGCAAATTTTGCGATTCCATAAATGCAATGTGAGAAGCCAAAAAAAATCGCAAATTGGCCTTAAGGAATCGCAAATTACCACCAACTTCTAGTTGGTGGTAAGTTGCGAATTCCTTTAAAAATGCTATTTTTGCAGTGCCATGTGACGCACATACATGCCCTTAGGGCATGTATGTGCGCCACATGTGCACCCATGCATATTTCAGGGGTGTAACAGGGTGTCCTTTGGACACCCCTGCACCCTTGAAATTATTCTCATTTTGCGATTAGCAAATTGCGAATCGCAGATTGAGAATTATTTCCCATTCATTCCTATGGGCCTCCTGGCCCATAGAAATGAATGGGAAAGTGTTACTTAATTGCAATTCGCAATTTGCTAATCGCAATTAAGGAATTCTAAGGAATCGCTAAAAAAATGCGATTTTGTACATACATACCCATTTGGATTCTCAAATAGCGATCCCTTAAAAATCGCTATTTGAGAATCGCAAATGGGTATCTTGATACATATGGCCCCTACTGCCTTGCGAAATAAAGCGCTGTAATGGTGCTTCATCCTGCTCTGTTTCAGTTATGTTTTCAATGACAGTTTTAGGGCCAGAGCCAGGCACAATCTGCCAGGGCCACACAAGCTGCCAGGCGCAATTCTAAAGTTGTTAAAAATGACATTTAGATTACATTCAGTCCCCTGCCTCTTATCGGGTACTCTCTTATGGTCAGCGACTCATTGGTAATATTTTCTAGAGTATAGTCAGTCATTACTGACCTTTCTCTTTGCAGGAAGGTCATAAACTAGAAGGAGCTACAGTCGGTATGGATGACTTTAGGCCATTTCCTGGGCGTCTGCTCTTGAGTGCCGAAACCCTGGCAAAGTCCAATATTATTGCAAACCACGTATGAAGATGAGTTCATATCTGGAGTGAATGACTGATTCACGTGCATAATCCACAAACATATTAAAACTCATTAGAAATTAAACTTGAATGAAAGCAAATGTTCAGGTGACACCTGTATAACTGAACATGGTATCAATGCAGATTTGCCTAGTGTCGACTAGACTCATAGAAAAGGGAATATTGGAAATCTCCCATAATCTTTGTGTAAAAAATGAAAACTCTCAGAATTCGATGCTCCCGTGCGCCTTAACTGTTCTAAGAAATATTAGGTCCTCGCCTGACTGGCTATTGAAGAGGGATGTTCTTGGAGCATCCTTTTCAGCACACTGAGCAATCTGCAATCATCCCTGAAGAGACAAAAATACTTTCTCGAACTTCCTCAACTATGCATTGCTGAGCATCATCGCGTTTATACAACCATGCATTTCTTTGTGCTCACTGTTGTAACTGAAAGCTTTTAACATACTCAAAAGTTGCAAATTCAATGTAGTGTACAGACAACAAACCGCTTCCCTTACCTCACTGTGGCATTCATATGCATCGCCGCGGCAACCGTAGCATTTTCATCATATCGTTTTTCGGACACATTACTAACATTGTCGTAATTCCGAGTAGTTTCAGGAAGTGATTGCTCGCTGCTGTGTATGGGTGCTCCTGTGTCTGTTTCACTGACCGGGATATCTGCAGCCACTGATGCGTTATGAAATAGATCACTCAATCCTGCAATTCTTCTCTTTCCTTCATCTTCAGAACTTGTGGTGGTGCCAGCTGAGGGCACTCTACCAGTAATGGCTTCACCCACAGTAGTAAAGGCGGCTCTGCCAGCATACACCGCGGTCTGAATGTCTAAAACAAAATGAAATATATGTATTAGATTAAAAGGAAGACAATGTAAATGTAAATACCCCTCGGTTATATGTGAAACTCATGTCTCTTAACACCAAACCCCGCTCAATTTATCTATCTAAATTGAGTCTGAAAGATTACATTATAAACCAATGCCTCTTGTTTCTTGTTTCAGTAGGTGTTGATATAGCCAACAGAGTAAATTATATCCATCTGCTTTATCATCCGAAATCTCAGGCCAGAAACTATAATTCAGTGTCTACTCTCAGGTCAGCAGTACAAAGGTAGTGTGCAGCCTTACATAGTGCTGCTATTTTTGCAATGGAGAAACAAACAGCGACATGCATCAAGTGATTTAGGAATCGCAAACGATGCGAATCGCAAAATTCGGCCGTTTGCGATTCCTAAATCACTATTTGGGATGCATCAATCAAAAATACATGAAATCGCAATTTTTTGCGATTTCTAAAAATGCGATTGCATTTAAGGAATCGCAATTTGCGATTCCTTAAATGCAATGCATGACACCTAAAAAAATTGTGAATTCGCAGTTAGGAGGAAAAAATTACCATGAGGTTGGACCTCATGGTAATTTGCGAAAATTCTGAAAAGTGCAATTTTGTGCATTTTTCAAACTGTCATGTTGTGCACACACATGCCCTTAGGGCATGTGTGTGCACAACATATGTGCATAGATTGATTTCAGGGGTGCACCAGGGTGTTCTTTGGACACCCCTGCACCCTTGAAATCGCAATCTCAATTTGCGATTAGCTAATTGCGAATCGCAAATTGCGAATGTCTTCCCATTCATTCCTATGGGCCTTTTGGCCCATAGGAATCAATGGGAAGGGATTCCTTAATTGTGATTCGCAAATTGTGAATCCCAATTAAGGAAAAATAAGGAAACGCAAAAAAATTTGCGATTTTTTGATGCATTGTCGTTTGCGATTCCTTAACTTTCGCAATTAAGGAATCGCAAACGGCACCAATGATGCATGTAATAGTCCTGTGTCACTCAAATGGAGCAAGGTTAGAGGCCATTATTGACAGACTCAGAATGGTGATCTTTGATGGCGCACTTTTCCATACTTTAAGGTAGCCTATAGCACATCAGCACATCTCAGTTTTCAATGGGATTTTAAAATCCCTTATTCCGCCCTGAGGATAGTTTTACTGATGAAACAGGGTAATTATGTGCCGCAGTATGTTAATCGAGTCATCAATAAGGCATAAGAGCACAAATGCACACTATGATGTTCTATAAATTAGTTCAATTTTCTGAAATAGTGAGGTCTGTGAAATTACCAACTATGTGGGCTGCTGGAAAACATAGTATCCCTCATGGAGTACCTGTGGTTGAGCAAATTGTCTTACACACCAGACAACTGAATGACAATAGAGCAAAGATGCTGCGGATTCACAGAAATCAAAAAATGTATCGGTAACAGAAGGACTCAGAGGGCCCATGCAGTGAGGGATATCTAGATAGCTCTCAAATCCTAAGGAGGCATCATTAAACAAAGGAAATTCTGGAAAGCCTATGGTTGGTGATTGCTTTCGATAGGCAGGACTGGGTAAAGAAAAATGATTTTTGCATCGGATGGCCCCTTCAAAGTCTCTGAATAGTAAAACCTTTCACAGGAATATCTTCTAATTGGTTTCCATGTATTAAAGTTGGAACAGTCAGAATTGTTTCAAATATGTATGTATGTATATATATATATATATATATATATATATATATATATATATATATATATATATATATATATACATATATATATATATATCCAAGACACCGCGTCTTTACTCCTTCGCTCAGGCATTCCCCCAGGCAAGGAAACGCAGACACGGACCAATTTAGTGCAAATTATTTACTCAGTACAAGTTAGAGCATGACGTTTCGGCTCTCAGCGAGCCTTGTTCACATGACAGTGATCCAAATGCTACTCAGTCTTTTTAAAGGGCCCAAAGTTGATTTAAACAACATCACGTGTCAGGGCTAAAAAAGTGAAAAGGGAAGACATACTTGGGGAAAATACATGACGTTCCCTTTGGAATCCTTAAAAACATTCAGAATATATATATATATATATATATATATATATATATATATATATATATATATATATATATATATATATATATATATATATATATATATATATATATATATATATATATATATATATATATATATATATATATATATATATATATATATATATATATTTAAATATGTTTTATTGTATTTTGCTTCAATACATTAATACAATTCAGCTATTCCTTCCCACCAACCCCCTTCCCTTTCCTCATTCATGCAGGAGCGAGTTATAATAGTGTTTTACGAATTTCCCATTACAACCAGTAATATCGCATTAAATACAAAGAACAAAAAGGCAACATACATATGGCAACATTGCAAGCAAGAAAATGATAGTAAATTCTCAAGATTCAGTTGTTATAACATCAAGTTCCAACGTTGAATCGGCCCTGCGCAATGGAAATCATTTTGCGTCTCACCCTGCGTTAAGCTCCTAGCCATCGTACATATTACCGCAACCAGTGCTTACTCGTAGGTATTCTAGAAGTGATCAAACATTTTGCTATACATTTTTTTGCAATCGCTCATCCTAATTCATCTATTTTTTTTTTTAGCATGTCTAGTTACTTTAGTACCAGATATCAAGCCCAATAGACAAACCTGACTAGAGCATTGCAAAGGTAATTCTGTCAAATCTTTCAGCATCCTAGTGAGCTCCTCCGACAATTCTCATATCCCTGGGCATTCCAACCACATATGTTGATATGTCTCTGTAATATGCTTCAATTTAGGACAGCCTTCTGGTTTAGTGGGGTTCACCTTGTGCAACCAGCTTTGTGTGACATAGTCTATGTGAGTATCAATTTGTACCTCGCGTTGCTGGACACTCTCCTAAAGTTACCTAGGATGTCTGTCCACTCCTTGTCCTGTAGTGCTTCACCTACATCTGCCTCCTACTGTAGTCTCGGTGTATCTATATGGTATGTGGCATTTGGTAAAAGTAATGTGTATAACCTGGTGATAAGCTTGTCTCCTCTTCCCATATCCGGTATGGCCTGATTGAGTACCTGCGTGCCTGGTTCCTGTAGGAACCCCTCCCAAGCCTTGCAAATTGCCGCAGCCAGCTCAGCATAGGCCAGGAAACCTTTTCCTGTCAGGTTCCCCTTACCAGAGACACTAGCATAGTTCATTAATCGGCCATCCCTATATAAATCTTCCAATATGCATGGAGAATCGCCTCCTCTCAAATACCGCAAAGATACCAGTAATATGGGACTAATATCTGTTAACCACGGAATTCGCTGTTGTAAGTATATATAGTTAGCATTTTTATCTTTCCTAGCTTGTTTCAATATATCCAATAATGTACATATTTGTAATGGGAGCATCCTCCTCCTCTTCCTATGGAACACTGGCAAAGCCAAAAGTCCACGTGGTTTAACAAGCCTCACTAACGTTTCTGTCACTGGATCTGTGCACTGGTCTATAGACCACCGGGCTCTATGTTGCAAGTGGGACGATTGATAAAAGATTATAAAATGCGGGACCTGGAGTCCTACTCTGTCCCAAGGCAACTATGAAACCTTTAAACAAGTGCGCGCTTTCCCTGTACCCCAATATAAAAGGCAAAGTAACTCATCCAGTCTTCATTAGGGATCTTCATCTGCATATGCTGTAGAACATATAGAACACAGGGTAACAGAATCGTCTTACTAATCGCTAATCGTCCCATGAGTGACAGGGGAAACTTCAGTCATTGTCAGATACTACGCTCTACACTACCTAGCAAGACTCTCACATTGGCATCATATATTTTAGTGATGTTGGGGCTCAAATGCACTCCCAAATATTTAACGGGAATTTTCTTCAATTGTATACTGAAAAAGACTTGTCCCCAAGCCAGGTGCCTGTCTTGGATAAATAACAAATTTGTCTACATTTAGTATACACCCTGAATGAACCCTTACTGCTGTGATAATATTATATACCACCGGCCACGTATGTTCAGGGTCCATCAGAGTCAACAGAATGTCATCAGCATACAGAGACGATTTCCCGTTTGGTCATTAATCCCTCCGTCAACAGTCTTGCCAGAGGTTCAATAACCAACGCAAACATCAGTGGTGATAGGGGACAGCCATGCCGGCTCCCGCGTTCCACCGGCCAACTATCTGAAAAGCTATTTCCCATCTTCACCCGGGCTCTACTGTCTGTCTAAAGTAACTTTATCGATTTCAAATTAGTGTTGCCTAGGTCGTATCGTCTCAATAAACACATCATAATTCGCCAATTAACAATATTGAATGCCTTATGCACATCCAAATTAGCAAACACACAAGGTACTTCCCCTTTTTTGGATCCGTTCCATTATAATCTAGGCCTTCTGCATGTTAGTGGTGGTAGTGCGGCCTTCCCACAAATCCCATCTGATCAGGATGCAGCAGATCTCCAGCCACCCTAGCCAAGCGGTGAACCAAGATCTTCCCTAGTATTTTTGCATCTACGTTAGTCATAGATAGCGCACAGTACGATTCACATTCAAAAGTCTTTTAGTCAAGCAAATATTCCCTTTGGGACACCTTATTATTGAAACAAATATTTTCAAAGACACAATAACAAAAGTAAACATTTACCACAAAACTGTACTAAGGCAAAGTGACAACACATAAAAAATCATGAAACATACTGGACAATTTATTCATCACATAATACACCTTAAAAAATATTTCCATTAAAATAGATTTACATTTAAAAACAAGGGGGTAGACATTAAGGTAAGGAAACAGTAAATTCCTATTTCTACAAAAGGAGGTATAAACAGGCAGAATTGATTCAGCGAAAACGTCAGAATTATTCTCCAATAGATTTATGAAACAATCCTCCTTTCTTTCATGCGACGCGTTTCGGTGGATCACTATGGTTACACCACCTTCATCAGGAATACAATGTAATGTCTTCCCAGAAAAGTTCTGAAATTTTAAGAAAATATTTTTTAAAAAACATTGTTAAACAAATATACAATGAATGCCCTGCACAGCATATATCATAATTACATTATCACATTGCCACCAGTTTTGTACAACACTGTTAAAAACAACATACAAATGTACCACAGCCTACACATTTTTTAACAATTAACAGACCGTACTAATACATAATACATAACACCACAAAAAACAAACAATTTTCCTGGTTAGATTTGATTAGCAGCATTTTTGGTAGTACTTTAGTTACACACATTGGTTTATTTAAGTTGTGTGCTAATCCACATAAACATAGGTACCCAGAATTGGTTAAACTTCAAAGGAAAAGCTTCATTAAACATACAGGCTAAATAACCGCCTACCTAATAGCCCCATAGGTGGAGGTGAGAATCTTTATCCTGGCAGAAAATTAACCAAAGAGGGTCTGACATTAATGATTTCTATAAACACGCTGAAGTGCTAAAAAATAAATTTAAAGATCGTGGATACCCAAGAAAGTTACTATCACATTCACTGAAAAGGGCGAGATTCTATGACCGTGAAGCATTGATTCAACCAACTAAGAAAGATAGAGGTCAAACCAACAAAATTGTGTTTGTGAGTAAATTTTCAGGCATGAGCAATCAGATAAAGAATGTGGTTAATAAGAACTGGCATATCCTGAATCATGATGAGGAAGCTACCCTTGAGAGACCTCTTTATGTGTTTAAGAAAAACAAAAACTTACGTGATTTATTGGTCCATACCTACAGAGACAATGTGGTAGATCCACAAAGAACCCTTGACAATACTAGAGTAGTAGGTATTTCTAGATGGGGTTTTTGTAATGTGTGTCCCCAGTGTATAGTTGCCTCTGAATTTACGAATAACGGAATGACGATGAAATGCAGAACACATAACAACTGTAGGAGTAAAAATATCATTTATCTCCTGACCTGTCCCTGTGGGCTTTGTTACATTGGGGAGACAGGGAGAGACGCACGTGTTCGTTTCCAAGAACATAGATCTGCAATAAAGACAAAGAAAATCACAGCTCCCGTTGTCACACACTTTTTGGAGAAAAACCATGGAGAGAGCGAATTTAAATGGTTCATCCTCGAGAAAGTGAAAATTGGCAAAAGGGGTGGCAACATCACAAATGTACGCAAACAGAGAGAACAATGGTACATTTCCTTCTTCAACACAGTGAGGAAGGGTTTGAATTCAAGGGAGGAATGGGATAGGATCATTGGTGCAGTCTAGCCTTTCCACCCTATTCATATTTAATTATGTTTATTGCGCTCTGTTTTGAACATCTGGTCGTTTTTGTCCATCTGGCCTGGCTATCAGTCTGATGCAGCCTGGGTACGTCCGTGGGAAGGTACTCCCTTTGAGCTTCTCTTTTATATCCGGTACGTCATAGAGCATCCTCACCGCTATCTGTTGAGGTATAAGCACTTGGGTTATGGTCTAGATTACGATGACGGTTAGTATAGCTATAGCCATAGTTACATCCTGCGTATGGCTGCCTCCATACTGTGTATAAATAAACATCTACGTTTTAGTATAGGGACTGACATAATAACCTATTTTGGCTAGTTCATCCTTTGGAATACCGCGGCAATATAGGAGCCACTCTTGTTTTTGTGGCTGTAAAACACGCACAGTTTGATATTCTATATACTGGTGTTATAAAAATTCACATATGATTTTCATCTCATGAGGGTTTGTGTCATTGTAATAAGTACCATATTTTGCAATATATATTCTATAAACCTGTAGCTTTTTGTTAGGATGGCGTTTTTATGCGGTATCTCGTTTATTAGCTAAAAATATTTTTTGTATCAGATTTATTTTTCGTGCGTATTGTCGATAATCACCAACAAAGTAAGTCTTTGTATAAAGGCTCTGTGGTCATTTTAATATCGTAACGATATGGCTCACTATGAGCTGTTTATATCATTGAGTACAAATAGGGCTCACTTTTTAGGAGTTGGTCGGTAATTCGAGTTAATAAAAAAACAATGAATATATCTCAGCCATGCTGGAAGGGCTACTTTCTGATACCATATAGGCTATATAACGAAAATAGTCCTATCTCTATTTTGATGACTCCATGGTTTGAAACAGGAAGTCTAAACCTATGACCCGGACATCTATTAGGTTCCCGCGTTTGAAATAGGTATTTAAATGAAACCGGGTGTGTGTGTGCCGGTTTTCAAGTCGTTAGGCTGGCGGAGGCGGACACACGTGATGCGAGTATCTTGAACCCTTAGGTAAGTCTTGGCGCAGGCTCGCATTTGGGGTTCGATGCAATGCTCACTTCACTTTGAGGCTAGGTGGTATCCGAATATAATATATTAAGGAACCATCTTGATGCTACGCTATATCGCCGTTTAAAAAGGCTTAATTTGAAGAACTTCCCGTGCGGTGAAGCTGCGCATAGTACCGTGTGTCATTGATGAACCCATTGAATATTTATCTATGTGAGAATAACGATGTACTCCATAAGATCTTTAATACACTCTAGGAGGCCCTTTTTCCCCCTTTTACGCATTGGAACCTTTGGTTGACATCACTGTTTCATTTTTATTTTTTCAGTTTAAACTGCACATCCCGCCTGAGCCCAATACAGACATATTTGAAAGAGTGACCAGGCTTATATTTCACTACAAACACAGGCATTGAATAAGGTGGGTTTGGCTTGTGTGATGAGTCGCGTGTTAAACCTTGGCTAAAATGGATTTATGGTAAATAAGTACGTCATGTTTTTTCAAACTTATAGATTGCCGGTGATAAGAAGTTCCGATCTCGCTGGACGAGAGTCGTTTTTAAGACATAGGAGGTATCTACCCCGAGATATTATGTCTAGAAAATAACCATTAAGGTATGTGTATGTGAACTTGTCGATCATACATAGCTCTGTATACATGGTGTTATGTTGCCCCCTTTGGTGAATTTTCTGCCAGGATAAAGATTCTCACCTCCACCTATGGGGCTATTAGGTAGGCGGTTATTTAGCCTCTACGTTTAATGAAGCTTTTCCTTTGAAGTTTAACCAATTCTGGGTACCTATGTTTGTGTGGATTAGCACACAACTTAAATAAACCAATGTGTGTAACTAAAGTACTACCAAACATGCTGCTAATCAAATCTAACCAGGAAAATTGTTTGTTTTTTGTGGTGTTATGTATTATGTATTAGTATGGTCTGTTAATTGTTAAAAAATGTGTAGGCTGTGGTACATTTGTATGTTGTTTTTAACAGTGTTGTACAAAACTGGTGGCAATGTGATAATGTAATTATGATATATGCTGTGCAGGGCATTGATTGTATATTTGTTTAAGAATGTTTTATTAAAAATATTTTCTTAAAATTTCAGAAATTTTCTGGGAAGACATTACATTGTATTCCTGATGAAGGTGGTGTAACCATAGTGATCCACCGAAACCCGTCGCATGAAAGAAAGGAGGATTGTTTCATAAATCTATTGGAGAATAATTCTGACTTTTTCGCTGAATCAATTCTGCCTGTTTATACCTCCTTTTGTACAAATAGGAATTTACTGTTTCCTTACCTTAATGTCTACCCCCTTGTTTTTAAATTTAAATCTATTTTAATGGAAATATTTTTAAGGTGTATTATGTGATGAATAAATTGTCCAGTATTTTTCATGATTTTTTATGTGTTGTCACTTTGCCTTAGTACAGTTTTGTGGTAAATGTTTACTTTTGTTATTGTGTCTTTGAAAATATTTGTTTCAATATTAAGGTGTCCCAAAGGGGATATTTGCTTGACTAAAAGTCCTCTGTGGTACTCCATCCCTTTGGGTTGTGGGGTCCCTCTCTCTTTTATTAGAGTTATTGTACGGCCTTGATTGGCTGGAGAGTTCTTTTCTCTGTTATTTAGTTACAAATAAGTTGCAGATGGCACTGGATCAGATTAGGACCTTTGGGTTCAGTGAGGATCAGTTAAATCGCATAATCAATACCAAAAGCGGAAACAAGATTACAGTGGCTTCAGGGAAAGGAGAAAACTGGGGCAAACTGTTAAATCTTAAAAAGAAACTTATCCGCACTGAAGCACATGCAGACTTTCTAGTAGAATATGTTAAGTCTGGGACGATTCCCATCGGTTTACAAGTACGAAACGAAACTGGGCTATTTATTGACAATAAAAAGTTTCTGGAAACATGGGCACTGATCTCTAAGCGATGTAGTAGAGATTGGATGCTCTTAATAATAGAAACCGCCCAACATCTGATCATTATAGAAAAAGAAGCAATTGACCAATTAGAGACAGAACTAAGAAATTGCCCTGCATTAGAAGAAGCAAAAAGAAAACTAGAGGATATTAACTGAGATGTAGAAGGATACAGTGATTATCTACTAAATAAAAAAACCAACAAGCTGAACAAAGATATCGAACATTACTCTGAGGAGAGAGTATATCCTTATCTAAAAGAAAACTACTACCAATTACGAAATGAAGGAAATTGGGAAAGGCCACAGAATAAACACATTTATTCTAGGGGTGGCAAAAAACAAGTCACCTTCTCGGAATCATCAGGTTCTAGTAGTGAAGATGAGGTTGGTCAGAGTAGTGAGAACCCCGGGAGGAATGGACGAGACCAAGGGCATTTTTTAGAACCACGCCCGAGGAGAACTCGAGGATTCAATGGGAACCAAGGGAGGGGCAACTTCAATCGGGGTCACCAACAACAATACAACCGAGCACCTCCTCAGCAGGAATATATCAGTACCTGGAGCAAACGGTATTGGCGTCCAGCCGATTACCAGTAATCAATTTATCTAGTAGAGAACTTAGTGCAGTTGAATTAGGGATTCTCAGTAGAGGCTTTAGTTTTGTCCCATCTACTAACTTAGAAAAATTTCAGCTGGAGAAGGATCCTCGATCCTTCTTCAGGAAAATTAGACTTCGCAAATTCTTTGAGAATAGAGAGAGTAGGGAACGTGAGAATATCTCAGGACTGAAGCCCAGATCTACTTTCACACCTACCCTAGGGATAGTTAGTAAGAATGTGGAAGCTTTTTAAGTAGCAGTTGAGAGTGGGATCCACAAACTCCTAGAAAATAAAAAGAATTTCTATGGTTTTAACATCAGTAAGGAAGAAAGGATAGCCCTTAATAAACTTAGCAACGATACCTCCCTGACAATTGAGCCTGTAGACACAGGTGGTGGTGTCGTTGTTTTTGACACTATAGACTATGAGGAAAGGATGTCTGAACTATTAAATGTCGAGGAACATTATGTGCGGGTCAATGCTACCTGCATAACAAAAATAGCAAAGGAATGTTTGGACCTCCTAACAGAAGCTAAAGAGGAAGTCACATCTGCGAGGATGAGTACAGATTTTTGAACAACTTGGAACCCAAGACCCCGGCCTTTTACGGCCTCCCAAAAGTGCACAAGCATAAATTTAACCCCCCAATGAGGCCAATTGTAAGTAGCATTGATTCCTTATTAGAACCGGTCAGTAAATATGTGGACCATTGTCTTAGACCGTTAGTGTGCAATTTTAAATCATATGTGAGGGACTCCGCCCACATTATCTCTCTGGTAGAGGGCCTACCTTTTTGTGAAGAGACTCAGTGTCTGGTTACACTAGACATTGAGTCTCTTTATACGAATATCCCACAGTCAGATACAGTGGAGGTTATTGATGCCCTCTTGACCAACCAGGACTTGGGTGGTGCGAACAAAGAATTTATTGTTTATTGTGTGAGACTTATACTTACCAACAATGTGTTCCTATTTAAAACGGAGTATTTTAGGCAGTTAAAGGGTACCAGCATGGGGGCTACACGTGCCCCCAGTCTGGCATGCCTCTATGTGGGACAATTTGAAGCCAAACATGTACACAATGAACTGGCTCCCTTCTTTGAAAATGTAGCGGGCTGGTACCTCTACATTGATGATATCTTTTTTATCTGGGAAGGTACCACTGAGCTCCTGGAGGAATTCCTTAGTTGGATTAACTTGGGGGATCCAAACCTAAGATTTACATCTTTCTACAGTACCAACAAATTAGATTTTTTAGATATCTCAATTAAAAACTCAAATGGTGTTTTAAAAGTAGAGCTATTTACTAAACCCATGGCGAAGAATACTCTCCTTCATTATTCAAGTTTTCATCCAAAATCTCAGAAGGAGAGTATTCCATTTAGCCAATTTCTTCGGTTGCGAAGAAACTGCTCTGACATTAATGATTTCTATAAACACGCTAAAGTGCTAAAAAATAAATTTAAAGATCGTGGATACCCAAGAAAGTTACTATCACATTCACTGAATAGGGCTAGATTCTATGACCGTGAAGCATTGATTCAACCAACTAAGAAAGATAGAGGTCAAACCAACAAAATTGTGTTTGTGAGTACATTTTCAGGCCTGAGCAATCAGATAAAGAATGTGGTTAATAAGAACTGGCACATCCTGAATCATGATGAGAAAGTTACCCTTGAGAGACCTCTTTATGCGTTTAAGAAAAACAAAAACCTACGTGATTTATTGGTCCATACCTACAGAGACAATGTGGTAGATCCACAAAGAACCCTTGACAATACTAGAGTAGTAGGTATTTCTAGATGGGGTTTTTGTAATGTGTGCCCCCAGTGTATAGTTGCCTCTGAATTTACGAATAACGGAATGACGATGAAATGCAGAACACATAACGACTGTAGGAGTAAAAATATCATTTATCTCCTGACCTGTCCCTGTGGGCTTTGTTACATTGGGGAGACAGGGAGAGACGCACGTGTTCGTTTCCAAGAACATAGATCTGCAATAAAGACAAAGAAAATCACAGCTCCCGTTGTCACACACTTTTTGGAGAAAAACCATGGAGAGAGCGAATTTAAATGGTTCATCCTCGAGAAAGTGAAAATTGGCAAAAGGGGTGGCAACATCACAAATGTACGCAAACAGAGAGAACAATGGTACATTTCCTTCTTCAACACAGTGAGGAAGGGTTTGAATTCAAGGGAGGAATGGGATAGGATCATTGGTGCAGTCTAGCCTTTCCACCCTATTCATATTTAATTATGTTTATTGCGCTCTGTTTTGAACATCTGGTCGTTTTTGTCCATCTGGCCTGGCTATCAGTCTGATGCAGCCTGGGTACGTCCGTGGGAAGGTACTCCCTTTGAGCTTCTCTTTTATATCCGGTACGTCATAGAGCATCCTCACCGCTATCTGTTGAGGTATAAGCACTTGGGTTATGGTCTAGATTACGATGACGGTTAGTATAGCTATAGCCATAGTTACATCCTGCGTATGGCTGCCTCCATACTGTGTATAAATAAACATCTACGTTTTAGTATAGGGACTGACATAATAACCTATTTTGGCTAGTTCATCCTTTGGAATACCGCGGCAATATAGGAGCCACTCTTGTTTTTGTGGCTGTAAAACACGCACAGTTTGATATTCTATATACTGGTGTTATAAAAATTCACATATGATTTTCATCTCATGAGGGTTTGTGTCATTGTAATAAGTACCATATTTTGCAATATATATTCTATAAACCTGTAGCTTTTTGTTAGGATGGCGTTTTTATGCGGTATCTCGTTTATTAGCTAAAAATATTTTTTGTATCAGATTTATTTTTCGTGCGTATTGTCGATAATCACCAACAAAGTAAGTCTTTGTATAAAGGCTCTGTGGTCATTTTAATATCGTAACGATATGGCTCACTATGAGCTGTTTATATCATTGAGTACAAATAGGGCTCACTTTTTAGGAGTTGGTCGGTAATTCGAGTTAATAAAAAAACAATGAATATATCTCAGCCATGCTGGAAGGGCTACTTTCTGATACCATATAGGCTATATAACGAAAATAGTCCTATCTCTATTTTGATGACTCCATGGTTTGAAACAGGAAGTCTAAACTTATGACCCGGACATCTATTAGGTTCCCGCGTTTGAAATAGGTATTTAAATGAAACCGGGTGTGTGTGTGCCGGTTTTCAAGTCGTTAGGCTGGCGGAGGCGGACACACGTGATGCGAGTATCTTGAACACTTAGGTAAGTCTTGGCGCAGGCTCGCATTTGGGGTTCGATGCAATGCTCACTTCACTTTGAGACTAGGTGGTATCCGAATATAATATATTAAGGAACCATCTTGATGCTACGCTATATCGCCGTTTAAAAAGGCTTAATTTGAAGAACTTCCCGTGCGGTGAAGCTGCGCATAGTACCGTGTGTCATTGATGAACCCATTGAATATTTATCTATGTGAGAATAACGATGTACTCCATAAGATCTTTCATACACTCTAGGAGGCCCTTTTTTCCCCTTTTACGCATTGGAACCTTTGGTTGACATCAATGTTTCATTTTTATTTTTTCAGTTTAAACTGCACATCCCGCCTGAGCCCATTACAGACATATTTGAAAGAGTGACCAGGCTTATATTTCACTACAAACACAGGCATTGAATAAGGTGGGTTTGGCTTGTGTGATGAGTCGCGTGTTAAACCTTGGCTAAAATGGATTTATGGTAAATAAGTACGTCATGTTTTTTCAAACTTATAGATTGCCGGTGATAAGAAGTTCTGATCTCGCTGGACGAGAGTCGTTTTTAAGACATAGGAGGTATCTACCCCGAGATATTATGTCTAGAAAATAACCATTAAGGTATGTGTATGTGAACTTGTCGATCATACATAGCTCTGTATACATGGTGTTATGTTGCCCCCTTTGGTGAATTTTCTGCCAGGATAAAGATTCTCACCTCCACCTATGGGGCTATTAGGTAGGCGGTTATTTAGCCTCTACGTTTAATGAAGCTTTTCCTTTGAAGTTTAACCAATTCTGGGTACCTATGTTTGTGTGGATTAGCACACAACTTAAATAAACCAATGTGTGTAACTAAAGTACTACCAAACATGCTGCTAATCAAATCTAACCAGGAAAATTGTTTGTTTTTTGTGGTGTTATGTATTATGTATTAGTATGGTCTGTTAATTGTTAAAAAATGTGTAGGCTGTGGTACATTTGTATGTTGTTTTTAACAGTGTTGTACAAAACTGGTGGCAATGTGATAATGTAATTATGATATATGCTGTGCAGGGCATTGATTGTATATTTGTTTAAGAATGTTTTATTAAAAATATTTTCTTAAAATTTCAGAAATTTTCTGGGAAGACATTACATTGTATTCCTGATGAAGGTGGTGTAACCATAGTGATCCACCGAAACCCGTCGCATGAAAGAAAGGAGGATTGTTTCATAAATCTATTGGAGAATAATTCTGACTTTTTCGCTGAATCAATTCTGCCTGTTTATACCTCCTTTTGTACAAATAGGAATTTACTGTTTCCTTACCTTAATGTCTACCCCCTTGTTTTTAAATTTAAATCTATTTTAATGGAAATATTTTTAAGGTGTATTATGTGATGAATAAATTGTCCAGTATTTTTCATGATTTTTTATGTGTTGTCACTTTGCCTTAGTACAGTTTTGTGGTAAATGTTTACTTTTGTTATTGTGTCTTTGAAAATATTTGTTTCAATATTAAGGTGTCCCAAAGGGGATATTTGCTTGACTAAAAGTCCTCTGTGGTACTCCATCCCTTTGGGTTGTGGGGTCCCTCTCTCTTTTATTAGAGTTATTGTACGGCCTTGATTGGCTGGAGAGTTCTTTTCTCTGTTATTTAGTTACAAATAAGTTGCAGATGGCACTGGATCAGATTAGGACCTTTGGGTTCAGTGAGGATCAGTTAAATCGCATAATCAATACCAAAAGCGGAAACAAGATTACAGTGGCTTCAGGGAAAGGAGAAAACTGGGGCAAACTGTTAAATCTTAAAAAGAAACTTATCCGCACTGAAGCACATGCAGACTTTCTAGTAGAATATGTTAAGTCTGGGACGATTCCCATCGGTTTACAAGTACGAAACGAAACTGGGCTATTTATTGACAATAAAAAGTTTCTGGAAACATGGGCACTGATCTCTAAGCGATGTAGTAGAGATTGGATGCTCTTAATAATAGAAACCGCCCAACATCTGATCATTATAGAAAAAGAAGCAATTGACCAATTAGAGACAGAACTAAGAAATTGCCCTGCATTAGAAGAAGCAAAAAGAAAACTAGAGGATATTAACTGAGATGTAGAAGGATACAGTGATTATCTACTAAATAAAAAAACCAACAAGCTGAACAAAGATATCGAACATTACTCTGAGGAGAGAGTATATCCTTATCTAAAAGAAAACTACTACCAATTACGAAATGAAGGAAATTGGGAAAGGCCACAGAATAAACACATTTATTCTAGGGGTGGCAAAAAACAAGTCACCTTCTCGGAATCATCAGGTTCTAGTAGTGAAGATGAGGTTGGTCAGAGTAGTGAGAACCCCGGGAGGAATGGACGAGACCAAGGGCATTTTTTAGAACCACGCCCGAGGAGAACTCGAGGATTCAATGGGAACCAAGGGAGGGGCAACTTCAATCGGGGTCACCAACAACAATACAACCGAGCACCTCCTCAGCAGGAATATATCAGTACCTGGAGCAAACGGTATTGGCGTCCAGCCGATTACCAGTAATCAATTTATCTAGTAGAGAACTTAGTGCAGTTGAATTAGGGATTCTCAGTAGAGGCTTTAGTTTTGTCCCATCTACTAACTTAGAAAAATTTCAGCTGGAGAAGGATCCTCGAACCTTCTTCAGGAAAATGAGACTTCGCAAATTCTTTGAGAATAGAGAGAGTAGGGAACGTGAGAATATCTCAGGACTGAAGCCCAGATCTACTTTCACACCTACCCTAGGGATAGTTAGTAAGAATGTGGAAGCTTTTTAAGTAGCAGTTGAGAGTGGGATCCACAAACTCCTAGAAAATAAAAAGAATTTCTATGGTTTTAACATCAGTAAGGAAGAAAGGATAGCCCTTAATAAACTTAGCAACGATACCTCCCTGACAATTGAGCCTGTAGACACAGGTGGTGGTGTCGTTGTTTTTGACACTATAGACTATGAGGAAAGGATGTCTGAACTATTAAATGTCGAGGAACATTATGTGCGGGTCAATGCTACCTGCATAACAAAAATAGCAAAGGAATGTTTGGACCTCCTAACAGAAGCTAAAGAGGAAGGTCACATCTGCGAGGATGAGTACAGATTTTTGAACAACTTGGAACCCAAGACCCCGGCCTTTTACGGCCTCCCAAAAGTGCACAAGCATAAATTTAACCCCCCAATGAGGCCAATTGTAAGTAGCATTGATTCCTTATTAGAACCGGTCAGTAAATATGTGGACCATTGTCTTAGACCGTTAGTGTGCAATTTTAAATCATATGTGAGGGACTCCGCCCACATTATCTCTCTGGTAGAGGGCCTACCTTTTTGTGAAGAGACTCAGTGTCTGGTTACACTAGACATTGAGTCTCTTTATACGAATATCCCACAGTCAGATACAGTGGAGGTTATTGATGCCCTCTTGACCAACCAGGACTTGGGTGGTGCGAACAAAGAATTTATTGTTTATTGTGTGAGACTTATACTTACCAACAATGTGTTCCTATTTAAAACGGAGTATTTTAGGCAGTTAAAGGGTACCAGCATGGGGGCTACACGTGCCCCCAGTCTGGCATGCCTCTATGTGGGACAATTTGAAGCCAAACATGTACACAATGAACTGGCTCCCTTCTTTGAAAATGTAGCGGGCTGGTACCTCTACATTGATGATATCTTTTTTATCTGGGAAGGTACCACTGAGCTCCTGGAGGAATTCCTTAGTTGGATTAACTTGGGGGATCCAAACCTAAGATTTACATCTTTCTACAGTACCAACAAATTAGATTTTTTAGATATCTCAATTAAAAACTCAAATGGTGTTTTAAAAGTAGAGCTATTTACTAAACCCATGGCGAAGAATACTCTCCTTCATTATTCAAGTTTTCATCCAAAATCTCAGAAGGAGAGTATTCCATTTAGCCAATTTCTTCGGTTGCGAAGAAACTGCTCTGACATTAATGATTTCTATAAACACGCTAAAGTGCTAAAAAATAAATTTAAAGATCGTGGATACCCAAGAAAGTTACTATCACATTCACTGAATAGGGCTAGATTCTATGACCGTGAAGCATTGATTCAACCAACTAAGAAAGATAGAGGTCAAACCAACAAAATTGTGTTTGTGAGTACATTTTCAGGCCTGAGCAATCAGATAAAGAATGTGGTTAATAAGAACTGGCACATCCTGAATCATGATGAGAAAGTTACCCTTGAGAGACCTCTTTATGCGTTTAAGAAAAACAAAAACCTACGTGATTTATTGGTCCATACCTACAGAGACAATGTGGTAGATCCACAAAGAACCCTTGACAATACTAGAGTAGTAGGTATTTCTAGATGGGGTTTTTGTAATGTGTGCCCCCAGTGTATAGTTGCCTCTGAATTTACGAATAACGGAATGACGATGAAATGCAGAACACATAACAACTGTAGGAGTAAAAATATAATTTATCTCCTGACCTGTCCCTGTGGGCTTTGTTACATTGGGGAGACAGGGAGAGAAGCACGTGTTTGTTTCCAAGAACATAGATCTGCAATAAAGACAAAGAAAATCACAGCTCCCATTGTCACACACTTTTTGGAGAAAAACCATGGAGAGAGCGAATTTAAATGGTTCATCCTGGAGAAAGTGAAAATTGGCAAAAAGGATGGCAACATCACAAATGTACGCAAACAGAGAGAACAATGGTACATTTCCTTCTTCAACACAGTGAGGAAGGGTTTGAATTCAAGGGAGGAATGGGATAGGATCATTGGTGCAGTCTAGCCTTTCCACCCTATTGATATTTAATCATGTTTATTGCGCTCTGTTTTGAACATCTGGTCGTTTTTGTCCATTTGACCTGGCTATCAGTCTGATGCAGCCTGGGTACGTCCGTGGGAAGGTACTCCCTTTGAGCTGCTCTTTTATATCCGGTACGTCATAGAGCATCCTCACCGCTATCTGTTGAGGTATAAGCACTTGGGTTATGGCTTAGTTTATGATGACGGTTAGTATAGCTATAGCCATAGTTACATCCTGCTTATGGCTGCCTTCATACTGTGTATGAATAAACTTCTACGTTTTAGTATAGGGACTGACATAATAACCTATTTTGGCTAGTTCATCCTTTGGAATACCGCGGCAATATAGGAGCCACTCTTGTTTTTGTGGCTGTAAAACACGCACAGTTTGATATTCTATATACTGGTGTTATAAAAATTCACATATGATTTTCATCTCATGAGGGTTTGTGTCATTGTAATAAGTGCCATCTTTTGCAGTATATATTCTATAAAGCTGTAGCTTTTTGTTAAGATGGCGTTTTTATGCGGTATCTCGTTTATTAGCTAAAAATATTTTTTGTATCGGGTTTATTTTTCGTGCGTATTGTCGATAATCACCAACAAAGTAAGTCTTTGTATAAAGGCTCTGTGGTAATTTTAATATCGCAACGATACGGCTCACTATGAGCTGTTTATATCATCGAGTACAAATAGGGCTCACTTTTTAGGAGTTGGTCGGTAATTCGAGTTCATAAAAAAACAATGAATATATCTCGGCCATGTTGGAAGGGCTACTATCTGATACCATATAGGCTATATAACGAAAATAGTCCTATCTCTATTTTGATGACTCCATGGTTTGAAACAGGAAGTCTAAACCCAAGACCCGGACATCTATTAGGTTCCCGCGTTTGAAATAGGTATTTAAATGAAACCGGGTGTGTGTGCCGGTTTTCAAGCCGTTAGGCTGGCGGAGGCGGACACACATCCCGTATCTTGAACACTTAGGTAAGTCTTGGTGCAGGCTCGCATTTGGGGTTTGATGCAGTGCTCACTTCACTTTGAGGCTAATGTGAATTCGTCTCTTGACGTCTTTTAGGTGGTATCCGAATATAATATATTAAGGAACCATCTTGATGCTACGCTATATCGCCATTTAAAAAGGCTTAATTTGAAGAACTTCCCGTGCGGTGAAGCTGCGCATAGTACCGTGTGTCATTGATGAACCCATTGAATATTTATCAATGTGAGTATAACGATGTACTCCATAAGATCTTTATTACACTCTAGGAGGCCTTTTTCCCCTTTTACGCATTGGAACCCTTGGTTGACATCAGTGTTTCATTGTTATTTTTCCAGTTTAAACTGTACATCCCGCCTGAGCCCATTACAGATATATTTTAAAGAGTGACCAGGCTTATATTTCACTACAAACACAGGCATTGAATAAGGTGGGTTTGGCTTGTGTGATGAGTCACGTGTTAAACGTTGGCTAAAATGGATTTATGGTAAATAAGTACGTCATGTTTTTTCAAACACATAGATTGCCGGTGATAAGAAGTTCCGATCTCGCTGGACGAGAGTCGTTTTTAAGACATAGGAGGTATCTACCCTGAGATATTATGTCTAGAAAATAACCATTAAGGTATGTGTATATGAACGTGTCGACCATACATAGCTCTGTATACATGGTGTTATGTTGCCCCCTTTGGTGAATTTTCTGCCCGGATAAAGATTCTCACCTCCACCTATGGGGCTATTAGATAGGCGGTTATTTAACCTCTACGTTTAATGAAGCTTTTCCTTTGAAGTTTAACCAATTCTGGGTACCTATGTTTATGTGGATTAGCACACAACTTAAATAAACCAATGTGTGTAACTAAAGTACTACCAAACATGCTGCTAATCAAATCTAACCAGTAAAATTGTTTGTTTTTGTGGTGTTATGTATTATGTATTAGTACGGTCTGTTAATTGTTAAAAAATGTGTAGGCTGTGGTACATTTGTATGTTGTTTTTAACAGTGTTGTACAAAACTGGTGGCAATGTGATAATGTAATTATGATGTATGCTGTGCAGGGCATTCATTGTATATTTGTTTAAGAATGTTTTTTTTTAAATATTTTCTTAAAATTTCAGACATTTTCTGGGAAGACATTACATTGTATTCCTGATGAAGGTGGTGTAACCATAGTGATCCACCGAAACGCTTCGCATGAAAGAAAGGAGGATTGTTTCATAAATCTATTGGAGAATAATTCTGACGTTTTCGCTGAATCAATTCTGCCTGTTTATACCTCCATTGGTACAAATAGGAATTTACTGTTTCCTTACCTTAACCCATTGCCAGCGCTGAAAATATTCCACGCTAGTGCGGAACGTTCCATTGAGCTAATGAGATTGGAACGTTCAGCGGACGTGCGCAGCACTAGCGAGGTAGTGCACGCGCCGACCGCTGAACGTTCCCCGCACTTAAGGGGTTAATGTCTACCCCCTTGTTTTTAAATTTAAATCTATTTTAATGGAAATATTTTTTAAGGTGTATTATGTGATGAACAAATTGTCCAGTATTTTTCATGATTTTTTATGTGTTGTCACTTTGCCTTAGTACAGTTTTGTGGTAAATGTTTACTTTTGTTATTGTGTCTTTGAAAATATTTGTTTCAATAATAAGGTGTCCCAAAGGGAATATTTGCTTGACTAAAAGTCCTCTGTGGTACTCCATCCCTTTGGGTTGTGGGGGTCCCTCTCTCTTTTATAAGAGTCACATTCAAAAGTGTCATGCCCAGATTTAGATAAAATCACTATCTATGCCTCTCTCAATGTGGCAGGTAGTACCCCCTGTTCAAAGGCCTCCCGACACACGTTCAATAACGGTTTCAGTAACGGCTGGCACAGGTAAGAGCGGTGGAGCTGGCTGGGGGCAGGGCGGGGTGTAGGGAAGTCAACAAACGAGGGGTTAGGTGAAAGTAAATTAAAAAAAAAATCACTTACCTCACTGACTCGGTGATGCAGTGAGCGCAAGGTAAGTGGTTTTATTTATTTTCTTTACTTCATTTTACCTACCCCGTCATCTGCCGACTACCCCCACTTCACCACTCTTACCTGTGCCAGCCACTACTGAACGGTTTACACAACATATCAACATATTACTTATAAAACTCAGCTACTATACCCTCAGTCCCTGGTGTCTTCCCAGTACTCATGTGTTTGATAGCCCATTGTATGTCCGATTCATCTAACAGGATATTTAATGTGTCCAGCATCTCATTATCTGTCACTAGTAGCCGAGCCTCATCTAGAATGCACTGAAGGTTTACCCCCAATCTCCCCCACTACTCCCACATATCTTCTATCTGCAGATCTCAGTTCTGTATTAACACGCAGAGGAATGCTACTATCTACCCACAACAGCACCCCCCGTGCTGAGGAAGTAAAACTCGTATACCACAATGTCCTTTCCCACTTGGTTCAAAATGTTGCAGTATTCTGGGGTAGCAAGTGTGTCTCCTGTAGCATAATTATTTTCGATTGCCGCATACGAGCATATGACCATATTCTTTGACGCCTAATGGGATTCTGAATCCCTTTCACATTCCATGATAGGATTGTCACCTCATTGCGCAGTTATATAAATCCACCCAAGAACATGCACCATCAGTTATAGTAAGTAATACTTTTTGGATTGTAGTCGCTCCCCCCAATGAGTATGTGAACAATTGCACTTTGCCTTCCCCTCCCATGTGGCCTACCCCAACTTGGCCTCCACATTCAACACAATACGTGTTTTCCTCCCACCTTGCAAAAACACAATCAAACTTCCCTTTTATAGCGCAATGTTCCCAAGGATTTCAGTTGTAGGATCCCCAAGGGACAGCAACGCCATTAGTGTCAGGCATTCTTAAGACAATTCACTCAGCGTTTCCATCTCAGCCCCGGTCAATACACATTCTGGTCTTAATCGCTTATTACAGCCCCCCTCTCAGTAATCTAATATAATGTGGGCCCTCTTCCCCTTATCTACCAGATTCAAAACATTACACCAATACAGCGTTCACCATCTGCTGGTTGTCAATGACTCTCCAGAAACTGCAAAGCCCCATCCGGCTGTTCAGAAAAGTACCTCTTTCCTTGCCAATCAACTCTTAGGCGCGCCAGAGGCAGGAAGGCATAATCCCATCCTTTATCTCTGTGTTTCCATTTGACTGCTACAAAAGATTTACATTTTTTCTAGGTAGCCTTGCCATAATCTGCGTAGAAAGAGATCCTATAACCATTGTACTCTATCTCTCCCCACGTATACGTGCTGCTGCCAATATACCCACTTTGTCTCTATAGCTCAACATGTGTGCAATCAACATGCGTGGCAGTGGACCAGGTTTAGGTCTACCCCCAGGAATCCACATGTAACTCTCCTTCCACATTTAGTCCTGGTAGTACTTTAGGAAGCCAATCCTCCAGAAACAGTTCCACTGGTGTCATCTCTGTTCCCTCTGGCAATCCTAGAATGTGCACATTGTTGCGTCTGATCGATCTTCCAAATCTGCATCTTTTGTTACCTGCTGTTGTATGCGTCGTTCCTCGTCTCTCAGCTGACTTTCATGTGTGCCCAAAAGTTCCTTCGAATTGTCAGTTCTTGAGCCCAAATCTTTAACTCGTTTGCGTAATTTATCCATTTCCTGATGAAGTAAAGTCACTGCAACTGCCACACCATCTAATTTTTCAGTGATAGTTTTATTTCCTTCTAGAATCAATTTATTATGTCTAGATAAGACAGTGGAGCAGATTCTCCAGTGTCATTTACGGCCCCAGCTTGCGCCATCTCAGCAATTCTCTCTTCAATAGTGTTGCGGGTCTTTGAGGCTGTGCCTGAGCCCCTCTCTTAATTGCCCACAGCTCAATCTGAGATCGAGCTCAGCTTCAAGTTCCCCAATAACAGGGAGCACCACAGATCTCTTGTATATGAGACTCCGTAATGCACACCAAATCACCTAAAGAGTCTCATAATAAATTCTCCCTGACAAAGTGGGAGGGATCTTGGACCTCTCCCGCCACCTGACAGATGCAACAGCTCAAATGTTACCCTTCTCCCGTCAGGTCGCCACAGGTAAAAAAAAAAGCAGCAAATCAGTGGGATAGTCACCCAATACAAGTTCCACGTCAGTGGTCCAATGTATAATCACAACTGCTCCTGAAAATCTTCAGAGCGACAGTTCCCCCTCGTTTAATACGAACACTCGATATACATACTCCAGCTGCGTGCACTGTAGAATACTCCGCTTCGAGTTACGCAGGATGTTCACAGGATGGGTCAATGTTTCCACCAAAGTGCCTGCTATCCCAGATGCGCAGGACACCCGCAGACGCCGCTCTACCTCATCAAGTGAGCATTGGGGACAACCCCCACAGCCAGAAGAATGCAGGGAGGGTGGGTCATGATACACTTACTCCCCCCTCAATATTGTAGCTATCAGAGGGGCTCCTCAATTCCAAACAGAGTTGCAAGAGCCCCATTCCGGCTCTCACCAACAGGACCTTTAATCCCTTTGCTGGCCTCCGCCGCCAGCTCCTCCAGTCTCACCACCCTGGCTGCCAGACGGCCCGCCGTCACTACTCTGTCAGACCAACGATCTCAGCTCCAGCCTGGTCTCTCTACCTACTCCGCTCAGAGGTCCAGTCAAGCAGGCCTCACTCCAAATTGCCTTGCGGGCGTGCCCATTCAAGCTCTCAGCCCCCAACAGTCAGCATACCAGGCGGGGACTTCCATAAATAATCACTTCAGCGTCTGTGGGCAACATCTGTGGGGGTTCCACGTAGCACAAATTGCCAGAGCTCTGATCGAGCACATCTGCTCAGTCGGCCATCCTAGCTACGCATCTTTCAAATACATTTATAATTAGTGATGGCTAGTATTAATATATATATGGGTGTGTATAGATATTAATATACCTACTGACATCATCAATATTGTTAAATAATTGATTACAAAAGGCCTCAATTCTTCAAGGCACAAAATAAATACACATCAATAAGATCTTCCATTCTTCATTTTTTAGAGCAACCAAAAATCAAACACAGTGCAATATTCAAGCATAAACTATCATTTATATGCTGCTTGAACATGAAAAACTGATCCTAATTCAGTTTCTCACATCTACTCGTTTGTACCCCATTGGTCAACAAGCTGCTTGCAACATCTAAAATATGTTGATGGAAGCAAATAATGGTTGGATTCTGAACGTAATTTACTCATTACTTTGAGAATCAACTTATATAAAAAAAAAAATATGAAGCAGCCAAATAATATATGACAGAGGTGCTATTTTCACGGATATCTCCAGTAGACATTACTTCTGGGTTAGATATGAGCAAATCCTATTCAGCCGATATTATAAAAATCTGAATTTTTGTGAAATTCTTACACCACCAAACCTTATGAACCTCATGATGACTCAAGTACAGACATTTGTAAAAGTTACAGCCTGCGGAATGTTTCATGGGCCCCTTCGTTGAAGTGGCCAGGCTCTTCCTAGTTTAAAGTAATCATTGGAAACAATTTGTGAGAGAGAGTGCTGTTTCAGTTTATCCGAGACAGGAAGAACAATTAACTGCTTGTGGTAAGTTTTAACAAAAACGGATAAATGATCACTGCTTACTTGTTTGCATGACTTATCCAACAGCATTTTGCAGCGAGATTCTTGCAATTTGAATGTATCATTAAAAGTATGACTTTATCAATTCTAAAGTGAAACAGGGGCTGCTCCTCCGTTGGAGAGGAGGAGTACAGCCCCACATAAAATCTCCCTAAAACCCCATGAAAAATAAAATGGTAATTTATTACCATTTTATTTTTCATCCCAAGCCTAGCGTCAGGATGGGGGTGGGGTCGCTGCTGTGTGGCAGTAGCAGCAGCAGGGAGGAGGGTGAGCTGTCTAAGCATTTATGTTTAAAGGGCGCATGTCTTTTTGACCAGCTGTCCTGAGATGGCCAGCCACACACATGCACTTTAAACATCTCTAACTGAGTTGTCTTAAAACAGCTAGGTTAAAGTAGGGGCAGACTTCCAGGATGCTGTGGAGTGCCGAGTGAGGCCGTACCCTTCAGTCAGGGCGCTGCTCTCACAGCATGAAATCAGTGACCTGATTGGACAAGGCAGTTCCAAGCTCCAGCCTCCAGTTCCTGTGGAAGTCTGGAGCGGAGGACGTCACGTTTGCCCGGTAAGTTTTTTTTAAAAACGTTTGTGTTTTTGCGCAAGTGCCTGCTCCCCACTTCCCTGAAGATGCCAGCCACTACTGAAGTGGAAGGGACAGTTAGCTAAAAAGACTGCTCTGACAGCTTGCGTCAGACATGAAGTTGGACTAATTGCAGAGAGTAAAAAAACAGTAGGTCTGGGAGCACACCGCTCACCTATTAAGCAAGGTTCGCCCCTGGCATTCTGGGTAATGCAGTCTCTGGTAGTTTGCCTCGTAGAAGTGTTGTCGAGTGTTTCACCAAGGTTGGCGCAAATGTGCTGATCTCTAGATACCGGTGTTTCAGGTTCATTAAGCTTCGTCAGTAGAGATTACAGACTAGTTTTAGGGGTTTGCTGAATAGGTTGCCGAAATCGTCTCCAGTCTGGTACCGCTCACTGGCGCGCAGGGCATCAACCACGAGCTCGTCAGCTCCATGACTCACGGGAGTCCATTAGAAAAAACAGCAGGTCTGGGAGCACACCGCTCACCTATTAAGCAAGGTTCGCCCCTGGCATTCTGGGTAATGCAGTCTCTGGTAGTTTGCCTCGTAGAAGTGTTGTTGAGTGTTTCGCCAAGGTTGGCGCAAATGTGCTGATCTCTAGACACCGGTGTTTCAGGTTCATTAACCTTCATCAGTAGAGATTACAGACTAGTTTTAGGGGTTTGCTGAATAGGTTGCCGAAATCGTCTCAGGTCTGGTACCGCTCACTGGCGCGCAGGGCATCAACCACGAGCTCGTCAGCTCCATGACTCACGGGAGTCCATTAGAAAAAACAGCAGGTCTGGGAGCACACCGCTCACCTATTAAGCAAGGTTCGCCCCTGGCATTCTGGGTAATGCAGTCTCTGGTAGTTTGCCTCGTAGAAGTTTTGTCGAGTGTTTCGCCAAGGTTGGCGCAAATGTGCTGATCTCTAGACACCGGTGTTTCAGGTTCATTAACCTTCGTCAGTAGAGATTACAGACTAGTTTTAGGGGTTTGCTGAATAGGTTGCCGAAATCGTCTCAGGTCTGGTACCGCTCACTGGCGCGCAGGGCATCAACCACGAGCTCGTCAGCTCCATGACTCACGGGAGTCCATTAGAAAAAGCGGCAGGTCTGGGAGCACACCGCTCACCTATTAAGCAAGGTTCGCCCCTGGCATTCTGGGTAATGCAGTCTCTGGTAGTTTGCCTCGTAGAAGTGTTGTCGAGTGTTTCGCCAAGGTTGGCGCAAATGTGCTTATCTCTAGACACCGGTGTTTCAGGTTCAGGTTCAGTCTGTAATCTCTACTGACGAAAGTTAATGAACCTGAAACACCGGTGTCTAGAGATCAGCACATTTGCGCCAACCTTGGCGAAACACTCGACAACACTTCTACGAGGCAAACTACCAGAGACTGCATTACCCAGAATGCCAGGGGCGAACCTTGCTTGATAAGTGAGCGGTGTGCTCCCAGACCTGCTGTTTTTTCTAATGGACTCCCGTGAGTCATGGAGCTGACGAGCTCGTGGTTGATGCCCTGCGCGCCAGTGAGCGGTACCAGACCTGAGACGATTTCGGCAACCTATTCAGCAAACCCCTAAAACTAGTCTGTAATCTCTACTGACGAAGGTTAATGAACCTGAAACACCGCTGTCTAGAGATCAGCACATTTGCGCCAACCTTGGCGAAACACTCGACAACACTTCTACGAGGCAAACTACCAGAGACTGCATTACCCAGAATGCCAGGGGCGAACCTTGCTTGATAGGTGAGCGGTGTGCTCCCAGACCTGCTGTTTTTTCTAATGGACTCCCGTAAGTCATGGAGCTGACGAGCTCGTGGTTGATGCCCTGCGCGCCAGTGAGCAGTACCAGACCTGAGACGATTTCGGCAACCTATTCAGCAAACCCCTAAAACTAGTCTGTAATCTCTACTGATGAAGGTTAATGAACCTGAAACACCGGTGTCTAGAGATCAGCACATTTGCGCCAACCTTGGTGAAACACTCGACAACACTTCTAAGAGGCAAACTACCAGAGACTGCATTACCCAGAATGCCAGGGGCGAACCTTGCTTGATAGGTGAGCGGTGTGCTCCCAGACCTGCTGTTTTTTCTAATGGACTCCCGTGAGTCATGGAGCTGACGAGCTCGTGGTTGATGCCCTGCGCGCCAGTGAGCGGTACCAGACCTGAGACGATTTCGGCAACCTATTCAGCATACCCCTAAAACTAGTCTGTAATCTCTACTGACGAAGGTTAATGAACCTGAAACACCGGTGTCTAGAGATCAGCCCATTTGCGCTAACCTTGGCGAAACACTCGACAACACTTCTACAAGGCAAACTACCAGAGACTGCATTACCCAGAATGCCAGGTGCGAACCTTGCTTGATAGGTGAGCGGTTTGCTCCCAGACCTGCTGTTTTTTCTAATGGACTCCCGTGAGTCATGGAGCTGACGAGCTCGTGGTTGATGCCCTGCGCGCCAGTGAGCGGTACCAGACCGGAGACGATTTCGGCAACCTATTCAGCAAACCCCTAAAACTAGTCTGTAATCTCTACTGACGAAGGTTAATGAACCTGAAACACCGATGTCTAGAGATCAGCACATTTGCGCCAACCTTGGCGAAACACTCGACAACACTTCTACGAGGCAAACTACCAGAGACTGCATTACCCAGAATGCCAGGGGCGAACCTTGCTTGATAGGTGAGCGGTGTGCTCCCAGACCTGCTGTTTTTTCTAATGGACTCCCGTGAGTCATGGAGCTGACGAGCTCGTGGTTGATGCCCTGCGCGCCAGTGAGCGGTACCAGACCTGAGACGATTTCGGCAACCTATTCAGCTTACCCCTAAAACTAGTCTGTAATCTCTACTGACGAAGGTTAATGAACCTGAAACACCGGTGTCTAGAGATCAGCACATTTGCGCCAACCTTGGCGAAACACTCGACAACACTTCTACGAGGCAAACTACCAGAGACTGCATTACCCAGAATGCCAGGGGCGAACCTTGCTTGATAGGTGAGCGGTGTGCTCCCAGACCTGCTGTTTTTTCTAATGGACTCCCGTGAGTCATGGAGCTGACGAGCTCGTGGTTGATGCCCTGCGCGCCAGTGAGCGGTACCAGACCTGAGACGATTTCGGCAACCTATTCAGCAAACCCCTAAAACTAGTCTGTAATCTCTACTAACGAAGGTTAATGAACCTGAAACACCGGTGTCTAGAGATCAGCACATTTGCGCCAACCTTAGGGAAACACTCGACAACACATCTACGAGGCAAACTACCAGAGACTGCATTACCCAGAATGCCAGGGGCGAACCTTGCTTGATAGGTGAGCGGTGTGCTCCAAGACCTGCTGTTTTTACTTGCAGTGAGTACTTGGTCAGAGGCAGGGTTGGAGGTTAAAATCGCAAAGAAACCCTGCCTTACAGCAAGGTTTAGTGAGAGTGAGAAAGAAGGTAAGACAGAGTCAATGGATACGTGTAGGATTAATAATCCAGATGAATGTCAATATTTTCTTTTTTTCCAGAGTATAGCTCACAGACTAGAATTGATTATTTCTTTGTGAGCAAATCTTTATAATCTGATTTAGTACATTTGGAAATTGGAGCCATTATAATTTGGGATCATGCGCCTATGATTTCAGATTTTGATATTATTGCAGGGAAAACTGTGAAGAATAGCTGTGATTTAGGGCCAGATGTGCATAACTTTGTGTTTGCAATTACCTAATGGCGAATTTTTGCAATTCGGTATTAGGTAATCGCAAACAGTGATGTATCAATCATTGTGTGTTATACAATTCCCAGTGGGTCGCAAATAGACCTGTATCATTAATATTCATGAGTTAGGTCTTGGTGTGTGACCCATTCGGAATTGTAAAATTCACAGAGATGGTGACCTGTTGGGGTCAGCAGACCAACATGTCTAGGACTGCTTTTAAATACAATATATATATATTTTTTTATGCAACCCATTTTCCCTAAAGGATAACAGGACGTGTTTCAAAGAGAAAAATGAAACGTTTTCTACTCACTTTTTTAAGAGCAGGCAGCGGTCCATGGGACCACTGCCTGCTCTTAAAAAATGTTTCTACAAACATTCTCAAAGGGGAAGAGTTGCCTCGGGGACCCCTTCCCGTTTGCGAATGGGTTACCACCTATTTGAAGTAGGCGGTAAAATGTGAATGTTTTGCAACCAGATTGTGGTCGCAAAACATTCACACATACAACTGCGAATCGCTATTAGGAAGGGAAGTCCTTAACATGCCCCTCCTTAATACTGAATCACAAACCTATTTTGCAATGCAGTAATAGGTTACCTAATCGCAAAATAGGGCTTTGTACATAGAAAAATGCTTTTTTCCCAGTCACAAACAGACAATTTCTGCGAATTGTGCTGTGTGTGACCTAAAAAAAGCATCATACATCTAGCCCTTAATTCCACATTGTTAAAGAATACAGTTTATTATCAGATTTAGATATTTTGGCTATGAACTGTTTGATCTGAATTATATAGAGGATACTTTTATACACATTATCTGGGATACTTTAATTAGAGTAAGACAAAAGATATGAATAAAGAATATTGCTTTTTTAAATCAAAAACTGGAAAATTAATATTTTTTATCAAAGTCACAAAAATCCCTTGAAAAACTGGTGAAGGCTAAGTTAAAATCGAACTATTTATAATGCCTGGAGTTATCTTTACAAAATTATATCAAAATATTCTAGGGGTCAGGATAAAATGGCTATAATGCTAGTAAATAACTCAAACATTAAAAACGGAGAGATCTTATAATAAGGCTGTCAACGATGAGCTGGAATGACCAAACTGGAAGATTTAGACATTAAAAAGTGTTTTACTATATTTTATAAAAGTTTGTACTCTGCAGAGGAGGCAAGGGTGATCTTATGACCTTTTCAGCAAATATAAAGAAAAGTGTCCTAGTTGAGTGTGATTTTTTCCAGCCTTGCATAGGATTTTTATATTAGTTAATTTGAGATTGCTATTAAATCACCTAAAAAATGAAAAGACTCCAGGTTACCGTGTGGTTTTCCTCTAGAATTTTGCACTCAGCTGTCTGAAATTGGTGTGCCCAGGGTATTTCAACTATACAAGGATTTTTTTGGTCCACAATCCCATTGCATGAAGACTAAAATGGCTTCTTGCTATAGCTATTTGAGTGGAACAATCTGTTCTTATTGAAAGATAGTTACCATCAGACAGTGCAAGATATTTCTTGGACATCATATGTAGAGGTTATAAATTTAGATTATCCTATGCCTGCAATCGCAGACCCAGAGAAAGCATTTGATCAGGTTGGATGGGATTATTTATTCCAAGTGCTGAAATGGCATGGTTTAGCCTCAGATTTATTATATACTGCACCCATGGTTTCAATAAATGTCAATTAATTTCTCTCCCTAAATTCCTCTAAAAAGAGGAACACGATTTGGGTGTCATACCTATCTCTGTTATCATTTATCTAACCATTAAATACAGGTAAATAGGTTTTTAAGTATAAAGATAATCTAAAATATGTGGCATAAGTGGACGATATTCTTTTTTATTTCTCAAATCCATCTTTTTTTACAAAGTTGCTATATTTTCTAAAGAATCTGCTAAATTAAATGTTGAGAGATCAAAGGTATGACTTTCAAAATAATTCTGTCTTAAATCTTAGACTGGAAGTTATAACTAGGTTTGGGGAAGTGAAAAACATAAAACATTATGGAAACAATAGCATTTGGAGGACATTAAACTGAAAATAGACAACATGATTACAAAATCGTACACTTTGAAACTATCATGGGTGGGGAAGATTTCACTTACCTCTAATTGCAAAGAGAAAAGCATTCTTGCCTGAAGTGTCCGGGGTGTCAATTCCATCTGTTCCTTTAGAGGCGTGGTTATTGTCGAAGCATCCATGGTAGTCAGGGTCATTATCTTTTTTTGTCCTTCTATCAATTGTTATCAAAATATTCACTGGTTCTTATAGACCAAATTGTTTGTTCAATTTCCTCAGAGTTTATTTTTTTTCTTTTGAGAAATAATGATAGATGTATCTGTTGCCAAGCTTGATGGGGACCATGGCCCAGATGCATCAAGGTAAAATCCGCTCGCAATGGGGTAGATTCTCAGAATCTGCCCCTTTGCGACCGGTATTTTTGCATTTGGGATGCATCATCCCAAATGCAAAAATCGCATATTAAGAATTCGCTAAATTGCGATTACTTGCATTTAAGGAATCTCAAATTGAGATTCCTCAAATGTAATGCATCAAAGTTAAAAAATTAGCGATTTCGCTAATAGGAGTGGCAAATTACCATGAAGTTCAACTTCATGGTAATTTGCAAAAACTTTGAAAAATGCACTTTTGTGCATTTTCAAAGTTTCATGTTGCGCACACACAGGCCCTAAGGGCATGTGTGTGCGCAACACATGTGCACAGATCAATTTCAGGGGGTGCAACTGGGTGTCCTTCGGACACCCCTGCACCCTTGAAATCGCATTCTCAATTTGCGATTCGCTAATTGTGATTCGCAAATTGAGAATGTCTTCCCATTCATTCCTATGGGCCTCTAGGCCCATAGGAATGAATGGGGAGGTATTCCTTAATTGCGACTCGCGATTTGCGAGTTGCAATTTAGGAATTTTAAGAATTCGCTATTTTTTGAGCGAGTTCTTCTTGCATAGCATTTTGCTATTCCTTATTAGCGATTCCTTATTTTTCGCTAATAAGAATCGCAAAATGGATGCTTGATGCATCTGGGGGCATGTCTTTGGGCCCACTGTACAATCTGTCATGCCAGCTGTTGTCATAGTAAGCAGGCTATAATTTGTCTTGGGCTTTATCTCTTGCCATTGTCAAACATGCGGTCTCGAGGGGGGCGTGGCTACCGGCCAAGTATGGCGGCAGCATAGTGTGAGAGCTCCTGAAGGCACTGCGGCCTAATCACAAATCCGTCACACTTATCCGATACATCACCCACCCGAAGAGGCAGCATTCGGGTCCGGACCCAGAGCGGGGCCACCGGGTCGATTTCTGGCAGGCAGCGAGGACCGGAACCCTCCAAATCACACACGGGCGCCTTGGGGCCTGTGATCAGGGCAGAAGCAGCGACCTCGAGTAGGACGCCGGCCCCAGCGGAAGTGAGACCGGACCGGCCTGGCAGAGGAGGCACCTCCCGGTGCACCGCCGGAAACACAATCGCACCCACATCAGAAACCGGAACGACGGGAACACCCACAGTGACACTGCCAACAGCTGTATTGCCCAAATTCAGCTGCCAGCGCCTGCCGAGCGACAGCGTGAAAAGACGCAGCAGGATCAGAGGCGGAGGACGGACGGAGCGGCCGGCGGAGAGCGGCGCACCGGTGAGCTCCCCCAGGGATTGACCGCTTAGCCCTAAGCGTCCATATCTGGCGCCCGGCAGCCACAACAAGAGAACCAGCCCCGTATGCCCCCCGGGCCGGGGCGACTGAGGAGACCGAAGCGGGTGCCCCCGGGGGACAAAAGGGAGAACATTCTCAACGCGCCTATTAAGGCCCGGAAAACCGTCAGCGCCTGGAAACACGAGGCGAGGGAGGCGATCCTAACACGCCACTAATATCACAACCCCCAAAGTCGAAACGAATGACATCCAGGAAGGACCTCAACCGGGCATGAAATGACCCCGCTGTGAGGGTCGCCTAAGGGGTCCAGTAGGACGCCGGCCCCAGCGGAAGTGAGACCGGACCGGCCTGGCAGAGGAGGCACCTCCCGGTGCACCGCCGGAAACACAATCGCACCCACATCAGAAACCGGAACGACGGGAACACCCACAGTGACACTGCCAACAGCTGTATTGCCCAAATTCAGCTGCCAGCGCCTGCCGAGCGACAGCGTGAAAAGACGCAGCAGGATCAGAGGCGGAGGACGGACGGAGCGGCCGGCGGAGAGCGGCGCACCGGTGAGCTCCCCCAGGGATTGACCGCTTAGCCCTAAGCGTCCATATCTGGCGCCCGGCAGCCACAACAAGAGAACCAGCCCCGTATGCCCCCCGGGCCGGGGCGACTGAGGAGACCGAAGCGGGTGCCCCCGGGGGACAAAAGGGAGAACATTCTCAACGCGCCTATTAAGGCCCGGAAAACCGTCAGCGCCTGGAAACACGAGGCGAGGGAGGCGATCCTAACACGCCACTAATATCACAACCCCCAAAGTCGAAACGAATGACATCCAGGAAGGACCTCAACCGGGCATGAAATGACCCCGCTGTGAGGGTCGCCTAAGGGGTCCGGTGAGCGCCCGACCCCTATCCTGCCTCACAACGCCACGAACACCCTGACCCTACCTGAGAGGCCTACCACAGCACGGGACACTAACAGTAGGGGGTCGGATCACCGCGACCGACACGACCTTTACAGGCGACGCAACCTAGAGATCCACACCTACTGGCCAGGTGTGTCCCAAACAAAGAAGGGAGCAGGAGCAGGGAGTGGAGGAGCAGGACCCCCACCTACAAGTGCACAATATCGGAGTACACGCCAGCCTGCTGCCACTGACCTGCACGCCGGGGGGGGGGGGAGTCAAACAGTCAGCGCAGGCCACGACGCAGAAGGGGACGGCCCCGGGCTCCGCAAGTCTCCGCGCCATGGCGGGCAAAGGAACCAGGAGTGGATCCACACAAGCTAAGCTCGATAAGTTTGCGTACAGCCAACCCGGACACTCACATAACAGTGGGCGCAACTCCACGGGCGCTACCCCGGACACGGAGGGTGACAAAAGGATAACGCTGGAGGACATCATGAGAACCCTCACAGAGGTCAAAACGACGGTGGGTTCCATCTCCTCTGAAGTCACACTGTTGCGTGCGGACTTCCAAAAGATGACTGAAAGGGTATCCCAAGTGGAAGTAGTCACGAAATCTCTACTGGAAGACACGTCGGAACTGCAAATAGCCATGGAACGCATGGAGAAAGTCACAAAAAGCCTACAGGATAAGCTGGATGTCCAGGAAGGGCGTTCTCGAAGAAACAACATACGCATCCTTGGGCTTCCAGAATCGGAAGGGAAGGGGGCCATGGACCTCTACGTCGAAGATCTTATAACAAATAAACTGCAGCCCAAAGGCCTCTCCCACTTCTTCTCGGTAGAATGAGCACACAGGGTTCCGGGCGGGGCACCTAAGCCAGGAGCAGCGCCGCGACCAGTGCTAGCCAGACTCTTCAACTTTAGAGACAGGGATGCAATCCTACAAGCAGCAAGGGCCTCCCCACCTGTCAAAATTCAGAACGCAACCTTGTCATTCTTCCCGGACTATACAGCGGAGGTGGCCAGACGCCGCAAATCCTTCACGGAGGTGAAAAAAGCGCTAAGAGACAGAGAATTGCCGTACTCCATGCTATTCCCGCTAAATTACGGATAGTGGCCGATGGAAAGACATGGTTCTTTGACACACCAGAAGCAACACGGGACTGGCTGGAGGGCTGGAGGCAAGTGGGGCACCGTCACCGTCCACACAAAGATCGGATTAATCACCGTAATCGCACGCAAACGGACAGCCAGGCGGCCCACCCGACTCATCAGGATGGCACGACAGCAACAGAATCCGACTCTACACAAGACCCGCCAGACTCTGGACGGCCGGCGCCAGTCTGAGGACAAGCTGTTTGTAGAGTGACCTGGGGGTGCCGTGATGGACTTTGGACCTGGTGCGGCTGAGTAAGGTGGGCACAGCTAGTGCCGGAGGGGGACTCACCAACCCCACAAGCAAGTATGATAGTTGGGGAAGGACTAAAGCACTCTGCAATGTTGGGGGCACGGGCGGGGTTTAGTCCGTGGAGCAGGGGAGCAGGGAGGGGGGATGGGAGTTTAGTTTTAGTTTTTGTTCATGGTCATCGCTCACTTCACACGTACCACTGCCACTCTAGATATCGGCGTACTCCTATGCCTCGTCAAAGAAGACAACAGCTGCATAGCGCCTACCGACGCAGCACTCATGTCACGATCCCGAAGACTCCATGGCCAACCCACCACAAGCTGCACCCACTGAGGGTACCCCGGTCACAGTAAGGGTGCCCCCTTTGCGCGTCTTAACATGGAACGTCAGAGGCCTAGGGGACAAGATAAAAAGAGGCCTGGTCTTGCAAGCCATCAAACGCCAGAACCCGGATGTGGTTCTGCTTCAAGAAACACACCTTACAGGGAAGGCATGCAAAGCGCTTGACAGGCGCGGGTACACTATGGCGACACATGCAGACTTCACTTCTGGGTCTAGGGGGACAGGGATACTACTAAGAAAGTCATCACCCTTTATAATCACACATCGCGCGACGGATGATCAGGGACGATTCGCGGCAATACATGGCCAGTGGGAAGGCAAGCCGCTTAATGTGGTATCAGTCTACATCCCCCCGGCACTTCACTCTATAGCACTACCGGCGTTGGGTAAATTCCTTATAGACCTCCCTGAAGGTGACACAATCATAGGGGGTGACCTCAATGCAATAATAGACCCTGCACTGGACACCTTTCCCGTCAGAACCAACTCACGAAGGAATGCACCGCTCCCTGACTTTTTAGAAGCATTGGGCATTGTAGATGTGTGGCGACCTCTACATCCAGCAGCGACTCAGTACACTTTTTACTCAGCAGTACACGACAGCCTGTCTCGCATTGACTATTTTTTGTTCCTGGGGGTGGGAATGGGATCTGTAGACAGTATTGACATCCTGCCCAGAGGTATATCTGACCACTCCCCAATACTTCTCACCCTTACCACTAGAGAACGGAAATACGCAAGGATCTACCCAGTCTACCCCAATTATTTGAAAATCCCTAAAATACTGAAACTGAAACTAGCGACAACACACTATTTTGCTGAAAACACCGGGACGGTGACTTCACCGTCAATCCTCTGGGAAGCCTACAAGACCGTCCTTAGGGGGACTGCAATAGCGGCCATTACAGGACACAAACGAGACTCTCAGAAGGAACTTACTGAAATAGAATTAGCACTCCACAACGCAAACGCGGCACATATGCTAGACCCCTCCCCAGCTGCAGCGCACGCGCTGCAGCTACGACAACAACAATACCAGGCCCACCTCAAAACGACAGTGCGAGGTTACATTGCCAACACAGCACATAGAATTTATGATGTGGGCGACAAAGCAGGGAAAATGCTGGCATGGCTAGATAAGAGAGGGGGAGGAGCAAAAGGTATTCAGAGACTATATACTGCGGACGGCCGAGACTTAACACACCCGGAAGACATTGTGCACACATTGGCAGATCATTTTCAGAACATATACACCCCGGACCGCACCGTCACAGCACAAATGGCGGCTCTCTCACTGGCAGACGTTGCCATTCCCAGCATATCGCCAGAGAATACGCAAGACTTAGAGGCTGATCCGTCAGAGGATGAAATTCAAATAGCGATACAGTCGCTGCAATCGGGCAAGGCACTGGGTCCTAATGGACTGCCAGTGGAATGGTATAAGTCAATGGCATCGGAGCTCAGTAGGCCCCTCTTAAACATGTATCTGGAGAGTAGAGAGAGGGCAGAATTGCCGCTAGATCAACGCACGGCCACAATCGTGGCTATACCGAAGCCGGGTAAACCCCCAACCGACTGCACCTCATATCGCCCGATATCGTTACTAAATGTGGAAGCCAAGGTACTGGCGAAACTACTGGCCAACCGTCTGATGCCACACTTGGGCACCCTGATCCACCCTGACCAATCAGGCTTTATGCCACACCGCAGTACGGCGCTGAATCTCCGGAGGGTACGCGGGGTAATGGCTCGTTCGCACCTCCTCCCAGAGCAGGCCGTAATACTCTCCCTCGACGCAAAAATGGTTTTGACCTGGTTGAATGGGAATACCTCTTCGAGGTGCTGGCACGTATGGGCTTTGGCCCAAACTTTATAGCATGGATAAGACTACTATACTCAAAACCGGTGGCGCAGGTAGTGGCTAATGGACACATCTCACCGATGTTCCCGTTGGGCAGAGGGACCAGACAGGGATGCCCATTGTCACCCCTGCTCTTTGCGTTAGTACTTGAACCCTTAGCGATCTTGATCAGGACAACGCCCTTATTCAAAGGCATTCAGTGGGAAGAGGGATGGGAAGACAAAATTTCCCTATATGCTGATGACATGCTCATATACATGGTAGACCCTGATGACGGAATCCCAGCCCTGTTGGAAATATGCAAAACACATGGGCAAACATCAGGCTACACCCTGAATTGGTCAAAATCGGTGGTATATCCGCTAAAAGGTCCGGCACCGAGATTGCAAGAAGGCTGCCCCCTGGCGGCGCCGACGACCTCCTTCAAATACCTAGGCATTGTCATCGCAAATTCTGAAGCGGATTTCTTCACCAACAACCTCAAACCACCTCTGGATCGCTTACGCGCAGACGTTAAGCACTGGGCGACCTTGCCCCTCACCCTACTGGGGAGGGCAGCCTTATATAAGATGATGGTGCTTCCCAGGTTTCTATACATATTAGAAAATACCCCGTTTCTTGTCCCGCAGCGATACTTCAAACAAATTGCTGCGTTAATTTCCAACTTACTCTGGAACAATGGCCCAACACGCATAGCATACGACAAGTTGGTGAAAAGTTGGTATGAAGGAGGGATTGCGCTTCCCAATATTCAGCTTTATTATTGGGCTGCACAACTCAAAATAATTAACCAATGGCTTCACACCCCGAGAAACGACCCAGCCTACAGGGCAGACTGGTCACAGCTGGGGACGAACTGCATGCTCTCGACGCTATATAATAAAACGCAAATCAAACATCTGCGCGGCCCGACACAACACACGGTGGCCCTCTGGCATATAGCGCAGGAAAAACTGGGCTAGAAAGGAAGAATCACCAAAATGACACCGTTATGGGACACAAAATCACTGGGGAACCTTAGAAGGTGTGCAGGATTTACACAGTGGGACTCTGTCGGTATTTCCACGGTGGGGGACCTCTGGGACAAAGACACGGTAATACCGTTCCCGCAACTCCAGCAGCAGTATGACCTTAGTCCCACGGAAACATTCAGATACATACAAATTAGGCACGCGCTGCTCCAAGCGATCCCAGCAGGTACAACACTGCCAGAATCCTCACCACTTGAAGACAGGCTATTGACAGACTTCATGCAACAGAGCGCGACTTCCCTCACATACAAAAAATTGATCAACAATTTAGAAGACCCCACGCTGAAACTTAAAGACAGGTGGGAAGAGGACATAGGGGTAACGGATGAATCGGAATGGAACGAAGCTTTGGCCTCCCCGAAAGAAGTAGGCATTTCGGCAAAGTTCAGACTGGTGCAATTAAAAATTTTGCACCGCATTTACTACACCAGGACACTACTCCACAAAATACATAGAGTGCCCCATCCCTTCTGCTTGAGAGGCTGCGGGGAGGAGGGAACACTATTTCATACACTATGGGACTGTCCCCACATACAGGACTTCTGGAGGCAAATCATGCGCACAATCTCCCAAACACTCAGGGTCTCCATTATACCAGAACCTCGTAAATGCCTTTTGAACATCTGGGACCCAAATGACCTAGATAGATATGGGGCAATTTGGACTACACTGGCCATAACAGTGGCCAAGCGTGATATCGCACAGAAATGGGGGGCTCCGGATGTACCCACTGCGAACAGATGGTCCAAGAACATGGATGTCCTGATGGTCACGGAGAGAACTGTCTATGTACTTCGGGCCTCACCCCGCAAATGGAATAAGGTGTGGTCACCATGGAATATTTATAGGGGAGAAATATGTGAGCCCTTACCGGAGGGTGACGAACTGGACTCGGAGGGGGAGGAAGAGTAGCGAGTAAAATTGGGGATGTCCGCTTACTCGTGCTGCGCGCGGCAGGGAAGACAAAGGGGCGGGTGGGCCTGATGTTGGGAGGGGGAGTGGGAAACGTACATAGAAGTGATGACCTGAGTTTTGGGAGGGGAAGGGGGGAATGTCTCTTGGAGTTTTACGAGAGACGCCCATGTTGGGAAACACTTAAGGGGAAACACTGTTGTATTTTATTAATTTAAGTAAGGTACTACGATAGAACGAACATAGAACATAATAGAGAGGAAACGAACAAACTATGGGTTAGAAAATGTCGTTTGAGATCCCAGGACAATGTCGTACGTATGCGAAAATGCCAACTTGAATGTACTGTACTAACTGAATATTGTGCCTTGATATTAATAAAGTTTAAAAAAAAAAAAAAAACATGCGGTCTCTGGAACTCAAGCGGTGGATCGAGTGACCGGGTCATAAGTTCCATGAATAGACTAGTGCAAAAATGTGTTTTTTTGCAAATTTTTGAGAATACCCATGGAAGAGACCATCAGCCTAATTCATGAAGCTGAATTCGGCTCGCAAAGGGCCAGATTCTGAGAATCTGGCCCTTTGCGAGTGAGATTTTTGCATTTGGGATTCATCATCCCAAATGCAAAAATCGGTAATAGCGTTTTCGCAAATTTGCGATGGATTACATTTAAGGAATCTCTATTTGAGATTCCTTAAATGCAATTCATCATCCATTTAAAAATTGCGAAATCGCAATTTCGGGCCGCTATTTACCGCGAGGTCAAACCTCGTGGTAAATAGCGATAACTCAGAAAAATGCTTTTAAAAGCATTTTTCCGAGTTGCATGTTGCACACACACATGTCCTTTGGACATGTGTGTGCGCAACCCCTGTTCATATTAGCATTTAAGGGGTGCTACAGGTACCCTTTCAATCGCTATCTTATTTGCGATTAGCTAATTGCTAATCGCAAATAAGGAATACTCCCCATTCATTCCTACGGGCCATTTGGCCCATAGGAATGAATGGGGAGTTATTCCTTATTTGCGATTAGCAATTTGCTAATGGCAAATAAGGAATTAGTAGGAATCGCATTTGCAGGTATCTTCGGTATCTGTCCTCGAAGTCAGTAAGTTTCCTGTGAAGGTGCCAGTGATTCTAAACCCAGTGAACTGATTTGGCTTGCTTTTCCCCACTTCTGCAGCCTGTCTGCACTGCCTATGGACTTGTGCTGAAAGCAGCGATGTCACTCCTCAGTGAATTAGGAATCTCTGACACTATTGTTTTCAATGTGGCTTCTGACACGTTGGCTCTCTGTAGCTCTTGAGATGGCTCATGCGATTTCCTAGGCACAGCTTCCATAAATAATAACTTTCTGCCTGAATTTTGGTGAGGCATCCAGTCAATGATAAGGGACATTGAGAGAACCCCAATAAGAGTTATTTTGATGTCCAAATAACTTCGTAATCAGTGATTAGACAAGTCATTCATGAGTAACAGGGTGAAACAATTGTAAACTGGGGTATGACTGAAGAGGAGATCAGGAGACATAAACAGAAATGCATATGCATCGTTGGCTTAAAAGCAGGTTCATTCACTGGGATGGGATCAGAGGGTTCTGCTGTTATAATAAACTCCATTGCCTGTAGGCAATGGTTGCAATACAGTCACAATGTCACCAGGTGTGGTTCAACATTGCTACTGTATTCAACAGACATAATGTAAGTCCTGCCAGCCTTTACAGTAGTCTCCCCCCCCCCCCAAACCTTTTGCCTACTCACCTCCTGTTACAAAAAAATAGTTGTGTTGGCTTTAGGACACTTTGCACTTTACCAGTGCTATAATGCTAGTCTCACTCCTTAAAACATTGCAAAATTGTCCATCAGCTGATTGCCACATTCAATTTACTTATATGTCCCTAATAAAGTAGTATAACATGTACCTAGGGCCTGTAAATAAGATACTGCTAGTGGACCTGCAGCACTTATTGTGCCACCCACTTATGTAGCCCTTTTATACATGCCTTAGGCCTGCCATTGTAGCCTGTGTGTTGTTCTAACCTACAAATTCAACCTGGAAAAATAAAAATAAACCTTTATGAGCTTGTGACATAGTGCAGTGCAGGAAGTCACCTTGAATGATAGGCAAAGGGCAGGAATGTGCCACATTTAAGGCAATATTGCACATTGTTCTCCTTTCCCTTGTACTGGTGCCCTTTTTGCAGCCTAGAACACACACAGGCACACTTGCACCTTGGTGCAATGGTGCCTGTGTTGCATGCAGGGCTGTTTTTTGTACATGAATGGGAACCTGCCTGTACATTAACAATCCTGGAAGGTATATTCCTCTTTCTATGTGTGCTGCATTTAGCACACATAGACAGAGGAAGAAAAAAGAAGAAATTAAGATATTTCTCCTCGTTTCACCTCCCCTGGGATGGTGTAAGATTTTAGCACATCCCCAGGTTTACAAGTTTTGTAAAATTATGAATGTGTCAGAAACCACAAGATTTGCATGGGAACAACCACGCAATGCACATGGAATGCCTTTCCAGGGCAGAGTAACTCAATGCAGGGTTTTGAGCTGCGTTGCGTTACTCCAGATTTCTGAAACTACTGAGAGCCATTTGTGTGGCTTAAAAAATGTGACTTAGAGGTTTGCCTCACACATGTACCACGTTGTGTGGTGCAAACATAATGCAACCCTCTCATAAATAGGCCTCTTGAAACCAGTCCTGTGTCATCCTAGACCTTTTGGAGCATGTGCAGGGGAGAAAGGAAAATACCAGAACAAGATATAGGGGTCTAGAAGTTCTCCCACTTCAAAGGCTGGCACCGGGTATAAATATTAGACCCTCGGACCAACTCTTCAGTTTACTCTTGCACCTGTGGACAACCCCCAGAAAGACTGCCCTGTATTTCACATGACTGCCCTGCTGCTTGAGGCTTGCTTTGTATGTCAGAGGATGTTTCAGTGATTCTGCGGAGTCACAAAACTATGCTTGGGATCATAGGACCTTAGTTGGCAGTGACTAGGTCATGCTACCAGCTGAGTACCCATGACCTCGGGACTGACTAGCTATAGTGTCTCACTTGTCCTCCTACTCACTCACAGAGGCACAAGTGATTAGACACCCCAGAAAAGAACACTCCCGACCTCAGGAATCACGGTTCCAGGACACACCCTTATGCTCTCACACTCGTACTGGTCCACAATAAGTTCTAACAGAGGCACAAGAAAGTTTAAAATGTTTATTTTAACTATTGTGCTGTACTATGCAGTATACGTGACACAATAAGTAATAAAATGCCTAACTCAAATATGATCTGCATAGTAACTAGTTTATAAATGATGAAAGGAGCGTCATTGTATAAGACAGGATAGCCTAAACTCCCTCCCCTTCTACAGAAGCAAAATGATTATATATCAGAAGATCTGGGTGTTGGCAGCAGCCACGTACCTTAGCATACACAGATGAAAGTTCTACATCTCAGGTGCTGTCACAATCTCTTCCCTGGAAAGATCCCTCTCCACATGTGGGGTATTACCTATTTGTGCATACCTATATGACAAAAGAATGTGTTTCCAAACAACAGCTGCATTTGTGTGTTTTATCTAGGTGCTGGAGCCTAACCAGAACAGAATAGTGGAGGGCATTGTTGTTTGAACTTGTCTACAGTGTTCAAACTACATCCTAGGAAAGAACACAACGCAAAAACAACAGCAGGTTCTGTGTGAAAGTACAGTGTGGCACAAAGCAAAATATGTTTGTATAGTAACTTGCGCAAAGCAGGGGGCTGTCTGGAACATGCTCATGCTAACATAGGAAAAACGACAATGGGCCTGCATGGGACATATGACAAGAACGTCCCTGCTGCTACCATACCATTGCCCTGCTACTTGAAGCCTGCCTTGTACCTTCAGAGAACTGCCCCACCTGCTTCCTGCTTAATACCAGGACTACCAGAGTGACTCCAAGGGCTAATTGGCTGGTTTCCTGCCCTAGGCTACAGAGACTCAAAACTCATAAAGTTCCAACAACTTGAACCCTGCAACTAGACCCAGCCTGCAGAGAGATGCCATCCGTGCCTTCTGCGCTAGGCTATGCCTCCCCTCTGCAAGACCACGATTGCAACCTCTCCAAATGTTTAGGGAATCAGAAAACGGTAAGAGTGGCAATCTCCAAAATGAATTGTTTTAAACAATATGTAAGGATAAGGTTCCCAGATTTTTATTTGTTTTATTTAGCATTTGGGCTTAGACAAACCTAGGGGTCTATTAGGATGGCGGGGGGACTACAGTCCACCCCCGACCCTAGCGTTGCTGGGACCGGCTGCCAGTGGTGCGGCGGTCCAGCACTGGCAATTAGAATGCCACGGTGGCGGTGGCATCCCGCATATATTACAATGTGGCGGGCGGTGCTGTAAGCAGCTCCCGCTACAATGCAATACATGCATGTTGTCCATTGGCATGTACAACGTGACAGGCACAGTGCGATTCCTGCCACCTTGTGCATGCCAATGTTGGGGGGCACTATGGGTACCCCCCCAAGTTGAGCCCCCCACCGCCTAGGGGCTCGCAACGGGCCCCCAAAGGAAACACAACATGCCTTTCCATGGCGGAGTCTCCGGCGGAAAAGCGGCGGACGCCGCGGTACCCCCGCCATGCTATTGTGGCGGGGTGAAAGGCTGTCCGGCAGGGTGTTTTGGCGGGCGGATCGCCACCGCCGTTGGGGCGGTGGCGATCCGCCTAGCATCCTAATAGACCCCCTATTTTTTATTATCCACTTTTTAAGATCCAGCAGTTCTTTTTTGGCTATGTATAGAAACATGAAGTGTTCACTTTTCACTTTTGTTGAAGTGGTGTGTGACTCTACCGTCCACTGCTAATACTTGCAGAATACATTTGGGTCCTTAAGATTTCCCTGTGCCCTGAACAGAACCTCCGGATCTCAACATCCGATGGCGATCTCGGGCTCACTCTCCTTCTCAGAGACATGTTTGGAACTCTGGGGTCGTCCCAGTCCCTCACAATGTATTGGCGCCAAAAGCGCAGAAACATTAACCCTTTTTGAAACTCCTAAACACAATCTCATATAATGTAATGTAACAAAAAGACATTGTCACGCTAGCACCTTCCCTCTTGAGTTGGAGCCACGTTTTTTAGGGTATATTGCAAACGTATTTCAGGTAGCCCAGAGCAGCAAAGGCGGCATGCGTTGCTCACTTCCTTTAACTGCTAGTCCTGACAGAATCATTAACTCTCTGCACTCACCTTCCTCTTCCCTCTCTACCCCAACATCCTTCTAACTAGAGGTGTCTCCAACCTTTTCTTTAAGAACATCACCCGGAGCTACTATCATTGGTGGATGTTATAGTTACCACCCCATCCTAGGGTGTCTGCAGTGATTACATCAAATCCTGCAGGGTTGCCAGCAGTAAAGTAAAAAAATAATTATCAATTTGGATTTCCCCTACATGGGTAATACATAACAGCCATCGCTGTAATCCCAGTCGCACCCCAATGTATTACTTTGAGTAAAAAGTCTCTCCAATACCACATGAGTGATTTATCACTCAGTTAATAGCTTTAAATACATTTTGAACATTCAAACATTTCCTCCAAAAATCAGCTCATAAGTTCTGAAAATAGACATATTTTCATCTCAAATATGCACTTTTTTAATTTTGCGATGCATATATTAATTCAAGCTAGCAAAAGCTTCTATATTAGTTGGCTGGGCTGACCACACGAGAGCTACTTGCAGGTAGCTGGAGAGCTACTGGTAACTCACAAGCTACTCGTTGGAGACACCTGAGACTAGACAGCAACGTTTCAACTGCCTGCCTCCACATGACTGGACCACAGCTTTGGGCAATCACGTCCCATAAGGTAGTATGGCACTCACTTGATGATGCATGATTACATGAAAGCATGTGTACTTCTTAGTCTGCCATTCACATACCATAGGTGCCGCGGTCTGTAATGCATAAGCTGCTCCATACACAGCAACTGTATACCATGCCATGGAAGGACAGCTGCAAAGCCATAACGATTTTTTTTCCAAAGGCTGAATCGATGGATTTAAGAATGCTGGGGATGGATCAGCTGATCTGCACAAAATTCTGAAAAATACAAACACATATGTATAGATGGTAAAGCAAATAAATACATTGTAATTGATTATTGCACATGAAAGATGCTACATTTACTACCAAAAGTTCAGTTCTCGATAGGACAACCCTCATATAATTCATTTGGCTAGCTTTACCATAAAATAAAAATATATTAGAAACGATTGATTGCCAAATATACACTCAAAGCAGTGGAAATGACCAGACTTAAAAAATCCTGGTGATGATTGATGCACTTGGACCTTTATGGTGGTTTTGAGGCACCATGAGATCGTTGTAGTATATTGTGTTGTATGGTACTTGCATTTATATAGCAACTCTTACCCATGATAAGGTGCCAAAGTATGTTAGCAGATGGCATGGACATTGATTCACCAAAATACCAGTGGAAGTATTGTCACATACACGTTGACCTTAATAACAGCACAGGAAGTGACATCATATGACCTTTGAGCCTGAATCATAACCCTGATGACATCACAATAATTGACACAGCTGAACTTCGAAATTCAATGCATCATTAATATAAAACCAAAACACAGACGAATGTCTGTATTAGATACCACCTATATTAGAGTGCTGACAATCATGATCTTTGAAAGTGAGGATGAGCAATACTCTTCTAAGTGGGCTCTACGGTCTCCCTCCCCGACATAAGTTGGAAAGAAATTGGATCAAATAGTGAATTTTAAAGTACGATTTGGGTAAAAAAAAAAAAAAGCCTTAGGCTCTGAAAGGGCACTTGCTAAAGAACCAAGCCATTTTATGATGATTGTAAGTTGACACTATGTTTTGCAAAATGTGTTATGGGTGTGAGAGAGTCAGCAGTCTAGTAGTTGGGTGGGTGGAGCTAGCCGGGGCCAAGGGAAGAGGAGGAGTCTAGACAGGAAAGGGCAGATAGAGTAGGGACAGGGACTGGAACAGACGTGTCAATAAAGCTCAGTACATTTAAAAGTATATACCACAAGTCTGTCGTTATTTATGTCAAGACATGACAACTGGCGACGAGGGTGGGATGAGGTGACCTGCCATCCCTGCCGAATCGAGAACGACCCTGTACCGGGCACCAGCAAAGACGTGGTCGCTGTCGCGCCGTCTGTGCCCCACGAAGCCGCCGCCTACAGCCTTAGGCCAGCGGTAGATGAGCCGCTCCACGATCAGGCGATCGTGTAGAGCCCCTTCTGAGCAGCGTGACTGAAGCACTGCCTCTCCGGCACTGGACGCACTATTTCACGCCAAAAGAAAAGTCGTAAGTGTGCCCGCAGGCTGTGCCAATAAAAGGGGAACTGGGAGCCCACCCCAGTCCTCCTGAAGTGCCCTGAAAGAATAAGGGAGTGCCTGAAGAAGTGAGTGACCCCGCGGAGGCGTCAGAAGAAGAACGCCGACTTTGCCGCCTTTGGGTTCCACTCCCGATGTGTGAGAAACGACACGCTGCGGCCGGAAGAAATCGGAGCTTGCCCCTAGCCTACCTTAACGGTGTAAGTGGCCTGGAAGTGGGAGCTGTGCTGCATAATTCCTGGTGTCCGGAGAAGAGATCCTCGGTGAGTGCCCAGTGAGACCGAGTGAGCTGAGAAATGAATGAAACCAGACCTCGTGGAGAATGAGAGTTTCAAGCGGGCGGCCATCTTGAAGTCAGGCAAGCCAAAGAGACATCCATGTGTAGTTTGTGAACGGCCATTTTGAAGTCAGGCATTCCAGTGAGAAACAAGCATTGGTGCATGAGACAGTTGGAAACAAACAAGCACAAGCCAAAGCAAGTAAGAAATAACGAACAATCACAAGTCAATGCAAATAAGAAATAGTAAACAAGCACAAGTCAATGCAAATAAAGAAACAGCAAACAAGCACAAGCCAAAGCAAGTAAGAAATAATGAACAAGCACAAGTCAATGCAAATAAGAAATAGTAAACAAGCACAAGCCAACGTGCAGGTGAAATAGTAAACAAGCACGTGCCAAGCTAAAGAAGGGTGCTGTTACAATGGTAACTCCGTCCACCTCCCCACAACGAAATGAGGTCAAACCAATCATAACGGGGGTGTCACATCTGCGGCCCCCAGAACCCTTAACCCTGACCACTGGAGGGAGCATGGGCCCCAGATGGCAGGAGTGGTTTGAGGACTTTGAGGACTACATCAAAGGATCAAAGGTGACAGAAGATGAGGATAAACTGATTGCCCTCCGCAATCTTGCTGGAAGAGAAATTAGCAAAATAATAAAAGACCTTTCTCCGACGGATGCTGGAGATTATGGCAAGGTGCGAGAAGCTCTAAACAAGAAATTCCTACACAAGAGGAATGTAGACTATGAACGACATGTATTTCATCAAGCACGCCAAGGAAAAGAGGAAGCTATGAGCACGTTTATTACGAGACTGCGTTGATTATATAGACACTGAGAGTTTGACACCTTTTCAACGGATGACGCTATTAGATCACAAATCATTGATGGCTGCCACTCTGAGACACTCCGGAGGCGACTGCTGAGGAAACGTCATGAGATAGATGACATTGAGGAAATGACTCGTGTGTATGACCAGGCGGAAGAACATGCCAAGAGCATTGAGACTGGTAGAACTGAAAGCCGAGAGCAGGTGTGCTGAGTACAGGCTAGCAGCGGTCGCAGAAGCTAGAGAGAAAAGCAGTGGAGACCCCGACAGGTGTCCCGCCACCGACACACTGAGTATAGGAGGCGTGACCCAAGCCGAAGAGAAAGGAAACCAGAGAGATCAAAAAGGTGCTATAGGTGTGGATATGACTACCCGCATGCCGATGCATGCCCTGCCATGGGTCAACGATGCCGAAGATGTGGACGGACGAATCACTTCGAGGCAATGTGGGGAGACTATCAAAAGGAGAGACGGAGTGAAACAAAGAGGCCATCTCGCTCTGACACCAGAAGACATCACGCAAAAGCAGTCCAGGATAGGCCGAAGTCATCATCGGGCTCTTCACATTCCAGCCGGGAAACACGAAGATCTCAATGGTTAAGGAGATTGCCATCTAGAGACTCTAGATCAGCGTCAAGAGAATCTGAATACACTGTTGAATATGCGAACATGATTGCAGATCCTGACCAGCTCAAGAAATATCCCCGTTTGGACATCAGCGTGGGGAACCACGCAACCAAATTTGTGTTGGACAGTGGAGCGTCCCTGAATTACATTCCTGTGACTGAATATGAAAGGATGGAGCCACGACCGCCCCTGAGTCCTGCCCATGTTCGGGTATTCACCTGGATGTCCAAGAAGCCTCTTCCTTGCTTGGGGAAGTTTCCAACAACACTCAGGCACAAGACTGTGGCTGCACCAGCGTTCATCCATGTAATTGAGGGCCCAGAGGCTGACTGCCTCCTCAGTTTGCCAACGGCGGAGCGCCTTCGACTTGTCGAGATTCTTTACAGGGTCAGTGTTAATCCGGAAATTATCCATAAATTCCCCAGGTTGTTCCAAGGGCTTGGGAAGATGAAGGGGTGCCAAATTCGCCTTCATATCAATGAACAAACCAGACCGGTGGCGCAACATCCCCGCCGAGTACCGTTTCACCTCCAACAAGCTGTCGAGGATGAACTTCAAGAACTTTTATCCTAAGATATCATTGAAAGGACAGATGGTCCAACCCCCTGGGTGTCGCCGGTAGTCATCGTACCAAAGAAGGGCACTCCTGGTAAAGTGAGGCTATGTGTCGACATGCGCCTCCCTAACACAGCCATAGAGAGGGAGCGTCACCCGGGGCCACATCTAAGCGATATGATTTCTGCACTAAACGGAGCGAGAGTGTTCTTGAAACTTGATCTGAACAAGGGGTACCACCAGCTGGAATTGCATCCCAAACCACGTTACATCACTACGTTTGCAACCGATCTTGGACTGTTTCGCTACAAACGGTTAAGTTTTGGCATCTCCTCGGCTGCAGAAATTGTTCAGGAGGCAATTCGGCAGATCATCCAGCATGTCCCCAACGTCCTGAATTACAGCGACGACATTCTTGTGTATGGATCTACCGTTCAGGAGCACGACAAGGCTCTAGATCGGGTATGTCATGCCCTACTAGATGCCAACTTAACACTGAATAAAGACAAGTGTGAATTCCACCAATCCACCCTTAAATTCTTTGGTCACATATTCTCAGGCGATGGGATGAAACCCGACCCTGACAAGGTAGTTGCCCTCAATGAAACCAGGAGCCCCCAGGATGTTGGTGATTTGCGGTCATTCCTGGGCATGGCTAGCTATTGTGCTCGCTACATAAAGGACTATGCGACCATCAGCCATCCCCTCCGGACCCTCACAAAACAAGGACAGCTGTTTGTCTGGTCTCCTGAGTGTGAACAAGCTTTTAGAGAAATCAAGCAGGCGGTAGAGTCTGCTGACAATCTAGCATACTTCAGCCCTCACAAGAAAACGGAGATCATTGTACACGCCAGCCCTGTGGGTCTTGGTGCGATTCTGGCGCAGTACGAACATGACACTGACTTAAGACGCATTGTTGCCTATGCCAGTCGCAGCCTGTCAGATCCCGAGAAAGCGTATTCTCAGCCCGAAAAAGAAAGTCTTGCGGTTGTGTGGGCATGTGAACATTTTGATGTCTTTATTTATGGAAAACATTTTACCAGGATTACTGATCACCAAGCACTTGTCACAATCTTTGGCAATCCGAGATCCAAAATGCCACCAAGGATTGAACGATGGGGTCTACAGCTACAAGAATATACCTTTACGATAGTGCACAAACCCGGGAAGTCAGAGAACCCAGCGGACTACATGTCGCGACACCCGCAAGCATCGTCGGTGTCCAAGCACTCCATTGCAGAGGAGTATATCCACTTCGTGGTGGATCAAGCGCAGCCACCAGCAATTCCTTTGGAAGTCATCCAGGAAGCCACTGCACAAGATGCCATCTTACAGAAAGTGCTACGTCGACTGCAGACAAACCGGTGGAGACATGACAGCGGAGAGGAAGGTAGCGATCCGACTGTCCGACAAGAAATGCAAGAAGGAGAGCGAAGTCACCATCTTTACATGAAGGAGACTGTGTCATCGTAAAACAAGAGCAGCCAAGAAAGACAGATTTCCGAGCAGAACCCTTACTGATTACCCAGCAGAAGGGTACCATGATAACGGCGGAGTCCGACCATAGACGAATCACCCGGAATGTTTCACATTTCAAGAAATGCACTCCAGACATGAAAGAATCTCTCACAAGGATGACTGGAGCGCCAGTCAATGAAAGACATGACAGATCAGATCAAGAGAGTGCGAGTCAGGCGAGAGATCCTCAAGTAGGATCTGGGACTGAGACTGGAGGTGTGTCTCTGCGACCTCGATGCAAGATTCAACGACCAAGAAGACTCATTGAAGAAATTTGAGTAAATCAGTTATTTTGTTTGTTAAGAAGGGGGGAGATGTGAGAGAGTCAGCAGTCTAGTAGTTGGGTGGGTGGAGCTAGCCGGGCCAAGAGAAGAGGAGGAGTCTAGACAGGAAAGGGCAGATAGAGTAGGGACAGGGACTGGAACAGACATGCCAATAAAGCTCAGTACATTTAAAAGTATATACCACGAGTCTGTCGTTATTTATGTCAAGACATGACAATGGGTGTCCCCATACATCAATTACCTTCATTATGCTGGAGCCAGCATTTTGTAACGGTACCTACAACGTGTCATGGGCGCCCCCTTGTGCCGAATTTTACATGCAAGGCGTCAGGTGGTGAATTTTGTGATGAATGCCTTTCTTTTATCATGAATTGCGCCTATGTCAAAACTTAACTCTAGTATGTCAGCATTTTGTCATGGTTGCCCCCCTTCCATATGTCACCTTTGTCCTTCCTTATTTCAAAAATTAACTTCAACATACTAGTGCCAGAATTTTGCCATGGGTGTCCCCTGTGTCAAGAATTTCTTCAAATATACCAGCAAGAGCATTTTTGCAAGGGTGCCAAGAATTACCGGTATGCCAGTATTAGTGATTTACCATGGGTGCCCATTATGCCAAAACTTATCTCTAGAACACCAGAACTTTCACACAGTTGACTGCAAAGAATTTACCTGAAATCTTCCAGAACCAGTATTTTGCCATGGGTACCTCTACAATCCAAGAATTACCTCCAGTATGTCAGATTCAATGACAGACTCATAAGCATAACACCACATTTTTACTTATACTTACATTCGCTCACTCATACTAATTTTCACTCACTCATTTATTAATTTTCACTCACTTGCACTCAAGCATTCATTCACACTCACTCTATTGCACTCTTACTCTCACTTATTATTGTTGATTCATTCATACTTTTTCACTTACTTATGTGATTTGTTTGAAACTTCTAAATTCCAATGTTCAGAGTATAGGAAATTCATGTTTTCTTTAACGTAGGACAATTTAGACGATGGTGTCCATCTTGGTGTAACTCTGTTGTCTATCACGTGGCTTGAACTATTGTTTAGTCTATGTTATAATGAAGACTTTGCATTTTCGCTTCTTGAGAAAATGATTCCCTGTAGCTGCCTGAGCAGAGTGTACTTTCGTAAGGTCTGAGCAACTGCCCCACGTTGAATACATAAGGTGCAACATTTCATGCACTGAGAACAGATGCTGTCAACACTAGAACTACATGAATTAGAATCGTGAGAACATCTTTGAATGTATTTTCTTGCAACTGTTGATCTGTGCTTGATTTCTATTGGTTATGAGCATGTGAACCATGTACTGATGTAATAAGTGTGTGAAACCTTTAGCTAAAGCTCTATAAAAGAGTGTGATTTCTCCATGCTGGAGAGATCCTAGCCCCATTTTTAGAAGGCAAATCCATGCTGGATTTTCAGAAGTTCTTGCTGTATTATTTAAGATTTGTATGCTTATTGATCTAACTTTAATTTCACAGCCAGTACATTTCTGTATTTTATCTAATTGAGTAAATCTTGAAACAGAGACTTTGTCTCTCCTTCATTATCAGAAATGCTTTATTCTTGCCCTCTGCATGTTCTCCACCTAGCTTAAAAAGGGAGATTGGTCCAGCTGGGAGCACCAAAGTCCAGCAGGGACTACACGGCTCTCGATCCGGTGCAGTGCATATAGGAGGAAATTAAGGTATGGGTTTGCGCAGTGACAGATCTGGTAGCAGAGCTGATGGTTTTGACTGGATCTGTCAAGTACTGATCAGACCTGTAAGGGTATATTGACCCAAGTACCAAGAACTGTACCATGATGTTATGGATAGTTGTGCCCTGAAATCCAAAATCGACCCAGTCCATGCCCAATGCTGACCCGAGATGGCCGTGAGGAGATGAGGCGGACGATGTAATAACCTGAAAACTACGACATGAGTATCAACAGGGACCATTGCATGTACAAATTAGTGCAGATGAGGAGTGGGGGTGCATTTTAGGAGTTGTAGTGTTAGGGGAAATATTGGAACGCAGTGAACAGATTTGGAATTGAACTGTTCTGTGACGTTGACCCTTAGTTTCATAGGGACAGTGGTCATTGTTTCTTTGATATTATTTGTAGATTTCAGAAGAGTGCATTGAATACATTGCTTGTGGTGGCGTGTATTGATAAAGGCACCTTAGGTGTAGCTCAGATATTTATCAGGTTGTTCTATTCTTTGCTATGGTGATGTGTACTGTAAAAAGCTATTAGTCACACCAAGATTGGGATATACATTTGCTTTGTGATACTGTACTAATTAAAGCTGATTGCCATTCATTTTTAGGTGCCCAGGAGTGAGCACATTGCTCAGGGTAAACTTCTGCAGGCTGAACTTCTGCTAATGTAATTTTCTGAGTAACATAGTTCTTGTAAAACCTTCATTTCATGTAGAAGAAGCAGATAATGCTGAAACTGTGAGAGAAGACAGGCTTCAGGAGACTTCCACAGCACGCGGACTATTAATGTCACAGGGTGCCACGGAGGGGTAGGCTGGCAAACGGCAAGAGCTGCACTGCAATTGGCTACCCGATGAGGTGGTAGCACTGTGATTGGAGAAGGAACAGAGGACTCTGTGTGTGAAAGAGATGCGAGTGGAAGGCAAGGAGAAGTTATAGTTGACATGAAAGGGCATAAATCATGGGGATTGAGTCCCAGAAAATTTAACCAGAACTAGAAAAGAAAGATACATTTCTACCTGAAGGTACACGAGCAAGGGAAATGGCGACAAATAAATGGTTGCACATGTGTGTATGGCTCAAACAATGGCATCAATATACTGAGAAAGATGGGGAATTACAGTTCCTGCTGGGTGGTACTTACCACATACCCAAGCTTGAGAATCTGTGGAGGAGAATGTATGATTTAAACTCTCAGCCTAGACCCATACAATGCAGGGCGCGAAATCTGTGGGAACAAATTGCAAATGAGAAACACAGAAAGTGGTTTGCTCTATAGGCCTGGCAGAAGTTCGGTTCTTGGCTGAAAATTCAGGATGATGGCAGTAGGATGATGGTGGTATGATGTGATTGAGATAGTAGGCAGTTACCCTGTGAAAGACAGTGAGGCCCTGGGGAAGGAGAACCCTGCCCTTCCAAAAAGCCTAAAGAGTTAGATCCAGTGTGTGATGAAGATGACACTATATATGAACTTCTGAGAGCAACCCCTGTAAAATGCAGCGAGCAGCAATATATGCCACAACGCCATGCAGAGAACATGTCTATTACACCAACCCCCAGAGGCGAGTGTGCCGCTAAGCTACACCAAGCAGGAAGCACACAGGTCCTGTTGGTCCTTAGTACGCCTTCAACTACAACCTAACCTAGGATGACCTCCTTTGTAGCCTCTATTTTTTATTTTTTTAGAAATGTATTTATTGTGTTTTATCAAGGTTCAGAAAACATACATATGTACATTATTGTTCGGTATTCCTTCAGGACTCAGAACTAAATAACATAAATAATGGATGGCATTGAAGACAAGCATAAACAAGTACAGCAAGGACATTGCAATCATTATTGGTAAGCAATAACAGTCAAGGTGGGGATTCAGAGCAGGAAAGGAGAGGAGAAAAAAGGAAAGGGCAGTGTGGGACAGTTCGGACATATGTCACCGAACATATGAAGAGCATGTTTGGTGAGAGTACACTGTACCAATTTTTCTGAGGTGAGTGGCAGCTAAGGATTGGGAAATAACAGAAGTGCTGGTGAATATAAAAGGCCCCAACCATGTCCCGCTGAGTCTCTGGAGGGCCCAGCTAGTGGTTGAGAGAGTCTGTGGGGTCGAATTTGAGGCCTTGTGGGACTGGGTCCGCCTGGTTACGCTCGTGTTCGGCATATGGTAAGCGGGTATCGGGCTGATACCAATGGTGGGCAAACTGTGATTGTGCGGCAAGAAAGTATGTGTTAAAATCAGGAACACCAAATCCTCCACGTTTATATGGGAGTATGACAGTATCCCAGGCCATTCAGTGTCTCCAGACGGTCTTAATCAGATGAATCAGCAACCCACGCAGATTAAAAAAAAAGACGGTGCGGGGTATAGGAATATTTTAACCCCTTCGCTGCGGCGGCTATTCCGCCGCAGCGCTAAGGGGGTAGGGCGGCCGCGCGGCAGTCACATGCTTGTGACGGAACCGCTCCGTCACGGCACGCGGGTGAGCTGTGCTTGTGACGGAACGGTTCCGTCACGAACGCGCCCGCTCAATGGAACACGCCGCGCAGGCGCGAAATCTGCGCCGCGCAGGCGCGCCGAGCGGGCCGCGACGGAACCGTTCCGTCACAAGCACAGCTCACCCGTGGCTTGTGACGGAGCGGTTCCGTCACAAGCACACAAGGGGTTAAAACCAATAGAAGAAACGGGGGAGGACAATCATTTTTATGTTGGCAATCCTGCCCGCCATGGACAAGGGGAGAGAAATCCAGTGTTTGATCTGGTTTATTTCACGTATGAGAGAGGTTAAATTGTCCAAGGGCTTTTTAATAAACAGTAAGATCTTGCCTGTGTACTACAAAATGAGTAGTGAAGTCCCCAGTGTAAGTGTTTCTCCTGTAAATGGCGGACCAGGGTGCACATTGCCATGATAAATGGTAGCTGGGAGAGGGGGCATCCTTGTCTGGTGCCTCGTGTGATGGAGAAGGGGTCGATAAGGAGCTAATAACTCGGATGTGGGTAGCTGGTGCGCACTATAAGAGTGAGACCAGGGCTATGAATTGTGTGGGTATACCCAGCCTCTGCAGAGTGGCATGCAGAAAAGGCCACTCTAAGGAATCAAATGCCTTCTTCTCTGCATTGAGAAGGGCAATCGCAGCTGGCATCTCTGGAGATATTCTGTTCAGAACCCAGAAGATGGTACGTAGGTTGAGTTATGTGGATCTGTGGGCGATGATCCGGTTTGGATGGGGGACATAATTTGGTCCAAAAGTAATAAGCCTGTTAGCCATTGCCTTGGCGAGGATTTTAATATCGAAGTTTAATAGGGACAGGGGCCTGTAAGAGGTGCAGAGGGTTGGATCTTTGTCGGGTTTCAGTAGAAGAGAGATTGCAGCTTCTCTCATGGAGTGGGGAGGACATTCCTATCAAGGGCCTTGGCGTATACTGCCATGAGGTGGTGTATAAGGAGACCTTCATATGCTTTATAAAAAGCACCTGTGAGGGCGTCAAGACCAGGAACCCTGGACCCATCCAGGGAGTCTATTTCTAAGGAGAGCTCCTCCTATCCAGCACCTATAACACTGGGAGCCTCTCAGCTCAGTTTACCCCAAGCAGTCAAGTAGTCACAGGGTCCAACAATGTCTTAATTCCTACAGATTCGAAGTGAAGAATCATAAAGTCTCCCATGCAGGACGAGGTAACCAGGACGACCCCACCGGCCAGTGGATCAGTTCCACAGAAAATAAATACTGACCAACTGAAAACCAAACTTGCTGAGATCGTCAAGGGAAACATAGAAAGTCCTAAGGACATTACATTGAAGACAAATCGATTCACCCTGGCAAAAAATCTGCAATAGTGGCATGGGAGGAGTCTGCAAAGAGGGAGACTCTAGAGAATAAGTACGGGCATGATCTGACCCAGAGAAAGAAGTTAAGAAGAAACGCCAGAATGACAGCTGGGGACAGGGACTTAACCTCTTCGCCGCTAATGACAAGGGTAACTCGTCATGGACTTTCCATTGATTTCAATGGAAATTACATTAAAGCAGTAAAATAGCCTTAGCAGTAAAGGGGTTAAGGGCATTGAAGCTAAAGGGATTGAGAATGCATGTGATGCAACTGGTTCTATCAGAGAATGGAGTGAACTGGAGAAGTTCAGGAAACAAAGGGCAAAGAAGTAGAGACACAAGGTGAGATGGAGGAAGGAAACAAAGGGAGTGGACACTAGAGTGGTGGTGAAGGAGAAACCCCTTAAGGTATGTTCACGAGGGAGCTTATGTACTCATTCCATGGTCATGAGCGGACCTTTTCCATTTGACTAATTCACTCCCTAAGTTAATACACAACCCCTACAAGTGGTACACCCAGTTGGATAGGATTTGGACCATCTCCAATGTGCTGAGGGAAGACTTGGATATGTTGTTCAAAGTGACAGTCCCAAGGACTTATGGACAGACTGTAAGAGGGCAGTACACTGGCTGAACCTCAGAGTAGCAAAGACAAAAGCCCCATTTCTGACAGTAAAGACCAAGTACAATGCTGTTAGGGCCCACTTTAAAATAAAGGTCCCCCAAAGACGTGGATTGGAGCAAGATATTCAGACCGAACAGGAACCCAAGAAACCGATCATGCGTATTTTGAGCGACTGATGCAGTTATACATACAATATAACAGCATGAATGACCCCATTGGTGAGAATATGAGAGGATTTATTGCATCATTTGTATATGGGCTCACACCCGAGATTACTTCCCAAATATTATAGGGTGTACTCTGCTAGCAGTCGAAGCTGATTGATGAGCTCCTACACTATAAGCTAAGTGGAAGGGATTGAAGCAGTAGTATATGGTTGCCCTGACCAAGTTGGCACAAAATTGAGGAATGAGAGAATGTGACTGATGCAGGATTTAACTTTTAAGCGAGTAATGGATTAAACTTACAAGGAGTTGGCATGCAATATGGAGGGAATGTACTGAAGCATGGGAGGGGATGAGAAAATGCAAATGGTACAAATATTAGCCCACGTCATATTTGCAAAAAAGTCGGTCACTGGAGGAGGGAGCGTCCTGACCGAATGCAGATTGATGCTCAAGTACCTGACCTTGTGGTTGAGGAAGGAATTCCCCAAGTGCCTACACCTCTAATGAATCCTAATTTCCTGAAGTATAGGCTGCCCCAAGCTGGTTTTGTGCCCATGCAAAATGGAAATTCCAAATTCCAGCCCAATCCTAGGAACTCACAGATCCAGTTCTCAAATCAGGCTCCATAGATCCCTCTCAAGTTTGAGAGCGCAAGTGGGTGGACGCATTAATGGTCACCCCTTGTTCTTCTTGATTGACACTGGCACTACTCGTTCAACTGTGCGTACCATTGAAGTCCCTGTGTAGTTGTAAGCATCTCAAATCAATAACACTCCAACCAGGTTCGCAGGTCTTGTTCCAGTGAAGATAGGCTCTATATGAGATCAGTACCAATTTGTCATTTGCAACTCCAGCCAAGTAAATCTCTTAGGATGACAGTTTTTGTGTGCGCTAAACTGCATCATATATTCTTTTCCCAGTTTTTAATTTTTGTTTCTCTAGAGTCTAGTAAAACTGTTCCCCCCTCTTGGAGGGGGAGCATATTAGTCCCCCTTTATAAGAAGGGAGCACGTAACATGCCACAAAATTATCGTCAAATCGCCCTTTTGGATGCCATAGGCAAGGTTTTTACAAAATGTATTCTCAAATTAATTAATGATTGGGTGTCTAGGGAAGAAATTTGGCCCTTTGAGCAGACTGGGTTTAGGCAAAGACATAACACTCTAGACAATTTGACAGCATTGCAGGTTATAACAGAGAAATATGTCAAGATTCGTGGAGGGAGAGTTTATGGCGCCTTTATAGATTTCTCCACAGCATTTGATAAAGTAGATCGATCTTTGCTGTGGAGGAAATTATCAAATCTTGGCATGCCGTCTACTCTCCTGGAGTTAATATGAGCTTTACATTCGGATACCTGGTGCAGAGTATTGTTAGGTGGGGAAAGAGGTCTTTCGCAAGTAATTACTACAGCTAATGGGTTAAAACAAGGCTGTTTAGTGGCCCCTTTATTGTTTTCCCTTTACATAACTGATCTCCCCCATGTTTTGTCTGCAAGTGAAGGAATAGCTCCGGTGATGGAGGGTGTCCCAATTGTTTGTTTAATGTATGCAGACGATATATTGGTCCTAGACTTAACACCTAAAGGTCTAAATAACCGTCTGCAAGCTCTTCATAAATATGCCGAGGCACACCACCTGAAGATAAACGTCTCAAAAAGCAAAGTAATGTGCATGACAGGTAGGAAAAAGTTGAAATACCCCTCTTTGCCAGTTTATTTATCAAAAGTTTACACAAAGAAATCCCAATTTTCTGTCAATTAATATGTGGGATCCCTTCAGTATTTGGATATAGGGGACACTGATTTTGGGTTGGAGTAAGTCCTGTGGAGTGCTAGCTCTGGCTGAAATGCCTCATCTCTGCACTTCAAGCCTCTCAGGGGCTAGAATTATTGGAGTCGCAAACTCTGATCTGATAATTCTAGTCCAGGAGACTCTGGGACTGTCTCAAGTGCTGCGTTGGCAAGGGCTGTGGGCAGCATCAAAACATGATCCCTAACCGACTCCTGCAGAACTCCATAGGGAGAAGACAATGCTCCCCCTGGACACATATAAACCTGCCCCTCCACCTTACTGCCTGAGCCTCCACCTGACTCCTCTCCATTGACACTTTATACATGTTCAAAACAGGCGGAAGAGGTCAGTGTTTTTCTTCCAGGAATGACGAAAATATGCACATAAAGGATATGGTATTTACAAGTTTGTGCAGGTATTCACCATTCTGGGGGAATAGCTCAGAATAGCTCATTTGTGGATGCTAGCCAGAATCAGATATTATGGCTCTCCAACTACCCCAACACCAAAACTGCTATACTTTTAATCAGACCGTAGGTCAGCTGGTACCCTGGGAACCATTCCAAACAGGCTATTTCTGAAAAGTAGATACCAGATGAAATACACTGTGGTGTGGCTTCATGGATCCCAGCCAACTCTTTACCCAGAATGCTCAGCAAAGTATAGGTCAATAAATGCAAATGTTATCACATTTCTGAGACAGAAATCCAAAGGGTTTCCATCCACTGGCAAAAGTCTTATTATCCAGCATTCCCACGTGTCCTGAGAAAAAACATACCTCCCATGTGTGGGTAGGCCTAATGTACCTGCTAGGAATGTATTAAAACTGTAACCATGCGACAATCACATTAAGGCTGTACTGACTGGTTCATGACTAGTTTAATAGGTCCACACACAAATATGTTGTATCATTTTCATCATGAGAAGAGTGGGAATGCAGGACAACTCTTCCTGTTAGTTGAAAGTTGCATAACTTTCAGTGATATAAATATGAGGAAATTGAGTTTTCAAGTTTTCACCCATACTTTGACGTCTAGGGAATTCAGAGTAAGAAAAAGGATTGGGATCCAGGCAAGCCGCATGAAATTTGACTAGCCTTAGTGTCGAGTTTGCAGAAATATCTGGGGTTGGTAGGTTTCCCTGGGTACCGGCTGACAGCATGCCCAAATACCTCAACAAACAGTTTCCTACAATGATTGCATTTCAAAGGAAAAATCTTGACATTCTCAAGTTGCATTTTGTGGCCTTTCCTATCACAGACAATAGGCCCATACAAGTGGGGTAACACTTTTATTGAGAACTGTGTAAGAATGCAGACAAGTAGGACTTAATAGCGATCCACACAGATTCCAGAACTTTAAATCACAGAAATGTATGGAGAATCTGTGCTTTTAGCCAAATGTTGACAAATCTGACAAAGGTTTAAATGTATTTACAATGTAAGTTGTAAACATGTTGTGCTTTAACTTGTGACCCGTTGCTGCTGACTCGTCCTGGCTGTTCCAAATGCCACTGCTAGGCAGTTGCAGACGGTAGAGCTTGGGACGAGGACGCAGCACAGTGGGCTCCTGAATTTTCTTGGAATAAACTACAACTATATCTTCTCTTCCCTTGGATGAACCCATTATCTCCAGTTGTAGGGGGGATATGTATTTTAGAGAATCGCTATTTGAGAATCACAAAACAAGATATATGTAGGATTAGCAAAATAATTTGCGAATCCTTCATATTCCTTGACTGAGAATCGTAAATTGCGATTCGCAATTAAGTAAACCCTCCCCATTCATTCATATGGGCCTAGAGGCCCATAGGAACGAATATAAAGACATTCTCAATTTGCGATTCGCACTTAGAGAATCACAAATTGAGAATGCAATTTCAAGGGTGCAAGGGTGTCAAAAGGACACCCTGTTGCACCCCTGAAATAAGCATGGGTGCACATGTGGCGCACATACATGCCCTTAGAGCATGTATGTTCGCCACATTGCACTTTGAAAAATGCAAAAATTTGCATTTTTCAAAGAAATCGCAAATTACCACCAACTTGAAGTTGGTGGTAATTTGCGATTCCTTAAGGCCAAATTGCACTTTTTCTGTGCCTCATAAATTGCATTTAAGGAATCACAATTTGCGATTCCTTAAATGCAATTGCAAAATAGGGATTCGCTAATTTTGCGATTCCTTATTTTGTGCGGCAGTTTTTCATTGATACATGCCACGAAGTCCAATTGCGATCGCAAATGCTGAAATTCTGCAAATTTCGGCGTTTGTAATTGCAGTGTGGAATTATACATATGGCCCAAAGCACCACAGATGGTAATCTGAAATTCTGATTGTGCCCCAATAGGAAGAGCACAGCATGAGCTACTACAGAAAGCTCCCTTTGAACAAGCTGCATGTTAGGTCTCAGCAGAGAGGTGCAGCTTGAGTACTAGAGCAGGACCAAGGCTAATTTGTATAGTGTTGGTCCTTGGCTGTGGGCATAGAGAGAGTAAATAAAATGATGAACTGGAAGGCAGGCATGAGTAATTTCTATGATCCGAGATTAATTAAAGCATTTTATCCATCACTTTATTTTTGTTTTCTGTGTAAACACCCTATGTGAGATGGGCCTGCCCAAGCATAGGTCCAATACTTCTCTGTGGTAAAGGGTTCCAGCTGCTCTCATTGATGAAGCCAAATAAGGCCAAAATTGGTTGATTTGTTCCTGTTTAGAGCATGCGAGGCCTAACGAACAAGTTACTTACCTTTGGTAACGATATATCTGTAAGAAACATTAGTTATTATTAGATTCCTTACCTTAGAATATCCCCAGGCGTCAGACTGGATCCGGAAATTTTTGCGTAGCAATACCCCTGCGCGTCGTTAGGCGTCGTCTCCAGCTCCGCGTTCGTCATCGGCGTCGTCTGCGCCGGGATGACGTCGTCGGAGTACTTAGACGCCGCCTATGCGCACTGACGTCAGTTCTTAGCCACAGCTTTTCCGCGCCAGATACGCAGAGCCATGGTAGAACCAACACTGGTGCCAAGAAACTAGGGCCCTGAAAGGGGAAGAACCTTAACCCTAGGTATCAGTTCGCAGAACGGGGAGGATGGGTGGGGCGGTAAGGAATCTAATACTAACTAATGTTTCTTACAGATATATCGTTACCGAAGGTAAGTAACTTGTTCATCTGAAAGAAACACGTTAGTATTAGATTCCTTACCTTAGAATAGATACCCCAGCAATACCAACCCCGGTGGTGGGTCTGCGAACCAATACTCACACCAGGAAGTCCTGGAGGACGGAACGGCCAAAGAAGCCATCCCTCCGGACTTGACTATCCAGGCAGTAGTGCCTCGCAAAGGTGTGCAGGGGGACTCCCCGACCCAGGGAAGTAGTAGCCGCCGTGGCCCGAGTGGAATGGGCCCTCAGCCCGACTGGAGGCTCCTTTCTAGCCAAGGAGTAGCACGCCTTGAAGCATAAGACAACCCACCGAGAGATGGTCCGCTTATGCACCGCCCGTCCCTTCTTCGCACCCACGTAGCCAACAAAGAGTTGGTCGTCCACCCAGAACTGGCGTGTGCGCGCCACATAGAATGAAAGCGCACGTTTTGGGTCCAGACGATGGAGCCGCTCTTCATCCTTTGAGGGATGCGGAGGCGGGAAGAAGGAGGGCAAGGTGATGGACTGCCCGAGGTGGAAAGCAGAGACTACCTTGGGCAGGAAAGATGGCTTCGTACGCAGCAGCACCACTTTGTCTGGATGCACAGACAGGAAGGGAGGTTTGCAAGATAGAGCCTGGAGCTCACTCACCCTTCTGGCAGAGGTGATGGCCACCAGGAAAGCCGTCTTTAAGGTGAGAAGACGGAGAGGACAAGAGTGAAGTGGCTCAAAGGGAGCGCACATCAGGAAAGTAAGAACGAGGTTCAAGTCCCACTGGGGCATCACAAAAGGGACAGGTGGAAACATGTGTGTGATGCCCTTCAGAAAACGATTCACTATAGGGGACTTGAACAAAGAAGGTTGATCAGGTAGCTTTAAGAAGGCTGAAAGGGCAGAAAGGTAGCCCTTGAGAGTGCCCAGAGCAGAGCCCTGCTGGGCAAGAGAAAGAAGGAAGAGAAGAACCTCAGAAAGAGGGGCAGAAAGGGGATCCACAGCCTTTGCTGTGCACCATGCCACAAATTTGTTCCACCGGCAGGCGTATATCGACTTAGTGGAGGGACGCCTGGCTGCCAGAATGACATCACAGACTTCAGGAGGCAAGTCAAATGGCCTCAACTGCCGCCGCTCAATCTCCAAGCATGGAGGTGGAGACTGGACAGGTTCGGATGGAGGACCGTCCCCTGCTGCTGCGACAGAAGGTCCTCCTGAAGAGGCAGACGGATCGGGGGACCGACTGACATGTTGAGTAGCTCGGGATACCAGTACCTTCGAGCCCAGTCCGGAGCCACAAGGATTACCTGGGCCCGGTCGCGCCTGATCTTCTTCAGTACTCTGGGCAGAAGAGATATAGGCGGAAAGGCGTATAACAGACCGCAACTCCACTCGCGACGAAATGCGTCGCCGAGCGAGTGCCGCCTTGGAAATTCCAACGCGCAGAACTGATGACATTGCGCGTTCTCTTCGGTGGCGAATAGATCTAACCAAGGCTCTCCCCAGTGCAGAAAGATGCCTTGCGCCACGTCCGAGTTCAGACGCCATTCGTGATCCATCGAGCACCGTCGGCTGAGTTCGTCCGCCCAGGCGTTCAGAGAACCTGCCAGGTGTTGAACCACCAGGGTCACGCCCTGATGTTCCAGCCACTGCCAGAGCCGCAGAGCCTCTTAACAGAGGGTCCAGGACCCCACACCGCCCTGTTTGTTGCAGTACCACATGGCTGTGGTGTTGTCCGTGAACACCTGCACTACACTCCCCCGAACAGAGGGGAGGAATGCTTTCAGTGCTAGACGAATCGCCCTCAGCTCCAGAAGGTTGTAATGGAGCTGGGACTCCGCCGGAGACCAGAGGCCTCTGATCTCCGCCTCTCCCAAGTGGCCTCCCCAGCCCTGGAGAGACGCGTCCGTCACAACCACGTGTTCCCGTTGGGGAAGGGAGAGGGACCTGCCGTTGACCCAATCGCGGTCCGTGAGCCACCACTGCAACTGTCTCGCAGTGCCCTCCGAGATCAGGACATGGTCGGACAGGTTGCCCTGATGCTGGGCCCACTGAAACTTCAGGTCCCACTGCAGAGCCCGCATCCGCCACCGGGCGTGATGCACCAGAAGGATGCAGGAGGCCATCAGCCCCAGGAGCCGCAGCGTCAACCTGACCGAAACCCAGGATAGCGGCTGGAAGATGGGAATCAACGCCTGAATATCCCGGATTCGCTGCTCGGGAGGATAAACCCGAAACTGCGCTGAGTCCAGAACTGCTCCGATGAAGAGGAGCTTCTGAGAGGGGCACAGGTGTGATTTCGGCACGTTGATGGAAAACCTCCGTAATCTGGAGGTGGTTGACGACTGTCTGGGGCGGGCCCGCCTTCAACAACGAGTCGTCGAGGTAGGGGAAGACTGAAACCCCCAACCTGCGCAGATGAGCTGCGACCACCGCCATCACTTTCGTGAACACCCGTGGGGCGCTTGTGAGGCCAAAGGGAAGCACGGTGAATTGAAAATGCTCGAGGCCTACCGTGAACCGCAGGTAACGTCGGTGGGCCGGCAGGACGGGGATGTGAAAGTAGGCGTCCTGCAAGTCCAACGCCACCATCCAGTCTTGTGGGTCTAGGGCAGTCAAGACTTGAGCTAAAGTCAACATCTTGAACTTCTCCTTCCGGAGGAAGCCGTTGACGCTCCGTAGGTCCAAGATAGGGCGTAGGCCCCCTTTGTCCTTCTTGGGGACCAGAAAGTAGTGGGAGTAGCAACCACACCCTACTTCTGGCCCAGGAACGCGCTCGATGGCCCCCTTGGCCAAGAGGGCTGTAACTTCCTCTTGCAGAAGTTGCAAGTGGTCCCCCGACACGAGGTGGTACTGCGGTGGCATGGCTGGAGGGGTCGACTCGAAGGGGAGGGAGTAGCCCCTTCGGACGATTTGCAGCACCCACCTGTCCGATGTGACTGTGCGCCAGTGGAAGAGGTGATGGCGGACCCTGCCCCCCACTGGCGTCACATGGGCCTGAAAACTCGGACTAGGAAGGTTTTGAGGTGGGAGCTGCGGGAGCGGGTGCGGACTGGCCTCGCCTAGGACCCCGACCGCCTCCCCGGCGGTTCCCACGGGCGCCACCGCGCTGGACATTTTGCTGCGGTGTGTGGCTGACTGCCCGTGTGAGGGCGCCCCTTCCTTGGCCACGAAAGGAGTGAAAGGCACCCATTTGCTGGCGCGGGGCCGAGAGGCCCAAGGACTTGGCCGTAGCCCTAGAGTCCTTAAAGCGCTCAAGCGTGTGGTCTGCTTGGTCGCCAAACAGGCGACGGCCATCAAACGTCATGTCCAGAAGCGTGGCCTGGACATCAGCCGAAAAATTGGCGCACCGTAGCCAGGCGTGGCGTCTGACCGCCACTGTCGGGGCCATCGCTCTGCCTAGCGTATCGGTGGTATCCAGTCCGCACCGGATAGAGTACCGTGCCGCATCTCGACCCTCCGCTAGGGCTTGGGCGAGTTTAGCCCTGACCTCCTCAGAGCATTGTGGCAGCACGTCCGTGTCCCACAGGGTGTGGGTGTAGCGGCCCAAGAGGCATGCGGTGTTGACTGACCGCAGTCCCAGACTAAGGGACGAGAACACCTTTTTGCCAAACTGTTCGAACCTCTTGGATTCCCTGTCGGGAGGTGCCGACGGGAACGCGGTCTGGGAGTTAGAGGCCTGGATAACCAGGCTCTCAGGGGTCGGATGGGTCGACAGGATACTTGGGTCACCCGGAGCCGGGCGGTAGCGTCTGGCCACGTTCCTGTCCACAGGCTGTCCTGAGGCGGGCTTGGACCAGGTGCCCAGCAGAACGTCACATAAGGCCTCATTGAACGGCAGCAGAGGCTCGACCGAGCTTGACTGCGGTTTGAGGACCTCGGTGAGGAGATTAGTCCTCACGGCCGCTGAGGGGAGTGTAAGGTTTAAGGCCTTAGCTGCCCGCATCAGAACTACGCTATAGGCTGCCCCCTCCTCCGTAGCCACGGTTGGAGGGGAGACAAAACCAGTGTCTGGAGAAAGATCCAGGCCGCTGGCTTCCCCAAGCTCCTCTGTCCAGTCCGTTTGGTCCTGACATTCCTTTGTCAGAGGGTCCTCAGACCCCTCCCAGTCCTCATCATCACCCAATGCCTGGTAGCCAGGATCAACAATTGGGGCCCGTTCATTAAAGTAGAATGTACCCAGAGCCGTCTCGTACGGCGCCCAACGGGGCCGTGTCGACGGCTGAACGGGATTGACCGAAGAACTGGGGCCGGCGTCGACCGAAGTCGGCGCCGGTGGTGACACCCTTGGGGACGGCGCCGGCGAGGTTGTGAGGTCGACCGGCGTCGACACGGACCTGGATCCGGAGCCGGATCCGGCCGGGGCCTGCGGCGCCGGGACCGAAGTCGCCGGCGGCGCCGAGGCCGAAGCCGTCTGCGGCGTTGGTGCCGGAGCACTCGACCCGCTAGACCCCGGAGCCGGTGCCGGACCCACTGGGCCCGAAGGCGCCATGGGGTCCGGTGGAGAAGAGAGCGACCTCATGGCCATGAGGTACCGCTCGATCTCCTCCGGCGCCGCACCCTGTTCAGGGACCCGAAGGTATGGGGCAGGATGCGGCGCGAGCGACTGCGGAGCCGCGTGGGCGGTGCCACCCAAAACCCCGGCCGCGTCGGGCGAGCGTCGGGGGCGGTCGGAGGAGCGATGACCTCTCATGCCTCTTACCTGAGGAGGAACCAGAAGACAGATGGCGAGTTCTGGAGCTGCGAGGGCTCCGTCCCCGCGACCGATCCCTCGACCTCCCATGGGACCAGGACCTCGAATGACGCGGGGCCGACTGTCGGAGCTCGAGGCGCTTGCGGGACCGCTCCCGCCTAGCCTTCGACGTCAGAGCTCGACAGTCGGAGCAGGAACGGTCGTCGTGGTCGAGGCCTAGGCATTGCAGACACCGGCGATGGGGGTCGGTACTCGACATCAGTCGACTACACCTCGAGCAGGGTTTGAACCCGGGCATCCCTACCGGCACCTGAAGAGTCGAGCGACTCGAAGAAGATCAAAAATGATCAAAAAGTTTTAGTCAAAAAGTGACTAAGGGGTAGAGCTTCTCCGGATCTGCGCTAGCTGGCACGGAAAAAAGAAGAACTGACGTCAGCGTGCATAGGTGGCGTCTAAGTACTCCGACGACGTCATCCCGGCGCAGACGACGCCGACGACGAACGCAGAGCCGGAGACGACGCGCAGGGGTATTGCTACGCAAAAATTTCCGGATCCAGTCTGACGCCTGGGGATATTCTAAGGTAAGGAATCTAATACTAACGTGTTTCTTTCAGATAGTCGGGTGTGCCTGTCCCCATTGCAGCAGGAACATTGCTTACGTTTGTCGCTCCTTAAAGTGGCACTAGGTGCACAAACAGTGGACTAGAAGTGGCCCAGAGTAATTAAAACTGGCTGGGACGAATTCAATAATTCCACCCACCACTTTTTTTTTTTTTCCCAGTTAAACCCTCTAACTGTGAAGGGTATACCCAGACTAAGTGGCAAAGCTCACTGTGGTACTGGAATTAAGCTGTAGCTCACTGGTCAAATAAGGCTGAAACTAGTCCAGGATTGCTGTGGTCCCTTTCAGAGAAAATATGGCCTAGCAGGGCTGAACTTAACTGTTGCCACTGGGGCAGGTTATCCTTTGACTGTAAAGGTAAAGTCACTATAAAATGATGAACTTGAATCTAACTCAAAATGATTAAAAGTGGTTGAGTGAGTTTAATTCAAACATTCCACCAATCAGTTTGCTTTACTCGTTAGAACAACCTGGAGCAGATTTCCTAATACTTTGTACCGGGTTTGCATCACAAAACAAGGTAGGCAGGACTTTGCATCAAACATGTACACCTCCTCTGGGAGACGTTACAGTGGAGAAAAGGTTTCTTTGTTCCAAACTTTCTTCCAAACTTTTCCGGCCCTCCATATATGCTGTACTGTGCAGCACATATGCACAGCCGCGGTCCGTGCAGGTAACAGCGGTGGAACGGTGGAGCCGTGTAGGGGGGATTTCGAGGGACAATACCAAGGGAAAATTAAATAATTAATTTTCCCTCTGCATCGTACCTCGAAATCCCCCCCGCCCCCAAGCGACCCTACTGCCCCACCGCTGTTACCTGCACAGACTGCGGCTGCATATGCGAACATGGAAGCCATATACATTATGTCTAGAAATAGTATTTTGTACTGTGGGAATATTCTTCCAGTACAAAATAAATGCATGACATAATACACTTGCACTATGGTGAAAGTGTGTGTGCGTGATGCAAGGCTGCCTAAAGTGTGGCAACGGTGGGTGGGATGCAGGGGGAGAAGGAGAGAGAAACAGCCCCATAGCCTAGTGTATATGGCGCTGTTCTGCTGCCCCCCTTTGACATAGCACAGCTGCATTATTTGCTGAAGTGCATTGCTTCAAATATTAGTAAATCTGCCCCCCAACCCCGAGGAATGACAGATACGTCCAGATGTGGGTTCCATAGTTTACTTTACCATTGGGCTCAAGTCGCAACTTTTCGATGAGGCCCAAGAAGTCCACAACCAGTCTGGGGTTACTGTGTCCCCATTTAGTGGGAACATGTCCTCCTAGATTGTGCTTGGCTGTTCAACTGACTCCTCTGAGCAGCATAGCTCTCGGTGTCTGTATACCCTCGCAGGTGACTAGCCGTGCTCTACAAATCCAGTTTGATTGATTGAGGACTATTCTGTTTGGGGATGACCATGACTAATTGGCACTTGGCTGGTCCCTGGCCCTCGAAGCACATTGAACAAAAAATCTGAAAGAATGCGGCCCAGTGTAATTACTAATATCCGACATTAATTCAAGCATTCAACCATCATCATAGTCATCAAAGTTCCATAAAACATACAATAAGGATAAGACACACAAAACGTTCAAAACAATCATATTTGCTGAAAAGAACTCCATGCGACAATTAAATCCTATATATGAATTTAAGACAGACATTTAAAAAACACACAACTTAGAACAATGAATTACCCTGGCTCAATCTCTTTCTCAAAGTATTCCACCCAGTGCTTAGTTTGTTTTTCTCTGTGAGGTGCCGTAAGTGCTACGGTTGTCATATTTGCCTAGTAACAGTGTGCACAATACTGTATGCAATCATGTTGTCTGCAATAAATACTCATAGCCTTAGACAATTAAACCATTTAAAAGTAATTTAATCCGAGCCAATTCATTCTTTCACTTCAGTCAATGCATGCCTTAGTGTTTATCCTAATTCAAATTACTAATGAGCATTCCCTTTCTTTGTCTACTAATCGATGAGTCATGGATTAAGATGTGCTGCAAATGGGTCGTTTCTGATGTTAATGCTTGTTAATTCACTCTAAACATAGCATTATGTCCCAAGCTGTGGGTGAGTGTTAATGGCTCGATGCTCATTCATTCGTCTAATGCACTCTAAATGGCAAATCCTATGAATGCCTATTTCTTGGGAGTCATCGCTGAACTGAGCTCAAAAACAAAGACTTCCAAAGTAGGCGTCATCTAACAAACTGAAGGTTTGAAGTGCAAAACGAGCAATGCATTAAGCTGTTGACTTGCACTCCAGGTCAGACTGCGACAGAAAATAGGCCAGGGCACCACATTAAAAGGAGCCCCCAATGGTGAATCGGAAAGCTCAAATAAGTCGGCCACATTTGGAACTTAGGACAGTTTAAACATGTAAAAACAAGTTGCATGCAGCTTTTGCAAGGTCTGTGCGACGGCATGCACTTGTGTCTGCTGCAGGCAGCGTTTCTGGTAATATCAGAGAAATCAACAGCAAAAGCCTGCCCACTAGACCATAAAACAGGCCCACAAACAGCCACAAAACAGCCCACGCACTGATCTGTGAGTCCAGACCTTCGGGCACTGTCAGGTTGCCCTCTACTCTTGTCAGACCCTGCCTGAATTGTGTTCATCTTGGACCGGTAGGTAGTTGCTACTGTGCATTATCATAATATAATAGTGTTTTCTAGCCAGTATTCACGCAGACAAAGTCCATCTGGGGATGCAGCTGTCTTTCGGGTGATTTAAGAATTCTACTGGACCCAAGTCACAGTTACACATATAGAAAGCTGAAGCATCCTCTCATAAATTCCTAGTCCTGATCTATCGAATTTTAGGAGCAGGCTCAAAACAGGAAAGGCTCAAGTAACGAGCAGGCAGCATGTGAGCCAGAGGGCTGGAGGACCAGAGGAAACACCGCTCATGATCACAGCACGGGTAACAGTGTGGAAGGTGGGACCCCGGGAAGCTTAAGAAGCAGGCGGCACAGGATGCATCAGCAAAAGGAAGCAAGGTGTTGTATAGGAGCAAGGGCATCTCGGGGAGGCGGGCGAGAGGAAGAAGTGGGCAGCACAGGCAATTCAGAAGGATTAGGACTATCTGTTCTCTTGCACAATTGATGTACATTTAAGCAGAGCTGCAAAGTCTGCTAGTACACTGGCCAATTAAAGGCCTTTGCCTGCAGTCTATGTTGGCCTGCAGAGACAGATGACATAACTAGAATGAGAGCAGTTAATTTAAAACAAGTACAAACATCCTCAAGTGAGGTACCACACTCAAAGTAAGACATTGTGATGGTAATTTCATCTTTTTGCTGGACTTACATGCTTAGAATATCAATAGGGTAAACCTTGCTCCAACCCCCTTCGAATAAAGTAAGCCTGTTTCTGCAGACTTTGGGTTGACACATGAGCTACACCATGTGTCCATAACAACCATCTGTCGCTGGCATAGCTTAGACATACGCAATATCTTTGAAGCTTGCAGAATATTACGTTACAGTAACATTTCAGAGCCCTACATCCAAACACACAAATGTATGTACGACAATCATGGACTCAGGACTCTGATCATGAGAATTGTAGGCCAATCGCTCTGCCTCCACCTAGGGTTCTACTCGCCACCTTGAATTAGGTCAAAGATAGTAATGAAGACCCTGACTGTGGAGAAAAGGATGTGAGGAGAGGGAGGGAGTAGAGCAACTCCTGCAGGTTGGAATATGAAAGATCAGACTGGATTCCTTAAGCAAAGAGTTTCAAGTCCAACTTATCAAGGTTAGGCCTCCACCTAAGGGTGAGATAACCTGAATTACTAAGGGGCTTTCATCAGGAGCTAACCAAAGACATCTAAAAACTACTGATTGGAACTTACCCAGTGCAAGCAGGTGCTATGCTGTAACTAGCCCCCAGTACTGCAAAACTAACTCAGAAGCCGAAGATGAACAATGCGGCAGCACTGGGAGAAAGTAAGTCTGGATGGGAAAGACCAACTAACGACAAGGGCAAGAAGGCAAATAACGAATCACAATGCGTGAGGAATCACATGGACCACGAAGTGAAGGAACATGTTAAACAGGCTTAAACAGGGTGAGAATTAAAGCAAATAGCGAGAAGTCATAATAATCACTGTTGCCAGACAATGGAGCTTGGAGTTAGTCAGGTCTAAATACTTTGTGGGCACTATTGATCCCGAAGTGTGTCTGAGTGTGCTGGTCCTTTAGTGGCTGGAGCTGCGACTCTGGGTCTTGTAAATGTAGTATTATGTATCACAAGGTGTAAATTGCATTGTCTTGTGTGCTATCTCTTCTATGTTTGCTTTGTCTTGTCCCTAATCGTGCATCTTTGAGCTAAGAATGACAGCCCAACACGTCTGCCTTCTCAAATACACACTGTACAGTACATTGGAAGCATCAAACTTTAAATAAGCAATGGTCTTCTGACATAAAGAACCTAATGGTAAATAAACTGTACATTTTAATGCTGTGGAACATTAAAGTCTCCTTCACTCTAGACATCCACTGCCCGCGCTTAATTTCAGACCTGGATGTCCAGCACCTTCCTGAAACGTAATACAACAAAAAGGATTTCTTCCTACTGACCAAAAACATCAAGCCGCAACCAAGCCAAACCTGGCTCAATGACATGAACCTGAATGTAACTGAAGCCCAACTTTCAACCTTCACTAAGAGTCACCTTCGACACCTCAAGGAAAACAGCATCTAGAAGCTAATGATGATATGGTAACAGCTAAGAAAAGGAAGCCACTCCTCCCTGAAAGCGACTTCAGAACATCTGCTCAATACTTCGTACTCTTGCGTCTGGTTTGTGCCAATTTCACGCACTGCACAACCCAGACTCCACACTAGCCCTACCCCCTTCAATGCATGCCCTGTGCCACACCATGACTCTTCATAATGGAACTCCACTGGCTCTCTCTGTCGACCTACACCACCTTCAAGGGCAACTGTTTATCTACAAAGCCATCACAACCAGTGCCTGCCACATCTGTCTGACAGGTTCAATACTTCTGGTGTCCCTCAGCAGACCCACAACACGAACATCCTCAGGCTAGAGAGAAAGAAGTGCCAGAAAGAAAAGACTCGGTCCTGGCTTTTTCTATCTACACACCCAGGACCTGGAACATTATTATCCACTTCAACATAGTAAATAGACTACCTCCCCATTCAGAAGCCAGCACACCCGCCTAGAATTCATTCTCGGATTGAATCTCTGTCTTTGACCCTTTGCAGCGCTCTGCTGCTTTATGGATAGGGGTTCACTATACAAACACTACATAGATACATACTTGGGAACGAGGAAGTATTTGGAGGGTTTTATCAAGGAGGCTGTCATGTACTGAAAGGAAGTACATGAAGGGAACATGAGCTTAAAAAGTGGAACACATCCCGGAAAAGAATACATTATGTACACTGATGCTAACTATGCGCCACTGTTTCTGTACGCTGCCCACCTACAATCTGCCATACTATGTTTATACAACACTTTAAACAAGCTCTGGCGTTGCCAATAGGTCTCGCAGTAGGAAAGTTGGAGCTATTACAATTGCAAATAACAATGCCTTTTATTTTTGTTTTCATTTTAAAAACATAAAGGGCTTTGTCATTTACAAAATCAATAGCTCCAACTTTCCTACTGCGAGACCTATTGTGCACTGCACAGTGTGGATGAAAGTGGCACTGCGTGGGTGTGAGTTGCGTTGCGTGGGTGACTGGCGTTGCGTGGGTGAGTGGCGTTGCGTGTGTGAGTGGCGTTGCGTGGGTGAGTGGCGTTGTGTGGGTGAGTGGCGGCTTGCGTGGGTGAGTGGCGGCTTGCGTGGGTGAGTGGCGGCTTGCGTGGGTGAGTGGCGGCTTGCGTGGGTGAGTGGCATTGCGTGGGTGAGTGGCGTTGCATGTGTGAGTGGCGTTGCATGTGTGAGTGGCGTTGCGTGTGTGAGTGGCGTTGCGTGTGTGAGTGGCGTTGCGTGTGTGAGTGGCGTTGCGTGGATGAGTGGCGTTGCGTGGATGAGTGGCGTTGCGTGGATGAGTGGCGTTGAGTGGATGAGTGGCGTTGAGTGGATGAGTGGCGTTGAGTGGATGAGTGGCGTTGAGTGGATGAGTGGCGTTGCGTGGATGAGTGGCTTTGCGTGGATGAGTGGCGTTGCGTGGATGAGTGGCGTTGCGTGGATGAGTGGGGTTGCGTGGATGAGTGGGGTTGCGTGGGTGAGTTGTGTTGCGTGTGTGAGTGGTGTTGCTTGGGTGAGTGGCGTTGCTTGGGTGAGTGTGGCATTGCGTGGGTGATGGTGGGCTTGCGTGGGTGTGAGTGGCGTTGCGTGTCTGAAAGTGGTGCTGTGTGGGTGAAAGTGGCACTGCGTGGGTGAAAGTGGCACTGCGTGGGTGTGAGTGGCGTTGCGTGGGTGTGAGTGGCGTTGCGTGGGTAAGTGGCGTTGCATGTGTGAGTGGTGTTGCGTGGGTGAGTGGCGTTGCATGTGTGAGTGGCGTTGCGTGTATGAGTGGTGTTGCGTGGATTTGGCTTTGAATTTTTCCCCATGCTCTGAATACACCTTAAATGCTGGCTTAAAATAAAATCAGCAGCCTTCTAAATACTGAGATGTGTCCTGTTTGTAAGCACTCACAGTTTTTTAGCAGGTCTACCGAGCAAATTTAACCTTCAGGAGATTAACTGATAGCCCAGGATGACAGTGTTGTCCCCGAAGTATTAGGTCGGGCTAGAGCTTTAAGGGGAGGGAGGGAGGGAGTGAGGGAGAGAGAATGAGAGTGAATGAGAGAGAGAGAGAGAGAGAGAGAATGAATGAATTTGTGTTTTTAATGTTGAGGTGCGGTTAGGTCACTCTGGTGTACTCTTTCTGCATTTGGAGTGTGGGAATGACATTTCTGTATTTCCGTTAATAGAAACACGCTCAAGTCGTAGACCTCTCGAATTTCAGTGGCTGTTTGTTATTTTGTACTAGAACACACTTTGTTGCAGTCTGCTGGCTTATTACACACTTTGGCCGTTCAAAGGATTGGAAAGCACTATACTGCAGTAATGTAATACAATTGACGTAATTCATTTCACATCGCTGGCTGTGAGCACTTTCCACCTTCACCCTCTTGCCGGTGGCCTGCTCGGGTGGTGTGCAGTACAGGAAGAAGCAGTTGGCGAAGCAGCTGTCAGTTCACGACCAGGACCCCTCGAAATGCCACGAGTTGTCCCCCGGCGAGGTGAAGCAAATGGAGCAGTTTGTGAGCAAGTACAAGCACGACGTGCTGGGAGTGGGGGATGTCAAGCTCCCAACGGAGGTGGAGGCCCAAGCAGCGGAGAAGGGGAGGGGGGAGGAGAAATGCGACACGGCGGGCAGGGGAAGGGGCCGAGAGGGGAGAGCAGGCGATGAAATCAGTGCACAAGGTAGACTAACACAGGGGTGGGGGGGCAACACAGGGGCGGCAAGAGAAGCACATGATGAAAGGAAGAAGGCAGAGTGTGAGGAGTGATAGCAGCATGGTGTAGGGGAGAAAAGCTCATGACAGAACACTAAGCATGGGGAGAAGGACACAAGAGAGAACCACAGAGGACAGCAGGGGGGACTATGGGGGAGGGGCATGTGAGGTGAGCATAGGAGGATGAGAGATGAAAAGGACACGTGCTTCAGTGTAGTCACAGCAAAGGATCCCACACGAGCGCGTCTTGCAGGCCACAATACAAAAGTTATTCATTCAATTACCGCTGAATGGGTGACACTGTGGGGAGGTTCCTGGGAATTCTTCCAGTGTGACTCTTTCAGGGTGCAGTTCGAACGAAACATCAGGATTTCAGTGTATTTCACGCAATGCCTGCACGTTGTGACATCAGTCAGGGGGTGTGTTTCGTCTTACCTTCCTATCCACTCGGTGATCACGTCAAAGCCAGGAGTGAGTTAAGAATAGGAGGCCCCCATCTTTTGATGAATTATAATAAGGTGTGCTAGAGATGAAGGCGCTAGGTCCGAAAGCCAAGTCTCGAGTCACGTGAGTACAGGAAGGAATGTGCTTGCCTGTGAGAGAACTGGTCCGCAGAGAAGCCTCTTTATAGAGGACAAACCTGTGGCAGTCATAATGGCGAGGGAGAGCAAGCTGTAGACAGAGTCGGAGCTGCGGGCAGAGATTAGGCACTGGAGAGGGAGGGGGTGGGCTGCCTTTGATGATCATGCGAGTCACGGAAGGGGCGGGTGGGCAACTCGAGCGACCACGACCACGACCACGTGGAGGAACAGATGGCTCAACAATGTACTAAGTGAGACAACTGTATGGGGGGGCACAGGGAGGATGTGTTGAGGGAAAAGTAACAAGAGTAGGGTTGCGAAGGAAAGAGCATGGAGAAGGAAAGTCAGGAGGCAAGAGAGGGAGGGAAATGAAGAAAGAGTGGGAAAAGAAAGAGATGAGGCGCGAGAAAGAGAGGGATAAACTCAAGAAAAAACGTGGGAGTGCGAGAGATAGCGAGGACAACCAGAGAGAGGTCGTGGGAGGCGATGGAGAAACAGAAAGTGAATGAGAGAGAGAAGCGCAGAATCACCGAGAAAATAGAAAGTGGTAGAGGGCAGACCGCCAGCCAGTCAGCTCGGATGCCTCTTCAGAAGGTAGCTTGGGAGTTCTGCGTGCGAATTTCAAGGGATTTCCCCTTCATAAGCAAAGAAAATGGAAGTAAACCAGACGGCAAGGCTGTGTTTGCGGGGAGAGAGAGGGGAGGTGCTGGTGTGGGAGGGGGTGGTGCTGGTGTGGGAGGAGTGTTGCTAGGGCAAGGCTGTGTTTGCGGGGAGAGAGAGGGGAGGTGCTGGTGTGGGAGGGGGGAGGTGCTGGTGTGGGAGGAGTGCTGCTAGGGCAAGGCTGTGTTAGCGGGGAGAGAGAGGGGAGGTGCTGGTGTGGGAGGGGGGAGGTGCTGGTGTGGGAGGAGTGCTGCTACGGCAAGACTGTGTTTGCGGGGAGAGAGAGGGGAGGTGCTGGTGTGGGAGAGGGGAGGTGCTGGTGTGGGAGGGGGGAGTTGCTGGTGTGGGAGGAGTGCTGCTAGGAGAGGAGAAGCCCTGGCCGTGAATGCGCGTGCATGTCTGCTCACGTGATTCACGTGAACTGCAAGAAAACCGCAGGGCTGAAAGCCCTTGGTTTGAAGAGGATTTTGCAGACTTGAATTCTCCCCATTTCCCATTCCTGCGGAATGGTAAAGGCGAGACCTAAAAATGGTGAATATTTTATGATATCCTGGGCCAGATGTAGGTAAATCTAATTTACCGACTTATTAATACCGAATTTTACTGATTCTATATTTATGAATCGGTAAATTAGAAGGAGGGAGATGTAGGTAATTTTTTATTTTGAGGGCTTTGGAGCCCATAGGAATCAATGGGAAATACCGATTCGGTAAATACCGAATCCAGCAAGGGTGCAGGGGGTGTCACTTTGACACCCTCTAGCACCCCAAGTGCAGGCTTGTGTGCCATGTGGCACACATACATGCCCTAAGGGCATGTCTGTGTGTCACATGGCACAGGTGTGCATGCACAGATGTGCATGCACACCTGAATTCGGTATTTTACCACCCAATAGGATTGGGTGGTAAAATACCGACTCTTAAGGGCCTGTGGCATTCTGTGGAGTGCCACCTACATCTTGATTTACCGAATCGGTAAAATTACCGATTCGGTATTTTACAGAATCGGTAAATTTACTGATTCGGTAAATTTACTGATTCTGTAAAATAATAGCCCCTACATCTCAATCACCAATTACGGGTCGGTAACGGCCGAATTCGGCCGTTACCGACCGGTAATTGGCGACCTACATCTGGCCCTTATTAATTCATTTTAGGCTTTCTTATTATTAATTAATAGTTGCAATCAAATACAATATGTTGTCCATGTGTTACCCATTTGCCCCATCACTTGGATTTAGGTCAATAATGTTATATACCAAAATCCAGATGTACTAGCAATGGTACTGGGATTGACTATTGAGGCGAACAGTCAACGTTGGTAGGTGTTGCTACAAATAGCTTTAACAAGAGTTCTGGCCTCAATACGTCACAAAGAAGTTTAAAGAAGTAGAGAGGAGGGTGAGATTTGGGTCAGCCACCTTCAGCTATTGGCTTTCATGTGATTGGTTTATTGCTTGGAAGGATGTCTATTAAGGCCACAGCTTTTTGAGGAAGGTACGTGATCTCATTTGTGTTTCCTTTAAATTTGAGTGGAGAAAACAATCCTAAACTGCAGATGCAACAACTTGAAGTTTTAAAATGAGACCCAATTTGTGTTGTTTGATGTATTCATCTTGGTAGCACAACATTTTAATTGCTGATTTACGGTTTTTCTGCCTGATGTTTGGATGCTTTCATGATAACATGTTTTTGGAGTTACAGTTTTGATTTGTTCACAAAGTAAGATGTGTGGGCAATCATACGTTCTTAAAGAGCAACGGAAAGGCTAGGATGTTGTCACAATGTCAAAAATATCTACTATGCAATACATTGCTGTGTATGTGTTTTAAGTTCTTCACTTACAATGCAATCTTAAGCTTCTATCTTGTTTTTATAACACTCTTCATTGAGGGTAGAATATAACTCTGCAAATGTAACCTTCTCAGCGATTGGGCCATTTTAAATTTATTATTATTAGTAGCAGTGGCATTAGTAGTAGTAGTATGAAGGAAAAGTACCTACATGCATATGAATCACTCACTTAAGAGCAAATAAGAGTGCTTTATTGATGACAATAGATGTTTGTTCTTTCCGGAATGCTTTGATTTGTATGCAAGAAGTTTAGAAAAGGATATTATAGCACTGTTAGACATCGGGGTATCTAGTTGGTAAAGGTTTGCACTGTTGTTCAAGTAGGGACCCTTCTTCCTAGTCGGGGTAAGGAGGAGACACTTCTAAAATTACCCCTGCTCACCCCCTTGGTAGCATGGCCCGAGCAGACAGGGTTATCTCAGAGGCAGTGTGTAAAGTATTTGTTAACACATACAGTAATATAGTGAAAACACTACAAATGGACACAACACCAGTTTTGAAAAATAAGTATTCTTTATCTAAATCAAATATTCCACAATACAGTAATAAAGATATGACTTTTAAATGATAAAAATAGTACTGCTCAAAGCATATTGCAGATGCGACACTTTTCACACAAAGAAACTTTGATGCATCAAGGACATCAACAAAAACTGTTGCTGGGAAGGTGATGCTTCGGTTCCTTATGGCTAGGGAAAGTGATGCATTGGTTCCTTAGTTCAGAGTAGGTGATGCGTCTGTGCCTTACTGCCATGCAGGGGCGGTGATGCGTCGATTCCTTACTGAAGGGGAGGTGATGCGTCGGTTTCTTACTGTGCGGGAGGTGATGTTAATGTTAATGTTAATAGTGCTTATAAAGCGCAACATTCATCCCAAAAGGATATCACGGCGCTGAGATTGAAAGGTGTACAGTGAGGTAGCACGAATGACTGGGAAATTTAGTCTGCTTTGGGAAATTGTAAAGTTTTGAGTTTTTTCCTAAAAGTAAGGTAGCAGTCTGTGAGTCTTATATCTGTTGGCAGATCATTCCACATATTTGCAGCGTGATGTGAAAAGGCACGACCACCCATCCTGACTCTCTTTGTTCGCGTAGTGGCTGCTCTTGCAATTGATTGGGAGCGAAGGTTTCGGTTCGGTATGTAGAAATTGATCCTGTTTTTTAGGATGCTCGGGCCAGTATTATGCAGCACTCTGTGGGTGATGCATAGCATTTTGAAGGAAGCTCTTTGCCTCATTGGGAGCCAATGCAAGGCTCTCAGACAGCTTTTAGCAGAGTCATACTTTTTTTTAGGGCTCGGCCTCCGTCACCACGAAGTGGGGCGGAGCTTCGAGCTCTATTGTTATATAAAAAAAAAAAAGGTTTCTTTAGGGCTCTGGCCAGAAACATTCCAAACATTCCTTAGTGCGCGTGGCTGTTTTATGGCATCTGCATAGTGATTCGTCTTCGCTGTGCTGTCTTTGTAGTAGCCTTGACGCGATAGGCTTTATGTGATTTGCGTCCGCCATTGTGGGCATTTTCTCTGCGGTTTCGCGCACGGGCGTCCATAAATAAAAATTAGGAGCTGTCAGGGTGCCTCGTTAAGTGAATGCAGACGGCCGGGCGCGTTCACCATTCAGCAGCGCTCCGTGCGCTGGCTCGCTCTGCACTGCAGCCTCAGCCTCACCTCTGCTCTGCTGCCAGACACTCAGTGCTGCTAGCTCAGTGGGTTAGGCGATGGTAGCAGAGGTCTATCACTTAACTTTCCATTCTTCTTTTGAGTTTGAATTGGAATACGGCAATACAATTTGTGTGTTTGCATGTGTCTGCTTTAAAAATTGTACTAATAATTACGTTTTGTCACCTGTAAATCAATATAGAATATTAGTAAACTTTTTGGTTTTTCCAGGCTATGCCTCCAGGCTCATCAGCACAAGGCTGCATTCATACATCCTTTCCATTGCTTGTTACCTCATTAAGAATACGGAAGTCATCTGCTGTGAGTTTGTTTACGTCTGTCTTTGTTGCTCGTGGGACATGAGGCGTGCAGAGTGGAGGTGAGTGCAGAGTGGCGATGACTGCAGAGTGGCGGTGACTGCAGAGTGGCGGTGACTGCAGAGTGGCGGTGACTGCAGAGTGGCGGTGACTGCAGAGTGGCGGTGACTGCAGAGTGGCGGTGACTGCAGTGGCGGTGAGTGCAGAGTGGCGGTGAGTGCAGAGTGGCGGTGAGTGCAGAGTGGCGGTGACTGCAGAGTGGCGGTGACTGCAGAGTGGCGGTGACTGCAGAGTGGCGGTGAGTGCAGAGTGGCGGTGAGTGCAGAGTGGCGGTGAGTGCAGAGTGGCGGTGAGTGCAGAGTGGCGTTGAGTGCAGAGTGGCGGTGACTGCAGAGTGGCGGTGACTGCAGAGTGGCGGTGACTGCAGAGTGGCGGTGACTGCAGAGTGGCGGTGAGTGCAGAGTGGCGGTAAGTGGCGGTGACTGCAGAGTGGCGGTGAGTGCAGAGTGGCGGTGAGTGCAGAGTGGCGGTGTGTGCAGAGTGGCGGTGTGTGCAGAGTGGCGGTGTGTGCAGAGTGGCGGTGAGTGCAGAGTGGCGGTGAGTGCAGAGTGGCGGTGTGTGCAGAGTGGCGGTGTGTGCAGAGTGGCGGTGAGTGCAGAGTGGCGGTGAGTGCAGAGTGGCGGTGAGTGCAGAGTGGCGGTGAGTGCAGAGTGGCGGTGAGTGCAGAGTGGCGGTGAGTGCAGAGTGGCGGTGACTGCAGAGTCGCGGTGAGTGCGTGAGTGCAGAGTGGCGGTGAGTGCAGAGTGGCGGTGAGTGCAGAGTGGCGGTGTGTGCAGAGTGGCGGTGTGTGCAGAGTGGCGGTGAGTGGAGAGTGGCGGTGAGTGGAGAGTGGCGGTGACTGCAGAGTGGCGGTGACTGCAGAGCGGCGGTGACTGCAGAGTGGCGGTGACTGCAGAGTGGCGGTGACTGCAGAGTGGCGGTGTGTGCAGAGTGGCGGTGTGTGCAGAGTGGCGGTGTGTGCAGAGTGGCGGTGTGTGCAGAGTGGCGGTGTGTGCAGAGTGGCGGTGAGTGCAGAGTGGCGGTGAGTGCAGAGTGGCGGTGAGTACAGAGTGGCGGTGAGTGCAGAGTGGCGGTGAGTGCAGAGTGGCGGTGAGTGGAGAGTGGCGGTGAGTGGAGAGTGGCGGTGAGTGGAGAGTGGCGGTGAGTGCAGAGTGGCGGTGAGTGCAGAGTGGCAGTGAGTGCAGGTGCAGAATAAACAGTGTGTGACTATGCAGGGTGACATTGGGAGTGCGCGGGTGAGCAGTGTGTGAATGTGTAGGGGCAGTGTGTGATTGTGCAGAAAACACCACACACACAAACACCACACACACATAGCACACACACACACCATAGACCCATACACCACACACACATAAGGCACACAGAAACCACACACCTCAGTCTCTCAACACCACACACTCGTCACCACTCAACACAACACACTCACCACCACACTCACTCCCCAGGCTCACCCCCACAGACTCACCGCCACACACTCACCAGTACACAGAATACAACACACAGAACAACACACCCCCAGCCGTCAATGAATGCTTTCACCATGCACAAACACCAACAACCATCAGCCATCTGTGCACGCTTTTACCAAGCACACACCCACCAGCCGTCAGTGCACCCTTCTAATGCTTGTTTTTTTGATGTGTTGGTTTCTTACTGCGCCCCCAGTGTTCTTGCCGGTGTGGCACCCAGATGCGATGCGTGAGGATCAGGGATGCGTTAGTTTTCAATGCGGCGACACTGCGTGGCTCTCTCCAGCCGTGGTCCCACGATGCAATGGTTCTTGCAGCTGCACAGCAGGGCCTGCGTCAGGACCGGTGCAATGATCTTAGCATGCAGTGATTTCTCGAGAAACGGCAGGCGCTGTGACGGTTTCTTTGGTGATGCATCGGAAACAGGTGCCGATACGGCATGCTTCTCGAAGTTGCGTTACTTTTTCAGCTTCCAGCGGCAAACAGCCTCCAGAGGTCCAAAACAGCAGCAGGCACCTCTTAGCAGATAAGAACTCCCAGCAAGGAAGTTCAGGGAAGCAGGTGGTGAAGTCTTTGTGCCCCTGAGACTTAAGAACAGGAGGCAAGCTCTTCTTTTAAGCCCTTGGAATTCTTTAAGCAGGGGACACAGCACACAGCAGGAATAGTCACTGCAGGCCAACCCGACAGCACACAGCAAAGGGCAGTACTTCTCCTCAGTTTCTCCAGCTCCTCTCCTTGGCAAAGGTTCCTCTTCTTTTCCATAATGATCTAAAAGTCTGGGGTCTAGGCCGCTTTTTTTATACAGTAAATCGCTTTGTTCTATGAAGGCAGAGAGTGTCTTTGCCCAGCCAAAACCAGTTCTGTCCTCACTGATGCAGCCTCCTGGCAGGAGGTGGAGACAGCATTGTGAAAGGCAGACCAGGCCTATTCAGGTGGAAGGAAGTTTCCTCCCCCTACTCTAAATGCAGCTCATATCTATTCAGCCCAGCCTTGACTCCACTCCAAAGCCATTCAGTCAATCCACATCCTAGCTGAGACACAATGGATAGTTAGGCAAGAAAATACCTACTTTCTAAAAGTGGTATTTTCAAACCCAGAATGTGAAAATCACCCTCTCTAAAAGATGCATTTTAACATTCTGAGTTCAGGCATATTAAACTTTATTTTCCTATCTTGGTCCCATGGGCAGTAATGCTCATAAAATATTATGATCAAATTCCCCATTCTATCCTATGGGGACAGATAGCCTTACAATAGAGAAAAACAAAATTGGCAGTATTTCACTATCAGGATATGCCACACACATCAGGGCATGTCCCACCTTTCACATATACTACACCCTGCCCACAGGGGTACCTTGGGCCTACCTTAGGGGTGACTAACATGTAAGAAAAGGGAAGGTTAGGGCCTGGCAAGTGGGTGCACGTGCCCAGTCGACATGGCAATACTAGATTGCACACAGGCACTGCAATGGCAGACTGGAGTTACATTTACAGGCTGCTTATGGGGATGGCACAACCAGTGCTGCAGGCCCACTAGCAGCATTTGATTTACAGGCCATGGGCACACACAGTGCATTGCACTAGGGACTGACTAGTAAATCAGATAAGCCAATCATGGAATCACCAATCCTTAACAACAATCGACTAAGGGAGCACTTGCACGTTGGCACTGAAGAGCAGTGGCAAAGTGCCCAAAGTATCTAGACCAGCAAAATGAAGTCCAACGCACAGAAAAAACACAGGAGGCAAAGGCAATAATTACTGGGGAAACCCATGCCCATGATGCCAGGTCTAATAATCACAAACTTATAAATATCAAACAAAAATGTTATTATGTCCAGCCTTCTATAATTTAACATGCATTACCTAATCTACCATACTTATTTGTTTTTATTTATTTTATTTCACATTTTTGATTAACACAGCTCAACCCAAGCAGTGAGCTAGTGCTATTTACAAGTAAAATAACACTGGAGGACGAAACTAACTTTACAGTGGAAAGTGGAGAAAAAAACACGAAGAACATTAAAGGTTAACATAAACCAGTCACCCAGAAAAGCCATATGTATAAAACTACTAATTAAACGGAAGATGAGAAAGTGAGGTAGGCATGGGAGGTGGTGCAGTGAAGAGTCAGAGGGCAGAATAAATACCTAGTTAGGGGGGCTGTTCAAGATGAAGGATAGATAAGTATTTTAATGGACAAGATGGGCTAAGAGGTTAGAGAAGAGTGAAGGAGAAATGTGAAGAAGAGAACAAGGGGGCAACAAACAGGAGCAGGTAGGACGAAGGTTAAGGGTGAGTAAGAATAGCCAATAATTAGCAAGGTTGCAGATGGGAATAGAGGAGGATACGAATGAGAAAAAGTGAGAGGAAAAGTGGGAGTCAGATGGATTAGGCAATCAGAAACGACAAGGAAGATGCAGAAGGAAGAGAGTAAAGGGGGGATAGAGGGGTGAAATGCAGGTGAAGAAATAAGAAAAGCATTTACAGATCAAAGTAAAGCCTTAAAAGGTAGATTTTTAGTTTTTTGTAGAATTGAAGATAGTCCATATGTTGAAAGAACAAATGATGGACGGAATGTTGAACAATGCAAACATTCACCCCCAGATAGTCCATCTGTTGACACAGGTTTTCAGATAGGGCAATCCAAGGAGATGAACCCTCCCCTGAGAAAGCCCTCTGTTGCGGCAAGGTGTATTCTAATTTCTAAGATACAAGCCTGAAAACCTTCTTGCTCCTGGTGTGTTTACATCCTCCAGATATATTTAAGGAGAAAAATATGTAGGCTAGACTTTGTAAGTGGAAGGCTTCAAAAGGGATGTAGGGAAGCTGAATTTCATTCTGGCTCTGGAAAAGAAGCCAGTGTAGATCCCAATAGATTGGGGACATTGAAAGGAGTGAGTCCAAACAGATGCCAAAGCATCTGACCTCATGGGTAAGGGAAGGTGTAAAGTCAACTGACAGAGGTTTATAAAACCAAATGTGATCAAATTTTGATTGGTTATGTAGGTGAAATCCAATACATTTTGTCTTGTCACGGTTAAGTCTAAAGAACTTTCCCAACATCCACTTGTGAAGGTTCGATAGGCAGTTTATATAAAGTTAATGTCAGTGGAGGAAGTGATTGTTACGTACATTTGGGTGTCTCGTCAGCATATTGATGGTTTGTGACATCAGAGCTCTCTATTACATCTCTCAGTAGCACCAAGTACAGTTTACACTTATTGTTGCTAGGATTGATACTTGGGAACTCTGCAGGAAACTGAATCTGGTTCAAAATAGAAGTTTCTAAGCCTTCCTAATTGCTTGCAATAGGAAGGAATGACTTAAACCAATGAAGCACAGTTCCTTTAAAACACAAATTATTTTTTAAAATTTGGATACTCCTATGGTGGTTGACAGTGTTGAAGATATCAAGTAGGAGCAAAAGACAAGCATATCCTTTGTATAGAATGGAGGCAATGTCAAGAGGTCCCATCAACGTATATACTATACATACATTTCCATACCTACCTATCATATCTGCCCATCATAACTTACATACCCATCTACCATAAGAAACTTATTATACCTTGCATACTTACCTACTATACCTAATTTACATACCAGCCTACCGTTGCCTACCTACAATACCTTGATTACAATTATGTGCAACTGTGCATCCAAGACTTGTGTTGCATTCCAAACAAACATCTCTAAGGACGCATTCTCCTCAGTAGGGTGCCCAATGCTAAATCCAGTTCAGTTTTAGGTGGTGTCCAAACCACTAGCATTATGGAGGATGCAGCAGAATCAGCAACAGGTTAGGTAGGCCGGGAGTAAATTGTGCAACTCCTCATCATCTTCCTCATTGTTCGGAAACTGTTTGAGCATCTGAACCTCCAACATTACTAGTGTAGTACTAGGACCAGGGATAGAGAACAGTTGGGCAATCCATCCATAGTTACAGGTTGTGTTTTGATTATCTCAAAGCACTGACTTAGGTCAAGATCTGGCTGAAGTTGGTTCCAAATCAGACTTCATCATCGGGGCAAAGTCTAGAACGGGTCCTGCCTGTGGCCAAGGTGGCATTAGTGGCTATGCTTGCAGCAAAAGTGTTGAGGTGCAGCTTGGTGCTGGCTGAGGACCAGGCTGAGGCCATACAAGGCCAGTTGGTGAAGTGGAAGAGTGTGTTTGCAAAAATTCAACTAGAGGCCCTAAAGAGTACATGAGGCTTCGAAGTGCACCAGAGGCACACAGAACCATCCAAAATAACTGCAACTCTCTAAAGGCTACTATCCCTTGCGGACTTAACTTGGACAAGGGCAATCCAAGGTGCATCAGGTCTGAGTTGGACGACACCACTGGCGTCACAGTCTTTCGGTGCAGAATACATATGGATGAAAACCTTCACATCCGCTTCTGCTACTTTTTCTGTGTGGATATTTGCGCCCTGGTAGCGGAGATCTCACCACACATAAGTATACTAGTTTGCAGTAAATATAGAAGTGACGAGGGGGAGTGATAGGAAAAGGGGGGATAATTACACAAAAATGGTTGAGGTTAAGGGAAAATTAAGGTAGGGCTTGAGGGGTGGGGGCATGCTAATATAAAACACACACCCATAAAAGAGTAAGACCATTGCACGTCACAAAATAAATTTCAAAAGTTACTACAGTCCTATTAGCGCCAAAACATGCTTAAATGTACATCAGCCCAGCTGTGGTGTAAAGCAAGCTCCACACATGGACGACCACTGGTACTGCAATACACTGAGTGGAGGTAGGGAATTAAACTAACACAACGCAGAAATGAATGTTAAACTAATCAAATTATATATGCTTATCTGTTTCCAGTGAAACAAAAAGCATAATTAATTATTTGATTTTATTAATGCACTTAATTTTAACAAAAAATAAATTAAACTTCATACCTTATTTTTAAAAGTATAAAAAATATTTAAATTAAATAAAACATCTAATCAAGGTTACTACAAGTTACAGAAAAATGCTAGTAATGGTGTTTTTTTATTATTGTTTAAAAAGTCATATTCACACATAAAATATAATAGATTATTGCATTATTTAACTCACATTTAATTTGAAGAGCTAATTGTCAGCAACTTTTTAGCTTTAATTTAATATTAATCATGTTACATTAATATTTTACATTAAGAATATATTTAATGTTAAAAAAAAACTTTATTAAATGTGCCTATATTTTCCCATAGGGAGATCTCCATCAAAAGGTGAAAAATTCCTTGTAATAACTTTGCACTCATAAATTCATTCATTGAAGGCTCCACCCCATCTTTGGTGTCGGAGTAGATCTAATGTGTGATTTTTTTCCCCGTGAATCGAGCCCTTAGTTGTGAATAAGAACCATGTAATAATTTGTGCCCTTTACATACCGCAAGTCTTTTTGTTCTTTTTAGTTTTTTATGCATTGAGGAGCAATTGTAACCTACAGCTCATAGTTTCTGGAGGAGACCATCCACCATCTGGTATCACTATACCAGAACAAGGGCTTGTCCAGCACTCTGGCTCCCTGCCTTGAGGCAGTAGCCAGATGGATGGAGTGTTCCTACCGCCGCCTTAATGGGGATAAGACAGAAATTATGGTTTTGGAGAACCCTTCACCTACTATATCTGTCCCTATGTGGCCGCCATGTTTAGGCCCCGCACCGTCCCCAAAGCCCCAAATAAAGAGTTTAGGCATTTGGCTTGACAATGCCCTTAACTTTGGATATCAGGCCACTATGCTTTCATCAACTTGTTATGGATTGATGAGACTGCTCCGAAAAATCATTCCCCTCCTTCCATTTGAGGCTAGAAGGATTATGGTCCAGGCCCTTATATTGTCCCGGCTGGACTACGGAAACATTTTGTACCTGGGAGCACCTCAAGCTACATTAAATAAACTACAGGTTGTTCAGAACTGTGCAGCACAGATGCTCTTGCAGGTTCCACTGCGGCAATCAGCAAGGCCAGCCCTGCAACAGCTACACTGGCTACCCATCGCTGCTCTAATACAATTCAAGGCAATGTGTCTGGCTCATAAAGCCATGTGGAAAACCGGCCCATCCATCTTACGCCCTCTACTAACACATTACCTGCCACCTAGGACTCTTCGTTCTGGTTCCCTGCACCTGGCCAGCATCAAGAAAATAAGGAAGGTGAGATGGGGTGGACATCGTTTCTCCTTCATTGCCGCTGGGTTGTGGAACTCCCTTCCCCAAGTTATGCGGGGGAACAACAATCTGCTGACCTTCCGCAATTGATTAAAGACCCATCTGTTTAGAATGTTCCCTTAAAGGTTAGTTCGATGTTACTCTGTTTCCTTTCTTTTAAGCGCTACGAGGCCTCCGGGTAGTCAAGCGCTATGGAAATACCTTTCATACTCATACTCATACTCATACCTCCTATGTAACTATGATCAAGGCTGGCAAAAAGATTTTAAATTCTTGCACAGCAGGCATGGTGCGAATCCATCCTTGGTGTTGGTCATATTCAGACTGAGCTAAGAGGGGGATGCATCCCTCATCAGTACTGGACAGGAGAGGAGCCACTGATGTGCTAATGTGCCAGTCTTCAGAAGCAGTTGAAAGGGAAGCAAGGTTGAAAGGAATGCAAATTGTCATTGTTGAAGTCGCCATAGTGTTGGTAATTGCATTAAAAAAACTGCTCGCCGGTTTAGGTGAGAGGCTTGTTCGACCACACACACTACCCCTGTATTCACGCTGCATTTCAAAGCGCGCATATATTTTAGAGGCATGTTTACACCTATGGTCTTCGTGTGCCACTCGCTTATGTAACTTGTTCTTTTTTTTCTAACATAAAAAGCGGATACGTATTTTTTCATCATTCTGTAATGGTTCTAAAATTAATAAGCCTAGATTTACTGAGGGTTGTGGGGGAGCTAGAGTGGCCCTGCACAGGTATGAGCTGTGCCCACAGGCTCTTTTAATGGTAAGTAAATTGATGCAGAGTATTATGTAGCGAGAACTCGACCCGAAGGTATTGGAGCACTTTACAGGAGCACCAGTTATATTACACAAGGAGAGACTCCTTTTTGGTAGGCGCGGGGAGATTAAGTGAGTTGCCTCGAATCAGAGGGTGTTGAGCCGCCACTGAGACCAGGACCTGGGTCCCCAGTTCCAAAGTTGCCAGCTATGGCTGTGACTTAACTTGGCGCCATAGGGGTGGCCGGGTAAAATCTTACTAAACACATGATTTGGCCCAGATTTATCAAGCCTTTGCATTGTCCTTGGGTCGAGCAAAGCAATGCATGGACAACACAAAAGCTTCAGCAATATTTACATAGCCACGCAAGGGGCGAAATGCACTGTCTTGTGAGGCTTTGTAACATAACACAGCTGTTTGCACTGTATTATGTTACATTTGAGGCTGAGAAGTGTTTGATGGTGGAGCATGGTCATCCCATGCACCCACCCATGGATTTTGGTGCAATCCCAGATTTACTAACGCTAGGAAACCGGGGAATGCATCAACATGCTACACCCCCCCCCCCCCCCCCCCCACAGTAAGGTGTAACAAGGAGAAAGATTTTTATTTCTCCTCGTTATTTTCTCCTTCCACATATAAATCTAAAGATTGTTTTTCTGCAATTAGATGTCCTTTCCTGCACAAAACAATCAAGGCTGTAACACAGGGATTCTTGCATTATGGTGCAAGGCTGCCTGCATTGGCGCTAGGCTGCGTCAGCACAAGTAGAGAGCAGAAATGCTCCATATCTTTGTAAATGTGGAACATTTCTGATCTCTTCCTTTCATGCAACGCAGTGCTATGCTACAACTGTGATTGCTGCCCTGTTTTGCATGAAACATAAGTTAAGTGTGCCCCATAGTGTGTTAACTGGCAATAAATGTATACTTCCAAGGGCGGCTTTGCTGAAAGTTGGAGATAACTTTGTTTACAAACTACAACTGTAACAGGAGAAGAAACTCTGTGTCTTCTGTTGAGTATTTTGTTCATGCCTACCCACGTCAGTATGCTGTTACATTAGGTATACTCAGGAACACTGGAATTATGTGTTTTTGTGGCTGCAGTGTTTTTTGCATGTTTATGGATTTGTCGAATTTGCTACGTTAGACCTGTCAGCCTTAGGGTAGTCTTGCCCCAACATTTTGCCTTCCTGCTCCATTTTTTTAATCTTGTATTTGCTGGCCTTGGAACTGTGCACTTTACCACTGCTAACCTGTGCTAAAGTGCGTGTGCTCACTCCTTAAAACATGGTAACACTGGCTTATACCCAATTGGCATATTTAATGTATTTGTAACTCCAGTGTAATACCTACTGTGCCTAGGGTACATTAAATGCTACTAGTGGGCCTGCTGCACTGATTGTGCCACCCACTTACGTAGCCCTATAAATATGTCTCAGGCATGCCATTGCAGCCTGTGTGTGCAGTTTTTAAACTGCCATTTCGACCTGGCAAAATAAACCTTTTGCCGGGCCCAAACCTTCCTATTTAATACATATGTCACCACTAGAGTGTGCCTTGGAAAGCCCAGAGGGAAAAGTGCAGTGTACTTAAAGTAATCTTAAGTTTTACATGTCTGGTATTGAAAAACTCTTCCATTCATTTTTTAGCTACTGCAAGGCCTACCTCTCGCATAGGATAACATTGGAGCTACCTTCTTACATTTAATAAGCTGTAACTTTCAGAGGGGAAAAGGTATCCAGTTTATGTCTGGTGACTTTGGAATTTTAATGAAAAATCCTCTGTAATGGTAAAGTCGGATTTTAAATTACAATTTTGAAAACGCCACTATTAGAAAGTTGGAAAGAGGGCTCTTACAACATTGAACCCTGCACCTGGTTTCTGCCTGCTGTTAGTAAAACCCTGCCAAGTGGTGCCACCTCAGTCCTGGACCCTTGAAATGGGGCCAGAAGGTGTTCTGCCAGTTCATCAGTTGAGCCAGCAGAGCCAACACATCGTCTCTGCTGAGCGGCGCAATCCTCAGCAGAACCGTTGCATCCGCTCTTCTGCGATTGTTCTCCCAACACAAAAGCGGGTACTTGGCCCACCTACACCAGTGAGGTAGTATTTTTATCGGGAGACCTGTGGGAATGCTGGGTGGTAGGAAATCTGTGCTGGCCCTTTTATCCTGCAACTTTCCCACACAGAAATGGGAGGCAAATCGGATTTGTTTTGCTAAACTTGAGGTTTGCAGGGGGTTCTGGGTAAGAAAACGATGGGGTATACACACAGGTCACATCTCCCTGGAGTCTTGTTTTTAGAAATGTCTGGATTTGGTAGGTTTTCCTAGACGGTCGCTGAGCCCAGGACCAAAAATGCAGGCGCCCCTCTTGCAAAAACAGGTTGTTTGTGATCGATAAGAGCAGTGGCAGCTTCTCCATTGAGGTGGAGCAGCGTCGCCCCACTGCTTGTCAGCAGTGGAAAAAAGGAAAAATAAAATGATAATAACATGTTATTATCATTTTATTCTTCCTTACAGAGGTGCTTGTGGGGGTTCGTGGGGCTGGACTGTCTCACAGCCAGTAGGGGGAGGAGTGGTTCATGCACTTAAGTGCACATGACGGTTTGGCCTACCGTCTTGAGCCAGCCAGTCATGCGCACTTAGCATATTCTCCACTGGGCTGTAATTCAAAGCCCAGGAGGTGGAGAACATGCCCAGGTTCCCACTGCCTGTCTGAGTGCTGAACCACGGCGTTCAGACCAATCACGCTACTGTCATGGAGAAAGCAGCATCATGATTGGCTTAGGGGAGCATGAGTGCTTCCTGCTTCCAGAGGAGAGAAGACGCTAGTGGAAAGACAGAGAGATAGCGGCCCTGCAGAGGAGGTAAGTGGGTTCTTTATTTATTCTTTTCACATCCCCCTCGCCCCGCCACTCTCGTTGTGTACCAGCTGTTGCTGGATAGGGGGACACCTTCAGGCAGATTTACAAGCCAATGAGCCACTTTTGCGTCACTTTTCTCATGTTAAAAGTGACGCAAAAGTGACGCAAGGGGGCTTGTAAATCTGCCCTTGCATTTTTGGTCCCGGGCTCAGCGGCCATCAAGGTAAATCTACCAAACCCAGACATTTCTGAAAACATGATACCTGAGGAAGTCCAGGAAAGTGTGGCTTGCATGGATCCTCCAATGTTTTATTACCCAGAATCCCCTGAAAACCTAAAATTTAGCACCAAACAAAAATTTAATTTTACACACATTTCTGTGTGGGAAATGTGTGGGATCACTGGACTGGAACAAATTTCCTACCTCTCAGCATTCCCCCAGGTCTCTCGATAAAAATGCTTCCTCACTTATGTGGATGGGCAAGTGCACACAACAGGGAAATGCCCAAAATGTATTGGGGAGGCATTAAAATTATCAAACACTAAACAACCTGCTTTTGCAAGAGGCTCGCCAGCATTTTTGGCCCCGGGCTTGGCGGCCGTCTAGGGCAATCTACCAAACCCAGATATTTCTGAAAACTAGACACCCGGGGGACTCCAGGGAGGTGTAGCTTTCAATCTCCCATTGTTTTCTTATCCATAATCCTAAGCAAACGTCAAATTTAGCTAAAATAAATCACATTTTCTGCACATTTCTGTGTGGGCTCACAGCACCACTACAAATTTCCTACCACCCAGCCCTCCCAACGGTCTCTCAATAAAAATTATACCTCAGTTGTGTGGGTGTCCAAAGCACAGTCAGCCTAAAAACTTATTTTTAAAAAACCTGACCTCTTGGACTTGCTTTGGCCCCCCCCCTCATTCTCTACACGTTTTTAGCTTTTCCCTGTCGCAGACACTTGGCCCATGTAATAGGTGAGGTATCACTTTAAACGGTAAACCATGCGGAATGCTGGGTGGTAGGAAATTTGTGCCGGTGCAGTGTTACCATTCAGAAACGTGATTTTCTTTTTAGCTAAATTTCAGGTTTGTAGGGGATTTTGGATAAAAAAATGTCGGGGAATCCATGCAAGCTAAACTCACAAGTATCAACTGTATATGTAGCTAGGGAGGACGTAGCTCCCCTTTCCTATTCTGAAAAGTGAAAGGACCTCTCTAGGTAGTGGTTCACCAGCCCTCCCAGCTCCTAGTTTGTAACAGAATCCATGTAAGCCACACCTCCCTGGACTCCCCTGAGTGTCTAGTTTTCAGAACACTTTCCGTAGATGGTGGAAGAGCCCGCAACCAAAAAAAGAGGTGGCCCCAGGTAGCTTTGTGATTGATAAGGTTGATGCCTCCACAATATGTTTTGAGACTTTCCCCGTCACAGGCACTTGGCCCACCCACACAAATGTGGTAGCATTTTTATCGGGAGATATGGAGGAATGCTGGGTGGTAAAATATTTGTGACGGCCCAGTGATTCCACACTGAAATTTGAGGAAAATTTGACTTTTTCAGCTAAATTTAAGGTTTACAGGGGATTCTGAACATTGGGGGATTCACACAAGCCACACCTGTCTGAACTACCTGTGTGTCTAGTTTTCAGAAATGCCCGATATGGCTGCAAAGCCCACGAAAAAACAGTCCCTGGTGTCTGATGGGCGTTCTAACTCCCGCAGGGGATATTTGAGGGGCTGTTGCCCTCATTTGCCACTTGGGTCGGCAGAAAGACTGTAAATATTTTGGGGGAGGGTGTCGGAGCATAGACATGCCCATTCTGGACAGCCCCCTCGCGTATACAAAGTAAAAATAGCCCATTGTGCCTAGTGGAATTTCTTTCCATGTTCGGAGGCGGTGTACCCAAGTTTCTTGCTACAGCTGGCATAACCTTTTAGGCATCATCTGGGCATCATGGGCTCCATGATTCCATTCATAGTTAGTCATGTTCTGCCAAGTATGTGGCATGTCGTGCGAATCCTAGGATTATTGTGCCGGTCTCCCGGTATATATACTCGATCGGGTGTGATTTCTCTCCTGGCTCAATTTCACGACAGCTGCTACATGCGCGATGCCTAGCTTTGCGCATGCACGATAGTTAGTACATTGGCCACATGCGCGGTAACAATACCTCCAGCGTGCATGTGCAGTGCGCAGACGCTTCACAGCATCCACACGTTCAGCTTTACAGTGTGTATACCGGCCCCTCCCTGGCCGCAACGTGTCCGATTGCACGGACCTCAGGGAACCACACCGGAAGCCTGTATTTGGTATGTCAGGCAATGCTCCTGACCTCCAACAAAGCGCGATGCTGGGACACCAGACGCCGCACTCTAGCACCCAATTAGTCCTTGATTGGCATTAACTACCTGGCGCCGACACTATAAATAACCACTCATTTAACAACGAGGAGTGGAAGAGCACAGATATAGGCGCAGATCACGTAACTTATCAGTAAGAGTATGAATGTGTGGATACATGTGTTTCCTTTTCAGGCAATTTGAATCTGATATACTACAGAACCTCATGTGTGTTCTTTGTAGTATATACCTTCGTTAAACATCTTGTATTATGTTCTTTTTCTCATTATCGGTTTTCAGCGCTTGACCTAAGGGGTCTTCTGCCCTAACCCTCCTATAGGGCACAGTGTCCCAACTATAGGGTAAGCATTTTGGAGACAATTTCTTCTCTATGGTGCACAGATGATTGTCACAACTGCTGCACTCATAGCCACTCACAATAGTTCCTCGGTATGTGTGGCTGACTATATAATGTTTTGTGTCCCTAGTGCTCTGTTACACTGTACGTTTTTCAACTTCTGTTTTTTCTTTCAGGTTTTAGAAACAGGCCAGATCACGGTGGAGTGTGATCTTTATCACCCCACTCAATGGAAATCCTCTCACCACAGTCTGGTAAGAGTGGAGCCCGCAGGTTATTTATTTAGGTCCTGATGAATGCCACGGACCCTACTGGGCATTTGGCAGAAACATGTCGACCCCATTGATATAGGTGGGAGGACAATACTATTCCCAAAACACAGATCACTGTGTTTTAAATACCATATAGATGCCAGCAACATTACAATGTATTTGACATCTATAATGGCTTTTTAACCTCACTATCTTTGTGTATGGGCCCCCACTTAGTTTAGAAGTGCATCTGTCGACAGGTGTATGCCCCCCCTCTATCAAACCAAGTTTCTAGAGGGCGAGGACTGGTCAATGATGAAGCATGACACCAGGTGGTGTGTGAGGCCAGTCCTTCACTTTTTGTGAAATTCCTGCACTCACAAATCGATTAGCATAAGCACTAGTGACACCTCACTGGGAGCGGCTCAATTGTGATAAACAGCTTCTGTTGGAGGCTGTCGACTCCTAGAACCCTGTGCCTCTGGTTCCCTCATCCCAGATTTTGTCTGGGTCTTGTGGTTACACAAAAGAAATCTTATCTCACAACACTTCCTCAAGTGTCCATCATCAAAGAAAGCGAAGAAATGCAAAAGTCTCAAATACCTGCAAATGTCACGCTGCTTGCATGCCCAACACACAGTAGACATGGTCCAGAGTCTTCTCATCTTCACCTCTCCCAAATGGCACCTCCATTCCAGGAGTGCAGGTCCTTTGCAGTTCACTCCGAGATCTGGACCATGATGAGGAGAGTCCCCTGATGATGCGCCCACTGAAACTTCAGGTCCCTCTGCAGAGCCTGCATCAGCCATGAGCCATGTGTCACTAGAAGGTTGCAAGAGGCCATTAAGCCCAGCAGCCTTAGAGTAAGAGTACTGAAATCCAGGATAGAGGCTCAAACATCGGTATCATAGCCTGAATATCCTAGACTCGCCGCTTGGGAGGATAAGCCTGAAACTGCACTGTATCCAAAACAGCTCCAGTGAAGGGGACTGTCTGAGAGCGAGAAAGGTGTGACTTCAGCATGTTAATACTGAACCCCAGCGAATGCGGGAAGTTCGCCATAGTCCGGAGGTGGGAGACGGCAGCCTGTGACGAGCCTAGGACGAGCCTGCCTTCAGCAGCCAGTCATCAGGATAGGGGAAGACTGGCACCCCTGATCTGCGCAGATGAGCTGCAACCACTGCCATCACCTTGGTGAACACCAGAGAGGCACTGGTAAGGTCAAAGGGGAGCACGGTGAACTGAAAATGCTTGTGCCCTACTGAAAGCTGCAGGTAACCCCTATGGGCAGGCTGGATAGGAATGTGAATATAGACGTCCTGCAAGTTCAACGCCACCATCCACTCTTCCGGGTTCAGGGCAGAAAAGGGCAAAAAAACACAGTTGATGGACAGAATGCAGAACAATGTCTTACATTCACCCAGTACAAAGATCTGGGCCTAAATCCATCGTTTTTTTGCACTCCACACCACCCTAGGTCAGACAATGGCTATATGCAAATCAGCCTTGACCCTGTGCCTCATGGGAACAGTCCAGCCCGAACTACCAAGCCATGTCTTTCCTAGACCGGAATCAAGCATCCAAGGACCGGTTTCTGGCTATCAGCCTTCTTCAGCCTGGATAGCTTGACTCCAGTGATGTGGAGAGCCTGGGGCTCACGTCTGAGCATACCCAGCCCACTCGGGGCAGAAAAGACCTGAGACAATGTGAGAATTTTTAATTCCTCCTTTTTGGAAGTAGTTGAGGGCTTGGGGATATAGAATAGGATGAAGGCCCTTGTCCTTCTTCAGGACCAAAAACAGGAATAGCAACCACAGTCTACTTCTGGCACCGGAACCCTCTCTATGGCTCCCTTGGCCAAGAAAGCCAGGACTTCCTCCTAGAGCAGAGACATGATCCTCTGTTAGCCAGTGGTCAGATGGAGGCATGGCGCGAAGGGTAGGCGCGAAGGAGAGGGAGTAGCACCTTTGGAAGATCTGCAGAACCCATCTGTGTGAAGTTATCGAGTACCAGTGGTGGAGGTGATGGCGGATCCTGACACCAACTGGAGGCCCATGATCTAAAAGGGCAAGACCAGGAGGGGTTGGAGGCTGCCGCTGCCAGAGAGATGGTGGCTGGAGCTGACTGCCCAATCTACAAGGCCAGTAGGAACTTTCCATAGGAGCATTCAGTTAGGGCCTATCAGTAGCACTGGCTGCACTGACTGTGGGTTCCGTTTCATTACGAATCTGCCCACTGACACTATGATTATTGATGCAGGTCCTCAGGGTACCATTAAGGCTTGCCTCATGAATGTTAGATCTATGAGGAAGCACTTCATTGACATAACAGATCTGATTACTGATAATCAGCTAGATCTCCTTTTCATCACGGAGACCTGGCTCGATACCTTCTCCAACCCAATTGTTGCGTTGGCTACCCCAATGGGCTATAAAATTCATTGCTTGGACCGCCCAGTCGGTAGAGGCGGGGGCCTGGCTGTACTATACAGAGACGGTGGTCTCTTTGAAGTAAAAACTACACCTTGTGGTGGGGCGGTGTGAGTCGCTTGACTTTTGCGTACAAATATCTCCAGATTTCACCTTAGGGGGGTCTCTATCGACCTCCGGGGCCAGCTAAGGCATTTCTGGATTCTTTTGGGGATACCTTGGTAGAGAGATCTCTTCGCTTTTCAAACTATTTGCTGCTGGGCGATTTTAATCTGCATCTGGATGTCACAGACTTGGTGGATTCGGTGGCTTTTCTTGAGACACTTCAGATGACTCAGCTTTCCCAATGGGTGGAACACCCGACCCACCAAGGGGGCCATACTTTTGACCCCATCTGTGCCAATTTCCAAATAATGGTAATGAAGCCTCTCCAGGTCGCTTGGTCTGACCATTTCCCCGTATTTTTTTCATGGGTGGTGCAACGCCCGGTGCGGGAGGCTAATTACCATCGCCCCCCCAATGCTAGTAAACTGGACGCTAGGCAACTTAGCGGCTGTTTGGGTGCGGGCGGCCCATCCTTCTTGGCAGTTTGGATGAGAATGTGGCTAGCTTTGCTGATTGGATTTCTGATTCGGTCAGTGTCCTCTCCACGCCGGTTCTGGGTAAGCTCAGGAGAGAGTCCCCCTCTAAGCCATGGTTTAACCTGGAGCTGAGAACACTGAAACATGCATGTAAGGTGCTTGAAAGAGCCTGGCGCTCTAGTGACTATTGTCTAATTGCCAAACAGGCACTTAGAGCTAAACAGAAGCTCTACTACTCATCTATTGGCTTAGCCAAGGGCTGTTATTTTTCAGCTCGTATTGAGAGGGCTAACAATAACTCCAAAGAATTATTTGCCATCATGCAGAGTTTTGTGGCTCCCAAGGCCCAGGCGGCGGTGATACCATCCTCTGTTGCCTGGTGCAATACCCTGGCTAATTTTTTTCAGGAAAAAATAGCCTTCATCCAACAATCTTTTTTGGATGGGCCCAAGCTAACTTTGCCTGCTTCTACTGGGCTACAGGATAGGGAGCGGGGTAGCACCTTTTCTGGATTTAGTCCGGTGGAGTTAACTACGTCACTTAGAATTCTGAAAGTACTTAAATCTGGCTCGCCGAAAAAAACGTGTGCGGCGAGGCTCTTAGCGGAGGTGGCTGACACTATTAATTTTGAGGTTAATCTAGTGATTAATCAGTCGCTCCGCGAGGCCAGGGTCCTGTTGCCATGGAAGCAAGCACTAATTCTGCCTCTCCTTAAGAAGCCGTCCCTTGACCCTCTGTCACCTGCTAATTATCGGCCTATCTCGCTTTTGCCAAGTTTGGCCAAAGTCTGCGAGAAGGCCGTGACATCTCAGCTCACCAACTTTGTTGAGATGGCTGGCCTGTTACATCTGGCGCAATCTGGGTTCCGTGCTGCTCATAGCCCGGAGTCCGCGCTCTTGGAGGTCAGAGAGGTGATCCGTGAGTGCCTGGATGCTGGCGGGAGAGTCGCTTTGGTCATGCTCGATCTCTCGGCGGCATTCGATACGGTGCCCCATTCGCTACTCCTGGATCGCCTAATGGCAATCGGCATCTCGGGTTCGGCCTTGAGTTGGATTCGATCTTTCTTGGAGGGCAGATCTCAGCAGGTGTGGTTGCCTCCCTGTGCGTCTGCGCCGTTGCATTTGTCTACCGGCGTTCCGCAGGGGTCATCCCTTAGCCCTCTTCTCTTTAACATCTATAGGACTCCGCTGGTTTACCTTGCGGAGTCTTTGGGGGCTAAGGTGATGGCCTACGCTGATGACACACTACTCCTGTTCTCCTGGAAGAGGGGAGAAGACTCAGTGGAGGCTGTGCAGCATTGTCTTGCCGAGGTGTTTTACTAGCTGGCAGGCGCACAGTTGAAGTGCAATGAAGAAAATTTGGAGGATTTCCTTTACGGCGCATTCCCTGTGGATTTCAGGGACAGAATATGGCCTTCAGATTTCCCTTGGCCAATGGCGAGCAAGGGCTCCGCCAAAAACCTTGGGGTGTGGTTTGATGAAGACCTGAATTTCTCATCCCAGATAAAAAAAACTGACAGGGACATGTTTTGGGACCCTGAAAACCTTGAAGAAATTTCTTCCTCTTCTGCCAGTCAGTTCGGGCATTGATTTTATCCCGCCTGGACTACGCCAACGTTCTCCTGGTAGGTAGCCCTGCTTATCTGAGTAGGAAACTGCAAGTGGTCCAAAATGCGTCCGCCAGACTGCTACTGGGACTGCCTTCCAAACAGAGTGTTCGTATCCACTTACGCACCCTGCATTGGCTACCTGTGGAGTCGCGCCTCAAATTTAAATTGCTATCTATTGTTCAGCGCGCGCTGTATGGGCTAGGGCCTAGATATTTGCAGAAGAGGTGTACCTTCTATAAACCATCGCGGCATCTGCGTTACTCGGATCAGTTGCTTATGCAGAATCCCCGGTTCAATCACCAGAGGCTAGGCGGTCATTCTTTCACCCGCAAAGCTGGTTTGGCCTGGAATCGGTTACCACTGGCGCTGAGGAGTGTCTCTGACCCACTGCTCTTTAAAAAAACATCTAAAAACGCTGCTCTTTTAGGATTGATTCGGAGTGTGGATTAATTGGACTTTCGTGAGTTAGCGCCAGGACACTTTTAGTAGCTGTGCGCGGTACAAATAAAATATAACATATAACATAACATAACTGCGCCCTCATCCATGCAGAGGTTGGGAAGGTAGCATGGCCCGGTGGCTGGGATAAGGTTGGCACAGTTGAAAGCCCTTTCTGTGACCAAGAAAGAAGCGAAAGGCAGGCTGGGGATGACATGGGGTAGCCGAGAGGGCCAAGGACTTGGCAGTAGCCCCCGAGTCCTTAAAGAACTCCAACCCCGAGTCTGCCTTGTCCTCAAAGAGAAGGGTGCCATTGAAGGGTATGTCCACGATGTAAGCCTGGACATCCCCAGAAAGACCAAATGTTCTCAGCCAGACTGAGTGCCACCATTGACAAAGCTGATCTTCCCAGCGAGTTAGTTGAGCCCAAGCCACAGCAAATAATGAACTTCACTACATCTCTCCTGTCGGTAACTGCTTGGAAGAGAATAGCCCGGGCCTCCTCCAGGACCTGTGGCAGCACTTGCGCAACCGTTTCCTAGTGTGTGGTAATAGCGGCCCATTAAGCATGCGGAGTTCGCTTACCGCAATTCAATGTTGGCAGAAGAAAACATTTTCTTTCCCAAGCTATCCAGTCTCTTGGAATCCCTGTTCGGGGAGCGGCATGGAACACGCAATGGGAAGTGGAGGCGTTGGTCCCCTGGAGCGGGCAGTGGGCAGTTTTCCTCTTCACAGGAGCCCCTGTGCTAGGTTTAGACCAGGTCCCCAGAAGGACATTGGTCAGGGCTTCGTTGAACAGGAGTAGGGGTTCAGAGGAGATTCCCGGTTGCAACACCTCAGTCAAGATATTAGTCTTGACTTCCACCGAGGGCAACTGAAGCTCAAGGATCTCAGCAACCCTCTGCACCACTATTTCATATGTGGCTCCCTCATCCGGGGCTAGGGTAGGGGTGAAAGCATGCTGGTATCTGGAGATGTGCTAAGCTCCTGGCATCACCAAATTCCTCACACCAGTCCATTTTCTGTTCATACTGGTATTCTAAGTGATCCAGTGACCCCTCCCATGGCTCCCTCAGGCCTAGACCTTCAGAAAAGGGCTCCGGCTCCGACCTAGGACACGGGGGTTCTGTCGGTGTGGGTTTGGATCTGTGTCGTCAGGTATCAGAATGGGGCTGATGCCGTTGGTAGGCACTGGAAGTGTCGGACCAGCACCGGAGAAGGTCACAGTGACATGACTGGTGCCAGATCATGGGGGCCCATCAGAGCCGGGCCAGAGCCACTGACGCGGAGCCAGATGTGGCCCCCTCTGACCCCACTGGGGCCAAAGGCGCACCGGAGGGGTCGGGCTGTTCAAAAATGAGGCGCATGGCCTCATAGAACTCTTTGATGGTGGGGCACTCCGGCACCTGGAAAATTGGGGAGGCACGGAGTTTGCCCAGCTGCAGGTTCTGAGGAACCAAGTCTCAAACACAGATGTTCCTTCATCGCATCGGCAGACGGACAAGGACAATTCAAAATGCGCTTCAACTTCTTGTGCCTCTTACCCGAGTGTCCTGACTATGTGGAGTGGGATAATGAGGACTTCAGATTCCTGGAACGGTCCTGAGACCTTCCTCTCAAGCAGGACCGCGACTTCTGCAGAGTCGCCTGCTGGTCCGCTAGCATCTTCAGGGACTGTTCGCATCTTCAGGGACTGTTCTCTAATGTCTTCAGCACCATGGCACGGCAGTTGGAGCATTACTTGGAGTTGAGGTCATGCTCCAAACACGAGGTGCGGCTCCATCACTGACATGGCGAGGCGGCAGGTGCCACAGGGCTTAAAATCGGTCTTCCTCTGTGACATCCTCGACACATCCGGAGTTTGATGCAGCTATAATCCACAAAGTAACCACTGTTACAAACAGCTGTACAGAGATGCCACCACTGCCTTATAATGACCTTGTTAAAATGTTCAGACTGCCAACAAATTGCCCCATTAGCAGCATAAAGGAGAGCGGATCAGCGATTGCAGTACTAAATTAGCCAAAGAGTGGTGTTTCTGAAAGGATGGTCAGAAAGCAGCAAATTGTTCATGTCAGTAACTGCAGATTGATTTTATACTCCAAATCCATTCCATGAATCCCAAGTATCATCTACAAAACTTCCTGTGGGTGATACACGTCGGCTTCTTGCACCCACTTCTCCAGCTGTAGAGGAGAGTCATGCCAGAGCTGAATAAAACATTGCTGAACATGATCATTTGCACATCTGTGCAATACAGTGGCAGGTTCAAGTGTTGGGAAAAACTATAGATCTTGATCAATATTGAGCAGGCACAAGCATTCAGGGAAAACTTGCAGCTGAAGGCATGAAGCTGGTGAATTTTTGCCAATATGCATGAAGGTGTTTTGCCAGTATGAATATTCATGTAATAGCAATGTAGTGACATGTCTCACCTGAGTTGAAGGCTCATATGTGCTGAGTTGTGGAAGTGCAGGGCGGGCAAATATGTGGGACAGAGTTAAAGACTGAGGATGCAATTGCTGATAGACCTTTTCCTAGGTCTCCCTTTTTGCCCAATTTCCCCTTTTCATAACCAGATATTGGCTATAAACAATATCAGTGCTCCTCGCGGTGTGTTTGCGAAATGCTAAGCTTAAGTAACTTGCCGCATTCAGAAAAAGAATTGACTACAAAAATATGCGAAATGAATGCAGCCTCGAGCCTTTTGCTAAATCCCCTGATGCTGGTGTTTGCCAAATGTATGTCCACTGGGCCTCTAATCTATGGACTAAATGGGAACAAAAAATGCAAACTTTTTGACGATTTAAACAGAATCAAATGAGCTACACACCAAAGACATTACTTTGACGTATTTCATATAAATTAGCATAGTCACGATTTTAGTTGATGAGATTTCAGGGTTCAAGACCCTGAAGGACATAATAGTGTTGGCCGCGGAGTCCAATCTTTGGAAGAAAGGAGGAAGTCTGGTACAATACAGCATCTCCAGGGCGACACGTGCTGTCTGTTCAAGGCAAGGGCGAGCTGCCTCTTCCTCAAAGGCAAGGGCTGTGCTCAAGGCAGAACAATGGCCGCCCCAGACATTGCCTTTTCTTCATTATAGACGTGGTCACGCGCGCAGGAAATTGCCTGCGTGCAGTGCCACTTAAGCTGAAGTACATGCGCCTGACTGTATCTCTTGAACAATAATGTAAGTGCTGCAGTATATCAGCTGTTTTGTACCATGGCTTTTCAATTTTAATTGATGCTTTTACTTATTGCTTCTATGCAATTGTCAGAGGAAAATATTATCTACAATGTTTGCTTTAATAAATGTACATTAAAAGTTGGGTTTAGATGATTTATTAGAAGTTGCTGGATTCTTATACTTTACCCGTATTCAACGCGAGAGGTTCAGATTCGATATACTTATGAATTAAAGTTTTATGCGCTATATTGTGCTGCAATTAGGAGCATCAAAAGGCCATACCCCTATCACTGCAGTTAAGCATGTAGAAAGCCTGGTTTGTTGGGCGTTTATTTATTAACAGCGCTCCTATATTAAATGGGACGCCAGGCAACCTGACACGACAGAAACATGAAGAGGAAGAGTAAAGACTTGCCACACTGTAGAGTGTACCCTATGAAATGAATCTCCATTCGGTGCCGGTTCGTTAATAACAAGAATTAAGGGGGCGCCCCTGGCATTGAGTGGCTGTCTTTAGCATACTGTCAGCATACTTTCAATAATAATTCGTATTTGTAAAGTGCGAACACATCACCCCCTCAAGGGTTTCAAGGTGTTGGGGGCCGTTGGGGAGATTAAGTGAGCTATTGCCCTGAGTCACATGATGCTGAGCTGAGCTGTCGCCGGCCCCGGGGATTGAACCGTGGGCCCCGTGCTCCGGAGTCAGCCGCTCTGGCCGCTGCACCTGCCCCAATTATTGTGCAAGTGTGCGCATCCATGGCATCTATTGGTCATCCTGGAAAAAGGTGGGCATCCATGCGATTTACTGGGTACCTACCACTAAGCATGTATAATTGTATAAAGGAATCTGTCATCATCAACGCCAATACATATCAATAACAGCAGAATCCACCTAGTGAACTTTCGCATGTGGGTGTTTTCCCCTTGCCAGCCTGCCCCATCTCCAAACCCAGAGCCATCACAAGCAGCACCCCCGCCCACAACTGTTCCAAATTAGGAAAGAGTTGAAGACTCACCTCTTTAAAATCACTACATCACCATGCATTAACTATCCACAACTTCACTTCCTCTCCTATTAATAGGCAACTTAAAGCTTGCCTTTGATCATGTACAGTGCTTTGCTGCCTTTTGGCTAGGTTCTCACTATAGAAATACAATATACATACATACATACATTTTATATCATACCTCAATTACAAGGTGAGCGTGAATTTCAATGCCTGTATAAATAGCAAACGCCAATTTGCCCATGGATCAGAATTCTAAATAAACTAGTAACTACAACATTCCCCTCCCACACCCCACCCACCCCACCCCCAACTTTCCCCAGGCAAATTTCAGCAGGTCAAACCTCTCACAATGTACTAGGAAAAAATGTGTGGTAATCTCTAATGCGGGATCTAGTGCGAAAAACACCAATTCCACTAGTGAGTACCAATATTTCCTCCTCGTGACCGACCTGTCCAGTAACAGGTGTTGATAAGAGGTACATGTAACAAGAGGAGCCCGTGCTCTCAGAATCCAATGATCTTGGAGCCGCGCGAGCGCGTCGACCAAGATGGCCGCTTCCACCGGAGCTCCGTAAGTGCCCCGGCCCAATTAGCCGGTTAACGACGAATTTTATTTCAGGTATCTCCTAATTTTTGCTGCGCTTGTATTTCCTGCTCATTTCCTACCGTATGCTTCATTTTTCGTCGAATTCTCTGTGGGGAAGTGCTTCTGCTGGCTACTTGGTTCCCCCCCTGACTTTGCCTCAGCTTCTGCTGGCTTGCTCTGCAAAGGGGGCAGAGTGTTCACGAAGAGAGGGCCTGGCTTGGGCCTGGCAACTCCCATGACCTAGTGTAGCTACTGCACCAGTCCTTTTGAAGAGTTCTTGGGGACTTTTACGCCCTTTTTCCCTCATATTTATTAAATTTTGAGATGTTTCTTCATGTTTACATTTCTTTGAAGCAAAAGGTTATTTTTTCACCTCAAAATGGATAATAACAATTTGGCTGCTAATAAAAGGAAAAAGCAGATATCACCTCCTCCTTCAACGTTTAAGGTTGTTCAATCTTCTGAACCTTCACTTGCTTTAATTTTGGAGGAAATTCAGGCGTTGCGCATGAATACAGATACTATTGCAACTAAAGTGAAAAATGTTCGCAAAGATATGGCTTCTATGTCCATGAAAGTGTCTGATAATACTATCAAAATTCAGGACAATAAGACTAAGTTGGACGCTTTTACACCTTTGGTGAATCAAATAGCACCAATGCATACTCAATTGCTGGAATTGGAAAACCGTAATAGACAATACAATCTCCGTATTTTCAATCTGCCTGAAGAGGTTGAGGGATCTGATTGTCGCTTATATCTAGAGTCATTGCTAAATATCAAATTTCCTGAAAAATTTGAAGTGAATAAGGCTCACAGAATTCCCTCGCGCAGGAATCTCCGCCACACTAAGCCCAGACAAATGATTTTTAAGGTTTTGCGACACCATCATTTGGCTCTTATCAGGAGAGCAGCAAGAGACATTCCCTCACTCTTAGTGAATTGCTGTAAAATCTTCATCCATCAAGATTTTGCTAAGGAAACGGTTGCTATTCGCAAGTAATTTTCCTCTTATCGTCCACAACTGAGAAGCCTTGGTTTAAAATATGGTCTATTTGATCCTTCTACGGTGAGAGTTTGGAAAGACACCTTCTCTAAATCTTTTCATCGTCCTGAAGCTTTAAGGCTTTTTCTGGAACAACAAGCTTCACCGTCAATGGACATTCATGATCCTGTTACTTGAATGCTTATAGTCTGATTTATCCTGGCATTTAATTATCTCTTTCTTCTTGGGCTCCAACGGTTTTATGGCCATGCTTGAGGAACGGGAGTGCGTCTCTATGTTCTTATTTATGTGTCTGTTACTTGTTTGTCCTTTTCCCCTCCCTTTGTGTTCCTTCCTATTGTGTTTTTCCTTTTCGTGCTCTCTACATAGAGTTGCTCTTTTTCCATGGCTGTTTCTCATTTCCTCTTCCTTTCAATCTTTTTCCATCCTCCTCCTTCTAATTCCTAATGGCTAATACTCATAATGTTAAAATTGTTTCACTTAATGTTAAGGGTCTACGACATCCAGTAAAACGCACTAAAATCCTGGACTACTTGGATGCATGCAAAGCTGACATTTGTTTTAACCAAGAAACGCATGTTGACGACAAAATCTTACAATATATGAGTAAAAAGTGGGTTGATACCATTGTTTCCTCTCCTGCGCTGGGAAAAAAAAATGGTGTTGCCATTTTCTTTGCAAAAAGGTTACATTGTCAGATTCTTAGTAAGTTCACTGACACAGAAGGCAGATATGTAGTGGTTAAGGTTAAAATTCATGACTCAACCTTCTTCCTGCTTAATGTCTATGAACCTACGGCTGATGACCCTGCGTTTTGGTCTACTATAACAACTGAAGTTCTAAAGTTGGGGCAAGCTCCTTTGATTGTTGGGGGGGATTTTAATGTGATTATTGATCCGTTGTTAGATAGACTTTCCACTACAAAATTCCGGCCTGCTAAAGTTTTTCATGCATTTAAATCTTTCCTTCGTACAACCAAATTGGCTGATATTTGGAGGCTTCACTTTCCTTCTGAGAAATGGTTTTCCTTTTTTTCTAATCCCCATAATTCTCACTCAAGAATTGATTATTTTTTGCTTTCGCCTTCACTACTGCAATAAGCCACTAATACTGTTATAGGTAATATTGATGTTTCGGACCATGCATTAATTTCCTTTGTTTTAAACATTTCCTCTACTTTTGCCAAACAAAACAGGTGGCGTATGAACTCGAACATTGTACTTAATGATAAGCATAAACCTAAACTTTTGCAAGCTATTCAAGACTACTTTTTGTTTAATCCTGAAGGTTCAACTTTGATAGTTAATAGATGGGATGCATTTAAGGCCTACATTAAAGGTTCCACAATTTCTATTATGGCCCATGAGAATAAAAAATGTAATTCTAATGTTAAACTCTTTGAAAAACAAATTGCTAAATATGAACGTTTATTTATATCTTCTAATGACCCTCAACATAAATTTAAACTACAAAAGCTTCGTTATGAATTTAATGCTATACTTAGTACTAGAGCAGGAATCCAACTCGCAAAATCCAATGCTAAATTTCGCTTTAACACCAATAGGTCTGGGAAACTCCCTGCAAGCTACTTGCGGATCAAAAGGGATAAGACTCAAATAACTTCAATACGTGGTTCTCGTGGCCAAGTTGCTATTTCCCATAGTGATATTGTCCAAGAATTACTAAATTTTTACTCTACCCTATATAGTAAGCCAGATCCCTGTGATGATTCTTTAATTGATTCCTTTTTAAATAAGTGTAATTTGCCTCACATCTCTACCTCAGATAGAATAGGTTTAGATTCTGCAATTACATGTGATGAAATCTTACTTGCTATTAAATCACTTCCTAAGAATAAATACCCAGGTCCGGATGGGATTCCAGCTGAGTTTTATAAAGAGTTTCAATCTCACCTTTTGCCCTATTTAAGTGAGCTTTTTTCACATTTTGGTTCCTCTGGTACTATTTCGGGCTTTTTTACAGATGCTCTAATCATTGTTCTGCCCAAGCCTGATAAGGATCCTACGCTGGTTTCTAATTATCGTCCCATTTCCCTAATAAACCAGGACTGTAAGCTTTATGCTAAAATCCTTGCCACTAGATTAGCTCCTGTCCTTCATTCCATCATTCATCCAGATCAATCTGGTTTTATGAAAAATAGAAACTCTGCTAATAATACTAGAACACTTTTACACGTTATTGAACAGAGCTCTCATCTTACATCCCCTGCAGGAGTGATGGCTTTGGATGCAGAAAAAGCTTTCGATAAAATTCATTGGCAATTTCTATTTAAAACTTTATTATCTTTTAACTTTGGTGCCCATTTTATTTGTATGATTTCTGCTTTATATTTTGCCCCTACTGCTCGTTTGTTTATTAATGGTCACATTTCTACTCAATTTCCTCTCTTTAGAGGTACCAGGCAGGGTTGCCCCCTTTCCCCATTATTATTTTTATTAGGAATTGAGCCTTTTCTTAATTATATCCGCTGCTGTGACAATATTCAGGGTATTGCGATAAATGATGTCACTGTCAAAACTTTAGCTTATGCAGATGATGTTTTATTGTTTATTAGTAATCCTCTTTCCTCTGTTCCCTCCCTATTAGATATTATTGCAAAGTACTCTATAGTTTCAGGTTACAAATTAAATGTAAATAAGACTGAATTTTTTCCTTTAAATGCTTTTTGTACATCGGACATGCTGCCTAACACAGATATTCTTTGGCAAAACATTAAGCTTAAGTACTTAGGTATCCTATTTGCCTCCTCGTTGCCTGCTACATTAAAATTAAATAGTGATTTTATACTTGATTATGTTAAAAGCAAAACATCCAAGTGGTCTTCCCTTCATCTCACCTGGTGGGGGAGAATGGAAGCTGTAAAAATGAATATTGCACCAAAAATCTTTTACTCCTTGGCTATGATTCCTACTCAATTTCCTCTCAAATTCTATAAAAATGTTGATAAACTGTTATCTAAATTCCTTTGGTCCAACAAAGTCCCTCGTATTGCTTACAAGAAATTAAAACTCCCTAAATCCCAGGCGGGATTTGCTATTCCAGACTTTCACCTTTACCATAAAGCTTTTATCCTAAAACAAAGCTCTTTATGGTTTACAAATGCACATGTGGTCAAACATCCAATTTGGTTTGATATAGAATCCTCAATTATACGTCCATTTTCATTACTCTCCTTGATGTGAATGTCTTCTACATCCAAGGTAGTTCATCTGTCATCTATAATTAAACCCTCTAGATTAATAATTAACGATTTGGACTCTAATTTTGATTTACCTTTACTCTCTACAGTCCACCTGTCTTTATGGCATAGTGCTTTACTCAAACTAAACAGAAACATTAACTTCTGGTCCTCGTGGATCTCAAAAGGAATTTTATATCTTAAAGATGTATTTTGTGGAAATGCCTTTATTCCTTTTGAGCAACTACAGTTAAAATTTGATATCCCGGCTTCTGATTTCTTAAAATATCAATCTTTATGTAATTAAATTTGGGACTCTTTTCCCAATGGTATTCCCTCTTCCACCACTAATGACTTATTAATTTACCTTACGGCTGTTACGTCATCCTCCAAAGCTGTCTTTGTTTTTTATAAAAAACTTACCATCTCCCAAGGCTCCAATGTTGGTGCAATTTTATCTGTATGGAATAATGAGCTTTCCATTTCCCTATCAGATGACTTATGGTCCTCAATATGGCTCCACAGTATCTCTGGTTGGCTTCCCGTGTCCCTTTATCAGACTAATGCTTATATTTTATTTAATGCTCTTTGGACCCCATTACGATTGAGTCGTGCAAAATTGTTACCATCTGATGTTTGTTGGCACTGCAATTCAAGTACTGGGTCACTTCGTCATATGTTATTTGATTGCCCAGTTATTATGAAATTTTGGTTGGATGTTTGGAATGTCATTTTGAAAATATTACCTTTACATGATGATATCTCTTATGTTATGTTAATATGCAAATCGGTTGTCCTTTCTCACCCTCTTTGTGAGTCAGAGGCAAAGTTATTTAATTTTTTTATTACAGCTGCTTTAAAGTCTATTACATTTTGTTGAAAAGACGCTTCCTCTCTTTCAGTTCATGCTTGGTGGTCGTGGATTACCTTTACAAGAAGAGGTGCTCAGCTGTCACTTAAAGGGGTTATTCACAATTCACAGTCATTTCAATCTTTTTGGTCTCCTATTGATTTGTATGTTATGAAATGATTTGAATATGTATTTTCTTAGGTGTCTTAGTGCTTCATTTATCCTTATGTACCATCTTTTTTGTATTCAATTTAATTGTAACTCTATATTATATGATTTTCTGTTTATATGATATATTGTACTCCCCTGCCCCTCCCTCCCTTTTCTTCCCCTTCCCCTTCCCCTTCCCTTCCTATTCATTGTTGGCTTACTACACGGAAATACTAGCCAGATGGCGTCTGCATTGATGGCGGCACCACACCAATGAGGATATCGAAAAGATTCAAGGTAAATTTCCGCGAGCCACTTTGCTTAATGTTAACACTAATCGCATAATGGTGCAATCGGTTGACTGCACGACCCAGTGCCTCTAACTAGCACATAGCGATGCAGTGGTGATAGTGAATAATTATGCCGGCTGCCACCACACAACCAAAGGTTACCGGAGTATACATGTCTCAAGCCAATTGCTCCTCCTTCACGAAGTGATTTTGTGTTAGAAATTTGGCAGTAGTTCTTCCGACGCAACCACGCAATATTAGATTGTGACAACAGTGAATTTACCGGCGTGGCTATGCACTAATTCATCCGTTTACTTAGCTGACGTTTTGTGGCACCGAAGTTCGCTTTATAACGAATTTACACCTATTTCCATTTCTTTTAGAGAGTGAACCATCTCTCATTAAAAGAAAAAATTACCGACAGATTCCCCAATTCAAAAAGACCCAGTAGGATATAATCGATCGACTACACAAGTAAGTCTTTGTCGTCTTCCTGCAAGGATCCAGACTTCCGAGCCCGACGAGACCCGGATTCCCAGACCTCTCCGACCTCTACCCACATCTGCAGCACAGCTGAGACCCGTGGGTGAGACGAGACACGTGGGACCGGCCATCTTGAAAGAAGCAGCACTTCGCTCCAGCACGACTTCAGAGGCATCCTCGACCAAGTGCTTTGGGGACTGAGAAGCCCCGACCCCGAGCAGCTCCTGCACCGAAGACCAGCCCTCCAGCATCCACGAGATCTGCGTGGGGCCCTTCTGCCTGTTTGCTGCTTGACGCGTTGTCTGGTCACTTGCCGGCTGGCTAGTGGCCTCCTAGACGACGAACTCCGACAACTTCACTGCTGGTCTGGTTGCTCCAGACTGGCCCTTGCTCCCTTCCAAAAGAGGAGCACCCCGGACCCTCCTGGTCCACTCCAGACGCCGTTTCCACTCACCGCGTGGGGTGCCTTTGCCAAGGCTTGTTGAACCCAAATCCGGAGACGACACCGCCGACAGCGAGAGCCTGCGTGGGACAGCTCGTGCCTCCATCCTGGTCGTCGAAGACACCACCTGGTCCACGTGGCTGCAGAGACAAGCGTCCACCTTCACCTGATCGTGACGACGACATCTGGTTCCACTCCTGGTTCCCCTCCAGTCACTGGCTAGTGACTTTGAACATTGTCCCCTCTGCTTTCAGGTTCTTCTCTTCACTGATCCACCCTTGGATCACACCGGACATCTTCCTATTGACCGCCTGCAGCATCTTTTCCTCCAGGCTCCATAGACTTCAACGCCGGAACCCGACACGACTTGGCACCTATGCACCCGCAGCCTGTGGGTGAGGTAACACGAGCATTTCGGTGCTCAAGGGTAGCTTGACTCTCCTAGTGTCCAGTTCCACAGTCGTTTTTGTCCTATCTAGTCAGGGACGTCCGTACTCACCTTTTCTTAAAACTGTACTGTCCATAGACGTTTGTACGCATCTCGCGTGTGAGTTCACACTTGCGTTTCGTGGGCCTCCTAGTACTTACCTCAAGTTAGTATAGCGTGGTCCCAGCGATCCTACAACCTCTGGACAGCTCCATTCCTTTGATTGACTTTCACATTCCACTTACTTAGTATATGGTTTGTCGTGCCCCTAGGGCACCATTGTAAATCGTGCAACTTAAACGTATTTTTCCTAAGAGTTTGTCATGTGCTTAGCCCTCTGACCTCATAAAGAGTTCAGAGGTGTATGTTAGTTAATAAATACTTGTTTATTTTCCTAACAACCTGTGTGGTGTCCTTTCATGTGATATTCAAGGGGTTATATGTGGTAAAACAGCTGGCTTCACATGCCAAAAGAGTTTAGCCTAAAGACTGCTTTGTCCATGCTACCATTAGGATGGCTGGTCTATAAGGTTGACTTACAACCAATCACCATAAGGGTTGTTTGGACTGATACAAGGTGATCACTAGATCTAGTGAGCATCATATATCAGGCCAACTTCTCACATCACCAAGCAGGAAACCTATTGTCCAAACCTCCGTGACTGGAAGGACTACCAGCAGCAGGAGGTCAGACTTGTGTCTGTGGCAGCAGCATCCATTTTGTGATGCTGGGGCTCTGGTTAACTTTAACCGGGATAGTCAGAGCTAACATGTCTTCTCCCTCTAGATGGGTGGAATGCTACCCCCGTCGGCAGAATTGGCGAGGGGGTAGTATTCCAAAGCGTATGACACCTTACACAACATGTTTGGATAAAGCCAAACCAAAGTTAGCATTTAACCGCGAGGTTCATAATGCACTTAAGAGTATATGGTATGGCAATATCATAGAACAGCTATAAGGACATGGTTCCAAAAGCTGCAGACAGGCTCAGCTCATGCTAGAGCACCATCTCACACATAACCACGCACTCTGCCTTCAGGATTGTTAAGGCCTGCCATAGGAGTGATTTATAGGTTACTATGTGTCTATATGTAAGTAGGTATAGGGATACTACACCTACGCAAGGGGTAATTACACAACCTTGCCCCAGCTGAGTTATCAGCCAGTTGTGTCTAGTTGAGTGGCCAGCCAGGGGTGGCACAATACATGCTGCTGCCCCTGGTAGGCCTTGGTTACACCTATGCCCTGAGTACCTAGGGTACACTTTTACAGGGGCTGACAAGGTGACCCAATTCCCAATTGTGTATGTACCTAGAGTACATGGCTTGAATTTAGAGAGAGTGCATCAGGGCTGTGGGTCTGATTAGCAGGCCCACAGCCACATCTAAGTCGAAAACCAGTAAAGCAAAAGCAAAAAGTGGGGGTGACCATAGGAAGCAGACCCTACTCTCCTACAGCCCTAGCCAACACACACAAGGTGTTAAGAGCCTGCAGAGCTGTCCTGGTTGAGGCAAACATATTGCGGCCCCAAGAGTCCAGCCAACAGGCCTCCCGGGAAGGTGGAGCCAACAGCGACAGCAGGGAAGGAAAGGAGGTCTGCAACAAGGGCCCACTGGCAGAGGGGTGGAAGGAAAGACAAGCCGAGTCACACGGCGCCGGAAGGTGTCGATGAAGAAAGTGCGGGCGTCTCCAAGTCCCCGTCAGAGAGGAAGTGAGCGAACCTTCAAAGGGGAGCAGCAGCTCCCGTCCACCAGAGCCCTGGTGGAGAACCTCCAAGAGATGATCCACGGGGAAATGGGCAGCCAGATCTCCCATGCGCAGAAACCCCACAGCCGTGGAAACAGCGTGAGCAAAGGCTGCCCCCGCCTCCCTAGGGCCCCGTGGAAGAGAAAGCAGCTCCTCTGTGGGCGACGGCTGTAGGCTATGGCAGCCATCAATGAAGCCAACCGGAGGGGCAAGAGCCAAGCCCGAAAGGGAGAAAGAGGAGCCGAAGAGTGGGGGACCTGTGGTTCCTCCGGCGAAGGCTGCGGCGACGTCAAGGAGCCGTCTTTTGATAACGCCGGGGAGAACGCCTCGACGTGGCGGCCCTTCTCTGGTGAGGACGACACCAGCAGGCGCACAGCCTCTGGAGAAGAGGCAACGTCTGAGGACGAATCCACGATCTGACACCTGTCCAGTGCCGTAGAATTCACAACCTGGAGCAGGGCGTCGTCACCGTCATCCAACACCACAGTAGACGTCGGCCAGGCCACCGCCTCTCCACCCGGTGCCGGGGACTGGGGCTGGGACGGAGCAGACTCGACCTCCAACGAGGCAACCACCTGCGTGGAGGAATGAGAAGCCACGAGAGAGTGACAAGGAGTCCCCCGCTAGCCTCGGCCCATGGGGGGACGAGAGAGAGTCACCGACCCCCACGGTGGCGCCAGGTCCGACTCGACCTCCGGTGAGACATCTGCCTGCACGGAGTGACGAGAGGGACCAGGGGACCCACAAGGAGTCCCCCGCCAGCCCCGACCCACGAGGGTACGAGAGGGGCCCACTGACCCCTGTGGAGCCACCGGCCCTGACTCGACCTCCGACAAGGCAGCAACCTGCGTGGATGGACGAGAAGGCCCCGGAGAGAAGCAAGGGGTCCCCTTCCAACCCAACCCAAAACGGGTTAAGAGGGGTCCGCCGAATCCTGTAGTGCCGCCAGGGCCAGCAGCTGCCGGCGCCGTAGCGGCATCACCTCGGCCTTAGACAGTACCCCCTTGTCAAAGTGCCAAGATGGGCTCGGGATGCGACCCGAGCCCCGGCAACCTCCTGCGACACCACAGGGACTCCTGCATAAGTTTGCGGCGAAGCAGAGGCGCCGTGGTCCAAAGGAGGGAACCCTGAAGGGCCGCACCCCAACAGCACCACCTCCTCTGAGCCTGGATCCGGACTAGCCAGCGCCGGGGCCGAAGCCACCGGTGACACCGCGGAGGGCCCCGCACGGCGTGAGGGATCCGCCGATATCCCAGGAGGTGAAGGAGGAGAAGCCAGCAAGGCCGCAAAGCCGCTGCATATGTCTCCATTTGGGTTCTCGATGCCCCCTCACCGGGGGAACGGTGGATAGGGGGACGACACGCGGGGGTCTGCATCACCCGTGGAGAGCCCACGCCCCAAACAGGCCGGAAGCAAGCCCTCGGGGACAAGCTGCGACACTTACCCACAGGCGAGCCACGCTCTTGCGGCAATGGAGAGGTATGAGGACAACGGCGATGATGCCGGCTGCTCCGAGAACCATCCACAGAGGCTGAGCGAGGCAAAGAAGCCGATCTGGACATGCGAGCCGATAGAAGTTTCATCCGGCTTTCCCGCCGCGACTTCGGCTTCAACCGCTGGCACGCCTCGCAGTCATTGGAGCCGTCGTCCTCCCCCAAACACCACATGCAAATGAGGTGAGGGTCCATCGCCGACATCAAGCGCCCACAAGACTTGAAGCCCGAAGGCATTCGCATACTGTTCCCACAACACACAAGGGAAAGAAGGGAAAGGCCCAAATAGGCTCGCGCATGAACCGTATCCGCGTTGCACGTGGAAAAGGAAAAAAAAAACGTACGTAGGCGTGCCGGGACTTATGTCACCTCGCTGACGTCACGTACGCGGGTGCGCCTGGGCGAAGCCGCGTGATGCCGCCTCCCGGCGCGCAGGGATGCTGGGCAAAAAAGTTTCCGGATCCAGTCTCATGCCTGGGGATAATTCTACATTAAGGGATCTGCGGCTAGTAGTCTCTGTCAGATCCATCATTCAAACAAGGCTTTCCGTGTCTCCCTAAACCTGAAGTCAATCCTGCAAATAGGTGGTGCATTTGCTTCACTAGATGCTGAAGAATTGCATCCATTAAGTCTGGTACAATATTGTTCTAAACCAAGTTAAGGAGCTGAGCAAATAAACGTCAGGTTCTGAGACAGAGTCAGAAGTAATTTCTGCAGACTAATTAGAAATCCATATTGAACAAGAAGATAGCACCCTCTTTCCATGTCCCTCGTGGTTGAGTAGCATTGAAGAATGATGGAGTCAGTACAAAAATAGCAGAGTGCCTGACTTGTGAAGGATTGCTGCCAAAGGAGATAAGGCCTTACTAAAAACCCTTGGAGATGATTTAATATTGAATGGAGGTCCTCTAAACTGCCAACTGACTCTCCTGACACAGAAACAAAGATACCTCTGATGAGATGGACTGAGTGGCATGTGTATGTTTATAGCTATCATATATTTCCCTGGAGAAATTAACAGAATGACTTATTGTAGGGTCTCCATTTTGAAGCTTAGCGTGCTTGTTGATAATTATGCAAAAACTCCCTTACGGTTTTTGGGCTAGGAGTATACTTTCGGGCCAATCTGTGTGAGTGGACTGATATCACAGCTCTTTTCTGCAACTGCTCTTTAATCCCCTGAAGGAGGGCTAATTGCCTGTATGGACCTCTTTGCCAGGGAGTAATTGAACCGAATTCCAGGTGGCATCCTTGCCTGATTATTCCCAGTACTCCTAGCCCTGTCAAAATACCACACATCCGGGTTTTTAGTGTTGATGTCCACATCACAACAGTAAAATGCATCAGTCACGGATTACTAGCTCCTATTAGAATAGATACCCCAGCAATACCAACCCTGGTGGTGGGTCTGCGAACAAGATTACACCAGAAAATCACGGAGCACAGAACGGCCAAAGAAGCCGTCTCTCCGGACCTGACAAGGCAGTAGAGTTGGTAAACGTGTGCAGCGAGGCCCACGTAGCTGCTTGACAAATGTCCTGCAAGGGAACGCCGCGTCCCAAGGCAGTAGTGGCTGCCTTTTCCCTAGTGGAATGGGCACACAGCCCAGAGGAGGCTCCTTCTTAGCCAAGGAGTAACATGCTTTGATGCACAGAAAGACCCACCGGGAGATGGTCTGCTTGTGCATGGTCCAACCTTTTTTGGCGACCACGTAGCCAACAAAGAGCTTGTCATCCACACGGAACTGTTGTGTACGCTGCATATAGAAAGCGAGCGCCCGCTTTGGGTCCAGACGGTGGAGCCTCTCCTCCTCCCTAGAGGGATGCGGAGGCGGAAAGAAGGAGGGCAAAGTGATGGTCTCCCTGAGGTGGAAGGGCGTGACAACCTTAGGCAAGAAAGAAGGACGGGTCCTCAGAACCACCTTGTCCGGATGAACAGAAAGGGAAGGAGGTTTAGAAGAGAGAGCCTGGAGCTCCTCACTTTTCTGGCAGAGGTGAGGGCATATTGAGAGTTAGAAGACATAAGGGACAGTTATGAAGGGGTTCAAAGGGAGCGCACATCAGAAAGGTCAAGACAAGATTCAAGTCCCACTGAGGCAATATGAAAGGCACCGGTGGAAACGTATGCGTAATGCCTTTGAGGAAAGGATTAACAAACGGGGACTTAAAAAGAGAAGGCTGATCTGGAAGCTGTAGAAAGCCGGAAATGGCCAAAAGATAACCTTTGATAGTGCACGGAGCAGAGCCCTGCTGAGCCAAGGATAGAAGGAACGGAAGGACTTCAGAAAGAGTGGCAGAAAAGGGATCCACAGCCTTCGCCATGCACCAAGCCACAAGTTTGTTCCACCTGCAGGTGTACACCGTTTTAGTGGAGGGACGCCTGGCTGCCAAAATAACATCACAGACTTCGGGAGGAAGGTCGAAAGCTGTCAACTGTCGTAGCTTAATCTCCACGCGCGGAGGTGGAGGCTGGACAGGTTCGGGTGCAGGACCGTCCACTGCTGCTGTGACAGAAGATCCTCCCGAAGAGGCAGAAGGATCGGGAGATTGACCGCCATGCTTAGTAGCTCGGGATACCAGTATCTTTGTGCCCAATCCGGAGCAACAAGGATTACCTGTGCCCGGTCACGCCTGATCCTCAACAGCACTCTGGGCAGAAGTGGTATAGGCGGAAAGGCGTACAACAGACCGCAACTCCACTAGCAACGAAAGCGTCACCAAGCAAGTGCGTCTTAGAAATTCCAACGTGCAGACATTGCACGTTCTCTTCGGTGGCGAATAGATCTAACTAAGGCTCTCCACATCGCTGAAAGAGACCTTGCGCCACGTCCGAGTACAGGCGCAATTCGTGATCCATCATGCACCGGCGGCTGAGTTCGTCCGCCCTGGCGTTCAGAGAACCTGCCAGGTGTTGAACCACCACAACCCCACCCCGCCCTGTTTGTTGCAATACCACATGGCGGTGGTATTGTCCATGAACATCTGCACCACACTTCCCCGGACAGAGGGAAGGAATGCCTTCAGTGCAAGACGGATCACCCGCAGCTCCAAAAGGTTGATATGGAGCTGGGACTTTGACGGAGACCAGAGGCTTCTGATCTCCGCCTCTCCCAAGTGGCCTCCCAATCCCAGGAGGGACGCATCCATCAGCACTGTGTGCTCCGGTTGGGGAAGGGAGAGAGATCTGCCATGAACCCAATCGCAATTTGTGAGCCACCACTGTTGTGCAGTGCCCTCCGAGACCTGGACATGATCGGACAGGTTGCCCATATGCTCTGCCCACTGGAACTTCAGGTCGTCTCGGAGGTCCAAGATGGGGCACAGGCCCCCCCTTGTCCTTCTTGGGGACCAGAAAGTAGTGGGAATAACAATCACTCCCCACTTCCTGCCCGGGGACGCACTCAATGGCCCCCTTGGCCAAGAGGGCCGTGACTTCCTGTTGGAGAAGAACCAAATGATCACCCGAAAGGCGGTGGCACCGAGGTTGCATGGCTGGAGGGGAGGACTGAAAGGGAAGGGAAAAACCCTTGCGGATTATCTGCAGCACCCACTTGTCCAACGTAATGTCGCGCCAGTGGGGGAGGTGGTGGCGGATCTTGCCACCCGCCGGCACGGGGTGCTCCACAAAGCTCGGACTAGGAAGGTTTGGAGGTAGGAGCAGCGGGGGTAGAGGAACACTGACCTGCACGCTGATTCCCCACCCTGCCCTTGCAGAAGCCGCGACCACGGCTGCGCTGAGGCTGGTTCTGCACAGGTCTGTTGAAAGAACGTGCCTGGGTGCCTCTGCCCTGGCCACAAAAGGAACGAAAAACAGAAATGGCCGGGTTCTTAGCAGACATACCCAAGGACTTCGTGGCCCACAAGTCCTTAAACCGCTCCAAAGCACTGTCGGCCTTATCCCCAAACAAGCGGGTGCCATCGAGGGGCATATCCATGAGCGAGCTCTGGACATCGGGCGAAAACCCAGTTGAACGTAACCAGGCGTGGCGTTGCAACGTCACCGTTGTAGACATCGCCCTGCCCAACGAGCCTGCGGTGTCCAAACCACACTGAATGGCGAACTTAGCCGCATCCTTCCCTTCAGCAATCGCCTGAGAAAGGACAGCCTGGACTTCCTCAGGACACTGAGGCAATACCTGAGCAACGGTATCCCACACTGCATGAGAATAGAGGCCCAACAAGCAGGCAGTGTTGCGGAAAGTGGAAAGCATGGTGAAGGGGGAGCGGGACACAAACAAGTACATACAAGAAGATAGAGTGGTGGAGGGGAAGACTGTACACAATACAAACTTTATGTGATGTGTGAACTTATATTGGAAAATTAAATAAAAAGACTTGGAAAAAAAGAAGACAGAGTGAAATAACAGTTTTCAAAAGGAAGGAGATGACTTATAAGATTGCAGTTGGAGAATTTCAGAAAGACATCAGGAAAAAACAAGAAAAATGGCTAACAGAGGAAAAGAGAGCAGAGCAAAGTGATGCGACGGCCTTAGCAATGTTCAATTCACATTCACATTCATATTTTGCTGGAACAAGAATGTACTGGTGGCGGAGCCAGACCGGCGACCAAGATGGTCGCCCGGGCTCCCGGCTCCGTCGGCCTTCTTCCCCCGCCGCCTGATCCCCCTCGACTATCCTGCGCTGCTACGGTGCTCCCGAACGTCGGAAAGGGTGCTGTGTTGCTGTGTTCGACTCCGAGGGATTTTCGCGTCCTGAAGACGGAGATATTGACCCTCGTACGTTGTGGCCTGCACGAGACCCGAAGCCGGGACCCCGCGTGATGCTGCTGCCGGCCGAGAGTGCAACAACAACGGCCACGCAGACCCGGAAGGTGCCGGTCGACCGCCATGGAGGTCAGCCCACCCCAGAGAGCGTGCATCCAGCGCTCGCCCCATGGAGCCTGGTGAACGAGAAATATGCCATCCCTCTATGCCGATCATGTTCACCCCCTCCCCCCCCCGATTGCTGATGGATGAAAATGGAAACCTAGACGCTGCTCTTTGTTTCCCTACCGGAACCTTGTTTGGCCCGCGTGCCGCTGTTTACATCCCGCACCCCAGGTGATCGGAGCCGGTTGCGGCACAACGTTGTTGCGGCACTTTTTGGACCGAGGGGGCTCGTATGTGACCATCAGTGGGGAAGTGGAGATGGCACTCATACTGTGTGCAAACGTGGAGGACTTGGTGATACTATGCTTTTCCCTATATTGAGGGCTGGCGGCTCTGGTGTTCGTCTGAGCGGCGCTCACGCTGGGAGTCCCTTTTGGAAGTAGCGCCTCAATAAGACATACCTGACCATGGCGGTGGCAGTGCGCACTGAAGACCGAAGGGAGGAGATCGGATACCCCCTGTGTGCTGGAAGGGCAGAATCTGGAATAGATCGTTATGGGGTGATCCCGGTACATGTGGAATGGAAAGAGAGCCCGATGCCGGTATCGTCTTTAGGAGACTTTGTTTGTGTGGCCCCTTCTACACCTTGCCGTGAAGACGCTGCTGTGGGGAGTTGAGGTGACTCTATTGGTGGCTGAGAGGCTAATGTTTGTACTTGGGGGACTCCCTGTTTGTTCCCAGTGGATTGCTACAGGGACACCTGGTTCCATGGGTACATGGTTTAGTTGGAGAAACCACCAGATGTGTTTTTATCGCTCTCTCTCTCACGCTCCTTCTCCGGTGGCGGGTTTTGTCATGAGACCCAGAAACTGCGTAATGACTATTCTTTTTGCGCTAAACTTTGTTCTCCGGATCGTGAAAGACCAAGTGGCGGCAGATGGCTTTCGAGTGTGTCGTATCCTGGTGCATTGCAAGATTTCCGGCTTCTCTCCGGACTGGCCTGCTTGTTCACTATGGTACTTTGATTGCCCGACCCTGCACCACATGGACTGGGATATGTTTATGATTAGGGCTGGGTGGATCTACGTGAATTAATGGTACTCTGGTCTCCTCTGTTGCTACACGGGGGGACTTTCATCTTAGCTGGGTACCTCGGGGAGCTGAGCGGCGACTGTTATCCTGTTTATGTTGGTGTCTTTGATGCTTTGGTAACAACTCCGGTGTCATTGAAATGCCACGCGGCGGTGGGGGGAGGGGGCCGGGGGCCTGTACTGGGAACCCTCCAAGTGTTCTTTCTTTCTCCTATCGTGGGGCTCTAGTTAACTTCTTTCCTTTCCCTTTTCTTGCCAGGTGTTGAACTACTAGGGATATGCCCCGATGTTCCTAGCCATGTCCAAAGGCGAAGACCTTCTTGATATAGGGTCCACAACCCAACCCCGCCCTGTTTGATGCAGTACCACAGGGCGGTGGTGTTGTCTGTGAACACCTGCACCACTCTTCCTTTGACATAAGGAAGGAATGCCTTCAGTGCAAGACGGATTGCCCGGAGCTCCAAAAGGTTGATGTGGAGAACGGACTCCGCCGGGGACCAGAGACTCCTGATCTTCGCCTCTCCCAGGTGGCCGCCCCATATCAGGAGAGACGCCTCCGTCACTACTATGAATACTGGTAGGGGAAGGGAAAGGGATCTGCTGCTGACCCAATCCTGGTTCTTAAGCCTCCACTGCAATTGAAGTGCAGTCCCCTCCGAGATCTGGGCAACATCGGAAAGATTCCCCTGATGCTCCGCCCACTGGAACTTCAGTCCCACTGCAGAGCCTGATATGCCACCTGGCATGATCCACCAGCAGGATGCAGGAGGCTATGAGGCCAGCAGCCTCAGGGTCATTCTCACCGAAATCCGGGATAGAGGCGGAAACATCAGTATCATAGCCCAAATATCCCAGACTCGCTGCTCAGGAGGGTGAGCCTGAAACTGCGCTGTATCCAGAACTTCTCTGATGAAAAGGATCTTCTGAGAGGGAATTGATAGTGAACCCCAGCGAGTGCAGGAGGTCCGCCATAGTCTGGCGGTGGGAGACGACAGCCTGGGGCGAGCCCGCCTTCGACAGCCAATCGGTGAGATAGGGGAAGACTAGAACCCCTGATCTGCATAGATGAGCTGCAACCACTGCCATCACTTTCGTGAACACCCAATGGGGGCTGGTAAGGCCAAAGGGGAGCACGGTAAACTGAAAATGCTTGTGGCCTACCGTGAACCATAGGCAAAGCAGGACAGGACAGTGATGTGGAAATAGGCGTCCTGCAAGTCCAATGCTACCACCCAGTCTTCGGGATCGAGGGCAGACAGGACCTGAGCCAATGTGAGCATTTTGAACTTCTCTTTCCGGAGGAAGCGGTTAAGGGCCCTGAGGTCTAAGATAGGACACAGGCCTTTGTTCGTCTTGGGTACCAGAAAGTAGTGGGCGTAACAACCACAACCTAAATCTGGCACAGGGACCCTTTTGATAGCTCCCTTGGCCAAGAGAGCTGCACTTCCTGGCAGAGAAGGGCCAAGTGATCCTCCGACATGCAATGGAGTGCAGGTGGCATGGAGGGAGGGGTAGTCTCCAAGGGTAGGTTGTAGCCCCTTCAGACTATCAGCAAAACCCACCTGTCAGACGTGATGTTTTGCCTGTGGGGGAGGTGATGGCGAATCCTGCCGCACACTAGCCTCTGGTGGTCCTGAAAGGTCTGAATAGGAGGGTTTGGATGCTGCTGCAGGGGGTTATAGGTGGACTGGCCCGCCGGCTGGACCCCACACCTGTGTTGCTGGGTCCCACGTCTGCGGCCAGGCAGAGTCAGGGTAGCTTGCGTGGCCCTGTGGCCAGATTGGGTGAAACATGGCGGGGCACCCCTTCGGAAGCCACAAAAGGGGCAAAAGGCAGAGTGCGTGAGACGAGAGGTTGCCGCGAGGCCCAAGGATCTGGCCGTAGCCCTAGAATCCTTGAGACGCTCGAGCGCTGAGTATGCCTTGTCACCGAACAGGCGACAGCCATCAAATGGCATATCCAGAAGGGTGGATTAGGCAGTCCCTGAGAAACCAAATATCTTCAACCAGGAGTAGTGCCTCAAAGCTACTGACGTGGAAACCGTTCAACCCAGAGTCTGGGGTATCAAGCCCACACCGGATGGTGAACTTCGCTGCGTCTTACCCTCTGCAATGCGTGGGTGAGAACGGTCCTGGCCTCCTCCAGGCACTGTGGCAGCACTCGCGCAACCATATCCCACACTGTACGAGTATAACGGCCCAAGAAGCCTGCGGTGTTCATCGACCGCAGCGCTAAGCTGGTGGAAGAAAACATCTTCCTCCCGAGGTGGCCCAGTTTCTTGGATTCCCTATCTGGGGGAGCAGTAGGGAATGCGCCCTTAGACTAGGCTTGGACCACCAAGCTCTCGGGGTAGGGTGTTGGGAGAAAAAAAGTGGGTCACCCGGGGCCAGGCGGTGGAGTTGGGCAATCATCCTGTCCACAGGAGCCCCTGTGCTGGGCTTAGACCAAGTGCCCAGAAGGACGTCAGTAAGGGCTTCATTAAAAGGCAGCAGGGGCTCCGAAGAGGCAGCTGCTGGTTCAAGTACCTCTGTTAGGAGGTTAGTCCTGACTGCCACCGTAGGAAGCCGCCCTATGCAACACCACTCTGTATGAAGCTTCCTACTCCGTAACCACGTTAGGAGGGCAGAGCATGCCAAGGACTGGGGGGGGGGGCTACAGACCCCTCTCAGTCCTCCTCAGGCTGCCACTTAGGGTGTTAGGGAACGCCAGGGATGAACAGTGGTACTAAAGCACAAGTTACTACTTCTGTAACGATATATCTATAAGAGACATTAGTTAGTGATAGATTCCTTACCTTAGAATATCCCCAGGCGTCAGACTGGATCCGGAAAGTTTTGCGTAGCAGTACCCTTGCGCGTCGGTAGGCGTCGTCTGCGGCTCCGCGTCCGTCATCGGCGTCGTGGGCGCCGTGATGACGTCGTCGGAGTACTTAGACGCCGCCTCCGCGTGCGGACGTCAGTTCTTAGCCACAGCTTTTCCGCGCCAGAAGCGCAGAGCCATGACAAAAACAGACACTGGTGCCAAGAAACTAGGGCCCTGAAAGGGGATGACCTTAACCCTAGATATCGGTTCGCAGAATGGGGAGGATGGGAGGGTCGGTAAGGAATCTATCACTAACTAATGTCTCTTACAGATATATCGTTACACAAGTAGTAACTTGTGCATCTGAAAGAGACACGTTAGTGATAGATTCCTTACCTTAGAATAGATACCCCAGCAATACCATCCCCGTGGTGGTGGGTCTGCGAACCAATATTTACACCAGAAAGTCCTGGAGAACGGAACGGCCGAAGTAGCTGTCCCTCCGGACTTGACTGTCCAGGCAGTAGTGCCGCGCAAACGTGTGCAACGAGGCCCACGTAGCTGCCTGGCAAATGTCCTGCAAGGGCACACCTCGGCCCAAGGCAGTTGTAGTGGCCGTGGCTCGAGTGGAATGAGCCCTCAGCCCGAGTTCCTTCTTAGCCAAGGAGTAACACGCCTGGATGCACATGATAATCCATCTAGAGATGGTCTGTTTGTGCACCGCTTTCCCTTTCTTAGCGCCCGCGTACCCAACAAAGAGTTGATCATCCACCCGGAACTGGCGTGTGAGATCCAGATAGAACGAGAGCGCACGTTTTGGGTCCAGACGGGGGAGCCTCTCCTCCTCTCTCAAGGGGTGCGGAGGCGGAAAGAAGGTGGGCAATGTGATGGACTGCCCAATGTGGAAGGCCGTGACCACCTTAGGCAAGAAGAGAGGGCCTAGTCCTCAAAACAATCTTGTCCGGATGGACTGAAAGGAAAGGAGGCTTACAAGAGAGAGCCTGGAGCTCACTCACTCTCCTGGCAGAGGTGATGGCTACCAGGAAGGCAGTCTTCAAAGAAAGAAGGCGAAGAGGACAGTTGTGAAGTGGCTCAAAGGGAGCGCACATCAGAAATGTTAGAACCAGGTTCAAGTCCCACTGAGGCATCACAAAGGGAACAGGAGGAAAGGTATGTGTGATGCCCTTCAGGAATCGATTTACGATAGTGGACTTGAACAAAGAAGGCTGGTCAGGCAGCCTCAGAAAGGCTGAAAGAGCCGAAAGATAGCCCTTGATAGTGCCCAGAGCAGAGCCCTGCTGGGCAAGAGAAAGAAGGAAAAGAAGAACCTCAGAGAGAGGGGCATTGAGGGGATCCACAGCCTTTGCTGTGCACCATGCCACAAATCTGTTCCACCTGCAGGCGTATACCGTCTTTGTGGAGGGACGCCTGGCTGCCAGAATGATGTTGCAAACCTCAGGAGGCAAGTCAAATGGCCTCAACTGTCGCCGCTCAATCTCCAAGCCTGGAGGTGGAGACTGGACAGGTTCGGGTGGAGGACCGTCCCCTGCTGCTGCGACAGAAGGTCCTCCTGAAGAGGCAGGCGACCCGGGGGATCGACTGACATACTGAGTAGCTCGGGATACCAGTACCTTCGTGCCCAGTCCGGAGCCACAAGGATGACTTGTGCCCGGTCGCGATTGATCTTCTTCAGCACTCTGGGCAGAAGAGGTATTGCAGAAAGGCGTACAACAGACCGCAGCTCCCCTCGCGTCGAAAAGCGTCTCCGAGCGAGTGCCCCCTTGGAAATTCCAACGCGCAGAACTGATGACATTGCGCGTTCTCTTCGGTGGCGAATAGATCTAACCAAGGCTCTCCCCATCGCAGAAAGAGGCCTTGCGCCACGTCCGAGTTCAGACGCCATTCGTGATCCATCGAGCACCGACGGCTGAGTTCGTCCGTCCTGGCGTTCAGAGAACCTGCCAGGTGTTGAACCACCAGAGCCACGCCCTGATGTTCCAGCCATTGCCAGAGACGCAGAGCCTCCTGGCAAAGGGTCCACGACCCAACTCCGCCCTGTTTGTTGCAGTACCACATGGCGGTGGTGTTGTCCGTGAACACCGGCACTGCACTCCCTCGGACAGACGGGAGGAATGCTTTCAGTGCCAGACGAATCGCCCGCAGCTCCAACAGATTGATATGGAGCCGGGACTCCGCCGGAGACCAGAGTCCTCTGATCTCCGCCTTTCCCAAGTGGCCTCCCCAGCCCTGGAGGGACGCGTCCGTCACAACTACGTGCTCCGGTTGGGGAAGGGAGAGGGATCTGCCATTGACCCAATCGCGGTCCGTGAGGCACCACTGCAGCTGTCTCGCAGTGCCCTCCGAGATCAGGACATGGTCGGACAAATTGCCCCGGTGCTGGGCCCACTGAAACTTCAGGTCCCACTGCAGAGCCCTCATCCGCCACCGTGCGTGATGCACCAGAAGGATGCAGGAGGCCATCAGCCCCAGAAGCCGCAGCGTCAACCTGACCGAAACCCGGGATAACGGCCCGAAGATCGGAATCAGAGCCTGTATATCCCGAACCCGCTGTTCGGGCGGGTAAACCCGAAACTGCGCCGAGTCGAGAACCGCTCCGATGAAAAGGAGCTTCTGAGAGGGGCACAGGTGTGACTTCAGCACATTGATGGAAAATCCCAGCTGGTGCAGGAGATCCGCCGTAGTCTGGAGGTGGCTGACGACTGCCTGGGGCGAGCCCACCTTCAACAACCAGTCGTCTAGGAAGGGGAAGACTGAGACACCTAACCTGCGCAGATGAGCTGCGACCACCGCCATCACCTTCGTGAACACCCGTGGGGCGCTGGTAAGGGCGAAGGCGAGCACGGTGAACTGAAAGTGCTCGAGGCCTACCGCGAACCGCAGGTAACGCCGGTGGGCCGGCAGGACGGGGATGTGGAAATATGCGTCCTGCAAGTCCAACGCTACCATCCAGTCTCCTGGGTCTAGGGCAGCCAAGACCTGAGCCAGAGTCAGCATTTTGAACTTCTCCTTCCGGAGGAAGCCGTTGACGTTCCTCAGATCCAAGATAGGGCGTAGGCCCCCTTTGCCCTTCTTGGGTACCAGGAAGTAGTGGGAGTAGCAACCACGTCCTACTTCTGGCCCAGGAACGCGCTCGATGGTCCCCTTGCCCAAGAGGGCCGAAACTTCCTCCTGCAGGAGCCGCAAGTGATCCCCCGATACGCGGTGGTGTTGCGGTGGCATGGCTTGAGGGGTCGTCTCGAAGGGGAGGGAGTAGCCCCTTCGGACGATCTGCAGCACCCACCTGTCCGAAGTGACTGTGCGCCGAGAGTGGTGATGGCAACCATGCCTCCCACTGACGTCACATGGGCCGAAAAGCATGGACTAGGAGGGTTTAGAGGCGGATGCTGCGGGGGCAGGTGTGGACTGGCTCCGCTTGTTTCCCCGACCGCCTCCACGGCTGTTTCCACGGCCGCCGCCGCGCTGGACGACAGTTTGGGGCGAGTGGCTGGCGGCCCGTGTGGGGGCGCCCCTTCCTTGGCCACGAAAGGAGCGAAAGGCACCCATTTGCTGGCGCGGGCCGAGAGGCCCAAGGACTTGGCCGTAGCCCTGGAGTCCTTAAAGCGCTCAAGCGCGTGGTCTGCCTTGTCGCCAAAGAGGCGACGGCCATCGAACGGCATGTCCATGAGTTCAGATAGTTCAGTTCAGATAAGCTTTATTCGGTTAAATTAAAACCATAAAAGCAACAGAGAAAATTACATACATACAAAAATAACTCAGCAGTTCATTGTAAAATTAAAGGGAAGCTAACTATTTAAAACAAACTAAAATGTTTTAACTAATCGACTGTTCAAAATAATAACCCAAAATACACAAAGTCCCACTTTTTCATCTGATATTATAATTTGGTGCTCGGGGGCCAGGATAAAGGTCATGCAGGTCCCAGATACAGATGGGACCGTCTCCAACTGTGGGCTGGGTAGATCGTAAATAGGTGGCAATGTTCCTGTATTTAAATTTAATTAGTATCAGGTCCCCCGGAATGTCCTTGGGCAGCAAACCTAGCCACTCCACCCTCCTGACCCTCAGGATCCCGCCATCTAAGTCAGGTGGTAACGGTCTATTGTTTTTGAGCCAGAAGATGGCTTTATTCAGTAGGTCCTGGTGTGATTCATGTTTGCCTGGACTGAGTGCAGGGACCCCAGAGAGAACGGTGACATACGGGGCGGCTTCGGGGGGTAGATCAATTCGATGCCTTCTTTCTCGAACTCTGTGAGGGGTATGTCCGGGATTAAATGTAGCGTTGCGGCCACTTGGAATGCATGTTGACATGTGGGAATCAGATGTCCATGAGTGTATTTTGGACGTCTGCCGAGAAGTTGGCGGATCTCAGCCAGGCGTGGCGTCGTATCGCCACCGTCGTAGCCATCGCTCTGCCCAGCGAGTCAGTAGTATCCAGTCCGCACCTGATTGAATACTTTGCTGCGTCCCGGCTGTGGGAAGGTGGCCTGATATGCAGTGGTCACTATTCTAGTGAACACTATGTATCAGTCCAGCAACCCTTATTGATGATTGGTTGTAAGTCAACCTTATAGACCAGCTATCCTAGTAGCGTGGATACGAGCAGTCTAAGGCTAAAGACTCGAGAGGGCGTGTTAAGCCAGCTGTTATACCACATATACCCCTTGAACACCAAGTGAAAGGACACCACACAAGTGTTATGAAAATAAACAGTTATTTATTAAAGATCACAACAGCCCTGTACTCTTTATGAGGACAGGGTACTAAGCACAAACCAAAACTCTTACAAAAATACTTAAGTTAGCACAGTATATACAAATGCCCGAGGGGCACGGAAAACCATATACTTGAAAAGTGGAATGCGAAATTACTAGCAGGTAAGTACAGTACTAATAGGCTTTGGAATCGCTAGGACTTGACTATAGAATCGTTAGATTACTTCTAGGAGACCCAGGGGACTCGGGTGCAGTGTGTGCACTCTCACGCGAGATGCGGGACAAAGTCTATGGTAGCTAGGAATTGCAAAGTTAGTGTTCTCAGGCGAACCCGACCTGGTAGGGAGAAAACGAAAGTAGATTCTGACCCTTGGATAGTGAGGCTATGCTGGGGCACCGAAATGCCGAAGTTACCTAGCCCAGGGGCTGCAGCTGCATAGGACTCAAAAGACGTCGGGAATCCTCGTTGACGGACCAGGAGCCTGGAAGAAAGAAGTTGCTGGCAGGCGACCAGTGAAGAAAGTTCGGTGGATCCAAGCCTGGATCGATGGAAGATGACACCTGAAAGCAGAGGGGACCAAGTTCGAGACTACTAGCCAGTAGTCAGTGGGCACCAGGAGGGCACCGGATGGTAGCCACCTCGACAAGGCGTGTGGGTGACGCTGGGCTCGGAGATCTCACGGACCAGGAGGCGTTGTCGGCGACCAGGAAGGAGGATCGAGCTGTCCCACGAAGATAGAAGCTGTCGGCGTCGCTGGACCCAGGATTGGGCAACAAAGCCTTGGCAAATTCAAGCCCACGCGGTGGACCTAAAATGGCGTCTGGAGTGGACCAGGAGGGTCCGGGGTGCCTCTCTTCAAGAAGGAAGCAAGGGCCAGTCTGGAGCAACCAGACCAGCAGCAGTGATGTCGTCGGGCGTCGTTCAGAAGGCCACAAGCCAGCCGGCTAGTAGCCAAACAACGCGGTGCACAGCAAACAGCAGAAGGGCCCCACGCAGATCGTGGAGATGCAGGGAGGCTGATCTTGGGTGCTGGAGCTGCGCAGGGTCGGGGCTTCTCGGACCCCAAAGCACTCACCCATGGAGGACACGGTGGGCTTGCAGTAAAGATGTCGTGCAGTCTTGGCGATCGTCGGTCCCTCGAGGTCTCGTCGCACTCACGGTTCTCAGCTTGGCTGTAGAGGTGAGTAGAGGTCAGAGGTGCCAGGGAAGCCGGGTCTCGTCGAGCTGGGTCGTCGGATTCGTGATGAAGGACTTGCAGCAGACCGCAGTGTTCTTTAGGATGGTGCCCGCTTGATGCAGGGTGACTACTCCTTAGCCACAAGGGAGAATCTTGAGGAAGAAATCTTGAAGTCCTTTCGCAGAAAGTCGTGTCTTGATTCCAAAGATGATCTAATTTGAACAGGGGGCCCGCTCCCATCTTTATACTAAAAAAGGGGGCTGACCCGGTGACTAGGTCCTGCCTATGGGTGGGACTAGGAGGGGGGTGGTTACACCCCTCTGCCATGCCGGACTTTCCCCAGGCCAGGGGCTGGTGTGCCCCTGGAACTGGTTCTGACCGGCCTATGCGTAGTGAGCACCGGGGTGCCACTCAGCAGTCACCTTCCTGAAAAGCCCTGCCTACCCAGGATACACAAAACCATGTCTGGGACGGTGCTAGCACCGCCCCGGACAGGAAACCCTTTGTCCAGGCCTCCCTCGCTGGAAGGACTCCCAGCAGCAGGAGGTCAGACTCGTGTCTGTGGTGGCAGCATCCATTTTGTGGAGCTGAGGCTTCAGTTAACTTTAACCGGGGTTCACAGTTACATACATGTTGTGTCCCTCTAGAAGGGTGGAATGCTAACCCCGTCGCCAGAATTGGCGAGGGGTTAGTATTCCAATTCGTATGACACCTTACTCGACATGTTTTGATAAAGCAATACCAAAGTTAGCATTTAACCGCGAGGATTATAATGCACTTAAGAGTATATGGTATGCGATATCATGGAACAGCTATTAGGACTTGGTTCCGCAAGCTGCAGACAGGCTCAGCTCATGCCAGAGCACCATCTCACACGATTCCAAGCACTCTGCCTTCAGGATTGTCAAGGCCTGCCATAGGAGTGACTGATAGGAATCTGTGTGTCCATTTTAGGGTTAGGTATAGGTATACTACACCTACAGCAAAGGGTGATTACACGACTTTGCCCCAGCTGTCATGCAGCCAGTTGTGTCAAATTTAGGAGGCCAGCCAGGGGTGGCATAATACATGCTGCAGCCCCTGGCAGCCCTGGGTACACCTATGCCCTGAGTTACAGGGTCTGATAAGGTGGCCCAGTGCCAATTGGTAAATGCACCTAGGGTACATGTCGTAATTTAGAAAGAGAACAGCCAGGCTGTGGGTCTGATTGGCAGGCCCACAGCCAGAGAAAGTCGTAAACCAGTGAAACAAAAGCAAAAAATCTGGGTGATCATAGGATTGCAGACCCTACTCTCCTACATGACCCCCCCCCCCAAACTTTGGGACAATAAGCTAACCTTGACCAGGTGAGTCTTCTTGTTCTAAGTGGAAATATCTGGAGAGCCCATCGGCATTGCCATGATCAGTACCAGGTCTATGTTCCACTGTAAAGTCCATCCCCTGTAGGGAAATGGACCACCTAAGCAGTTTGGGGTTTTCACCCTTCATCTGATTTAGCCACAAGAGGGGCTTATGGTCGGTCTGAATCTTGAAGTGAGTGCCAAACAAGTATGGCCTCAGCTTCTTCAGGGCCCAAACCACAGCAAAGGCCTCCCTCTCAATAGCTGACCAATTCTTCTCTCTGGGGGTCAGCCTTCTGCTTATAAAAGCAATGGGCTGGTCTTCACCATCAAAATTCAGTTGAGAAAGTACAGCTCCCACACCCAACTCAGAAGCATCTGTTTGGACAATGAATGGTTTGGAGTAGTCTGGACTTTTAAGGATAGGTGCTGTGCACATGGCCTGCTTTAGGTCATCGAATGCTTTTTGACAGCCTGCTGTCCACTGAACCTTTTTTGGCATTTTCTTACTTGTCAGTTCATTTAATGGTGTCACAATGGAACCATAGTTCCTGACAAACTTTCTGTAGTATCCAGTCAGGCCCAAGAAAGCTCGAACCTGAGTCTGGGTGGTTGGAGGAGCCCAGTCCCTGATAGACTGTATTTTACTCTCCAGTGGCTGAACCTGGCCTCCACCTACAAGGTGGCCCAGGTATACAACCTGTGTCTGCCCTATCTGGCACTTGGTGGCCTTGATAGTAAGGCCTGCTGCTTGCAGAGCCTCTAACACTTTCCTCAGGTGGACCAGGTGATCCTCCCAGGTGGAGCTAAAGACAGCAATATCATCTAGATATGCTGCACAGAAGTCATCCAGCCCAGTAAGGACTTGATTCACCAACCTTTGGAAGGTGGCAGGTGCATTTTTCAGACCAAAGGGCATTACCACAAATTGATAATGCCCACCAGGGGTTGAAAATGCTGTTTTGGGCTTGGCAGCCTCAGCTAACCTGATTTGCCAATACCCAGCTGTTAAGTCAAATGTGCTTAAGTAGTTGGCAGAAGCCAATCTATCTATCAGCTCATCTGCCCTTGGTATTGGGTGGGCATCAGTCTTAGTGACTGCATTGAGACCCCTGTAGTCTACGCAAAACCTCATCTCTCTCTTACCACCCTGGGTGTGAGGCTTTGGCACTAGAACTACTGGACTAGCCCAAGGGCTATCTGAGGGTTCAATGACTCCCAACTCCAACATTTTCTGCACTTCAGTTTTTATGCAGTCTCTAACATGATCAGGCTGCCTGTAGATTTTACTCTTAACTGGCAGACTGTCACCAGTGTCAACCTCATGGGTACACCAATTGGTCTGACTGGGTGTCAGAGAAAACATATGTCTGAAAGACTGAAGAACCTGTTTACAGTCTTTCTGTTGATGCTCAGAGAGGCTGCCACAAAAGACAACACCATCTACTGACCCATCATCAGGATTCTGAGTGAGCAGGTCTGGGAGAGGGTCACTCTCTTCCTCCTGTCCCTCATCTATGGCCATGAGCAAGCTCATGTCCTTCCTGTCGACATATGCTTTGAGCCTGTTGACATGGAGCACCCTGTGGGGGCTCCTGGGAGTTCCAAGGTCCACCAGGTAGGTGACCTCTCCCTTTTGCTCAAGAATTGTGTGGGGCCCAGACCATTTGTCTTTGAGTGCTGCTGGGGCCACTGGCTCCAACACCCACACCTTCTGTCCAGGCTGATAAACAGTCAGGACAGCCTTTTGGTCATGCCAAGCTTTTTGAAGTTCTTGACTGGCCTTAAGGTTTTCTGATGCCTTCTCCATATACTCAGCCATCCTGGAGCGGAGACCAAGTACATAGTCCACTATGCTGGTTGCAGGCTTTTTGAGAGGTCTCTCCCATCCTTCCTTCACCAAACACAGGGGGCCTCTCACAGGATGCCCATACAAAAGTTCAAAAGGGCTGTAGCCAACCCCCTTTTGTGGGACCTCTCTGTAAGCAAACAGAAGGCAGGGAATCAGGACATCCCATCTACGCCTGAGCTTTTCAGGTAGTCCATGAATCATCCCTTTTAGGGTCCTGTTGAACCTTTCAACAAGCCCATTGCATTGTGGATGATAGGGTGTAGTGAATTTGTAATTGACACCACATTCCTTCCACATAGCAGTTAAGTAGCTTGACATGAAGTTTGCACCTCTGTCAGAGACAACCTCCTTAGGGAAGCCCACTCTGGAGAACACTCCAACTAGGGCCCTTGCCACTACAGGTGCTGTAGTGGTCCTAAGTGGAATAGCTTCAGGATACCTGGTGGCATGATCCACTACCACCAGTATAAACTTGTGCCCTGATGCTGTCTGGGGTTCCATTGGGCCAACAATGTCAATCCCCACTCTTTCAAAGGGCACCCCCACCACAGGCATTGGTATAAGGGGGGCCTTTGTTGTGCCACCTGACTTACCACTGGCTTGGCAAGTGACACAGGAGCGACAAAACTCCTTGGTATCCTCATTCATGTGAGGCCAGTGAAAGTGTGAGACAAGCCTGTCCCAAGTCTTTGTCTGGCCTAAGTGACCTGCTAAGGGAATCTCATGGGCCAAGGTAAGTAGGAAACCTCTCTGAGACAAGGGTACAACCAGCCTCCTGGTCATGCCAGGCTTGGGGTCTCTTGACTCAGTGTACAGGAGTCCATCTTCCCAGTATACCTTGTGGGTACCTGTGGCGTTCCCAGCAGCCTCAGCAGCAGCCTGCTGTCTGAGGGGTTCAAGAGAAGGGCAGCTTAACTGGTCCTTCCCCAGGTCTTCCCTTGAGGGCCCCCCTGAACCCAAGAATTCAACTTGATCAAGTTCAAACTCTCTGGGCTCAGTTTCCCTCAATTCCTGTAGGTCAGCCTCCTCTGAGACTTGATCCTCAACCTGGGGCAAGGGGGAAGGCACAGCCTTAACCCTACTGCTCTTCTTCTTGGGAGGTGTCTGGTCCATTGTTCCAGGATCCAGCACCTGTTCAGTGGGGCATTTCCTGACCTGTGACCTAGTCACAGCAAACACATGTGCTGGCAAACCTAACATTTCCATGTGAGTCCTCTGCTCCACTTCTGACCATTGTGATGACTCCAAATCATTGCCCAACAAACAATCCACTGGGAGGTCTGAACTAACTACAACCTTCTTTTGGCCAGTTACCCCTCCCCAGGAGAAAGCTACAATTGCCATACTGTGATTGGTAGTGACATTGCTTGCATTGGTCACCAGGAATTCTGTACCTGGCATGATCTGTCCAGGGTCCACAAAGTTAGGTGTCACCATTGTGACACTGGCACAAGTGTCCCTATAGGCCTGAGCCATTTTTCCATTAATGAAAGGTGTCTGTCTGTATTTGCCCAAAGTATTGGGACTTATATCAGGGGACATATCCATATCCCCTGTACTGACAAGGACAGCCTGAGTGAGTGTACCAACTAAGTTGTCACACCCCTCAGAACCCAGGGTTAACCCTACTAAACCCTTGGGAGGTGCACTACCACTGCTGGCTGTACTAGGGGGCACAGGTGCCTTAGGGGCTGCAGTGGCAGGAGTCTGCCCTCCTCCTTTCTTGGTGCACTCACTAAACCAGTGAGTTTTACTTTTGCAGTATTGGCACCACCTTTTAGATTGGCCTTCTTTCTTCTTTTGGGGAGCCTGACCCCCACCCTCTTTGGGTTGTTGGGGACCTGTCGAAGACTTCTGGTCATTTTGTTCCCCCTTTGAATCTTTACCCTTCTGGTCTGCTTTCTTCTGACCACCTTGATTCTGGCCCTGGTTCTGTTTAACTCTTGTTCTAACCCATCTGTCTGCCTTCTTTCCCAATTCTTGGGGAGAGGTCAGATCTGAGTCAACAAGATGCTGATGCAACAACTGGTTCTGACAATTGTTTAAAATTTGTTCTCTCATCATCAAATTATACAATCCTTTATAATCAGTAACCTTACTGCCCAGCAACCAGCCCTCAAAAGCCTTAGTGGCACAATCTACAAAGTCAGACCAATCTTGAGACTGAGTTTTCTGGGTATCCCTGAAGAGCACCCTGTACTGTTCAGTGGTTAGGCCAAACCCTTCAACCAGTGTATTCTTCAAGATTTTGTAATTGTTAGCATCCTCTACCCTTGTGGTGAGGAGCTTGTCCCTGCCTTTACCTTCAAAGGAGAGCCACAAGATAGCTGCCCACTGACTCTGGGGAACACCTTGCACAGTGCAGGCCCTCTCCAAAGCAGTAATCCATTTGTGGATGTCATCCCCTTGTTTAAAGGGGGGCACTATCTTACCAAGGTGCTTTGTATCAAAGCTCCTTTCCCTATTGCTAGGTAAAATGCTGCCACCAGTGGGGACGACCCCACTTAACTGTTGCTCTCTAGCAAAGGCAAGCCTTTCTTTGGCCAGGGCAAGTTCTTCCCTTTCAATCCTCAGATTGGCTGCCCTTTCTTTAGCTTCATATACTCTCCTCTGAGGGGATGTCATCCCTCTTTGAGAAGAGTTGTGAGAGCCATTGGTTTGAAGGGATCTGCCAGAGCCTCTTGACAGAGATCTGGCTCGTCCATTCCCAATGTTAAGCTGACCTGATAGTGGCCCCAGGGGTCCCCCAGTACCACTGTCATGTTTGCTTACGTTGGACCTGGTTAGTCTACTGACTTCTACCTGTCCCTTATCTGCCTCATCTCCAGAGGGATCCTCATCCTCATCCTCCTCCACATCTTCATTCTCAGTTGAGAGGTGGATGAGGTCAGGGTCACCTCTGGTTCCCTCAAGGGGAGGCATGCCTCCTTCTGGATTAGAAAGGCTAAGAAGTTTCTCAGCCTTTCTGGCATCATAAGTCTCTAGGAGACCAATCAGAAAGGAGGTGGTGGGGTTAGCCCCTTGCTTAATCTTCCTAGAGGTACATACTTGTCGTAACTCATGGAAGCTAAGCACAGTATATCTTGAAGGGATGACCTGTGGAGGGTCAACTGACACAAGGGGAGACTCAGAGTTTCCTCCTTTGTCCGACATACTGTTTCTAGTGTGGTGTAAGTGATGCACCTACCTACACTATGTGTTTACCTACTGATCCCTTGCTAAGAGTTGCAGCCAAGGTGTGCTAAGCCTTGAGGAGCTGCAACAGCTGGTTCAGTAGAACTCAGAGTATTCTAAGCTTACTTATATGTACTAACAGTACTTATGTGATCTTTCAACAAGATATTCTTAGGATACGTGTGGTAAAACAACAGCAAGCTCAAATCCCAACCGCTGCTCACCAATGTGGGAAGGTGGCCTGATATGCAGTAGTCACTATTCTAGTGAACACTATGTATCAGTCCAGCAACCCTTATTGATGATTGGTTGTAAGTCAACCTTATAGACCAGCTATCCTAGTAGCGTGGATACGAGCAGTCTAAGGCTAAAGACTCGAGAGGGCGTGTTAAGCCAGCTGTTATACCACATATACCCCTTGAACACCAAGTGAAAGGACACCACACAAGTGTTATGAAAATAAACAGTTATTTATTAAAGATCACAACAACCCTGTACTCTTTATGAGGACAGGGTACTAAGCACAAACCAAAACTCTTACAAAAATACTTAAGTTAGCACAGTATATACAAATATCCGAGGGGCAGGGAAAACCATATACTTGAAAAGTGGAATGCGAAATTACTAGCAGGTAAGTACAGTACTAATAGGCTTTGGAATCGCTAGGACTTGACAATAGAATCGTTAGATTACTTCTAGGAGACCCAGGGGACTCGGGTGCAGTGTGTGCACTCTCACGCGAGATGCGGGACAAAGTCTATGGTAGCTAGGAATTGCAAAGTTAGTGTTCTCGGGCGAACCCGACCTGGTAGGGAGAAAACGAAAGTAGATTCTGACCCTTGGATAGTGAGGCTATGCTGGGGCACCGAAATGCCGAAGTTACCTAGCCCAGGGGCTGCAGCTGCATAGGACTCAAAAGACGTCGGGAATCCTCGTTGACGGACCAGGAGCCTGGAAGAAAGAAGTTGCTGGCAGGCGACCAGTGAAGAAAGTTCGGTGGATCCAAGCCTGGATCGATGGAAGATGACACCTGAAAGCAGAGGGGACCAAGTTCGAGACTACTAGCCAGTAGTCAGTGGGCACCAGGAGGGCACCGGATGGTAGCCACCTCGACAAGGCGTGTGGGTGACGCTGGGCTCGGAGATCTCACGGACCAGGAGGCGTTGTCGGCGACCAGGAAGGAGGATCGAGCTGTCCCACGAAGATAGAAGCTGTCGGCGTCGCTAGACCCAGGATTGGGCAACAAAGCCTTGGCAAATTCAAGCCCACGCGGTGGACCTAAAATGGCGTCTGGAGTGGACCAGGAGGGTCCGGGGTGCCTCTCTTCAAGAAGGAAGCAAGGGCCAGTCTGGAGCAACCAGACCAGCAGCAGTGATGTCGTCGGGCGTCGTTCAGAAGGCCACAAGCCAGCCGGCTAGTAGCCAAACAACGCGGTGCACAGCAAACAGCAGAAGGGCCCCACGCAGATCGTGGAGATGCAGGGAGGCTGATCTTGGGTGCTGGAGCTGCGCAGGGTCGGGGCTTCTCGGACCCCAAAGCACTCACCCGTGGAGGACACGGTGGGCTTGCAGTAAAGATGTCGTGCAGTCTTGGCGATCGTCGGTCCCTCGAGGTCTCGTCGCACTCACGGTTCTCAGCTTGGCTGTAGAGGTGAGTAGAGGTCAGAGGTGCCAGGGAAGCCGGGTCTCGTCGAGCTGGGTCGTCGGATTCGTGATGAAGGACTTGCAGCAGACCGCAGTGTTCTTTAGGATGGTGCCCGCTTGATGCAGGGTGACTACTCCTTAGCCACAAGGGAGAATCTTGAGGAAGAAATCTTGAAGTCCTTTCGCAGAAAGTCGTGTCTTGATTCCAAAGATGATCTAATTTGAACAGGGGGCCCGCTCCCATCTTTATACTAAAAAAGGGGGCTGACCCGGTGACTAGGTCCTGCCTATGGGTGGGACTAGGAGGGGGGTGGTTACACCCCTCTGCCATGCCGGACTTTCCCCAGGCCAGGGGCTGGTGTGCCCCTGGAACTGGTTCTGACCGGCCTATGCGTAGTGAGCACCGGGGTGCCACTCAGCAGTCACCTTCCTGAAAAGCCCTGCCTACCCAGGATACACAAAACCATGTCTGGGACGGTGCTAGCACCGCCCCGGACAGGAAACCCTTTGTCCAGGCCTCCCTCGCTGGAAGGACTCCCAGCAGCAGGAGGTCAGACTCGTGTCTGTGGTGGCAGCATCCATTTTGTGGAGCTGAGGCTTCAGTTAACTTTAACCGGGGTTCACAGTTACATACATGTCGTGTCCCTCTAGAAGGGTGGAATGCTAACCCCGTCGCCAGAATTGGCGAGGGGTTAGTATTCCAATTCGTATGACACCTTACTCGACATGTTTTGATAATGCAATACCAAAGTTAGCATTTAACCGCGAGGATTATAATGCACTTAAGAGTATATGGTATGCGATATCATGGAACAGCTATTAGGACTTGGTTCCGCAAGCTGCAGACAGGCTCAGCTCATGCCAGAGCACCATCTCACACGATTCCAAGCACTCTGCCTTCAGGATCGTCAAGGCCTGCCATAGGAGTGACTGATAGGAATCTGTGTGTCCATTTTAGGGTTAGGTATAGGTATACTACACCTACAGCAAAGGGTGATTACACGACTTTGCCCCAGCTGTCATGCAGCCAGTTGTGTCAAATTTAGGAGGCCAGCCAGGGGTGGCATAATACATGCTGCAGCCCCTGGCAGCCCTGGGTACACCTATGCCCTGAGTTACAGGGTCTGATAAGGTGCCCCAGTACCAATTGGTAAATGCACCTAGGGTACATGTCGTAATTTAGAAAGAGAACAGCCAGGCTGTGGATCTGATTGGCAGGCCCACAGCCAGAGAAAGTCGTAAACCAGTGAAACAAAAGCAAAAAATCTGGGTGATCATAGGATTGCAGACCCTACTCTCCTACACCGGCCCTCCACTAGGGCTTGGCCGAGTTTGGCCGTACCTCCAACGGACACTCTGGCAGCACTTCCGCCACCGTTTCCCACAGAGAGTGGGTGTAACGGCCCAAGAGGCATGCGGTGTTGGAAGACCGCAGTCCCAAGCTAAGGGACGAGAATACCTTCTTGCCATAGGCCTCGTACCTCTTGGACTCCCTGTCCGGCGGGGCCGTCGGGAAGGCGGTCTGGGAGCTAGAGGCCTGGATAACCAGACTCTCGGGGGTGGGGTGGGTGGACAGGAAACATGGGTCGCCCAGGGCCGGGCGGTGGCGTCTAGCCACGTTCCTATCTACAGGCGAACCTGTAGCGGGCCTGGACCAAGTGCCCAAAAGAACGTCCGTCAAGGCCTCATTAAACGGCAGCAGAGGCTCCATGGAGCATGACTGCGGCTTAAGGACCTCAGTGAGGAGGTTAGTCCTCACGGCCGCGACGGGGAGCTCAAGGCCCAAGGCCTTAGCAGCCCTCATCAACACCACACCATAAGTAGCACCCTCCTCCGAAGCCACGGTAGGAGGAGAGACAAATCCAGTGTCTGGAGAGGTGTCCAGGCCACTGGCCTCCCCAAGGTCTCCTGTCCAGTCCATGTTAGACTGACACTCCCTGGTCAGAGGGTCCTCAGACCCCTCCCAATTCTCCTCTTCCCCCATCTCCTGAGATTCAGGGTCGTAAGTGAATGGGGTCGGTTCATAGAAACTAAAATCCCCAAACGGCGTCGAGATCGGCGCCGATAGGCGTCGTTCCGACGTCGGAACCGATTGAGAGGAGGCATCGGGGACGGCGCCGCCCGAGGACGACGCCGGAGGGGACACCACACGGACCGACGCTGGGGGGGTCGTAAGGTCCACCGGTGACGATCCATCGCCCGAGGAGGGTCCAGCGGCGCCCTGCGGCGCAGACGACACCAGGGCCGCTGTACCCTGTGGCGCCGAGCCCGAGGGCACCGGCGGTGTTGGGATCGTGGAGCCCTGCGGCGCCGGGCCCGAAGGCGCCGGCGGCGTCGAGGCCGAAGCACCTGACAGCGTCGGGGTCGTAGCCCCCGACCCACTAGGGCCCCCAGACGGGTTCACTGGGCCCGAAGGAGGAGAAAGGGACCTCATGGCCATGAGGAAACGCTCGATCTCCTCCGGCGTCGCGTTCAGCCCAGGAACCGGGGGGTATGGGGCCGAACGCGGCGCCCGCGACTCCCGAGGAGCCGCGTGGGCGGTGTCACCCGAACCCACGGCCGCATCGCTCGAGCGTCGGGGGGAGTCAGAAGAGCGATGATGTCTCTTCGACTTCTTATGCTTCTTACCGGACGACTTGGACCCGGAGGAGTGGCGCCGACTCCCGGAGCTGTGACGGCTCCGCCCCCGCGACCTGTCCCTCGACCTCCCGTGGGACCGGGACCTCACACGGCGCGGGGCTGACTGGCGGATTTCGAGTCGCCTGCGGGACCGCTCCCGCCTGGCCTTCCTCGAAAGGGCCCGACAGTCGGAGCAGGCCTCGTCGTCATGGTCGACGCCCAAACACATCAGGCACAAGCGGTGGGGATCCGTGACCGACATGGTACGGTCGCACTCGTCGCAATGCTTGAATCCGGGCATCCCTAACGGCACCGTCGGAGTCGTAAAGACTTCGAAATGGATCAAAAGATCACAAAAGTTTAGTCAAAAAGTGACTAGGGAACTGCTCATTCCAGATCTGCGCTGGCTGGCGCGGAAAAAAGAACTGACGTCAGCACGCGGAGGCGGCGTCCAAGTACTCCGACGACGTCATCACGGCGCCCACGACGCCGACGACGGACGCGGAGCCGCAGACGACGCCTACCGACGCGCAAGGGTACTGCTACGCAAAACTTTCCAGGTCCAGTCTGACGCCTGGGGATATTCTAAGGTAAGGAATCTATCACTAACGTGTCTCTTTCAGATGTACCCTCCCGCACAGGTACCGGCATCAGTCTGGCATCGTGTCCAAGTAGGGGGGGGGGGCTGGGGGGCTGGGGTCAACACCGGTCGGGGGCACAGCCGACGTCGGGGCGTCATCACTGGAATTGGCACTGGGGAATGTACCATGAGGTCGACCGGCGCCGAATCTGGATCCAGCCCTGGATCCTCAGGGGCAATCTGGCGCCGGAGCTGCCGGCATCAAAGGCCCAGGGCCCACAGCCTAGTCCGCGGGGCCCGAAGGTGTGCCAGCGAGTCGGCCTGGCCAAAGAGGCTATGAAGCGCTTCGTAAAAAGCTCTAAGCTGGGCACACGAGGTGCGGATTTGTGACGGACATCAATTTGTGACAGGAGTCATAAGGCTTGCAGCCGGTCTGACGATGGGACATTCCTCGTGCTATCATGAGTTGAATACTCAAAAAAGACGTCGACAAAAGTCGAAAAAAGTTTAGTCATTAGTCAAAAAATTACTAAAGGGCAAGCTCTCTCCGGATCTGCGCTGGCCGGCGCGGAAAAATAAAGAACTGACGTCAGCACGCAGGTGCAGCGTCTAAGTAGATACTGCAACGTCACCCCAGCGACCAGTCTGACGCCTGGGGGTAATTCTAAGGTAAGGAATCTATAACTAATTGTCTCTTTCAGATATCTCAGTCTACATAATACAGCGCCTGACATAAATACATGCCTTTTCAGTTCATTATTTCAGCCCACAACAAACTCAAAATTGTATTTAACAATATGTACCAGGCTAAAAGTGCTATAAAGGCAAGCGAAAAAGATATGGCAAATTGAAAATCCTGGCTCTAGCCTAATCGATTGTAAATGTGGCATTTTATACACACAAAGTCTCCTCTACAAAGGTAATTTATGGTTGTCTTTTAGCCACCAATGTTCAGAAACCAAATCGGGACCACACAGGATAATATGGAGGTACTGGTAGCCTAACTATATTTAAAACTTTCGCTTTTTAAATATATTTTGCAGTTACTGGTGAGGTGTTTGAGTTTCCTTGGCAGACAGAGTCTGTGATCTTCACCACTCTCTAGAGTCTAGAGAGTCTAGACAGACCCAATCACTGTGAATGTTCATACAAGCCCAGGCATAACTATTTACAAAGCAGGTGCAAGCCTATATCCAGGTCATGTTAACTGTGATTAGCTACTGAACATATTGTCAATGAGCTAAATGCTAATCCCTGGTGAAAAGCGCGGTCGTTTGAATATTAAACAACTGTAAATGTATGGGTCCTGCGTGACTCCTCTATTACTGAGAATATGTGCTGTTAGAAAGGCTTAATACTTTATGACTTGTAGGTCACATCGGATGTCAGCAGCTCACTGTGCCATCTTGCCTAGCCATAGTTATAAAAAAGAACAGCTGACTCATTGGGCCTCGTTCACAAGGCAGTTTGTTCATGTAAACATCCTTGCATACACAAATACTCTTCTTCATACAGAAAAACGACTTTTGCAATTCACAGAAGTCAATTTTGCACTTGAGATAGGGTTTACTCACACTAAGGTTTCCGTGAGAGCATTCTCTCCCCTCTTGTGTTTGAGGAGGTAATGACGTGGAGGTATTGAACACCCACAAACTCACAGCTTTGTGGGTAGTGGCAAATCTTTTTCTTGTCTCACACTAGGAAACTGTCTGATATGTACTTCTGTTAAGAGAAGGAGCACATTTCTTATCTGCGTTGAAAGGGGAAGGGAACTAACCCGACCCCAAAACGGGTTGGTAGTGTGTGTAGCTAAAAAAGAAAACAGTAATGAAGTATACCTGCACTCAAACGAAAAGCCATACCAGAGGGCACTAAAGAACTCCCTCTCCCAATGATCACAAGGGTAAAGGAGGTGGACAGGTACAAAACTACATTATTTAACCATCTTGGTCCTACGTACAAAGTTGATGGGGAAACCACACATTTCCAATGTTTCACCCACGGCCGTGGGCTCTGCCAAAGTGCGTCATTTTTTTGAATATGCGACAAAGACATGATTATATCGATTCTCGGAAGCAAACAAGGAATATGTGGCACTTTTCTAGGATTACTCTTGGAAAACTTGGACTGGAAGATCCGGGTGGGAACATGTAATTGTGACAGTATGCACAGTACAATTTAATGTTTATAGTGCACATTTTAGAATCATGCAATTGTACATACTTGTATAACACAACTTTACAATTTCGGGTATAGGAAAGAAAGTTATTTGCCCGAAAACACAATGCTGTATTGATCAAGCGAGACCTCTACCTCCGACAAATATCTCTGCAGCTGGTACTCAGTGAACTTTCTAACCATCATGAGGTAGGAAACAGACATGTTTATATAAACCAATACATCATCCTTTAAAATATAATTATTGCAATAGGTACATATACATTTATAGCAAATAAACCCGCCGGACCCATTAATAGATTAAAAAAATATATAGATAATTTGTATTTAGTGCGCCTAGAAAATACAGAAAACATCGCTTATGTAATTAAAAAAAAAAGTTCTTCAAATGATACCTTGAATAATTTACGCCTGTTCGCCGCTCCGCTCCTCTTCTCTACATAAGGACAATATTTGGGTTCAGAGGAGTGAGCGCAAAGCAGGGTGGGAAGCAGACAGCTGTGTGCGCCATACACAGCAACAAGTTCAAAGTGCCCGCTTTCTCTTCCAGCGCGCGCACAAGCATCTCTTCCAGCATAAATGGAGAGGTTGCTAAACTACAGTGGGAGCAGCAGCTGCGGGGGAGGAGAGATGGTTGAGGGGGAGGCGAGGGAGTCCGTTAACGCTTTCATTGCCTCAATAATGCCTACAGCAGTTTGGCGGACTAAGAAGCGGCTAAACAGATGGACATTATAGAGGCCGATTCATACCAAATGATTGGAAAAAAGGCCACCCGGACAATTCCCATACCTGCAACAGAAACTAGGCCCTGCACTTCTGTCTACTACCTTCTCCGACCAGACCCGTATCTCTTACAGCCGCGAATTCTGAGCTTTTAGATGTTTTCTTTATTGGTGACCAGTACTTTTGAAAATTATATTTTTCCTTCTGCTGTTTGCAAACATTGGCCAAATAGTGAACAGCTGCAAGTGGGGCTGAGCCCTAAATTATGTGATCAGATCGCAGTATGTCGCCACTTTTCCATTCCTGGTCTTTGCTTTTGCATATTTGTGCATTATAGAAGTTGTAGTCTTGGTTGATTTTAATTGTGCCAATCAGACAAACACACCTAATAACAATGATCTATAAAAGCAAAGTGGTGGACCAGTGGCTTGGAGACATTAGGTCACCCAACCTTAATCCTGAGATAGACTAGTGTTATCTAAATGCAGGTTATGCGAGATGCCATGAGCAGTACGCATCCAACCAAGCTCCCTCCAGTGACAGATCAACCACATCCTCTGCCACTTCCCTGTAAGACCATACCAATCCCACTGATGACCACTCTTAAAGACCATGCCCCACCACCTATACAGCCAATGTTTGGAGTCGTCATCCTTTTCCAACGACGTAATTTTGGGATGTCAAATCCGAGGATAATGATGTCTTAAAAGACTTAAAAGCTAACATTACTACATAATTCTGAAGGACGCTCACACGTCGCTATAACAATGATTTGTAGAAGAGCCACATCCCATCACAAAGAAACACTTCAGGAAGGAGGAGGGTGGGGGGAGGGAAACACCACCGAAAACCACCCCTTTGAGGGAGAGACCAACCATCACTCAGAAGGCGGCATCTGAAGAGCGGGAGTGCACAGCCCACCTCGAAGATGTCATTTTGGGGGACCCAACAGCATAACTGACTACAATACTTTGGAGGTAATAACCTAATCAAAAAGATAGCCAGTTTAATATGCCAACCATAAATATGCTTCTACAGTCAGCCTGCGTAAAGAACAATTGTCTTGTGTTGGGGCCTGAGTCACACCAATCAGGAGCACAGAGGGAACCCCAGACTGGTACTCATTCCTTCCCCAAGGTGCATTCTTTCTATTGGGCATTGACCCCATTGCAATGGACGTCGTTCAGACATGTTTAACACTAGCCTTCCACTTCTGAAGTCACAGCTTTTCAAGTAACTTGCTCAATCATCATCTATAAATGGGTTTTGAAGTGATCTTTGATTTAGGCTGTTGTTTAGTAATCAATAAACATCTGCCATTACTACTCAGTTTATTGAGCCATCAACAATTTATCCCACCCTGCATATAACACATTTCCATAGCCATCAATCACTTGGGCTTGCTTAGACATATGCCTGTCAATCCCTCCTAACAATTATATCAAACATTGACCCACCTTTGAAAGGATTTTGATGTAGCCTTTTGGACTGTAACTTTAATACTAACATATTTATGGAATATCCAAAAAGCTTTCCAATCAAACCCCACCCTTCCTACTATATCACATCTCCATGGACTTTGGACCTTGTAGCCTTGGAGATCGTACCATCAGAGAAAAAAGAGCTGTCCTGCAACATGTTTGGGAAAAATGTATGCTGTTACTGCATCTAAAGATCAGTTTTGAAGACCAGGGCCCCAATATTAAGATCTTGGACCTGGGGAAACCCCTGCTGGTCATGCATGACATGACCCTTTTAAAACCATGCTTCAGCAAGATTGAAAATGAAATTCCCCAATGCACAATTGACCTATTACCTGTGCTTACACAGGTAAAGAGCCATAGTCCAGAAGCTTACTTATCGAAAATTCAAGTCATGTGTTTGTCTTACATCCTTTGACATACGAGTTACTTACCTTCAGTAACAATGTATCTGGTAGAGACGATTCTAGCCGCAGATTCCTTCACGTAGAATTATCCCCAGGCGTGAGACTGGATCCGAAAACTTTTTGCCACAGCATCCCTGGGCGCCGGAGACGGGGTGACATCACGCGACTCAGCCCAGGCGTCGTCTACGCATGTGACGTCTGCGAGGTCACATATGCCCCACCCCGGCGTGCAGTCAGTTTTATTCGGAGAACTTTTCCACACCACAACGCGGAGCCACCACACAAAAAACTGGGGGAGCATGGGAACAGTGAGTGAAAGAGTATACATAAAAGAACCCCATAAAGAACAGTGCAACACCGCAGTGTCCAAGGGCAGAGAGAGAGAGGAAGAACAGAGCAGATCCCTGAGCAGCCACCCCGCCGATACATAGACAGCAACCCCCCACCTCACCCCCGGAGACCGGGAACCTGCGTAAAGGCATGACACATGTAGCAGGCCCACAATCACAACTCGAAACAAGGAAGAGGAGACAGTCCCAACAGGCAGGAACAACCAACCTCCAGCCACCACAGCCTAGAGGGAATCCACTCCCCAAGAAACAAGGGTAAGGCACGACCCGAGGGCTCCAACTCAGACGAGGTAGAGGGGCCAGGCCCCTAGCAGCAAGAGGAAGGGAAAGAAGGGAGATATTGGAGGCAAACCTCCCCGACCTGGAGCTGCAAGAGCAGCGGGGCATAGGAACACCAGAACCCTACCTTCCCACAACCAAAGAGGAGGGAAGAACAGCAACCAGACTGAGCCATCGTCAAGAGCAAAAGAAGGTACTCATAGAAGACATGGCCCCCCACCTGGAGGCGAGTACCAAGGACCAGCCCAGGGGTCCTTGCAAAACAGGGAGGAAGGGTTGACCGTGAAGGAATCTGCGGCTAGAATCGTCTCTACCAGATACATAGTTACCGAAGGTAAGTAACTCGTACATCTGATAGAGACTACTAGCCGCAGATTCCTTCACGTAGAATAGATGCCCTAGCAATACCCACGGGGAAGGAGGGTCTGCGAAAGGACCCCACCAGACTGGACAGAACAGAAGTCCCACATTGGATCAGACCTGTGGACCAGGGAGGTAACCTCATCCCTACCAGGCAAGAGGAACCCCACAAGTCAAACGCCAGCAGCCCCAGAATGGATGTAGGAGGAAGAAGGAACAGTGGAGCCCCACACACTCACAACAGAGGAACCTAGGGCATGGCCAGAGAGGCCGAAGCTCCCTACTCCACTCCAAGGGCAACAGAGCTTCCACCCAACGCCAGGACAGGCAGAGTAACAATAAGAAGAAGCCCAGAGGGAAGGCAACATGCCAGCCAGAACCGTAGATATAACCATAAGCCGCCAGAAGTATGAAGGACACTGAAGGACACTGAAGCATCCCAGCTCTCAGCACAAGAGAAGGAAGGAGAGGAAATGGGCGGACCTACTACTAACATGGGCCGCGCACACAACTGCAAGAAGCAATAGCAACGCACAGAAACGCCATGGAGAACAGGCACCGAAGGCAACCAGCACTCCCCAGTAGAGCATAGCTATACAACAGCTACCACTACCCCACATAGGGTACGGTAAGTCCCAAAACACGGGAACCCTCTTTGGAAGAACGTCCGCAGCAGAGGAGAAAGCAAAGCGTCACGGGAAAAAACAGCCCCGCGGAGGGCTTGACATCAGCCCAAAGAAAAACAGAAGGGCTAATCTCAGGGCCAAGTCTGTGCACTATTCCAGCAAAAAAACACACACACACAGGCAACAAGGGCCGTCCAGCAGCCAACAATGCCAAAGTCCCAGCAAGGAGGACTCAATGGCCAGCAAATACCATCTACAGCCAGGGCCTCCAAAAAGCCCAAACCCAGCTCAACTCAGCAGTCACTGAGGAGGAGGAGAATAAGGCGGAGGAAGAGGAGTAGGAGGTGGAGAAGGACGGAGCCCCGCCAGGAACCTCTGGATGGCAGATTCAGCAGGGGCAACCAACAACAAGCTGTCATCAAACGGAAGATCAATGAGTCGCTCATGAATATTCTCAGGGAACACGCCGTCCTGAAGCCAAGCATGGCGACGGAGGGCGACTGAGGAAGCCATGGCCCGGCATAACACCTCCGAGATGTCCAGAGCGGAGCGGAGAATAAACACCGCCAGCTCCCGGCCATCCAAAACATGATGTCGTAAGTCGACCTGAACAGTCTCCTGGGAAGCCTTGGATCCCAGAGACTCTCCCTAGTCCCACAAACAAGAGGAGGCCCTCGCCAATACACACAAGGTGTTAAGGGCCCGCAGGGCAGCACTGGTTGAGGCGAACATGTTGCGTACCCAAGAATCCAGCCAGCGGGCCTCCAGGGATGGCGGACTCAACAGCGGCAGCAGGGAGGGGAAAGCTGTCCTCAAAGGTGGACTGGCAGCAGAGGGGTGGAGGGAGAGGCACGCTGGGTCACGTGGCGCCGGAAGGTGTCGGTGCAGAAGGTGTTGAGGCACCGGATCCCCTGAGGCAGGACGCCTCCAAGCTCCCGTCAGGGAAGAAGTGAGCGAACCCTCAAAGGGGAGTAAGATTTCCCTCCCACCAGAGCCCTGGTGGAGAACCTCCAAGAGATGGTCCGCCGGAAAATAAGTAATCGGGTCCCCCATGCACAGAATGCCCAAAGCTGTGGACACTGCGTGAGCGAATGCCGCACCCGCCTCCGTAGGGCCCCGTGGAGAAGAAAGCAGTTCCTCCGTGGGAGACGGCTGCAGACTAAGGCGGCCGTCCCCGAAGCCAAGCGGGACGGGCAAAGGCCAGACTTGGAAGCCAGAAGGCACTGAAGAACGGGGGATTTGCCGCTCCTCCGACGAGCACCTCGGCCTCAGAAAAGGCGGGGAGCCACCCTTTGACGACGTCGGCGAAAAAGATACCACACAGGGGCCAGTCTCCGGGGAAGAGGATACCAATATGCAGCTAGCCTCCGGAGAAGAGGTTGCGTCCGAAGACGAATCCTCGGCACGACCTCTGTGTGGAGCCGTGGAGTTCGTACCCTGAGGTAGGACGCCAGCATCATCCGGCGCCAAAGGAGAGACCAGATAGGGCACCTCCAAGCCACACCGCACCGGGGACCGGAGCCGAAGTGGCCAAGGGGCGGCACCGGAAAGGTGTTGACTCGACCTCCGCCGAGGCAGCCGCCTGCATGGAGCGACAAGAGGGACCGGGGGAGTGACCTCTGCCAGCCTAGGCCCAGAATGTTGCGGAGGCGGTCCGGGGACCCATGCGGTGGCACCAGGGACGAATCAACCTCCCAGTCACCTTCCGACGAGGCAGCCGCCCGCGGGGAGGAACAAGAAGGGCCCGGAGGACGAGGAGTCCCCACCCCACCTCGACCCAGGGCGGGACGAGGAGAGGTTACCGACCCCTGTGGCGTTGCCCGAAGCAGACACTGGAGTGGTGGTGGCGTCAGCTCAGCCTTGGACAAGGCCTTCGCCTGCCCAGAGGACTGATCGGGGCTCGGGGATGCGACCCGAGCCCCGGTGACCTCAAAGACACTGCAGGGACTCCAGCGGGAGTTTGCGGCAAGGCAGAGAGACCGTGGCCTGAAGGAGGGACCCCAGAGGGGCCGCACCCCAACAGCACCACATCCTCCAAGCCTGGATCTGAACCAGTTGGCGCCAGACCACAGCCACCAGCAGTGGCTGTGGTCCTGAGGGCCCTGCACTAGGCAAGGGATCCATTGACGCCCCAGGAGGAGGGAGGAGACGCCAGAGAGGCCTGCTAAGCCGCCGCGTATGTCTCCATCTGGACTCTCAAAGCCCCCTCACTGGGAAACGGTGACTAGGAGGATGACATGTGGGCCGTATCACCCGCAGAGAGTCCACGCCCCCGAAAGGCCGAACACCAGCCCCCAGGGACAAACTGCGAAATTACCCACTGGGAAACAACGCTCTTGCGACATCGAGGAAGGACGAAGACAATGACAACGGCCGTATCTGAAGCCGTATGCCGAAGCTGATCGCGTGGAGGAGGTCGACCTGGAGAGACGCACCAATAGAATTTTCATTCGGCGCTCCAGCCGCGACTTCGGCTTCAACGTTTGACACGCCTCACAATCAGTGGTGCCGTGATCCTCCACACGACATGCAAGTTTTGAAGCCCGAAGGCATTCGCACACCGAAAAGAAGAGATAGGAAGCAGCCGGGTCATAGGTGACTGCACCACCAAACTAGTCACAATGGTATATCCTATTGCCCACCTCAAGTTATCTGCTGCTTGTAGATCACAAAAAATAACTAGACTTAATTTGGCTGGATGAGAGGCAATAAATAGAAAACAAACATTTAGGCACATACGAACATGTAAACAGAGGCAATTACAGATGAATTAATTTTAGGATGTCTTTATTCTCTGTTGTGCTTCACAAGATATAATCAGCCAATGCGTTTCGCCCAAACATGAGCTTCTTCAGGGCAGTATGGTATGTAAGGAAAGGTGTATCCGATATCGCATTTAACCAAGAAGAACGATTTGAGATGAATCTTCAAAGCGGCATTAACCGCATGTTGAAACCCGAGCCTGGCCCATTTGCGACGTCCTTAGGCCTGGTCGGTAGAAGCTTTATCTGTAATTGCCTGTGTTTACATGTTCGTATGTGCCTAAATGTTTGTTTTTTATATATTGCCTCTCATCCAACCAAATTATGTCGCATTCGCACAGTGTTCCACCAGACAAAAGACAGTTGGTGAAGAAAAAAGGGCCCAAAACAGGCCTGCAGCAAGACCGGATCTGCGTTGCACGCAGAAAAGGAAAAAACTGACGGGGGCACGCCGGGGTGGGGTTTATGTGACCTTGCTGACGTCACCTGCGCAGATGACGCCTGGGCGGAGTCGCGCAATGTCTCCCCACCCCCGTTGTGCAGTGATGCTGTGGCAAAAAGTTTCCGGATCCAGTCTACGCCTGGGGATAATTCTACGTGAAGGAATCTGCGGCTAGTAGTCTCTATCAGATAAAGAGGCCAGAATTCGTAATTCACAAGGACTCTGGTTGATGGTCCTTCATTTCTACCTCTAAAATGTTGAAGAACCAGGGCTCAGTAAACTCTGGCATCCAGACAGTGGTAATGTCCTACCCAATGGCCTCCAACTCCACACCGGTACCACTTGGGGGCATCCTACACGCTGCATCCCATCTCATGGAAGGCCTAAAGAAATCTGATAACATATCCCTCATCCAGATGGAACTCTATTGACTCCACTTGTTAGCCTGACTTACCTTAAAAACCAGCTCTTAGCTGCCTTTAGGCTAAGTTTGCGCTATAGAAATGCCATATACATACATAAGCTACTCTCCAGGCAGCAGACTGGATCCGGATACTCTGCAACAATACTTCTGACTGTAGGGGCTCTTCACTTGTGTTCCACTCCGGAAATGGCATACAGAGCCTATGTAGGTACCACCTAGGAGCTGTGAAACAGATCGAATGGAGAACACATTAGAAACATAAGGAACAAGTTAAGGTCCCACTGTGGCATGAAAAAGGAAGAGGGTGGAAACAAATGTTGTAACCCTTTCAAAACGATCATAACAACTGGGGACATAAACAAAGAGGGCTGATAAAAGATCTGCAAAAAAAGCCAAAAAGTACCCTTTATGTGCCCAGAGCAAAGCCTTGCAGATACAGGCACAAAACAAATAAAGGGTCAGACAAATTTGTCTGAAGATATTCTGTCTGCTGAGTACCGCACAAAACCATAAATTTGTCCCAATGGCAGGCGTACACAGTATTTGTCGAGGGAGGCAAGACTGCCAAGATGACATCCACCACCTCCAGAGGAACGTCAAAGGTGTTCAGCTGTTTGTCACTTAATCTCCAAGCATGAAGGTGGAGACTGTTAAAGCCCGAGGCAAAACCTAGTCCGGCTGTTGGGACAGCATATCCTATTGGAGTTGCAGCCTGATCCTAGGACAGATGCGCAAGCCTAGGAGTTCTGGATACCATACTTTCCGTGCCTAATCAGGATACACTAGGATAACTAGGGCCTGGTAGGTCCTGATTGTATTGAGAACTTGGGACAGGAGTGGTATCAGTGGTAAGGCATACAGGAGTATTGAATTCCCTTGAGGCGAAAGGCGCCTCTCAGCGAGTGTCACCATCGAAACTCCAAAGCGCAGAAGTGTTGACTTTTTTGTGCTCTCGGCAGTGGCAAACTGATCGAGGCAAGGATCTTCATATTGGTGGAAGAGACCTTGCACCATCTCTAGGCATAACTGTCACTCGTGAGCTGATAAGTGCTGATGGCTGAGCTCGTCTGCCCAAGCATTCAATGTTCCTGCTACGTGGTTCACTATCAAGAAAATTCCTGGGTGGGCCAGCCATTTCCAGAGGTGCAAGGCATTCTAGCACAGAGTCCATGACCCCACCCTGCCCTGCTTGTTGTAGAATCACATGGCAGTGGAGTTGTCCGTGAGCACCTGTACCAGCCTCCCCTTAATGGATGGAAGGAAGGAAGGCTTTCAACGCCTAGCAGATGGCCCTCAGCTCCCGAAGGTTGACATGGAGCCAGGACTCACCTGGACACTAGAGGCCTCGGATCTCCATCTCTCTCATATGGCCACCTCCAACCCAGAAGAGATGCATTGGTCACCACTGTTGGGGGAGGATGAGAGATCTGCAGCTGACACAATTGTGGTCTAGTGACCAACACTGCAGATCTTTTGCAGTCTCCTCTGAAATTGAACGTGGTCAGAAAGGTTCCCTTGATGTTGGGCCTACTGAGCCTTCAAATCCCATAGCAGAACCTGCATATGCCACCTGGCATGCTCGAACAGCACGAGGCAGAAGGCCATCAGTTCGAGAAACCTCAGAGTCGACTTCACTGAAATCCAGGACCGAGGCTGCAAAAATGAGGATCATAGCCTGAATGTTGTGGACTCTTTTTTCCAGGGAAAGTCATGAAACCGGACCGTATCCAGATTAGCTCCAATGGAAGGGAGTGCCTGAGAAGGAGTGAGATGTGACTTAGGTATGTTCATAGTGAACCCAAAGGATAACAGAGGGGAGGAGAAACCTGACATCTGAAAGTGTACGACCACCACTGCCATCACTTTTGTGAACACCAGAAGGGCACTGTTGAGACCAAAGGGGAGCACAGCAAACTGAAAATGCTCCTGTCCTACCACAACCAATAGGTGCGGATATCGAAGTAAATGGCCTGCAGCCTGAATGCCACCATCCAGTCTACAGTGTTGAGGGCAGACCTTACCTTGAGGTAATATGAATTTTTATGGTCAATTGTGTCCCCTAACGTAGACTCCAACGGCTCCATGTACGTGCTTCAAGTACATGTATGTTCCCTCCACAACCAGCTATGAAGACGCAAATACATTTGCGTCCAACGTTAACATGTCCTCTTTCAGATCCACCATGAATGGGTCGGATATTCAGTTCCTAAGTATGCCGTGCCACCGTCTTTACATGGTACACTTTCACGTTTTTCTGGCTCTGGCGAGTTAGGCCCTGATTCCTGCCATCGAGCCCTTTCTGCCTTCTGTCTCTGAAAGCTGCAACCTGGATCTGCATCTATGACCCTTACCCTACTCCCTGCGCGGCTAGCGGTGCCTGGCTCGGCCTGCTTGCCTGCCAAGACTGTATTTTGCCTTCAAGTTATCTGCTCCGCTCCTCGAAAATACATTCCTGTCTAGTGATTTAGGAAAACATCTCCCCAGCTGCAGAGCCAAGGGCCCGGCCTTTCTGTCTCCGTGCAAGTAATTCATTGCTCCCGTTACCATGGTAGGCCCATGGCCCCCTCGCATTACACGTAGACACGTAGTCACATATGCACACACTAGCAGTCAGTATAGAATAGCCTCTGCCCGAGAAACCTTTCCTTCTAGATAATACAGTTCCTCAAACACAAGATATTAGATATGATTTGGGTTTAGGTTGTTCTGACACGCCAGACTTCTGTCTCCACGTATGGTGCTAAATGTCAAGTCCCCTTCACCCTCCAGTTCCACGTCAATCACACGTCATGCTGCTGCGCGCGCATCTCTGCCATATATTTCTGCTGACACTGCAGGATCCCTCTATGGATCCACCCACTTGTGACACTTTCATGTGACGTTGTCTAGCACACACCTCCGTGTACGCCCTCGTGCACGCCTTCTGTTACGTACATGTGTTCTTATCTCTTTTCTCTCAGCTGTTACGCCTTCTGTATCCATCACCATTAAATGCATTTACTATATATATTGTACTCTGTTAATAAAGCATTGTCTATCCCTTCCTGAACCTTCGTGGTGATGGAACATGATACCTGGTTCGAACCAATTCCTTTTTAAGGAATAAAACCCTTATAAACTCAGATGCCACGGACTCTGCCTCTCATTTTTGATTGAGTTATTCTTATTGAACTTTACCGCATAGAAATTCAGTATAGGTAATTTTTATTTACCACATAATTGGCGCCCGAATAGGGACCCCTCCCCCACCTTACGCGCCGGCGGTGCGTTGCAGGCCTGGTCCCCTGCCACAGCTGTGACGGACAATTACGCGTACCCGCAGGATTTCCTGTATCTCCCTCAGGCCAACGGAGGTGACTGAGGCTGCGATCGACACCCAGACGAGGCGGTGAGGAGTGCGGAGGATCCCGACCAGAGCCCAGCTGAGAGAGCAAGGTCCGAGGTGTTCAGAGGCCCACCAGTTCCGAAGTTCCGAAGTACCTACGTCACGAGTCGAGTCGAGTCCAGTCCGGTCCAGTCCAGTCCAGTGTCGAGTTTCCGAGGCCTTCCGTTCCGTGCTTCCCGGTGAGTACCGTTGCTGGGGACGCATCTAGACGGGTGCATTAATTTGTGTCCGGTCAAGACGGGTTTGGGTACACAGACCCGGTCTGCACTGTTTAGCAGTGTATCTGTACTGTTTAGCAGTATATCAAGTATTCAGCTATCAAGTTATTGTTCGTTTTACGAAATGTTTTAATGTGTTTTAATGTCGTGGTATGAGTGATTGTTTGATTTTCATTACTGTGTTTATTGTATTAGTGGTGTCCAAATCCGAGTAAGTATCAAGTATCAAGTATCACAGCTAAAAATGCCGCTGTTTTCTAAACTGAAACAGATAGGAACTAGAAAAGGGATACTCGAGGAAGCTGTTCCCATCCCACCCAGGGACACTCCAGGATATTTTATGTACCACAAGCACGGCTTAGACGCTGTATTATATCTCGACTTGTGGGTGGATTACACCAAGGATTTAGCAGAGAATCAGAGATGGCCCGCTACAGGGACATGGGATGCCGAGTGCATCATGAGAGTAGAGGAAGCATTATGGAAAAAGAAAGCCAGACAGTCACAGAAAGATGCCATTGAACTATGGCGTAAAGAATCACACAGACGGACAGAGAAAGCACTCAGAAAAGCAGAGAAAAGTAGAGAGGATTCTGATAAGGCCAAAGAAAAAGAACTACTAGAAGAAGGAGAACGAGTTAGAATGGAACAACACGATAGACGGAGTAATGCCATTATAACAGGATTGTATCCTGTCCTGGCCGAGGGCCTGCCCAAGGCGACCCCGGAAGTACCAAAAGATCTGCCCCCTCCATTGGTTCCGACTAAATTACGTCACAAGACTGCAGCAGATATTTTTCTTTCTTCCTATTTAGACGATGTAGCTCCCGAATATACCAATGTTCCACCTGCACCTATACCACCCACTGATCGCCTTCCCCAACGACAGACCACTCCTCCACCACTTCCTGCACCCCCTACTAATCCTTTTGGAATTCCGTTACAGCCGCCACCGACCCTACAGACAGATCATGCTCAAGCCTCCGTCTCAGGAGGTGCATTAGGGGGTTACAATACCCCGCCACCAGTACGCCGATTAACTATTAGAGAACTAGCAATGGAACGTACTCCGAAACCAGTCACAATTGAAAAGCTTAAAGAGTTTCTTACAGGCTGTAGATATGACCCAGTACCAGGCAAAGACGGTTGCATGATATTAGCCTCAATACGCATAAGACGTGCTGCAAACTTTTTGGTTCTGTTTTCAGGAATGCAAGATTATCTAGACAGGATATATCATTTTGTCCAGACTGGGGAGGGTCAGGAATGTATTCACGAGGCCATGGCACATCAGAAAGTAGACACTCAAGGTGTACTATCAAGATTCCTCATAAACTGTTTCATAAGAGAACGAGACCGGCCTGGTGTAGATAAAGAAGAGATGGAGGTACTAACTACATGGGGTCAGAATATAGCAGACGGAAAACACGATAAACAAAAATGTATAGAGGCCATGTACAGGAAAATCCGTAAAGAAATAACAGTATTCCATGCAAAAGAGAAAGCTGAAAGGGAAGCAGAATCAGACGCGAATAAATCCTCAGAGGAGGATGAGCCAGAAGATAAAGGAACGATAGCATATGTAGGAAAGGGTAGACCTTTTAATAAAACGATACACCCAGAAAGCAAGAGACTTTTTCACTCTGCCATGTCAAACCCGAGGACTCCTGAACATCTGTTTCAGGCTACCGATAAAATACTTCAAGAACGAATGGGGTACCATGTACTCGATTCCATGGATGAACAAGAATTAGCCAGGTCAGCAGTACAATGGGCTGACAATTCCGATAAATATAATGATGACGCAGTAGCACAAACCTTTTTGAATCTTTCCCCAGACGAACAGCGACTAGCTGGTATGTACATGATACAGCACCTCCTTATATTGTATAAAAGCCAACATTCTGATCCAGGTCCCCTACCTGATGTATTAATAGAGTTACTCATGAATAAATGGAGAGGCCTGGGTACCGATTTAATTAAAGTAATTCTAGAACATCGACACAAATATAGTGCTTTTCTGAATCCACAGTTTGTTCCAGCTCCACCCCCAGAAAGAAAAATGTTTTACATAGACAGACAGAATCCCTTACGAGAAGTGCACCCAGTCAGGAATGATGATAATACCCTTAGACGTGTGTTTGTGTACACGCCCATAACTAAAATGGAATTATTGGAAATGAAGAAATTAGTGCCCAGTCATGATAAAGACCCTGCAGGTTTCCACCGTGAAATAAAAGACATGTTACTCATGGGTGATTATACCTACCCTGACATTATGAAGATATTGAAAGTACTATTGCCTGCCGGTATTTACGAGAAACTCAAAGAAAAAGAATGGGAGGTGGGAGACACAAAGATTGATTGGGCTGCATTAGAAAATGAAGAAGCAACTCGAACCCCAGGGTTGGGTCTTGGGGACAAAACTAAAGCGTTACCAGGATTGTTAGTACAGGTCTTGCCGCGATTATTAGCAACTAAAAAGGAGGACTGGGATGCAATCTCAGCCTGCAAACAGAAACCCGACGAAGACACTAGTGATTTTTATTCCCGATTTGAGAAATGTTTTATTATTAATAGTGGCCTGAAAGCAAGTAGCGAGTCATACCCACACCTTTTTGTATCTAAATTAGTCGAGAATTCTCTACCCCAAGTTAAGAATCGTGTACTGAAAGTCGAGAGCACATGGCAAGCAAACACGCCTTCACAAATGTTACAAATGTTGCAGTACCACCAGAACAGAATTAGAGAAGAACATGATCACGAACAAAGACGTATGAAAGACACGAAAATGAAAATGCTAGTTGCTCAGTCAGTTCCAGCTGACGGTCAGAAAAAGGGTATGCCGCAGTCCAATAATTCAGCAGCTCCTGTTAAAGGGATATGCAACTATTGTAAACAGCCAGGTCACTATGTAAACGATTGTGCGGTTTTGAAACACAATATATCTACAGGTAAAACTAAGGAAAGACCCCGTCAACCTAGACAAGACCAGGCCCAACAACACGTTCCACAGAATGTACAGCCTATGCATGCTCCACAACAGACAGTACAGACCGTAGCGGTACCACAGCCACAACCGATTGCCGCAACACAACATGCAACGCAGCAGATGTACCAGTATGCACAAACTGATTATCCCGATTATCAGCGATACACATGAAACAGACTAGAGAGGGAGGTTGGCTTGCCTCTTATTGAGGTTCCTGTAGATCAAGAGGGTCCTTATGTACATAGTCAAGTATTAGGAAAAGATAGAAAGTTTTTGATTGACACAGGGGCAAGCAGAACAACAATCAGTCACGACGAGGTTCCAGGGGCACCCCTCTCAGGCTCACAGAATGTTTCCCTTGGATTTTCAGGCAAGCCTATTGTAAATGAAGTATCGAAACCAGTACCCCTTTTAGTTGGTCCATTGTCTCGTACTACAGATTTATTGCTCACCAAATCATGTCCAGAAAACTTGTTAGGTATCAAAACACTGAAAGCTCTAGGAGCTGTGATTTGCTGTTCTCCGGAAGGAGTAAGATTGTTTTTGCGTGACTTTAAGGGTAACTATGTGTTGAGAGATATTGATCCTAGATTACAGAATGTTCCTGCACATTTATGGGCACAAGGCCCCACTGATGTAGGTTGTATGCACATCACTCCATATCGTGTCACACTCAAGCCAGGAGTAGTACTACCACGAATCCGAAAATACAAGTTACCACCAGATGCTGTAGTGGCTTTGCTGAAAATCATTGACGAGCTCATTGCACAAGGAGTGGTTGTAGAAACCGACTCGAATCTATGTAATTCCCCTATCATTCCAATTCTTAAACGTACGGATCCAAATGCACCTCCAGTTTATCGATTAGTGATCGATTTACGAGAATTGAATAAATGCATTGTCCCACAGTACCCTGTGGTTCTAGACATCTCTTCATTATTGACAGCTATTGATTCAGAGGCAAAGTTCTTTACTGTAATTGATCTGAAGAACGCCTTCTTTAGTGTCCCAATCGACCCGGAAAGCCAATATCTTTTCGGATTCTGTTTAAATGGCCGAAGCTTCAAATTTGCACGCGCACCTCAAGGATTCACAGAAAGGCCCAGCATCTATAGCCAAGCACGGAAAAGACAACTTGACAGTATTCACATGCCTGATAACACTGCACTACTTCAGTACGTCGATGATCTATTGATCACCGCCCGAAGTGAACAAGAATGTGAACAAGCATCACTGACGGTTTTGCATTTCTTGGCTGACAAGGGACACAAGGTGTCCCCTTCGAAGCTGCAATTCTGTGTTCAGCAAGTGATTTACCTTGGGCACTTGCTGTCCAAAGGGGGGAGACAGCTAACGCCTGACCGTATCCAGTTAATTGTAAACATGTCACAGCCCAGGACACAAAAGGAGGTACGGGCCTTTATAGGCCTCACTTCTTACTGTAGACAATGGATCCCTCAGTACGCATTTCTAGCCAAGCCACTCATACAGTTGACAACTCAGGAGGCAGCGACTTCGACTGTCCTCCCTTGGACTCAGGAACATACACAAGCTTTTGACGAATTAAAGAAAGCCTTATGTCAAGCACCTGTTTTAGCGACACCATGTTACAGTAAGCCTTTTACACTTTTTGTCACAGAACGTGAAGGTACCGCATTGTCAGTTCTCATTCAGGATCAAGCAGGTTCACACAAACCGTGTGCTTATTTTTCTAGTACATTAGACCCAGTAGCCCAGGCTCTGCCTGCGTGCTTGAAATCTGTGGCAGCAACAGCTCTAGCAATCAGACAAAGTGATTCCATAGTGTTAGGACACCAATTGACAGTACAAGTTCCGCATTCCGTGGAAGTCCTTTTAAACCGAACACAGACTCAGCACTTGACTATAGCACGATTGACAGGTTATGAATTGACATTGTTTCAGCCACACATAGAAATCAGACGTTGCAATACATTGAACCCTGCTACACTTCTGCCATTAAGTGAGACAGACCCTTTGGCACATGATTGTATTGAAGTCATTACCATCACGACGAAACCCAGACAAGACTTGACAGACACTGCATTACTAGATCCAGACCTGACACTTTATGTGGATGGTTCATGCATGAGAACAAGTACAGGGGAGTTAGTGGCCGCCTATGCAGTCACAACAGAAACTGAAGTCATAGAAACGAATTGTATTGACACCCTGTCAGCCCAAGCAGCAGAGCTCACCGCTCTGACTCAAGCCTGTATTCGAGCAAAGAACAAGAGAGTTAACATATACACAGATTCACGGTATGCTTTCGGAGTTGTACACGACTTCGGTGTACTCTGGCGAGAGAGAGGTTTCTTGACCTCTCACGGAGCCAAGATCCAACACAGTCCCCTCATTCAAGCTCTGTTAGAAGCAATACATTTGCCTACAGCGATATCCATCATGAAGTGCAAGGCACATACGAAAGTCACAGATACCATTTCCCAGGGTAACGAACTGGCAGACCGAACAGCCAAGCATACAGCTCGTGGAACGTCATAATCAGACCCTGAAAATTCGCCTTGCCAAGATATGTAGAGAGAAAGGCGTTGACTGGATAGTAGCTTTACCAGTTGCACTCTTTTACATGAGAATGATAGCGCATTCAAGAACAGGGCTATCCCCGTATGAGGTGGTCTTTGGTAGGCCACCGAATATGTGGGGGACGCCTCTGCCTCGTAAAATCACTGATGTTGACTGTACTATGCTGACAGATTACCTTGCCTCCTTGATGTCTGCACTACAATCATGTCGTTCACAGGTAGCTGCAGCCTTTCCCGACAACACTGAGGTGAAGCCACACGAGATTGTTCCGGGGGACCTGGTGCTCGTGAGGAACTTTGAAAGGAGGAGTCCGCTGGAGCCCCGTTGGCAGGCGCCGAAGCTCGTGTTATTAACAACAAGGACCGCGGTCAAGGTGGAGGGCCGCAAGGGCTGGCTCCACTCGAGTCACGTGAAAAGACACTATGGACTGCCTACGAAACTAGACTCCCAGCCCTGCCCCCTTCCAGAGACTGATACTAAACTTCCCTTGGAAGAGAAAACTCCTTCCCAGGAATTTCGCATGAAGTTGAGGTCTAGCAAGTCAGACAGTTTAATTGTTTAAGTCCTCCCCTAGGTGAATCGGTTAGACAAGTTTCTGACATGTACCCGCTAGATCCCAATAGAGAGAGAGATAGACAGAAACAGATCAAGAAACATGAATATTGTAAATCTCTCCGTAGTCACTGCATTGTGACATTATTGATTATGTTTTTTCTGAGTCTTTTGATTATTGCTGCAAGTATACTGTTACACATATATTTTCCTATTTTCAAACGTGCACATTCTTCCTCGAATGACACTGCCGAGCATACTTTCAGTGAACTGCCCCCGCACGAGTTATCTTACCGACTTGCGCTGCGCAACAATACATTCATTAGTATGTTACATCATTCCCATCAGACCAGCAATGCTACCAATTGTTGGATATGTGGCCGACTCCCTCCCTATCAGAAATACAAGGGAGTTTTGCCCCTCTTTCCGTACCCGTTCACACACAATGGTTCCTGTGGTGCATGGTTTAGTTTAATGAACTCTTTAGATTCTGATTCCGTAGTTTACCAGGGAAATTGGGTATGGGGAAATCTGAACACAGTTCTGCATAAAGTTTGTTTCCCTGACAAGGAGGGTCTTCCCCAAAGGACAGGGACTGATCTAGAAAATGAAGTATATGGATTAGGTAACTTTACACTTAACCTCATGATTCTGAATGTCCAGTCCGAAGCCGAACCAGTCTTGCCCGCAATGTCAGTATTACCAGTCAAAGGTGAATTATGTGTCAGAAAGAATGGTTCCGTACACCTGGGTCATAGTAGATGTACTACCGTGATCGAATTCAGTGATAAAGGCAAGTCTACATTTAAAGCCTCCCGTCATTCCTATTTCATTTGTGGTCATACAGCATATATACGCTTACCTCTAGATTGGGATGGTACTTGTTACATTGCATTCCTTCTGCCACCTGTTTTCCTAGCCCCTCCTGATTATCATAGGGACTCCCATCTAGTACACATTAGACCCAAGAGAGATCTCCCGATTGTCGACTACACTGAAACGGCATGGGAGCAGTATACAGACTTCAATAAAGGTTTCTTTCCCTATTTAGGTGCTGTTTTTAATAGTAAACTGATACGTAAATTAACCAGAACCCTCGAAGCAGTAGTGAATGAAACTACTTCTGCCCTAGGCAACTTAACAGAGGAGCAGTCTGCTATGCGGATTGTTGTTCTTCAAAATCGTCTTGTCCTTGACGTCATCCTGGCCGATAGGGGCGGAGCCTGTAGAGTCATCGGATCGAGTTGCTGTGTTTTCATTCCAGAAAACGCACCATCAGTATATAGAGCCATAACCCGTCTTCACAAGATTGCAAGTCAGATACACCAGAATCCAGGCACCTGGACTTGGTCCGGTTGGTTCTGGAGCGTACTATCAGCCTGGGGATGGAAAGTCCTATCCTTCCTCGGAATAGCCCTTCTCATAGTATTCAGTTGTTGCCTATGTTTACAATGTGGGCCAGCGATTTGCGGCTTGTGCGCCACATCATGTATTCCCCATTCAAGTCCACGTTCAAAATCCCGCCAGAAAAAAAGAAGAACAAATGATGTTATATGAACAAATTGATAGACTAATGAAGATCGATATATCATGAAGGGTCCGTAGGGGACAAGGAGGGAATGAGGTAATATGAATTTTTATGGTCAATTGTGTCCCCTAACGTAGACTCCAACGGCTCCATGTACGTGCTTCAAGTACATGTATGTTCCCTCCACAACCAGCTATGAAGACGCAAATACATTTGCGTCCAACGTTAACATGTCCTCTTTCAGATCCACCATGAATGGGTCGGATATTCAGTTCCTAAGTATGCCGTGCCACCGTCTTTACATGGTACACTTTCACGTTTTTCTGGCTCTGGCGAGTTAGGCCCTGATTCCTGCCATCGAGCCCTTTCTGCCTTCTGTCTCTGAAAGCTGCAACCTGGATCTGCATCTATGACCCTTACCCTACTCCCTGCGCGGCTAGCAGTGCCTGGCTCGGCCTGCTTGCCTGCCAAGGCTGTATTTTGCCTTTAAGTTATCTGCTCCGCTCCTCGAAAATACATTCCTGTCTAGTGATTTAGGAAAACATCTCCCCAGCTGCAGAGCAAAGGGCCCGGCCTTTCTGTCTCCGTGCAAGTAATTCATTGCTCCCGTTACCATGGTAGGCCCATGGCCCCCTTTGCATTACACGTAGACACATAGTCACATATGCACACACTAGCAGTCAGTATAGAATAGCCTCTGCCCGAGAAACCTTTCCTTCTAGATAATACAGTTCCTCAAACACAAGATATTAGATATGATTTGGGTTTAGGTTGTTCTGACACGCCAGACTTCTGTCTCCACGTATGGTGCTAAATGTCAAGTCCCCTTCACCCTCCAGTTCCACGTCAATCACACGTCATGCTGCTGCGCACGCATCTCTGCCATATATTTCTGCTGACACTGCAGGATCCCTCTATGGATCCACCCACTTGTGACACTTTCATGTGACGTTGTCTAGCACACACCTCCGTGTACGCCCTCGTGCACGCCTTCTGTTACGTACATGTGTTCTTATCTCTTTTCTCTCAGCTGTTACGCCTTCTGTATCCATCACCATTAAATGCATTTACTATATATATTGTACTCTGTTAATAAAGCATTGTCTATCCCTTCCTGAACCTTCGTGGTGATGGAACATGATACCTGGTTCGAACCAATTCCTTTTTAAGGAATAAAACCCTTATAAACTCAGATGCCACGGACTCTGCCTCTCATTTTTGATTGAGTTATTCTTATTGAACTTTACCGCATAGAAATTCAGTATAGGTAATTTTTATTTACCACAACCTGGGCCTATGTGCTCAGTTTGAATATTTCTTGCTGGAGGAAGGCGTTGAGAGGGCTTAGATCTAAAATAGAACAAAGACCTCAGTCCTTCATGAGCATCAGAAAGTAGCAGGAATAACAACTGCATCCTACTTCTGGCACCCTCATGATAGCCCTTTTGGCTGATAAGGCTTGCAATTCCTGACGCAAAATGGATCGATGATCCTCCATCAGTCGCAGGGGGGGGGGGGGGGTGGGGGGTGGGGGGGTAATGGAATTTGTAGCAGCAAGAGAATGAAAGGTAGGGCATATCCCTACCTTTCAACTTGCAGGACCCATCTGGCCAGCCAACAGAGCAAGACTAGTTGGATTCTGCCTCCCATTGGGTGGCTGTACTCCACTAAGGTCACACTAAAGGGGTTTGGCAGGTGGGGTAGTGGACTTGGCGGTTCATTGACCTTGACTGAGGAGTTGCTGGTGGGTACTATGGCCTCGCCCATGAAACTGTTGGGCACTGAGATAAAAATGCCTCGTCATCCATTGCAGAGCGAGGGCTTCTTGCAATCTTGTGGTTGACCAGAGCACTAGAGCATGGTTTGCGCGTGACCCCAAAAAAGGGTCTTGTTAAAAGATAAGAGGGACTCAGTGGATACTGGCCCCCGCTGAAGGACTTATTTAAGAACATTGGTCTTGATATCTAAGGTGGGGAGCTAAAGGTCAGGGATTTTGGCACACCTACACATCGCCATGGAGTAGGAGGCACACTCCTAAGTGGCAGGACCATGGGTGAGAAGACACCAGAATCAGTGTATAAAGGCCACTAGCCTTTTGTAACTTGTCTTGTCAATTCTCTTTATGGTATGGCTGGGCTATCTCATCACCTGGTTCGTAATCGCTGTCCAAACCGGTGCCAAACGGGGAATGCAGAGTATGTGTTTTCACTTGTGAAGGCTTAGTTGGAGGAAGCCGCGACCCAGCACTATCTCAGAATGAGAACGTAATGTAGGTCCCCTTCTGCTTCTCCCACTAGCAGTGTTTATTTCTCAAATCATCCATTCTTTTTTGTCAACCCAATGAACAAGTTACTTACCTTCGATAAATATGTATCTGTAAGATACATAAATTAGTTATAGACTCCTTGCCTTACAATTACCACCAGCCATCAGACAGGATCCGGAGAATTTTTTCTTCAGCAATACCCCTATGCGTCGGTAGAGGGCATCGATTGACTCCGTCGTCGACGTCGTGGTCGCCGATGTGATGTTGCCATGCCTACTTAGATGCCGCCCCTGGAAGCTGATGTCAGTTCTAAAACGACTTTACATGCCAGAAGTGCAGTCATGAAAGACACCAACATCTGGTTCGCCACACTAGGGCCCTACAGGGGAGTCCCTATCCCTAGAAGTTAGTTCGCAGAGCGGGGAGGATGGGTGGGGCGGTAAGGAATCTAGAACTAATATGTCTCTTACAGATACATTGTTACCGAAGGTAAGTAACTTGTTCATCTAAAAGAGACTATTAGTTATAGCCATCAAAGAGATGATCATCCACCTGGAAATGCTTTGTGCGGTCAAGGTAGAAAGACCCCGCACGTTTCGGGTCCAGACGGTGGAAATAGGTGGGTAGAGTAATAGTCTGTCCGATGTGAAAGGGAGTGACAACTTTAGGCAGGAAAGAGGGCCTCGTTCGAAGCACCACTTTGTCCGGATGGACCAAGAAGAAAGGGGGCTTAGAAGAAAGAGTCTGAAGCTCACTCACTCTGCGAGCAGAGGTGATGGCAACAAGAAAGGCAGTCTTCAGAGTAAGACGCAGAAGAGGACAGTTGTGAAGAGGCTCGAAGGGAGCGCACATGAGGCAAGTCAAAGCAAGGTTCAAGTCCCACTAACGCACTATGAAAGGAGATGGAGAAGAGATATGAATAATGCCTTTAAACAACCTACTTACAATAGGGGATTTAAACAAAGAGGACTGATCTGGTAGCTGAAGAAAAGCAGAAATGGCTGCCAGGCAGCCTTTAAGAGTGACCAGAGTAGAGCCCTGCTGGGCAAAATAAAGAAGGAACAAAAGAACCTCAGAAAGAGGGAAGAAAGGGGATCTACACCTGCTGTGCACCATACTAAAAACTTCTTCCATAAATTGACAGGCATATACCTTCTTAGCGGAGGGACTCCTGGCTACCAAGATGACATTACAGACTTCAGGCGGAAGGTCAAAAGCTGACAACTGTCCCCGCTCAATCTCCACGCAAAGAGGTGGAAGCTGGACAGGTTCGGGTGGAGGGCCATCCCTTGCTTCAGTGACAGAAGATCCTCCCGAAGAGGCAGTCTGATCAGAGGATTGATGGCCATGCTTAAGAGCACGGGGTACCAAACTCTTCATGTCCAGTCCAGAGCCAGAAGAATGATCTGGGCCCGGTCGTGCTTAATCTTCTTCAGCACTGAGGGCAGAAGTGGTACAGGCGGAAGGCGTCCAGGAGGCCGCAGCTCCACTCGTGACAAAAAGAGTTGCAGAGAGAGCGAAGCCTTGGAATCCAACATGCAGAACTGTTGGCATTGCGCATTCTCTTCGGTGGCAAACACATCTAACCAAGGCTCTCCCCACTGCTGAAATAGATCTTGCACCACCTTTGAGTGAAGACGCCATTCGTGATCCACCAGGCACCAGCGGCTGAGTTTGTCTGCACTGGCATTTAGAGAACGTGTTAGGTGTTGAACCACCAAGGTAATGCCCCGATGTTCCAGCCATGTCCAAAGGCGAAGAGCCTCTTGACAAAGGGACAACGACCTCACCCGTCCTGTTTGTTGCAGTTTCAAATGGCGCTGGTGTTGTCCGGGAATACCTGCACTGCCTTCCCCTTGAGAGGGGGAAGGGATGCTTTTAGTGCCAAGCGAATCGTCCGGAGCTCCAACAGGTTGATTTGGAGCCTGGACTCTGCCGGAGACCAGACTCCTCTGATCTCTGCCTCTCCCAGATGGCCGCCCGATTCCAGGAGTGATGCATCGGTCACCACTGTGATGTCTGGATGGGGAAGGAAGAGGGATCTGCATCTACCCAATCCTGGTTCGGTAACCACCATTGCAGTTGTTGCGCAGTTCCCTCCAAGATCTGGACGTAGTCGGAAAGATTCCCCTGATGCAGCGCCCACTGGAACTTCAGGCCCCACTGCAGAACCTGCATATGGCATGACCCACCAGCAGGATGCGGGAGGCCAATGAGGCCCAGCAGCCTCAGAGTCATTCTCGCAGAAATCCAGGATAGAGGCTGAAACATTGGAATAATAGCCCGAATATCCCTGACTCGGAGCTCTGGAGGATAGGCCCGAAACTGCACTGTGTCCAGAACAGCTCCGATGCAAGGGAGCGATCTGCGCAGATGAGGTGCGACCACTGCCATCACTTTCGCGAACACCCGAGGGGGACTGGCAAGTCTGAAGGGGAGCACGGTGAACTGAAAATGCTTGTGGCCTACTGTGCACCGTAGGTAACATCTGTGGGCTGGCAGGATGGGGATGTGACAATAGGCGTCATGCAAGTCCAACGTCACCATCCAGTCTCCAGGGTCGAGGGTAGACCCGAGTCAAGGTTAGCATTTTGAACTTCTTCCGAAGGAAGCGGTAGAGGACATCGAGGTCTAGGATAGGATGCAGGCCTTTATCCTTCTTGGGCACCAGAAAGTGCGAGAATAGCAAGCACGACCCTCTTGATAGCTCCCTTGGCCAAGAGAGCTAAGACTTCCTGGCAGAGAAGCGCCAAATGATCCTCCGACATGCAATCAAAAGAGGGTGGCACGGAGGGAGGGGTAGTTCCGAAGGGATGGGAGTAGCCCCATCTGACTATCTGCAGAACCCAACTGTCTGACATGATGGATTGCCATTGGGGGAGGTGATGGCGAATACTGGGGGAGAGGGAGAGGGGGTGGACTGGCCCGCTTGCTGGTTCCCAGACCTGCGTTGCTGGGTCCCACGCCTGCGGCTACGCAGACTGTGGTGGACGGGAGGATGCAGTGAGGGCCAAGGATCTGGCCGTAGCTTGAGAATCCTTTAAGCGCTCCAGAGTCGAGTCTGCCTTGTCACCAAAAAGACAACGGCCATCGAAGGGCATGTCCAGCAAGATTGAATGAACATCCCCCGAAAAACCAGACGTCCTCAACCAGGTGTAATGCCGAAGGGCTACCGACATGGCAATCGTTCTGCTCAGTGAGTCGGTGGTATCCAGTCCACAGTGGATTGAGAATTTAGCTGCATCTCTCCCATCCACCACTGCCTGGGATAGAACAGCCTGGGCCTCCTCTGGGCACTGAGGTAGCACTTGCGCAACCGTATCCCAGACAGTATGGGTGTAGAACGGCCCAATAAGCATGCAGTATTTATAGACAGCAGCGCCAAGCTGGAGGAAGAGAACATGTGCTTCCCAAGATGTTCCAGATTCTTAAATTTCCTATCCAGGGGGGCAGAAGGGAATACACCCTTGGAATAAGATCCTTGGACCACCAAGCTCTTGGGGGAAGGGTGTTGGGTGAGGAACATGGGATCGCCTGGAGTTGGGCGGTGGAGGCGGGCAATTGTGCATTCCACAGAAGCCTCTATGCTGGGCTTGGACCAGGTGCCCAGAAGGACGTCAGCGAGGGCTTTGTTGAACGGCAAAAAGGGTTCGGAAGAAGTTGCTGCTGGCTGAAGCACCTCTGTCAGGAGGTTATTTATTTATTTATTTATTGTCCCGACTGCCACTGTATGTAGCTCCAGGCCCAAAGACTCAGCCGCGCTACGCACCACAACTGCATAGGACGTTCCCTCCTCTGTAGCCATGGTATTTATTTATTTATTTTATTTATTTTCATGGGGAGAATGCATGCCAAGGTCTGGGGAGGTATCCAAACCACTGGCGTCACCCAATTGCTCTCTCCAGTCCGGTTCTTCCAGCTGGTCTGTCAAAGGGTCCAGCGACCCCTCCCAGTCCTTATCACCACCCTCCGGGCGATAGGGAACCCCTGGGATGAACAAGGGAACAAAAGTACCCTTCGGCGTCGGATTCGATGTCGATCCGGCTGTATCTTGGGGATGAGGACGGCACCAGCCGGGGGCACGGCTGGCGCTGGGGGCATCGTCGCTGGGATCGTCGCTGGGAAGATTGAGTAAGGTCGACTAGCGTTGATCCAGATCCAGGCCTGGATCCACGGGGCCCGCCAGGGCCGGAGCCCCCGTCATTGAAGGCTCAGGGCCCCTAACTGGCTCTGCGGGGCCCAAGGGAGGGCTTCGTAGAATGTACGAAGCTGGGAAGGGAATGCTCCGGCTTCCGGAAACGGGGGGAAATGCGGAGTTGTCCCTGAGTCAGGCGCATGAGACAGAGCCTTAGAACAACGTCGCTCAGGGTCCTGTGTTGCATCAGACGACCGACAGGGGGAAGGAGAAGAGTGACGGTGCTTCTTTGCCTTCTTCTTGTGCTTCGACTTACCTGAAGAGTGCGATGACTCGGAGAAGGTGTAGTGGCTCCATGACTGGTCTCGAGACCTTCCCCTTGAGCAAGACCGGGAGCAACGCAGAGCTGACTGCTGGGCCTCCAGAAGCTTTCGGGACCACTCTCACAAAGACTTTGGATTCATGGCCAGACAGTCGGAGCACGACTTCGGGACGGGGACGGGGATCAGTCACGGACATCAGCTTGTGACAGGAGTCACAAGGCTTGAATTCGGTCAGACGATGGGACTTCCCTCACACTACTAGGAGTCAAAGACTTAAAAAACAAGGGATTTCAGGTAAGGCTACATTTTTCTCTCCCGGGTCCCCTTGTTGACATACGTATTCTTCCAGCGTCAATGGAGTCTGCATCGGTGTCAAAATGTCCTTGGCGCCAGAGGCAAAGTCAGAACTGGAGCCGGAGATGACCCTGCGGTGGGGTCGGAAGTTCCAACTGGTGGCGAGGGAGAACCCGCTGATAGTATTCGAGATGGAAGGCCATTGGGCCAAATTGACAACCAGCGAGAGTTGGCAAGGATTCGAAGAGTACGAGCATGGCCTCCCAGAACTCCACAATTTGTTTTGGCATGGCAGATGTCCGGAAACTCAGCTTGTGCTGGAACAAGTTGCTGGAAAGTCTCCAATGTCAATCGAATTTTGGAGTGAGAAGTATGCCACCGTCCCCACGTTGTCTCAGGAGGGTGATACTGTTGTGAGGTGGTCCATCTTAGATTACTTGTGTTAGATTACTAGATCTTGATCAAGACAAAGACTGACCTCTGGAATGATTCCTGCAAAATCTGGATCTGTAACGGGACCATTGTCGAACTTTTGATTTGGAGCAGTCTCGTATAGGAGTCTCCTGGTGCTGGGTGATGTAGAGTTTCGTCTCGCGATTCATCGACTTGCAATTGCTGCAGGCTTTAGAGTTGTGACTCGAGCCCAGGGAAACCTAATGAGGATCTATTACAGACATCTGCTGCAGACATTTCCTATAAGGTTTAAAACCTGTTGCTTTATTTATTTATTTATTTATAAAGTTTTATATAGCGCAAACTTGATCCAGAAGGATATCAGACGCTTTACAATTTGAGGCAAAGGCAACAAATCAGAACATTAGTCTAACATTGGGAATCTAATGGGCATTGATTACATTTGGAAAGAAGGCTATGTGACAGAACTCAACCAAATCAGCTTCTTTTAATTTTTACAAGTCTGGGCCTCCATTAAGGATCTGATATACACTGCTTTCTTATCGAAGCTTTACAGATGACCACTGTAAGGTAAGCTCAATCTGTTTGCAGTTCAACTATTTTGAAGAACAAGTATGGTGAAGTGCAAGAGACATCAAGGTGAGTTTCCCTGGTGCAGGCCACTATCAGATACATCTGGAAAGATGCTTATGTGGCTGCACACAAGTAAACCAGCTTGTTTCTCATTTTGTAAGTTTGGGCCTCCAAATACGGGTATGGCAGAAGGGGACTCTTTTTTATTCAGTTTTGACTCAACATAAAATTAATTGGAGTTTGGCAGTTTACCATTCATGTAGCTACTTTGGGCATTCTGACAAACCTTTTAGCTACTTTAGGCGCACTAGAACAATATAGAAAATCTAAGTATGCCACCTAGTTAGCAGTTCATTTGTCATAAATAGCATTTTCTAGAGTACTTCGACAAGAGAGGGCCTTTGTTGGGTGACCACCAGGAATATAAAAACCAGTCTCTGGCTTGTCCTTTCATTTGATGCTGTAGGAACGACTCATCAGTTATGCCAGTTTCACACTGTGAATGGGCTGTTTTGTCAGTCAAAGTTCTTAGTGACCTGGAATTGGCTAATATTCTCTTTAAGCATCAGACTAATGTACAATAAAGCTGTTCCTACTAGATTTTAATTTGGATTGTCCCCAAAGACGGTTTACTCTTAAAAGTTTTTGCTACCTAGGTGGGAATGCCAGACACAAAAGTCAGCAGATTATGTATTTATGTACTACACCCTTAACTAGGGCAAGAATACATCTGGGAAGGTGCATGAAGACGTCATGGTTATCTACATGTATTTAAAATGAAAATATTTTTGGGATGGATTTTATACTTTTACCAGCATATCATTGTTTTTATTACGAGGTACGTTTTAATTGCTCTTACTCTATCAATTTACGCAGCAGCTAAGGCATAAAGAACAGCACTCCCAAGTCATTCCCAAGTAATGAGCAGGTGCACGCCTTTGAGCGAATAACAATGGGCGCCATGGGAAAATAATAAATGAAAGGGAGGAAAGGGATTGCTTTGCAAATGAGGTAACAAAAAAGGCTGGTAACAGCACTACTAAAATGCAACCCGTCTGTTTTTAGAAGTGTAATTCCACAGCAAAGGAAAGAGGAACAACTGTACCTGTGTTAAAGAGTGTTTCCTGGATAAGGAACAATAGAGAATGAGCCTGCCTTTTGAAAATTACTAAATCAAGGTGAGATTAGGAGATAGAGTGTTGTAACAATGGATTGTGATATATTCAAAATACGCAGATTAAAATAAAACATTCTATCTTTAGATTGACTTATAAAAACAACCAACAAACAGAAGGGACTAGTACATCCTTGATTAAGATAGATGAAGCTAATCGAGGGACAGAACTGTAACTATTAAACTAGTGCCCTTTGCGATGCCTAATGAGAAAGGCGGGACCATATATTGAGTGACAACCATTTTTTAAGAACAAGAGAGAGTTATCAAGTGATAAGGATGACTAAACCATGTCTCTAGGATCGGGAGGGTAGAAAAGAAAAAGGAAAATCGATCTGAAAGAAAGTATTAGGATATGATATAAATATATGTGCCATTAATACAAGGCTTACTACTGACACTTAGAGATGGGAGGAATAGATGAATCAAGTTGCAGTTAAATATTTTCTAAAAAGGTATACCGATCGTAAGGTTGACTCAGTTCATCAAAGGAGCACAGGATGCAACAAGAATGTTTCCCTTTGTGTAGAACTATGAGACAGATTATTATGTAAGAGTCAATACAAGTTACACCCAGATATGTTTTTGCATTACAATATAGCGACAGTCTAATTATTTGTATACATAGGTATAATGTGATTGTACTGAGAAATTATGGTTGAATTAAGGATCAAATTAATATATTCTTTAGAAACTGAGAATCAGGAAAATATTGTATGTACAGTTAGGTTGTGATTTGAGGATGAGTTAGAATTAGAATAGTGCTTGAAGACGAAATTATAGTGGAGAATGACTGAATAATTTTGATTGAGAAAGGTTCTGTATAAGAAAGAACACATTCCTTTTTGTTCTCCAGAACAAATTCCTTTCTGTTCTCCAGAACAAATGCCTTTCTGTTCTCAATGCACCATGGACTAGTAAAATGTTGTTGTCTTGCTGGAGAGAAATGTGGGGAATCCTTATAAATCTTTGGAAGACACACACACACATACATATATGTCAGCTCCATAGTGTGCCAGAAAACGAGTCACTGCAATAAACGGGTGCTGTATACGTGGTGGCGTGTCCGCGATATCAATGCCTGCTCCAACATCCTCTCATCCCTTCCGAGAAAACAAAACAGCACTCACGGGAACATTTAGCAAAAAGGTGGGTTAATTTACGTCTTAGACAAAAGACGTGAATAAACCCACCTTTTTGCTAAAGGTCCAGTGAGTGCTATTTTGTTTTCTCAGAAGGGATGAAAGGACGTTGGAGCAGATATATATATATATATATATCATAGGCATGTAAGATAATGGATTTGAACATTCTTAAATATTCAATATACAGCTAGAATTGTTTCTACCAGATACATTGTTACCGAAGGTAAGTAACTTGTACAACTGATAGAGACTACTAGCCGCAGATTCCTTCACCAAATTTCGAAATTACGATTCATGGTGTTGGAGACCATTTCGCAATGCCGAGACAAGGATCCAATTAAACAAAGACTAAGGGCTGAATATTTTTGGATCAAAAAATTAAATTCTACCCAGCCTATGGATCTGAATGATCGGATTGAATATTGAGGTTTTTTATAAACATCAATTCGCATTGACTATAGGCTCATGTTGAGCACCCCTTTATAATCAGAGTTTCACTCATCAAGTGAAAAACGTTTTGAGCATGTGCTTTAATTTGCTTTATTATTTCCAGTGCACACATTACAATGTTTAATTTTGATGCCTTGAGAAGTTTCTCTTTATCATGCATGTTTACAAATTACGAACTGTCACGCATTTCCTGCTGAAGCCGCTATACTAGTATCACATAACACGGACCTTGTGTTTTGAACAATTTGATTGGTTGTGAGGCTAATCACGTGATCCTCTTAGTTTTCCTCTTGTTTATTTGTATTTCGTGCGTAATTCTAGTTCCGTATAGCTGTTGTTCACGCAAACAAGTGGAGACTCTGGTTCCAGTCCCCGGTAAGCTAAAGAAATCCATGCATTTAAGCTTCAGATAACGTAGTATTCAATGTGGTATTAGATCGTCCGTTCAGTCTTCTATTCAGATTTAAGCCGTAGCGGCTACTACTGTTCACGTTTGTACGAACGTATGTAAGGTCAAAAGAAATGCATTGGGTCCATATTTTACCGTATTGTTGTCGAAAACAGTGATTCATGTGTTTTTAGTGTGTGTGTACATCATGAATTTGATAGAGAGATTGTTTAGTACAGAATCGCATCATGTTATCATGTATTATGTTGTGGAGTTTCTGACCAGGTCCTGTCTCATTTCTCTACAGACCCCTGATGAAGGGTCATTTGTCGTTGACCCGAAATGCATTGGGTTTTTGCAAAATAATGTGAACAACTTTGAAAATTACAACATAAGAAGAATATTATGTTTGTACACTACAGTGAATATGAACTGATTCAAGATTTCAGAAAAGCTTACAAATATTTCTTGAATTGAATTAAATTCAAACTTATGAAGAAACCGGTGTGTTTCATGTTATATTGAGCGCGCATTTCGGTGGGTAGAAAGCTCTACCCACAACAGTTCTCCCCTAAACACCACATACAAATGAGGTGTGAGTCCGTCGCCGACATAATCAATCAATCAATCAATCAATCAATCAATCAATCAATCACGGCATTTGTAAAGCGCGCTACTCACCCGGGAGGGTCTCAAGGCGCTGGGGGAGAGGGGTATGCTACTGCTCGAACAGCCAGGTCTTGAGCTGCTTCCTGAAGGAGAGATGGTCTTGGGTTTGCCGAAGGTGGGTGGGGAGGGAGTTCCAAGTCTTGGCTGCCAGGTAGGAGAAGGATCTTCCTCCGGCGGAGGCTCTGCGGATGCGTGGTACGGTGGCGAGGGCTTGGCTGGTCGATCGTAGCTGGCGGGTGGGCGTGTAGAAGGTCATGCGGTCGTTGAGGTACTTGGGGCCCAGGTCGTGGAGAGCCTTGTGTGCGTGGGTGAGGAGTCTGAACGTGATTCTCTTGCTGACGGGGAGACAGTGCAGGTCTCTCAGGTGTCCGGTGATGTGGCTTTGTCAGGGGATGTCCAGGATGAGTCGTGCGGAGGCGTTCTGGATGCGTTGGAGTCTTTTTTGACGTTTGGCTGTGGTTCCGGCGTAGAGGGTGTTCCCGTAGTCCAGTCGGCTGATGACGAGTGCCTGGGTAACGGTCTTCCTGGTTTCTGTGGGGATCCATCTGAAGATCTTGCGGAGCATGCGCAGGGTGTTGAAGCATGATGAGGAAACTGCGTTGACTTGACTAGTCATCGAGAGGGAGGAGTCCAGGATGAAGCCCAGGTTGCGTGCGTGGTCCTTTGGCTTGGGAGCGGTGCCCAGGGCAGGGGGCCACCAGGAGTCGTCCCAGGCGGAGGGTGATGATCCCAGGATGAGGACTTCCGTCTTGTCTGAGTTCAGTTTCAGGCGGCTGTTCTTCATCCAATCGGCGACGTCTTTCATCCCTTCGTGTAGGCTGGCTCTGGCGGTGGCGGGGTCGTTGGTGAGGGAGAGGATCAGTTGGGTGTCATCGGCGTAGGAGATGATGTTGAGGTTGTGTTGGCGTGCGATGGCTGCGAGGTGGCTCATGTAGACGTTGAAGAGGGTTGGGCTGAGAGAAGATCCTTGTGGTACGCCGCAGATGACTTCGGTGGCCTCGGATCTGAACGGGGCGAGGCGGACTCTCTGGGTTCTTCCGGCGAGGAACGAGATGATCCACTCCAGTGCTTTCTCTAGGATTCCGATGTTGCTGAGGCGTTGCACTAGGGTGCGGTGGCAGACAGTGTCGAACGCCGCAGAGAGGTCCAGGAGGATGAGGGCCGCTGTTTCCCCGTTGTCGATCAGGGCTCTGATGTCGTCGGTGGCTGCGATCAGGGCGGTCTCGGTGCTGTGGTTGGCCCGAAACCCGGACTGCGAGGGGTCGAGGGATCCGTTCGTCTCGAGGAAGGCGCGAGCTGTCTGTTGACGGTCTTCTCGATGACTTTGGCAGGAAAAGGAAGGAGCGAGATGGGACGGTAGTTCTTGAGGTCGGTGGGGTCCGCCGTTGGTTTCTTCAGGAGGGCGGTAAGCTCGGCTTGCTTCCAGCTCTCCGGGAAGGTGGCAGTGTGGAAGGAGGTGTTGATGATGTCCCGGAGATGGGGTGCGATGATGGCGTCGGCTTTGTTGAAGACGTGGTGTGGGCAGGGGTCGGTTGGTGATCCGGAGTGGATGGAGTTCATCGTGCGGGTGGTGTCTTCGGTACTGATCGGGGTCCGGTTGCAGAGGGTGGTGGTGGCAGGCGTTGGTTCGATGGTTGGGTGCGTGGTTGGTGCGTCGAAGCTGTTGTGTATGTCGGCGATCTTGCGGTGGAAGAACGAGGCGAGTGAGTTGCAGAGGTCTTGCGAGGGAGTGATGTCGTTTCCGGCGCTGGGGTTGGAGAACTCTTTGACTATGTTGAAGAGTTCCTTGCTGTCGTGGGCGTTTTTGTCCAGTCGTTCTTTGAGTGCCGTCTTCTTGGTGGCGCGGATCAGCTGATGGTGTTTGCGGGTGGCCTGCTTGAGGGCGGTCCTGTTGTCTATGGTCTGGTCGAGCCGGCAGGCTTTCTCGAGGGTGCAGCAGTTCTTCTTGGAGTCCTTGAGTTCGTCGGTGAACCAGGGGGTTTTCTTGCTGCCGGGTCTGCTGGGAGGGTTCTTTAGTGGTGCAAGGTCGTCAGCGCAGTTGGTGAGCCACTTGGTGAGGTTGCTGGCTGCTTAGTTGGGGTCCGTTGTGCTAGTGGGAGTGTTCTGGCTGAGGGAGGCGGTGAGCTGCTCGGCAGTGATCTTGCTCCAGCTCCGGCGGGGAACCTGTTGCGGGTGGTGGGGGGTCGTGGTTCTTCTGAAGCTGAAGTGGACGCAGCTGTGGTCGGTCCAGTGGAGTCCGGTGGAGTGGCTGAAGGAGATGTGCTTGCTGGATGAGAAGACGGGGTCAAGCGTGTGGCCGGCGTAGTGGGTGGGGGTGTTCACCAGTTGCTTGAGTCCGAGGTTGGCGAGGTTGTCCAGCAGGGTGGTGGTGTTTCTGTCATTGTTGTTCTCCAGGTGGAAGTTGAGGTCCCCTAGGAGGATGTAGTCGACGGAGGGAAGGGCGTGCGGGCTGATGAAGTCTGCGATGTCTTCGCTGAATTGTGTGCGTGGTCCCGGGGATCTGTAGATGAGGGTGCCTCGGAGGGTGGTCTTGGGGTCGGTGTGTATCTGGAAGTGGAGGTGTTCGGCGGCGGTGAAGGTTTCGTCGGAGTTGGTCGAGATGCGGATGGTGTTCTTGTGTACGATGGCGATACCTCCTCCCGTCTGGTTGACGCGGTCACTCCGGGTGATCTTGTATCCGTCCGGGATGGCTATTGCGATGTCGGGCGCTGAGGAGGCGTTCATCCAGGTTTCTGTGAGGAAGGCGACGTCTGGTGCAGTCGCGTCGAGCAGGTTCCAGAGTTCCACGGCGTGCCTGAGGACGGAGCGGGTGTTGAGCAAGATGCACTTGAGGTGGTTGTTGCTAGTGTCTGGCTTGGCGGGGGTGGTGCAGGTCTGGAGGCAGGTGAATCGGCAGGCTTGGCAGGCGAAGGGTCCGTGGGTCCGTCTCGGGGTGGCTCGGTAGCAGGCGGGGTTCCGGCCAGCGTTGAGTGCGTTGAGGGTGGTGGGGTCGTACGTCCGTCGTGTGGGCTGGCGTTCTCGGGTGCCAGGTGTCCTAGCGCTGGGCGCGGTCCAGGCGCGGACGGGCTTGCCTTTGGCGCGCCCGCTGCGCTCGTCCCCTGCGCTCCCGTGCGGCGACCTCCATAAATGGCGAAGTGGGAGGGAGGAGCAGCTGGGAGGCGGGAGCGGGGTGGCCAATGGGCGGGTTACAGAAAGGAAAAAGGGGGCGGGCGGCAGGGGAGCAGCGGCGGGGGACGGGGAAAAGCGGCGGGAAGGACAATGGGACGGCGACAATTCAAGGGCACAGAAGGCACAAAAAATACAATCACAGGGGCACAGGCACAGTAGGCACAACGAAATACCAATGGGCGGGTTACAGAAAGGAAAAAGGGTGGCAGGCCGCAGGGGAGCGGCAGGCGGGGACAGGGAAAGGACAATGGGACGGCGAAAATTCAGGGGGACAGAAGGGACAAAAAATACAGTCACAGGGGCACAGGCACAGTAGGCACAACGAAATACCAAGTATGGGGCACAGACAGGCAAACAGCTTGCAGAACGGCAATCCAAGCACACGGCTGTGCGAGGCAGCAGCGGGGGGGGGGGGGGGTGGCTCAAGGGTCCCGGCACTCACGGAGGAAGCTGCGCGGTGTGTGGAGCGACCGGCCCTGCATAAGACGCCCACAAAACGTACAAGTTTTGAAGCCCGAAGGCATTCGCACACTGTTCCACCAAAAGATATGGAGAAAAAAGGGCCTGAAACAGGCCCGTAGCAAGGACCGGATCCGCGTTGCAAACTGAAAAGAAAAAACGGACGTAGTTGAGCCAGGCGGGTCTTATGTGACCTCGCCGACGTCCCGTATGCGGACGAAACCTGGGAGGAGAAATTTAATTTGTGTTTGTGTATATTAGTGCCTAGACATCAACATTAAGGAAAAGGCCAGCTCTATTATGATGTTGATCACAGAAGGGCCACAACCTAGGCACAGCAGAAAGCAAGGTCACATGAAAACAACCCATGCTCTGTCAATAAGAATTGTGCAAAACAAGCTTTTAGCTCCACTTCAAAATGAGGAGCAATGAAATAAAGACACAAAACCCTGAACAAAACTAGCACCAAAGTCTCTACGAAGCAGACTAGAAGAAGGCTCCTTATGTTAGGCATACATAATATAGGTCAAAAGGAGCTGGCTTACCGTTATTTTTTTAATAAGTTATAAAAACATTATACATCTGTAAACAAAATCATAAGGGACAGTTCACAACCCAAGTGGACCCCCATTTTCTATTAATTATATTATACCTCCAAATCTTTAAGATGAATTAGCAATCACAGTTCCACCTCGCCTTTTCTCACTCTTCAAATGTTTCATAAGGCCATCTACAAGTCCTAGGGGATACATTTCAACATTGCCTGGCATTCACGTCCGGGGACCCTGCTGAAAGCGAGCAGCGCCTCCCTAACTTCGACAAACGCCCTCTGGCTGCCGCCATTCACGGCGTGCACCGAGGCCACGCCCCCCGCCCAGATTAAAAGGCGCTGAATGCGAGCGCGCTTTCAAGACTCTTTACTCCTGAGGCGGATAGCCGGGAGCTGTATTTTGTGTTGGGCTGATTTTTAAAGCTTTTAACATTTGAGTGTGATTTAAAACTGTGTTGTTTTAAAAACCATCCTACCTGACAAAGCCCTCTTGCTCACGTCCGGGGACCCTGCTGAAAGCGAGCAGCGCCTCCCTAACTTCGACAAACGCCCTCTGGCTGCCGCCATTCATGGCGTGCACCGAGGCCACGCCCCCTCTCTGGCCACGCCCCCGCCTCCTCCTCACTATAAAATGTGCCACTGGAGGAAGCGCAGCGGACGAGCGCAGCGGGAGCGCCGTTTGCGCGCCGAAGGCGCGCTTAAGGCAAGCCCGTCTGCGCCCGTCCGCGCCAGATCGGGCTTAGGGCCAGGCACTCTGGACCTTTCCCCTCAAACCAGGCTGCTGTACTCAAGGGAATCTCTGCTACAGCTGAATCAGCCTCCACAGGCCTCATGCGCATACTCCCTTAAAGGTGAGGCCCGATGCACCCAATGTTCACACTGCCCATTTAAATTCACCCCCACTCCTAAGAATCAACTACCTCCGACAATCATTAACATGGCGCTTTTGAATTGTAGATCGCTACCCAAACACTCCCAGGAAATACACATGTTACTAGAAGAGGAGAAACTTGAGATCTTGTTCCTTACAGAAACATGGCTCACATCTGACTCAGACTATGACATTGTGCAGGCGTTACCTCAGGGTTACCTCCTACAACATCTTGATCGAATAAAGGGAAAGGGAGGAGGGATTGCGATTATCTACAGGGACCAATTCACATGCCGATTTCACGACAGCCCCTTATTAAACTGTGAAAATATTCATTTTAGCATCCAACTCTCCCCATGCAAATCCCTTTCAAGACTCCTCATCTACCGCCCACCAGGGCCACGGGGTCAATTCTGTAGCTCCCTGGTGGAATCTTCAACTTTACTGTCCAGCACCTCGCCTAACATGATAGTCCTAGGCGACCTCAATATTCATTTTGACACCAGTGAAGATAACACCGCCTCAGAGCTACTGGCAGACCTAGCAACTCTCCAACTCCACCTCCAGAATGACAAGCCCACGCATATGCTCGGACACCTACTTGATCCCATCATAACCAACATGAACAATCTTACAACTAAGGCCCCGATTCCGGTGCCTTGGTCGGATCATCTACTCATCCCTTTCAGGTGGGAAACACCCCATTCCCTTCATCCTAGTAGACCCTCAGACAAACCCATGCGCCCATGGGCCAAGCTAGACACTGAGAAGTGGAAACAGGCTCTGGAAATCCATAAACCACCCCTGGATACAGACCCCACCAAAGCTGATACGAAGTTCCATTCCTGGATTGAAAACTCCCTTAACAGGACCCTCCCAAAAAAATCTCACCTTACCTCCTGTAAGAAAACATCGGCTCCTTGGTTTTCCCAGGAGATGTGCCAGCTAAAGAAACTGTGCAAAAAAGCCGAAAGAGAGTGGCGGAAAGACTTCGACCCCAGCCGCAAGCAGGACTACAGATCGGCCATCCTTGCGTATAAAAAAGCCCTGAAAAATACCCAGACCGCGTTTTTTTCAAGAGAAAATAAGCTCAGCATCATGTTCATCGAGGGAGACCTTCCGAATTGTTAAACAACTTCTCAAAAAACTAGAACCCTCCGGCTCTATCAATGCCTCTAACAATCACTGTGATGAACTGTCTAGATTTTTTGATCAAAAGATCCAAAATATCCTAAAGTCACTCCCACCCCTCGTCCAGTCGAACCAGGCATTGCCACCGGTACTGCTGAGCAACAATCTGAATACGGGACTTGACTCATTCATCCCGATAAGTCCCGAGTCCCTGTCCCCTATTCTTCAATCGCTTTAAAGTGGCTCACCTTCGGACCCGGCTCCAGTCAAAATCTTAAAGCTGGTTGCACCCACTATCCTTGAACCATTGGCAAATGTGATCAATGCCTCACTGACCAACGGACTGGTTCCCCCCAGCTGGAAAAAGGCTAAGGTGAGGGCCTTACTTAAAAAACCTAACCTGGACCCCCTTAACCTCTCCAACTTTAGACCGATCTCCCTCCTGCCATGCACCAGCAAGATCGCAGAAAAATTTATTAACGCCCAGCTATCTAAGTATCTTGAATCCAACGAATTACTTAGAGCATCTCAGACAGGCTTTCGCCCGGGCCAGGGCACTGAAACAGCGATGGTAACTGTGGTCGAAGAAGCCAGGAAGATTATGGATACAGGAGGATCGGTGGCAGTGATCCTCCTGGACCTAAGTGCGGCCTTCGACACAGTTAACCATCAGGTCCTGGCCCAGCGACTCAGCGATCTCGGGATCACAGGCATAGCCCTGTCTTGGCTGAAATCTTTTCTGCAGGACCGCTCATTCCAGGTCATAGAGGGCAATTACACATCTAAAGAGACCCCTATACGTTGTGGAGTGCCTCAGGGCTCCTCCTTGAGCCCTGCACTCTTCAACGTATATATGTCCCCCCTAGAAAAGATAGTCACCGCACACGGGATAAAACACCTGACTTACGCGGATGACACGCAGCTGGTGGTGTCCCTCTCCCAGCGGGAAAATCCCACCACAGACCTCTACTCCTGCCTAAAAGACATTGTCAGCTGGATGGACTCATCTCACTTGAAGCTGAATAGCGACAAGACCGAGATCATGGTGATGGGGAACCAAGCCCACTTCCATCCTAACTCCCTCTGGCCCCCCTGCATGGGTAAACCCCCAACCCCCAAGCCGGAGATTAAAAGCCTTGGTCTATGGCTCGATAAAAACCTCACCATGCTAACCCAAGCCAGGAAAACGGCTGGAGTCTGCTTCGGTCTCCTACGATCCACCCGAAAAATCCTGCCACTGCTCACTTTCCAATCAAGGAAACTCTTGATTCAAGGTCTCGTTCTATCAAGGCTGGACTACGGCAACGCACTTTACCTGGGTGTGCCCCAAAAGGTCACAACTAAACTGCAAGTAGTGCAAAATGCCGCCGCAAGGATGCTGACCAACACCAAGACCCGTTGCTCGGCCAAACCAGCTATCCGCGAACTGCACTGGCTACCCATCATGGAGAGAGTGCAGTTCAAAGCGCTGTGCCTTACTCACAAAATTCTTAATGGAAAGGCCCCCCCCATACTCAAAGATCTGGTCACTCCTTACAGTACCTCTAGACCCCTCCGATCCTCTAATGCCCACCTTACACGAGTCCCGAAGATCAACAGAACACAAGCAGGAGGCCACTGTTTTTCCTACAATGCGCCTAAACTACGGAACTCCCTGCCCTCTGATCTTCGTGCACAACCCAATTTGCTAGCATTTCGCAAAGCACTGAAGACGTGGCTGTTCCCGTGATCAGCCCTACTCCAACTTCATCGGTAATGGGTCAGCGCTGGGACGCTCAAGGGAAGCTACGCGCTTTAGAAATCTTGAAATAAATAAAATAAATAAATAAATAAATTTCGTTCCAACCACCTTGAGCACCTGGACTCTCTCTCACCACGTGGCTCTGTTATAGCATGGCACTCAACACCTTTAGCCCCAGCCGCCTCTGTCACAGTACTAAGTCACCCAGAGTCACCGGTGCTAGATATCAAAAGTTAAAGAGAAACTTGGGTTTGTTAATTTGATGCTTGAAACAGCAAACAGCACACAGCACAGTGTGAGGGTGGAAGCACAGCAAACATGATCAGGGATGCCCTTAGAAACACCTCAATTTCTCATCCAAAGGAAGACCTACTCATGAACTTCCTTGCTCCTCCACAGCTACGACCAAGAGGGAAAAAGAAGATATGGAGCAACATTCAAGGGTTTACCAACACATAGCCACATTGGTCTCCAGCAAGCCTCATGTTCAGGGCTAAACTGTTTTGTAGTTTACAGCACTGGCACTTTTGCCCATTTCTCGGAGATAAAACAGATAAAATACAAGCACTGTGATGAGTAACATGTACAAAATACCTGTATTCCGTAAAGTAGAACTGTTGAAGGAGATGCTGTACTTCCGCTAGTATGCTATGATTTATTACAATGTATTAGGGCAGTGCACGTTCTTCTCTTGGTGTTATAGGAAGAGTCTCACATTTAGTTTGTTGAGCTATATTAGCTGAAGTAGTGGACGACACACGCCGTAGATTTGGTCATAAGGTTTTTTACAGAATTAAGGACTGATGCAATATAGACAACATAAAAAGGTTGTGCATTTTGATTGCAAATTCAAGTAGAAAAGTAGCGTGATAAAAATGTGACACACACTTGCATACATACTAGTAATCCCCTGCACCACTATTCAAATTTCCATCTGGACAATAAAAGATAATCAACAAGCACTTTTTAAATGCAAGATTTAATTTGCAAAGTCAGTGTTTTTAAGCCTTTTTTTAGTATCTATAAATTAAGAAAAATTGTAATAAAATGTACCCATTCATAAATATATTTTTTACAGCTGTAATTGAAAGTAGCTGGTACCATCAGAGTTGTATGCAATTCTTAAATGAGTATTATTTTTGTGTTAAAAAAAGTTTTAAAAAGGCATGGGGTTTTGTAATACATAAAAAAATGATCAACTGCAAAAGGCAGAAATAAATGCAACTTTAAAAAAAATAAAGTACAGGCAGTGTGTTTTGTTGGTCAATAATTTGAAGACAAGACAAAATAAAATAAAATAAAAAAAGCTGTCCAAATGGGTTCTTTTTAACCAACAATCAATAATTATTGCTTTCTATAAATTATAATTATTAAAACATTAAATACAAAGCTCATTTAAGGAAGGCACTCCTCACACAAACATTTAATTGCTTCAATGCACTCATTCCTTTCTTTCAGCTGCACTTGATGCTCTTGGCTCATGGTCGGATGGCTGATTCTAGAAGAAAAGATGTACATATAATGTAAGGTAAATACATTTTAAAGTTTATAAAATCAGGACACACGTTTGCAACCTAAGGTATGTGTTTTCTATGCAGCATAGTTTCATTTTAATTTGCTGAATTTCAAACAGCACTTCAAAATAATTAAAGCATGAGTCATGTTAATGCCAGAGAACTAAAGATCAGCAGCCTTGAACACTACAGTAGTCGGTGAAGACACTCAGTTCGGTTCAAACAACTTTTTTTCCGGCTCCGTTTGAACCATAAAAGTGCACAGTGCAGAGCACTATGTATAATAAAAGATTAAAAGTAGTCATCCCAGTTCATAGAAATGAATAAATAATCATACAGCAGCAATTGTCAATAGGAAAATCAAAAAGCTCAGATAAAACTAAAGGAACAAAAACATCGAAAGGAGTCCTAAAAGAAAAACGTGTTAGGGGTGCCCTATGTCCTTCTGGGTTATCTAAGCAGAAATTCAAACATATTGAAGACAGTCAGAACTACAATCAAGAGCACGGAGATCCATCATAAAAATAAAATAAAATCCATAAAAACCACATAAGATTTATAAAACATCATATAAGAACTGTAGCCCTGTGCTTAACAGCACGTTCAATGTATGTGGCAGCAGAAAAGCAGATCTTGATCGTGGGTAAAGATTGCAGATAAATAAAAGCGGCTCTACAGTAGCGAATGTTGGCCGCCCTAAGGATTGGCAGTCAATAGCGTTTCCTCAACAGCAAGTAAAATTTACAAAATAGAATAAAACGTAAGGGGGTCTGTGGGGATATGGGCATAAAGGAAGTTGTGAAAAATAAGTGCCTTGTGACGTAAAAGCAGTAAGAAACTGGACAGTGCAAAGCCTAAGCCTCGTCAATAAAAATGTGCTTGTTACGAGTCCTACCCATACTAAGTAAGGCGCAGGACTTTCAACCGGACAAATCCCCATATAAACTTTGACTGTTGGTTTGTCTGCAGCACACCGCATTTTATCCTCCAGGCATCCCTCCAGAAACGCATACTTTAAAGTCCTAATGGAGGTAGCTGAAGCAGTGCTAGGAGTGGTAAACAAGTCCTTCCGTCTCATGCTGCAACTTAGCTTTAGTATATACTTCAACCAAGGAATACTCAAACGGTGGTCGAGTGTTACAGTCTGCAAGCACAGCCCTATTGAAGGATGTCTGGCTTTTGATCCATCTTCTAATCCACAAAAGGAGGGGTTGAATTTTAATAAGGTCGTCTATATAACCAATCCCTACCTCAGTGTGGCACAGCTAGCAAGCTCTTGATAAAACTATTCTCGATTTTTTCCAGAACACTCTGAACTTCAATGCCCCACACCTCTGCCCCAAAAGAAGCAATAGCACAGCATTAGGCTTTGTAGACTATCGCGAGTTCCTTAATTGGTTTCTAACCAAGTTTACGGGCAAAAGTACGGATGGCCTCCACTGTTTGGAGAAGGCAGCAGCTCTACTAGTCTTCAGTGGTCCCCATGACAGTCGAGTGTCAAAGGGGATGCCAAGGTAGGTAAAGGTGGGAACAGAGCCAACCTTCTTGCTATTCACTACAAAGGAAACATTTTCCTTCTTCCTTCCCCCAAAAATCATTATACGGGTCTTGTTTTGGTTGACCATGAGATTTAAACTGGCCATAAACTCACAAAAGCGGTCAAGAAGATGTTGTAGACCATTTGCAGTCCTGGTAATTAGGACTTTATTGTCCTTATACATTAGAGTGGGGATACACACAACACCTACACAAGGCCAATCGACCCTGAGATTAAACAGTTTATCTTCCAGACTGTTTATCTAAATGGAAAACAGAAAAGGAGCCAGGAAACAGCCCTGGCGTACGCCCCTAGCCTGAATAAAAGATGGTGTGGTTTCTCTGCCTGGGCCATACCTTACGCTGGCAGTGACATCATTATGCAGATCTCTGAGAAAGTTAACACTATAGATATCAACCCCCAATATCAATCATGATGTCCCACAATGTCAATCTGTTTACAGAGCTTATCGCAGATCTCAAGTCCATAAAAGCCTGATACACCTTGCCACACTTCGCCACAGTGTATTTGGCAATTAGCGGAAGCGGAATTGAAGATCCGAAAATAGGTTACGTTCCTTGGCCCAAGGCTGCAAACGGTCCAACAGAATTCAACCCATGATCTTCGCAGTGGAATTAATCGGAGATATAGGGCGATAGCAGTGGGGGTCATTTTTCGAGCCCTTTTAAAAATTGGAACAATGGTCACATGGGGCCAGTTCTTTGGAGGGCCGGTCACTAATTAGCCTTAAGGACATTTGTCAATACAGGGGGCCACAGTGAGATATTAGCTTCAAACCAATCTGGACCAGGAGCACGCTCAAACGGACAACTAGCCCCAGCCCATATAACCTCTTCCAGGTCAGTGACTGGCCCCGCAGGATCTCTTGGGTTCCTGAATAAGGGCCAGCATGAAGCCCGGTAAAATGATCAACCCAGGATACAGATGAAATAACAGTACCAATGGGTGATCCTCTTGTTGCCTCAAAAAAGCTGCGATTAACTGCTTCCCAAAAGGCCTTACAGTCCCTGAGTTTGCTTGCCTAGACCTGTGATGAGAATGCTGCCTCTCGGATAGTGGTCTTTCTGGCTTTGAGGGCGTCTCTATACAGGGATCGACATCTCTGCATCATGCCCTGATCTCTGAGGGATTGTCTTAAAGCAGTGAGTAGCTGGTTGTGCGCCTGGATGCAATTGGCTTATTATTTCATAACAATAGGGTATACGTAGTATGCAGTTTGACCTGGGACAATAATGGTATGGACAAGAAGATGTCCAACTGACCTATATGCTTTTCAGAGAAAGACAAAAACCTAATAAGACACCCATCAATTATTAAATGAAACAATAACCAAATAATCTTAGTTTGGAGAAGGAATTATATTTAAGAATGTAATCAAACATTCACAATTTCAAAAGTTTCTCCAAGGTGAAAATGGTGAATAAAGTGCCCCAGGTAGTGCTTGTGAAGTGGCGGGGATGTGAAAGTGGGAATATAAAGAATTACAATATTTACAAGAATGAGAAAGACCTGTCCAACAATACGTCAAGGAACTGACTAAAACGCTCAAGACATGGGATGCCAGGAATGGATATTATGTTCACTGCTTCTGGGCTGCAGATAAGTACAGGTCAAAATACAAGTGAAAGTCGACGTTTTGAACCCAGAGAATTGAAGATGGCAACTGATTCCTATAAACGGGGTCTTCCTCAGGACGATTAGCAGAGCAACCTCAATCTAGGACTGCCGGTTCAGCAAGAATCGTCATCCCTTTGCTCAAATCCTTGCCAAGGCTCCGACCTTCTCTGTATGTGCAGTGGCTTCATTTTTTCTGGACTCGGACCGTCCAGCCCTAAACTGAACTTCTTCACTGCTGAACCGTCAGTCCTAGATTGAGGTTGCTCACATCCCCACCACTTCATGAGCACTACCTAGAGCACTTAATTCACCATTTTCACCTAATGTTTGAAGAAATTCTTAAATATAATGTTATGTTATGCAGTACTAATAGAAGATGATTGAATGCTGCTCTACAAATTTGATAAACACTACTGAGGAGGGCTGGGTCTCACCCCTTTGGGTAACTGGCTGATAGATAAACCAAGAGTCAGGGTAAGTGAGGACCACTAGCTGTACTAAAACAAGCATTTGCAATGCAATAGGTCTCGCATTAGGAAAGTTTGAGCTATTGGTCTTGTAAATGACAATTTTTTATTTATGTGTTGGTTTTGAAAATAGATAAATTAATAGCTTTGTCATTTACAATGCCAATAGTTATAACTTTCGCAAATGTGACACCTATAGCATTTGTAATGGAACATATGTTGTATTTACGTGACTTAGATGTATTGATATTACAAAGAACAATGGCTTTTAATTTTTTAAAATAATTAATACTTAAATAAAAGGGATTGTAATTTATAATGGCGATAGCTTAAACTTTTGTAAATAACTTTTCTGAAGATTATGTTCAGCGTATTTTATTGTGACGAAAATCCAAGAACAGAAGTAAAATATTAACATATTGTGGAATGGAATAGCGAGACCTAAAAAAATGGTATAATTGACTACTTAATTCAAAGGTACTCCCTGGGCGACTTCAAAGGGATGAAAGGCTGAGTCAGCGCTGCCAGGATTGAAGCGAATTCCTGGCTTATTAGACGCGTATCTCTGCAAGCAGCCTGAGCGTGCAGAAACATTTTCAGGATTTAGTGTTATACAGGAAGTCTTTCTTGCCCTAAAGGAGTGAAAAGTTGTCACTCTGTAGAGTGAATGTAGACTAGCCCAATATGCGGCAAGAATAATCTATTTTTCTGATTTTGGATCTATTGTCTGCACGTGTATGACACATTCACAGCAACTACTAATCTTATTTTTTTTAAACAAGATGATGCAAAAACATCTTAAGCAAAATTTGTTACAAGTTACAAATTCACTGAGCAATAACGTCAATCAAAAAAGTGCCATAACTAAGCAGATGGGGTCTGAATCTTAGCCACGAAAATCTGATCAGCGCTCACCTAGTAGTACTGGTCATCTGAATTCTTAACAGGACTCTTCTGGCCTGGAGAGGCAGCGGAGGGGAGAAGTAAGACGCCCCCAATGTGACATTAAAATCACAGCTACTTGACTGCATTAGGTGTTTATCCGAAGGCTGGGGCCTACTGGGCCGCTGCTGACCACCCCCTCCCCACCAAAATATGCTATGTGGTCGAAAGTCCAAGAGGAAGCTGTGCCTGGATAAATGGCAACGTTCCATTACGAAATCCCACTGACATGGGGTACATTCATGACTTTTGTAGACATAGTTAATATTGCTGCAAGCTCTCTCTATATAGCGCCTGGCAGGGGGGGAGCCGGGGGGGAGGGGGGAGGGGCTGTGTGCCTGTATGTGTGTGCCTGCGTGCGCCTGTGTGTGTGCGTGCATGCAGAGGGGTGGGGGCTGGCTGTGTCTGTGTGTGTGCGCCGTTAATGCATGCGAGCGGAGCGAAGTGAAAGCAGGGGCTGGGAGTTCGTCTGCGCAAGCGCGGCTCAGACGCGCGCTCCCGCGGTCAAAACTGAGACTGCAAAAGCGCGCGTCTGAGTCGTGTCCACATTCCCAAATACGGATCACAATAGTTGTCGAAGCTGACTGCAATCAATGCTTCGCATTGAATGCAGGTCATGCTTCGACCTAAAAAAAGGATTCATCCACCTTAGACCATGCTTTTATTACCCCATGATTCTTAGAAGATGATAAAGGCGTATGGTGATCCAATACAGGGATCCTGGTGATCAGCGAGCCGTGAAAAGAAAGAGACAGAAGTCTGTGATCACTAAGGGAAGAGTCGGCCAAACTACAGTCTAACACCCAGACTCTTAGTGATTTAGAAAAGAGAATAACATCAATTTGACTAGGTGTACCTCGCCCACCACAAATGTCAGTGTATTGTTGGATGTGGAGCATAAAGTATCAAAAGAAAAACTGAGATTAAGTTAGACCAACAGAAAACTCAATTAGTCACCAAGAAGACAATGTGCAAAATGGATGATAGAGACCCCATCCTCATCCTCCAGCCCACAAATATTTCCATGGGAATAGTGACAGATGTTTAAGTTAAAATCCCCTAATAAAACCAAGGCACAATCACCATGTATGTTGTTGTTACAATTCTCAATGTCCTTCCGTAAAGAACATGCTAAGTCAACCTTAGCGTGGTCAAAACAATGTGGTATAGATTTATCAGCAGCAATCTAGCATCAGAACACTGAAACAGAATAATTTGATAATATACTGAGTCACACTTTGTCCAAAGTACCTTTGAGAAAGAGTAAAGAGAACAAGCGTGATCAGACCACCCTTGGCCCTGCCCATATTACTAGCCACTGCTGGCATCTGGTAGGTGGCAAACCCATCCCCATAAATAGAGTCAATGAGCCGCATCTCTTGTATACAGATAATAGTATGGCATTCAAAGAACTTAAGCCAGTCTGGCCTATCCCATTTACTAGCTAAACCAGCGATGTTACAGGAAGCAATGGACAGTATTTGCATAGGATGACTTGAGCTAGCCCTAGTGGGAACGAGATTACATCCTGTGGGCAACATAGAGACTAGATTCAATATGAGTACCGGCTAACAGGCACAACTGGCCGGTCACTTAGGCCCAAGGGAGTAACTGCAGCAGGAAGTCAGTCCTGTAGGTCCAATTGGAACAAAGGAGATAACCTATTGGAGGTCGCCAAGTTTGGCTCAGGGTGGGATAGAGGTGGGCAGAAGCCCCAGGGGTCTGTAAAAATAGCCCAACGGAAGAGCCTTAATGACAGCTGGCATAAAAAGGGAAACGTTAAGCTGGGAGAGGATGTCGTTAGCTGCTCTTTGATCTCTAAAATTCATCACAATATAATCCCGGTCATCTGGTTTGGAGTATTACCCACCCAGGAAACTCTGCTCACGAGATTTATCTGGTTGTGACCTAGCACGAGGCTACCCACTCGAGTATTAACCCAGTGTACGACTTTATTGACCAATTCCTTATGATCTCCATATGAGCTCTTGCTTAACGAAGGGACATTCCTTAGATCACAACAAAGGGGGTAGCCTGAGGAGGCAATGGCAATGCAAGGTACTTAGAGGGTCCAGAACACTGAGTGAAGCCTAAAGACATATTACCAGGGCCACCTGGTAATATGTCAATTTGTTTGTGTTGGCAGTAGCAAACAAAACGTTCCCATTTTGCAGCATAACATGCTCTAGTTGTGGGTTTGCGTGCTTGCTTAAGAATGTTCATACAATTAAGATACAGGAGCCAAACTTCTAAATGTAAAAGTTACTTACCTTCGGTAACGCTATATCTTGTAGAGACACAGTCTAGCAGCAGATTCCATAACGTTAAATTCTGCCCAGATGCCAGTCTGGATCCCAAAATTGTTTCAGCAGTACCTCCGCGCGCCGGGGGGCAGATTCATACGGCTCCGCAATGACGTCATCTCCGGATGTGATGTCAGTGGAGCCATATAAGGCCCCTCAGGCACATGGACGTCAGCTTCTTCTGTGAAACCTTCCATGCTAGAACGCGGAGCCACTATAGAAGCTGATTGTGGCAACAGTGTGCCAAAATGGATCAAAAATATTTTAAACATCATTAAAAATTAAATATCAAATGGTATGAAAATACTCGACATGGATTTGAGTGAAAATCCCCCAAAAAATCAACTTAACACAGGGCTAAATGAAACTCTGTGCCTTGGTGAATAACCCTCAAACGAGGGAAGAGACCATACCCTCTATCAACCATTCATCAAGGGTAATGAATGGCATGACAATAGTCCGACAGGACCTACAATAACAACACTAAGCAGATTGTTAATTTACACAATCACCTGATATATTATCGGTACTAGTGTCAAGGTATGATGTTACCAAGAAATCTTTAATTGAAAGAACAAATAAATTAACACTGCCGACTGGTGTGTAAAGCAGAGAGCAAGAGAAAATACACACAAACCCACGCTACAACCCATACAAATTCAGGTGGTATTGCACCCATTAAACATAAGCTAAGTGGCCAGGCCAAGCAATTTGTTTAACCCCAACATAGATTGAGATAGTGATCACTGGAATATAAACCAAGGTCTGAAAGGGTATAACCCTTACCCCAAGAATCATACGCAGAGCAGGGAGGATGGGCAGGGTGTTAAGGAATCTGTGGCTAGACTGTATCTCAACCAGATAGAGCGTTCCCGAAGTTAAGTAACTTTTACATCTGATAGAGACATCTAGCTGCAGATTCCTTAACTTTGAATTAAATACCATATTTGTACCCCTCTGGAGGTGGGTCTGCGAACCCATCCGTTGAAAGTTCTCAAAGAGAACTAAGGTACGAGTTACTTACCTTCGGTAACAATGTATCTGGTAGAGATGATTCTGGCCGCAGATTCATTCACGTAGAATTATCTCCAGGCGTGAGACTGAATCTGGAAACCTTTTATGCCACAGCATCCCTGCGTGCCGGGAGCGGGGCGACATCACACGACTCCGCCTAGGCATCGTTCGCGAACATGGCGTTAGCGAGGTCAAATAAGACGCCTACGTCAGTTTTCTTCTGAGAACTTTTCCGCACCACAACGCGGAACCACCAGATAAAAAACTGTGGGAGCATGGGAACAGTAGAAAAAAATTGGAAAGAAACGGTGACTAACACACTACACAGAGTAGTGACAACACCGTAGAACCCAAAGGCAGGGAAAGAAGCCACCCCAACACAGAGGCAACACAAGCACAAGGGGCAAGGCAAGACATGGCCAGGCGACCCTTAATCAGAGGATAGCAATGGAAGGAAGGGAGGGAAGGGAAGGACAGGGATAGAAAGCAATCCCCCCCCAAACCTGGAGTAGCCAGAGCAGCAGGACACCGGAGCACTGGAACCCCATCCCCCTAAGGAGCAAGGAGGAATGAACCGCCCCCAAACTGAGTCACCCGTCCAAAACAAGGAAGGTACTCACAGGAGACACAGCCCCCCACCGGGAGACGAGTACTGAAGACGAACCCACGGGGTCCTCGCAGAACAGGGGAGGAAGGGAGGGCCACAAAGGAATCTGCGGCCAGAAACTGTTCCACCAAAACGAAATGGGGGAAAAAAGGCGCCAAACAGGCCCAAAGCAAGGACCGGATCCACGTTGCACGTGGAAAAGGAAAAAACTGATGTAGGCGTGCAGGGGCGGGTCTTATGTGACTTCGCTGATGTCACGTACGCAGGTGACGCCAAGACGGAGTCGCCTGATGTCACCCAGGGATGCTGTGGCAAAAAAAGTTTCCGGATCCAGTCTCACGCCTGGGGATAATTCTACGTCAAGGAATCTGCGGCTAGTAGTCTCTATCCGATCGGTCAAACTAACAACCGACCAAGTGTACATAGGAATAGCAGGACAATGGCTTGGCTCTTAATAGAATCAATGATCACTGTCACAGAATATATTAATTAAAACAAACTTACAGGTCTGAGAGAATCAGCCCATGAAGGAAAAAAGGGTTGAAATCCCCTTAAGAATCAACCGTCAGAGAACAGACAAACTCATGTCCCCCAAAGGATAAAGAAAGTTTGATGACTGAAAAGGGTTAAAAGTATATTAAAAGTCCTATAATCTGCATTGTTCATGACAATAAAGAATTATAAAAAGAACTGTCCTGATAAAATCCCAAAACAGGACATTCAGTACTCATTTCCCCAAGAGAAAGATGAACGACAATCTAAAATGATCCTACGCACAGATTGCATAACATCTTGACACAAGATGCATATATAGACATAAAAATATATACAAACATAAATGCATCACCAGATACTCCAACTGACCCAGCACTTCACAGAATGTAACTGGTCAATAAATACTGCCAGTAGACAGAACGTATAAAGCTTGCCTCCATACAGCCTTCAGTGCCATAATGCAATAAACTGAATACTATTTTGAGCTCTGAATAAGCTCCAACACCAAGGCAAGAGAGAAAAGAGAATCAACAACATCTTTGATTAAACATCTTTCTTTTCTCGTTTAAAAAAAAAAAATATGTGTCACATACATGATACCGCCATGTATACACTGTATACATAAGAATAAACTAGAACTGAGAAACCAGTTCCAAGAAACACTTCTCAATAATATTGAAGAAGGGGACGCACCTAAAAGTGCAGTTCCAAAATATCTCATAAGATAAAATCCTGTTGAGAACAGGCACATACGATACCTAAAATATAAGAAACGCAGCAGCACATTTTATCACGTATATACCATATATCATGATGTATGCAATCTCTGAAAGGAGAGATTCAGCAAAAATATATAACCCTCAAGAGAAACAAGCATTTGCAATGCTATAGGTCTCGCATTTGCGAGAGTTTGAGCTATTGGCATTGAAAATTACAATGCCTTTTATGTAGAAAAGGAGGTAGGTACCAAGGAGGGACTAACAAGAGTATCAAAGAATCAGAAGCCAACGTTTACAAAGGATAATAACACAAGCCAATGAAAAATATGGGCGGAGAGTGAACGGAGCTTCAAGTCCATAAATACAGCACGTCTCAAAGAGACAGCGGAAGCACTGCCTAGGTGAGACCTAAAAAAACACAATTTGACGATGAGCAAATGTCCGGCAAAGTGGGGGAGGGGGGGGGGGGGTAGTGCTGGCATCTAAAGGATGTCTCTGCCCCCATCTTCAGACCCGAGTTTTAGCTCCCCGAGGGGCACCCTTCGCAATGAAAATTAAAAAGTGCAGAGACCAGATGAATAGCTGAGGCTCGAGTTCCCCTCTTAGTTCCTCCTAGCTATAACACACACACACACACACACAAATTCCAAAATATATTTTATAGCGAAGAACTGCAGACAAAAAACTAAACCAAATTTGTCTATAGAAACATCTAGGAGACAAAACAGCCACGCACACTTCACCTATCACATACAAGTCATTTGCAAAAACATGGAGGTATGGGATTGATTGTTTTTTGGGTTTTATTTTTTTGTTGGAAGAGCCTCAGTTTAGCAAAAACTACTGAGCCACTTTCTTTTCTATTTTTAGTACCATTTCAACAAGAGCCCCAATCTAAGGAGCGCTCTTTTTAGGTCGAGCTCACTCGACCTATTGTCGCCGAGTTGCTCCTCAAGGGAGATCGACTGGTGCACGAGCGCCGATTGCACATCGTGGACGCGCACGCCCAGCCCCCCCCCCGGAGCCGTGCACATCTCTTGCTCCAACTGTGCACAGCCAGTCAGCCTTTCAATCGCGCGCGTGCACGCACACACACGCGCACAGAGACACACCCCCTCTCCCCCTACAACTAAGCCCCACACCGCACACACAGACACGCGCGCACACACACATTCCCCCCTGCTCCCCCCCCCCCCCACTCACCGGGCTCTTTCCGCGTGTCCCTCTCCCTCCGCAGCAGGTCAGTCTCGGCATCGGCATCAGGCTCCAGGCTCCATGTCTTCTCCGGCATCCTCCTCAGCTTGCGTGCACGCTCACGGCGACGTCTCGTGCGCTCCCACCTTGTGCACGACGCATGCCTGAACCTGGTGAACGGGATAGTTTTTGCGATGTCTCGCGCTGGTGCGCGTGCAGCAGTTCGCCGGCGGTCTGTGTTCCTGCTGGTTAATTATGTTTTCCTTTAGGGGGATTATGGTCCCTCTTCTGTGTTCGGGTAAATTGTGCATCACTCTCCATGCATGAGACTCCGAAGTGTTGCTAAGCTGTGGTGACGCGGCACGCGGGGCCTTGCTCCCTAGCGCGGGGCAGGTCGGGATATTTAAGGTGGTCCAGCGCGTGGCCCGTGATGAATCCTGCAGCCGGGCGCCTGAGCGCGACCTTTGTGCTCGTGCGGCACCACGCGTGGGTGGCTGTCTGGGCCGCGTTTCTGTTGCTCGGATTTGGCCTGCTCCTACCCGCCTGGGCAGTGGTGTCACTTCTGCTGCTTGCGGGCGGCGCTTGGTGCCTGCACACTGGGCCTCCAGGTCTGTGTCTGCTGCCGGATGTTGAGTGAGCACTCTGTAGGTGTTTCTTGGGACGCAATTCTAATTGCCACGTGAGCCGTTATGATACTGTTTTCATTTTGAGTAGGTGAACAATATTTACTGGCACATCTGTTGGGTTACAGGCGATGCGTTACATAGAAATAAAATATGTTTGTAATAATGAAGCAGGTCCGCAGGAGTTCGGTTCGATAAATGGAGCTTTATTATGACAGCCGGCAGTAACCGTGATTACAAGAAAGGCATTCACTGTTTCAGAGTACCTTTTTGCTACTGTAAGTCCTACAGGAGACATCCGCTCTGAGCAGAAAATGTTGCCCTCTGCTATGGATGTGATTGATGTATACTTGATTCTTGATAGGTGTCTGCGAATGACGGTGCAGTCAAAAGCTATATAAAGTTCACCTGAGGGTAATACACGTCTTGAGTGGCGCATGTTTTCGATCTTTTGCGCACTGTTTTTGTGGCGAAACAATCCAAGCCCTGCATCACATCCTACTGACCTAGCAATATATTTTCGAAGGATGAACGCATTTGTGGGGCGAGTGGGGTTGAAAGTGTGCGGATCAATATGCCAGGGTGAACACGAAGCACTCCTTTCAACATCTGCCAGGTTAGAGGCTCCCGGCTAGTTCTTTGGATTACAAATATTAAAGTTTGCAAAGTAATTTTCTAATGAGGGGGATATATTTCTTCACGTAGTGCAGAGCTGGAGATTGTCGCTTGGCCCGCCGCTTTGTCACCGGTTATCTTTAACATCTAAATACATTGCATTGTCTCTGTTCTACACACGATTGTATTAACTATAATGCTTGGTGAGTCTCGGAGTTTGCTGCTGCTTTCTCCAGCATCTGATAAATTTTAATTTAACATGCTTGAATGGCCTTGCTTAGTTGCCCAGAATTTCATTATTTTCTCTTCAGAGAGCTCCCATGTATGAATCGCTTTGCTCTGACACCTAGACAGCGGTATCCTATTCAACAGACATAGTATGCTATGACTGGGGCAATGCCTACAGTGCGCTGGGATGGCTACTAACGCAAGAACAGTGATCCACAGTCCAGTTACAGTGAAGATTGCTCCCCAGATAGCAAGATTGCCCGCTCTCCCATGTAAGTGTATAGCTTCTATTTGCTGTTTTTGTGCAGACAGCTGGACATTTTCAATAAGCATTAATATTTTGTAGCTATCCTTGCATTGAATGTGAGCATTTTGATTTAAGTGACTTATTCAACACTTGTTCAATTGTCTACATATTTGGCTTCCTGTATGCATTGCGGCTTCCTGTATGCATTGCTGTGATTGCTCCTGATGTCTTGTAGACTTCAACTTTAAATCAAACTGTTGGTGGTACCGATGGTTCTTTTGTTGGAGCGTTTTTTTTATAGCTGTTGTGCAACTCGAAGCTTGCTTAAATTGCTGCATGCTTTTTTGCAATTAATTCTTATAACCTGTTCTGTTTTCCATTTGTTGATGATCTAAAAGTGGATTTTGTTATATAGTTGGGAGCACCCTTCTACCCCTTACCCTAATCCCTCTCCCCAAACCATATATGCCCGGAAAAATAAACTGACGAGAAAATCCCTCCCAGCTCTACCTCTCTCCACGTTTAGATGGCCAGGAAAACAAACGGAGGTAAACGGGTATTACCTTTTAGGGCGATAGGGATCCTAGTTACAAAGCCCATTTTTTCAGCAGCCTTCTAACTATGATTCAGTTTTCATTGAGCCGCTTTGCGGGGTCCGTCTTGCTGCCATGACCCTTCCATGTTTTTAACATTGTAAGCCTTTCTAGTACTAGTTGTTGTGTTATAATTTAATAAACGCAGAAGTGATCAGTGATGAAGCATGTTGCATTCAGCTCGTCTTTTAATGTGGCTAGTGGATTTCCCTACAGTAGATGGTTACTGGCTTTGCTCTAGGGATTGGGTTCTCTCATGGCCCATATGGACTGTATTCTACCATGACCGTGGTATGCTTAAAGTGCTTTAATTTCTATGTGATATGTATAGTATCTCTAGAATAGTTGTGATTGTTTCTGAAATGGAATCTTGTTCTGTTGTCTCCTATTTTATTTGCTTATGCTTTGTCCATCTTCTACAGACGCCATGACAGCAGTGGCAGTGGACAGTCTGCATTTGAATCCCTAGTGGCAAACGGCTCGCCTGCGTCCCTGATACCAAAGTAATTAAGAAGGGAAAAGTCACATGGATAAACTGTTTCATATAGGGGGGGGGGGGGGGTTGCATTGGGAATATTAGTGGATGCGTGTAAGGATTGTTGGTCGTTGCTGATGTTTTAGTTTAAGGCGAGAGCATATCTGGTCTAGAGACAAACTGATTCTTCTCGAGATTTCCTTTTTCACAGTATTGCAACAACCTTCTTCTTCAAGCTGATTTCTAAGTATTCCCTTTTCCCTTCTTTTTTTGTCGATGATGGTCTTTGTTGTGAGGCATGATGGATTTCCTTAATAGATAAGATTGTTTTAAGTGCTTTTTACATAACTGATGTAGAACGTTACAAGCCAAATCATAGTAAAGTAACACAAGTAATACACAAGGTTATCAACCAATTCCCTTAGTTAATAATGTTCAGCACATAGTAGTAAGCTGGGGCTTGCAATTTCTTTAAGTTAAGAGAAGATAATTTCAAAGATGGGTGAGTTATCTGGGGCATGGCAGTTGGGACTAGGTAGAGCGGTTCAGAACATTCTAGAGTAGGACCGATTCTTGAGGAATCAGTGAGGTATGGGGTTTCAAATGATGGGTAGAATCCATACAAGTAGGTACTCTTTCAGACTTTTGTCATAAGCAATATGAGGCATTTGTGTCTGTAGGGATGCTGTTCTAAATCTTCATTGAACTTTTCAAAATCGCGGAGTGCAAGCAAAGTACAGTTTTGCTATCTAGCACTCTATCCACCAGAGATGGTTACCACCTTTGCCTTCATTTAGCAATATTGCAGTAGATGGAAAGACTCCTTCAGGAGTAGGAATTGTTGGAACAGCTCTGGCTTCTTTTGTTCATTTTAAGTTGTCTCATAGTAATACAGCTCTGAATCAGGAAAGCGGCTTTTCGAATGGAAAATGGTGCTGTTTCGGTTAATCATCCAACGTCATCTGGATATTTAGTAGTCTCACATTAGTACTGCTTTTTAGGTCTCTCCTGAGCCAGCGCATACGTTGCTCTGGAGAGACATTTAGTAAGTGGGCTTTTAAAAGTCCAACCACACACTTTTGCTGGCCTCAAGCTTGCGGTTACGTGCGCGAGCACGTGCACAGCCGCCATCTGGCTTTCCTCGCAGCACCCTTGCAGCGCGCCTCGCTCCGCCCCTCCACCACCACATAGCGCGTCCCCACGATCGATTTCGCGCCTGCGTTAACTTTTACTTCTCTTATCTCCCATTCCCCATTTAATCTTGAAAAATTGGCGGTCGAGTGGCTTCATATAAAGCAGGTCACCCAAATCTTTTGTTTTTAATAGTATAATTTTCAGTGCATATGGCGGCAGCGTGTCTTTCTTATAGCATGCACTGCCAAAATCCTTATTAAGAAACTGCAGCACGCTGAGCTTGTGTTTTTTGGTGGCACATCGCTGATTTGAGGGCGCATGTTAGTCAGCCTCCCAAAACCGTTCCACTCCGATTTCCCCGCGAATCCCCCCCCCCCCCCCCCCACCTGACCAGCGTCAGCCTTTAGCCGACGTTGCAGCATGTATGCTTTATCCTTGAATCAGCCCAGAATATTCTGCTTTCCTTACCTGGTACGTTCACTTCAGGCTGCGTGAATCCTCTGCATGTGTAAAGGGTAACATTCTGTTGCTCCTGTCTGTGCTTAACTAGTTACGTGCTGGATTCTTTTAGTACAGTTTCTATTCACTAGATGTTCCAGAGATGAAAAGTTAATTGATGCATGCAAAGCTTAATTTTTATCAGCACTGTTTTATAAGTATGCCTGTTCAGTTCTGTCTCCCAACACCATTCTGCTATGCAGCTTAAACCCCCCACCCCCCTTACCTCCCTAAAAGCTTTATCTATGTTGGCCTCGTAAATGCTTGTTATTACAAGACACTGGCTAAACGCTACATCAGTCAAACCTGACCTAAAAATCTGCCCAATCTTTTCCCACCCGAAAACGTTTCAGAAAATGTAGAGTTTATGAAGGTCTTCCAGGGGATATGAGAAGCAGATTGTGTGTTTTATTGCCTGTAAACTGATGTTTAATGAGCATTTACAGTCTAACTTCAAAGCAAGTCATTCTGATCACATCACAGTTCTCCGGCCCCGGTCGTCAAAATCTGTTCATGAGATGACCACGCTTGAAAACACTTCATTACGGCGCCGGGGGTCTGCAGGCACGGGTTTAAAGCAGCTCTGCTAGCACAGCAATACTGTATGCATGTCGTGTCTATGGAATGAACCGTCATCTCTTTCCCTGTCTTACATTCTCGGGTTAGCTTAGAATGGAAAGGGAATTCGGTGAATGAAAGACGGACTACTTTTTGGCCATCACAAGGTACCTATGCCGACTGGCCCATCTGGCAATGCCAGAAGGACAAATTTGGTAATGATAAGTGCATTTGTATGATAAATTCTGAAGCGGAGAGCGAAAAAGTGCACACACTTTCTCGCCTCCTTATCCTGTTTACCACCTCTACAACCAGCAGGCAGGACTTCCACCCATGGGTGGAAGATATATCACCCCAGTTTTTGGGATCATGGGAGAAAAGGCGACGCAACAAAGGGGATTAAAAAACTCTTCTGAGTGCCTCCAGGGTTAGTAGGGCCGTTAGCGCTTTGCTGAGCCATCAGCACACTAAAGTGCTTCCTACGATGGTCCTGCTTTCGACCTTCTGACCTGTCCCTAGTACTTGTGACCAATCTGTAGGTTATGCAGTGAGGCAGAGTTCTGTGCTTCTGAGGACAAGAGAAGAGCAGGAAAAGGGGAGGAAGTGGTTTACTGCCTGCAGCTTGCCCTGGAAGAGAACCAGTCACCCTCTGGCTGGCAGGCATAGGCTGTGGGCAGTCTAGTGCTCCCGGCCCTCCTTAACCATAGCCCTACGAAGTTTCCCAGTTCCATGAGTTATGAATTGCTCCAATCCAGGTTCTATTATTTGTAGAGGCAAAACTGTCACCTAAAAAAAAGTCATCCTGACACTAATCTAAACGTAGACCCATCCAGACATGACATGTAAGAGCTTTAGAGCTTACAGAGCCCGCTCTTTAAGGCTTTCCTAAAAGCACAGAGATAGCTAACAGAATGAAGATAGACCAGCATACTGTCCCATAGCCAAGCCACTTATACAAAAAATGTTCTAGCACTAAGGTGAGCGTTCTTAAATTTGAGAACTCTGAGCAAATTGGCATTCGCAGAGTGTAATGACCTAGTTGGAAGATAGCGTTGCAGCTGTTGTCGAAGTGGAAGGGGACCAGTGTGATGAAGAGCTCTATGGACGGTGCTTCAAAACTTTATACGCTTGGCCATGGGGGAGAAACCTGCTGACTTATAGAACATAGTACATAAGTAGGGGGTCCCAGTACAAATATACATACAACTTAGATTCAATGTTATTTAATCACAATGAATCCAAACATAGGGTTCATATGCAGATTATTGAGTCATAAATTATGTTGTCCAAAATACGACAAACAAAGAAGTGCCCCAGGGAGGGTGGAGGCGGGAAGGTGAGGTCAGTGCAAGGTAAGTGCGAAGGTTTGCTGGGAAATCGGAAAGGAGTGCTGGTCAGGGTGACCTACTTCCTTGAATAGTTAAAACCGTATTGACTAAGAAACGTAGCCACACTTATAACATGAATGTTCAAACAATTGCATCATAAGCCATCAGAAGGGAAACCATTGCAAATAAATCAACAATATGGTCAAAATGCAGGCACATAGGATGAGCGTCAATGTTTCAACCCCACAGGTTCTAGGTAGCAGTGTGAATTTAGGAAAGGGTCTTCTTCAGGACAAAAAGGGATTGAGGAATACAGGGGTGTGGGGGGGCCGGGAACCTGGGAGACAAAGGCAACAAATCAATATATGAGTAGGCTCACTAAATGGCAATAAAAGGTAGCTAATGTGGCAAAAAGGGTTAATTACCGTGATCAGCAGTATCACAATGTGGGATTTACATGGTATTAATGGGCCTGCAGGGCTCCAAAAGCGAGAAGAGATGACATAATTGGGTGTCTGGAGGAGGAAAATAAAAGATAAAAACTAAATTCTATGCGTGTTTACAGAAAGCAATCTGAACAGCAAGGTAGGCAGTTACTCAATATACTCACCCTGCGTGATAATCACAGTATTCAAGAAGTGCGGGTGCCGCCAGGAGCAGGTCGGCATAGGACGTGGTCGGAAATGGAAAGGCCAACACTTAAAATAGTTGTGACGGTCCGGTGACCGCAACTACACCAGCCCACTCAGTATTGAAGAGTGGGACCCCGCATGGAGGGGTATGAACACAAACAGCCACACTCCGAGACAAAGTATACAGGCTTTACTCACTTGGCTCACGAGCTCAACGAGGACGTCATGCCAACGCTAGATGCGTGAAACCTACAGGTGGTAGGGGGTGTGGTTGCGCGTTGATGCAGACGCTAGCCTGATTGATGTGGTTGCCTAGGTGACACTGACACCATAGACATAAAAATACATATACTTAAAAGGACAGAGACTATCATGTGCCATAGTAGATAACCGATTACTGGGATAGACGCCACTGTGCGGGTGAGTGCACATAAAGTATCACAGTCCAATAGTTTAGGCCGCGGCTCTAATTCACTGGAGTGCAAAAGCTGTGTCAAACGCATATCTCTTGATACGAGAGGACAGCGGGTCAAAATGTAATGACGTCAATCATTTATAAAGTTTACTTGAAATTACTAAAGACAAACAAGCATATTAGTGCGTTGCCACAGAACTATCGAGTACTTCACATCGCAGGAGAGTACAAGCGTCTGTTCGGATTGAGGAAACCTTCAATGGTCTAACACATCATCCTTCAAAACAAGGTTGTCCAAATAATTTATATATTGGCAAATTGAAGCCAGTGCCTCTCATCGCAGGAGGGTAAAAGCTCCAGTATGGATCAGAAGTACATTTCAAGAAACATAGCAAGTCATTTTTAGCTAGGGAAAGGCAGGGATTGCAGGGAAAGAATTTATATGGGCATATTACAGCCAGACCCTCAACGCAGGAGGGTTAAAGCGTCTTGTTCAGTCCAAAAATCAAAGCCCTCGATAGCTACTTTAGAGAGAGAATGAAAGACCAAATTTGAAGACAGGATAGATTCAAGGACAGATAGTTGCTAGTTGGGCATGGCTACTTTCTATTTCATACAGACCATTCACAACAGAGTCAACAAGCATTTGCAATGCAATAGGTCTCGCATTAGGAAAGTTTGAGCTATTGGTATTGTAAATGACACATTTTTTATTTATATGTTGGTTTTGAAAATAGCTAAATTAATAGCTTTGTCATTTACAATGCCAATAGTTATACTTTCGCAAATGTGACACCTATAGCCTTTGTAATGCAATATGTGTTGTATTTACGTGACTTAGATGTATTGATATTACAAATAACAATTGCTTTTGTTTTTTTAAAAATAATTAATACTTAAATAAAAGTTATTGTAAGTTATAATGGCAATATCTTAAACTTTTGTAAATCACTTTTGTGAAGATTATGTTCAGTGTATTTTATTGTGACGAAAATCCAAGAACAGAAGTGAAATATTAACATTTTTTTGTGACATTTGTAATAAAGCTTGAAACATTTAGAGAACATATTTGAACCAGTTTTTGTTGAATGGTTGCACAGATTGATGATGTGGTGGCGCAGAGTGATGCTGTAATGGCGACGAGTGATGCTGTGGTGGCGACGAATGATGCTGTGGTGGCGACGAGTGATGCTGTGGTGACGACGAGTGATGCTGTGGTGGCGACGAGTGATGCTGTGGTGGCGACGAGTGATGCTGTGGTGGCGACGAGTGATGCTGTGGTGACGAGTGATACTGTGGTAGCAACGAGTGATGCTGTGGTAGCGACGAGTGATGCTGTGGTAGCGCAAAGTGATGTTGTGGTGCCCCTGAGTGATGCTGTGGTGGTGCTGAGTGATGCTGTGGTGAAGCGATAGACACATAAATAAAAATATTGTCATTTACAATGCCAATAGCTCTAAGTTTGGCAAAGGCGAGACCGTTGCATTGTAAATGCTTGTTTTCAATAAAGAGATGGGAATGTGGAAATTCACTACACACCGTGGCACCAAACAGTACGCCATTGTGTTAGGCAGTAAACTCAGAAAAACAATTATCTACCTGTACCGGATATACAGACACATAGACCCAGGTCTGTGTACAAAAATACATGCTATAGTCTTGTGTAAGTTCACTTGCATAGAATTACAACTTTCTGCTGGTGCTACAACCAGCATGTGCACCTCTCTCACCACATATATGTGAGGTGCTGTGCTCCATGGACGGATCTTAGGGGCAGGAGAGACACAACAATCAGGGCAAGCTGCAACACATTGAAAAATACCTTCCGTAAACCGTGCCCCACCCGTGACGCAGACGCACATCTCTCCTTATGTCTCGAACGGTCTCCTGCCACCAGCCTTGTGCAGTGCTCTTTGCTTCCTCAATCTTTAAGGCCGAGGCTTAGCTAGGAAGATGTCCCGGGAATGGGAACACCAGGGAACGGATTACTGCTCGTGAAGAGCGTGCCTTCTCTGAGCCCAGGGAAGTTACAAGCTGAGAGCTGGAGAAGCAGGAGACACAGTAGGTGGTGGGGGATGGCGTGGGAAGTTGAGGTGATTTACGACACACAACAAGTGTGATGGCTGAAGCCATGGTGAAGGAAAAACAAGCTTGTAAAACACAACAGCCATTTTTGGGAAAATAACTGATTAAGCTATCAATTTGATTTGGAGTAGACCTGCTGCAGCTAATGCATAGTGATTAAGGGAACAACACGGTCACTTTGCACAGAGTAAGCATGCATCGCTCCCATGTTCTTCAGTAAAGAGGGAGTTGGGTGGAGACTTGCAAGACTGTGAGAGGGGCCTAAGGAAATTCTAGATGCTTGACGTGACAGTGATGATTAGTAATTGTGAATAATTTCTGCTACCATTGTCAACAATCTTCCAAAGTATTTCCTTGTGTAAGGGTCAAAGGTATGATAAAAAGAAAGATCCGGAAAAGAACGACATGTGGGAGGTGGTGGAGAGACTCCGACACGAACGGGAAAACAGCAATCAGGGAGAGGACGGACAATCAAACAAAAACACAACTCCGGGCGCAGCAGTCGTGCTGATTATAAGAATAATATATCTTGGAAAATGCAAGCGCTGTGTGGCGTCCTTGAGGGCACTGTGCTGATACACAACCCTTATTCAGCCCAATAAATAAAAAAAAGTGCAGGAAGGCATGTAAAGTAAAAAAAAAAAAAGTAAGACCACATGTAGCAGGGACGAAAAGGCGGGATTAATTAAGCATACTAGCCAATCAAAAGTAGGCATGTATGAAGGGCATGAAAAGGAACAAATAGAAAAGGTAGGAGGTGCTACAATCGACAGTCTACATTACAGCATGTCTTTCAGAGCAGTTCATTCTCGACCTAAAAATGACTGGCCCTTACGATGTAAGCAAGAAGATGTATTCGACGCTTGCTCTGCACGGTCCTATTCTCACAACCTAACAATGCCCTTATTTCACTAGTTATAGTTCCCATAGTCTCACCCAATCAGCATTGCCAGTCTCATTCTTGCTGCCCAGCACTAGTATCACTTCTTCAGGATTGCCCCACAGTCTCACTCCGCCAGAATTATTAAGGGGGAGGTGGAGGAGGTGGTGGTGGGGGGCGACAGACAATGGAATAGGTATAGTTGAATAAATAATACCTATTCTGTTGTATGTCAGCTCTCTCCCCTGCCGTGCCCCACCTCGCTAACCTGTGCCGGCCGCCGTTAGTTGCTCATATACAGTACACACTGGCACACTCAGCCGCAGTAACTCTCTCTCTAACAGCAACGTTTTCAGTACCTCTCTCTCCCAGACAGTGCTTTAAGGGCAGAGGTCCAATAGTTTAAAAAGAATACTGGAACATCTGAGTAGCAAGCACATACCCTGGGATACTGAGTACTTATACTTCTATATTTGCATGCCAAATACTAAACCCAAAAGTTACTCAAACCTGCTGTGTCCCGAAAGGCCACCTTCGGACGACCCCAGGAATGTCACTTTCAACTGGGAGTATGGTGGACGAGTTTGGATGGTACACAAGCCACTTACCGGATGCATCTGGGTTTAACAGCAAATTCCTATTCAGTTGCAGATGCAAACCAGATAAGAGCTGGAATGGGTTGTGGTGTGTGTGCATAGCACAAGTATACAACACTTCTCCATGTGCCACAAGGATTCCGACAGGTTCACTGCTGCTGCCACCCATTCTAATCCGCCAAGGCAGTACCCTGTTAGGGTAAATCTATGCCAATGAAATTGGCAAAACGCTTTATCTGACAAGTCGCATGCTCATTTTGGAACTAGAGGTTAAGTCAACAAGATACATAACAACGGGATACAGTTGAAAGAATAAAAACTGATTCGACATGCCACGATAACTCAATTAGAGTCCCTTAAACTAGTTTGAAATAAAGTTGGAACCGAGTTAAAGAGTTGCGTGGAACCAAGCCTGGACGAAAAGCATTCCACATTTTTTTGTATCTCGTGGGAAATCTATATTATTCTACTTTTAAAACGGTTATCTTTAGTCATGACCCCACGCAACGACGTCACGTTCTCCCCTATGAGGTCATGCTGAAACGCGCAGCCAATCAAAAATATAAAGGAAGTGGTGGAGTGTTGAAAAGTAGGCTGGCCTACACGCTAAAGCAAGGTGATACAATTGTCCCACTGTAGAATTGTCGCTCCGCCTTATGAAGTTGATTGGCTATTGGTTCCTGCAACAATGGCGGCGCCCTGAGTGTCTTTTGTGGGAACTGAAGGAGTCATTTATTGAGAGAAAGCCGGGAGACTGTAGGGGCTATTGTTCAGTTGTCTTTTGAGAACGAATGGATAGCTTCTGTGGTAGCTATTTGGTGATAGGATTGTACAGTGACCCGCATTCAGTCAGCTTCTTTTGACGAAGCAATGAAACAAACAACAGCAGTATGTATTGCTTTAGTGGTCCAATGGGAAGTGTCTTAGACAAGCAGTGGCCGCGCTGCCGTGAAAGTGACACGGCGTGCGGCCGAAAAAGTGAAAGTGGTCGAGCGCGTGCGTGTGCGCATAACACCAAGCTGGTGGCCTTTTAAATGTATATGGTGGGCGTCTGCATAGCCTATGTCCTTCTGCTGCAACTGCCCTTTTCAACGCTGTATTGGGTGTTGTGACTGGTGCTGTGGTTCCTGAGATTACCCACCTCAAAGGTTTGGGCTCTCTCTTTATTATATTAGTATAGATCAATCACGTCTACGCTAGGCACTGTTCCTTTACCCATAAAGGAGGAACTCACAAGCAAATAGCATCCAAAAGAATGCAAAGTATAAACTCTGAAGTAGAGCAGCGTTCAAACTTGCTCAATCTTCAAAGAACTGAAGCACTCATAATAAATACGTAGTCCACCACAGAAGAGAAAACAAGCTGCACGGAATTCACTAGTTTAGAAAAAAACATAGATGAGTGAAAATGTAACAGAACCCTCCGAAAGTGTATCACAAAAGGAAAAGAGCACTCTTAGCTCACTCAAATAGTTCTTACTAGAACATAACAAGAAGTCCAATTAGGACTAATCTGTACAACAGAGAGATCTATACTAAAGAAATAGATTACCAAAGTAGAATTGCAGAAGAGCTATACAAGAGCAAACCACCAATACTACGCATAGAGAAAGTCACATACCCAAAAAGGCGTACTAACTTTAAGACTAGCTCTTTATCAGCTCTTTAAAAGCATGTAAACACCATCCGGAGAAAAAACAAGTCAAAACTACTCATTATATGCAAAAAGTAGTGCTTTACACCTCAACACTACAAGACATACCAGAGGCAGGCACCACAGCTGTGGAAACTTAAGAAATGTAACAAAACACCTGATAAGGTCCTATTACTGATGGCCAGCAATGAGGCGCTGCACTTCAGAATCAGCACAGTTATCAAATAGGCAAGCCTCATCAAAAGACAAGTCTTTCAAACTCTCACAAACATTTTCAGGAAACCTTGACTCACACAACCAAGCGTATCAACGGAGAGAAACTGATCGAGCCGTAGTTCTGCCAACAGAATCGGTTGTGTTAATTGCTGATTTAATATTAAACCTCGCCATCACACGGCTATCCGGCACAAGCTGAGAGAGCGCAGCCCTGAACCTTTCGGAAAGGGAAGGACGCAGGTGGTCAACAGAGTCCCACAAAGCAAAGGAAGCCGTTCCCAGGACACATGATGTGTTAAACAACCTCAAGGCCGAACTAGTTGACACAAAGATATTCCGGCCACACATCTCCACCCACCTAGGCTCTCTACCTGGCGGAATTAAAGGAGAAATCTCCACACTATGCGAAGCTGTAGCAGTTAGCACAACAAACCCGTTAGCAGTAGGGTATCGAGAAAGGGAAGCAGGGTTGTCCAGAGCAGGACGATGACGATGCGAAATAGCACGCTTTACAGAGATGCCTGACATCGGCCTTGCCCAAGTACCCAGGAGAATATCATATAGAGACTCTCCGTAAGGTAGCACAGGTTCAACACCAGTGACACCCTGATGAAGTAGATCAAATAATGGATCAGATGACAAAGTCACTGATGGAAGCTGTAATGCACAAGTTACTACTTGTGTAACGATATATCTGTAAGAGACATTAGTTAGTGATAGATTCCTTACCTTAGAATATCCCCAGGCGTCAGACTGGATCTGGAAACTTTTGCGTAGCAGTACCCTTGCGCGTCGGTAGGCGTCGTCTGCGGCTCCGCGTCCGTCGGCGGCATCGTGGGCGCCGTGATGACGTCGTCGGAGTACTTAGACGGCGCCTCCGCGTGCTGACGTCAGTTCTTAGACACAGCTTTTCCGCGCCAGAAACGCAGAGTTATGCCAAAAACCAACACTGGTGCCATGAAACTACGGCCCTGAAAGGGGATGACCTTAACTCTAGATATCGGTTCGCAGAACGGGGAGGATGGGTGTGTCGGTAAGGAATCTATCACTAACTAATGTCTCTTACAGATATATCGTTACACAAGTAGTAACTTGTGCATCTGAAAGAGACACGTTAGTGATAGATTCCTTACCTTAGAATAGATACCCCAGCAATACCAAGCCCGTGGTGGTGGGTCTGCGAACCAATAATCACACCAGAAAGTCCTGGAGGACGGAACGGCCAAAGTAGCCATCCCTCCGGACTTGACTGTCCAGGCAATAATGTTGTGCAAACGTGTGCAGCGAGGCCCACGTAGCCGCCTGGCAAATGTCCTGCAAGGGCACACCTCGGCCCAAGGCAGTTGTAGTTGCTCTGGCTCGAGTGGAATGAGCCCTGAGCCCCACAGGGGGTTCCTTCTTAGCCAAGGAGTAACACGCCTGGATACACAATATGATCCACCGCGAGATGGTCCGCTTGTGCACCGCTTTCCCTTTCTTAGTGCTCACGTAACCAACAAAGAGTTGATCATCCACCCGGAACTGTCGTGTGCGATTCAAATAAAATGAGAGCGCACGTTTTGGGTCCAGACGGTGGAGCCTCTCTTCCTCTCTCGAGGGATGTGGAGGCGGAAAGAAGGCGGGGAAGGTGATAGATTGCCCAATGTGGAAGGCCGTGACTACCTTGGGTAGGAAGGAGGGCCTTGTCCGTAACACAACCTTGTCCGGATGGACTGAAAGGAAAGGAGGTTTACAAGATAGAGCCTGGAGCTCACTCACTCTCCTGGCAGAGGTGATGGCTACCAGGAAGGCCGTCTTCAAGGTGAGAAGGCGAAGAGGACAGTTGTGAAGTGGCTCAAAGGGAGCGCACATCAGAAATGTAAGAACCAGGTTCAAGTCCCACTGAGGCATCACAAAGGGAACAGGAGGGAACGTATGTGTGATGCCCTTCAGTAATCGATTAACGATAGGGGACTTGAACAAAGAAGGTTGATCAGGCAGCCTCAGAAAAGCTGAAAGAGCTGAAAGATAGCCCTTGATAGTGCCCAGAGCAGAGCCCTGCTGGGCAAGAGAAAGAAGAAAGAGGAGAACCTCAGAAAGAGGGGCTTAAGGGGATCCACAGCCTTTGCTGTACACCATGCCACAAATCTGTTCCACCTGCAGGCGTATACCGACTTTGTGGAGGGACGCCTGGCTGCCAGAATGATGTTGCAAACTTCAGGAGGCAAGTCAAATGGCCTCAACTGTCGCTGCTCAATCTCCAAGCATGGAGGTGGAGACTGGACAGGTTCGGTGGAGGACCGTCCCCTGCTGCTGCGACAGAAGGTCCTCCTGAAGAGGCAGACGAACCAGGGGATCGACTGACATACTGAGTAGCTCGGGATACCAGTACCTTCGTGCCCAGTCCGGAGCCACAAGGATGATTTGTGCTCGGTCGCGCTTGATCTTCTTCAGCACTCTGGGTAGAAGTGGTATAGGCGGAAAGGCGTACAACAGACAGCAACTCCACTCGCGACGAAATGCGTCTCCGAGCGAGTGCCGCCTTGGAAATTCCAGCATGCAGAACTAATGACATTGCGCGCTCTCTTCGGTGGCGAATAGATCTAACCAAGGCTCTCCCCACTGCAGAAAGAGACCTTGCGCCACGCTATTCGTGATCCATCATGCACCGGCCGCTGAGTTCGTCCACCCTGGCGTTCAGTGAACTGGCCAGGTGTTGAACCACCAGAGACACGCCCTGATGTTCCAGCCATTGCCAGAGGCGCAGAGCCCCCTGGCAGAGGGTCCACGACCCCACCCCGCCCTGTTTTTTGCAGTACCACATGGCAGTGGTGTTGTCCGTGAACACCTGCACTACACTCCCTCGGACAGACGGGAGGAATGCCTTCAGTGCTAGACGAATCGCCCGCAGCTCCAAAAGGTTGATATGGAGCCGGGACTCCGCCGGAGACCAGAGGCCTCTGATCTCCGCCTCTCCCATGTGGCCTACACAGTCCTGGAGGGACGCGTCCGTCACAACTACGTGCTCCGGTTGGGGAAGGGAGAGGGATCTGCCGCTGACCCAATCGCGGTCCGTGAGCCACCACTGCAGCTGTCTCGCAGTGCCCTTCGACATCAGGACATGGTCGGACAGGTTTCCCTGATGCTGGGCCCACTGAAACTTCAGGTCCCACTGCAGAGCCCGCATCCGCCACCGGGCATGATGCACCAGAAGGATGCAGGAGGCCATCAGCCCCAGAAGCCGCAGGGTCAACCTGACCGAAACCCGGGATAAAGGCTGGAAGATTGGAATCAGAGCCTGTATATCCCGAACCCGCTGTTCGGGTGGGTAAACCCGAAACTGCGCCGAGTCGAGAACTGCTCCGATGAAAAGGAGCTTCTGAAAGGGGCACAGGTGTGACTTCGGCACATTGATGGAGAACCCCAGCTGGTGCAGGAGATACGCCGTAGTCTGGAGGTGGCTGACGACTGTCTGGGGCGAGCCCGCCTTCAACAACCAGTCGTCGAGGTAGGGGAAGACTGAGACCCCTAACCTGCGCAGATGAGCTGCGACCACCGCCATCACCTTCGTGAACACCGGTGGGGAGCTGGTAAGGCCGAAGGGGAGCATGGTAAACTGAAAGTGCTCGTGGCCTACCGTGAGCTGCAGGTAACGCCGATGGGCCGGCAGGACCGGGATGTGGAAATACGCGTCCTGCAAGTCCAACGCTACCATCCAGTCTCCTGGGTCTAGGGCAGCTAAGACCTGAGCCAGAGTCAGCATTTTGAACTTCTCCTTCCGGAGGAAGCCGTTGACGTTCCTCAGATCCAAGATAGGGCCTAGGCCCCCTTTGCCCTTCTTGGGTACCAGAAAGTAGTGGGAGTATAAACCACGTCCTACTTCTGGCCCAGGAACGCGCTCGATGGCCCCCTTGGCCAAGAGGGCCGAACCTTCCTCCTGCAGGAGCCGCAAGTGATCCCCCGATATGTGGTGGTGTTGCGGTGGCATGGCTTGAGGAGTCGTCTCGAAGGGGAGGGAGTAGCCCATCCGGACGATCTGCAGCACCCACCTGTCCGAAGTGACAGTGCGCCAGTGAGAGTGATGATGGCGAACCCTGCCCCCCACTGGCGTCACATGGGTCGAAAAGCACGGACTAGGAGGGTTTAGAGGCGGATGCTGCGGGGGAAGGTGTGGAATGACCGCGCCGTTGTCCCCGACCGCCTCCACGGCGGTTTCCACGGCCGCCGCCGCGCTGGATGTTAGTCTGCGGCGAGTGACTGGCGGCACGTGTGGGGACGCCCCTTCCTTGGCCACGAAAGGAGCGAAAGACACCCGTTTGCTGGCGCGGGGCCGAGAGGCCCAAGGACTTGGCCGTAGCCCTGGAGTCCTTAAAGCGCTCAAGCGCGTGGTCTGCCTTGTCGCCAAAAAGGCGACGCCCATCGAAAGGCATGTCCATCAGAGTGTTCTGGACATCTGCCGAAAAATTGGCGGACCTCAGCCAGGCGTGGCGTCTTACCGCCACTGTCGTAGCCATCGCTCTGCCCAGCGAGTCGGTGCTATCCAGCCCACACCGGATCGAATACTTGGCTGCATCTCGACCCTCCACAAGGGCTTGGCCGAGTTTGGCCCGTACCACCAACGGGCACACTGGCAGCACTTCCGCCACAGTCTCCCACAGAGAGTGGGTGTAGCGGCCCAAGAGGCATGCGGTGTTAGAAGACCGCAGTCCCAAACTAAGGGAGGAGAATATCTTCTTTCCATAATTCTCATACCTCTTGGATTCCCTGTCCGTCAGAGCCGTCGGGAATGCGGTCTGGGAATTAGAGGCCTGGATGACCAGACTCTAGGGGGTGGGGTGGGAGGACAGGAAACATGGGTCACCTGGAGCCGGGCGATGGCGTCTGGCCATGTTCCTATCTACGGGCGAACCCGTAGCGGGCCTGGACCAGGTGCCCAAAAGAACGTCGGTCAAGGCCTCATTAAAGGGCAGCAGAGGCTCGGTCGAGCATGACTGCGGTTTAAGGACCTTTGTGAGGAGGTTAGTCCTCACGGCCGTGACGGGGAGCTCAAGGCCCAAGGCCTTGGCAGCCCTCGTCAACACCACACCATAGGTTGCCCCCTCCTCCGAAGCCACGGTAGGAGGAGAGACAAAACCAGTGTCTGGAGAGGTGTCCAGGCCACTGGCCTCCCCAAGGTCTCCTGCCCAGTCCTCTTGAGACTGACACTCCCTGGTCAGAGGGTCTTCAGACCCCTCCCAATCCTCCTCCTCACCCATCTCCTGATACTCAGGGTTGTAATTCAATGGGGAATCGTAGAAGTGGAAATCTCCAAACGGCATCTGATGCGGCGCCCAGCGGCGCCGCTCCGACGTCGAAACGGGAGCAAAGGAGGAATCGCGGGCGGCGCCGCCTGAGGACGGCGCCGGTGGTGACATCTGACGGACCAACGCCGGGGGGGGAGGTTGTAATGTCCACCGGTGACGATCCAGAGCCCGAGGAAGGTCTAGTGGTGTCCCGCGGCACCGGGCCCGAACGCGCCAGGCCGCTGGACCTTGCGGCGCCGGGCCCGAAGGCGCCGGCGGTGTCGGGACCGTGAGCCCCTGCGGCGCGTCCCGAATGCGCCGGCAGCGTCGGGCCGAAGCCCCCGACCCGCTAGGGCCCCCAGACTGGTCCGCTGGGCCCGGAGGCACTGCGGAGCCCGTCGGAGGAGAAAGGGACCTCATGGCCATGAGGAAGCGCTCAATCTCCTCCGGCGTCGCATCCTGCCCAGGGACCGGAGGTTGTGGGGCGGGACGAGACGCCCGCGACTCCGAAGGAGCCGCGTGGGCGCTGTCACCCGAACCCCCGGCCGCATCGAGCGAGCGTCGGGGCGGGAGTCAGAAGAGCGATGACGCCTCTTCGACTTCTTGTGCTTCTTACCGGACGACGACTTCGACCCGGAGGAGTGGTGCCGACCCCCGGAGCTGTGGTGGCTCCGTCCCCGCGACCTGTCCCTCGACCTCCCGTGGGACCGGGACCTCACGCGGAGCGGGGCCGACTGCCGGAGTTCGAGTCGCCTGCAGGACCGCTCCCGCCTGGCTTTCGAAGATAGGGCCCGGCAGTCGGAGCAGGCCTTGTCGTCGTGGTCGACGCCTAAACAGGTCAAACACAGGTGGTGGGGGTCCGTGACCGACATCGTGCGGTCGCACTCCTCACAGTGTTTAAATCCAGGCATCCCTACGGCACCGATCGGAGTCGTTAGACTTCGAAGAATGATCAAAAAATTATCAAAAAGTTAGTCAAAAATTGACCTGGGTAACTGCTCTTTCCAGAACTGCTCTGGCTGGCGCGGAAAAAAGAAGAACTGACGTCAGCACGCGGAGGCGGCGTCTAAGTACTCCGACGACGTCATCACGGCGCCCACGACGCCGACAACAGACGTGGAGCCGCAGACGACGCCTACCGACGCCCAAGGGTACTGCTACACAAAAGTTTCCGGATCCAGTCTGACGCCTGGGGATATTCTAAGGTAAGGAATCTATCACTAACGTGTCTCTTTCAGATTTTAATATTTCAGCAGCTCTTTAAATAGCCTCAGCAAAAGCTGAACTACCTTCTGTTGCCATTTGTAGTGGAGAAAGCAATCATAATTAGTAGATAGTACCAGACTACTATCTCCACCAAAAATCTAAGAATCTCCTGCCTGAGGTTGACTAAGACCAACCAAGCGGTCGACGTCACCAGTGTGTGCAGAATCTCACTGCAACACTGGAGAAATGGCACCATAAGCAGCCTCATCCTCAACTTGAAGAGGGGATGGTGCAGAAACTGCCATGGCTATAGGAGGCGTCTCTGGCACGATCAACGTCAGGGCAGTGTCGTATCGACGTGCACGACTAATGGTGCCTCCGGCGTCGACCGGCGACGTCATAGTAATGCCACCGGCATTACTACGGGAAGCCGCACCCGGCTATGCTCTGACACCGTTATGACTCGCTATACGAGTCGAGGTCCTCGACTAGCACTAAAGGCAAACCCGCCAGCGAACTCCAGATCAGAGACCCATCAACTTCTTTGGGGCTCGAAAGCGCACCAGGGAGATGTGTTGAGCCAAGGAAGGTTTACAGAGCCTGAAAATATGCCCGTATTATCGCCCCAGCTTCAGGATAAGGAGGGGCACAAGGTCGACTACTGCGCATGCACCTCCAATAAGGACCGGAAGGAACCGGCTATGACGTTTCGACTTTGCTTGGCCGTCGACCTCCGAGACTTGGATCCCTTCCGATGGGATTTCCGTGACATGGATGAGCGACACCCATTGGAACAGCTCCTTGACCGGCTCTGCATAGAAACTTCAGAGCAGGAACGGGATCGACGTCGCCTGGACTCCGATCGGGATAGCTTCGCCGTCAGCAACTTCATCTGCCTTTCCGGCAAGGACTTAGGCTTCAGCCTCTTAAAGATGTCGCACTCATCGGAGTTGTGGGGCTCTCCTAAATACCACATGCAGATGGAGTGCGGATCCGTAGCCAACATGTTTCGAGTACAGGTCTTGCACGTCTTAAAACAGGAAGGCATAGGCACACTCTTTCCAGACTCAAAAAGGCATTGAGGTAGGCCAGAAACAAAAGGCCAGAGGAACTGCTTCTTCATATCTGCGTTACAGTGTGGAAAAGGAGAAACTGATGTCCGCACAACGGAGGGGACTTATATGGCTCCACTAATGTCATATACGGAGATGACGTCACAGCGGAGCCATACGACGCCGTCCCTGGCGTGCAGATGTACTGCTGAAAAAATTATAGTGCATTGCTCTTGGATTTGGGGTGGGTGTGGGTACCTGGAGGCAAAGTATGGGTATTTTGTGTTTTCAGCTGTGGTGCAAAGGTCTATTTGAGGAAATCCCAACTTTTGAAAGTAGGGAAGGAGGACTTGTGGGTGGTGTTCTGTGGTACTGCAAATCCGGACCCCGCTGTTTTACAGATATCGAGGTCCAACACTCGTGTCGCAAAATATCGTCGTACCATGACGAATTTGGTATCTACGAACCGGTAATGATTAGGGCATTATCCCTATGCATTTGCGTCACGATTGAGTGATGCTAACACCCTTAAATCGTAGTTTCCGTCCCGAACCCTCAGACTCCATCTTGTAAACGAAACCAGCTGTTCAGGGGTTTTTAAGATAATTCAGATACTAGGGGCGCTCTGCCTCAATTTCTACGTTACAGTGTGTAGTGTAAATAGGTCGATGGGTAGTGCGTGAAGAGCAGACGGAAAAACACCCTTAACCGTCTAAAAAAAAGTCAATGACTTAACAACAATTACACAGCTGTGCTCTCGCAACTACAATAGGGTGTCACAAAATTTTAGTACAATGACCAATGTAATTCAATAGACAGAAGCAGATTCTTTCGTGTTTTTCTTGTCACAGCAAGATGACGGTTTATTGTATCCAGACTTTCAGAATTTAGCGCTATAGTAAAAGAAAAACATAGAATGCAAAGGCCATCAGGCTGGAAATGGAGTATATCGCGTCGCTCTAAATCACGTTTGAGGTGAAATTAACAAGAGATAGAAGGTTAAGAATATGAATGTACCTTAATACGGGTGTGTATCAGGCTGTACCGGGAGGGGATCCATCTAATGTGGTGCTTTTGAAAACGGATGCGTTTTCTCAATCGCGGTATGCTGAGGAGGGAAACATAATTGTATGCGCACGCATTAGGAGTGCGAGAGCATGGACGTGTGAACTCATCAGGCGAATTAAAAAGGGGATTCAGTTGTTGTGAAGAAAGTACAGCAACTTACCAGTAGTGCGGTATCCCTCCTCTGTTGTTTCCCGGTCGCCGTCTTTCGTAAATGGACACGTGACCGGAAGGGAGGTGTCTTTTTATAGGAGTTTAAACATGGAAGATGTCGATTATGTGTTGTCAAAACATGACCGCCATGTTTAAGAAGCGAGCCGATAAGGCGAGATGCTTGGTAATTGAGTGCTCTTGTAATGTAAGACGAATGGTGGTGTGCAAAATTACCACACCTATTGGAAGGAGATAATGGCGAGTATCAGAGCGGAATGTGTAAACTATCTTAGTCTAAGGTGTCTTTTTGACCAATCACTATTAACTCATCTACAGGACACTCAAACTGAGATTCGGGTGTACATTATATTAGATAGATAAATACGAAGAGATATTGTGGTTTCTATAACATTACTTTCAACCGACCACTATTTAGACTAAGATAGTTTACACATTCCGCTCTGATACTCGCCATTATCTCCTTCCAATAGGTGTGGTAATTTTGCACACCACCATTCGTCTTACATTACAAGAGCACTCAATTACCAAGCATCTCGCCTTATCGGCTCGCTTCTTAAACATGGCGGTCATGTTTTGACAACACATAATCGACATCTTCCATGTTTAAACTCCTATAAAAAGACACCTCCCTTCCGGTCACGTGTCCGTTTACGAAAGACGGCGACCGGGAAACAACAGAGGAGGGATACCGCACTACTGGTAAGTTGCTGTACTTTCTTCACAACAACTGAATCCCCTTTTTAATTCGCCTGATGAGTTCACACGTCCATGCTCTCGCACTCCTAATGCGTGCGCATACAATTATGTTTCCCTCCTCAGCATACCGCGATTGAGAAAACGCATCCGTTTTCAAAAGCACCACATTAGATGGATCCCCTCCCGGTACAGCCTGATACACACCCGTATTAAGGTACATTCATATTCTTAACCTTCTATCTCTTGTTAATTTCACCTCAAACGTGATTTAGAGCGACGCGATATACTCCATTTCCAGCCTGATGGCCTTTGCATTCTATGTTTTTCTTTTACTATAGCGCTACATTCTGAAAGTCTGGATACAATAAACCGTCATCTTGCTGTGACAAGAAAAACACTAAAGAATCTGCTTCTGTCTATTGAATTACATTGGTCATTGTACTAACATTTTGTGACACCCTATTGTAGTTGCGAGAGCACAGCTGTGTAATTATCCATCTTGTAAACGGCATCCATCTTGTGACTTGCCCTCATATAAGTCAATTGATTAAAGCCGAGCTTGATCTAAAAGGACACGTCCTTTGTAGCTGACTTCCCCATGACCTGGCCGAAGCTGCCTCCACTGCCTCCAGACAAGCCTGTTTGGGCAGCTCCTCGCCCAGTGGCCGAGCAAGATATCATCAAGGCACAACATATCATAAACCATCCACTACATACAGACCCTGTTTTCCATACACATACACCTGTCCATGATTCTTGTTTATGACCCGTTTTATGATGGGAGGGTACCCGACTGTATTGGTGTTTCATCGATATCTGATGGGAGTTCTGGATCTGGCGGGGTAATCCATCACCAACTGGACATCTAAAATATGTGCTGACCAGCATGACTTCGCTCTTTGTATTATTGTAGAAATATTTATATAGCCATATCATAAACTCAAGAATTCTTGCCTGCAGCTGTTATTTATGTATATAAGGAAAAGGCTGGTTCTGTAAAAACGAACAGTCTCCTGAGAACTTACGGCCCGTGTTGTCGTACTTCTAGGACGCATGTTACTTGGTTGCAGCCAATAAAACTCGATCATTGACTTCAACTAGAAGACTCTGTGTTTCTGTAAAGTCCAGAACAGGGAGAACTCAGAGGTCTTCGGGTGTGGTCCCCTGGCACCACCGGGTCTCTAAAAACCCGGCACCTCAGTTGGCGCCCAACTCGAGGCGATATCAAGCGGTGACGGTCCAAGCCAGATGTTCGTGAGGAGCTTCGTGTGAAAATTCCGGAGGACGGCCAGCCACTTCAGCGACCCCTGCATGTCGACGTGGTTCCGAAGGTCTTTGCAGCGAGGTTCCCCGCGTCCCGACGGCTACGAAGGACTGCTGCCCTGACTATCGCCCTGTTTTGGACCCAGTGATCCTTGGTAGAGCGAAACGATAGACGAGTCTTCTAGTGACGTCACCGATCTTCAATATTCAGTTAAGTATAAGTGGAGCGTCTCCCAGTTCTTAGTTTGGTTCTTAGTTTTGGTATCCCAGAGATACGGTTTGTATTGGTTCTTGCAAGCACCAAAACCGAGGGGTTCGTGTATTCACGACAATATCATAATTAGATAATCCCTTGAAGTTTGAAGCTAGACTAGTGAGCGAAGATGCCTGGTCTCAGCAGACTTGGAAACTTGTTTTGTCTTGGTTGTAGTAAGGACTCCCGATTAGAGGATTCGTGTCCGGTTCCTCCGATTGGAAGTCCAACATACGAGTTATATATAAAGCATGGAGTAGGTCCTATCACATATAATGAGGTGTGGATAAAATACACCCGCAAGGATGGTGTTTTAAAATGGCCCCAATATGGTAGTTTTGACTCAGAAATATTAGATAACCTCGAGGTCAAATTGTTCAAGAAGAAAGCCCGGCCGGCGATGTTTGACTCTTTTCGCTTATGGCGCAAAGAAGCCAAACAGAAAGAAATAAAATTAGCAAAGAAGAATAAAAGAGGCATGTCGATGGTACAAGCTGCCATCGCATACAGGGATAATGAGGAAGAGCAGGAAAGTGAACAAATGCTCAGAAGCAAGAAACTAGCAATAGATAAATGCTACCCGATGTTACCACATGGGGGACAAGACTTAAAGGGAACACCCGAGAAAGATCCATTAATGTCCCATTTATTGAACTCACCACCCCCATATACATCGAGTATTGTTGGACCCCCGAGACGTACTGTTATACCGCGCCCTGGCGCACGAAAAGCAGCTCTTGCACAAGCACCAGCTCCTCTTCCGCTGGTTCCTACTTCTCCGGTGCAGCCTTCTCAAGGGCCGCCGCCTTTGCTACATACTCCTTCTACTTCTACAACTTTGCCTACTGCTCCAACTATTCACTACGATACTACGTCTGCTACTGCCTCGACTTCCTCTGCTGTTGCCTCGACTTCCTCTTTACATCAGCCTGTCTTTTCTGGCGCATCTGCCTCACCGCAAGCTTCTCCTTCTGTCAGACAGAGAGTGACAAGTACTGTCACTGGTCTATTCTCGCCCTTCTTTGGGTCGCCTAAAACGACCCCTAAACCAGAACGTAGACAGTTGCGTAGTCAACTACCCGACTACGAGGAAAGAGAAGTACTGAATGAGTTAGCACGCAAATGGGTTACGGATACTGTAAGATATGATGTTCAGTCTGTTATGGAAGGGTTCCGTCAGTGGGATCCATCCACTCAAAGATACGTATTCGAGGAAATGTGTGTGTACCTCTGGGAAGATTTACAAGACAATGACCCAAAATGCAGAAAGCAGGAACTAGCCCGCATGCGATTCAAATTTTACGAAGGCATGATTATAGGCGCAGATGTTGAGAAAGCAATGGATCTGTTGTTATCTTATAGGAGTAAGGGAAACAGCTCTAGATCGTTTGATGAGGATGATGTGTCTGGTAGGAAAAAGGCGCGACAGTACCCCATGAGAGAGGTTCCTCCGGTATGGAGGGAAGGTGATGCGAATGCGCAACCGCCTGTTCCATCGCATTTCCAGCGCGTATGGCTACATGTCCCCTGGAAAAGATCCGAAGTTTTAGCACTCAAACAGAACCTACCTGATCCCCGTAAAAACCCAGCAGGATATTACAAGGAATTATCACAGACTGCCAGCTCATGTATAATGAATTTAGCAGATATAGACATGTTGTTTGGGAATGTTGTTCCGCATCCTTTATGGAGTAAAATTCGTCATGTACATCATGATCAAGAACTAGGTGACTCATGGGCTAATATCACTGCTACTGATGCTAGACAAGTAGGTGGTTCTAAACCAGAGCCTTTAATAGCAGATCTTCCTGGTAGGATTATCGCGAACATGAAAACATTAATGCCTGAATTACGTGTAAATTGGGACAAGCTATCTGCGTGCAAGCAAAAGAAAGATGAAAATGTGTCTGACTTTTTCACGAGGTTTGAGGAGACTTTCACTGATCATAGTGGTCAGGACATGGCTACCGAGGGTGGCCACAGATTGTTTGTAGACAAATTTGTACATAATCTGCTTCCTGAATTGTGCAATAAATTGAAAGATTCAGAGAGTGCTTTGGCTGTTTCCACGTCAGCGCGGATTCTAGCCACAGCCCAGTACTATGAAAATAGACGCAAAGACGAGCTAGATAAGTCAGACAAGAAGACTAAAGAACTAAAAACTAAGGTCCTTCTCCAACAAGCCTATCCGCCTCGCACTCCTAGTCAGCCCAATTATCAGCAACCACAGCAGTATTCGAGAAACGCGCAAGGAAACGAGTTTTCCCACCAGCGTTCTCCATATGGCCTGAATCAATGTGCATATTGCAAAGAAGAGGGTCATTTCAAAAGTAATTGCCAAGCTCTTGCACGACGTTTAAACGGTGTCTCCGGCGCAAGAGGTAGAGGTGTTCAACAGGCTCCTCGAGGTAGGGGTCGTGGAAATTTCTCCCAGAATACCATTTCTTTTCCGCCTCAGAATTCTATGAATAGCTTTGACCAACAGAATAACGCATCTTCCAGGTCAGCCCAGTACTATGCCGATGACTATTACGCAGAAAATGAGAATGAGGGTAATAATTGCTAGGACAGCCATGGACAAAGAGAGGGAGTTGTTTCAGTTCCAGTAGATCAGAATGGACCTTATGTCGAGGTGATTACATCAGGAGTGTCGGAGCCATTTCTGCTGGATACTGGTGCTACAAAAAGTTCTATTGTGCTACAAAAAGTTCTATTATGCACTCAAAACTTCCTGGCGCACCTTTGTCCGGCGAAATGAATGTTTCAGTAGGTTTTTCTGGTGCCCCTGTTAGAAACCCGATCTCCAGTCCTATGCCCCTTTCTGTTGGCCCATGCGAATTAGAAGCACCCCTCATTCTTACAACAGGTTGTGGCGAAAATTTGTTAGGTTTGGATTTATTGAAGAGATTACATGCGACTTTGTATTGTTCTCCTTCGGGAGTACAACTCACCCTTGGTAAGAAAGTGATTTCCCCGATGTATTTGTCAAAGGAAAGAATTCCGACTGAGTTGTCATCTCTTCCAGATGTACTTTGGGCGAATGGTTCAAATGATGTAGGTTGTTTGGAGATAGCACCGTATGTCATAACATTGAAAGCTAATGTCAGGTTGCCACGTATTCCCCAATACAGAATGTCAAAAGAATGTGAAAAGGCTTTGCTAGAGATAGTCCACGATCTGATTGCGAAAGAGGTCATCGAAGAGACTACAGGCAACATTTGTAACAGTCCTGTTTTGCCTGTCTTAAAGCGTACCGATCCTTCACAGCCCCCTGTGTACCGATTTGTGATCGATCTAAGGGAAGTGAATAAGATCGTTGTACCGCAGTTTCCAGTCGTACCGACATTACCGCCTTATTGACAATGGTTCCAGCCTCAGCCAATTGGTTTTCAGTGATCGACCTGAAGAATGCCTTCTTCAGCATCCCGACTGCCGAAGAGAGCAGAGACATCTTTGGCTTCAATTTAGGAGGACGAAGCTTCCGCTTCAGACGCGCTCCTCAGGGCTACTGTGAGAGTCCTTCAATATTCAGTCAGGCTCTGAAAACACAACTAGATACGATTGTTCTACCTGGTGGCGCGACTCTGATTCAGTATGTAGACGATTTACTGATCGCTGCAGATACAGAAGAGATTTGCAAGCAAGCCACGTTGTCCTTGTTGCGTCATTTATGTGACATGAAGCACAAGGTCTCGCTTTCCAAATTACAATTTTGCCGACAAGAAGTAACCTACTTAGGTCACATCTTATCGAAGGAGGGAAGGAGACTGACCCCAGAAAGAATACAGGCAATTGCAGAACTGAGTGTCCCAAGGACACAAAGAGAAGTGCGTGCCTTCTTGGGCATTACATCATACTGTAGACAATGGATACCGAATTTCTCACTGTTGGCCAAGCCCTTGCTGTCATTAATGCGCAAAGACACACCCAATCCTTTGCCTTGGTCTGAAGATTGTCAGGCGAGTTTCCATGAGTTGCGTGAGGCATTATGTTCAGCTCCTGTGTTGGGCAACCCCGACTACAGCAAGCCTTTTACATTATACGTCCATGAGAAGGAAGGTTGCGCATTATCAGTCTTGACACAGCACTTTGGGGACAAACAACGCCCATGTGCATATTTCTCCGCGACTCTAGATCCTGTAGCTAAGGCATTACCAAGTTGCTTGAGGGCCACTGCCGCAGCGGCTGTCTGTATTCGACAGTCGGCTGGGTTAGTCATGAATAATACTCTGACCGTTATGGTCCCACATGCAGTAGATAGCCTACTAAACAGGACGAAAACACAGCATCTAACTAGTGCTCGACTGTCCAGCTATGAATTGACCCTATTAGCAAGCCACATTCACATAAAGAGGTGTGATACTCAACCCTGCTACGTTACTACCCATTCCACCAGCAGAGACAGAAGAGGTCGACAAACATGATTGCTGCTTTAGGACAGAGGAAGAGACAAAAGGGAGAGTAGACTTGCAGGACACTCCCTTCCCTGAATGTAATGATAATTTATGGGTTGATGGTTCATGTTTCAAGTTGCCAAATGGTGATACGACTGCAGCATATGCCGTGACAACATTACACACGATTGTAGAGACAGCTCGCATCCCCCAGAATTCTGCACAAGCAGCAGAATTAGTCGCACTCACAAGAGCATGCGTGTTGGCGAAAGGAAAACGAGTGAATGTGTACACTGATAGTCAGTACGCCTTTGGCGTAGCCCACAGTTTTGGAAGATTGTGGCGTGAACGTGGGTTCCTGACGTCACACGGTGCGAGAATCCAACATGGCCAGCTAGTACACGACCTTCTTGAGTCACTGACCTTGCCCCTACAGGTTGCGATTGTGAAGTGTAGTGCGCATAGGAAAATCCGAGATGATGTTGGCCGAGGGAATGCATTTGCCGATGAGGTCGCGAAAGAGACTGCAAGGAACACAATGAGTCGGATGTATGTTGTAGGTCCTGCTAGATGGACCCCTGATGTGGGTATGTGTGAGGACACCATCGAAAGCGTAAAGTCTATACAAGCTGATGCTACCGAGAAAGAGGTGAATGAATGGAGAGAGAGCAAGGGTAGGTTAGACGCGAATGGTTGTTGGGTCGAACTGTCAGAACATCAGCGATGGTTGCTACCTAACGCCTATGTGCTCGCAGTGGTAACGATGGCCCATGGAATGGCACACATCAGTGTGAAAGGAATATGTAAGCTGTTGGCCCCAGTATGGCAGAATAGTGGCATCCCAAAATGTGCAGAGAATCTGGTCAGAAATTGTATGGTGTGTTTGAAGCACAATCCCGGTAGGGGAACCCCAACCCCAGCTGGTCATTTTGCCCCTCCAACGTACCCGTTCGAGGTCTTGCAACTCGATTTCATTCACATGGAGAGGTGCAATAACCTGAAATATGTCCTTGTTGTCGTTTGCGCCTTCTCCAGGTGGGTAGAAGCGTACCCCCTTAAGAACAACACTGCATTGTCAACTGCCAAAGCCCTTGTCAAGGAATTCTTCCCTAAATTTGGCATGCCTAGAATTGTCTGGAGTGATAACGGAAGTGAATTAGTGGGACGAGTGATGAAGAGAGTGTGTGAGTGTCTAGGCATCCACCAAAAGTTCCATGCTGCAAATCATCCCCAATCGGCAGGATTGGTAGAGTGCTATAATGGCACGTTAAAATTGAAACTGGCCAAGATCCAAGCCAGCACAGGCCTCAAGTGGCCAGACGCCCTGCCTTTAGCACTCCTGTCTACCAGGATGATTGTCCATTCCAGATTAGGAGAGATCGTGTTCGGGCGCCCAGCAAATATATGGGGAGTACCGAGACCCAGGAGGCTCAGTGAAATAGAATACCCTGCACTGTCTGATTATTTGCACGAACTGACAACTAAACCGCATGCTTTACATCAACAGGTCCACAGCTCCTCTCCACCAGCGTCTGACGATCCAGGCCACGCCATCGAACCCGGCTCCTGGATCCTGATTCGGAATTTCAGACGGACCAAGAACGAGGAGCCTCGCTGGACCGGACCTTTCCAGGTTTTGCTGTCCACCCGCTCTGCAGTACGTGTCCTCGGGAAGAAACACTGGGTGCACGGCGCCCATTGCAAAAGGGTCGGGCTCCCCCTTCCATATGACCGAACGGTCCGGCAAGGAGTCGCTGACTCCGAAACTGAGTTTACACCTCGTTTTGTCCCCTTCAGCGATGCACGATTAAAAGGAACTGGTACCGACAAAGAGAGTGATTGTATTTTGCAAGGATCTGTGCCTCCGTCGATGCAGTTGGACACTACAGAACCTGAAACATTGTTTGAAGATCACACCGTGCCTGGAAAGGAACGATATAATCTGAGGTCAAAACCAAGGAACTGACATAATTGAATTTGTGCGATTTTCCCCCCTTTTCCCATGAACTATTTTTGATTTCACAGCTCTCTCGCCCAGGGAACTAGCTCATTTTTGATTTTCGAACCGCCATCCGGTTCTGCTGCTAGGGCCGCGGTTGAAGTCTGAGGAGTGCAGCCGGGGACGCCTAGGTCAACGGTTCTGGTCAGTCTGAGGGAATTACCCCGGACTGGACAGAGCGCACATCTTGGCAGAAGCAACCTCCCACCGCGGGCAGCAACCAGAGGATGGAGTTTCCAGGGGTTGAGAGACCTGCTAGACACATGAACTTTGAAAAGAAAATATGTACTGTAATGGCAAAAAGACGTACTCTAGTGTTAAGCATCCTAATGTTGTGCAGTATAATAATGTTTTTAACTGGCTATGCTCTGTCCATTTTTCGAGTTCCATTCATACACAACACACAGCTCGCACCTCCTCCTACTGTTCCCACACACTCCTTTCACCCTCTACCTGAACACGAGTCTGCCAGAAGACTAGAATTCGTAAATAACTCCTTTATCCAGCTCCTACACCAGCACCAGTCTATAATGAACACATCAAACTGTTGGATATGCGGACTCATGCCACACACTACTGATAAGGGCATCCCTTACTTTGTCCTGCCATTTAGTTACTTCGGTTCTCTGTGGGCTTTTCAGACCATGTTCCTGTATTCCCTTGAACCATACGTTCGAGGTGAGAACTCCAACAATAAGGCACTAGTGGCAGGGATCCGAAATATGAGTAGAGATATTGACACGGTTAGAGCAACTCCCAAAGATGAGTTTACCCCATACAGCAGGTGGAACATCACCAAGTGTGGGATTTCCCTAAGTGAGAGCCAGCAATCAAAGGAATCCTCCCCAGTCTGGATAGTACCCCGCCGAGGTCACTTATGTCTGCAAGGTATTGGCAGGGATCCCAAAGCGCAGTTGGGGAAGAGCATATGCACGGAGACGTATGTGTTTGCCTCCCGAACTTCCCCTCCATTCTTGGCGGCTAAAGGCACCTATTTCGTCTGCCATGACAAAGCCTACACATGGTTGCCCCCTGACTTCTCGGGCACATGTTTCATCTCGTTTCTGCTGCCACCCACCTACACGGCCGGGGCAGATTACCATCGGACAAGGACAGTTAGGGGTGTCGTGAGTCAAGACGACACTGCGGGTCAGGAGTTTGGAGACTTCGCAAAGGGTTTTCTGCCATTCTGGGGGCCCATGGTGAACAGCAGGAACATTCGACAATTGACGAGAATAGTTGAATCCGCCGTGACTGAAACGGCTGGTGCCCTTAGCAACTTGACAGCTGAGCTTCAGTCGGATCGACTTATGACCCTTCAGAACAGGGTTGCCCTAGATGTCATACTTGCAGACCGTGGTGGTGTATGTAGAGTGATCCAATCTAGTTGCTGCATTTTCATCCCCGATAATGCTCCGACGGTATACCAGGCCATCTCCAAATTACACAAAATCTCTGATTCCCTTCACATGGAGAAAGGAGACTGGTCTCTGCTAGGGTGGTTCTGGGAACTGATCTCTGCCTGGGGATGGAAAACTCTGATCTTCATCGGGATGATCTTAGCCGTTCTGTTTATGTTCTGCCTGTTTGTGCAGTGCGCTCCTGCAATATGTGGCCTCTGCGCCACTTCATGTGTAAGGAAGCCTGTGTCAAGGGACGAATTGAGCAACAGAATGATGCTACAGCAGCATCTCCGTGAATTCATCAATACAGATTTGGACTCAGATTAGCGTGAGTTATTGCCTAATATGAGGGCAAAAGGAGGGTCTGTGGTACTGCAAATCCGGACCCCGCTGTTTTACAGATATCGAGGTCCAACACTCGTGTCGCAAAATATCGTCGTACCATGACGAATTTGGTATCTACGAACCGGTAATGATTAGGGCATTATCCCTATGCATTTGCGTCACGATTGAGTGATGCTAACACCCTTAAATCGTAGTTTCCGTCCCGAACCCTCAGACTCCATCTTGTAAACGGCATCCATCTTGTGACTTGCCCTCATATAAGTCAATTGATTAAAGCCGAGCTTGATCTAAAAGGACACGTCCTTTGTAGCTGACTTCCCCATGACCTGGCCGAAGCTGCCTCCACTGCCTCCAGGCAAGCCTGTTTGGGCAGCTCCTCGCCCAGTGGCCGAGCAAGATATCATCAAGGCACAACATGTCATAAACCATCCACTACATACAGACCCTGTTTTCCATACACATACACCTGTCCATGATTCTTGTTTATGACCCGTTTTATGATGGGAGGGTACCCGACTTTATTGGTGTTTCATCGATATCTGATGGGAGTTCTGGATCTGGCGGGGTAATCCATCACCAACTGGACATCTAAAATATGTGCTGACCAGCATGACTTCGCTCTTTGTATTATTGTATAAATATTTGTATAGCCATATCATAAACTCAAGAATTCTTGCCTGCAGCTGTTATTTATGTATATAAGGAAAAGGCTGGTTCTGTAAAAACGAACAGTCTCCTGAGAACTTACGGCCCGTGTTGTCGTACTTCTAGGACGCATGTTACTTGGTTGCAGCCAATAAAACTCGATCATTGACTTCAACTAGAAGACTCTGTGTTTCTGTAAAGTCCAGAACAGGGAGAACTCAGAGGTCTTCGGGTGTGGTCCCCTGGCACCACCGGGTCTCTAAAAACCCGGCACCTCAGTTCCCACGTGTGGGTCTCTTGCCGCATCCTGCTGATCAGGTCTGCAAAATCGCTGTCTGCTCCTGGCAGACATTCCACCAAGAGATGAATGTGGTGGTGTCAGTTCTATATGAGACAGTTGTGACAGCTGAGAAGATCGTGTCCCTGTTGGCTGTCATAGTGTCCGTCCAGATTCGGACAACCTTGTGAGATTGGTGAGGAAGGAAAGCCTTTGGTGGTAGGAAGATCGCCTGAAGATACCAAGTAGTTGATTATAGAGATTGATGTTTGGCATCCCACTGACCTTGTACCGTGAGGTCTTGTAGATGGACACCCCAACCCGTCTCCAAAGCTTCTGTGGCGAGAGTGAGGTGAGGAAGAGGGTCTAGAAAAGGCCACCCCTCTAGCAGGTTGTGGGGTGTTCCGCCATTGCAGAGAAAGGTGAGTGCGGCGGTCTATCAGCACAATCTTCGAGGTGACCCTGTGATTGCGACCACTGGTGAGCTAGACATTGCTGCAGGTGACGCATGTGCAACCTCGCGTGGGGAACTATGGCACTGCAAGAGGCCATCATCCCGAGCAGATGCATCATGGTCCGAACTATGAGAGTTTTGTTTGGTTGGAACTAAGGTAAAGTTAGCTGAAAGTTTAGGACTGGGATAAGCTTGTCCTAACTGAGTGTTAATAATGTTTCCTAAGTAAGGTTGACGTTGGAGGGGTTGAAGGGGAGAATTAGGGACATTTATTGTAAACTCTAGTCTGTGAAGTAGATCCACTGTCAATTGAGTGTACTGTTGGCATTGTAGAGGAGTAGTGGCTTTGATAAGCTGATTGTCAAGGTTAGGGAATCTATGAACGTTTTGTCTTCGCAGATGTGCTGCAACTACTGCTAAACACTTTGTGAAAACCTGAGGTGTTGCGGTCACCCTAAATGGTAGATCTTTTATTTGCGGTGCGCAGGGTGTATTGGTATATGAAAATAGGCGTTCTTTAGGCCTGGAGTTGGTATAAAGTCACTCTGTTGGAAAAGTGGAATAGCATCCTGTAAAGTAACCATATGGACATGTTCTGATAGGATGTAGTGGTTGAGGGGTCGGAGATCTAGCATTGGTCTCAGTGATATGTCTTTTTTGGGAATGAGAAAGAATATACACCTGATCCTTTCTGTTGAAGCGAGTCAGGTTCTATAGCCCCTTAGAGAAGAAGGGCTTTGACTTCTTGTTTGAGGAGTGTTAGATGATCCTGTGATAACCTCTGAGTCCAAGGTGGAATGTTGGGTGGTGTGGTCATGAGCTCCAGACAATAACCACGTTGGATAATGGCTACTACCCATTGGTCTGTGGTGATGGATTCATAGACTAGGTGGACAGACTGTAGTTCACCCCCGGACAGGTGTGCAGTGGCCGGGGAAAGGAATGGTTAGTCACTGCTTTGAAGTGGGTGTTGCTTCGGGTGGGGAGGTACCCCTGCACCTTCCCTTGTTGTTTCCGCCTCTGAAGAAACCTCTAAAACCTCCCTTACTGTAGGCAGACGGGCATCGTTTTTGTTGGGAAGAGGAGGCGTCTGTGGTGGTGGATTTATATTCACCCTTGTAGTCTGTGAGATGAAAGGGCCCACCCTAGGAGCTGACGTCTGTAATGCTCCCATGGCCTTAGATGTGTCAGTGTCCTTTTTTATGTTATCAAGGGTGGTGTCGACCTGGGAGCCAAAAAGGTGCTCCTTGTCATGAGGCCTATTTAGTACTGCCTGCTGGACCTCTGGTTTGAACCCAGAACACCTAAGCCATACGGGTCATCTGAGATGCACACTGGTATGGATACTCCTAGAAGCTATATCCACCGCATCTAGTGCACATAGGATGTAATTGTCGACAAATGCTCTGTGACAATTTGTTGTCCCCTTTTGCAGTGTTCCTCTGTAAGAGTTCAACCATCTCATTCCAATGGGCTGTATCATAGCGGGCCAGAAGGGCTTGGGAGTTGGCAATAGCCAATGATTAGCTGCTTGGGCTGTGACTTGTTTCCCAGCTGGATCTAATTGCTAACTCTCCTTTTCATGAGGTGAAATACCCTCAATATCCTGGGAGTAAGATCTCTTACGAGCAGTAGCGGCAACTATGAAGTCAAGTGAAGCTTGACCTCTGATAAAGAGTGGGTCCGAAGGTGCCGCCTTGTGTATTTTGTCCACCTGTGGGGTGATAACTCTGGCACGGACTGGCTCTTTAAAAATGTCCTCTGCATGCCTCATCATGCTGGAAGTGTCATATGGATACTTCGTTACATATATTGCGTTAAGTTAGCATGAGTGCATTACATGTTTAAACAGCCTTTTTTCCTTCGGCTTCAGTTTTGCACACGACACATACTTGTTGTTGTCGCCTTCACCCTAGAAGCGGTGAGGTGGTTTATTTGAGAATAATATGTTATTTCTATGCTATCAGCTTTACCTGGTACACTTGGTACAACTGTCTGCACACAGAGCTGCACACTCTAAAATTAACCTAACACAAGGTTGCTGGGAGGCTTGATCCTCGCACCACATTAGACATAACACAAATAATGTTGATGCCAACATTTTGGGCTCTACGCGGGTTTAAGATAGAGTTACACGGAATGAACGTAGACACTTGGTGCTGCGCATGAAGAGAGCTGGTAGCGGTTGATGTGAACTGCTCCTACTGACATTGAGAGGTATGGGGCCGCCCTGCTAAAGCCCGAATGAGACCTTCTTAGATATAATATAATATGCTAGATAGGGTGCGCGAAATATAGGTGATATAGATTTCTATAGAAATTGCATTATAACATGCTAGCACCTTTTGCTTACTATGGATTAGTGACTATGCTGCTGACTCTGATTTTTATAATCTGCATTTTGGTATTATACAAGATACTGCGTTTGAGAACTTTGCATTGAATAATAAATATTTCAAACTTGCACTTGTGTTCTTTTACTCTCAGTTTTGGTTTGAAATGATTATATAACGAAAGAGTGTTCATGTGTTCCACGACTCCTGAGGTATTCTAAAGATCATGTTCTGGTTTGTCTAATACATGGATCATTCCATAATGATCCATGAGACACTGTAGCTAGCTAGGTAACGAGATTTCTGACACTGAGATGAGTTTTTGGATCATCCTAACTCACTGAGGTTCTAGATCTCTATGCACAGTTCTGTGGGAGAACGGAAACCCTGCTACATGGCGCCCAACGGATTGGTTGGCCGTATTTCATGACACTCGAGTAGTATATCATTCATACCTTGACGCCTTCATTCCCGTTTCCGGTAAACGGCGGTGTCGGAAAACCTACCTGTTGTTGAAATAGGTCTTTTCAAGCTTGAATTCTTCTAAAAAAGGTTTCTTTGAATCACTACCCAGTTGTGCTACAAAGTGTTCTTTGTCTTTTTTTTCTTCTTACTGTGCTAACATGGCAGTGGAAATAGCGCAGCATAGCCGCGTCGCGGTTCGCGACCACTTGCGGGGTTATAATGTACCCGCGGAAGGCTTAGCTGTGGTTCTAGTAGTGAGTGCGGAACATGCGTACCCGTACGAATTGTTTTATTCCTGGGTGACATTTCCGGAAGTGGACGCTAATTCAGGTGTCTACCATTCATACACTGCCACGGATGTACCGGCGGCTTATGCTCCGTACAGGGCACTGGAAGTACCTATAGACGCTTGGCAGCACGGAGTTTGGTTTGGTGGCGCCCTACCCCATTCTTTAACGGCTCCGAGGTTAGGTCCCTTATCCATTCCGGGCACAAATTGGCCCGCTTTGGGTGGATTTACTCCTCATCCTAATCGCACCACTTGTAATGTAGCTGACCTGCGGCGTCTTCATGAGGTCGCGGTTGGAGTGATTAGAGCGCTTGTTCATTACATTGGTCGTAATATTCATGGCGCAGCCCCCGCAGGTGCGCAGCTTCGAGCAGAACAGGCTGGTTTGAAAATCAGTCCTGTCTTGGTGAATTCCGTTATGGGCAGAAAGCCAGACAATAAGGATGATTTTCCTTACTGGCTTGCCGAGAAATTCGACCAGCTGGAGGCTGTGTTTCCTAATACGACTCCGGGTGAGAAACACCGGATTCTTACGCTTAGTTTACCAAAAGATTTAGCCCCGGAACTTGTTGACTGTGAGACATGGGGTAAGACTTTTGCAGCGGTTTACTCGCGGTGCTTTGGCACACCGTCAGTGTCGAACCTGTCTGCGATCCTCAAACGTGTTCAGGATGATCACGGACCTGAGTCGGCGGTTGAGTTGGGTATGCGCCTGAACGGTTCATTTGAGACAGTTTGCGGTATTATCCTTGCCAATGTAAAAGGGGATGCAGTGAACTTTCAAGTGGCCAATGGTCTGGCGTTAATTCCCGATGCCGAGAAACCCCGTCAGCTGGCAAGAATAATTGTGGCGGCTTATAAAATGGTTGGCCGCAATTCTAAGGGTGCGAAGGTTTTTCTTGAAAAAGAAAAGAAACAGCCCCAGGGGCAGTCTTCGGAGACAGGTGGACAGCCCAGGTCCAAAAAACAAAATTGGCCTAAAAAGCAGAATCAGGGTAAGCAACAACAACAGACACAGGTCTCGAGTCCGGCGCCTTCACAACCTGCGCAGTCAGAGCGAGTTTATGAATTGCGCGATCGCGCTACGATTAAATCGCCTGACAGATATCAGGCATCTGACCAACGCTCTCCTCGTTCCTTTCAGGACTCATCGGCTCCGTCAACCGGTGGTGGAGGGGGCGGCAGGGGCAGGGGTGGTCAGCAAGGACGTGGCCAGCCCCGCACGCGAAGTGAAGGGGACCAGCGGGACGACTCTACGCCAAAGAGACCGCAGTTTGCCAAGAAGAAAGTCGCAGCCTTAACGGCACATCGATATGCCCCAGATAGTGAGAACGCGGCTTCGGAATCTGACGTGGGCTCTGACCTTGCTGGACAGCGCGGCGGAGATTACCATAGTGAGAGAGGCCCTCCGTCCACTGTTGAAGGTGACAGCGACTGAAACTTATGTTGTAATCGAAACAGCTGATACACATGTTGCTCCCCCTGAAAGACTTTTTGAAATTGTCCTGTTAATTGAAGGTGACATGCAGCGAACTGTAAAAGGGGTATTTTGGGAGAATCTTTCGGATACGTATGACATTTTGCTTTCGGAGGCTGACTGGCCCCCACCTTTTGTTCTCGCAGCTCCGCGAGGGGAGGAGGTAATCCTCCCCAGTTTCGCGCACACTGTACCGAGAGTGGAAGCGCTGCATTTTGCAGAAGAGTGGGCTCTGGCGCTTGCGCCGGCTGTGTACCGAAATCAGTGTGGCTGGGATAAATTGTCCCCTAGCCATGAGATTCCTTTACGGTCACAGCCTCAGCCACAACCCCAGTATCCCATACGGCGTGAAGCTAAAGCTTCGGTCGCGGCTATCCTTGAACAATTGGAATATCAAGGTGTAATTGAAACATGTGTGTCACCAATGAATAATCCCCTTTTTACTGTTAACAAGCCGGACGGCTCGTATCGTCTGGTTTTGGATTACCGGCATTTGAACTCGCATTGCCGTAACTGTGCAGTACAGAATACTCACGGCTCTGCCCTAGTGAATAGTCTTGAGCGTAAACGGTTCAAAACCACGCTTGACATTTCCAATGGTTTTTATGCACATAGATTAGATGGTCTAAGTTCCCAATGGACCAGTTTTACGTGCGGCGGCGTACAAAAAATGTTTAAACGACTCCCAATGGGATATAAAAATAGTCCTGGAGTGTTTTCCGCCCGCATAGTCTCTCTTTTGGAGAGTTTCGATCCAGTTGCATGTTCGTATGTGGATGACATTTATCTCACAGACGACGAGCTTTGGGTGCATCTGTGTCGAGTAAACAGCATAATTTGTAACTTTGCAGACATGGGTTACAAGTTTAACTTTGCGAAGTCACACATTGCGGAGTACACAGTGTTGTTTCTAGGTTATGAACTTAACCATGAAGGAAAGGGATTGGCTCCTCACTTCCTGGAGAAGTGCGCGCAGTTGCGCTCTCCGACAACTCTGAAAAAATTACAGTCTTTACTGGGTTTTTTAAATTTCGGGAGGACATACATTCCGGAATATGCCCAGCGTATCAAGCCTTTATATGCCTTGGTACAACCATCTTTTTCCAAATCATGCTGGCTGCCTGAGCATTCAGCCATTCTGCAGTCTTTGCAGGCTGATTTGCTCACTTCTGACTACTTACAGACCCGTGATAACCAGACCAACCTGGTGATAAGAATTATCCCTGGGACGGTGGGTTTCACGTACCTGACTTTTAATGAGGGGGATACTGTACCTATTGCTTACAAGTCACACTTGTACACTTCGGCTGAACTGCGTTGTTCCACTGTGGAGAAAGTGTTAACGGCTGTGCAGATGGCAATTCTTAAAGAACGTGCCCTGTCGCAGGGAAAGCGCATGTTGGTTGTTACCCCGTGTCCTGCCTTGGAGGCGGTCACGAAAGCCAGTGTACCTAATTCTAAAGCTTTGCACCCTCGGTGGATTCAGTGGGCTACATCCTTGACATCTTAGGATGTCACGTTTATTTTTGACGCCGCTTTACGGTCGCAGGAGTATTTGCAGTATGAGTTTGTTCATCCTGCTCCTTTAGCAATGCGGCCGTTGGAGGATTTCCATTGTATCATTTACACGGATGGTTCGGCGCAGGTTGCGCATGGCTCTAAACATGCCTACGTTTCCGCTTGCGCCATTGTGGTCGGTGCCATGGTGAACGATGAGTTCAAGTCCAGTGTCGTGCACACGCAGACGCTTGGAGACTGCACCGCACAATTAGCAGAGCTCCGTGCTCTTATGCTCGCATTGGAGTACGCAGATCCTAGTGTGACAACTTTAATCGTAAGTGATTCTTACTACTGTGTCCAGTCTTACAATGAGAACTTGTTCTTTTGGATTCAGAATGATTTTCGTGATTCCAAAGGTAGCACAATAAAACATAAAATGATCTGGGTCCGAGTGGCGGAACTTAAAGAAAAGCTGCCGCTCGTGTTTGTGATTCATACTCTCGGCCACCAGCGCGTGGGAGTCCACGCTGTTGGCAACTCGCTTGCTGATGAAGCAGCGAAGTCAGCGGTATCGAAATACTTAGTTGCAGCAGTCACAAGGTCCAAAAGCAAAATAGATGATGACATCTTGGCGGCTGTTGCTGCCACGGCGAAGGGAGGTAAATATCCTGCGGGGTTCCCTTCGAAGTACACATACCACTTAAGTCCCGATAAGGTTCCTTATGTGAAAATTCCTGAAGTTGGAGAGCGTCTAGTTCCCAACTCGGATCGCAGAGCTTCTCTGATTACAGCGGCTCATGAAGGTGTGGCGTCTGCGCATGCGGGCGTCTCAGCCACTGTATCTCAGCTACAACAGAGGTTCTGGTGGCGGGGACTGTACAAACAGACGCGCGATTATGTCCTTATGTGTGACATTTGTCAGCAGATTAAGCCTTCTACTGCTGCGCGTCCGCCTCAGACACAGTTGTACATCTCTAATAAACCACTTGGATGTGTTTATTTGGATCACTGCGGTCCTTTTTCTTCTGATACTGCGTATAAATACATCTTAGTAGCAGTTGACTCATGCACACGCTTTGTGTGGTTATGGCCGCATCGCAGCGCTGATTCACGGACTGTCATTAAGGATTTGCGTGTCTTTGTGGGAATCTTTGCTTGTGGTGCTTTCCATTCGGACCAGGGTCCGGCTTTCGCCTCTAAGGCGTATAAGGATGCTATGGTTTCGTTGGGAGTACAGGTGAAGTTTTCAAGCCCCTACAGGCCTGAGGGCAATTCTGTGGTAGAAAGAATGAACCGCGACTTAAAGCAATCTTTGACAGCCCGAGTTATAGGCACTGGTAGAAACTGGCTGACCCACCTCTATGGCGTGCAGCGTGCGCTTAATAATCTCCCTAGAAGGTCTCTGGGTGGGCGGACCCCATACGAAATGCTCTTTGGTATCAAGATGTACGTCCCTGACCTTGATGGTGCAGACTGCGAGGCCCAGGCCGCGGCCTTTGACGTAGATGAACATTGCAATGTTTTACAGGATCTACAAAAGACCAGAGACAGTCTTGCAAAGGAACACTTGCCCTCCACGTCGGATGATGCGTTGCAGATCCCGGTAGTTGGCTGGCTACCCCAAGTTGGAGAACTGGTTCGAGAGAAGATCGATAACAAAAAGGAATTTGGTCCCTCATATCGAGCGCCGGTTCGGGTCCTTGGAGTGAAGGGCACAAGAACAGTCATTTTACCACCACTTCCAGGTCGTAAAGAAAACAGATTTATTTCTATTGACAATGTCAAGACACACAGGGTGGCCGATTCTTCATAGCATGACACCGGCTGTATCCTGTCCTTCCATGGTGAGGCACTCTGTGCTGGCTATTACATCTGGTGCAGATCAGGAGGTGTCCCTCGAGATGCCTGCCATATCAAGTCCTTTATTAAATACTATTCCTGTTACTAACATTGATGAGGTGACCTATGCAGATCCTGCTGATTTATCTATGTCCGATTTACATGCTCGTTTGGCTAACCAGTCCAGATTCTCTTTTGACTCTGATTCGGAACTTTCAAAGAAACCATCGACTATTGCAAAATATGCCACGTTGTTTAAAAAACATTTTTTAGTTCCACCTTGGACATACATTTGGCTGATACTATTTTCATTTTATCTTTTTATGTCAATTGGTTTTGTGTTTTATTTTTTCCGCCTGATTGATGGCCATTATGTGAAAGAAAGAACAGGAATTCGGTACCTTAATGGAACATTGGCCCCTCACTCCTCCTCACATTCAGCACATAGACTAAAGAGAGACTTACATTCAGTACAAATTACTGCTTGGCCTGTCCTTGATGGGATTGTGTGGGATGCGGTTAGGTTTCAGATACATGGCCCCACAGAAGTTATTAATGTTCCTAATGTGCTTAGAGTAAACATGGGAGATGTGATTAAGCAAAATATTCGTTCTGATGATTGGGATCTTCAGGCCGTAGAAGCATTGTTCTCTGATTTGAAATATTATGCGGCCTTTGATGATGAGGATTTGTATTTAGATTCTGTCAATTATGGTGATTTGTTTTGTTACCAACATTATGGAAATCATTTCTTGCACAAGACAAGTTCCAGGCGGGTTCCTGTGAATTACACTCAGTGGGAACATTGCCCTACTCCTTTACAGGGGAGCTCAAGTACGTTTCTGGGAAAATACTCTTACTTTACAGATTTTAATCAATCAAATCCTGAGTCGTTTTATTTTAAAGTGAAACAGAAATTCATGCCAAAAGTTAGACTAACTGACACAAAATTGTTGTATTCAAAGTCCTTTCTAGAAAGGTTATCTGTGGATGGCTATGAGTTATGGAAGGATGCTATTGACCTTAAATCGGTTTGGGGTACCAAAGATTGGCAGGTACAAGGCACTGAGGCTTTGCATCGTGCATGTCTCATCCCGAATCACATGTTGTTTTTAAATTCGACTATTTCCCAAACAACATGTTTTGGATTGGCTACATCTAAAAAATTAAATACCCCTACTATCCCTGATTTGGAAGAATATTCAGGTTGGAGTAATTTCACTACATTGTCCATAAGTGAGATACAAGCACTTTTGCAGAATTCCTCCTTTAATATTTCCAGTTTTGATCCAGATGGGTGGCTTTTATGGCAAAGAAGCTCTGATTCTTGCCAACGTCGTTTTTTGGGTTTGTCTGAAGGTTTTACACGCATCAGGCCAGATCCCAGGTTTGACTCAGATCACACTGTTACAACTTATTCAGTAGGCAAATTGTGTCAGAACTGGTTACAACATTCCACTTTAGCTGCAGTTAAACTGCATCTGTCCCAGTTGAATGAGAACATAGAGTTAAATGATTTTATAAAAGGCCCGACTATGGGTAGGTCTAAACGCTTTATTTATGCTATTTACAATGAAATTTGGAAATTTTCACAAGTCGAAGCAGCTAAACGCCTGAGGGCTATTGATCAAGCCAATTTGGAAAAAGTGCTTGCAGTGGTCGATAACAGTATTAACACGCTTTCTTCCAGAATTTACACATTGGATAATATTGTTTCTTCTGTTGTTGATATTGTACATGATGAAGTGTCCACGTTATACCATGGTCAAAATCAATTGCGTTCTGTAATGCAGTTTGCCTGGACTCTACAGACAATTAAGGCTGGTCGAGTTCCCTGGACCTCATTGAACGTTTCATCACTTTTTGCCCCTTTTAATCTTACTGAAAAACAGCGCATGCTTTCAATGCGTGATGCATCATTCTCTATGTTACATATTGAGAAGCTAGAATCCTTGCCTTTTTCTGTTGCTGAAACCACTACTGCCACGTGGCTTATTCATGGTTTAATTACATTACCATTTCCTTTATATAAATTTACTAACTGTATGCGATATATTGCTATAGGACGATATGAACCACTAGGCAATGCATTCCTACATGAGACATGGTCATTACCATACACATACAGATGTCTGAAGGATGGGAAAGAAGTGAATCTTAATGGTGAGGAATGCACACAGTCACCTGACCATTCATTAATATGCAGACACATTCAGTTACACGGTTCTTGTAATCAGGACCGCCCAAATTTAGCATGTGTTTTAAAAGGCACGCCAGTTCCAGCAGTGGTTCCCACATTCACATTGTTAGCTAATGGTAGTTATTTACTTTTAAACAACGAATTATGTTGTGGTTTATTAATTGGTGTGGCATATGTGGTAACTGTATCAGAGCGTGTAGTGTGCTGCAAGAATGTTCTATACCCACCCACGCATGGTTCTTCAGATGTCTCCATCTGGCCACGGATTCTAACCTTGGAAGCAAAATTCAATGGTTTAAGCAGAATAAGGGCCCTTTTGTCTCAAAAACAAGTGACCCTGAGTTCGGCCCGGGAAACTTATGTCCTTCACATAGCCAACACCCGCACAGAGGTGCAGGCGCTTTTAAATACTGATTTGCCGTTTCATTTCTGCGAGCTGGTACACCAGATTTTTAATGCTTCTTCAACGACTGGGCTGGCACATTTTTTCAAGTTAGTGAGCAGTGGCCTCGTGACTACGTTTGAGAAGGTTTTTGGTATCATTCCCACGTTTTTTCACACTATTTTTTCGAGTTTGTTTGGTGGACTACCTGTGTTATTGGCTGTAGCCGCAGGCATTCTGTTGGTATTTTTCTTCATAAAACATGGATGCCCATCCTGCACAAGACGCCGTTCAATGCCTCCTGACACTGTGCCGTAATCGGATGCTCAATTACTATGGAACATTGCCGCTTGCAGCATTAAGCACGGCCTATAGATTGTCATTTCGGTTCACCGACTTCACGTGTGTCCAACCTGTGTTTCACTGCCTGAACTGCGAGTTCGATTGGGCCATTGATTTGTGCCTATGCTTGAGGACTGCTCCTGACGTCGATTTTGATCAGCTAATGCGTCCCGTGGTGGCTCATGAGTTGATCTGTTCTGGCGAGAGAGTTATGGCCTTGGCAGCAATAAATGGAGTTCTGGGCCAATGGGAGATCTCTGCAGCGGCGGATGCCTTTCTGACACACAACGATCTGGTGAACCCACCGAGTTGTCCTCTGGCGTTACAGGAGGATCCGATGCTGGAGGAGCACGTATGTTCTTTCCCATTGCTGAATTGGATGGCTGAACTATTTTCGGATGATGGCAGTGATTTCATACTGGAGGCTGTTGCAACTTTCTTTGCATATACTTTCCATTCATGACATACCTGGGAGGAGTGCTTTGTTGTGAAATATGACTTTCTCCTCGCTGAATTGGAGAGATGGAGTGTGTTCAGCTGATGGAGAATTCAATCACGTGATGTCGCTGAGGATAACGTCATTGTGGCACATGACTTTGGATATCGGATAAGTGCCTTGTTTTTTCTCTTACAGACATTTGGATTGATGCGACCTGGTCTTACTTTCATATTTTTGAGACCTGGCGAATGACTTTTGGTTCGAAAGTTTTGTTTTTATTTTTAGACTTGAGGCCACTGTAGGCATTCATACATATTCATTCATACATATTTTTAGCTTATTTTAGCTTAAGATTATTGAGCTTTGCTTTCAATTTTTGTATCTGATTTAGTATTGCCTTTTCCCTTATGTTTGACGGTGCTCGGACCAATGGGGGGGTGTCATATGGATACTTCGTTACATATATTGCGTTAAGTTAGCATGAGTGCATTACATGTTTAAACAGCCTTTTTTCCTTCGGCTTCAGTTTTGCACACGACACATACTTGTTGTTGTCGCCTTCACCCTAGAAGCGGTGAGGTGGTTTATTTGAGAATAATATGTTATTTCTATGCTATCAGCTTTGCCTGGTACACTTGGTACAACTGTCTGCACACTGAGAGCTGCACACTCTAAAATTAACCTAACACAAGGTTGCTGGGAGGCTTGATCCTCGCACCACATTAGACATAACACAAATAATGTTGATGCCAACATTTTGGGCTCTACGCGGGTTTAAGATAGAGTTACACGGAATGAACGTAGACACTTGGTGCTGCGCATGAAGAGAGCTGGTAGCGGTTGATGTGAACTGCTCCTACTGACATTGAGAGGTATGGGGCCGCCCTGCTAAAGCCCGAATGAGACCTTCTTAGATATAATATAATATGCTAGATAGGGTGCGCGAAATATAGGTGATATAGATTTCTATAGAAATTGCATTATAACATGCTAGCACCTTTTGCTTACTATGGATTAGTGACTATGCTGCTGACTCTGATTTTTATAATCTGCATTTTGGTATTATACAAGATACTGCGTTTGAAAACTTTGCATTGAATAATAAATATTTCAAACTTGCACTTGTGTTCTTTTACTCTCAGTTTTGGTTTGAAATGATTATATAACGAAAGAGTGTTCATGTGTTCCACGACTCCTGAGGTATTCTAAAGATCATGTTCTGGTTTGTCTAATACATGGATCATTCCATAATGATCCATGAGACACTGTAGCTAGCTAGGTAACGAGATTTCTGACACTGAGATGAGTTTTTGGATCATCCTAACTCACTGAGGTTCTAGATCTCTATGCACAGTTCTGTGGGAGAACGGAAACCCTGCTACAGAAGCATGGGTAAATACTGAGTGTTTCTATGTGTGAAAGAGAGGCTTTCAAACAGAAGGACAAGTTACTTACTTTTGGTAACGCCATATTTGATAGAGACAATCTAGCTGCAGATGGCTTACCTTAGAATATCCCAGGCGTCAGACTGGATCCGGAAACTACTGCTCGAGCAATACTCTTGCGCGCGGTAGGTAGCGTGTGTCGGCTCCACGTGATGTCGGAGGCATCCACTCTGGAAGTGACATACGCATCACCTATACAGGCGCAACCTCGGTGCGCAGATATCAGTTACTTTTCACGACTTTCCACAACAGGAGCGCGGAGTCATGAAGCGCACTATGGCCCTGGAAGAGATCCGCTCTGACCCTAAAAAACCTGTCCACAGTGTGGGGAGGATGGATGGATCAGTAAGGAATCTGTGGCTAGATTATGTCTCTACCAGATAAGGCGTTACAGAAGGTAAGCAACTTGTCCATCTGATAGAGACATCTAGCCGCAGATTCCTTACCTTAGAATAGATACCACAGCAATACCATTGCCAGAGGAAGGACTGTGTACAAGTTTAGACCAGGAAGTCCTGCAGGACAGAGTGGCCAAAAAGGCCATCCCTGTGGACTCGACTTTCCAGGCAGCAGTGCTTAGTGAACGTGTGCAGTGACGCCCACATTGCTGCCTGACAAATGTCAAGGACTGGAACACCACGTTGCAACACTGTGGTCGCATCCAGAGATCTGATGGAATGAGCTCTTAAGTCTGCAAGAGGCTGTTTCTTGGCAAGAGTGTAGCAAATTTTGATAAAGAGCATGACCCATCGCCAGATAGTCCTCTTCTGCACCAAACAACATTTCTTTCATCCAACGTATCCCATGGAGAGTCAGTCATCCAACCGGAACTCTTTAGTGGGGTCAAGGTAGACCGACAACACTCTTTTTCGGTCCAAACTGTGAAGTTACTCCTCTTCTTTAGAGGGATGCGGAGGAGCGTAAAAAGTGGGCAGGGTGACAAATTGCCCAATGTGGAATGGTGTAACCACTTCCAGTAAGAAAGAGACCCTAGTGCGAAGCACCATTTTGTCAGGAAAGATGGTAAGGTAAGAAGGCTTGCATGACAGATCCTGCAATTCACTTACCCTGCTGGCAGATGTGATTGTCACTAACAAGGCAATTTTTATGGTAAGCAGCCAGAGGGGGAAGTTGTGCAAGGGTTTGAATGGATAACACATAAGGTCCCACTGAGGCATGATGAAAGGGGCAGGTGGAAACATATGTACAAACCCCTTGAGAAACCCATTTACAATAGGTGATTTAAATAAAGAGGGTTGGTCTGGCAATCTCAAAAAGGCAGACAGGGACGAAAGGAACCCTTTGAGAGTGTCCATAGCAGAGCCCTGCTGGGCAAGGGTCTGAATAAAGAGTAAGACCTGAGAGAGGGAAACAGAAAGAGGAGCAATAGAACTTTCTGAACAATATTTTACAAATTTGTTCCACCGGAAGGCATGGTAGAGAGCCGTCAAGCCACCAAAATAACAATGCAAACTTTGGGAGAAAGGCCAAAGGCTATTAACTGCTGCCGCTCAAACTCCATGCAAGAAGGCATAGAGTTGACAGGCTCGGGTGGGACCCTCCCCTGTTGCTGCGACAGACGATCCTCCCGAAAGGGGCAGCCTGATCAAAGAATCAATGTTCAACTGGAGTTACTCACTGTGCCCAGTCTGGAGCCACAAGAATGACTTGGGCCTGGTCACTCCTGATCTTGTTGAGCACTCTAGACAGTACTGGTATTGGCAGAAAGGTGTACAGGAGGCCTGAGCTCCACTCAAGACGAACAGTGTAGCTGAGCAAGTGCCACCTTGGAAATTCCGGCATGCCAAACTGTTGAGATTGCGCATTCTCGGCGTAGGCTAACCGATCTAATCAAGGCTGTCCCCACTTCTGAAAAAGATTTTGCACCATCTCCGGATTGAGACGCCATTTGTGATCTGCTAGGCATTGGCGGCTGTGTTTGTCCGCCCTGGCATTCAGGGAACCTGTCAGGTGTTGAACCACCAGGGATGTGCCCTACTGTTTCAGCCATGTCCTGAGATGCAGGGCCTCCTGACAAAGGATCCACAACCCCATCCGGCCTGTTTACAGCAGTACCACATAGCGGTGGTGTTGTCTGTGAACACCTGAACCAGTTTTCCCTTGATGGACAGAAGAAATGCATTCAAGGCCAAGCGAAATGCTCGGAGCTCCAGCAAGTTGAAGTGGAGTCCGGATTCCGCCGGAGACCGATCTCCACCTCCCCCAGATGGCCTCCCCATCTGTCACTACTGTGTGATCTGGGTGGGGAAGGGAGGGGTCTGCCTCAGACCCAGTTGTGGTTGGTAAGCCACCACTGCAGGTCCTGTGCAGTTCTCTCTGAGATCTGGACCATGTCGGAGGGGTTCCCCTGATGCTCCATAAACTGGAACTTGAGATCCCACTGCACAGCCCATATATGCCATCTGGCATGTGTCACTAGCAGGATGCAAGAGATCATGAGTCCAAGCAGCCTCAGAGTCAGTTGCACCCAAATCCAGGATAGATACTGAAACATCAGTTTCATAGCCTGAATATCGTGGACTCGCCGCTCGGGAGAATAGGCCCTAAATTGCACTGTTTCCAGAGCAGCTCCGACAAAAGGGAAAGGTTGAGTGGGAGCAAGGTGTGACTATGGCACGTTGATAGTGAATCGCAGGGAAAGCAGGATGCTCGCTTTAGTCTGGAGGTGAGAAACAGCCTGGGGTGAGTTCACCTTCAATAGCCAGTCGTCAAGATGGGGGAAGACTGAAACTCCATATCTGAGCAGATGAGCAGAAACCACCACCATTCCACCTTGGTGAACACCCCAAAGGTGCTGGTAAGTGCTCATGGCCTACCATGAACTACAGGTAACACTGATGAACCGGCAGGGCGGGAATGTGAAAATTGGTGTCCTGCAAGTTCAATGCTACCATCCAGTGTCTAGGGCAGACAAGACCTGAGCCAGAGAGAGCATCTTGAACTTCTCCTTTTTGAGGAAGCAGTTGAGGGCTCGTAGAACTAGGATATGATGAAGTCCCTTGTCCCATTTTAGGATCAGAAAGTAGCGGGAATAGTAACTTTTGGCCCGGAACCCTCTCTATGGCTGCCTTGGGCATGACAGCCCGACTTCTTCCTGAAGAAAAGTCAGGTGGTCCTCTGTCAGGCGGTCGTACGCTGGAGGCATGGAGGGAGGGGCAGTCTCAAAAGGTAGGGAGGAGTCCTTCCGGACTATCTGAAGAACCCACTTGTCCGATGTGATGGTTTGCCAGTTGTGGGGATGATTGCTGATCTTGCCACCAACTGGCCGCCCATGATCCTGAAGGGCCAGACTAGGAGGGTTGAGAAGCAGCGGGGTGGACTGATTGGACCTCTGGCTGCCTTATCCACAGGGACGAAAGTAGCCACGCATTGGTTGACAAACTTGCGCGGTTTTGTGACTGGCATGGCAGAAATCCCCTTCCTTAGCCATGAAAGGGACGAAAAGCAGACAGGTATTGGTGGTCACCGAGAGGTCGAGGGACTTGACCAAAGCCTGTGAGTAATTAAAGCATTCTAGGGCCATGTCTGCCTGGTCTCTGAAGAGATAGGCGCCATCAAAGGACATGTCCAAAAGGGAAGCCTTAACAGCCAAAGAAAAGCCAGAAATCCGCAGCCAGGGGTGGCGTCGAATAGCCAGCGTTGACAAAATTGCTCTTCTCAGCGAGTCAATGGTGAACTTGGCCATATTTCGTCCTTCTGATACCGCATGGAACAGAAAGGCCCGGGTCTCCTCTGGAACCTGTGGCAGCACCTGTGTAACCTTTTCCCACAAAGAGTGGGCGTAAGAGGCCAAGAGGCATGCAGTGCCCACTGATAACAATGCAAGGCTGGCGGAAGAAAAAATCTTCTTGCCCCAACTATACAGCCTCTTAAATTACGTGTCTGGGGTGTTAAGGGAATGTGCCTCGTGACGCGAGGTAGAGGCTTGTACCAGGTGCCAAGAAGGGAATCAGTTAAGGACTCGTTGAAAGGCAGGAGGGGTTCTGATGAGGAGGCACCCATCTGCAGAACCTTCATCACAATGTTAGTCTTGATGTCCAGTGAAGGGAGCTAAAAGTCCAGGATCACTGTTGTCTTTCTCACCACTATGGCATATAAATCTCACTTGTCTGTAGCCATGTAGGGAGAGAGAGCAGGCCAGAATCTGGGGAGGTATCCCGGCCTTTGGCCTCGCCCAGTTCCCGATACCAATCCATGTCATGCTCAGGCTGGTCTTGTAAAGAGTCCAGCGAGCCGTTGCAATCTTCCTCCATTTCTAGCCGCTAAAAATAAGGATGAAAAACTGACCATGGACCCGAGGGTGCAGTCGGCGCTGGTGTCATCGGAGATGAGGATAGGACTGGCACTGCTGGGAATTTCAATGCAGGGGCTGGCGCAGGTAAGATTGCAGGGGCACCGGTCCAGATCCACGACCGGATCCACTGGGGGCCAGTGATGCCGGAGCCACAGGCACTGAACGTGACAGAACCCCTCCTGAGCCTCCATGGCCCTAAAGCACACCGGGAGGGTCAGGTCGCCCAAATATGGGGCACATGGCATCAAAGAATTCCTTTAGTTGGGCGGTGGTCGCTTTGGCTCCTGGAAATGCAGGGAGGCGTGGAACCGACCCAGGTGCAGGTTTTACAGAAAGAGGCCTAGAGCGTCGCGTTGGCCAACGGAGGGGGAGAAAATGAAACACGCTTCAACTTCTTTTGTTTCTTATGCCTCTTACCTGACTGACTCGACGACTTCGAACGGCGGGCCGAGGTCTTATGACTCCTGGAGCGGAGCCTGGACCTTCCGCCCGATTGGATGGAGACCTCGGGGGCAAGCGGTGTGGAGAGAAACGTGCGGCCACAAGCAGCTTTAGGGAAAGCTCCCTCAAAGCCTTTGGAGGCATGGCCCAGATGTCGGAGCACGACATCAAGTTGTGGTCATGCTGCAGGTACCAGAGACAAATCAAGTGTGAATCGGACAATGTGCAGTGGCAGGTGCTGCACGGATTGAATCCAGAAGTCTTCTTCGACATCGAGGGAAAACCTACACACCAAAATCGTTGATAAAACCTGAAAAAAGCCAGCCAAAAAGTGAGAGAGGGTAGCTCTCTTCACAGATCTGCGTTAGCTGGAGCGGAAAGAAAAGAACTAACATCAGTGAGCCAAGGTGAGGCCTATACAGGTTACGCGGACGTCACTTCCGGAGCGGACAACACCGACAACGTCATGTGGAGCTGACCAACGCCACCTATCGGCACACAAGTGTATTGCTCGAGAAAGAGTTTCCAGATACAGCCTGACACTTGGGATATTCTAAGGTAAAGAATCTGCGGCAAGATGTCTTTATCAGATAATCCTGTTCTAGGGACTCTTTACACAGCTCAACATTGTGGAAGCAGCTGCCCTAGCAATACGTTTTTGAAAAGAAGAGGCATCTACTTAACGATGGTCCAGCTAAAGACAGAAGTTGTACACAAGGTGTTGATTGGTATGAGGATATTTCATGAGGCAAAGCGGGCAAAATCTGAAGGGTGTGCATTCCATCAGAAGGGCATCTTCAATGGAAATTAGTGCACGCAGGAGCAGGCCCGAGACGGGCGGCGCTCGGAAGGGTGATTGGCTGAAGAGTGAACCGACGAAATTCGAGAGCAGCGCAGAAATGAAAAGCGCAAACTAAACAATACCGTTGAAGACAGTAAAAGAACAGAAGAATCGTACCAAACAAAATCGAAACTAAAGACAGAGGCCCATATGACCTAACCCGACAGCGGAGAGAAAACAATCTTACAAAGAAGTTGATGCCTATATGCATATCACCGAGTGGAGGAGTCACTCGGTCTTGTGACTCGAAGTACGCGTTACTTACCTTCGGTAACGATGTATCTGGTAGAAACGATTCTAGCCGCAGATTCCTTAACGTAGAATTATCCCCAGACGTGAGACTGGATCTGGAAAACTTTTCTGCCACAGCATCCCTGCGCGCCGGGGGGACGGCACCACGTGACTCCGCCCTGACGTCATCCCGCTGGTGACGTCAGCGAGGATACATAAGTCCCACCCCGGCGCGTCTACGTCAATTTTCTTCAGAGAACTTTCCGCGCCACAACGCTGAGCCATCACAACCAAAACTGTAAGAATACTGGAACAGTGTGTGAAAACCCAGCTATACAGAAGGGAAAGGAATAAAAGGAGAGTAACAGCATATCCAGAATAGTGCCAGGCACTAAGGCACCAAGTCATGGAATGAAAGAATAGATCGCAGCTACCATAAGCAAGCCTGCAACCAACAGAACAGCCTCCCAGGAAACAGAAAGTATGTGAAAAAGGGCACAGCAGACGAAGAAGTCTGCAACCACCGCCCGGAGCCAAGAAGGGGTCCAAGGCCAGAATGGAAGCCAAATGACAATTCATCCCCCATCAACACCAGCAGAGGGGAGCTCCAAAATATTACTGAGGTCGAGACACAGCCAGGAGACCTCAACCCCAAGGACTGTAAGAGTCAGAAGTGCAAGCAACACAAGGAAGCAGGGCACAACCAAACCTATGTTGGAGACCAAATGCATGGGAGTATTAGTACCCCGGCATTCGCTCACCAATCACCAGAAGGGAAGGATTGGAGCAACGACAACAACTAGGCGAGTATCCCCCAGGAAGGGAGTAAGAAAAAGGCATTCGCAGAGGACCGCCGCCCTGAAGCAGGCGAGTGTAGAAGACCGAGAAGGGTCCTCGCAAAAATCGGGAGGAAGGGCTGGTTGAGAAGGAATCTGCGGCTAGAATCGTCTCTACCAGATACATCGTTACCGAAGGTAAGTAACTCGTACATCTGTTAGAAACTACTAGCCGCAGATTCCTTAACATAGAATAGATACCCTTGCCAGACCCCCAAAGGGGAGGAGGGTTCTGCGAGAAGACCTCTCCAGATCAGACGAGCCCAAGACCCCCAACAGGGGACCCGCTACGGGGACAGAGAAAATAGCCCCGTCCAACGCAGCAGGGATTAGTCACAGGCCCTAAGCTGAAGAGAACCTCAACATCGTGGAGGAACACCTGCCCCACAGGGGATGTGTTAGAACGACAAAAGAGGCAACCCAGCCTTCACCAACAGGAGAAAGCAAGACGTAGGGGGGGAGCAGAACACCTCTAACCCAGTCAACGTACCAGGGACCTCCACCGGAAGCCCCAAGGTACAGGTAGCACAGAGAAAGAAGAGTCACCTACAGAAGAGAAGAGGCCGAAATACAACAAGCCCTCCACTGGGAAACATACCCAGTGAAGAGGGCCCGAGCCAATCACATCTTGAAGACAAAAGACAAGACTGAACAACGCCTCAGCAAGAAAGCAGGCAGAAGAATGTGGCTAGCTGGACGTGTGGGGGCGCCCCTTCCTTGGCCACGAAAGGCGAAGTCTGCCGCCGAAGCACCCAACGGCGCTTGGGCCGAAGCCGCCGGCCCGCGTGGGCTCCCAGGCGGGTCCGCAAAGCCCGAAGGCACCTCGGCAGGACCCGACGGAGGGAAGCGCGACCTCATGGCCTTGAGGAAGGCGCTGATCTCCTCCGGCGTCGCGTTCAGCAAAGGGACCGGCGGGTGTGGCGCTGGATGCAGCACCTGCGAGCATCGGGGGGAGTCGGAAGAGCGATGTCGCTTCTTCGACTTCTTGTGCCTCAACTTACCTGAGGACTTGGAGCCCGACGAGTGGTGTAGACTCGCCGAGCTGTGATGACTGTGGCCCCGCGACTGGTCCCTCGACCTCCTCCTGGACCGGGACCTCGAGCGGCGCGGGCCGACTGCTGGATCTCGAGGCGCTTACGGGAGCACTCCCGCCTAGCATTCGAAGTCAAGGCCCGGCAGTCGGGGCACTACTTGTCATCATGGTCGGCCCCTAGGCAATAAAGGTACAGACGGTGGTGGTCAGTAATCGACATCAGTCGGCTACAGTCGTCGCAGGGTTTGAACCCGGGCATCCCTATCGGCACCGGAGTCGAGAATCGACTCGAGAAGATCCAAAATAGATCCAAAATAGTTAGTCAAAAAGTGACTGAGTACTGCTCTTCCCGGATCTGCGCTTGCTGGCGCGGCAAAAAAAAGAACTGATGTCAGCGCGCGAGGGCGGCGTTTAAGTACTCCGATGACGTCATCCCGGCAATCACGACGACGACGCGGAGCCGCAGACGACGCCTACCGACGCGCAGGGGTACTGCTACGCAAAACTTTTCTGATCCAGTCTGACGCCTGGGGATATTCTAAGGTAAGGAATCTAACACTAACCTGTTTCTTTCAGATAGGTTTCCCCAATAGCTGAACTAGGACAACATTGAAAAACATTAGTTCTTTGGAGACCGCAGAAAAAAGGATTATGTAGGCATCCTGGTGGGACAGGCATCATTTATTTCCCATCCTGCTGAGATGTGGTTTCCATGGAATGAATGAGCCTTCTCTTGGCTCCATTAATTGGCCAAATGTAAAGGAAAGGCAGAGGAACTGTACTTGAACACATGAAGGGTCATTAAGACCAGGGGATCCTAGAACCACCAAATCATAGTGGATTGGTGAGTGGAAGTGTGGTGTTTTACTTAGCAAACTCAGATTCCAATCAGTGTCATGTAGGCCCTAAAAACTGAATATTCTGTGATGGTTCTTCAGGTGACTTATAGGCGACTTAGAGAAACTCACAGACAATCTGGCATTCTAAAGATGAATAGACACACCTGGTAAAGAGTGTGAGAGAAAATCCAGAAAGGACCTAACACAGGTCATGCATAGCTGTTAGGAAAATGGTGAAAGATCATGTGATGTAAGTCAGCATGAAATGGAGGAGTCTATATTGATAATACACAACCCCAAATACGAGAATAAATTCTACATGGGATAAGTAGACATTGGCAGTTTGCAGATTCAGAGTCAATTTCCAAAACTAAGAACTATGGGTCTCGTCCAGGGTGACCATCTTGAACCTTTTCTTTCAAAAGTACCTCTTGAAGAAGGTTAATGTCCAGGCCTGTCTACAACCCTACTTTGCTACTGCCCAACAAGCTTAATTTGGAGAAGAAGCAAGAGATGACTTCCTCTGGTGGTACCTCTATGATGGTCTCCATGGACAACTATTTTCCCGAATTTCTGGAGAAGTTCTAGCCTGACAGATGGGATGGAAAATCAGGTTACTGTAGGGACAAGGAAATCAGAGTCAGTTATCAGTAGATAGTGGCACAGCACAAAAATTAACAATTGGCCTGCTGAAAGATGAAAAGAAGTCAGCTCTGTTTCTTGTATTCCTTAAACAAGGTAGAAGAGAAGATGTTTGTTGCTGAGAAACTAGGTTTTTAACTTTCTAACCAGTGATCTGTGTGAGCACGCTGACTGGTAAACCTTTGAAATGAAGAAAAGGATGCATTTGTCCTATATTATGCCATGGGCCTCCCAGATGGAAGCTAGTGCAATACGTTTCTTCCTTATTTACACTGGTATTGGTTCAAAGACCAGGGCAAAAGTGTGCTTATCCAAACAATTAGTTGAGAGATGAAAGGCAACCCACTCAATTTCATGCAAAGAAGTCATGTTTTACCTTTCCACCATTTTATAAACCATGCTGAAAGTGAATGTTCTCCCAAGCACGCCCTGCTTGCTAGGAAATGTATGGAGCTAAATAAGAACAGGGGCTATTTGCTTAGATTGGCTGCCAAGAACAGGGCTGAGGAAGACAATGCCTTATTAGGTAAAGGCCACAAAACACCTTTCTCTGTACTTCTCAAAGTCTCATGGGAGGAGGAGGCCTTAGAGACATTTGCCCTGAAAGTCTTGGAGACAAAGACTGAACCAGTGGCAATCAAACTGTAATCAGTGGAGATAGTGCCAGTACCTGCCCATTAAACAAGAGACCGAAGGTACAGATATGTGCCTGGTTAATAATTACTTGTAGAAATCTGCTTTTGAAGAGTTCAAATCGTCATGAAAGGAAGATTCAAACAATTTAGCAATAGCATAGTAGTGTCCTGTTAACAGAACATGGACCATCTTTTGACCCTGAAAATGTATCTGGGACACCACGTCTCTGAAAGTGGTTAAGGCCTGATTATCCTGAGACCGCCATATGGGTCACCTATGGTTCAGCATCCTGGTACAAATTCATTCATCTGTCGGTAATCTCTGCCACCCTCACAATTCATCTCTGAAGAAAGCTGTACAATATGATAATCAGATGTGTTTAGAAAAGTCAGAAAAGTGAAAGGCAGGTCTTTTGCAGTCATTATGGAGAAGTGTGGCTCAGGGGTTAGAGGCGGCAGACCTGGAAGCTGAGATCGGCCCTGGACCAGGGTTCAATTCCCCGCCTCGGCGGGTCTTGGGCTCAAAAATTCCACGGACTCGATAATTCTCGCACCGGTGCCTACTCAACTCACGGGTTCACACTCTGCGACTCTGGGCAATAGCTTGCTTAATCTCCACAACGGCCCCTCGCGGCGGGATGCCTGGCTTTCACCTTGTGGATACCCTGCCGGGGTTATCTCACAGGGGAATACCAGGACGGGTTCCCTAAGCAAGCGCCGGGAAACCCTTTGTGGGTAGCTGTGCGCTATATAAGCTCAAATACATTTACATTTACATCAATGGAGGGACAGCATAGTGATCTAGGGCTCAAGCAAATCTGGGAGAGTTAAGCGAAGCACATGCAGAAGCCTGGCATACTCCCAGCGCCCATAGCTAGCACAGCTTGAGGTCACCTTTCTGTGGCCATCAAGGCCACAGTACAGCTTTGGCCTTGCTGCAATTGGTCATTTTCCAAACTCTCTGGCTACATATATGTGGTGGATGGTCTGATAGAGGACCCACCCCTGTTGCTGCGACAGAAGATCCTTCTGAAGGGGCAGCCTGATCAGAGAATCGATGTTCATCTGAAGAAGCTTGGGATACCAAACTCGCTGTGCCCAATTCAGAGCCACAAGAATGACTTGAGCCTGGTCGCTCCTGATCTTCTTGAGCACTCTGGGTAGAAGTGGTATGGGCAGAAATGCATACAGGAGGTTTGAGCTCCACTCACAACAAAAAGCGTCTCTGAGCGAGAGCCACCTTTGAAACTCCAAAGCACAAAACTGCTGAAATTGCGCGTTCCCTTCTGAGGCGAGCAGATCTAACCAAGGCTCTCCCCACTGCTGAAAAAGACCTTCTGCCTCCTCTGGATGGAAACGCCACTCATGATCCACAAGGCACCTTCGTCTGAGTTAGTCTGCTCTGGTGTTCAGAGAACCGGCCAGATGTTGAACCACCAGGGAAATGCCCTGCTGTTACAGCCAAGTCGAGAGGTGCATAGCCTCTTGACAGAGTACACGACCCCACTCCACCTGGTTTGTTGCAGTACGACATGGCGGTAGTGTTTTCCGTGAACACCTGAACTAGTCTTCCCTTGATGGATGCTAAAAAGTCTTTCAGTGCCAGTAGGATCGCACGATGTTCCAATACGTTGATATGGAGCTTGGCTTCCACCGGAGACCAGAGTCCTCCGATCTCTGCCTCCCCCAGATGGCAACCCGATCCCAGAAGAGATGCATCAGTCAGCACTGTGACATCTGGGTGGGGAAGGGAGAGGAGTCTGCCTCTGTCCCAATCGCGGTTTGTCTGTCACCACAGCAGGTCTTTCGGAGTTCCCTCTGATATCTGAACCAGGTCAGTGAGATTTCCTTGATGCTGTGCTCAATGGAACTTCGGACTCCACTGCAGAGCCCGCATACTTCACTGTACATGGTTCACCAGCAGGTTGCAAGAGGCCTTGAGGCACAACAGCCTCAGAGTCATTCTCACTGAAATCCAGGATAGAGGCTAAAACATCAGTCTCATTGCCTGAATATCCTGGACTCGCCATTCGGGAGGATCGGACCAAAACTGCACTGTGTCCAGAACTACCCAAATGAAAGGGAGTGTCTGAGAGGGAGTCAGGTGTGACTTTGGCACATTGATATTGAACCCCAGCGAATGCAGCAGGTGCGCCATAGTCTGGAGGTGGGAGACGACTGCTTGGGAGGAACCAGCCTTCAACAACCAGTCGCCGAGCTAGGGGAAGACTGGAACCCCAGATCACCGCAAAAGGGCTGCGACCACGGCCATCACCTTTGTAAACATCCGAAGTTCAATGGTAAGGCCGAAGGGGAGCACCACAAACTGAAAGAGCTTGTAGCCCTCTGTAAACAGCAATTAGTGATGATGGGCAGGGAGGATGGGAATATGAAAATAGGCATCCTGCAGGTCCAGCGCTAACATCCAGTCTCCCGGGTCCAGGGCAGACATGACCTGATCTATGGTGAGTATCTTGAACTTCTCCTTTTTGAGGAAGTAGGTGAGGGCTCTGAGGTCGAGGATAGGACCAAGGCCTCCATTCTTATTTGGAACTAGAAAATAGCAGGAATAACAACCACAGCCTATTTTTGGCCTGGGAACCCTCTCTATAGCTTCCTTGATCAAGAGAGTTTAGACTTCCTCACGGAGTAGGGCATGGTGATCCTCATACGATCGTACACTGGAGGCATAGCTGGAGAGGTAGTCTTGAAGGGAAGGGAGTAGCCTCTTCGGACTATTTGCAAAACCCACCGTCCGAGGTGATGTTTCGCCAGTGGTGGAAATGATGGAGAATTCTGCCAACAACTCGTCGTGAATGATCCTGGGGGAATTGGACTAGGAAGGTTTTGCGGTGGAGGATGGGATCGTGGCTTGGCTCGACTTCTGGCCTCCCGACCCAAGAGGTCGGGGTGAACCGAATCCATGGCCTCGAAGAGGCTGCTGAGCTTAGGTATTTCTCAGGCTGGAACGGGGTTGGCACAGTTGGTAGCCCCTTCCGTAGTCATGAAAGGAGGGAAAGCAGATACAGGCCTGGATGTTGTGGTGTGGCCCAAGGACTTGGCCGTAGCCCGCGAGTCCTTGAAACGCTCAAGGGAGGCATCTGCTTTGTCTTTGAAGAGATGGGAGCCATCAAAGGCCATGTCCATATGCTTAGCTTGGACAGACCCCCAAAAAAACAGACGTCCTCAGCCAGGCGTGGCGACATACAGCCACCAGCGTGGAAATCGCTCTATCCAGTAAGATGTTGTGTCCAAGCCACATCGGATGGTGAACTTTGCTGCATCTCTCCGGTCTGAAATGGCTTGGGAGAGTAGGATCCAGTCCTTCTCCAAGACCCTGGCCAGCAACTGCCCAACTGTGTCCCATAACAAATGGGAGTAACAGCCCAAAAGGCATGGGCTGTTCACCGACCGCAATGCTAGACTGGTAGAAGGCTGTTCTTTCCAAAGCTTTCTAGTCTCTTGGATTCCCTGTCTGGAGGTCCGAGAGGGTACGTGCCACGCGAAGTGGAAGCTTGAACCACCAATATTTGTGAGGTGGGGCAGGCGGTGAGGAAAACTGGGTCGCCTGGTGCAGTGCAGGGCGATGGCAGCGTGCAATCATTCTATTCACAGGAGCCCCTGTGCTGGGCTTGCACCAGGTGCCCAGAACGTCCTTTAAGGCCTAATTGAAAGGCAGCATAGGTTCTGAGCTGGGGAAACCAGGCTGCAGGACCCCTGTCAAGACGTTAGTCTTGTCTGTCACCGCGGGGAGCTGCAGGTCCAAGACCTCCGCAGCTCTAGGCACCACCATATCAAATGATGCTGGGGATTAATGAATATTCTCCAATTATTATGCAGAGAGAAAATATAGTGGGGTTCAAGAAAGATTTTTGGAAACAACCATTCCAAAGAAAGATTCCAAGTGAGATGATTCTAGATACAGAGAATTCAAAGCTAATAGAATTGGAGATTTCCCAAATGTTAGACAAGGGAGCAATTATAAAGATCCCCTTATCAGGGATTCCAAAGGGTTTTATAAGTACTATCTTCTACTCAAAAAGAAGGACAAGCGTTGGTGTACAGTCATAAACCTAATATATCTAAACAAGTTTCTAACTTACAGACATTTCAAGGTGGAAGGTATCCATCTTTTGAGAGACGTTTTGCAAGCCATGGATTAGCTGGTAAAATTGCATCTCAAAGATGCCTACTTTACGATACCCATGGACGAGGACTGTCAAAAGTACCTTCGTTTCACTTGAAAAGGAACCCTTTATCAGTCACAGTGTCTCCCCTTCGGCTTGTCCTCAGCACCTTGGTGTTACCTCAGGGAGAGAGGGCTTCGTCTAATTATTTACCTAGGTAATATTCTCATTATGTCTCAAGAAACGTTGGAAATACAGGAACACTGACCGTCTTCAGAATCTGGGATTCATCATAAATATAGAAAAATCTATCATGGTCCCAACACAGGAGCTGGAATTACTCGGTTTCCAGGTAAATACATTTCTTTCCAATCTAATTCTGCCTCACAAGAAGGTTACCAAGATAAAGAAACATGTCTCCCTTATCTTATCGAAAGAATTAATTTGTCTGAAAGACCTGGCCAGGGTTCTAAGGCTCCTGTCATCCTCTATCCAGGCTATTTCTCCCGGCCCTCTTTATTACAGGGGGCTTCAAAGATTAAAAGCTCTAGGCCTTAGAAAATGTTTGTGGTTCGAAGATTCAGTTCCCCTCTCAGAAGACGCTCAAGAGGATCTTCACTGGTGGTTGAAAAGCCTTCAAGCATGGAACTGGAAAGCTATTTTCAGAAATGTCCCATATTTTACTTTAGAATCAGATGCGAGCAACCGTGGTTGGGGTGCTCGCCTAAACAATTTAGAGACCGGGGGAGGTGGTACTTAGAGGAACAATCCCTACACATAAACTCTCTGGAAATGTTGGCAGCCCTGAATGCGCGTATGAGCTTCAAAGAGTATCTAAAGAATTCCAATACTTAAATCGGCCTGGACAATTTCTCTGCTGTCTCATAAACAAATCGCCTGGGGGGCGCGAGATCCGAGAACCTTTCAGACATTGCCAAACAGATCTCGTATTTTTGTTGGGATCAAAAGATTACGCTCAGGGCAGAATTCATTCCGGAATTGAGAATCTGAGGGCAAACTGGAATTCCCGCTTCCTTCACGACTCCAGCGATTGGAAGTTGAATCCGGGGGCCTTTTCTCAGATTCAGGAGTTATGGAGACCATTTCAAATAGACATGTTTGCCAGCAGACTTACTCACCAAGTTCAGAAATACTTCAGCTGGAGACCGGATCCCAATGCGTCAGGTGTAGATGCCTTTCTCCAATCTTGGGAGGGGATCAAGGATTACGCCTTTCTTCCCTTCTCAATGATTCAGAGACTGTTGTGGAAGTGAGACTGGAGTCATCCTCCATCATTCTTGTAACCCCCCTTTGGAAATCCCAGGTTTGGTTTCTGGTAGTTCCGTTACTAGAGGTGGATTTCCTGCGGCTAATTCAGTCCTCCTTTGGTCTACTCCAGGGTCCGGAAGGAGAGGAACATCCTTTGTTTTTAGAAGGGAGGTTTGGAGAAAGTGGTCTTGTTGGTGCATGGAAAGGGATCTGGATCCCGTACAAAGTTCTCTACAACACGTAGTCAATTATCTAGCCACTCTCTTTGAGTCAGGTCTCTCCTATAGGACTATCAACTGCTACAGATCAGCAATATCCTTGGATCATGCCTTGATTAATATTCTAGCTATTGATAGCAACCCTTTAATCAAAAGGGTTATGAAAGGTGTTAGACTAAGAAGACCCCCCAAGGCTTGTTACGAATCCCTTTGGGATGTTAATCTGATTTTTAACCTCTTCCTTTATTGGCCTTATAACAATTTTCTCTCCCTTAAACAAATCTCCAAGAAATTGCCGACTCTTTTATGTCTGATTTCTTTCAGAAGGGTCTCAGACATTAAAGCTTTAGAACTTTCTAATAGATTCTACTCCTCCGAAGGTGTTCTCTTCGATATCTGGAAAAGAACTAAAACAATGTCAGACTCTTATTTTCTACCCCCTTATTCATGAGTGTGAAAAATTGTGTGTTGGTGTTGTAAATTGTATGAAGTCTTATGAGAATACAATTTCAACATTTAGACCTCTTAGCACTGATCAGCTTCTCCTGTCATAGGTAGTCTTTTTAGATCTGTTTTTTCAGCCACTCTAGCCAGATGGGTCCGCCTGATTATGCATGAAGCTGGCGTGGATCGCTCTAGATTTGGAGCTCACTATTCTAGGGGTGCAATGGCAAGTAAGGTATTTTGGGCACGGGGATCCTTGCCCGAAATACATAAAGCTGCTGATTGGTCAAATGCAAGTACCTTCTCAAAGCTCTATTTGAGCTCTACATGGCTTTACACATACATAATGGTAGCCTTTGGTCTTGTAATGAAATGACGATTCTCCAATTATTATGCAGAGTGAATGTTGATTTCATTAAAGACAAACTGAGGCTAACATTATCCCACCCTCCTCTCCCTGAGAGGCTTTTGTTTGGTACTGTTTAATCTTTATATGTTATATTGTATTTCTTACATTTAATGTATTGTGCATTGTTTATTATCTGTTCGATATGGACACTTTTTTAAACCTCTTCACTATTAAGTTTTTTTAGTTTTTCCTCAGATTATGTTTAGGAGCATCTGGAATGCCACGTTGTCCACCTGTGTCATCGCAGCCTTAGAGGAAGATGGGAGCGTGCACTGTCTTCTTATGATATTGTTAATGTTCTATATTTTGTGATGTATCAACATTCTTTAAAGGGCTGCATGTTGGGGCAGCAAATAAAAGTATTTGCATAATGATAGCCTCTTTGTAATGAAATCCAGACCACTGGCATCACCCAGTTTCTCATACCAGTCCATGACTTGTGGTTGCGGGATTTCTAAGGGATCCTGCTCCCCGTCCCAATCCTCCTCATCCATTCCGAAGCCTTCTGAATATGGCAGGCTGAACGGCATGGAGCCGTACGGCTCTGCCAGCACCGTTCTCAACGTCGGACGCGTGACTTGCTCCGTCTCGCGGCGATTATGATTGGGCAGCCGGCGCCAGATAAAGTCATTCTGGAGGTACGGCCTGCACAGGTCCAGAATGGGTCCAGTTGGAGGCCGTGGCCTCTAGAGAGGATGGCGCAGAATTCATGTGGGGGGATTAGACTCCGCCGTCATCCGAACCTGTGGGGCCAGAAGACACGCCAGCAGGGTCAGGCTGATTAAAAATGGGGTACATGGCAAAATGCTTTAAGTTGGGCACGAGTCGCTCCCGGCCCGGGAAGGGCGAGACGCACGGAGCCGGTACTGGCACCCGCTGCGCGAAGTGGGGGCTCAAACGCCAAGGTTCCTCAGCCTCATCGCATGACAGGCGGGGTGAAGCTCAGACCTTCCTCTCAACTGAGACCTAGACTGGGATCAAGATCAGCAAGGTAACCTCCGTGGTGCCGGATGCTGGCCCGCGATCAACTTCAGGGACCGCTCCCTCAAAGCCTTGGGCACCATGGCCCAGCAATCGGAGCACTAGAGACACACTAAGAGGTGTTCTGTGACCGGCATAGCACGGTGACAGGCGCTGCATGGCTTGAACCCTGAGGTCTTCTTACTAGATATCTCTAGCACACCAAAACGAGTCAATAAAAAGTTGAAAAAAGTCTGTCAATAAATGACAGGGGAGAAGTACTCTTCGACAGACCTGTTCTGGCTGGCATGGAAAGAAAAGAACTGATGTCAGTGAGCCGGAGTAGCGGTTATATTGACAATGCGGATGACACGACGACGAACACGACGCCAACGATGTCATGCAGAGTCAACTGACGCCATCTACCGGGGCACAGGCATACCGCTAAGAAAAATCTTCTGGAATCTCCTGGAAGTTCAAAGGTAAAGAATCTGCAGCTAGATGTCTCTATCAGATATGGTGTGATGCACAATTAGGTTACTCTAGGGAAGCTCTGGTGTGAGTTTGTCACGTTCTGCTATGAAGAAAAATTATTTGTCTCGTCACCTCAGAAAAGAGTCGCTGCAGGGTCTACTAGACATCTAAAGGCAGTGCCCTCTGATAGACTGTATCGGAATTTTCAAAAGGAGCAGAGAATTTGTCATTAACGCTAGATCAGGAACACCATTGGCCAGGTAATCTTGAGAGTAGTCACCACACTGGCTTTACGAGCCTTCAGATCCACCAAAGTATCAATTAAAGAGAGATCACTGTTGCTGGGTCCTGGTAAAAATGGTTTCACTTGCCTTTTGTTTCATTGCATAAGATGAATATATGCCTGCAAACATGCCTGGTCTTTGAAGATGGAGCTGAAAATGAGCTGCATACTCAGGTAATCTGTAGAATGGGGTTCGGGCAATAAAGGCAGTCATCCAAAAGAATGTTGCCTCAGCTAAAAACACTTTCTATAAAATTAGGGTTCTAAAGCATAAACAGGATCATCACAACTTGGAAGCCAGAAAAGAAGGCCTGAGGCACCAGAATAAACATCTGGGAGGCAATTTAGTTGAGAATCAAATAAGAACACATCCACAAATCTCAGGAGTGATAAGTATATATGATCTATGAACCCAGGAAAAACAACCAACTGCGACTTGCATCAACGTAGGCCTTTGCGATTCCTTAATTGAGAATATTAAGGAATCGCAAAAGCCTATGCATGTAGGAATCGCTATAAAAATAGTGATTCCTACACATTCCTTAGTTGCGACTCGCAAATTGCGAGTCGCAATTAAGGAATGCCGTCCCATTCATTCCTATGGGCCTCCAGGCCCATAGGAATGAATTGGAGATTGCATGAGCAATTTGCGAGTACCATTAGGTACTCACAAATTGCTCATACAATTTCAAGGGTGCAATGGTGTCAAAATTACACCCTGTTGCACCCCTCAAATTGATTTGTGCACAGATGTTGCACACACACGCCCTAAGGGCATGTGTGTTCGCAACATGAAACTTAAATGCACAAAAGTGCATTTTATAAAGTTTTTGCAAATTACCATGAAGTTTAACTACATGGTAATTTGCACTCCCTATTAGCGAAATCGCTAATTTTTTTACTTTAATGCATTGCATTTAAGGAATTTCGATTTGGGATTCCTTTAATGCAATCGCAATTTAAGTAATCGCAATTTAGAGATTCCTTAAATTGCGATTTGGGATGATGCATCCCAAATGCAAAAATACCGGTCGCAAAGGGGCAGATTCTGAGAATTTGCCCGTTTGTGACCGGTTTTTGTTTTGATGCATGTGGGCCAAAGAGTGAGCCAGGCACGGTGATTAATGGCAGCCATCAAAATGCGCTCATGTCATTTTCAATTTTCAATGGTGTCCCACTTGCTAGCGGGCAACATTCAAGATGGAGATGCAGTGAAGTATCATTCAATTGAATGACAGCTATTAACCATATGCAATCTCTAACAAAACAGAGGTAATAATTTACATTATAAAAATTATTCAAGTTAATGTTCAAGTGCATCACAATAGAGAATAAAAACATTGAAACTTCTAATAGATGTGTTAATTAAAACTGAGCTAGTGTGGAAGTACATACTGATTTCAATTTTTTACTAACATACCTCTAGATTTCCTCGAGCTTTCCTTAAGACATCATGGGTCGAAGCCACTGCAAATGTAAAAAGAAAAAAAATAAAATAAAAGAAAATGGCGTTATGCAACATTCTTGATATGCAGATATGTGTATTTCACACGTTCTTTACCAAACAGCAAAAAAAGAAATCATAATATCACATGGTCAGCACTTTTCATTGTACGGGAAAAGAGGTTTCTTGGTAGCACAACATCACAGATTTTTCCAGGATTCCACCATTACAGCTATTGGCTCAAAATGGCAGATGATATTTCAAACATTTACACTGGAGTACCAGCAGTTGCCATAAATGGCAACAAAACTGCACAAACTTTGTCACATATACTAAAGAAGCAAACATTGCTTGCACTTCAGCTTTAGTACAAATGAAACTAAAAAGTGAAGGGTGGAATGCTCAAAATAATCCAAGTCACTGGTAATAACTCGCAGCTGCTGCCCACACCGTTATTATTCTGCACACCATACCACCTCAGTTTGGACCCATCCATATGCAAATCAGTCTTGACCCTGATTCAAGAAGAGTAGTTATTCTGAACTGTAAGGCCAGGTAATCTCTGAACCAGAACACAAGCAACCCAAGACTGGCTTCATCCTGATTGGAGCTTTTCAGTTGGTTGCAGCTTGATTCCAATGGCACACCGAGCACGGAACCCATGTCTGGGCCTACTCGCTGTACTGAAGTATACAAAAAAGTCATACGTGGAATGCTTGAATTAATGTCGTCCACTGGTTAATTAATCGGGGAATCTAGGAGGCTGGCTTAGTATATGCTGCTCACTTATGTAAGTGTAGCACCCTCCACTAATCCAGACAAACCTTATGGTGATTTTAGTGCTTTTAGACAACCTTAGAAAGCTCTCCAAGTGGTAGCTGTGGAAGGAAGCCTTCAGGCTTAGTCCAGAAGGAGTGTGAAGCACAAGTTACTTACCTTCGGTAACGATATATCTGTAAGAAACATTAGTAGTGAAACATTCCATACCTTAGAATTAACCCCAGGCGTTAGGCTGGATCCGGAAAGTTTTCGTCAGCAGTACCCCTGCACGTCGGTAGGCGTCGTCGTGCAGCTCAGCGTGTGTCGTTGGCGCGCTGTCTCCAAGATTACGTTGCTGGAGCTACTTAGACACGCCCATATGTGCTGGTGTCAGTTCTGTACACGACTTTCCGTGCCAGGAATGCAGAGCCATGCAAGAAACTGACCATTGGTGCCATGAAACTAGGGCCTTGAAAGGTATGATCTCAACCCTAGAAATCAGTTTGCAGAACGGGGAGGATGGGTGGGGCGGTAACGAATTTATCACTACTAATGTTTTTTAAAGATATATTGTTACCGAAAGTAAGTAACTTGTGCATCTGAAAGAAACACGTAGTGATAGATTCCTTACCTTAGAATAGATACCCCAGCAATACCAATCTCGGTAGTGGGTCTGCAAACCAAGATCACACCAGAAAGTCCTGGGGAACAGAATGGCCAAAGAAGCCGTCTCTCCGGACTTGACTGTTCAGGTAGTAATGCTTGGTAAACGTGTGCAGCGAGGCCCACATAGCTGCCTGACAGATGTTAATGTACGAGTTACTTACCTTCGGTAACAATGTATCGGGTAGAGACAATTCTAGACGCAGATTCCTTAACGTAGAATTATTTCCAGGTGAGAGACTGGATCCGGATTTTTTTTTGCCACAGCATCCCTGCGCGCCGGGACCACATGACTCCACCTAGGCGTTTTCCGCATACGCTACGTCAGCGAGGTCACATAAGTCCCACCCCGGCGCGCCCACTTCAGTTTTCTTCTGAGAACTTTTCCGCCCCACAACGCAGAGCCATCTGCCAAGCTGTGGGAGTATGGGAACAGTGTGCGAAGAACAAGAAAAAGGAATGGTGCTGAACAACACCCCAAAGATCAATGTCAAACACCGTAGTACCCAAAGGCAGCGAAAAGAATAAAGAACAGAGCACAGCCCTGAGCAGCCACCCTGCCAGTAAGGAGACAGCCCTCCCCTTAGAGACAAAGAACATATGTAAAAATGTCATGATAACATGTAGTAGGACTACAATCCCAACCAATCACAAGGAAGGGGAACCAGTCCAGGACAAACAAGGAACGAAAAACCTCCCAGACACCCATCACAGAGTAGGATAACCCCCATAAGGAACAAGGGACAGAGGCACAGCCAAAAGACCCCAACCCAGAGGATAGCAGAGGAGCCAGAACCCTAGTAATAAAGGGGGGAGGCAGGGGAGGGAGGGCGGGATGAAAGGTAGGCCCCCAACCTGGAGCAACCAGAGCATAGGACATAGAAGTACCTATAAACATATCCTCCCATGTGCCAAAAGGGGAGAAAAGAAAAGAAATAACAGGACGAACATCCCGTCAGAAAGAGGGAAAGAACGTACTCACAGAACACACCGCACCCACATGGAGGCGAGTGCAGAGGCCAAGCCTAAGGTCCTCGCAGAACGAGGAGGAAGGGCGGGCCGTGAAGGAATCAGCGGCTAGATTCTTCTCTACCATATACATCGTTACCGAAGGTAAGTAACTCGTACATCTGATAGAGACTACTAGCCGCTGATTACCCTAGCCATACCCACGGGGAAAGAGGGTCTGCGAGAGGGCCCCACCAGCCTGGACATAATAGAGGTTCCTACAGGGAATGAGACCAACAGACAGGGCGAGGAGCCAGCGTGATACTATACACCAGAAATGGGCAAGAAACTAGAGCGCTAACCCACAGACGTGATGGGCCCACTCTAACAGGTGGACACTGCCAGGGTTCGAGTGCGCTACGGGGAAATTACTGTGGTAGTCTTAGAAAGTCAAAAACAACTTTGTGAATGATTTTAAAATATAAAGTGCACATAACAGGTGCGCAAACACTAGCATAAGCAACAACACACAGTCAAAGATGGTATCAGCATGTATCAGCGCTGCACGGTCACTCCAGCGTGATGCTATACACCAGAAATAGCCACGAAACCAGAGCGGTAACCCACTCGTGATGGGCCCACTCTAACAGGGTTCGAGTTCGCTACAGAGAAATTACTGTGGTAGTCTTAGAAAGTTAAAAACAACTTTGTGAATGATTTTAAAATATAAAGCGCAGATAAAAGGTGCGCGAGCACTAGCATCAACAACACACAGTCAAAGATGGTATCAGCATGTATCGGATGTCATGCAAGGGAACACCCCGTTAAAAAGCAGTAGTGGCTGCCGTAGCCCGGGTAGAATGGGCATGTTGCCCCACTGGAGACTCCTTTTTAGCCAAAGAATAACAAGCATTAATGCATAGAACGACCCACCAAGAGTCGGTCCAGTCCGCTTGTGCACGGTCCAACCTTTCTTGATGCCCACTTAGCCAACAAAGAGCTGGTCATCCACCCAGAACTGTTGTGTGCAGTTGAGGTAGAATGAAAGCGCACGTTTTAGGTCCAGAAGGTGGAGCCTCTCTTCCTCTTTTGAGGGATGCTGAGGCGGAAAGAAGGGGGGCAAAGTGATGGACTGCCCGATGTGAAAGGCAGTGACAACCTTTGGCAGAAAAGATGGACGAGTCCTTAGAACAACTTTGTCCGGAGGGACAAAGAGAAAAGGAGGCTTAGAAGAAAGAGCCTGGAGCTCACTCACTCTTCTGGCAGAGGTAATAGCCACCAGGAAAGCTGTCTTAAAGTAAGAAGACGAAGAGGACAGTTGTGGAGTGGCTCAAAGGGAGCACACATCAGATAAGTCAGAACCAGGTTCAAGTCCCACTGAGGCATTATAAAAGGAACAGGAGGGTAAAGATGAGTAATGCCTTTTAAGAATCTATTTACAACAGGGGACTTGAAAAGGGAAGGCTGATCTGGAAACCGTAAAAAGGCCGAAATGGTCGAGAGATGGCCCTTGATAGTGCCCAGAGCAGAGCCCTGCTGGGCCAAAGAAAGGAGAAATAGAAGGACCTCTGAAAGAGGGGCTGAAAGGGGATCCACGGCCATTGCTGTGCACAATGCCACAAATTAATTCCACCTGCAGGCGTATAACATCTTAGTGGAGGGAAACCTGGCTGCCAAGATTACATCACAAACCCTGGGAGGCAGGTCAAATTACGTCAACTGCCGCCGTTCAATCTCCACGCAAGGAGGTGGAGGCTGGACAGGTTTGGGTGGAGAACCGTTCCCTGCTGCTGCGACAGAAGATCCTCCCAAAGAGGCAGTCGGATCAGGGGATCGATAGCCATGCTGAGTAGCTCGGGATACCATACTCTTCGAGCGCAGTCCAGAGCCACAAGAATGACTTTGGCCCGGTCGCACTTTATCTTCTCCAGCGTTCTGGGTAGAAGTGGTATAGGCGGAAAGGCGTATAGTAGACCGCAACTCCACTCGCGACGAAAAGCGTCACCAAGCGGGTGTCACCATGGAAATTCCAACGCGCAGAACTGATGACACTGCGCATTCTCTTCGGTGGCGAATAGATCTAACCAAGGCTCTCCCCACTGCAGAAAGAGAACTTGCGCCACGTCCGAGTTCAGACGCCATTCGCGATCCATCATGTTCCGGTGGCTGAGTTTGTCCGCCCTGGCATTCAGAGAACCTGCCAGGTGTTGAACCATCAGGGAAATGCCCTGATGTTCCAGCCATGTCTAGAGGCGCAGAGCCTCCTGACATAAATGTATAGGAATGTAAATGTACAGGAATTTATATAGCGCAAATCACCGAGCGGTTTCTAAGCGCTTGCTTAGGGAACCCGTCCTGGTATTCCCTTGTGAGATAACCCCGGCAGGGTATCCGCAAGGTGAAAGCCAGGCATCCCGCCGCGAGGGGCTGTTGTGGAGATTAAGCAAGCTATTGCCCAGAGTCGCAGAGTGTGAACCCGTGAATCGAGTAGGCACCGGAGCGAGAATTGTCGAGTCCACGGACATTTTAGGACTCAAGACCCCGCCGAGCCGGGAATTGAACCCTGGTCCCAGGCTGACCTCTGCTTCCAGGTCTGCCTCCTCTAACCAGTGAGCCACACTTCTCCTTCGACCCTACCCCGCCCTGTTTGTTACAGTACCTCATGGCGGTGGTGTTGTTTTTTTACCGCAATTGGTGAATGTTTTGCTAGTCTATTGTATATTAATCAATTTCACCTATCCAACGGCCAACATGGCACAAACGAAAGGGCACTAACCTTTCTTGTTCCAAGTAATAACAGGGATCTAGACTCTGCACATAACGTATTATCCTGAGCACCTCCTCAACGGCATTAACATCACTAAGCGTAGATTGCACGTTTAGCACACCATTCACCTTTTTAATAATGGTGTTAGGCCTTCACGGACTAAACCTACCTTAGCACAGGCATGCATGGATAATTGCGGATCATTTACCATCCTTGTACTGAACCTTACTTTCTTCTACTTTTCAATTGTACAGACCCTGAAGAAGGGCTATTCTCGGAATGCATTGGGCATAGAGAAATTGTTGTTCATCACATACAGCCATACAGGAGTGTATCACTAATTTTAAAAAATTGATTGCTAATTTTTTTAAAGTGCTTGTTTTAATCATTGTATTTCACTGTATTATTGTGTCATCCCTGCACTTGCCCCACGCGGCGCTTCTCTCTTCCGCACTGCTACCGCGAACCTAGGCGCCATACTTGGACCAGTCTGGGGTGACGGTCTAGTTGTTTGGAGATACCTGCCCCCAGGCACCAAGGCTATTTTAATCGCGCTGACACCTTGCGCGCTAGCCAGATCGTTTAGACGCTTCCTGAGGCACAGCCGGGAAAGCTAGGAGTGTATCACTAATAAAAAAAAATTGATTGCTAATTTTTTAAAAGTGCTTGTTTTAGTCATTGTATTTCACTGTATTATTGTGTCATCCCTGCACTTGCCCCACGCGGTGCTTCTCTCTTCCGCACTGCTACCGCGAACCTAGGCACCATACTTGGACCAGTCTGGGGTGACGGTCTAGAAGTTTGGAGATACCCACCCCATCTCCCCCTATTTATGACTACCATCAGTCGTCCGTGCAGCGGGCGGGCGCGCCGGCGGCGCGCCAAAGGCAAGCCCGTCATCACCTCGACATCGCCTCTCGCCAGGACCCCTGTTCGAGCTCTACCAGACTCCCTGGTCTACGAGAGAGAGGTACTACTATCCTTGAACTCAGGGGGGGAGAGGTTTACGAGACTGCCGATGCAGCTGGGGGAAACTTGCTTGAACTGCATCGCCTGCCAGTTCAGAGCCCCCGCACCTGGCTGAGTGAGACAAGACAGAAAATTAGAAACTCTGGCATCGATCACGGTCCTCCAGCTAAATGTTGGATCACTTGCCAAACACTACCTTGAAGTACAGACGCTCATTGTCGAGGAATCTCCTGATGTGTTTTTCATATGCGAAACGTGGCTACGAGATGATGATATGACAGGGATAATTCATCTCACTCTTCCGGCAGGATACTTAATGAAGACACTTAACAGGGACTCTAGAGGCGGTGGTATTGCGGTAATCTACAAAGCCCAATACCCCTGCTCCTTCATTAAGGAAGAGATATGTGGAGGTGACTGTGCACGTTTTAAGATTACTATCAGTGCACATTTCACACTCTCAGGAGTATACATCTACCGCCCACCAGGGCATGCCTCAAAGTTCATTGAAGCTCTGTTAGATACAGCCAATTCACTTGTGGTTAGGTCTGCTAATTTTACAATTCTTGGGGACCTGAATCTGCACTTTGATCAGACGCAGGATCTGACTATCCATAGTCTATTGGCGTACCTAGCGGCCTTACAGTTAGACCAGCCTAGACCCAGTGTTCTCTAACATCCCAGAAATGACCTTAGCTTCACCGAAACCTATGGGCTGGACTGATCACTCTCTGATAAGAGCCTGCCTGGAGATCTCAGCACCTTTCAGGGTGGAGGAGGCGAACAGGGTCCTGAAAAGACCTTGGCATAAGCTCAAACTAAAGGACTTCCATGCTTTCCTTGGAGGGCTCTCCCTGGAAGACAAGGCAGATCATGACCCTATGAGGCCGGCCCAATTTATGGAGTCCCTGGCGCCCTTCTAACAGCCGCTTGGCGACATAATTAACCTATCTTTCTCCTCTGCTAAAGTACCAAGAGCTTGGAAACAGGCTTGGGTCTCCCCCATCATTAAAAAGCCCTCTCTAGATCCTTCTAAGCCAGAAAAATTTAGGCCCATCTCTCTTCTACCATGGGCAGCCAAGATTGCGGAGGCTCATGTGAATGACGTGCTATCACATTATCTGAGCCACAATGACATCCTGGATCCGTCTCAGAACGGGTTCAGGCCGGGTCACAGTACTGAGTCTGCCTTACTTGCTACCGCCGAACATCTTAAGATGATTCTTGATGCCGGTCGGAGTGCAGCACTGATTCTGTTAGATATCAGTGCTGCCTTCGACACGGTATCTCATGACATCCTCCTGTCCCGGCTGGAAGCGATAGGGATCACAGGATCCGCCCTAGAGTGGTTTCGATCATTCCTTGAGGAGAGATCCTTTCGGGTCTCGGCACCACCGTACATCTCTAAGCCTTACCCTATCGGTCAGGGGGTCCCACAAGGCTCTGCACTTAGTCCATCTTTGTTCAATCTTTATGTGCAACCTCTGGCCGATGTAGCAAAAAAGTGGGGCCTCACGCTGGTATCATATGCAGATGATACCCTGCTGGTCATCACTCTATCTGAAGGGCCATCTGCTTTGGCTACCAGGTTTAGAGATGGAATGACAGCTGTCGCCCAGTGGATGACAGACAATTGTCTGCAGCTCAATACTAGCAAAACAGAGGTTTTGCTGGCAGGGAAGAACACCGCCCTCTGGACTGAGCATTGGTGGCCGGCATCGCTGGGCGAAATGCCAACACCAAAGGCCCTTGTTAAGAACCTGGGAGTCTGGATGGACGCTTCATTAAACTTCCAGACCCACACCAAGAGAGTGGCAGCTGCATGTGTGGGCCTGATGAGAGGCTTTAAACCCATCCTGAAATATTCTGAACCATTCTGAACCATTCTGTACGTCAGTTCATCATACAAGCCATGGTCACCTCATGTTTGGACTACGCTAGCATGTTGCTCCTGGGCGCTAATAAAGCTGAGATCCTGCGACTCCAAAGGGTTCAAAACAAGGCTGTGAGAACCCTGATCGGTCTCCCTCGCTGGTGCCCGGTCAGAGCAACAATGGAAAAACTTAATTGGCTCCCGATTACATCTTGGATTCGGTTTAAAGCTCTGGTTATGGCGTTTAAGATTCTTAAAACCGAGAGCCCGGCCTTACTATGCCCTCTGTTGACCTGGTATGACCCACGGCGCAGCTTGCGTTCGCTGGGCCAATATCTGGTGAACGTGCCAAGTATCAAACTATGCCGCATGGGTGGCCGCTCTTTTCGGGTTTTGGCAGCCAAACAGTGGAATTCTCTGCCGATCCATATTCGTGGCATGGAGAACATGTTAGTCTTTCGGAAGGCTATTAAAACCTTTCTGTTTCCATCATTATAGTTTTCTCCTGTTAATTTCTGGCTAGCTTCTGGTTTTTGATCTGGTAGTGCCGGGACGCCCCTTTGCTGGAGCAGCTGTTGCGCTTAAAAATCTCTTAACATAACATGACATAACATAACATACATTGTTATGAAGTAATAAAGAACGGATGAAAAACCAATGTGAAATTAAGAATAGAAATTTAAAGTGAATAAATCAATTTCTAATAAACTAAGAGAGAGAAGTTGACTCTGTATACCTTTCTCCGAGTGCACAAGGGAGTCGCACCTCTGTGAACAGAGGGTAGCGCCATTTTGTAATCTGCATTCCATCCTCATACTCAGGTGTATTAACCCTACTGCACCACCTACCTTTCCTACAATGTGGATACTATAACACCTACACATCAGGAGTGCGTCCAACTGTTGAAAGTCTTATACACTACATAAAAAGCCAGTTTCCTACACTATGCCACTCCCTTGCTTTAGATAATCATCTCCCCAGCTGTGGAAGCATGAGGGTTAGCCCTAAAACTAAGGTCCTCATAGCATACTTACTGCTTCTGGCATTGCCAACGCCAAACATCTTGATAACATTCATCATCGAACAAAGGGCTGCAATGAAGCTGTATAGTAGCAAATCACCAAAATATAAAGTATAGACATTTTGTTTACTAACACTGATCAATAATGATTTTCTCCATGTCTTCTTTTATCTGGTTGGTGGAGTGTAATCGTTTCATTGTAGAATGCAACTTCTTCTCGTGTTCAGACAATGTCTTTCGGAGTCTGTTTATTTCTATTTTCATTTCGTCTTCCTTGAAGGAAAAAAAAATTTGAAAAGCAATATGTATAATGACTTATGGAAAATGACAAGAGCACTAGTGAGTAATGTGTAACATCCAGAACATCAGCATCATAAATTAGGAAGCATCATCAGTGTTCTCTTCAATTACAATGAATTCAGTTGCACTCATGTAAGTCACCTCTTGTATGTGGAGTTACTGCCTAAAGTAATGAGGACTGTGCAATACCTCCAATTAATGAAACACACTTACAGGATGTGCCTAACTGCCCATTATTTCAAGTTAACTTCAATCAGATGGTGACACACTGTATAATATGGTTCTAAGTTTCCAGACCTGCTGCTGACGGAAAGTGGGGGCACTGCCCTGGATTTCATTATGCACAAGAAGAAAGACCACTTGTGATGTTATTCTGCTCTTGCTAATTGGGAATTACCCGAATGCAGCCTGTGGAAATATTAAAAAAAGTGATGCAAATAAGAACCAGTCCTGACATTACAGAATCCTTCGGGTATTGTGCTCAAAATAATAAAGAGGAAAATCTTACTGATGCACTCCCTGCTCATAATGCTCACTAGAAGTTTTACACTTTATGCAGATTTTCACAAGTGGCACCAGCCTACCTGCCTGTAGACTCATGGACTCTGAAGAAGCGAAATGCAGTGCGACAACATGGCTAGATAAAGTGTAACAATACAAGGCATCAGTAAAATACTATGAATAAAATGTACACTTGCTCTTAAAGCAAATTTACATTGCAACACTGTTCTGATTTATACAAGTGTGGTAGAATATGTTGTAACTGTTTTTGATTAACTCCGTGCTCAGCATTTCAGGTTGCCTTCAGCCTGAGAGCAAAGTAACACAGGAAATCATCTTGTCGAGGGTCGGAATGAGGAAGGAAGCAGAATGTTTGGAGTTAAGATATTCTGTTTATGATCCGTCAAAAGAGCAAGTCAATAGTTCTGCCTTTCTTAAGTGTGAGCAATGTGCACTCAGAGAATATACCAAAGAGTTCTCCATAAAGTCCCCAGAGTGGACATGTGTTTGTAGACACACTAATAAGCGCACATGCACACACTCACACATGTGACTCAGGGATCCTTTACTAACATGTTCACATGGACTCTACAACCTCATTTTTAGAATCGATCACTACTCTTCTGGAGGTTTGAACTTAACCAGGGCTACAAGTTTTAAAAGGTACACCAAAAAACGATTAAATACAAAGAAAAGTTCTAAGTAATTTTAACTCTTACTAAAACACAAACCAACCAATCAACAAAGAGAAAATAAAATAAAATGTAGATAACTTTAGTAAAGGCGGTGTAGACAAGGTTAGATCGACCAGTAGGTCCATAGTCTGGTGGATCAGAATACCAGTTTCTAAAGTAATAAAACCAATTGTGTGGGAAAACTTGCTGCATCTGTTTGCTTAGTTATGCTAGGGAGTTACATTAATGATCAGATATTTTAGTAACACATAATGCTTAACAGTCACATAATTGTGAAAGTTTTTATCATAGTGAATTGTTGGGCTGGGTGATGTATTTAGCAGAGGCCTAGACATTAGAATTTCGAAATGCCTAGCTAGGTGCTTCTCTTTTGGGATAGTAGAGGCAACTTTTGAATTTATACTCTTCAGTTATCCTTGGTTTTCTAGTTTTTTTTTACTTTACTTCGAGGTACCCAGATGAATAGAGTTCTCCGGTCTCAGCTCTGCTGCACTTTTTTATTTTTACATATTGCTGCTTGCCACTCCTAGCATGTAACCTTTACGAATTCTTCAAGCGAAAGAGGCGTGCACACAGTCCAAGTGCTTGCTTTGACTAAGTGGGATTATGCTCAGCGGCTGGTATCACAGTGGATGCAGATGCACCCACTCATCTTCACATCCCTATAGATGATGAAAAGCAGTGGGGCGGGGGAGATCTACAAGGACCACCACATGAGATTTCTTTAGTGGCAGAGTGTGTGTTTTCTATTTTAACGTGGTCAAGTCAAGTCAAGTCATAAAATTTATATAGCGCACTACATACCCAGAGGGTTTCAAGGCGCTTAGGAAGGGGAGGAGGATTATTTGTCAAATATCCACGTTTTAAGCTGCTTTCTGAACGCTAGGTGATTCTGGGTGAGGCGAAGGTAAGCGGGGAGTGAGTTCCAAGTTTTGGCAGCCAGGTATGAGAAGGATCTGCCTCCCATGGTGGTCTTGTTGATGCGAGGCACAGTGGCGAAGGCTTGGCTGGAAGATCGAAGTTGGCGGGAGGGGGTGTAGAAGGACAGTCGAGAATTGAGGCAATCTGGTCCGATGTCGTAGAGTGATTTGTGTGCGTGGGTAAGCAGTCGGAAAGTAATCCTCTTATTGACGGGTAGCCAGTGGAGGTCTTTAAGGTGACCAGAGATGTGTTCGTTGCGTGGGATGTCTAATATGAGCCTGGCTGAGGCGTTTTGGATTCGTTGTAGTTTCTTCTGGAGTTTAGCGGTGGTGCCTGCGTAGAGGGTGTTTCCGTAGTCCAGTCGGCTTGTGACCAGAGCGTGGGTGACTGTTTTCCTTGTTTCGGAGGGGATCCAGCGAAAAGTTTTTCTGAGCATGCGGAGAATGTTAAAGCAGGAAGAGGATACGGCGCTGACTTGTTTGTTCATTGAGAGTGAAGAATCCAGGATGACGCCAAGGTTCCGTGCGTGGTCTGTCGGGATGGGTGCATTTCCGAGGGCTTCCGGCCACCAGGAGTCGTCCCATGCAGAGGGGGATTTACCTAAGATGAGGACTTCTGTTTTGTCCGAGTTAAGTTTCAGACGGCTTTGTTTCATCCATTCGGCGACTTCTTTCATTCCTTCGTGTAGGTTAGTTTTGGCGGTGCTGGGGTCCTTGGTGAGAGATAGGATCAGTTGAGTGTCATCCGCGTAAGAGATGATGTTGAGGTTGTGTTGGCGGGCGATGGTCGCGAGGGGGCTCATGTATACGTTGAAGAGGGTGGGACTGAGTGAGGATCCTTGTGGTACGCCGCAGATGATTTCAGAGGCCTCGGACTTGAATGGTGGGAGGCGGACTCTCTGGGTTCTTCCGGTGAGGAACGAGGTGATCCATTTCAGTGCCTTTCCTTGGATTCCGATGTTTCTGAGGCGTTGTAGAAGGGTGCTGTGGCAGACTGTGTCGAAGGCTGCAGAGAGGTCGAGGAGGATGAGGGCGACTGTGTCTCCATTGTCCAGTAGAGTTCGTATGTCGTCTGTTGCTGCGATGAGGGCGGTCTCAGTGCTGTGTTTGGCTCGGAAGCCAGATTGTGAGGGGTCGAGTGATTTGTTGGCTTCGAGGAAGGCGGCGAGCTGGTTGTTGACAGCTTTCTCGATGACTTTGGCCGGGAATGGAAGAAGCGAGATGGGGCGGTAGTTTTTGAGTTCGGTGGGGTCTGCTGTTGGTTTTTTCAGAAGGGCGGTGAGTTCAGCGTGTTTCCAGTCTTCTGGGAAGGTAGCGGAGTTGAAGGAGCAGTTGATGACGTCTCGGAGGTGCGGAGCTATGATGGAGTCTGCTTTGTTGAAGATGTGGTGAGGGCATGGGTCTGTGGGGGATCCTGAGTGGATGGAGTTCATCAGGCGGATGGTGTCCTCAGTGGAGATTGGGTTCCAGGCGTTAAGGGTGTTAATGGGGGGAAGATGGTCAGCTGGTGGTAGGGTGGGTTGGCTTCTGGGTTGGTTGTCAAAGCTGTTGTGGATGTCAGCAATCTTGTTGTGGAAAAAAGAGGCTAGGGAATCGCAGAGGGTTTGGGAGGGGGTGATGTCGTTGGAGTTGGCCGAGGGGTTGGAAAATTCCTTGACGATGTTGAAAAGTTCCTTGCTGTTGTGGGCGTTGTTGTCAAGTCGATCCTTGAATGCTGTTTTCTTGGCTTTTCGGATCAGTTGGTGGTGGGTACGGATGGCGCTTTTGAAGGCGTCCTTGTTGCTGGTGGATGGGTCTTTTTTCCAGGCCTTTTCAAGGGAGCGGCACAGTTTCTTGGACTTCTTGAGGTCATCGTTGAACCATGAGGCCTTCTTGATGCCAAGTTTGTGTTGACGTTTTTTCAGTGGTGCTAAGGTGTCGGCGGTGTTGGATAACCAAAGGGTGAGGTTGGAGGCGGCTTCGTTGGCGTTAGAAGAGAGGTCTGGGGAGGTTTGGAGGAGCGATGTGGAGATCTGTTCTGTGGTGATTTTGTTCCAGTTTCTTTGTAGAGTTGGTTGGAGGTGGATGATGGGTTTCGGCTTGTTGTAGGTGAAGTGAACGCAGCTGTGGTCAGTCCAGAAGAGATCCGTAGTGTGGCTGAAGGAGACATGGTTGCTGGAGGTGAAGATGGGGTCGAGAGTGTGACCTGCGATGTGGGTGGGGGAAGTGACCAGTTGTTTAAGTCCGAGGTTGGCGAGGTTGTCCACTAGGGTGGCGGTGTTGCGGTCGTTGATCTTTTCAAGGTGGAAGTTGAGGTCTCCCAGAAGGATGTAGTCTTTGGAGGGGAGCGCGTGTGGGGTGATGAAGTCCGGGATGTCTTCACTGAATTTTGCGCGTGGTCCTGGTGGTCTGTAGAGGAGGGTGCCTCTGAGTGTGGTCTTGGGGTCGATGTGGATCTGGAAGTGAAGGTGTTCGGAGTTAGCGAGGTTGGCGTCGGAGCAGGTTGAGATGCGGATTGATTTCTTATGGACGATAGCGATTCCACCTCCTGTATGGGCTGCATTCAATTATAATGGATTTAAGCCAAAGCGAAGCTGACCCAGTAGCCAGCTCATTCTTTCCGCCTATGTAAGAGAATTTTGGTTGCTTACTGTATCAGGGCCCTGCTGGGCCAAAGATAGGAGAAATAGAAGGACCTTTGAAAAAGGGGCAGAAAGAGGATCCACAGCCTTTGCTGTGCACCATGCCACACATTTATTCCACCTGCAGGCGTAAACTGTTTTAGTGGAGGAACGCCTGGCTGCCAAGATAACATTACAAACTTCGGGAGGCAGATCAAAAGACGTCAACTGCTGCCGCTCAATCTCCACGTAAGGAGGTGGAGGCTGGACAGGTTGGGGTGGAGGACCCTCCCCTGAGGCTGCGACAGAAGATCATCCCGAAGAAGCAGTCGGAGCGGGGATCGATCCCCATGCTGAGTAGCTCGGGATACCATACTCTAAGAGCCCAGTCCAGAGCCACAAGAATGACTTGGGCCCAGTCACGCTTGATCTTCTTCAGCACATTGGGTAGAAGTGGTATAGGCGAAAGGCGTATAGTAGACCGCAACTCTATTCGTGACGAAAAGCATTGCCTAGCAAGTGCCGCCTTGGAAATTCCAACACGCAGAACTGTTGACATTGGGCGTTCTCTTCGGTGGCAAATAGATCTAACCAAGGTTCTCCACACTGCTGAACGAGACATTGCGCCACGTCAGAGTTCAGACGCCAGTCGTGATCCCTCTTGCACCGGCAGCTGAGTTTGTCCACTCTGGCGTTCTGTGAAACTGCCAGGTGTTGAACCACCAGGGAAATGCCCTGATGGTCCAGCCATGTCCAGAGGCGCAGAGCCTCCTGACATAGGGTCCACGACCCCAACCGCCTTGTTTGTGCAGTGCCACATGGCGGTGGTGTTGTCTGTGAACACCTGCACTACTCTCCCCATGACAGAGTGAAGGAATGCCTTCAGTGCAAGTCTGATCGCCCGAAGCTCCAGAAGGTTGATATGGAGCTGGGACTCCGTCGGAGACCAGAGGCCTCTAATCTCCGCCTCTCCCATGTGGCCGCCCCATCCCAGAAGGGACGCGTCTGTCACAACAGCGTGTTCCGGTTGGGGAAGGGAGAGGGATCGGCCATTGAACCAATCGTGATTCGTGAGCCACCACTGCAATTGTCATGCAGTGCCCTACGAGATCTGGACATGATCCGACAGGTCGCCCTGATGCTGCACCCACTGAAACATCAGGTCCCACTGCAGAGCCCGCATATGCCATTTGGCACGCTCCACTAGCAGGATGCAGGAGGCCATCAGGCCAAGTAGCCGGAGGGTCATCCTGACCGAAACCCGGGATAGAGACTGAAAGATCGGAATCCTAGCCTGAATATCCCGGACTCGCTGTTCGGGCGGATAAACCTCCCGAACAGCGAAAAGCAGAAGGCAGAGGAGAGCGAGAGGCCGACAGGCCAAAGGACTTGGCCGTAGTCCGGAGGTCCTTAAAGCGCTCCAACGTACTATCTGCCTTATTGCCAAAGAGGCGAAAGCCATCAAAGGGCATGTCCAGCAGATTGTTATGGATATCCCCTGAGAAGCCAGTGGCCTTCAGCCAGGCGTGGTGCCGAAGCACCACTTTCGTGGAAATCGCCCTGCCCAGCAACTCAGCGATATCAAGCCCACAACGGATGGTGAACCTAGCTGCATCTCTCCCAGCTTCAATAGGTTGGGAGAGTACAGTCTGGGCATCCTCCGGACAGTCAGGCAGCACCTGTGCATCCGAATCCCACACAGAGTGGGAATAACTGCCCAAGGGGCATGTGGTGTTCACCAACCGCAGCACTAAGTTGGCAGATGAAAATAGCTTCTTGCCAAGCTGCTCCAACTTCTTGGATTCCCTATCCGAGGTGCGGAAGGGAAAGCGTCTGGGAAGCAGAGGCTTGGACAACCGAGCTCTCAGGAGTGGGGGTTTGGGAGAGAAAGAGGGGGTCGCCCAGAGCCTGGCGATGGCGTCGGGCCACGTTCCTGTCCACAGGAGGGCCTGTGTTGGGCCTGGACCAAGTGCCCAAAAGAACGTCAGAAAGTGCATCATTAAAAGGTAGCAAGGGCTCCGAAAAGGCTGCCACCGGCTGAAGCACTTCTGTCAGGAGGTTAGTCCTGACGGCCACTGTAGGGAGTTCGAGGTGGAGGGCCTCGGCCGCCCTACGCAACACCACTACGTAACTTGCTCCCTCCTCCATGGCCACGGAAGGAGGAGACAGCATGCCAAGGTCAGGTGAGGTGTGAAGACCACTGGACCCCCCAAATCCTCTGCCAGTCCGGATCATAACCACACTGCTGTGTGAGAGGGTCCTCAGACCCCTCCCAGTCCTCCCCTTCCTTTGAAGTCTGTGAAACAGGCTGAAAATAAGAAGTATGGACACAGGAGTAAAAAGGCCCCATGGGTGTCTGAATTGGCATCGAGCAACGCCGTTCCGGCATCGTGTCTGGGCTGAAACTGGGCCGACGTCAACGGTAGCACGCGGGCGCGTCTAAGTAGCTCCAGCAACGTCATCCCGGTGCCAACGACGCACGTGTAGCCGCACGACAACGCCTACCGACAGGCAGGGGTACTGCTGACGAAAACTTTCCGGATCCAGTCTAACGCCTGGGGGTAATTCTAAGGTAAGGAATCTATCACTACGTGTTTCTTTCAGATTTGGCCTTTTTCGACAAAGATGCAGGGGTCATCAAAGGGCCTGTCCATAAGGGATGCCTGGACATCCCCTGAAAAGCCAGTAGTTCAAAACCAGGCATGGTGTCCAGGTGTCCATGACAACACAATTGCTGTGCATAGCAAGCTGGTCATGTCCAGTCCACAGAAATATTGATTTTTGCAGCTTCTCCGCCATCTGCAATGGGCAGTGACAGTATGTTTCCGGCCTCCTCCAGGACCATGGGCAGCACTTGCACAATCGAATCCCAAACTGTATCCACTGACCGCAATCCGAGGCTTGCAGAAGAGAACATCCACTTGCCAAAGGTGACCAGCCTTATGGATTACCTATATAATGAAAGCTGGGTCCTTAGGAGCAGGGCAATTATGGCGGGCAACGGTCCTTTGCACAGGCACCCCTATGCAGAACTTGGCCCAGGCCTGGAGCAGGACATCAGTGAGGGGTTCTTTAAAAAGGAGGAGGGGTTTTGAGGGAGTGACTACTGGATGACGCACTTCTGTCAAAACACTGGTATCACCTGAAGGAGAGACCAGGCCAGTGTCTGGTAAGGTGTCAAGATCACTGCCATCCGCCTGTTTCTCATACCAGTTACTATCAGCCTTCTCAGGGGCGGTGTAAGTCAAAGGGATCCTCAGATCTTCCTCAATCTTACTCCTCTCCAGGCCTGTCAAAGAAAGGAGGCTTTGGCTCCGACTTGCAAGGTCTGGTATTGTTCGGCCCCATTTCTGGGAGGATATGATGATGGGTCTACACCGTCATGGGGTGTCGGCAGAGTGGTAACGATGTCACTGGAACAGGCTCCGGGGATGGTAGAGGTCTCACAAGCGGAGCTGTTCCGGATCAAAGGGGCTTGAAAGGTGCCAAGTGCGGACCTGCCGGTCGGAAATCCACTGGGGCACACGTGAAACCAATGGGGCCCAAAGGTGCTCTAGCGTTGTTGGCTTACCCAAAAATGAGGTGCATGGCTTCATACAATTCAGAGTTGGGCAGGGGTCTATCCGCCTCCAAGAAACTCCAGGAGGTGCAGAGGGGAACCAGAGGCAGGATAGACGTGGGAGCAGGGCCTAGAATAACTACTTTCCAGCACCAAGTCCAATGACGCTGAATGGCGCAGTGAAGTTGAAGAACGCTTCAACTTCCTTGAATTCTTCAATTTCTTGTGGGACTTACCAGACAACTTCGAAGGTGAAGACAAGTGCATGGAACTTCTCCACGGGTGGGCTCAGGACATTCTGCGTAACCAGGACCTGGAGTGTTGTGGCGATAAACAGCGTCAGGTGACGAGGAGCTTCAAGAACACATCCTTCAGCACCTAAGGATTCATGGCGCAGCAGTCCTCACAAGCCTTGGAGTTGCGGTCCGGATTCGAGCACCAAAGACAGACCAGATAGAAGTCTGTCACAGACATTTGTTTGTAGCAGGAACCACAGAGTTTAAACCCCACTGGATTTTTAGGAGACATCCCCGGCACACCGGGAGACAGGGACTCTGAAAACGATTAGACAAAACGCTGAAAATGGGTCAGCCCAAAAATGACTGTAGGTAGCTGTTATGGCTGGATTTTCTGATTAGATGGGATCAGCCCCTAGGGGCCCCTCCAACCCAGCCAGAACGTAATCACATCCCTTCTCAGGACCAACTATCCAGGGACCTGGGTACCTACCTGAGGATGGGGAACTCGCAATATACAAGCTCATATTATTAAAAACACCACTAAATCTATAGGGATACTAAGAATACTCACTGATTACTAAGGATAACTTATAGTCTCGCGGCCACTCAGACCCAGACTAATCTACCCTGGGGCAGATATGACACACAATCCGGTGCGTCTACACACGTGGGTCTGCAGCCCCAGTGCTCTCCCTTATTTCCAAACGGTTCGTAATCCGGCAAACCTCCACGCCAGTCTCCCCCCTGACGCTCTCACTTACGCAAGCCACAATCCTGTGGGTATACACGCTGGTCTCCTACCCAACGTTCTCACTAACGCCGCATATCCACGACGACCACATTCCTATGAACACCTATATATATATATATATTGGGAAGTCTCTTCACTAAGGGTCTGCTACTACAATAATATTATGGGATAGCCGAATTACTTAGTGTCAACAATTCCCTAGCTCAAGGGCTCCCTGTTCTCCCTATTCATTCAGACTTACCGGATCAGGGGCAGCATCTGTTCTGGCTATAACATCTGACTAGGAGGAAAAAGGTTACCTATGCTTTGGAACAGAAGACGCTGTTTACAGGATTATGGGAGGGTGTGGTCCCTTAGTTGCAGGTCTCCTCTCTCCCTCACTATTACTTACCTGATCAGGGGTAGCATCTGTTCAAACAGTAATACTAATACTACTAGGAAAGGGGATTACCCTCACTGTATGGGATACACACTATGTGATTGAGTTATTTCTTGATTTAAGCGCTCCTACTCCCTTCTGATCCATCAGTGGCTCAACAGCAACTGGCTAGAAGCCAGGATAGCTTTATCATAAAAAACTCATGCACACTAATTCACTAATTAATGGGGTCATTTATTGTAACAATAATAAAGTATACATATACAAAACTATGGGGTCTCTATAACTAGCAGTAACTTTAACACACCGCTGAAAGAGAAGGATTAAACATAACAGGAACACTCCGCTGAAAGGGAAAGGATTAGTTAGACATACAATAGCCTAGGGAATAAGAACAAGATTAAGGTGTAAGTGTAAGTGTAACTAATTCAGACTACCTCACCTATTAGAAGGAAGATTTCTCTCTCTGCCTCTGGTGGGATTAGGGCTCTCTCTGCCTCTGGTGGGATTAGGGCTCTCTCTGTCTCTCCCTCCTTCACCACATCACCACGCCTCTGGTTCAGTTGCTCCAGCTGACAGCCTTCTTTGATGCTCTCTGCACTGCTTTCTCTCTCCTCATCTTCAGCAATCGTCTGCCTTCTTTCTCCACTTAAGAACTGCACTCTATTCTGCAGCTCCAGCAGACATTCTCTCTCTCTCTCCAAGCTGAATTGAGCTCCCAGCTGAACTGAGCTCCCAGCTGTTCTGAGCTCCAAGCTGTTCTGAGCTCCAGGCTGAACTGCACACAAGCTGGAATGAACTCCAGGCTGAACTGAACACCAAACTGAACTGACCCCTCCTCCTCTCCTGTAGCTCACTAATATGGATTCCTCTCCCCTCATGGAAATTTCCACCAGAGGGCTGCCTCCTACCGAATTCCTGTGCCAGCTCCCAGGCTTCCACGCAACCGCAGTGGCCATCTGCTTGTTACGTCTGGGCCCAAGAGAAAAACACATTTCTCGGATAAGAAGCAGTCCTAACTGGATTTTCCTCTAGCACACAACAGTCTTAACTATAAACATTACCTTTACCCTGAAAAGCCTCTCAGCTTCATCAAGATGGAGTCCCTCTAGCTCTAGGCCTGTAGGCCTGAAAGGGATGAAATGCCCCTTAGCTCTGCCAGAATACCTACATAAACCATACCAATGTGTCAAGTATGTCAAAGCCAATAGGCAATAGACAGGTTAAAGTCAAGAATAAAGGATCTATAAGCAGCTATCCTCTTCTAGGTCTGGAAGAAAGGGCTTAAAAGGGCCAACACAGGCTAAGAATACCTATACTAGATGTGAGCAAGACTAATGATCTATATCACTGCTAAATAGAGCCAAAAACTCTGCCATAACAGTAGCTCTCTCCGGATCTCCACTAACTGATGCGGAAAGAAAAGAACTGATGTCAGCATGCTGAGTGGTAGTTATATAGGCACCACATGCATCACTTCCAGCGCAGATGACACAAAGCTGAACTACACCACCTATCAGACCACAGGGGTACAGCTCGAAAGGTTTCTAGATCCATTTTAATACCTGGAATTATTCTAAGATAAGGAATCTGCAGCTAGAAATCTCTATCAGATATTTTCAGAGCTGTATGTTTACATTAGTTGCACTAACAAAACAGACAACTGTAAATCTGAAAGACATTAGTGTTCGATTCCTTACCTTAGAATATCCCCAGGCGTCAGACTCGATCCGGAAAGTTTTCGTCAGCAGTACCCCTGCGCATCGGTAGGCGTCATCTGCGGCTTCGCGTCCGCCGTCGGCGTCATTGTTCGCCGGAATGCGGTCGTCGGAGTACTTCGACGCCGCCCTCGCATGCGGACGTCAGCTCTTCTTTTTTCCGCCCCAGCAAGCGCAGATCCGGGAAGAGCTAGTACCCTTAGTCAATTTTTGACTAACTTTTTGACAAACTTTTTGACTATCTTTTTCGAGTTGACTTCGACTACTGGTGCCGGTAGGGATGCCTGGTTTAAACCTGTGTGACGCCTGTCATCGACTGATGTCAGTTACCGTCCCCCACCGCCAGTGTCTCTACTGTTTAGAGGCCGACCACAATGACAAGTTATGCCCCGACTGCTGGGCCTGGACTTCGAAAGCTAGGCGGGAGTGGTCCTGTAAGCTTCTCGAGCACCTGCAGTCGACTCCGCGCAGCTCGAGGTCCCCGTCAAGGAGGAAGTCAAGGGACCGGTCGCGAAGCCACAGCCATCACCGCTCATCGGGCTCCAAGTCCTCGCACTCAGCTAAGTTGAGGCATGGAAAAAAGAAGTCGAAGAGGCACCATTGCTCTTCTGACTGCCCTCGCCGGTCGCGCGACTCGGTCGAGGGTTTGGGTGGCACCACCTGCGCGGCTCTGCCGGAGCCACAGGAGTCGCGTCCAGCCCCACACCCTCCAGTTCCTGGGCTTAATGCGACTCCGGGCGAGATTCGAGATTTCCTCGTGACCATGAGGACTCTCTTTCCGCCGCCGAGGCCTGACGGGCCGACTGGGGACCTAGCCTGCCGGCGGCTTCGGCCCTGACGTCGCCTTTGGTCCCGGCGTTGCAGGACCAGTCGGGATCCAGGTCGACACCAGTCGACCTCACAACTCCTCCGCTGGTGCCGACCCCTACGGTGCCACTCTCGGCACCGTCCTCGGACAACGCTGTCCCTGGTTTCAGCCCCGGTCCGGGTCCGACGTCGGAACGGCTCCGCTCTGCACCGTCTCCGGCGTCGATGGGTGAGCCCTTCACCTATGACCCGGCTGCGTCCTTTATGCCTGTTTATCAGGACACGGATGAAGGGGAGGACTGGGAGGGGTTTGAGGACCCTCTGGCACAAGAGTGCCAGTAAGTCAGGGCTGGGCAGATGAGCTGGGGGAGGCCAGTGGCCTTGACACATCGCCTGACACAGGTTTCATCTCTCTTCCCTCCTTGGCTATGGAGGAGGGTGCTACATATGGTGTGGTGTTACGCAGGGCAGCCAAGGCCTCGACTCTTGAGCTCCCTGCTGTGGCCGTGAGGACTAATCTCCTCACCGACGTGCTTCAACCGCCAGTAAGCTCTTCGGAGCCTATGCTGCCGTTCAACGAGGCCCTTACTGTTGTTCTGATGGGCACTTGGTCCAGGCCCTCCACAGTGCCCCCTGTGGATCTGAACGTGGCCCGACGCCACCGCCCGGCGATCCCTGCTTTCTGTCCACCCACCCCACCCCTGAGAGTCTGGTTATCCAGGCCTCCACGTCCCAGACCGCATTCCTGACCACTCCTCCGGATCGGGAATCCAAAAGGCTAGATCAATTTGGGAAGAAAATGTTCTCCTCGGTCAGTCTAGGGTTGCGGTCCATCAACACTGCATGCCTTTTGGGTAGTTACACCCACTCTCTGTGGGATACGGTGATGGACGTGCTGCCCCAGTGTCCGGAGGAGGCCCAGACAACGCTCGCCCAGGCTCTTGCTGAGGGGCGGGACGCAGTACGGTATTCCATTAGATGTGGACTTGATACCACAGACTCGCTAGGCAGAGTGAATTCCACGACGGTGGCGATCCGTCGTGGAATTCACTCTGCCTAGCGAGTCCGTGGTATCAAATCCACATCTGATGATCCGCCAATTTTTCGGGGGATGTCCAGAACACATTCATGGACATGCCCTTTGATGGCCGTCGCCTTTTTGGCGACAAAGCAGACAGCGCGCTTGAGCGTTTCAAGGACTCCAGGGCTAAGGCCAAGTCCTTGGGCCTGTCGGGCCAGCACCAGCAAACTTCTGCTTTTCGCCCCTTTCGTGGCCAAGGAAGGGGCGCCCCCACACGTTCGTCCAGCCACAGGCCGCAAAACCAACCTCAAAGCGGTCGCAGATGGCGTGCCCGCCGGGGCGGGGCAGGGGGACAGAGGCCCCGTCAGTCCACATCCGCTCCCGCAGCATCCGCCTAAAAGCCTTCCTAGTCTGAGCTTTCAGGCCCATCCGACGCCAGAGGGGGGCAGGGTTCGCCATCACCTCCTCCACTGACGTATCATCACTTCGGACAGGTGGGTGCTGCAAGTCGTCCGAAGGGGCTACTCCCTTCTCCCCGAAGCGACCCCTCCAGCCATGCCACCGCAGTCCCACCGCATGTCGGGGATCACTTGCGACTTTTGTAGGAGGAAGTTACAGCCCTCTTGGCCAAGGGGGCCATTGAGTGTGTTCCTTGGCCAGAAGTAGGACGTGGTTGTTACTCCCACTACTTTCTGGTTCCCAAGAATAGCAAAGCGGGCCTACGCCCTATCTTGGACCTCTGGAGAGTCAACGGCTTCCTCCGGAAGGAGAAGATCAAGATGCTGACTTCAGCTCAGGTCTTGGCTGCCCTAGACCCTGAAGAATGGATGGTAGCATTGGACTTGCAGGACACTTATTTCCATATCCCCGTCCTGCCGCCCCACCGGCGCTACCTGCGGTACATGGTAGGCCACGAGCACTTTCAGATTACCTTGCTCCCCTTCGGCCTCACCAGTGCCCCTCGGGTATTCACAAAAGTGATGGCGGTAGTCCCGGCTCATCTGCGCGGATCAGGGGTTCCAGTCTTCCCTATCTCGACAACTGGTTGTTGAAAGCGGGCTCGCCCCAGATAGTCATCTCCCACCTCCAGACTACGTCCAATCTCCTGCATTCGCTGGGGTTCTCCATCAATGTGCCGAAGTCACACCTGAGTCCCTCCCAACTGCTCCTCTTCATCTGAGCAGTTCTGGACTCGGCGCAGTTTCGGGTTTTTCCTCCCAGGCAGCGGGTTCGGGATATTCAGGCTCTGATTCCAATCTTTCTTTTATCCCGAGTTTCAGTCAGGATGACGCTGCGGGTCCTGGGGCTGATGGCCTCATGCATCTTGCTAGTGTATCTTGCCAGGCGGCGGATGCTGGCTCTGCAGTGGGACCTGAAGTTCCAGTGGGCACAGCGTCAGGGCAACCTGTCCGACCACGTCCTGATCTTGGAGGGCACCGCGAGTCAGTTGCAGTGGTGGCTCATGGACCGCTATTGGGTCAGTGGCAGATCCCTCTCCCTTCCCCAACCGGCGCACATAGTGGTGACGGATGCGTCCCTCCTGGGAAGGGGGGGCACATGGGAGAGGTGGAGATCAGAGGCCTCTCGTCTCTGGCGGAGTCCCGGCTCCATATAAACCTTCTGGAGCTGTGGGCGATCCGACTTACACTGAAGGCATTCCTTCCCTCTGTCCGGGGAAGTGTAGTGCAGGTGTTCATGGACAACACCACCACCACCTGGTACTGCAACAAACAGGGCGGGGTGGGGTTGTGGACCCTTTGTCAGGAGGCTCTGCGCCTCTGGACATGGTTGGAACACCAGGGCATCTCCCTGGTGGTTCAACACCTGGCAGGTTCCCTGAACGCCAGGGCGGGCGAACTCAGCCGCTGGTGCATGATGGATCACGAATGGCGTCTGAACTCGGACGTGGCGCAAGGTCTCTTTCAGCAGTGGGGAGAGCCTTGGTTAGATCTATTCGCCACCGAAGAGAACAAGCAATGTCATCAGTTTTGCGCGGTGGAATTTCCAAGGCAGCACTCGCTCGGAGACGCTTTTCGTCGCAAGTGGAGCTGTGGTCTGTTGTACCCCTTTCCGCCTATACCACTTCAGCCCAGAGTGCTGAAGAAGATCAGGCGCGACTGGGCCAAATTCATCCTTGTGGCTCCGGATTGGGCACAAAGGTACTGGTATCCCGAGCTACTCAGTATGTCAGTTGATCCCCCTATTCGTCTGCCTCTTTAGGAGGACCTTCTGTCGCAGCAGCAGGGGACGGTCCTCCACCCGAACCTGTCTAGTCTCCACATACATTTATGGAGATTGAGCGGCGACAGCTGAGGCCATTTGACTTGCCTCCTGAAGTCTGTGATGTTATTCTGACAGCCAGGCGTCCCTCCACAAAAACGGTATACGCCTGCAGGTGGAACTAATATGTGGCATGGTGCACAGCAAAGGCTGTGGATCCACTCTCTGCCCCTCTTTCAGAGGTTCTCCTCTTTCTTCTTTCTCTTGCCAAGCAGGGCTCTGCTCTGGGCACTATTAGGGCTATCTCTCGGCCATTTCAGCCTTCTTGGGGCTTCCTCATCAGCCTTCTCTTTTCAAGTCCCCTGTTGTAAAGAGATTCTTGAAAGGCATCACTCACATGTTCCCTCCTGTTCCTTTCGTGATGCCTCAGTGAGACTTGAACTTGGTTCTTACTTATCTGATGTGCGCTCCCCTTGAGCTACTTTATAATTGCCCTCTTTGTCTTCTGACGCTCAAAACTGTTTTCCTGGTTGCCATCACCTCTGCCAGAAGAGTGAGTGAGCTCCAGGCACTTTCCTCTAAGCCTCCTTTCCTCTCTGTCTATCCGGACAAAGTTGTTCTGAGGACTCGTCCTTCTTTCATGCCCAAGGAGGTTACTGCCTTTCACATCGGGCAGTCCATCACCTTGCCCACCTTCTTTCCGCATCCGCATCCCTCGAAAGAGAAAGAGAGGCTCCACCGTCTGGACCCAAAACGTGCGCTCTCTTTTTACCTAGTCCGCACACGACAGTTCCGGGTGGATGACCAACTCTTTGTTGGCTACGTGGGCGCTAAGAAGGGACGGACGATGCACAAGCGGACTATCTCTCGGTGGGTCATTTTGTGCATCAAATACTGTTATTCCTTGGCTAAAAAGGATTCTCCTGTGGGGCTGTGTCTGTCCATTCCACTCGGGCCACGGCGGCTTCTACTGCCCTGGGTCGGGGAGTCCCTTTGCAGGACATTTGTCAGGCAGCTACGTGGGCCTCGCTGGACACGTTTGCCAAGCACTACTGCCTGGACAGCCAAGTCCAGAGAGATGGCTTCTTTGGCCGTTCCGTTTTCCAGGACTTCCTGGTGTGATCTTCGTTCGCAGACCCACTACCGGGGTTGGTATTGCTGGGGTATCTATTCTAAGGTAAGGAATCCAACACTAACGTGTTTCTTTCAGATGCACAAGTTACTTACCTTCGGTAACGATATATCTGTAAGAAACATTAGTTAGTGTAAGATTCCTTACCGCCCTACCCATCCTCCCAGTACTGCGAACCGATATCTAGGGTTAAGGTATCTCCCTTTGAGGGCCCTAGTTTAATGGCACCAGTGTCGGTTTCTTGCTTGGTTCTGTGTTCCTGGCGCAAAAACCTATGTACAGAACTGATGTCAGCGCGCGAGGGCGGCATCTAAGTACTCCGACAACGTCATTCCGGTGATCACGACGCCGACGGACGCAGAGCCGCCTACTGACATGCAGGGGTGCTGCTGACGAAAACTTTCCTGAGCCAGTCTGACCCCTGGAGATATTCTAAGGTAAGGAATCTAACACTAACTAATGTTTCTTACAGATATATCGTTACCGAAGGTAAGTAACTTGTGCTTTTCCATTCTCTGAAATGCTGCAAGACTATGAACAGAGTTGCTAACTGCATTTAGCCTCACACAAATCAGGCCATAAAGGATATACAAATAGCAACAATTGCTTGTTTCCATGTGCCTCTGTAAAAGAATCATTGCTAGCATTTTGGAGTGATGAAAATCACTGGAGGAGAATGTATACAGACTACTGGAAATGTGGGTATGGCAGACACAAGGAGACTGCTAGAAGGCCACGCTGAAGTGCAGCTATTCAACTTCAGCCCCACCAGCTTTCTGAGGTATGCAGGGATAGTTATACTGCTTGCAATATAAATAAGTATGGAATTTTGATAACAATTCAGCCAATAAAATAAACATAAGACTGAAAACATATGTAGTTATTAGGTTAAGAGTTGAATAATCTAAATGAAGAGAGTAGGAATATGATGAAAAATATTTAAGGTATTGCTGATCACCTTGTTTTAGATTGTGACTGCTGAGGTATATGTATAGAGAGTGATCAAATAACCTTTTATTAACAAAACTCAAACTGTTTGTAGGGGCAAGGGTAGGGATCCATACCTATATACAATACTCTATCTGTAGACAGGAGTTACCATGACCGGGTTATTGGAATCCTAACACTCCTTATCTATATGAGCATAGCTCGTGGTGGAAAGAGAGACTTCTGCGAATTCTCCTTTTCTTTGAAGAGGGTATGCTACGTAAAATTCCTCCTAGGGCTTAGATCATCTCTAGCAGGTTAGCCCCTAGCCTCCAGACGAGGTTCACAACACTGCCCAAGTTGCAGAGATAGGAGATCTTCCTGAAAGGGTAGCCGGATCAGAGGGTAAATGCTCAGCATTTCAGAGTACTACACTCATATGCCTCAGCCTGGCACTTCTCAGGAGACATATCCCTGGTCTGTCCTGGCATTCTTCTGAACTCCAGGAATAAGCAGAAGTGGTCGCAACAAGCAAAAGAGACCTGTGTTGCATTGAAGACAGAATGCATTTCTTGGAGGCAACTCCAGTGTGCAGAAGCATTGACTCTACACATTATTGATACTGGCAAACAGATCTACTGTGGGCATGCCCCACTGATCAAAGATGCCTTGAATCATCTGGGGATGGAGACACTAATCGTGGTCAAGCAGCAGTCCGTTCAGCCCCTCTTCTCTGACTTTCAGTAACACAGCTAAAAGGCTGGCTACCAGAAGGATCCTCTACTTGTGCAGCCACCTCTAGAGGTGCACAGCCATTTGGCATAGGATCCAGAACCCAAATCTGCCCACCTTGTTGCAGTAGCAAAAAGTAGCCATGTTATCCGTGATGCCCAGCACCAACCTCCCCTTAATAAATGGCAGGATGGCTGTAAAGGCCAGATGGATCACTTAAAGTTCCAGAAGAATAATGCAGAGCTGGCTCTCCACTAGAGACCAGAGGCCTCTGATCTTCACCTCCCCCAAATGGCCTCCACCTGGTAACAATGCGTATGTTACCACTGTGAAGGGAGATTGGCCTGTCAATCGTCAAGTTGGCACATGTCTCTCCAGCAAATTAGGTAATGTTAACATGTTATGTTAACAGCACTTTTATAGCGCACAGCTGCCCCAGCAAAGGGGCGTCCCGGCGCTTTGGACAGGCAAAAGACATAACACAGGAGACATCAGGGAGTCAGGTAGCAGAAGAGCAGAATGCTAAAGTGCAGAAGGAAACAGATGGGTTTTAATAGTCCTCCTGAAATCAAATAACTCATCCAATGCACAAATTTGGGATGGAAGTGAATTCCATAACTTGGCAGCTAAAACACGGAAGGGTCGTCCTCCGGCGCGGCAGAGCTTGAACCGCGGGACCACAGCCAAGTTTTGACCCAAAGACCTCAGAGAATGAGAAGGAACATAGGGAATAAGAAGGTTCTCGAGGATCTGGGGGGAGAACAATTTAAGGATCTTAAAAGACAGACATAAGGTCTTAAAAGCAATCCGTTGCGCCATGGGCAGCCAGTGTAGTGTCCGGATAGTTTCTTTCACGGAACAGAACCTCGGTAGACCCACCAGGGCTCTAGCAGCAGCATTTTGGACTTGCTGCAACCGGGCGACTTCCGCCTGGTTGGCCCCTAACAGGAGCGAGCTGGCGTAATCAAGCATTGATAAAATAGTAGCTTGCATAATCAGCTGCCTGGTAGGGGCGTCGAAAAATTTCAGGATGGGCCTAAGCCCTCGCAGAATCCCAAAACAAGTAGCTGCCACTTTTTTTGTGTGGCTACAAAAACTGAGGGCAGAGTCTAACCAGAAACCCAGACTTTTAACCTCCGAAACCGGAGTAGAAGCGACCCCTAGCTCTGGAGGCCATCAGTCTTCACTCTAAAGGCTGCTCTGTTTGCTCACGATCAGGACCTCCGTCTTCTTAGCATTGAGCTGAAGACAGTTAGCTGTCATCCAGCCCGCTACTGCCAAGAGACCGTCCCGGAACCTGGGGGCATCAAGGTCGGACCTCCCACTCAGTGTCACCGCCAGCTGCGTATCGTCAGCATAGGAAACCATATTCATGTCCCAAAGCTTGGCGACCGCAGCCAGCGGCTGCACATACAGATTAAACAATGTGGGACTCAGTGCCGACCCCTAAGGCACTCCCTGGTCGAGCGGATAGGATTTAGACTCAAAGGGCGGGGTAGCAATCCTGAATAAGCGGTCGGCTAAAAACGACCGAAACCAGTCCAGTGCTGTACCAGAGACACCGGCCTGTTCCAGACGTTGCAGCAAAATCGAGTGTGAAACCGTACCAAACGCGGCACTGAGGTCAAGTAACACCAGTGCCACAGTCTGACCGGAATCAAGCACAGAGCGCAGATGTTCCGTCATCGAGAGTAAAGCTGTCTCGGTGCTGGGGCCAGCACGGAAGCCATTCTGGGAGGGATCCAGAATTTTTGCCCTCTGTAGATGTTCCGACAGTATACCATTGACATGGGCCTCTGCAACCTTCGCAACCCATGGGAGCAAAGAGATTGGTCGATAATTCTCCAATTTGAGGGGGTCCAACGTGGGTTTTCTTTAGGATCGGGGTGACAAAAGCCTGTTTCCATTTAGTTGGAACAGTGCCTGAGAAAAAGGACAGGTTAATGAGCTGGCGCACAGGAGGGAGGCAAAGAATATATGGTTCCCTAAACTGCGCCGATCTGAGAGGTTCAACAGAAGACCCAGATTTTACTTTAGTGGCCAACCTATTAAACACCTCCTCCGACAGGCAAGGGAGAGTCGAAAGAACCACATTCGTGGAAAGGTTGGTTCTCAGAGCCTCACTCGAAGGGATAGAGCAAGGAAAAGAACGATAGATAGCCTGAACCTTTTCAAGGAAAAAGGCCGCTAGATCTTCACAATGAGACTCTGAACAAATTTCAGCTGTAGGAGCTCTTTTCACGGTCAGGTCTTTAAGAACTTTGAAGATCAGTTTCGACGCATTAGAGCTGTTTTTAAACTCGTTAGAGTAATAGGCCGCATGTGCCCTACAAATGGCTCTATGGTAGCTTTTGACTTTAGTGAGGTATGCGGTCTTTTTCCAAGCTTCGTAAGTTTTCCGCCAGTCCCGTTCCGCTTGTTTACATGCTTTTTTTAGCGGTAACAAGGCACTATCGTACCATGGGCTTGGTTCTAAGGAGCGACATTTGCTCCACGTGGCCGGGATCAGAGCATCTAAAGCCTGGCTAATCCAGGCACAGAAAAGATCATAGCCGGATTCCACCTCGTTGAGGGGACCAAGTGGATTTTCAACAAGAAGGCGGTGGAAGTCTTCAAGCATTAGTTTTTTCCAAGGACGTTTAAAAACGACTCTAACGGTTTGAAGGGAAGGTCACTAATTGTAAGATACAATTTCACAAGAAAGTGGTCAGACCAGGCAACAGGGCTAGGCTGCGGAACCTTGGCACCCGACAAGTTCGAAAATATGGGGTCCAATATATGCCCACCCACATGTGTAGGGTGAGTGACCAGCTGGCTTAACTGCAGTGCCTCTAGATCTGCAATAGTGCTGCTAATCGGTGGAGTAAGGTGGCAATCAAAATGGAGGTTAAGATCTCCAAGGATACTAAAATTGGCAGAACCCATTGCAAGGGAGCTAGCCATTTCAAGAAGACCTTTCCTGAAGGCATTATCATTGCCAGGCGGACGATAAATCAAAAGTCCGGAGAAGGTGAAATGGTGGCTGACCGTGACATTAAAAGGTGCACTCTCGCAGCCATCCAGGTTCAATACCTTCCAGACACAAGGATAACAAGACTTGACCACCAAGGCGATGCCCCCACCCCTAGAGTTACGATTATGGGTAGAGATGGAATACCATTCCTAACAAGATCTGGTCAGAGTTGAGGAGACAACACAGTAGGTTGCATAGCAAGGTCTGCATACGACATTTGGTGTATAGGATAAGAAGAAAGCACGAGGCCAAGAGACCAAGAAGCTTCAGAGCCATCCTCACCAAAACCCAGGAGAGAACCCACAATTTTGGGATCATATTCTGGATGTCCTAGACTAGTTGCGGTGGTGGAAAGGCCTTGGACTCTATTGTGTGCAGGGTAGCCCCTATGATGGGAATACTCTGCTTAGGCCTCAAGTGGAACTTATGCTTGTTGTTGGAGAACCCCAAGAAGATTTGCAGAGGTGGTCAACAAGTGAACGTGGAGACCTCAACTTGAACACTCAGTCACCGAGGTCATATATGCCCCCATGACCTTTGCAGATGAGCTGTGACTACCACAGTCAGTTTCTTTAACCCCGAAGGGCTGAGATGAGGCAGCATGGCAAACTGGAAGTGTTCCAACACCACAGTGAACCACAGATCACATCTGTGAGACTGTAAACAGGTATCTGAAAATATTCATCCTGCAAGTCCAGAGACACCTTCCAGTATCCTGGATCGAGAGCAGAGAGGATCGGAGTTAGAGTGAGCATTTCAAGTTTGTTTTCTTCTCCTAGACTGGCATTCTAATGGGCAGAGGTCCAGTACATGACTGAGGCATTTGTCCTCCTTCGGAATAAGGAAGTAGTGCAAATAACATCTGTTGTCCCTCTCAAAGACTAGCACCCACTCAATGAGGATTTTGGCCTCCATGGGATTTTTCTTCTTGCATAGATACAGATATGATCTGCTGACTATTGCTTTGGCTTAAGAAGAATAAGGGGAGCGTACAAAATGAAAGGCAGGGTGTAGCCCCTTTGGACAATTCCACTCGTTGGTCTGATGTGATGGATTTCCAGCCACTAAGGAAATGCCATATGCTACCCCCTACTAGCTGCTTGTGGACCTGGAAGGGCAAATCAAAGCACCTTGGGAGATGCTGCAGCAAGGAAGGAACAGTTGAAGGACTGCTGTCCCTGCTGGTGTGAGCGGTTTCAGCTACAACCTCCTACCCTGTACTAAAATAGCGGATTTTGCTCCTGCACCGGCTGGGAAAGTTGATGCTGCCGGTAAGCTAGGCATCTGGAATAGCCCCTAAACTTTCTATATTGCTGGTGAAAGTGTCTGCGGACAATTATACCAATAAGCGAGTTGTGGCACAACTAAATTGAATTTGCCTGAGTGCAAAGTCAGCCTTTTCTTCAGATAGTTCTAGATCCCGTAAAGAGCATGTTCATATGTTATGCTATGTTTATTTGAAAAGTGCACTATAACCCACAAGAAAAGCGAAGGAGGCTCTGATATGGTGTGGGAGGTTGTTCCTCGCTTTAGGAGCGATGTAAGAGAATGCTTGTTCTCCTGATCTGGTTCTGCTTATATGTTAGATGCGTGCAAGTAGGAACCCTGCGGAGCGGAGGTGTCAGGCTTTTTGGTGGAAGGAGGTGCAACTGTTCAGGTAGATGAGGCCTGAGATGTGCAGTGCCTTGAATTTGTGTGTAAGGAATTTGACTTAAGCATGTTTGTGCAGCAGGAGCCAGTGTAGTTCGCGGAGGTTAGGTCTGATGTTCTGTGAGGGAGGGAGGATGAGGATGAGTCTGGCTGCCGAGTCTTCTAGTGAGTTGCTGGTGGCAAAGGCATGACAGTTGTTCTGGTGTTGCTTGGAAGCCATTTGAAGATCTTCTTCAGCATCTTCAGGGTGTGAAAGCAGGATGCAGTTGACTTTTGTGGTTATGTCCCATTTGCTGTTGATGATTACGCCAAGGTTCATGGCGTGGCTCAGAATTCGGCCGGCCACTAGTTGGAGTCCCATAGTGAGGAGTTCTTGCGGAAGATCACCACTTCTGTCATGTCAATGTTGAGCTTGAGACAGTTGGCTTTCATCCAATTAGAAAATTCTGTCATGCAGGAAGTTTACTTATTTCTTGTGGTGGGGGTTGTGTCCGTATGAGTTATTTGTCGATTGTTGTGTCTGCGGATGACCGCAGTCTGAGGGATCCTGTATAGATCCATAAGGTACACTTGGACATCCCCTGAAAACCCATTTGAACGCACCCAGGTGCTCTTCTAAGCACTAAACTGGTGCCAATACCACAACTGATGCAGGTAGTGTTGTCCAGGCCAGCATGTAATATATACTTTGATGTCTCGATTTGTTTGGGATGTGAAGTCCAGAAGTCCTCGGGCAGAGGCAGCAAACCTTGCTGGCCATGTCTCATAAGGCACGGGTGCCATTGCCCAGAAGGCACACTGCAGCCAAGGACTGTAAAGTTAGGTAAGCTGGGGAAAGATTCTTGCCAAGGAATCTATACATTTCAACTCATTAGCCTGTGGATTCTGAGAAAAAGTGTTTGGGTAAACTATATTTGTGGATACGTGTACCACCTGGCTTTCAGGTATTGGGTGATTCAGCAAAAAAATATAGGGTGGTCTGGGGCTGGGCTAAGCCTCCTGCTCACAGATCAGCTCAACTTAGTAGGTTGAGCGTGACTTGGCCATGAGAGTCTCCATGAAAATCTTATTCAATGGAAACAGTGGCTCAGATGAAGACAGACCTGGTTAAGATTTTCAGTCATTGAACTTGCTTTGGTTTCCAGAGTAGCCAATTGCACATCTAGTATTTTTGCTGCTCTTTACAAAACGAAAAAAAAGGCACTTTCTTCTATTAGTGAACCAGGTGGAGAGTCTAGCTCTGTCTCAGGTGATGTATTCAGGCCGCTGCAATTTTGCAAGCCTAAGAACGAACCCTCGCCAGAGTACTGAGTAGGGAGCAGATTGCCTCGTCATAATTTTTGTCATGAGGGACATTAGGTATGCTTTGGACCGCATCACCGTAGGAACCAAATAGGCCTCTGATAATACTGTTGTTAAGAGAGAGGCAGAGGCTGACGATCAGGCTATATAACCACAGATTGTGCCTTAGTTATTCAAAACCTTCTGTGGGCCAGCGTCTGGATAGGATCTAATACTGGTGCCGACAGTAGAGTCAGTATTAGCATAAAGATGGAAGAAACAGATGTGGACCATGGGCCTGGGATAGAAGTCTGATCTAGCTTTAAAATTGGTCCGGGGAATGGGACCCAAGGGGTCAGTGTTAGGTTGGGTCCACTAGTATAAGTCCAACAAGGGTCCCTGCAACTCCTTGGGGCGTGAAGGTGTGCCACAAAGGGTTGGGAAAACTTGAAACACGCCCTCCTTGAAGTCTGCTATTTGCTGTGGGTTCAACAATGGAGCAGGTAATGCCCGAAACAAATAATGGGCTGCTTAGAGTCTGAAGACGTTGAACCCTTTGAAGGACACCCTTTACTTTTCATCACACCTTCAGTGGAGGGATTTTGTGTCCCACGTGGCATGCTTTGTACCTTTGACTTACCGGAAGGAACTGACCTGGTGACCATGACCGAAAACAGGCCTGTAATTTGGAATGGGACCTTTCTTTCGCAGCTCAACTGCAACCTCTTCTTATGCTTGGTGACACAGAGCTTCATTTCTCGCTCCATGATAGTCTTTGAATACATGAGAGTACACTTATTGCATGAATGTAGTGGAGTGCGACTGCTCAATTTGTTTTGACAGCACAAAATTAGACTGTATGCAAATCACTTGATTTGCATACAGCCTTTTTTACTTGTTGTTCTTTTTCCTGGTTTTATTTTTGTTCCAGCAACCTTTACCTACAACTACAATATCAGGAGAGGAGTGGAGGTGTTCAAGATACAGGCATTTTACAAATACAACTGTCCATGTTGTATTGCAAGTTGTCCCCCTAGGAGTAGTAATCCTCATTATTGTCATCTAGAGAGCAGGGAAATTACACTTTCTTTCTGCAGTATTTTTTTAGCAGAGGCTCATTGCCTAATAACATCAGATATTATTTCATTCCTGTAATCCCTGAGAGTAAAGCCTGTAAGGTTATATTGACATGAGTTCAGTGATAGTTAAGTGACTCCAATCTGTGAAAGGATGGTGGAGTACAAGGCAACACTGTGGCTTTACTGGTGGATTGCTGATGTGTCAGTTTGCACCGCATAAGCTGGGCCATCCAGCAAATGTATCAGTGATGCTTGGCACAAACTGAAGAGAAGTCAGGTCCTTGAACATGGTCGTAATAGCCAGGTATAAGATTTCCATTTGACTGGAGTCTGATATGAGGTAAACTAACTCGTGGAAGAAGTATCTTCATTAACAGAAATGGTGCTTTAGAGTATGAGGGTGGGGGACACTCAGACATAAAAGTGGATTGGAGCATGGAGGAAGATAGTAAATGATACCGGTTCAACCCCTACACAGGTAGTTGAATAAGACCCACTCTGAGGTCGGTGCAACTGGGAAAAAATTAAGCTTTCTTTTAATGAATTGCACTGAAATTTTGATTAGACCCCAAACACAACATATTGCATGTAAGCATAGCTTAAAAATAAAAATACTGAAAATATTGCAAAGGAAGATTAGATGAGAGCACAAGTAAAACATCCATCCTACATGAAAAGAAGAAACGGACGTCACAAACACAGATATTGACATTAGGGAACTATTGTGTCACTTAAGGTGATTATGTCATAAGCTCCAAGCTCAATGTTTATGGAATCTGTTGTGGAATTATCTTTATATTAGCTGGGAGTATTGAAAGATAAGATTTGTGGAATGCATACCATTCCTGCAGTTATTTCCCATCTGTGGGATGAAATATTCATTAGATATTTCTATCTGCCAGGCCTGAGGACGCCACCTTTAATGGTACAGGCTTAGAAGTTAATTTTGAATAAATTCGACTAGGCTCAAAACGCCAAAAAGTACACGTACCCTGTTTGAAGTATTGGTTGAGATGTTCATTGGCAGTGACACTTTCCACATGAGCTTTGACAGGCGGTTTGCTTCTTCCAACACTTGCTGTGCTCTGTTGATATTTGCACTAACACTATTCAGAGAGTCTTGATCTGGATCCTAAATGTAAGAGCCATGAAAACAAGTGAGGTCTCAACAACCAGTTTGTCAATTTACAAGTGCAGAACAAAAGGCTAAGATATAATCTATTTCTAAGAGCATGTAAACACATCCCTCACATATTTTATTGTATTAGAACTTATGTGACAGAAAGCAATTGCTACTTACTTGTAAGTCCTGGTTCTCCATAGTTTGATTGTTCATTGGAGGCTTACACATTAGAATAATTGCCTGGAAACCTCAAAATATATATCTGTAAAGCATATAGGAGTACAGAAGGTGGAGTAAAACATGTCCAGAGTATATAATCTGGGAGTTTGTCATTACGAACTCCACAGCACCATAATGGCTTTACTGAAAACTGGGTGGTTTGATATCAAACGTCTCCACCCCAGACATGTTTCTGGACCCCTGGGTCGAGAGCCTCCTGCTGTCAGGGTCCTGAAACAAAGCACATAATGGGCAGAGGTGCCAAGCCTCCTCCCCTAGGATGGGCAGGGTCTACGAAGAGGAAGCTTCAAAGGCTTGCTGCCTTTGTGAGATGACCCAGCCATTTGCTACTCCTAGCAACTGGCCTCCACCGGTTCTGACCCTCACCTTGGGCGCGAGAATCGGCGGGAAAACTGAGATAGGAGGAGAGGTGTGTCCTCCTTTGCCAACCCCAACCCTAAGGTGGGGGAGGCGAGGTGAAGCACAACTCTCAGTCCCAGCCTTCTTGAAGATGGGGGGACCCAGCCAACCTGAGTGAGGTTTATGGGCCCCTCCCACTGAACGGTGGCATAATAGGGGGTGTGCCCACTCCAAGGAAGAGACCAATTGGTCCCAACCTGTACCTACCTGAAACACCCCTAAATTTAGTTATTAAGGGGCAACCCTGACCCTTGCCTCCGCAGACAAGAAGAAGAAGAGAACACCAACTGACTTGGCCCCAGCCCTACCGGTCAGTCCCGACCTCAACCTGCTCCAGCGGAATTCCGGTGTGTCCTGCAGCCAGCATCCCCCCCAAGAACCCAGAGGACCTACCCTGCCTTCCCTAATAAGACTGTCTCCTGTGAGCACTGGATTTGCTCACCAACAGAATCTGGCTCCAGACAAATCCGCAGATCTGCAGCACTATGAAACCAACACCCATGGCCAGAGTTCGAGTGGCCCAACACCACGAGGAGGTCTCCATGGTGATCCTGACCTGAGATCTGGTGGTCCCAGCCCTACCTCAAGTCTCCCAACGACGCCTGCAGTCCTTTTCTGGAGAATCACCCGACCGCAGCCAGTAAGAACAAACCCAACGCCAAAATACATCCCTGCACTTGACGTCCCAGGGCTGTGGGTGGCCCAACCGACGGTGTCCCAGCATCCCTCGACATGCCAACTTACCTATCCAACCGCTGGTCACTTCCAGAAGATCTTCGTGCATGAGCTGCAGTATTTGTTCTGACTGGAGCCTCCCCATTGAAACCACCTGGTCTCCCAACGTCGATCCAGCATACTGCACCCGGCCGCCCTTGGCTGCTGTGGGTGCTCTATGAGGCCTTCCTTGATCCTGGGGGAACCCTGGTTCTAACCCCAGACACACAACTCACACAACCAAGTACTTACAGTTAAAACAATAACTTCATTTCCTCCCATAGGATTGCATTCACTGTTTTTCATTTTAAAAAGTTGTGGAGTTGGAAATTGTATGAATACCTAAGAAACTGAGTTTTGCCAAAAACAACATACTTACTTTCTATCCAGGAAATGTCCCAGTGTGATATCTAGGCATTTTATACTAGATATGAAAGTAGCAGAAAAAGTAATCTAAAAAGTACTCAAAAAGTAATTGCGAACTAACTGAAAAGTAATTTACACTGTTTCTGAATATATGACCTACCTGTAACAAAGCCAACTGCATTCAAACTGTATTATACCAGAAAAGTACTATTTTACTTACCTGCGCTAAGTCTGGCTTGGTTCTAAAAATAAAATACAACAAAGAAATATTTGTATACAAAACAATTGGTCTGAGTTCAGTCTTTGAAGGTGTGACATAATTTCTTGTCTGAGTGTGTACAATAAATGCTTAACACTACCCTCTGATAAAGCCTTACTGCTCGCCTACACTACCACAAATAGAGAGTATGGTATTATCTACTTTTACCTCTGTAAGACTTTGGGGTCCACTGGACTCTAGGCACACTATACCTTACTTTGGTATAGTATATATAGATAGAACCGGGGGTCTATAAGGGAGCTTCAAGTACTCCGAGCTGCTGCAAAACTCCTACATAAGTGAGTTAGGCGCTAATAGAGCTATATAAGTCTCTATATCAGAATGTGTGCCAGGACAAACCTGTCGAAGGACCTACTGAGATTGTTGGTAAGACCCGTACAGAGATGTGTTGGATTCCCATCAAATAGGTATGTAGATCAAGTGTTCTCATTTGGTCATCCAAAAATGGGGTGGTATGTCTCTTGATCAATGAGACCCATCCATCGCCCTTACTCAATTGAATCGCACCATCAATCGCTAAGGTACCCATGAACAAATGATAATGATGGGATCGAGTGCAGTGCAAAAATCAAAAGATGTGTGAGTTAAAAACAAGGGGTAAAAGGATCAATAGGCGAAAAACTCTAATGTAATTTGTCCTTTCCCTCAAACAAACAAGAACAATGCAGAGGAAGCAGTCTAAATATATAACTGCATTTACAAGGCCAATATGTTTCAGCCGGTAGGGACAAGATCCCATGGCTTTCTTCAGGGCCAGAGTTCTAAGCATTAGCTACTGCATACATAAAGTGAACGTAACGACAATCTGTAAAGGATATACATAAATAGTCCAAAATCGTGTTCCTCTGTACCAAATGGTGTCTCTTACATCTGAATAGTACAGGGAGTGTACCTCACCTCTCCTGGAACCTCCCACGAAGCTCGGGTCCTGCAATGAGACAACGCCGGACAGAGCGGGGCCTCCTTTTTCCTGAGCTGGGTTCCAGGAGAGGTGAGGTACACTCCCTGTACTATTCAGATGTAAGAGACACCGTTTGGTACAGAGGAACACGATTTTGGACTATTTATGTATATCCTTTACAGATTGTCGTTACGTTCACTTTATGTATGCAGTAGCTAATGCTTAGAACTCTGGCCCTGAAGAAAGCCATGGGATCTTGTCCCTACCGGCTGAAACATGTTGGCCTTGTAAATGCAGTTATATATTTAGACTGCTTCCTCTGCATTGTTCTTGTTTGTTTGAGGGAAAGGACAAATTACATTAGAGTTTTTCGCCTATTGATCCTTTTACCCCTTGTTTTTAACTCACACATCTTTTGATTTTTGCACTGCACTCGATCCCATCTTTATCATTTGTTCATGGGTACCTTAGCGATTGATGGTGCGACCCAATTGAGTAAGGGCGATGGATGGGTCTCATTGATCAAGAGACATACCACCCCATTTTTGGATGACCAAATGAGAACACTTGATCTACATACCTATTTGATGGGAATCCAACACATCTCTGTACGGGTCTTACCAACAATCTCAGTAGGTCCTTCGACAGGTTTGTCCTGGCACACATTCTGATATAGAGACTTATATAGCTCTATTAGCGCCTAACTCACTTATGTAGGAGTTTTGCAGCAGCTCGGAGTACTTGAAGCTCCGTTATAGACCCCCGGTTCTTTTTGTTGTTAGGATTACAGTTAGGGGGATACGAACTGGGCAGGTCTTTAAATTTCCCTCAGACCCTTCTTCAATTGTTTGTGTTTTACTATAGTATATATAGAGCCAGCTTCCTAGATCAGGTTGTTATATTTTAAATGTTAACATCCTCTAAGACAATTATAAACCTTCAATATTGTGAGATCAACTTCGAGTCTATAATTTGCATAGGCCACTGAGAAAAGAAAATACAATTCAAAATCAGCAAACCATCATCAAAAATAAGTAAAATACAAGAAAGTACTACCTTTGAAAATATTTTCATCTCATCAAAATCTGATTCCAGCAAGGGTATGAGTACCACATTTTCAACATTAATACAGATTTACCTTTGAAATGGAAGATTTGTGCTGTTTACTTCTGACGTCTTTAACAAGAGCCTCTGTCTTCCGTAAAAGCTTTCGACCCTCAGCAATCTGCTTCCTTAATACACAGTAATTCTCATTCAGTCCCAAAACATGGCATCCATTTTTATCAGCCCACATGCGAGAGGAAGTAGCGGCATTAGACGATGTGGCTGAAAAGTTGACTGATGAATGATTAAGGTATTGCGAAGAACTTGGTTCATTTAACACTGGATCTAGTAGTGAAAAGAAATAGACATTTCTAAATTATGTTGTTTAAAAGCATAATTCAACTGTGTATCAAAGAGTTAGGTAACTTGAACATCTAACCTGTAGCTGATTGGAAATGTAAATTTACAGCACTTTGATCAGCTGGGGCACCACCTTTAGGCACTTTTCCAAATCCCTGTTTCTTTGATGTGTGAACCTCTTCTTTTGAAAATTCAGCATCAATTTTTACATCTGCAAAATTTAAAAAGTTTCATTTTATTTTACTTTATATAGAAATAGATGGGGTCTCTAGTCACACCACTCTCACAGCAAATCAGTTAACAAGACTGGAAAGGGACAGAGTATTAGGTAACAGAGCAAAAGGGAAGACCAAGCCTATTCTTTTCTTGTATATTTTGTTTTACAATTATTGATACAAAAACAAGCACAGAAAACATGGGTAAATATTGAGGTATGCAATGCTTAGCATTCTAGGATTCAACAGTATTACAATATCATACATCATAGCCCCTTTTCTTCCACCACAGCGGAGTATTTTACTATTGCACATTACCTCCATTCCTCTAGCCAGACCATACGTTTTCTCATTACTTCAGGCAGCTCCTCCCCTTCTTAAAGTTTTTCCCACCAACATACACCAGTCTAAATCCTCCTTCCATTGCTGCAATTTCAGATACTCGGGTGTACTCCATTGTCAAACAATATTTTGTCTTGCTACCACTAGTACCAACCAGAAGAGGTTATATCTATATTGGTTTGAGTCGATATACACCCCACTCACACTCCCTCCTCAGACATCAAGGGATGTTTTGGACAGGTTGCAATTTAAACTGAAACAATTTCATTAAGATATGTTTCCACCCACTTCCAGAAGGCAACAGAGTGGTGCATGCTCACATTGTATGGAAGTACCTGCCTGGTTGTCCACATCCTCTAAGACAAATGTTTATAGGGGCAGGCCCCATCTTGGCCAGAAGTGTTTTGGTTAAGAAGGCCCTCTGTAAAAGTTTTAGTTGGACAAGTCTGAATCCTGCTTTTACTGCAACCTCTCCCATTCTCCCTCTTGGAAGAATCACACATTTTTCACACAAATCCTTTAAATTCGCCAGTGGGATTCCCCTTTGTTGTTGATTAACTTTTTATATATGACAGCTGTTGCTTTCTGTGGGCGGGGTTCATGTAACATCCCGTCTTCCAGCAGGACTATGTCAATAGCAGTAGCTGGTGAGGGCTCCAAGAGGCCAGATAGCCCTTCTGGGAAGAACCGCTGAACAGGATTTGCTGCAGCAAAGAAGAACATAGCAGGAGCTTCTGCAAAGTCAGGCCAACCAGAGATGCACCTTGGGAGGATAGAAAACCAGGTTGGCCCCGGTCTCCTCTAGGTTCTCAAAGCAGTTTTTAGCTAAAATCTTTTCAAGTTCCACGTTCTGGATTTGGGCAGCTGGGCACATTTAGAACCACTTCCAAGGGTCCAGGACTGGGGAGGTACAACTTGGGGGGATGGGACTCACTCAGGCTGCGTCCAGGTGCAGGTTCAAGATGGTTGGAGTCTTTTCTGCCCCTGAGGCTCTGATCAGGCCAGTCAATTAACCCTTGGAGTCACTCCTGGGTTCAAGAAGTGGAACAGGGCTCATACAGCAGGGCGGTCTCTGAGTATTCAAGGCAGGCTCCAGGCAGCAGAGCAGTCCTTCCTGGTGCAGGAACGAGGACTCCTGCAGGCCACAGCAGCAGGCAGTCCTTTGGGAGTCACTGCGCGTGTCCAGAAAGAGAAATGAAAAGTAGGGCTGAGGGTCCTATTTTTATACCTGGTGCCTTCTTTGAAGTAGAGGTTTCTAGAGAATTCTCTTTGAAGTGCAGGGAGTTTTCTGCCTAAAATACCCTAGGCTCTAGGCTGCCTGCAGGCACAATGCACTGGTAGCAAGTCTTTTGTATAAAGGAGGGCCGAGCCGAAGGATTCGCAAGTGGGGCTGTGCGCCCCCCCCCCCCCCCCCCCAAATCCTGCCAGGGATTGCCTATCCAGGCACACCTAATATCTCTACCATGCGGCTCTCAGGGAAGAATATACAAAGTCCAACTACACCCAGTCATTTCACCCAAGAACAGCCTGCAATCAGCAAATAGGGCAGAAAAATGGCAACTTTCAAAAAAGTGGAATTTTCAAAGTTCTAACTTAAAATCCAACTTTACTATTTAAGAGGAATTTAAATTACAATTTATCAGACACCAAAGATGAAATCTTAACCTGTTCCCAATCAAATGTTAGCACAAATGTAATAAGGCAACCCAGTGTGCCTCACAGTAGATAAAAATGAATTTTTGAGTTTTTTCTATTCGGACATGTAAAACTTAAAAGTACATTCTCAACCTTTTAATGACAATGCACCCTGGTCTAGGGGCTGCCTATGGCCTACCTTTGGGATGACTTACATGCATTTAGGGCTTGGCAAGGGTGACAAATTGTCAAGTTGAATTGGCAGTTTAAAACTGGACAAAGGCTGCAATAACATACCTGGGATGTTTTAAGGAGCTACTTTCGGTGCCACAATAAGGACTTCAGGCCAACTAGTACCATGGCCTGGGTAAATGGTATACCACTTTACTAGGGACTTATAAGTAAATGAATATGCCAATCAGGTGTACGTCAATTTTACTGTGTTTTAGGGAGCGAGCACAAGCACTTTAGCATTAGTAAAGCGCACAAAGTCCTAGAGCCAACAAAAAAACAATTAAAACAAATAGGAGGGTGAAAGCAAAAGGTTTGGTGGAAGCCAACCATAAGGCAGACAGGTCTAACATCAACGGAGATCCCACTGGGTCCAGGGACTTTCTTGGGTTGGAGATCCCTAATCACCTCTATTTCTGCCTCAAACCATTCCTGATATTCGCTAGATAAACTGAGGAGTTCGTTATTCCTCAGGAATGCTCTGAGCCCCTCCCTCTGTACTTCGATCGTACTCCTGTCTAAGTTTATTTAGTATTCAGCAAGAGCTGTCACCATATTAGTATTTCCTGCTATTTTGGCACCCTCTTGCCACTAAACACTGGGACTCATCTGTTCCAGTCTATGAAGTCAGGCCAACATGTTGCCTCCCTTATTCTCTACATCATCAAGTCTGTTGTGTATAGTTAGATACTGAACTGTATTGCAGCATTTATATAGCTCTAACTACCCTATTCGGGCACTGAAGCAGCTACATTTGATTTCATACCTCACCCATCGCTAGGTAATGGGATTACTGTTGGTGTTCTATGCTCCACCTGTTCCAACTCCATCCATGATAGACAAGTTTCTCCAGGGTCAGAATTCCATATGGTCACCTGCGACTCAACCGAGGCCCAGTTTTCCATGATATAGAACAATGTTGTTTCTCTGACTTTTGCCATTACTTCCCTATCTTTCTGCATCCAAGGATCTAGTCTCCATTTACTCCTGATTTTTTTCCTCTTCACCCGCCAAGTACAAACTATAGTGGGGAATGCTCGGGTATGCCTCTGGCCAGAAATGGGCATCCTTGAATTTACCTATACATGAATGGCTGTGATGGACATCTGAATGGAACGACTATTGACTTTTGAGTGGATACTGGGTCCACCAAGTGTATGTTAATCCAAAAGCCTGCAAGAATTCTTTTTAGTTGGGTGCCTGTTCCTCATCACTTCATTTCTTCATCATCTCAGCCAGCATCACCCTGAGATTCTAAATAGTTGCATGAGTTCTGCATGTCCTTTCATAGACCACTTGCCATCCTTCCAGACAATCCCATGTTTCTTCTAGCATCTAGAAGCTCTGTGTCTTGCTTTCAGCCACTACCCTCATTTTGCTAGGAACATGATCATATATTTGATTCCGCGGTCTCTCAGTTCTCTTTTGACAGGATCAAAACTGCATCATTGTTTTTGGACCAGCAGAGTAAAGTTGGGAACAATCCATATTGATTAATTTTCAAAGTGGAGCTGATCCATATTCTAGCCGCCTGTAAGATTGCATCCCTTTCTCTGTGATTAAAGATGCAGCAAATGATTGTTCTCAGGGGGGGTAGGGGTAGTCTGGGTGGACATGCTGGTGCCCTGTGAGCTCTTTTCATAGAGTCCTTTAGGTTCAAGGGTGTTTAGGATCCCATTTTTTACAAAGAGTTTTGCACTTTGGCATTTCCCCCTCTCAAGTACACTTACTATTCTTATATTGTTCCTTCTGGACCTCTCCTCAGAGTCCTCCAGTCTTGCCAGCGACATCTAATTTTTTTCAGAGGTTTGTTAAGTTCTCTGCACAGGGTTTTTATCTCACCCTGAAGCGTCAATGTGGCAAGTTAATTTTTGGGTACATTTTTCACAAATGTAATGCATTTTTGCTCTGAGCAAGTTATACATATACTGCATCGATTTCTATCTCAAGTTTTTTGTGCTGTGCACTGCAGCCATTATGCCCCGTAGTTGGTTCGATCTCTGAACTCCACTGAATTGCTTCTCTTCCTCTGTCTCTCTTCCAGGAGGGCTTGATCTGAAAAAGGCATACTAGACCATCTTATTTTATTGCTGTGGCTTAGTCCCATTTTCCCAGTCCATTTTTTTTATTGCGTAGTATTGTTTGGTAGCGGGGTCTATTTCCCTGCCGTGGGCGTAAGTAGCACTAAAAAAGGTACAAAAAGGTAAGCAAGTAGCGCTAAAAAAGGTACTTTAGGTTACGATGGACCGAGGCAAAGTCTAAGTTTGGACCAGCATTTTGGAAGCACAGGTTGGCTAGAGGACCCACACAGACTCCAGTGAAGAAAGTACCTTTCCTGGTCGCAAGCAGAGAGATGAGTCAATCTTTTCCATTCAGTGAAGGCGATGCGTCAATTCCAAAGATGGGCGCCAGAGTTGAGAGGAGTCGAGCAAGGCGCCAGATCCTGCCATGCAGTCACATGGCTTGGCAGTTCAGGCTGGACTGTTCCCATGAGGCACAGGGTCAGACTGATTTGCATACAGCCATGTCTGAACTGGGGTGGCAGAGTGGGCTAAAGAACGGTGATGGATTAAACCCAGATCTTTTGACTGGGTGTGAGTGTTTGATTGATTCAGATGCTCCGTCCATCACCACCCCCTTTTGTACCGCTTTTGGCTGCCACAAGTGTGGCAGGGTATGCTCAGACGTGAGTCACTTGCTCACTTTGCCACTGGATTCAAGCAAGCCGGGCTGAAGATGGCTGGAATGCCAGAAACCGGTCCTCGGAAGCTTGTTTCTGGTCCAGGGAAGACATGGTTTGCAGTTCGGGCTGGACTGTTCCCATGAGGCACAGGGTCAGACTGATTTGCATATAGCCATGTCTGAACTGGGGTGGCAGAGTGGGCTAAAGAACGGTGATGGATTAAACCCAGATATTTGACTGGGTGTGAGTGTCTGATTGATTCAGATGCTCCGTCCGTCACCACCTCCTTTTGTACCGCATGCAGTCAGGGGAAGCAGCAATCTCAACAAACTGCAGCAGTAGAGATATGCTGTCCAAATCATAGATCTCTGGAGGCAAAGCGCTGGTTCCGATGACATGCGCCACTTTTACTGCTGCAACCGGGTCAATGTGCCGGTTCTGTTACACATAGACAGGTGATGCATTGGAATCAGTGTTGCAGGTGTCTGGGCCACTTCTAGTGAGCCAGGCACATGAGAAGCGGCAGATACTTTGATTTCCCTGAGTCCAGCTCTTCTTCAGCAGAGTCAAAGAGCAGCAGGCAGCAAGGCTTTCAAAGTCTGCAGTCTAAAGAAGATTCCTTTAAGCAGCACAGCATTCCTACTGACAGAGGTTGGGATCCAGAAGTGTCTGTTTTAGGGGGTCAGATTCCCTTTGCTTATTCCCAAAAGTGCCTCTAATGTGGGGGGGGGGGGGGGGGGGGGGGGGGGGACTTCCAAGAAGCTCTCCGAAGTGCACAGGTTTCCCTCTCAGTCCCGTCCTGCCTGCCAGACTAACTATATGGGGGATTAGCCCTTTGTGTGGGCACAGGACACTACCTATTCAAGTTAAGAGTTAGTTCCTCCCTTCCATCCTGCCCAGGCAAGGCCATTACAATGCAGATGTATGGAGATTGGTACTGACACACCTATCCTTCCTGTGTTGTGGCTGTCTATGGGAATGCACAAAGCGTAGCTGTCACCCACCCCAGACATGTAGTGGAGCCAGGCTGCCAGGCACACAGAGCAGTAAGTGCAGAGAAATGCCCACCTTCTAAAAGAGGCATATCTAAAATAGTAATGTTAAGTCCAACTTCACCAGTAAACTGGACTTATCAATACTATTCCAAACATATGAAACATGAAAAAGCTACTCCTCTCTGATCAGGATTACAGTTTAAAAGTGTACTAAGGCGAGGGTATGTCCAAGATGGTGCCCGTGTAGGAGCGGCTTCTCTGAGCTATGCTGCCTGACCTCTGCATCGGAGCGACTTGGCAGATCTTGAGGCCCTTTGAGACCGTGTCTGCGCATTCTGTCCTGCTGGGATGCTGTCCGGACCCGGAGTAGCCTCTGCTCCAGTGGTGGACCCCGCAATGCATTTGGGGCCGGACGAGGCCTGCCAGCCGTACTTCCAAGATGGCAGGTTCATTGGGCCTGGCGATTGCCGATGCCTCACTTTATACCTAACATCTGCTCTGCCACCTCCATGCTTGTTGCAGAGAGGAAGAAGCAGAGAGACTGTCCATCTCCCTTGGCGGACTTGGCCGGCTTCCCTGCACCCCCACAAAATACACAGAAGTACCGGCAACGACCAGCCAGGAACGAGGGAGGATAGACAGGTGCACAAATCAAAGTGGTGGCACGGGTGAACTGTGACGCACAATTCCTGGTGGAGGGTTTAGCGGCTCCCCTTTGCTCTAACCTCCCAGTGCATCTGATGTGCCTGCAGCCTGGGTTGAGGACCTGCCTGGTGCTACACCTGCCGAATAGCTTGTAAACTGCGGGTGGGACCTGAAGAGACGCTGTCTGCTGAGGAGCCTCTTTCGGCCAATGCATTGATGAAACTGCCTTAGTCGAGTGCTTCTCAGGCAAGCTGAACGACTTTGGCGATAGTCCATGTGAGTGAGGCGCTGCAGAGGAAGCCGGCTACATATTACCTCACCTGCATGTTTTTTTGGGGGCCATAAGGGGAAGCTGAAATACCCCTAGCGCTCTGGGCTTCCATCTCTCTTCTGGGGATGCTCGATGGGGGACCCCACGATGCCTAATTCATGCGCAGCATTGGCGCAAAGATGGTCCTTTTGACACACCTGAGGCTTTGAGTGCTCCTTGAGCCCAGCCACTGCTGCTGTTTGGACCCGCTGTGGTGGGGTTCACCTGCCTGGGAGAGACCTCCCATCTTATCTCCAGCATCACTGGGGGCCTTCCTTAGTGGCGGCCAGCACAGCGGTTCCTTGTTTGCTATTGTAAGTCCTGGAAAACTGCAGCAAACCTCCTTTACTCTGGCCTACAGCTCTTTAATGGTGTAGGTGGCTCACAAAGCAAGCCATCATGATTTCCCACTGCACTACCAAGTAGGATGACACCCTCAAGGACATATTCTCTAAAACCCCAGCAAGAAAGGCGGAACAACCTACAAATACATCCCCCACCCCAGCACTGGGTTAGGAGCTGGGGAATGAGGTGGAAAATGATACCCCCAGATGATGCCCAGGTGACGCAACCATTTCAGGAACAACTCTTTCGGATTCTTCAATGTGACTTTGCCACCCTTAAACAGAAGATGGCATCGGGGGTGAAGGGCCTCAGGAAAGGACATCAGCGTCTTGGACCAGAAAGTGGAGTCACTGGAACAAACCCACAACGCTTGTGAGGAGGAACTGGATGGTCACCGACTAGAATCAAGGGATCAAGATGTTGTCCTTAAACGCATTCACAGGGCAGGCCATCCTGCCCGCTCGCCAGGTCAAGCACAGGATATCCTCACCTGCCTGCACTACTACAGACAAAATGAGTTCATCCTGTCTGTGGTACGTGAAAAACTCACTGTTGACTTTGAAGGCTTCAAGATAGGGTTGTATGAAGATCTTTCCCCAATGACTTTACAATGCCACTGAAGCTCCGACCTGTGACAGACTTCCTCCATGAGAAGGGTGTCTGATATAGATGGGGGCACCCCTGCCACCTCCAATTTGTGTGGAACAATCAGACTCAGAGTGTCTGATCTTTGGAGGAGGCCCAGTCGCTGATAGATATGCCAGCGTTTCACGAGACCACTTCAGCCCAGTCGTCTTTGCAGGACCCAACTTCCTCCTCCGTCAGCCTCTGTCGCTCCACTCATCTAAAGCAATGCAAGCTACGTAACGCCCAGGAAACTGAGAGTCACATGGAGTGCGGCGCGTTAATACGCCAACTACAACACCAGGAAAGTGCTTCTGATGCAGTTCGTGACCACTGATGCAGGGGCAGTTCTTGACCTCCTCGCCGTGGCACAGCTGCCACATGGGTTCAACAAACTAGATACCCTATGACCTTTATTCCATTGAAGTCCTTGAGACTCAGGATGCATTCCCGCACACCATACCGGATAATCCTGATAGAGCAGCACCCTCTGATGCAAAAGCTATAGACATGGAAAGGGCAGGATAAGTTTAAGTAAAAAACAAAAGTACTATGCAGGATGGATTACAGCAGGATGTCTCCTGGCCCCGACTCTGCTCTCAGGCTATAAGGGAGAATAGATGAGTTGCTGAAGTCAGATGGTACCCTGACCCATCAGTAAGAGTTGATCACTGAGGAATTTAAATCATTTTATACCAACTCTTACTCTGCGGAGAGCCTTGATGCGAATTGCGTACTCTCTGACTTGCATCTAACCCCCTAACCCTCCGCCCCCCTCCAAACCCCCCCTCCACCCCATGGATATCGCCAGTCTGAATTGGGACATAACCCATAATAAAGTCCTTATGACAATAAAACGCCTCCAGACTTCACAATGGTTACAGCGTAGAATTTTATAAAGCATTTGGGAAGGGGGAAGATCCTGATAAGGGCAAGGCTATACAATGATTTTAGCACCACCGGCTCCCTGCACCCCCAATGCAAGTGGCCACAATTACTGTCATCCCCAAACTGGAGAAAGATCCTAAGTGCTGCTCCTCATACTGTTCCATCTCCTTGATGAATGTGGACACCAAGATCTTTATGGGTATTCTGTTTAATAGGCAAGCTCCCTACATGCAAGATTTGGTACACCCTGAACAGACAGGGTTTACACCTGAGCGGAGCTGCGGGACAACATCAAACTTCTCTGCCACCACCTAGATAAGACACAATGCTCCTGTACACCAGCACTTCTCCTCTCCATCTACGCAAAGAAAGCGTGCGATCGAGTTCAGTGGCCATATCTCCATGCAGTACTAGCACACTGTAGCCCGTGGTTTGGCGGATGGATCCAGAGTAGCCATGCCTCCAACAAGGCAATGGTGAGGGTTAATGGAATCCTGTTCCGAACCTTTACAATCACAAGAGGTACCCACCAGGGTTGCCCACTGGCGCCCTCATTGTTTGCTTTATATATGAAACCTTTTATGAACGAATCTGCAGTCATTCACAGATATCTGGCATTACCTTGGGGGGCTCATCTTGTCGAATTCACACACCTCTCCGACTGCTGTCGTGGAGGAACTGGCGACTTTTAGGGAAACCTTGGGATTTAAAACGATCCTTCAAAAATCATCTTTACTAAATCTCACCATTCTTGAAATAGCTTGGGGTACATAGGGGGCAATCTTTGTGTTTACCTGGGCCACACAAGTGGTGAAATACCTAGGCCTGAAGATACACCCTACTCTGACCACTATGGCAGAGCGTAATTACAGCATAATAACGATGACTGCCCATTCAGATTTGTCTAAATGGAAGGGATGTGGCCTCTTGTGACTAGGTTACTTGGCTGCAGTTAAGATGATGCTTTTACCAAAGGTGTTGTATGTCATGAAGACACTGCCACTCCCGCCCCTCCCCCTCAGACAGTAGATAAACTGTAGAGTCTTATTTAGGGGTGGGAGGAGGGCAAGGATGGTAAAGGCACTGGCATACCTGCCCCAGGCGGCAGGTGGGCCTTAGGGTCCCCCATTTAGCACGTTACTATCAAGCAGCACAATTGCGTTACATGGTGGAGTGGACCCGCACTGGCACTGAAAAACAGTGGTGTTTCATTGACCAAAGCTTGGCGGGCATGCATATTTGGAAGGTGCAGTTGCTACCAAAATAACATCAACCAGCTGGAGTAAATGTCTCACAGATACTTTGCACCACCATGGGGGTGTGGGACAAGGTTCAGACTCAGAAGGGAATGTCCACTCCTATCTCCCCCAGACACCTATACTAGGGAATCTGGATTTCCCCCGAGCGCTGAATTGTTTCCAATACAATGAGTGGCAAGAGGCCAAATGTAGAAGAGTGGGAGACCTTTTTGGCGCCGATGGCTTTATGGATTATTCCCAACTTTAATCAGCTTATGGTCTCTCATCATCGGCCCATTGACAGTACATAACCTTGAAGCTCTGGGTGTCTTAGCCCTTGATTCGGCCCCACGCCAGCAGACCCCTCACACCATTCGAGAAGTGGCTACTAACACACTCCTCCGACAAACACTTGCTATCTGACGTCTACGTCTTCCAACAAAAGTGCTACCTGGCCGATGAGGGGTGATAGCCCAAAGCTGGTCCCAGGATGCCTGTTTTCAGGTCCAGGAAGGACCTGGCCTAGGAGTTCAGGCTGGACTGTTCCCAAAGAGAACAGGTTCAAGACTGATTTGCATATAGCTGGGTCCAAACTGCGGTGGCATGGTTAGCTGAAAAACAAAGGATTTAACCCAGATCTATGACTAGGGGTGAGTGTTTGACAATGTTCAGAATTCCATCCATCATCTTTTTGTGTTGCTAGATATAGTCTCTACCAGATAAGGCATTACCGAAGGTAAATAACTTGTTCATCCCAAAAAGACTTCTAGCAGCAGATTCCTTACCTTTGAATAGATCCGACAGGTGTTTACAGTCTTGGTGGAGGAACGCCTGCCTACCAGAATTACATTACAAACTTCGGGAAGAAAATCAAAATCCTGTCAACTGCCGCTGCTCAATCTCCACACAAGAAGGCAGAGAGTGGACAGGTTCGGATAGAGAACCCTCCTCTGCTGCTGCGACAGAAGATGCTCCAAAATGGATAGCCTGATCGGAGGATCGATGGAAATTCTCAGGAGCTCGGGATACCAGACTCGCCATGCCCAGTCCGGAGCCACGAGGATAACTTGGGCTCAGTCGCTCTTGATCTTCAAAAGAGCTCTGGGCAGGAGTGATATGGGTGTGAAGGTGTACAGGAGGCCCGAGGGCCACTCGAGATGAAAAGTGTGTGAACAAGAGCCGCCTTGGAAACACCAGTGTGCAAACCTGCTGACATTGCATGTTCTTGACGGAGGCGAACATATCTAACCAAGCAATTCCATTCCTGGAGGAGGGTCTGAAGACCAATTTCAGACTAAGAAGTCCTAGTGAACCGAATGGCCAAAGTGCCCATTGCTACGAACCTGACTGTCTAGACAGTAATGTTTGATGAACATGTGCAGGTAAGCCCTTATACTGCTTGGCAGATATCCAGAACTGGAACTCCGCGAGCGAACGCAGTGGTAGCAGCTTTAGCTCTGTTGGAAATAGCTCACAAGCCTTCAGGAGGTTGCTTCTTGGCCAATGCATAGCAGATTTTGATGCAAAGCAGCAGCCATCGAGAGATGGTGTGCTTCTGCACCACCCAACCTTTCTTTGCACCAACATACCCCATTAGGAGTTGGTCATCCACCCTGAACTCCAGTGTGCAGTCAAGGCAGAACGTCAAGGCAAAGCTCTTTTTGGGTCCAGACCGTGGAGCAGCTCTTCCTCTTTAGAGGGATGTGGAGGAGCGTAGAAGGTAGGTAGGGTGATAGACTGTCCTATATGGTATGGTGTAGGCACTTTCGGCAGAAAGGAGGCCCTTGTGCAAAGCACTACTGTGTCATTGTGGCTAGAAAGATACAATGCCTTGGACAAAAATGCCTGCAGCTCACCAACTATAAGGGCGGATGTAATGCCACCAGGAAGGCTGATTTGAGAATGAGGAGCCTCAGTGGACAGTGACGATATATCTGTAAGAAACATCAGTAGTGATAGATTCCTTACCTTAGCATTACCCCCAAGCGTCAGACTGGATCCGGAAAGTTTTCGTCAGCAGTACCCCTGCACGTTGGAAGGTGGCGTTGTGCGGCTCTGCGTCCGGCGATGGTGTCCTGGTCCCCGAGATGACATCGCCGCAGCTACTTAGACACCGCCTTCGCGCACTGACGTCAGTTCTGTACACTACTTTCCATGCCAGAAATGCACAGCCATGCAAGATACTGACCACTGGTGACTTGAAACTAGGGCCCCTAGAGGGATGACCTTAACCCTAGAAATCAGTTTGCAGAATGGGGAGGATGGGTGGGGACGGTCGGGAATATATCACTACTAATGTTTCTTACAGATATATCATTACCGAAGGTAAGTAACGTGTTCATCTGAAAGATTCCTTACCTTAGAATAGATACCCCAGCAATACCAACCCGGTGGTGGGTCTGCGAACCAAGATCACACCAAGAAGTCTCGGAGAACAGAACGGCAAAAGAAGCCGTCTCTCCAGACTTTGCTGTCCAGGCAATAGTGCTTGGTGGCAGTGTGAAGTGAGGCCCAGTTAGCTGCCTCTCTTGTAAGGGGACACCACATCCCAATGCCCTAGTAGCAGCCATCGCCCTGGTGGAATGAGCACGCAGCCCCAACAGAGCTTCCTTTTTAGCCAGAGAATACCAAGCTTTAATACAGCAGACGACCCATCGGGAGATAGTCCGCTTATGTCCGGCCCGACCTTTCTTGGTGCCAACTTAGCCAAAAAAGAGCTGGCCATCCACCCGGAACTGTTGTGTGCGGTTCAAGTAAAACGAGAGATCACGTTTTGGATCCAGACAGTGGAGCCTCTCTTCCTCTCTAGAAGGATGCGGAGGCGGAAAGAAGGTGGGCAAAGTGATGGTCTACCTGATATGAAAGGCAGTGACAACCTTTGACAGAAAGGATGGACATGTTCTGAGCACCACCTTGTTCGGATGGACAGATAGAAAAGGAGGTTTACAAGAAAGAGGCTGGAGCTCACTCACTCTCCTGGCAGAGATGATGGCAACCAGGAGAGTCTTCAAAGTCAGCAGACGAAGAGTACAGTTGGGAAGAGGCTCAAAGGGAGCGCACATTAAACATGTAAGAACCAGATTCAAGTCCCACTGTGGCATTATGAAAGGAATTTGAGGGAAAAGATGAGTAATGCCTTTGAGAAATCTATTTATAACAAGGGACTTGAAAAAAGAGGGATGATCAGGGAGCCTGAGAAAGGCTGAAATAGCAGAAAGACAGCCCTTAATAGTACCCAGAGGAGAGCCTTGCTGGGCCAAAGAAAGAAGGAACAGAAGAACTTCTGAAAGAGGGGCAGAAAGGGGATCCACAGCCTTTGCTGTGCACCATGCCACAAATTTGCTCCACCTGTAGCCATATACCAACTTAGTGGAGGGACGCCTGGCTGCCAGAATGACCTCACAGACTTCAGGAGGCAAGTCAAAAGGAATCAACTACTGCCGCTCAATCTCCATGCAAAGAGGTGGAGACTTGACAGGTTCGGGTGGAGGACTGCTGCAGCTGCGTCAGAAGATCCTCCCGAAGAGGCAGTCGGATCGGGGGATCGATGGTCATACTGAGTAGCTTGGGATACCAAACTCTTCGAGCCAAGTCCGGCGCCACAAGAATGACTTGGGCCCGGTCGCACCTAATCTTTTTCAGCACTCTGGGCAGAAGTGGTAAAGGCGGAAAGGCGTACAGCAGACCAACTCCACTCGTGGAAAAAAACCGCTGCCTTGGAAATTCCAATGCGCAGAATTGCTGACATTGCGCGTTCTCTTCTGTGGCAAATAGATCTAACCAAGGCTCTCCCCACTGTCGAAAGAGAGCTTGAGCCACGTCCGAGTGAAGACGCCATTCGTGATCCATCATGCACCTGTGGCTGAGTTCATCCGTCATGGCGTTCAATGAACCTGCCAGGTGTTGAACCACCAGGGAAATGCAGCTGCATCACTTTCCCTTTGACAGAGGCAAGGAATACCTTCAGTGCAAGTCATGCCTTCAGTGCAAGTCGGATCGCCCAAAGCTCCAGAAGGTTGATATGGAGCCTGGACTGGGCCGGAGACCAGAGGCCTCTGATCTCCGCCTCTCCCATGTGACCCCCCCATCCCAGGAGGGACGCATCCATCACCACTGTATGCTCCGGTTGGGGAAGGGAGAACGATCTGCCCTGGACCCAATGTCGGTTCATGAGCCACTACTGCAGCTGCTGTGCAGTGCCCTCAGAGATCTGGACGTAATCGGACAGGTTAGCCTGATACTGCACCCACTGGAACTTTAGGTCCCACTGCAGATCCTGCATACGCCATCTGGAATGAGTGACCAGCAGGATGCAGGAGGCCATGAGTCCCAGCAGCCTCAGGGTCATCCTGACGGATACCCAGGATAGAGGCCGAAAGATCGGAATCATAGCCTGAATATCCTGGACTCGCCGTCAGGGAGGATAGGCCCGAAACTGCGTCGTATCCAGAACCACTCTGATAAAGAGGAGCTTCTGAGAGGGAATCAGGCGCGACTTCGGCACATTGATGGAGAACCCCAGCAAATGCAGGAGGTGAGCCGTAGTCTGGAGGTGGGAGACGACTAGCTGGGGTGAGCCGGCCATCACTTTCGTGAACACCCGCGGGGCGCTGGTAAGGCCAAAGGGGATCACGGTAAACTGAAAGTGCTCATGGCCTACCGTGAACCGCAGGTAACGCCGGTGGGGCGGCAGGACGGGAATGTGGAAATATGCATCCTGCAAGCCCAACGCTACCATCCAGTCTCCAGGGTCGAGAGCAGACAAGACCTGAGACAGTTAGCATCTTGAACTTACCCTACCGGAGAAAGCGGTTGACGTCCCAGAGGTCCAAGATAGGACACAGGCCCTTGTCCTTCTTGGGCACCAAAAAGTAGTAGGAATAACAACCACATCCTACTTCTGGCGCAGGAAGGTGCTCGAGGCCCCCTTAGCCAAGAGGGCCGCAACTTCCTGTTGAAGAAGTGCCAAATGATCCACAAATATGCGGTGGTACTGAGGTGGCATGGCTGGAGGGGTAGTCTCGAAGGGGAGGGAGTAGCCCCTTTGGACTATTTATAAAACCCACCTGTCAGAAGTGATGGTGCGCCAGTGGGGGAGATGAGGGCCAATCCTGCCGCCCACTGGCGTTTGATGGGCCTTAAGACCGGACTAGGAAGGTTTTGGGGCAGTGGTGGGCGGGGTGGAAGTGGACTGACCCGCCCACTGGCCCCCTGACCCACCTCTGCGGGTCCCGCGGCCACGCTGAGACTGCTGCTGCTGCAGCCTGTGGCTCTGAAGCGAACGTGCTGGGGCACCCCTTCTGTGGCCACAAAAGGAGCGAAAGGCAGAAGGCAGGGGAGGGCGAATGGCTGAAAGGCCCAAGGAATTGGCCGCAGCTCGCGAGTCCTTAAAACGCTCCAACGCACTATCTGCCTTGTTGCCAAAAAGGCAAATGCCATCAAAGGGCATGTCCATCAGGGTGCTTGTGACATCCCCTGAGAAGCCAGTAGTCCTCAGCCAGGCGTGGCGGCGCAGCGCCACTGCCGTGGAAATCGATCTGCCCAGCGAGTCGGCAGTGTCAAGGCCACATCATCTTGTGAACTTGGCTGCATCTCTCCCCTCAGCAATAGCCTGAGAGAGCACTGTCCACGCCTCCTCAGGACACTGAAACAGCACTTGTGCCACTGTATCCCACACAGAGTGGGGAAAACGGCCCAAGAGGCATGCAGTGTTCACAGACCGCAGCCCTGAACTGGCGGAAGAAAAAAACTTCTTCCCAAATTGTTCCAGTCACTTGGATTCCCTCTCCGGGGGTACAGTAGGGAATGCGCTCTGGGACGTTGAGGTTTGGACAACCAAGCTCTCAGGGGTGGGGTGTTGGGAGAGGAAAATGGCATCGGGCTACGTTCCTATCCACAGGAGCCCCTGTATTGGGCCTGGACCAGGTGCTCAAAAGAACGTCAGAAAGGGCCTAATTAAAGGGAAGAAAACAGCAGGTCTGGGAGCACACCGCTGACCTATCAAGCAAGGTTCGCCCCTGGCATTCTGGGTAATGCAGTCTCTGGTAGTTTGCCTCGTAGAAGTATTATCGAGTGTTTCACCAAGGTTGGCGCAAATGTGCTGATCTCTAGACACCGGTGTTTCAGGTTCATTAACCTTCGTCAGTAGAGATTACAGACTAGTTTTAGGGGTTTGCTGGATAGGTTGCCGAAATCATCTCAGGTCTGGTACCGCTCACTGGCGCGCAGGGCATCAACCACGAGCTCGTCAGCTCCATGACTCACGGGAGTCCATTTGAAGAAAACAGCAGGTCTGGGAGCACACCGCTGACCTATTAAGCAAGGTTCGCCCCTGGCATTCTGGGTAATGCAGTCTCTGGTAGTTTGCCTCGTAGAAGTATTATCGAGTGTTTCGCCAAGGTTGGCGCAAATGTGCTGATCTCTAGACACCAGTGTTTCAGGTTCATTAACCTTCGTCAGTAGAGATTACAGACTAGTTTTAGGGGTTTGCTGGATAGGTTGCCGAAATCATCTCAGGTCTGGTACCGCTCACTGGCGCGCAGGGAATCAACCACGAGCTCGTCAGCTCCATGACTCACGGGAGCCCATTTGAAGAAAACAGCAGGTCTGGGAGCACACCGCTGACCTATCAAGCAAGGGTCGCCCCTGGCATTCCGGTGTCTAGAGATCAGCACATTTGCGCCAACCTTGGCGAAACACTCGATAATACTTCTACGAGGCAAACTACCAGAGACTACATTACCCAGAATGCCAGGGGCGAACCTTGCTTGATAGGTCAGCGGTGTGCTCCCAGACCTGCTGTTTTCTCCTAATTAAAGGGAAGCAGTGTCTCCGCAGAGGTTGCCGCCAGCTGAAGCACATCTGTCAGGAGGTTAGTTCGGACTGCCACTGTAGGGAGTTGGAGGTGGAGGGCCTCCGCCGCCCTACGCAACTCCACTGCCTAACTTCCGTAGGAGGAGTGAGCAAGCCAAGGTCAGGAGAGGTGTCCAGACCACTGGCATCCCCCAGTTCCTCTGCCCAGTCCGGGTCATACTCACACTGAGTTGTGAGAGGGTTCTCAGACCCCTCCCAGTCCTCCCCGTCCTTCGAAGGCTGATGTACAGGCCAAAAATAAAGAGGCTGGACCTAGGGGTAGAAAGGCCCTATCGGTGTCAAAATCGGCATCAAGCAACGCCGTTTCGGCTCCATGTCCATGTCGGGGATGAAACCGGGGCGACGTCGGAGGTGGTATCGGTGTGGTCGATGTCGGTGGAGATGTACCGAGGTCAACCAGCGTCGGCCAGGATCCAGGCCTGGATTCTTGGGGGCCCTGCGGCCGACTGTGATGCTGGAGCCGCTGACAGTGAACGGAGAGGGCCCCCAGTCTGGCCTGTGGGGCCCAAAGGAGAACCGGAGGGGCCCGACGGCCCAAAGAGGCAGACTATGGCTGACAGAAATTCCTGCAACTGGGTCGGAGTCGCCAACGGACCGGGGAAGGGCGGGTAGGCTGATGGCGACACCGTAGGCTCTGCCAGAGCCACGGGGCAGCACCACCCGCACACTCAGCCACGTGGCGGGCGAGAGGAAGTCGTCGAGCAATGACGCTTCTTCGACATCTTGTGCTTTGTCTTACCTGACCCCCAGTGCGAAGACTTCGATACCGACAAACGATGGTGATGGATCTGCGACCGGTCCCTCGACCTCACACGGGACCTTGAGCGGAAGCGGAGCTGACTGCCGGACTTCAAGCAACTTTCCCACAAAGTCTTTGGCGCTTGCTCGCGCGGAAAAAGAAAGAACTGACGTCAGTGTGCAGGGGCTTTATGGAGAGGGTGAGCAACCCAATATCAGTTGTATTTAAACAAATGCGCTGTTGCTGCCGACGTCCTCAACCTTGTTGCTTCGTATCTTCTTCTTCACAAATCGTGACTCTCCACCAGCTGCCACTGAAGTCATATTCATTTTTGATACCTGAACTTCTTCTGCTGCGTGTTTGAAATTTAGGCACACGCATTGCTGTTGCCTTGTAGCTCCTGACCTTATAACTGGCAGAGTTCTCTTGTCTTTCGATTCATCTCAACGAGCATCACTGACCCTCATGGGAAGTGTATGTTTCATTACCTCAATATAATTTTTTCTAGGGTCATCAATTATAATGCATAAAGCCCATGTCCTGATGATGGTCTTATGAAACTATCTCCTAAAGACCGAAACGTCGACTATCAAGTCTAACTCTGCTCATTATTCAACAATCACCATTGATTTTCATTTACTTATCTGAAATCATCGTGTTATTTATTAGCAGTGTAGACTTACTTTGTGATGTAATATAGGAGCATATAAGACACTCCTTTTATGTCTCAAATGCATTTTTCTGTACCCTATTTTTATCACTGATTGAATTTCACTGTCGCAAAGAAAATAACAATCTTTTGACTTAAAAACCCGGTTATTGTATTTTTTCATTTCGATGTGTTAGTGTGGTAACATTATTGATCTGTATTAAAGAAATCATATTCAGCCACTAACTGGTAGTAGTGTGGGTACCCAATCAACCTGAGTCCCTTACTTGCTGACACTGAAAATCTCAAACAAAACCCCTTGCTGGCCCCTTTTTTGAACGTAGTGTGCAAGGGCGGCGTCTAAGTCGCTGCCGCAACATCATCTCGACGACGCCAATGACGGACGCGGTTTAGCACGACGCCACTTTCCGACACGCAGGGGTACTGCTGACAAAAAGTTTACGGATTCAGTCTAACGCCTGGGGGAAATTCTAAGGTAAGGATACTATCACTATGTGTTTCTTTTAGATTAAGCTCCCCCAGAGGTATAGTGTAGGGGGAAAAGGGTGGATGAGACCTTTCATAACCCTATGTACAATTATGGGATTTAAAGGAGGAGAGTTGGCCAGGCAGCCACAAGAAGGCAGACAGAGTAGAAAAATATCCCTTAACGGAGCCCAGTGCATAGCCCCGCTGGGCAAGGGAAAGAGCAAATAGCAAAACATCAAAAAGTGGGGCAGACAGGGGATCAATAGACTTTTCTGCACGCCATGCCACAACTTTTTCTAACAGGTGTATACTGTCTTGGTGGAGGAACACCGGTCTACCAGAATCACATTATAAACTTCTGGAAGAAGGTAAAAAGCCTGTCAACTACAGCAGCTCAATCTCCATGCAAGAAGGTGGAGAGAGTGGAAAGGGTTCCGGTGGGGATCCCTACACTGCTGCTGCGACTGAAGATCTGCGTGAAGCGGCATCCTGAATGAAGAATCGATGGCCATGCTCAGTAGCTCGGGCTACCAGATCGTCTGTGCCCCGTCTGGAGCCACAAGGATGACTTGGGCCCGGTCGTTCCTGATCTTCTTGAGAACTCTGGGCAGGAGTGGTATGGGTGGAAAGGGGTACAAGAGGCCTGAGCTCTGCTGACATTGCCATTCTCGACAGAGGCAAACAGGCTCTCCCCACTGTTGAACAAGACCTGGCGGAACCTCCAGATGAAGCCATTCATAATCCGCCAGGCATCAATGGCTAGGTTTGACCACACAGCCGTTCAGCGAACCTGCCAGGTGTTTAACCATCAGGGAAAACCCCTGCTGTTCCAGCCATGTCAAGAGACGCAGGGCCTCTTTAGAAAGGGTCCACAACCCACCCGCCCTGCTTTTACAGTAGCACATGGCAGTGGTGTTGTTCGTGAACACCTGCACTAGCCTTGATGGAGGGAGGAAAGGTTTTCAATACCAGTCGAATTGCCAGGAGCTCCAGCGTGTTGATATGGAGTACGGATTGCGGAAGAGACCAGAGTCATCTGATTGTCATCTCTCCCAGATGGCCGCCATATCTCAGTTGTAACCCATCTGTCACTACTGTCAGATCTGGTTGGGGAAGGAAGAGGGGTTAGCCTCTGACTCAATCGCGGTTCGTTAGCCACCACTGCAGATCTTTTGCAGTTTCCACTGAGATCTGGGCCAAGTTGGAGAGATTCCCCTGATGATGCGCCTACTGGAACTTCAGGTCCCACTGAAGAGCTTGCATATGCCATCTGCCATGTGTCACCAGCAGGATGCAGGAGACCGTAAGGCCCAGCAGCCTCAGTCAGTCTTACCGAAAGGCAGGTTAGGGCCCGAAACATCAATATCATTGCCTGAATATCCTGGACTCCCCGCTCGAGAGGATAAGCCGAAAACTACACTGTCTCCAGAACAGCTTCATTGAAAGAAATAGTCTGAGAGGAAGTCAAGTGTGACTTCTACATCTTGATAGTGAACCCCAGTGATTACAAAATGTTCGCCATAGTCTGGGGGTGGGTGACGACAGCTGGGGCAAGTCTGCCTGCAACAGCCAGTAATCAAGATAGGGGATAACTAGCACCCCTGTTCTACGCAGAGAGCTGCAACCACTGCCATCACCTTGGTGAACACCTGAGGGGTGCTGGTAAGGTCAAAGGGGAGCATTGTGAACTGAAAATGCTCATGGCCTACAGTAAACTGGAGATCGCGCTGTTGGGTGGGCAGGACGGGAATATGAGAAATAGGAGTCCTGCAAGTCCAACCTTACCATTCTGTCTCCTGGGTCCAGGGCAGTCAAGACCTGAGCTAGCATGAGTATCTTGAATTTCTCCATTTTGAGGAAGAAGCTGAGGTCTCAGTGGTCTAGGATAGGACGAAGGCCCTTGTCCTCTTTGGAGACCAGAAAGTAGCGGGACTAGCAACCACAGCCGACTCCTGGCCCCCGAACCCTCACTGTGGCTCATTCGGCCAAGATAGCTATGACTTCCTCGTGAGGCAAGGATAAATAATCCTCTGTCAGCTGGTCGTTAGATGGTGGCATGGATGGAAGGATAGTCCCGAAGGGAAGGGAGTAGCCCGTTAGGACAATCTGAAAGGCCCACCTGTCTGGTGTTATGGAATGCCAGTGGGGCAGGTGATGGAGAATCCTGCCGCCAGCTGGATGCCTATGGTGGTAAAGGGGGAGATTCAGACGGCTTGGAGGCTGCAGCTGCCGGATGCATGGGGCAGGGACCATACTGCTGGCTTCTTTACCCACAAGGTCTATGGGTACCGCAGCCTCGTCCACGCAGAGGCTGGGGAGCATGACCAGCTCTCGACTGGCACGGTATTGGCTTGGTAGTGGCAGGGTAGTGGCGCGGTTGGAAGCAAGCCCCTTCCGTAGCCACAAAAGAAGCGAAAGGAAGACTCTGGGTGACGTGGGGCAGAAGAAAGTCCTAAGGACTTGGTCAAAGCCTGCAAGTCCTTAAAGTGCCCCAGGGCCGAGTCTGCTTTGTCTCTGAAGAGACAGGTGCTATCGAAGGACATGTTCATAAGGGAAGCTTGGACATCCCCCAAAAAGCCAGTCGACCTCAACCAGGAGTGGCACCTCTGGCCCACTGTCGTCAAAATCGCTCTGCCCAGTGAGTCAGTCATGTTCAAACCAGAACAAATTGTGGACTTTGCTGCGTCGCTCCACTTGGTAGTAGACTGAGATAGTATGGCCTGGGTCTTCCATCCGGGACTAGCGGAAGCACTTATGTAAATGTAACCGCAGCCATAACAGCAGCCGTAACCCCAACCGTGTCCCACAGAGTTTGGGAGTAATGGCCCAAAAGGCATGAGGTGTTAACTAACCGCAATGCTAGGCTGGCAGAAGAAAACATTTTCTTCCCCAAAGTGTCCAGTCTTTCGGATTCTCTGTCCGGAAGAGCAGTAGGGACTGCGCCCAAGGACAATGAGGCTTGGGCTTCTCTGGCATAGACTAGTGTGTACGAGGCTCCCTCCTCTATAGCCATGGTAGGGGGAGAAAGCATACCATTATCTGGAGAAGTATCCAGTCCACTGGCTTCACCCAGTTCCTAACTCCAGTCCATATTAGGGTCTTTTATGCATGGCTGGTATTCTTCAGGGTCTAGCAACCACTTCCATTCCTTTCTGAGTCCTCCCTCATGGGAATACGGCTCAGGCTACATTCTAGAAATAGCGGTGCCTGCTGGTCTCAGAGTCACGTGACACCCATCAGGCTTTGTGTCGGAGTTCGGGATCACAACGGGGACGGCGCTGCCAGGAGTGTCGGCATTGGGACCGGTGCTGGGAAAGGTTGTGATGGTACAACTGGCGTCGGTCCGGATGCAGAAATTGATCTGTGGGGGCTCGATGCAGGTGTGAAACCAGATGGGGCCCCCTCTGACCCTGCGTGGCCCGAAAGCGCTCCAACGGGGTTGGGCTACCCAAAAAGGAGACGCAAGTCCTCATAAAATTCTTTGAGTTGGGCGGGGCGGGGCATTTCGGCTCCCGGAAAGTCGGAGAGGTGTGGAGTCGGCCTAGGTGTAAGCTCTGAAGAACCATGTCTTGAGTTCTGATTGGCAGACAGACGAGAAGTCGAAGAGTGTTTCGACTTCTTGCACTTTTTCTTGTACCTCTTACCTAAATGTCCTGAGGACTTCGAGCTCCGTGAACGATCCCAGGACCTTCCTCTAAACCGATACATAGATTTCCGTGGATATGTGTGCAGGGCGGCTAGCAGTTTCAGGGACTGCTCCCTTAAGGCCTTTGAGGCCATGTCGCGGCAATCGGGTCGCAACTTGCTGTCATGGTCACGCTCCAGACACCACATCAGCTGATTAAAGGTGCCAAAAGGCTTAAAACCTGTCTTACGAGATGATATCTCGACACACAAGGAAGTAATACCTCAAACACAGTAGACAAAACGCTGAAAAATTCTGTCACAAAATGACTGAGGGGTAGCTTTTCTCTGGATCAGCACTGGCTGGAGTGAAAAGAAAAGAATGGACATCGGCGTGTCTGGGTGGCACCTATGTAGGTGCCACGGATGTCACTTCTGGCACAGATGCCACCGCAGACACCACACAGAGCCGATTGACACCACCTATCGGCGTGCAAGGGTACAGCTCAAGAAAATCCTCCAGATACAGTCTGACGTCTGGGAAAATTCAAAGGTAAGGAATCTAAGGTCAGAAGTCTCTATCAGATACATGGTTATACATTGCAACTGCAAACAGTAATGAATCAACAGTTTCTAAAAATACCAACGAATACCAAGCATCTGTGAAAATAATATTACTTCCTCATGCAATACTAAATCGACTAAATTCATAACATTATTTGATTTTGATGGTTTGTCATCAGTCAAGGAACAAGTACTAGAAGGAATTCACAGGTAAAAATGTTAAACTTCACCCCAAGTGAGCCAGCTGCTACAAAGATTTAAATGTAACAGTAACCCACCTGAGAAGACGTCAGTTACCAACAGTGCAAAACTCTTGGCACATAATAAAGGTAGAGGAAAAGGTGAAGTTTAAAATAGTTTTTTTGTTCACCATCATCTATATAGTACTTCAGTCCTTGGGTATTTAAGAAACTTTGTGAACTGTCACAACACGAGAGGAGCCTTGTTATCAGTGCTTTCCTGAATGAAGTACACTAATTCATGAGGTGCTGCTAACATTCTATTTCATTCCAGAGTGTGAAAGCCTAAGTGGGAAATATTCTACATCCTACCCTTTATCAAGAGACTTTTTATGGAAGAGTGGGGGTTAAGTCACGCATTGCTTTTCACTTGACCACAGTTTTCTAACTGCACAGTAAGATGAGGAACATATCTTCAGATAACTGTGTTTCTGGTAAGAAATCATCTTATGAACTAACAGCAGAACTTTGAATTTCACCTTTCAGTTACTAGAAGCCAATGCACCTTGGTACTGCATTGGGTGCTCTCGCAAGGCAACATTTGCTATTGCTTTGCAGTATTGGATCATCGGAAACTTTGCAATATTTTGTCCTTGAATTACCAGCCTCAGAAAATTTCTATAGGCACATTCCACCTGATAAATGCTCTGGCAATCTTATCTCTGTTCTCTTTATTTAGAAGTGGAATAGCTCATCAGAGCAATTTTAAATGGTAATTAAATTTAGTAATCATTGACTTTACTTGGAAATTCTGTAATTAGCCATTAACCAAGTTAGTGGTAAAATTAATTCAACAACTTGAATGATCTTAAGTATTTCCTGGCCTTTCTTCAACCCATGGTGAAAGCCTGTCAAAGAGGAACTCATCTATTCTGCTAGGTTGAGTTGTGCAGCTCCATGCTGCTGATTTCACACCACCCTGGAAGTGACGAAGAGCATCTGCATGCAATCGCCACCCTTGTGTGTTAACATCAATTTCTTATCTTTTACCCCTTCTGCAGCCTCAGACATGGAGCGTGAACCATTACTGGTAAACGTGCTGAAAACTAATGTGGGACATTTTTAGATATTAAAGAGAGGCCACAGATAGGGGCGAGTTAGTGATTAATCTCCAGTTAGATAGAGTATCCACTAGGAAGATTGTTACAGAAGGTAATAAGCTTAATCTTTAGATGGTTACTTTTAACCACCAATTCCTTATCCTATAGTAGAAACCAAAGCAGTACCTCTCCAAATGGAGGGTCTATGGACTATACTCCAATCAAAAGATCTTTCAGGACTGAGCAGGAAAAATGTCCTTCCTGTTCATCCTGCTGTGAGGACGGCAGAGCTTTGTGAATGTATGCACTTATGCTCACATCACAGACTGGCAGATGTCAAGGACAGGCACTCCGTGTATGCCAATGCAGTGGGAAGAAACTTAACCTTGGTAGAATGAACTTCCAGACCTTCCTGAGGTGGATTTATGCCCAGCGAAAAGCAGATCTTAATTTACAGGAATACCCACCTCAACAAAGTCCTCTTTTGCACCGCCTTCCACTGCCATACAACATTATGGTGGTGTTCCCTAAGTACCTGCACCAGCCTCCCCTTGATGGACAGCAGGAGGTCCTTCAGACTCTACCTCCCCCAAGAAGACCTCACCAGCCCAGCAGGGACATGCATGAGGCTAAGAGGCCAAGAAGCGTCAGATCTGCTCTCACCTTGATCCAGGACCGTGCCTCAAACAATGTAATCACAGGCATCTGTGAAGGAATAGGGTGGGACCGCGGCTCATACTAGGGAACCCCAGTGATTTCAAGAGGTCCGTCTTCAACAGCCAGATAATGAGGTTAGGAAATACACTCATCCCTAATCTTGAAAGATGGGTAGTGCCAACCGCCATCACTTTTGTGAACATCCCAGGAGTAATGGTGTGGCTGAAGGAGAGCACAGCAAACTGAAAATGCTTCTGGACAACTTTGAACTGCAGAAATGTCCCCGAATCTGCAGGACAGGCATATGACAATATGCCCCTACTGGTTGAAGGACACCACTCAGTTGCCAGAGTAGACAGGATCTGAGCCACTACTAGCATTCCGAATTGTTTTCCGCAAGAATCGAACTGTAAGATATCATGGATCACCACCTTGAGCGGAAATGTTGAATCCTGCCTCCTTACGGTTTGGTATGCACCATTAACAGCAAACTAAAGATGTTTGGTGGCCATTGTAAGCGGTGGAAGAGGAATTAGAGGACTGAGGTCTCCATTGGCCACATACTGCCTTCTTAAACTGCGCCCACAGCCTCGAAAGGACTGAGATGTCTTGTGAATCACAATTTGAGAAGACTGTCTGTGTGTTAGTTAGCCCTGTGAAATTGCTTCTAAACTTTCGGGCACTGGCAGGGGTCAACAGCCCCAAAGAGCGCACCGTAGCCCTGCTGTCTTTAAAGTGTTCAAATGCAGAGTAGACCTTCTCACCAAATGACCAGGATCAATTCAAAGGCACATCCATTAGGGAGGCCTGTAGATCGTATCCATGCAGGTCTACAAAGGACACCACTGATACTGATGGCCCTTTCCAAGCAATATATAGTATCCAGATAATATATTTGGCCACGGCCTGTCCATTAGGACATATCTGGGCCAAAGACGCCAAAGAGTCTTACATGGCTGTCGGTAAGATCTCACTGGCCATATCCCAAAGGGCCCAACCGACAAACAGTATTTATGGACCGCAGTGCTATTCTGGCAAAAGAAAACGTGTACTTGCCTACTTTACTAATCGAGACCTGTACAATAAGACTAACTGGAGAAGGGTGCTTGGTGAGAAAATCTAGATCACCAGGGACGGATTTGATGCCTGGCCATTTGCCTATTCACAAGCAGCTAAGAACAAGACTTAAGGGCAACATTAAAAAATAGAAAGGGCTCAGAAGTCGCTAGCCTGAAAAGTCGGTCAGAATATTTACTTTGATCTTAATGGAGGGAAGCTGCAATTCTAGAGCCTCAGCTGTCCTCCGGACCACAACTGTACATGTGGAACTCTCATTGGTAGCCCAAGTTCTGAGTTGAGTTATGTCTCAGTCCAGGTGTCAAGCCCACTAACATTCTGTAAATCAATGTATAAGGCATCACCAATATGATGATGAGGTGGAGCAAGCAATCCCTATAACCCTCATCAACATCAACAACTTCTTGGGGCACGCCTTGCTATGGCACAGGATCCGAATCAGAGCAAAAGAGGTAATGGAGCCTCTATTGGTACGAGCACGTAGCAGAGACAGGATGCAGCACGACGATTGCACTTTTGTTATTTCATAGCGTGACTTGGCTCTAGATTCAGCATAGGGTCAAAACTGGATGCTGAAGTTGGGTGTGCAGACTGCGAGATCCATATATGGCCCTTGAGTGTCTAAACATCAAAGAGCTTTGGGTGCGCTACTTGTGCTTCTTCTTAAATTGGTCCCTAGACTTGTCTTTCGAATTCAACTTTGACCTACCTCAAATAAGACCAGTCCTGCTTCTTATGTCCTGTAATGCAGAGCCTGGCCTTGCGTTCCCTGATGGCCTTTGAGTACATGAGGTAACATTTCTCACAGGATTCGAAATCATGCTTGGCCCTGAGGCTCCATAAATTATTTGAGGAGTTTAGATGAAAAAAATAGAACTGATAGGAGGAGAGCTCCTGATCTGCGTTTTTAGGAATCTATGTCCGTTCACAGGGCGAATGCGTTTATGTGGCTCTTTTATGTAGCTCTGTATTGCCCTGTCCAGAGGCAGGGCAGAGTTGCAACATAGAGTAATGTAGCCAACTACAGGCACACAGGAGCTTTTGCAAGAGTTTCTGGTTTGAGCCTGTCACCTCGGGAGATTCACAAGGTGTTGAATCTGCGGTTAGAAGCCTCAATCAAAAAATAACTATTTTGAGGTTTCTAAACCTGTATGTATAGATTTGTGATCAATTTAGAAAGAAAGGAAAGGCATGTTCTTTCACACCCTATTGGAACGGACATTTCTCCAAAAAACATCTTTAAAAGAAGAAGAAGCCAAGCAAGAAGACTTAATTTTCCATCACCCTTTAGCACAGGAAGTGACATAACTGGATCTCCCATCATCCACCTCTACATGAAGTGATCAGTGAATTTACCATCATCCAACTGGACAGGAAGTGACAATACTGATTTCCCCCCAAAACAGTCTTCCCCCCTTCTAGGAGCTACTTAATGGGAGCTGCATTCATCTGTGCCTGGACTGTGCCCAGCGCAAGGAACCCTGGTTGGATCTCTATCCAGCAATATTCCGCAGCACTCCTCAGGTCACTAGACCCCAGACACTGTTCTCTCAACTGCTGTAGTGCTACACCTCCCACCACAGTAGGAGCTTTCACATGCACCCACTGTCAGTTCTCCAGCAGCCACACCCCCACACATTCACACAAATAGTTCAAGTTCAAAGATCTTTATTTGGTTATTAGAACAAACAACCATAAAAGCACAATCAAATAAACAGAGTTTTAAATAAATTGAGACTTCCAGAATTAAAAGTAACAGTTCGTCATAAGCACTACAGTGTTAAAAACAAATTAAAACATTTATTCCTCCATGCTATTTCTAAATTTTAGTGCTAATTTAAAAAAAACTGTTACAAATAAAGTGCAATCATGGGTTAGCAGCTGTAAATAACAAGGGGTTTTAGGTAAAGTCTCCGAGGTATGTCATAGTAAGGACAAATAAATAGAAAGTGCACCAGGTCCTGCGGAGACACGTTGTCGCAGCCGCAGGACGGTAGCACTTGGCCTCGGTGGCTCCCCTTAGGAACAGCAAGCAGTAAGTGGGAAAGGTCCAAGCGGAACCTAGTTAACAGGAATTAATCAAAGCCCGACATTGGCCATGACAAGTACGGTTCCATGCTGGGTGTAGATTTTATTACAACGTATTTCCGGACACTGCTTTTATTCAGTTCCACCTCCTCACGTTGTAAATACCGAGAGAGGGAAAAGGTTTTCCTGACAAATGTAACGACAGAGTAAGGGTCGTAGCGCTATGGTATCACTTAAGAAGGGAACGCCCAGTTGTTCATGCACTAAAAAAACTGGCCGTTCCCTTGGGACCCCCAACATCTGTTTCAAAAAGTTGTTTTCTGCAACCGCCAGGTCATTAATTGTCGTATGCCCCCAGAGCTCACTCCCATAACAGGCTATCGCCACACTCTTTGCCTGGTAAATTTTTAGCAATGCTGCAATTGGGCGTTGCCCATTTTCCTAGCAAAGCTAAAAATGGCTGCGTTAGTCCGGATTAGCTCCCCCCTTTTCCTCTGGACCGCAGGGCCCATTTCAACTGATTATCAAACAGGACACCCAGATATGAGAAGGTTTTTGTAGTAGGGATCTTCTCCCCGTTAACATGAAATGAGGGTGTCATTTTAGGGCCTTCCCTACATTCATTACAAAGGATTTTGCATTGTTAATGGCAAGGTCTCGGGATTTCATGAAGCTGTAGAAGGAGTTAAGTAACGATTGTAGTCCTTTTGCGGTCCTTGCCAGCAAAACGGCATTGTCCGCATAGAGTAGGACAGGTAGTCCTTTACGTCCAACATAGGGGTAATCTGCTCCAGTATTTAAAAGATACTCTTCCAGATTATGGATATATAAATTAAAAAGAAACAGAGCTAAAATACAGCCCTGCCGGACTCCCCGATGCACTCCAAAATCTCTTGTTACCTTTAACTCTTGGGAGTAACGTATGCTGGCCCTCGTGTCCTGGTGCAGATCTGCCAGTAAGTTAACTAAATTTTGCTCCACGCCCATATGGCCCATGGCCTCTCACAGCTTGGCCCGGTTAACACAATTGAAGGCCGATGAGAGGTCCATAAAGGCCATGTGTATTATACCCTGGCGTGCTAAGGTGTATTTTCCTAGGACCATGTACACATTAAGACACTGTGAGATCGTGGAGTGGCCTGGCCTAAAGCCGTATTGGATCGGGGAGATTATATTGTGCTCTTCCGCCCAGGTTGTTAATCTGTTTAAGATTACCCCCCCCCCGCTACTTTGACCACAGAATCAATTACAGATATTGGTCTGTAGCAGGCCGTGCTGTTACGGTCCCTTTCTTAAACACGGGGACTATCGTGGAGACCCCCCACTACCTGGGACATCCAGATACAACGGCTGCATTAAGCACAGCGGTAAGGACAGGTGCCCATTATGATACACATGACTTAAAAAGGTCCGGGAGCAGGCCATCAGGCCCTGGGGCTTTATTACTTGTTAGGCCCTTGATCCCCTTTTCAACCTCACTAATAGAGAAGCACAGAGGGTTATCTTCTAATATATCATTTTTGAATTCTGCTTGTGGTAAATTACTTTTAAAAATAGAACTAAAATGAGAGACCCACTCTTCTTCTGGTATATTAGTGCCTATAGCGGAGTTACCTGTTGATTAAAAAAGGGGTTTATTTATAATTTCCCAAAACTTTGCGCTATTTCTTAAGGTTTTGGGGTCTAGCAGGTGTTGCCAAATAGAGGCCTTCACTTCTGATTTGCGTTTAACTAGGGCCTTCTTATAACAAATACGTGAAGCCCTAATTCGAGCAGGATCTCTGGGCCTGGCCTTTAGTGCCATCTTTAAGTCACGACTTGTCTTGGAGCAAGAGTGATCGAACCATTTCGGGCCACTGCAAGACGGCCCTGTAAGGGGCACGGTTAACATTGCCCCAACTTTAGATACGATGCCATCAAAAGCAGACAAAATCTCTTGGGGCGGGGGGACCGAAGACACACAAAGAGACAACTCAGGGCCACACATGTTGTTAATTGACTCGTATAGTTGGCTCGGGTCTACCGTTGCCCACTTTAAACGACGTTTACCATCAGTACACTTTAAGACACCACCATCTACCCTCTTCTTGTGCAGTTCAGAGATCACACCTCCTAGTTGAATACAAACTGGGTTATGATCACTATGTTGGTTCTCCTCAATTTTAAAGCCCACGATGGAGGTACCGAGATCACCAGAAAAAAGTATATGGTTAATATAGGAACCACCTGGGATGCCTTTCTAAGTGGGTACGTCATGAAGGGTGTGGTCAGCCACCACTGACATGGCAGAGGGTAAATTAAATTTGTTCAGAAGGTCATTCATCAAATTACCCCGCAGTGTGTGATCGAAATGAAAACCTCTCTGTCTATGACAGCCCATTGAGCCTGATAGAGAAACCCCTGGGTTCCCACAGGGGTGTGCATTAAAATCCCCTGCGAGGAGTATATGTGGGAGGGTCTCCAGTTTGTTCCTAAGGAAGTTGCCCAAATCCACAAGTCTACATTCACCATTATAATTTACAGCGTTATAAAAATTAATCAAGGTTAGTGAGTCTTTCCCTTTCTTAACCAACAGCACTTGAATGTCAGTATTACAGAAGGAATATCTTTTGACAGTGCATACTAGTGCTAGATTAATGAATACAGCCAATCCCAATTTGGCTCTACCGCTACGTGACGGCTCTGCCGGTACAAAAAAGCTTTTGCATCCTTCAATGAATACGTTATTCCCAACCAACCATGTCTCTTGAAAACATACCACTGCAAAGGATCTTATAAAGGCTACCCAGGTTGGGTCACTAATTTTACCTGCTAGCCCAGCGATGTTCCAAGAGATTACATTAAAGCTAGGTGTCACTAGTTAATTAGGGTCCTTCACACGTGCATCTAAGGCTTTTTCTGGGGGAGCCATAGAACTAACTTCAGTGCTATCCCCTATGACTGTGTTTGACTCGGTGTTGTCTCTCTGGGTAATTTTTGACACTTGAGTAAGTTCATCGGATGTTACAGGATATACTTTGTCTGGGCCGCTATAATTCAGGGGGACGTTATCTACCGCTAAGTGCCTTAGGTGAAGCTCAGCCACGTTGGTTCCCCTGTCTGTATCAGTTATAAATGGGTTTGATGTATCCCTTATAGCAGCTAAAGAAACCTGAACTACCTTCGTCTGTTCCCTGTTTGCTATCCTACCTCGTGGTTCAGTAGAATTATAACTAGCATTCACACAAATACTAACAACACTCTCAAAACCCCCTCCCAAACCACATGCCACCCAAGCACCAACATACTGAATGCAAAACGTACTGCGGACTAAGATGTGCCCCAGAACCCCTCGAGAAAGGCTTCACTCGGAGGAGGCGCCTACGATCCAAGAGAGGAGACACTATTGTAAAGTCTCCATATATATTTTCAATCGATAGATGTCTCCATGATGCGTGGACTCGATTGTTTCACGACGGGTTCATTCATTAAAAAGGCTCTTCTTCAGTAAGAGCTGTGAGGTCCTGATGAGAACTCCCTACTAAATAGGAGTTTGAAACGCGTAGACCGTTAGTTTTTACGCCATAAGATCTCAAAATTGTGAATAGCACTTAAATAAGAAACAGCAGAAAAACATATTGTCTATGGTTTTTTTTATATATGTTTCATTGAATTCTTATTGTAAATAGATTGTTGTATTTGAATGTGAGAGTGAATGTATGAATGGGGGATGGAATGCCTGATTATGAGTGAGGAATGATTTGGAATTTGCAGCTTGATTTCCTATTGCATTGTATAAATTGTTTGTATATTGTAGGTTTTTGCTAAATTGTTGAAGTGGTGTAAATTTTTCCCCCAAAAATTATTTCAAGTAAAATAAAAATATTGATTTATTCAGATTGATTTAAAAATCTTGGTCCCATATTTAGTTTAACTCCAATATGTTGGGATAAATAAGAAGAAAATGAGGATAACAGTATTAGAGATTGTTCTGTTTATTATTAGGTCAGTAGCTTGGCTTTACTGTTGGGAGCCCATACCCAGTAGTGTTTTCTAACCCAAGCACCAACAGCACCTACACCCCCACTTTACACCGTGCATGTTTCTCAACACATGATCACTCAACACACAACGGATATATGGGAGCTGCTGAGTAGCGATGTACCTGACATTATCTTTATAACAGAGACCTGCTCAACCCCTCATCTGCTCCCGACAACATGGCTGTAATCCTAGCGAGCTACAAGATCGCTCAACAGGACCGCCTTCAGAAGCTAGGAGGAGGACTAGCTATCATCTACAAGGAATCCATCAAATGCACAAAATCAACAAAGAACGCCATCCCATGCATGGAACACTTGGACTTCAAGCTGCTAAAGACTTCACCGTGACCAGAACCCTCGCCTACTGACCAGTTGAACCACAAGCCACTTTTACTATTTTCCACATCACCAACCTAGTTGCTCCGCTCACCAGAGGCTTCATTCTGCTCAGTGACCTTAACTTTCACCTGGAAAACTTAAATGACCCCTGATCCACAGCACTCTTGAAAGCTTGAGCAACATTGTACTCACCCAGATCATCCAAGAACCCACACACACACTGTAGAACATACACTGCACAACATCTTCACCACAAATGACAGAATCAAATACAATTCAACCCCACCGCTCACATGGACTAACCACTCCATCATCTACTTCCAAATCAACACACCTCAAGTCAACACCTCTACCTGGTTCAGCATTCCAAGCCGCAGCTGGGGCAAAATCACAGACGCATATGGGCTCAACGCCCTCAGATGGATCAAACTAACCCAGAGGTCTTCAAACTTTTGGATGCTGAGACCGCCCGTCAACATTTTCAGGCAAAAGGACCCCCTCCTGACAAACACTTCTAAACCTCTAGGCAGAGCTACTGGAACTATGAGGCAGGTGAGGGCCAAATTATGCGGCAGGCTCGACTAAATTGTATGGTAAGAAAAAATAAATAATGCTATGTGATGCATATTTTGGGACAGTATTGCTTCATTATTTTGACATTTTGTACACAGTAACACTGAGGAAAGATTTCATCTCATCAGTACCAGTTTATAATGAAAATACATCAATAAACAACAGAAAGATGTATAGTCAACCTTTGTGAAGGGACTTCCACTCCACAGGAATAAGTACTGCCACATTATAGGCTCACCTCGCACAGGCCGGGAGCAGCCTTATGCAGAATTAAGCAGTTTACCCATGCCACTATCCTCTCACCCCCTCCCCTCCATCCCTCTCACCTCTTCCAACCCTGGATCCCTCTCTCACTTTGCAAGCCATTTTCTTTCACCCCTTTTTACAACTTCTGAACTCTCCCCATTCAACCTTTCACTTTATGTTTAATCACCTCTTGTCATTCTGTCTGTTCACTGCCCTCCTCTCTCGAATTTATCTCACGGCCTCTCTGGACACATCACCTCTCTCCCCCCTCAGCACCTCAAGTCTCTTCCTTCAAATTTCTGTCTATTTGTATCTCCCCTTTGTTCTTCCACACCTTCTTTAACCAACGTCCCTTTCCCCTATTACCTCAGCACCCACCTCAGTACTCCCTCTCTTCCCTCAACCCTGTTGTCCCTCACCCACGTCGCACCAAATTCTCTTTTTATGTCACAGATCATCACTCAGCTATCTTCTCTCACCATTCAACAGTATCCCTCCTCTGTGCCCTCACCTTTCGCTCACACTCACGTCTCCTCTTGCGTTTGTGCACTTCTTCAGCACTTCACATTTCTCCTCATCCCTGACCTCTTAAATATATTTCGCTCCCATGCCGTCCTCTCTCATCCCATCTACTCTCACCCTCTCATCTATCCTCACTGGGCATACCCGTAGGCTCCTCTCAGCCTGTGACAATCTTCTTATTGTTCCCTAATTAAATAAAACATGAATAGTCGGCCTCACTGTTTTGGTGCGGCCTGCACAGTTATGGAACTTTCACCCACCTTTCCTTCGCTCCACCATTAATCTATTATCCTTTAGGAAGCTATAAACACCTGTCCCTTATACCCTGTAGGTTATCCCATTTGGCTGGTTCTCCTTCCCCTTCTGTGTGTTTCTTATTTGCCATGTCAGCCGGCAGATGGTTATTAGCCCCAGGACACCTTTTTGGAAATAATAATAATAGACCTGGAATGTGGGACCCACTTTCTATCATTCCACGACCCCCTCGGGGTCGGGCCCCCACAGTTTGAAGACCCCTGACCTAACCCCACAGACAACCTCAACAAGAACATCAACAACTTCAACAATTGCACGGACTCCCTCGCATTCATCAAATCCAACAAGCATAATAGATCATACAAGCAGGCCAGCTGGTAGAAAGAAGACCTCTGACACCAAACGACATTGTAAACATCTAGAAAGGAAATTGAGAGTCAGCCACAACACCACCAACAGAACTACCTACAAGGCTGCACTCAGAAGCTACCACCAGCAAAGAAGAGACACAAAGAAAAAAGCACAAGTGGACAGTGTTGAAGAAAGCTCCAATGTTCTCGATCATTAAGGATTTAACCTCGCCCTCAGCCACTGTCCCCAACAACTCTGTCACAACCTTTCCAACTTCTTCCACAGCAAAATCAAAAACATCTACAGCAACTTCACACACTAACTCAAACCCAGAGAACTCATTGTTAACCTACCCGCCACCAACCAAGAAGGCCACCTGACTGGATGTACAACCCTCACCAAAAACGACGGAAATCATACTGACCATCCACACAGACCTGTGCCCCATCAAACCTACAACCTGGAAACATCACCAATCAGCACCACCCTAACACACATCATCAACACCTCCATCACGTCCACTACTTTCAGGAATTAATGGAAACTTTCAGAAATCAACACCCTCCTCAAGAAGCTCACAGCCGACCTGAATCAACTGAGCAACTTCCGACCTAGCTACATGCTTCCCTATCCAGCCAAAGTGATTTAGAAAGCCCTCAACAAGCAATTCCCATCCCACCTCGAACTTCATCACCTTCTAGACAACACTCAATTAGGAATCAGAAAGAACCACACCACCAAAACAACACTCATCGTGGCCACCTATGGCATTCGAATCATCCTGGACTGAGGCGAAACAGCGACCCACATCCTGCTAGACCTCTCTGTGGCCTTCAATAAAGTCTCTCATAATTTTATTTTATTTTAATTATAAAGTTTTATATAGCTCGAACTTGACCCAAGAGGGTATCATAGCGCTTTACATTTAAGATTGTTGCGTTTAAAGTTACATCAGTTACAAGAGCATAGTATGGTACAGTACACATAAACAATGTTGCAAGAATTCGTAGGAGGGAGGGGAGGAAGGAGTAATAGCGGGGAGACGATGAGGAACTGTGCCCAATGTCCGGCTGGGTAGGTGGCGGTCAAGGGGAAAACCAGGGCCAATCTCCTTATTAGCTGTCTAGCAGCTCTACCAGGCATCAGCCATATTGTTCAGGTCTCAACGGTTTTTGTAAGAAATATGCACATTCGCTGCACCCCACATTTCACAGATGTGTCAGCACTGCAAATCGTCTTAACTACTTGGCCAAATGATGAGTCAATCAGTGAGTTTAAGATTCACCAATGACATCTGCTATGATCTGCAACACATGAGCATAAATCACAGCAAGACACACATGACCATCCTTTCATAGAATGTCAGCAGACTGAAAACCATTATATTGGTTTAAATTCAACCTCTTACATAGAGCGCTTACAGCTGGCACGTGTGATTAATGAAGCTCTACATTAGACACAATGCATCACCATGGGCCTGCAAATGGTAAACTTAGTTTAGCATGCACAATTAGTGTGCAAGCACAGCATGCATCTTCCACACATGCACCTTTCAAACATAATAAGCACCCTCTACACACAACCAATGTTCCCTCTAATTTTTTTCCTTGGTGTGCGGCAGTGGAGGGTCTCTGTGCGCTGCAACCATGGCTATTTGCGCAAGGAACCAAACCGCGCGTGTCTGCGGCGCCAAATGGCACTCAAAACGTTTACTTTAAAAAGTCAAAAGATCGTGCATTTTCACACATACAGTGCCACAATAAGCGTCTTAAGGGCAGTTTGCAAATTTATTGTATTGCCTGTATTTTCATTGTTGGGTCTGTGATTGCTGTTGTCTGTCTTCCCCGCTGCCTGTACGTGGTCCGTGCCCCTTTTTCTTTCATCTGTTCTCCTCGCTGTCCCCGTGCTCTCTCTGCCCGGTCTTTCCTTCTGTACCCCTCGCTGCCCGTGTCTCTGCCCAGTTTTTCCTTCTGTTCCCCCTCGCTGCCCCTGTGCCTCTCTGCCCGTTCTGCCTTCTGTTCTTAGCTGCCCCTATATTTCTGTATTCTGCCTCTGTGCCATTAGTTTTTTGTGCCAGTCTGCCATCTGTGCCACTCGTTTTTGTGCCCCTTTTGCCTTCTGTTCCACTCGTTTTCCCCTCGTTTTTTGTGCCTTTCTGCCCTCTGTTCCACTCGTTTTTTGTGCCTTTCTGTCCTCTGTTCCACTCGTTTTTGTGCCTTTCTGCCCTCTGTTCCACTCGCATTTGTGCCTTTCTGTACTCTGTCCCACTCGTTTTATGTGCCCTTCTGCCCTCTGTTCCACTCGTTTTTGTGCCTTTCTGCTCCACTCGTTTTTGTGCCTTTCTGCCCTCTATTCCACACGTTTTTGTGCCCTTCTGCCCTCTGTCCCACTCGTTTTTTGTGCCTTTCTGCCCTCTGTTCCACTCGTCTCGCTGGATTAGGTGGATTGCACTGTTCAAATATTGAGGGGTAGACTGTACCTCTTGACAAATTTGCAGACATGCGGGTAACACGTGCACCCCCCAGTGCGCCTTGTGGAGAGCGGCGCCGAGTGTGGGGAAGCCAGACACCAGACAACCCCAGCTAAACTTTGAAAAGAAGGCCACTAAGGGGCCTGAAACAGACACTGGCTCACAAGGCCAATCGGAAGACACTGCGACATATCAGCCGCCACCCAACGACATTCGTGAGATGTTTAAAGACTTGAAATCTAGTCTACAAGCTATCGATGACAAAATGGACACCCCGGCCACTAGAATGGACAGGATAACTCGGAGGATGGACAAGCAGGAAGGTCGAGTGAGTGTACTCGAAACAAGGGTGACTGAACCAGAGGAGGACCAGACGGAGATGGAAAAATAAGCAACAGAACATGGACAGAATCCTTCACATTATTCAACAGAAAAATGAGGACTTGGAAGCCAGGTCACAACGCAACAACAAACGCATCACCGGAATTGCGGAAACAACAAATATTTCGAACATGGAGAAGTACGTGGAGAAGCTATTGTCGGATCTGTTTGGGCAGCAACTATCGACCATGTTCCTGGTTGAAAGAGCACATCGTATGCTGGGCCCAAGGCCGCGGCCGGGGACACACCGGCGCGCCAGGTCCTAGCACGAATCCTCAACTACCGAGACCGCGACACCATATTGCGTCTGGCAAGGGAAAGAGGCGATATTCAATACGATGGAAACAACTTGGCATTGTATGAGGACTTTACACTCCAGGGGCAAGCTGCAAGGAGAGAATTCATCCCAGCCAAGAACATTTTTCAGCAGCTAGGCACTAAATACTCTCTGATATACCCGGCTAAGCTGAGGGTACAGGGGCCCGGGAAACCGACCTTCTACACTGATGCCAAAGCGGCACTCACATACGCTAAGCAGATGGCCAAAGACCGCAAGCGACAGGACACGGCGGAGGAACAGAGGGCTGATAACAACCTCAGTGACAATGACTGATCGGGGGTAGCCGGTTACCCGGGAGCGCAGATAAGTACTGTATTTTGCAATTGAACATGCTTGGGCTGTCGTTGGGGGGGGGAGGGGGGGGGGGGCAGGCTTGGTTCAGGGGTGCATTAGACCACCAGAACTGCGTTTATTTGAGGTTCAAGTTTAACGTAGGAATAAGCAAATTGATGTATAGTTGGAGTGGTTCCGTTGGGCGACGAAGTGTTGCGCCAACTTCCCGGCCACCCAGCCACAAGTGCAGGGGTGTCTGTCCAGCCGACCCATGAACCCCACTGGGATGATTCCCGCACGTTACCTATTGTGGTGTTTTTGTTTGCAGTTCGCAGGGTTCTGGGAGGGTATATCACAACCTGATTGGGGGGTTGGTGTGGGAGGGGGGTGGAGGGATACTGTTTTTTCTTCCCTGTAATTAGTTCTGCCTCATATTGTGTGGATATATATATGGTGTGTCTTTTTATTCTGGGTCGATCCTGTGTCACCGTTGGATGGTTCTTTGGACATTGCTAGATCTAATGCAACCTAGGTGCTTCTCCACAGGAGTTTAGAACACAGTCGCTTAAATGTATGTCCTGGAATGTAAGGGGTCTCAATGACCGCAGGAAGGTGAGGCTCGTTCAGACCTACTTGCTGAGTCAGGAGATAAATATCTGCCTTCTTCAAGAAACACATTTGCCCACCACAGCAGCATGCACTCTTAGGAATAATAGATGGGGAGAGTTACAGCTGTCAGGCTATTCGGCGTACTCAAGAGGGCTGGCGTTTCTTATACGTAGAGGGCTGCAGTGGAAGACGCTTCAGACAGTAGTGGATAGTGAGGGCAGATTTGTTATAGTTCAGGGCACGCTCTACAATATCTCCACACTATTGGTCAATGTATATGGCCAAACTCTGACAATTCAGATTTCTTCCAGTCTCTTCACCATCAGATACTAGCACTGGGACCCATGGCGATACTATGGGGAAGGGATTTTAATGTGGTTCTATCCCCCACATTAGACAGTGAGGGAGTGACCCGTGACCACCACCCTAGGGCTGCGCTTACCTTAAACGACATAATACAAGATCTTCATCTAGTGGATTCATGGAGGGCACTACATCCCACAGACAGAGAGGGCATCTGCATCACTCACCATAGGAGCTCGTGGTCAAGAATAGACTACTGTCTAGTATTGAAAGATATTCATAATGAGGTATCTGACGTGATGCACTATCCTCGCACCTTCTCGGATCACGCACCCACTGTGCTTGTACTACATATCCCTGAAGAACTAGTTACTTACCTTCGGTAACGATATATCTGTAAGAAACAGTAGTTAGTATTAGATTCCTTACCTTGGAATATCCCCAGGCGTCAGACTGGATCCGGAAATTTTTGCGTAGCAGTACCCTTGCGCGTAAGTAGGCATTGTCTGTGGCTCCGCGTCCATCGTCGGCGTCGTGGACGCTGTGATGACGCCGTCGGAGTACTTAGACGCCGCCTCCGCGCGCTGACTTCAGTTCTTAGACACAGCTTTTCCACGCCAGAAACGCAGAGCCATGTTAAAAACCAACACTGGTGCCACTGAAACTAAGGCCCTAAAAGGGGATGACCTTAACCCTAGATATCGGTTCGCAGAACGGGGAAGATGGGTAGGGCGGTAAGGAATCTAATACTAACTACGGTTTCTTACAGATATATCGTTACCGAAGGTAAGTAACTTGTTCATCTGAAAGAAACAGGTTAGTATTAGATTCCTTACCTTAGAATAGATACCCCATCAATACCAACCCCGGTGGTGGGTCTGCGAACCAATGATCACACCAGAAAGTCCTGGAGGACAGAACGGCCAAAGAAGCCATTCCTCCGGACTTGGCTGTCCAGGCAGTAGTGTTTTGCATACGTGTGCAGTGATGCCCACGTAGCCGCCTGACAGATGTCCTGCAAGGGGACTCCCCGGCCCAGGGCAGTGGTAGCCGCCGTGACCCGAGTGGAATGGGCCCTCGGCCCAACTTGAGGCTCCTTCTTCACCAAGGAGTAACAAACCTTGAAACCGAGAGATGGTCCGCTTGTGCACCGCCCGTCCCTTCTTAGCGCCCACGTGGCCAACAAAAAGTTGGTCGTCCACCGGGAACTGGCGTGTGCGATCTAAATAGAACGAAAGGGAACGTTTTGGGTCCAGACGGTGGAGCCGCTCTTCCTCTTTTGAGGGATGCGGTGGCGGAAAGAAGGTGGGCAAGGTGATAGACTGCCCGATGTGGAAGGCAGTGACAACCTTGGGCAGGAAAGAGGGTCTAGTCCGCAACACAACCTTGTCCGGATGGACAGAAAGGAAAGGAGGTTTGGATGAAATAGCCTGGAGCTCAATCACTCTCCTGGCAGAGGTGATGGCAACCAGGAAAGCAGTCTTCAGAGTAAGAAGGCGGAGAGGACAGTTGTGTAGTGGCTCAAAGGGAGCGCACAACAGATAGGTAAGAACCAGGTTCAAGTCCCACTGGCATCACAAACGGAACAGGTGGAAACGTGTGTGTGTGATGCCTTTCAGAAAACAAGTTACAATAGGGGACTTGAACAAAGATGGTTGATCAGGCAGCCGTAGAAAGGCTGAAAGGGCAGAAAGGTAGCCCTTGATAGTGCCCAGAGCAGAGCCCTGCTGGGCAAGAGAAAGAAGGAAGAGAAGAACCTCAGAAAGTGGGCAGAGAGAGGATCCACAGCCTTTGCTGTGCACCATGCCACAAATCTGTTCCACCTGCAGGCACATACCGACTTTGTGGAGGGAAGCCTGGCTGCCAGAATGATATTACAGACTTCAGGAGGCAAGTCAAATGAGCTCAACTGTCGCCGTCAATCTCCAAGCATGGAGGTGGAGACTGGAGAGGTTCGGGTGGAGGACCGTCCCCTGCTGCTGCGACAAAAGGTCCTCCTGAAGAGGCAGACGAACCGGGGTATCGACTGACATACTGAGTAGCTCGGGATACCAGTACCTTCGTGCCCATTCCGGAGCCACAAGGATGACTTGGGCCCGGTCGCGTTTGATCATCTTATTCAGCACTCTGGGCAGAAGTGGTATAGATGGAAAGGCATACAACAGAACGCAACTCCGAAGCGAAGCGTCTTTGAGCGAGTGTCGCCTTGGAAATTTCAACGCGCAGAACTGATGACATTGCGCGTTCTCTTCGGCGGCGAATAGATCTAACCAAGGCTCATCCCACTGCAGATAGAGACCTTGCGCCACGTCCGAGTTCAGACGCCATTCGTGACCCATCATGCACCGGCGGCTGAGTTCGTCCGCCCTGGCGTTCAGAGAACCTGCCAGGTGTTGAACCACCAGGGTCACGCCCTGATGTTCCAGCTATTGCCAGAGAGGCAGAGCCTCCTGTCAGAGGGTCCACGACCCCACCCCGCCCTGTTTGTTGCAGTACCACATGGCGGAGGTGTTGTCCGTGAACATCTGCACTACACTCCCTCGGACAGAGGGGAGGAATGCCTTCAGTGCTAGACGAATCGCCCGTAGCTCCAAAAGGTTGATATGGAGCCGGGACCTCTGATCTCCGCCTCTCCCATGTGGCCTCCCCAGCCCTGGAGGGACGTGTCCGTCACAACCACGTGCTCCGGTTGGGGAAGGGAGAGGGATCTGCCGCTGACCCAATCGCGGTCCGTGAGCCACCACTGCAGCTGTCTCGCAGTGCCCTCCGAGATCAGGACACGGTTGGACAGGTTGCCCTGATGCTGGGCCCACTGAAACTTCAGGTCCCACTGCAGAGCCCGCATTCGCCATCGGGCGTGATGCACCAAAAGGATACAGGAGGCCATCAGCCCCAGAAGCCGCAGCGTCAACCTGACAGAGACTCGGAATAAAGGCTGAAAGATCGGAATCAGATCCTGAATATCCCGAACCCGCTGCTCGGGAGGATAAACCCGAAACTGCGCCGATTCGAGAACTGCTCCGATGAAGAGGAGCTTCTGGGAGGGGCACAGGTGTGACTTCGGCACATTGATGGAGAACCCTAGCTGATGCAGGAGGTCTGCCGTCGTCTGGAGGTGGCTGACGACTGTCTGGGGCGAGCCCACCTTCAACAACCAGTCGTCGAGGTAGGGGAAGACTAAAACCCCTAACCTGCGCAGATGAGCTGCGACCACCGCCATCACCTTCGTGAACACCCGCGGGGCGCTGGTAAGGCTGAAGGGGAGCACGGTAAACAAAGTGCTCGTGGCCTACCGTGAACCGCAGGTAGCGCCGATGGACCGGCAGGAAGGGGATGTGGAAATTAGCGTCCTGCAAGTCCAATGCCCCATTCAGTCTCCTGGGTCCAGGGCAGCTAAGACCTGAGCCAATGTCAGCATTTTGAACTGCTCCTTCCGGAGGAAGCCGTTGACGTTCCGTAGGTCCAAAATAGGGCATAGGCCCCCTTTGCCCTTCTTGGGTACCAGAAAGTGGTGGGAGTAGCAACCACACCCTACTTCTAGCCCAGGAACGCGCTTGATGGCCCCCTTGGCCAAGAGGGCCGTAACCTCCTCCTGCAGAAGTCGCAAGTGATCCCCTGACACGCGGTGGTATTGCGGTGGCATGGCTGGAGGGGTCGCCTCGAAGGGGAGGGAGTAACCCCTTCGGACGATTTGCAGCACCCACCTGTCCGATGTGACAGTGCGCCAGTGGAAGAGGTGATTGCGAACCCTGCCCCCCACTGGCGTCACATGGGCCTGAAAGCACGGACTAGGAGGTTTTGAGGCGGATGCTGGGGGGGTAGGTGTGGACTGACATCGCCATTGTCCCAGACCGCCGCCACGGCGGTTTCCACCGCGTTGGAAATTAGTCTGCGGCCCATGGCTGGCAGGACGTGTGGGGGCGCCCCTTCCTTGGCCACGAAAGGAGCGAACGGCACCCGTTGGCTGGCACGGGGCCGAGAGGCCCAAGGACTTGGCCGTAGCCCTGGAGTCCTTAAAGCGCTCAAGCGCATGGTCTGCCTTGTCGCCAAAAAGGTAACGGCCATCAAACGGCATGTCCATGAGAATATTCTGGACATCGGCCGAAAAGTTGGCGGTGGTATCCAGCCCACACCGGATGGAATAGCGTGCTGCATCTCGACCCTCCGCAAGGGCTTGGGTGAGTTTAGCCTTGACCTCCGTCGGGCATTGTGGCAGCACGACCGCAACCTTGTCCCACAGAGAGTGGGTGTAGCGGCCCAAGAGGCATGCGGTGTTGGAAGACCGCAGTCCCAAACTAAGGGAGGAGAATACCTTCTTGCTGTATTGCTCATACCTCTTGGATTCCCGATCAGGAGGAGCCGACGGGAATGCGGTCTGGGAGTTGGAGGCCTGGATGACCAGGCTCTCGGGGGTAGGATGGGTGGACAGGAAACAAGGGTCGCCCGGGGCGGGGCGGTGGGGTCTGGCCAAGTTCCTATCTACAGGCGGACCTGTAGCGGGCCTGGACCAAGTGCCCAAAAGAACGTCAGTCAAGGCCTCATTAAACGGCAAGAGAGGCTTGGCCGAGCTTGACTGCAGTTTACGGACCTCAGTAAGGAGGTTAGTCCTCGCGGCCGCGACGGGGAGCTGAAGGCCCAAGGCCTTGGCCGCCCGCGTCAACACCACACTGAAGGCTGCACCCTCCTCCGTAGCCACGGTAGGGGGTGAGACAACACCAGTGACTGGCGAAGTGTCCAGACCACTGGCATCCCCAAGTTCACCTGTCCAGTCCTGCTGGGACTGACACTCACGTGTCAGAGGGTCCTCAGACCCCTCCCAATACTCCTCATCACCCATTTCCTGATAATCAGGGTTGTCAAAGGATGGGGCCGGTTCATTGAAGTAAAACTCTCCAAGCGGCGTCGAAAGCGGCGCCGTTCCGACGCCGGAACCGGATCGAGGGAAGCATCGGGGGACGGCGTCGCCCGAAGGCGGCGCCGGAGGTGACACCCTAGGGACCAGCACCGGTGAGGTCGTTAGGTCAGCCGGCGACGACCCGGATCCGGAAGCGGCTCCAGTGGGGCCCTGCGGCGCCGGGCCCAAAGACGTCGGCGGCATCGGGCCGAAGCACCCAACTCACTAGGGCCCCCAGACGGGTCCGCTGGGCCCGAAGGCGCCACAGAGCCCGTCGGAGGAGAGAGAGACCTCATGGCCATGAGGATGCGCTCGATCTCCTCTGGCGTAGCCTGCTGCCAAGGGACCGGAGGGTATGGGGCAGGTCACGACGGCTGCGACTCCGACGGAGCCGCGTGGGCGGTGTCACCCGAACCCCCGGCCGCGTCGCGCGAGCGTCGGGGGGAGTCGGAAGAGCGATGACGTCTCTTCGACTTCTTGTACTTACCTGACGACTTCGAGCCTGAAGAGTGATGTCGACTCCCGGAGCTATGATGGCTCCGACCCCGCGACCTGTCCCTCGACCTCTGTCCGGACTGGGACCTCTCGCGGCACGGGGCCGACTACCGGAGCTCGAGCTGCTTGCGGGACCGCTCCCGCCTAGCTTTGTATAGTCAGTGCTCGGCAGTCGGGGCAGGCCTTATCGTCGTGGTCCACGCCGAGACAGTGAAGACACCGGTGGTGAGGGTCGGTTACCGACATTAGTCGGTCGAAGTCCTCACAGGGCTTAAAACCTGGCATCCCTACCGGCACCGTTCGGAGTCAAAGACTCGAAAGAATGATCAAAAGAGATCGTAAAAAGTTTAGTAAAAAAATGACTAAGGGACCACTTTTTCCGGATCTGCACTGCTGGCGCGGAAAAAAGAAGAACTGACGTCAGCGCGCGGAGGCGGCGTCTAAGTACTCCGTCGACGTCATCCCGGCGCCCACGACTGACGAGGAGCCGCAGACGACGCCTACCGACGCGCAAGGGTACTGCTACGCAAAAATTTCCGGATCCAGTCTGACGCCTGGGGATATTCTAAGGTAAGGAATCTAACACTAACCTGTTTCTTTCAGATCAATATATTCAGCCTTTTGCCTGGCGTTTTCCGCCTGCTGCACTGTTAGATCAGGTTTTCAGAGAAGGATTGCGGGACAAAATAGAAGAATACTTTACGCTTAATGAAGGTTCAGTAGACTCGCCTGGTATGCTCTAGGAAGCTTTCAAGGTGGTCATCGGCGGTAACTGCATAGCGTTGAGAACTGGGGTATTACGTGATATCAGGGGTACGCTAGCCAGATTGGAGAAAGAAATAGGTGATCTGGAGCGCAACTTTCAGATTAGCCCATCCCCGGCCACCACAGCGAAAATCAGGTTGAAATTGACGGAATTTCAAGTTGAAGCGGAAAGAGAGACGAGCTATTTGCATAAATATGCGCAGGCGAGATGTTACGGAGAGGGTGACAGAGCCGGGAGGACACTAGCTGGTCTGTTGCGAACAACTAGAGGCGCTGACTATATCACAGAACTAAAATTAGATAATGGTGAGGTTGCTAGGACACCGCAGGAGATTCTGTCCACTATATCCCACTATTATCAGCAACTATACACATCCACCATGAGACCGTCGGAGGCAGATATTGTGGATTATCTAGATACGGTGGCTCTGGCTTGGTTTAATGATGGAGCCAGAGTTTACATGAATATGCCGATTACCGTTGAGGATGTACGACAGGTAATTGGCAGTATGCCCCCGGACAAGGACCCAGGTGCAGACGGCCTTACAGCTGCTTTTTATAAAGAGTACGCTGACCTACTGGCCCCTCGTTTACTGCAGGTATACCATGAAGCGATGGAGTCAGGCGAGCTGCCCCCACACTCAAAGAAGCCATGATCATAACATTGCTCAAACTAGATAAGGACCCTGCCTCTCCTGACTCCTACAGGTCCCTGTCTTTAATCAATCTAGACGCCAAGATATATGCCAAGTTGTTGGCCAACAGGTTTCAACCAATGCTTCCGCAGATCGAGCTTCCGGACCAATCCGGGTTCATACCAGGGAGGTCGACGTCCCACAATTTGCGCACACTGTTCGGGGTCCTCCATTACCTAGCTCCTCATGTACAGGCAGTGGCCGCTCTGCTTGACGCCACTAAAGCCTTCGATTCACTGGAGTGGAAGTTCCTGTTTAAACTGTTGGCCCGTATGGGACTAAGCCCACCTTTTATCCAGCAGATTCAGATTCTATATTCCAAATCAGTGGCGAGGGTGCGTGTAAATGGCCAGGTGTCGGACCCTTTTAATATTACCCGTGGCACGAGACAGGGGTGTCCTCTATCGCCCTTGCTCTTTGCCATCGTGACAGAGCCTCTGGCGGCAACCACACACACAGGAGCATAGGGTTACGTCCCGAGGCCTTTTAATTTCCATGTACGCTGACGACATGACTATTTATATGACCAACCCCAAAGACAACTTTGACGTTATTATGAGGGAACTGATCCGATACAGGAGGCTCAGTGGGATACAAATCAACTGGACCAAATCTACGATATTAGCCCTCACCGCAGAGACTGAACGTTTCATAACGGAATACCCGATCGACTGGGTGGAGTCGGAGACAAGGTATTTAGGTGTAACAATCAGTAGAACCGTGCAAGACTTGTGGCTGGCAAATTACGGAAAGGTTGTAGACTGGATTGAAACAAAGGTCCAGAGATGGAAACGACTTCCCCCGTCGCTGTTAGGACGTATAGCAATTACCAAAATGGTTATTTTGCCTAAATTGTTATATTTATTTGTTAATATACATATGCCGCTTAATGTGCATTTCTTTCGTAGACTCAGGACGGCCGTGCTGGAGTTGGTATGGGCCGGCAGACAACCGCGTGTCGCCTGGAATCTGCTGACGCTGCCCTTCGTCGAAGATGGTCTGGCCGCCCCGGACTTCAAACTCTATGCATACAGTGCTCAGGCGCAGTTTTTGCATTTCTGGCAGCACCGACACCATTTCAACCGCATGTGGCAGTAGAGATAGATAGAGCAGCCCCGGTCCCGCTAAAAACGGCAGTGTATCAGGCATATAAGCGACCACAACAGGAAATAGACACGGTAGAGGCATCAAGATGGGCATGGCATAAAATAGCGAAACGTGCAGGGGTAAGGGAACTTTATGCTCCATCCATACCACTGGGGGGCAACCCGCTTTTGACTCCGCTCATGGATAGGGCTACAACTCGGAGGACGGAAGCGCGCGGGTTGGTGACAGGTAGGGACCTATTCCCAGAGGCCACATTTTTGACACTACAAACCATGTGCGGGGAGCAGACGCCCACAGCGACAGACACACTGTTATTCTATCAACTTGGAGCCGCATGTAGGGCGCGGTACTCAGAATTCTCCCAAGAACCACAGGCTCTCCCAGCATTAGAGAATGTTCTGTCTAATCCGTCTCCCAAGAAATTGATCACGCGTATATATACTGAAACACAGAAGACATCCCCCATTGCCACTTACACTTCGAGGGCTGATTGGGAAAATGACACAGGTTCACAAATCACGGAAGAGCAATGGACTTACTGTTGCTTTTAGCTAGAGTGTCTGTCGCCAAATTACCGGCTTCGGCTCATACATTTTAATTTCTTACATAGGGGTTACCGCACACTGGTACAATTACACCGCATGGGCCTTCTGGGAGATACAAAATGTTGGAGATGTGGTCACCAAGATGCTACCTTTCTGCATCTGGCATGGTCATGTAATCCAATATCTCGATATTGGGTGGAAGTGGCCCGTCACATTGGCAATATTATTAATGCACAGATAGCGCTCACGCCACAGATAGCACTGTTGAGTCATACTCAGGCGCTTCCCAGGGAGAGTCGTAGGTTGGTGTCAATGCCGTTCCTCTTGGCCAAGCGTCAGGTGGCGATTCACTGGAAGACAACCAGACCGCCTACAGTCAGAGGTTGGCTAACTCTGTCACCTACTGCAAAGACCAACTGACACATTATTGGAAACTGATGCCTGCTAGATCCTGCCCGGAGGATATCTGGGGGCCTTATGTGGCATGGCTGGAGGCAGGCAGAGTAGATCATTGTCTGGAGATGATTGTATGATCGGGATGTGCAGCGGGGGGGTCGAACTGTATAGAGTGGAGGAGGCGAGTGTAGTATGGATATTAAGAAGACTTTGCTGGACTCAGGAAGGGCAACATGTTACGCAGGATGATGGTATTAGCTATCAATCAGGAAAACACTTGACGCACAGGGTCGGAATGTATGTAACACACTAGATAGGAATAGGCAGAACAGGGTTGGGGGAGTGTTTTTGGATAAAACTTACTTATAGGACAGGTAGACACAGACAGGACACGTTTGATATGCTTTATATTTTAAATGGGTTTCCTAAACATTGTTGCAGTAAGGCTTCTTATTGGTTGATTTATTGTAGACTTGACTTCGCTGACGAACCTGGGCTGTCGGCCATTGAGCTGTGTAACAGTTAAAGATTGTTGATATTATTCGCTGCCGGCCTCCGGGTTGTAGGCGCATTCATGCTGTGTATTGCCTTAACAGTATAATAAATTAATTTAAAATGAAAAAAAAAAACTTTCAAGACCTCTTGTATATACTTTAGCATATATTTCTTTATGGGATTACTGCTTTTCATTGGTTTGTTTCAGTGTCCTTTAGAAATCCTTGCTTGCTATTTGTAAATCTTTCTTATTTGACCCCCTTTTCAATTCAGGGAGCAGCGCACCAGTACTTGTACCCTTACACTTGTCTCATTCTAGCATCTGTTTAGGGACTGATTTTCCCTTTCTCTAAGAGCGTTTGCCCAAAGCGCTCCATGTTTTCAGTCGTCCAGGTCCATTTCAGTAAACAAGCTGTAAATCATGTTCTTCTCTCGATACATTTGCTGTGCATTCAAAGATCGAGGTCAAATGTTAGAGCCTGTTTTCTGAGGGCGATTGTTTCCACCCCTGCAGTCGTTGTGCAAATAACTATTTACATAGATTTCGAGTTGTAAGCTGTCGCTGTTGATGCTGAGAGAAAATCTGCTACTGTTACTATTTTAAATATATATTGCCTCAATTTAAGATGGTGACTGCACGTCATGCACAATGACATCATTAAAGTCATGTGGCCATCTTGTTATACCTGTGTTGCAGAGGGTGTCCAGACAATATGTGATGGCGCTGACCATTATTCGTGCTGGCTATGGGAAGAGCACAGGTTTCCAAGTTTACTGCAGAGCTGAGGACAGCAGCTCTCATCTTGGGCAATAGAGCCGAGATCATGCAGTTTTTACAGTAGGGCACAGGTTGTTAACTGTAACCGAGAGAGCATCCTGCAGTTGTATGCAGGGCACAGTGTAAACACAGTATGGTAAGGCGTTAACAGCAGTGGTGTAACATAGGCCCCTGCAGCCCCCGTGGTACAGGGGCTCCCTCAGCACAGGACCCTGACCTGAGAGCTCCCGATTTAAGTCCGGAGGGGAGCCCATCCATGTACCTTGCAAGGGGGCCCACTCAATATTCGTCATGCCACTGGTTAGCAGGCCGAAATGTGCAATCTGGCAACAGTGCACTGGTTATGCACTCTTACAGTATGGCTAACAGTGTTCACTCTCACAGTTGTCCGCAGGTGGTGCCGTGGCATTTGAGCATGGCATTGCCTGCACAGCGGTATCTCTAGAAGAGAATGTTACTGGGGGCACATGCTGAGCCACAGAAGAGAGTGGATATATAAATATAAATTTGCGCATTATTTATGCATGTGTGTAAAGAGATAGATGGAGATGCCATTTGTGATCCGCTAGGCATCTTCAGCTCAATTTGTCCACTCTGGGGTTCAGAGAGCCAGCCAAATATTGAACCACCAGAGAAATGCCCTGATGTTGCAGCCAAGTGCAGAGTCACAGGGCCTCTTGACAAGGGGTCCATGACCCCTACCCCATCCTGTTGGTTGCAGTACCCCATGGCAGTGGTGTTGTCCATAAACACCTGTACTAGCCTTCCCTTGATGGGGGGTAGAAAGGCTTTAGATGCCAGCCAGATCGCCTGGAACTCCTACAGGTTGAGATGGAGTAAGGATTCAGCCGGAGACCAGAAGCCTGTGATCTCCACCTCTCCCAGATGGCCGTCCTATCCCAGGAGTGTCTCCACTGTCAGATCTAGTTGGGGAAGGAAGAGGGGTCTGCTGTTGACCCAATCATGGTTTTGTTACCCAAAACTGCAGATCTTGTGCAGTTCCCTCCGAGATCTGGACCATGTCAGGGACATTTTCCAGATGCTGCGCTCACTGGAACGTGTCACAAACATCATGCAGCAGGCCATGATGCCCAGCAATCTCTGAGAAAGTCTCACTGTAATCCAGGATAGAAGCTGAAACATCAGTATCATAGCCTGGATATTCTGCACTCACCCTTTGGAATGATAGGCCCTAAACTGCACCGTCTCCCTAACATCTCTAATGAAAGGGAGCATTTGAGAGGGTCAGCTATGACTTCAGCACATTGACAGTGAACCCCTGTGTAGGAGAGTAAGGTCTGCTTCCTATGGTCACCCCCACTTTTTGCTTTTGCTTTACTGGTTTTCGACTTAGATGTGGCTGTGGGCCTGCTAATCCGACCCACAGCCCAGATGCACTCTCTCTAAATTCAAGCCATGTACTCTAGGTACATACAATAATTGGGTCACCTTGTCAGCCCCTGTAAAAGTGTACCCTAGGTACTCAGGGCATAGGTGTAACCAAGGCCTACCAGGGGCTGCAGCATGTATTGTGCCACCCTGGCTGGCCACTCAAATAGACACAACTGGCTGATCACTCAGCTGGGGCAAGGTCGTGTAATCACCCCTTGCTTAGGTGTAGTATTCCTATACCTACTTACACATAGACACATAGTAACCTATAAGTCACTCCTATGGCAGGCCTTAACAATCCTGAAGGCAGAGTGCTTGGTTATGTGTGAGATGGTGCTCTAGCATGAGCTGAGCCTGTCTGCAGCTTTCGGAACCATGTCCTTATAGCTATTCTATGATATTGCCATACCATATACTCTTAAGTGCATTATAATCCTCGCGGTTAATGCTAACTTTGGTTTGGCTTAATCAAAACATGTTGTGTAAAGTGTCATACACTTTGGAATACTACCCCCTCGCCAATTCTGGCGACGGGGGTAGCATTCCACCCTCCTAGAGGGAGAAGACATGTTAGTTCTGACTATCCCGGTTAAAGTTAACCAGAGCCCCAGCATCACAAAATGGATGCTGCTGCCACAGACACAAGTCTGACCTCCTGCTGCTAGGAGTCCTTCCAGTCACGGAGGTTTAGGCAATAGGTTTCCTGCTTTGGGAGATGTGAGCACCACCCCAGACAGGAGAATGTGTATTGGGACAGGGAGGGCTGAATAGAATCAGACGCTGCCTGTAGCACTCTGGTGCTCCATGCATACCCCAGTTCAAACCGGTTGCTGGGGCACTCCAGCCCCAGCTCTGGCGCGAAACTGCACAAAGGAAAGGGGGTGTAACCACCCCCATTCCTGGTCCCACCCATAGGAGGGACCTAGTGACCAAACCAGCCCCCTTTAGTTGTATAAAGGTAGGAGCTGACCCAGGAGACTTTAGATTAATCCTGGAATCGACTGAAGACGAAACTCTGGACCCTTCGACATTCACTGAAGACTGAAGAAATCTCCCTTGTGGCCAAGGAGTGACCACCCTGGGCAACCAGGCACCATCCAGCAACTCGACGGCTTGCTTTGTCCGCGTTCCCGCCGGAAACCGAGCACAGAGCTTGACAAGACCTTGACCCCCGGATCCCTCTGACCCCACTGCACGACTCCAGCACAGCTGAGCCCCGTGGAAGGCACCGGGACCCGTGGAAGCAGGCAACTTGGAAAGTCTTCAACTTGCTAACAGCGCAGCTCCTGAGGCCTCCTCGAAGCTGTGCACTGGGGACTAAGACACCCAGACACCGAGCTCCACCTGCACCGAAGATCAGCCCTCCACACTCCACGAGATCTGCGTGGGGCCCTTCTACTTGTGTACTGCTAGACGCGTTGTCCGGTTGCTGGCCCGCTGGCTAGTAGCCCTCTGACGACGATCCTTTTGAGAATCCACCGCTGGTCTGGTTGCTCCAGACTGGCACTTGCTTCCCTGAAAAGGTGAAGTACCTCAGACCCTCCTGGCCTGCACCAGAAGCTCCTTGTGGATCCTGCGTGGGTTGCCTTTGCTTAGGCTTGTTGGCTCCGATCTTGAAGCCGAACCCTCCATCTGCGAGATCCTTCGTGGGACAGCTCCTCTCCAGCACCTGGTCGTCCTTGGTGCCTCCTGGTCTGCGTGGCTGCAACGACAAGCTTCACCCCAGCACCTGATTGCTCCTCGACGACGTCTGGTTCCCTCCTGGTTCCACCCAGTTACTGGCTAGTGACTTAGACTCTGTCCCGTCTGCTTTCAGGTCTGCTTCAACTCCGATCCACCCTTGGATCCACCCGGACATCTTCCTCCTGGTCGCCTGCAGCATCTTTCTTCACAGGCTCCATAGACGGCAACGGCGAAACCCGACACATCTTCACACCTATGCACCCGCTTCCTGTGGGTGAGGTAACGCAAGTACTTCAGTGCTCCCAAGGGTATTGACTATCCAAGTGTCTAGGTTTTTAGTTGCATCCTCCTAGCTAGAACGGAAGTGTCCTAAATCTTCATTTACTTACCTTTTACGTTCCTATTGACTTTCTATTGATTCTCGCGTGAGAGTACTGACTCTGCACGCGCCGCCTGTGGGCCTCCTACTCCTCACTTAAGGGTCAGATAGTGTAGCCCCAGCGATGCCTTAGGCCTTCTCCTTTCATAAGTCGTGGTTCTTATACCACTTACTTAGTATATGGTATTACGCGCCCCTAGGGCCTAACTGTAAATTGTGCTATTTAAAGTATTTCTAGGTGTAACTTGTTATGTGCTTTTGCCTCTGATCTCATAAAGAGTTCAGAGGAGTGTGTTAGTAAATAAATACATATATATTTAATATATATATCCTGTGTGGTGTTCTTTCATTTGATATACATATGGTAAAACAGCTGGCTTTACACGCCCTCAAGAGTCTTTTAGCCTAAGACTGTTCTGTCCACGCTACCTCTAGGATAGCTGGTCTATAAGGTTGACTTTACAACCATCACCATAAGGGTTGTTTGGACTGGTGCAAGGTGTTCACTAGAACAGTGAACATCATATACCAGGCCAACTTCTCACACCCTGCAAATGCCGGAGGTCTGCCGTAGTCAGGGCAGACAGGACCTGAGTAAGAGTGAGCATTTTGAATTTCTTCTTGAGGAAGAAATTGAGAAAGCGCAGGTCGAGGATAGTATAAAGATCTCGGGCACCTGACAGTAGAGGGCATAACAACCATGACCTACTTCTGGAGTCAGTACTCTCTCTATGGCTCCCTTGGCCAAGAGAGCTGTCACTTTCTGGTGGAGAGGGGATAGTTGGTCCTCAGTCGGCCTACACTCGTAAGTAGCCTGCATGGAGGGAGTGGCAGACTAAAAGGGGAGGGAGTAGCCCCTTCGCACAATCCGCAAAACCCACTAGTCAGATGTTATAGACCACCAGTGGGACAGGTGATGGCAAATCCTGCAACCCTCTGGTTTCCCATGATGGTAAAAAAAGGCAGATTAGGAAGGTTTAGAGGCTACTGCTGCTGTGGAAGGGGAGGCGTGGTGGACTGACTCGTCCACTGACTGCCCGACCTATGGGGCCAGGAGATACTGCGGCCTTGGCCACACAGAGGATGTGTAGCATGCGTGCCGCAGTGGCTGGGTGGGTACAGATGAGGCAGGATGTCTCTTCCATGTCCAGGAAAGGAACGAAAGGTGGATTGGGGTGGCAACGGGACATGGAAAGTCCCACGGACCTGGCTGTAGCCTTGCCCCAGAAAAGCCAGCGTTTCTCAATCAGGCATGGAGTCGTACAGCCACCGTTGATTAAACCGTTCTGCCCATTGAGTCAGTTGTGTCTAGTCCACATCTTATTGATAACTTCACTACATCCCTCTTGTCGGCATAAGCCCGGGAGAGTACAGCCTGGGTCTCCTCCAGGACTGTTGGCAGCACCTGCACAGCCGTATCCCACAGAACATGGGAATAGCGGCCCAAAAGGCCCACAGTATTCACGGCCCGCAGTGCCATGCTGGTGGCAGAAAACATCTTCTTGCCGAAGTTATCTAGCCGCTTGGATTCCCGATGAGAAGGTGTGGTTGGGAATGTGCCAGGATTTACATTGGAGGCGGAGACTTGGACCACCAAGCTCTTCGGGTGGGGAGTTTGTGTGAGGAAGTTTGGGTCCCCAGGAGTGGAGCAGTGGCGGGGGGGGGGGGGGGGGGGCAATTGTCCTGTTCACAGGGGCCCCTGTGCTGGACTTGGGCCAAGTCCCAAGCAGGACATCAGCAAGTGCCTCATTAAAAAGGAAAAGTGGTTCTGATGGGGACAAACTTGGCTGAAGCACTTCTGTCAAGACATTCATATTGACTGCCTCCAATGGTGAGCTGAGGTTCAGGACCTCGGCCTCACTCCTTACCAACACTGCGATGGAAGCTCCCTCCTCGAAAGCCACAGAAGGGGGAGAAACCATGCCAATATCTGGAGAAGTGCCCAGTCCACTGGCTTCATCCAGATCCTCTCACCAGTCTTGGGTGTCATACGACTGGTATTCTTCAGGGTCCAGGGACCTCCTCCCATTCCTCCCAGAGTCCTAGCCCATAAATACAGGGCTCCAGTCAGCACCGGGCTCGGTGTCAGGTGATGCACTTCTGTGTCTGCCTCTGAGTCAGGGATATAAATGGGGGTGGCGCCCCTGGTGGTGCTGGGAGTGGTGGTCTCTCGACCAGCGCTGGGGAAGGTCGACATGGCACAATCGGCACCGATCCAGATCCATCTGTGGATCTCTAGGGGATGACTGGTGCTGGAGCCGCCAGCGTGGATCCAATACAGGCCATCCCGAACCCACAGGGCCAGAAGGCGCGCCGGAGGAAAAGGGCCACCCAACTATGAGGTGCATGGTCTCATGAAAATCTTTTAGTTGGGCAGGGGTTGCTCCGGGTCCTGGAAATTCAGGGAGGCACGGAGTTGGCCCAGGGCTGGCTCAACCGTAGAGCCAGGCCTCGAGTTACACTCCCTCCTCTCGGCAGCCAACTAAGGAGGTGAAGTTGATGGAGTGGCGCCTATATAGGCACTGCGCACGTCACTGACAACGCCACGTGGAGCTGAACGATGCAAAGGGTACTGCTCAAAACAAATTTCCATATCTAGTCGGACGCCTGGGGATAAATCTAAGGTAAGGAATCTGGGGGTAGATACATTTTCCTCCAGATCAATATAACTTACAATATCGACTCTGATCAAAACCAACCACCACTATAATCTCATGCAGAGCTCTCATGAATAAGCCATACATTTGTGAAATTATAAACCCTCATGTTTAAAAACCTCTTGCATCACTAATCACGTTAAAAAAAATTGGTAAACAATGGGAATAACTAATCATACATTACCATATCTTTCAATACGATGTTGCCATTCTTCTTTAAAAAAGTTGTTAATCTTCACTAGAGCCTCTTTTTTCTCAGGATCATTTTCTTTTGAAATCTGCTCCTCAAGTTTCCTCCGCAAAGCATCATTTGCTTCTATGCTTCTTTCAAGCTGGATACGCAAACTTTGTATTTCAGATAAAAGTTTATTCAAATCGATGGATTGGACTTGTTCCTTTGTACATTCTTCTACTGTACACAGCCGCCCAACACCTAGACAGCAAATAAATAAATAAATAAATAGATATGAGAATATAAAGATTTAAAATGTAATTACCACTGGACCAGCTAGACCGGGTTGCTCTACCGGGTATTTGGGTAGCTAAAGATCAGCGATAAGCAGCCAACAAGGTCTATGTAGTGGCTAAATGTGACCTTGCTTACAACAGCATTTCTAAATCTGTAAATTATGTTCACATGTATAAGCGAATAGCCAAAATGCTTCTGAGGTCTCTACTACTGTGTTTGAGTGCCTCTCTCTCTATGAGAGATTAAATGAATCAGGCTATGTGCTACTGGATATGGTTATAATGCTATAAATTCCCCAGCATTGTGTTAAGTAGGAGTATGAAAAATTTCTAATAGGTCAGCAGAATTGAGAAAAGAGCACACCATTGTTATTTCTAGGACTCAAAACAGTTTGAAGAAACAACTAATTTGTGAAGATAAAGTTATGATCATTATTGCCTTCAAATACCAACTGTAATTAGCAAGTAAATACAAAAACAGTAAAGTATACACACAATCTTAAAGGTTCCAGTTTGAAGACTTCTTTACACAAACCAGGTCTTGATCTCTCAATAGTGCCCTTTACAGGCAATTAGCCAAACCCTCTAGGAAGGCCAAGCAAGTTCAGATGTTTTCTGTAAGGCAGTCAGGTTACTTGTGCGGTTTCATTGGAAACTTTCTAGCATTATCAAAATCCCCATTTGTAAGTTAAGTTACTGGGCGGTTCAGTTCCATTTGTGCCGTTTGTTGAATCATATTCGATGGGGCATTTGGTATCACGACAGGTTGGTCTTTGTTTGCATGCCACCCCTGATCACACGGGTATTTCAGAACTGAGCCATAGGCTAAATGCTGTTATAGTTTATGAATCCCTAGGCTGACTGCTCATTAACTACCTTGCTTTGTTGGCATCCTCCACAACTATTGTGGATTCTGACCTCTCCCTCCAGGTGTCCCATCCTCCAACTCCACCCTCACTACAATTAAGAGTCACTACCAGAAGGTAAGTAACTTGTTCTTAAGATAGAGACTTCAAAAAGCAGACTCCTCATCTTTCGAATAGATACTAGAACAGTACCTATGTGGAGGTGGGTCTTTGAATTAGCTCAAATCAAAAAGTCCTGTAGGACCAAGTGGGCAAAACGCCTTACTTGACGAACATGGATGTCCAAATACTAGTGCTTAATGACTGTATGGAGTGACACCCAGGTAGCTTTCTGACAGATGTCCAGGAACTCTGCATGCCTACAATGTAGTAGCAACTTTGGCGCTGGTGGAATGAGCCCACAGTCCTTCTGGACGCTACTTTTTAGCCAATCGTGGTGCAGAGTACGATCCAGTGGGAGATGATCCTTTTCTGCAAGTCCTTGCCCTTTTTCACAATGACAAAACCCACAGAGAGCTGGTCGTCCAGCCGGTGTTCTCTGGTACAACAGATGTAAAAGGTTGGAGCACTATTGGTGTCTGAGCAATAGTGTCTCTCCTCCTCCTTAGAGGGGCTACGCAAAGCATAGAATGCCTGCAGAGTGATGGTTTGACTGAAGTAGAACGGATGCACAACTTTGGTAAGAAGGATGCTAGCATCCACTGAAATGGTTTGATTGGGAAGAAGGTGGTTTATGGCAGATTGGCACAGAGAGCCTGAAGCTCATACACTAAGTCTGCCGCTGTAATGGCGATGAGGAACACCTTCTTGAGAGAAAGAAGCCGTAAAGGACTGCTGTGAAACAGCTCAAAAGGAGTGCATACTATGTGAGAACCAAGTTAAGGTCCCACTGTGGCTTAACAAAGGGACAAGGAAGAAGGAAACAAACAAAAGAATGTCAGATAACTTGGCCTGAAGGGGGTCAATCTGACATGTGCTGCACAAACCATACACATATCCCAACGACAGGCATATACAGTTTTGACAAGAGACACCCGCTGGCAAGGTGATATCTACCACCTTCGGGGGAAGGTTCAAAGTGTTAAGCTGTCACCGCTCAATCTACAAGCATAAAGATGTAGACTGAACGCCTGAGTGCAGAACCCTGCCCCAGTGCTGCAACAGCAGGTCCTTCTAGGGGGCAGTATGGTCAGAGAATAGATGCCAAAGCGTAGGAGCTCTGGATAACATAGTCTCTGTGCCCAATCAGGGCCTCAGGGAGGACTTGGGCCAGGTTGGTCCTGATCTGTGAGAACACAGGGCTGAAGAAGTATCAGCAGGAAGGCATTGAGTCCTCAGTTCCACTCTAGTCGCAACGCGTCTCATAACTAGTGACCGTGGAAACCCCAATGCACGGAACTGGTGACACTGTGTTCTCTGCAGTAGTAAATAGATTGAGCTAAGGTTCTCCCCTATTTCACGGAGGAGACCCTGCGCCACCTCCAGATGTAAATTCCACTTGTGAACTACTAGCCGTCGACGGCTGAGCTCGTCCGCACCAGCATGCAAAGATCATGTCAGTTGAAGCATCACCAGGAAAATTCCTTGATGGCCCAGCTATTTCCAGAGATGAACAAGTTACTTACCTTCGGTAACGATATATCTGTAAGAAACATTATTTAGTATTAGATTCCTTACCTTAGAATATCCCCAGGCGTCAGCGTGGATCCGGAAATTTTTGCGTAGCAATACCCCTGCGCGTCGTTAGGCGTCGTCTCCGGCTCCGCGTCCATCGTCGGCGCCGTCATGACGTCGTCAGAGTACTTAGACGCTGCCTATGCGCGCTGACGTCAGTTCTTAGCCACAGCTTTTCCGCGCCAGATACGCAGAGCCATGGTAGAACTAACACTGGTGCCAAGAAACTAGGGCCCTGAAAGGGGAAGAACCTTAACCCTAGGTATCAGTTCGCAGAACGGGGAGGATGGGTGGAGCGGTAAGGAATCTAATACTAACTAATGTTTCTTACAGATATATCGTTACCGAAGGTAAGTAACTTGTTCATCTGAAAGAAACACATTAGTATTAGATTCCTTACCTTAGAATAGATACCCCAGCAATACCAACCCCGGTGGTGGGTCTGCGAACCAATACTCACACCAGGAAGTCCTGTAGGACGGAGCGGCCAAAGAAGCCATCCCTCCGGACTTGACTGTCCAGGCAGTAGTGCCTCGCAAAGGTGTGCAGCGAGGCCCACGTTGCCGCCTGGCAAATGTCCTGCAGGGGGACTCCCCGACCCAGGGCAGTAGTAGCCGCCGTGGCCCGAGTAGAATGGGCCCTCAGCCCAACTGGAGGCTCCTTCCTAGCCAAGGAGTAGCACGCCTTGATGCATAAGACAACCCACCGAGGGATGGTCCGCGTATGCACCGCCCGTCCCTTCTTCGCACCCACGTAGCCAACAAAGAGTTGGTCGTCCACCCGGAACTGGTGTGTGCGATCCACATAGAATGAAAGCGCACGTTTTGGGTCCAGACGATGGAGCCGCTCCTCATCCTTTGAGGATGCGGAGGCGGGAAGAAGGAGGGTAAGGTGATGGACTGCCCGATGTGGAAAGCAGAGACTACTTTGGGCAGGAAAGATGGTTTTGTACGCAATACCACTTTGTCCGGATGCACAGACAGAAAGGCAGGTTTGCAAGATAGAGCCTGGAGCTCACTCACCCTTCTGGCAGAGGTGATGGCAACCAGGAAAGCCGTCTTTAAGGTAAGAAGACGGAGAGGACAAGAGTGAAGTGGCTCAAAGGGAGCGCACATCAAGAAGGTAAGAACGAGGTTCAAGTCCCACTGAGGCATCACAAAAGGGACAGGTGGAAACATGTGTGTGATGCCTTTCAGAAAGCGGGTTACTATAGGGGACTTGAACAAGGAAGGCTGATCAGGGAGCCTCAGGAAGGCTGAAAGGGCAGAAAGGTAGCCCTTGAGAGTGCCCAGAGCAGAGCCCTGCTGGGCAAGAGAAAGAAGGAAGAGAAGAACCTCAGAAAGAGGGGCAGAAAGGGGATCCACAGCCTTTGCTGTGCACCATGCCACAAATTTGTTCCACCGGCAGGCGTATACGGACTTAGTGGAGGGACGCCTGGCTGCCAGAATAACATCACAAACTTCAGGAGGCAAGTCAAATGGCCTCAACTGTCGCCGCTCAATCTCCAAGCATGGAGGTGGAGACTGGACAGGTTCGGGTGGAGGACCGTCCCCTGCTGCTGCGACAGAAGGTCCTCCTGAAGAGGCAGACGGATCGGGGGACCGACTGACAAGTTGAGTAGCTCGGGATACCAGTACCTTCGAGCCCAGTCCGGAGCCACAAGGATTACCTGGGCCCGGTCGCGCCTGATCTTCTTCAGCACTCTGGGCAGAAGTGGTATAGGCGGAAAGGCGTATAACAGACCGCAACTCCACTCGCGACGAAATGCGTCGCCGAGCGAGTGCCGCCTTGGAAATTCCAACGCGCAGAACTGATGACATTGCGCGTTCTCTTCGGTGGCATATAGATCTAACCAAGGCTCTCCCCAGTGCTGAAAGATGCCTTGCGCCACGTCCGAGTTCGTCCGCCCTGGCGTTCAGAGAACCTGCCAGGTGTTGAACCACCAGGGTCACGCCCTGATGTTCCAGCCACTGCCAGAGACGCAGAGCCTCTTGACAGAGGGTCCAGGACCCCACACCGCCCTGTTTGTTGCAGTACCACATGGCGGTGGTGTTGTCCGTGAACACCTGCACTACACTCCCCCGAACAGAGGGGAGGAATGCTTTCAGTGCCAGACGAATTGCCCTCAGCTCCAGAAGGTTGATATGGAGCTGGGACTCCGCCGGAGACCAGAAGCCTCTGATCTCCGCCTCTCCCAAGTGGCCTCCCCAGCCCTGGAGGGACGCGTCCGTCACAACCACGTGCTCCGGTTGGGGAAGGGAGAGGGATCTGCCGTTGACCCAATCGCGGTCAGTGAGCCACCACTGCAACTGACTCGCAGTGCCCTCCGAGATCAGGACATGGTCGGACAGGTTGCCCTGATGCTGGGCCCACTGAAACTTCAGGTCCCACTGCAGAGCCCGCATCCGCCACCGGGCGTGATGCACCAGAAGGATGCAGGAAGCCATCAGCCCAAGGAGCCGCAGCGTCAACCTGACCGAAACCCGGGACAGCGGCTGGAAGATGGGAATCAAAGCCTGAATATCCTGGACTCGCTGCTCGGGAGGATAAACCCGAAACTGCGCCGAGTCTAGAACAGCTCCGATGAAGAGGAGCTTCTGAGAGGGGCACAGGTGTGATTTCGGCACGTTGATGGAAAACCCCAGCAGGTGCAGGAGATCTGCCGTAATCTGGAGGTGGCTGACGACTGTCTGGGGCGAGCCCGCCTTCAACAACCAGTCGTCGAGGTAGGGGAAGACTGAGACCCCCAACCTGCGCAGATGAGCTGCGACCACCGCCATCACTTTCGTGAACACCCGTGGGGCGCTTGTGAGGCCAAAGGGGAGCACGGTGAATTGAAAATGCTCGAGGCCTACCGTGAACCGCAGGTAACGTCGGTGGGCCGGCAGGACGGGGATGTGAAAGTAGGCGTCTTGCAAGTCCAATGCCACCATCCAGTCTTGCAGGTCTAGGGCAGTGAAGACTTGAGCTAAAGTCAACATCTTGAACTTCTCCTTTCGGAGGAAGCCGTTGACGCTCCTTAGGTCCAAGATAGGGTGTAGGCCCCCTTTGCCCTTCTTGGGGACCAGAAAGTAGTGGGAGTAGCAACCACACCCTACTTCTGGCCCAGGAACGCGCTCGATGGCCCCCTTGGCCAAGAGGGCCGAAACTTCCTCTTGTAGAAGTTGCAAGTGGGCCCCCGACACGCGGTGGTACTGCGGTGGCATGGCTGGAGGGGTCGCCTCGAAGGGGAGGGAGTAGCCCCTTCGGACGATTTGCTGCACACACTTGTCCGATGTGACTGTGCGCCAGTGGAAGAGGTGATGGCGGACCCTGCCCCCACCGGCGTCACATGGGCCTGAAAACTCGGACTAGGAAGGTTTTGAGGCGGGAGCTGCGGGAGCGGGTTGGACTGGCCTCGCCTGGGACCCCGACCGCCTCCCCGGCGGTTCCCACGGCCGCCACCGCGCTGGACATGCTGCTGCGGCGTGTGGCTGACGGTCCGTGTGGGGGCGCCCCTTCCTTGGCCACGAAAGGAGCGAAAGGCACCCATTTGCTGGCGCGGGGCCGAGAGGCCCAAGGACTTGGTCATCGCCCTGGAGTCCTTAAAGCGCTCAAGCGCGTGGTCTGCCTGGTCGCCAAACAGGCGACGGCCATCAAACGGCATGTCCAGAAGCGTGGCCTGGACATCGGCCGAAAAATTGGCGCACCGTAGCCAGGCGTGTTGTCTGACCGCCACTGTCATGGCCATCGCTCTGCCTAGCGTATCGGTGGTATCCAGTCCGCACCGGAAAGAATACCATGCCGCATCTCGACCCTCCGCCAGGGCTTCGGTGAGTTTAGCCCTGACCTCCTCAGAGCATTGTGGCAGCACGTCCGCAACCGTGTCCCACAGGGTGTGGGTGTAGCGGCCCAAGAGGCATGCGGTGTTGAAGGACCGCAGTCCCAGACTAAGGGACGAAAACACCTTCTTGCAAAACTGTTCAAACCTCTTGGATTCCCTGTCGGGAGGTGCCGACGGGAATGCGGTCTTTGAGTTAGAGGCCTGGATAACCAGGCTCTCAGGGGTTGGGTGGGTCGACAGGAAACTTGGTTCACCCGGAGCCGGGCGGTAGCGTCTGGCCACGTTCCTGTCCACAGGCTGTCCTGAGGCGGGCTTGGACCAGGTGCCCAGCAGAACGTCACATAAGGCCTCATTGAATGGCAGCAGAGGCTCGACCGAGCTTGACTGCGGTTTGAGTACCTCGTGAGCAGATTAGTCCTCACGGCCACTGAGAGGAGCTTAAGGTTTAAGGCCTTAGCTGCCCGCATCAGAACTACGCTATAGGCTGCCCCCTCCTCCGTAGCCACGGTTGGAGGGGAGACAAAACCAGTGTCTGGAGAAAGATCCATGCCGCTGGCTTCCCCAAGCTCCCCTGTCCAGTCCGTTTGGTCCTGACATTCCTTTGTCAGAGGGTCCTCAGACCCCTCCCAGTCCTCATCATCACCCAATGCCTTGTAGCCAGGATCAACAATTGGGGCCCGTTTATTAAAGTAGAATGTACCCAGCGCGGATCCGAAGTCGCCGGCGGCGCCGAGGCCGAAGCCGTCAGCGGCGTCGGTGCCGGAGCACTCGACCTGCTAGGCCCTGGAGCCGGACCCACTGGGCCCGAAGGCGCCGTGGGGTCCGGTGGAGAAGAGAGCGACCTCATGGCCATGAGGTACCGCTCGATCTCCTAGGGCGCCGCACCCTGTTCAGGGACCCGAAGGTATGGGGCAGGATGCGGCGCTAGCGACTGCGGAGCCGCGTGGGCGATGCCACCCAAAACCCCGGCCGCGTCGGGCGAGCGTCGGGGGCGGTCGGAGGAGCGATGACGCCGCTCCGACCTCACATGCCTCTTACCTGAGGAGGAACCAGAAGACCGATGCCGACTTCCGGAGCTGCGAGGGCTCCGTCCCCGCGACCGATCCCTCGACCTCCCATGGGACCGGGACCTCGAATGGCGCGGGCCGACTGCCGGAGCTCGAGGCGCTTGCGGGACCGCTCCCGCCTAGCCTTCGACGTCAGAGCTCGACAGTCGGAGCAGGAACGGTCGTCGTGGTCGAGGCCTAGGCACTACAGACACCGGCGATGGGGGTCGGTACTCGACATCAGTCGACTACACCTCAAAAAGGGTTTGAACCCGGGCATCCCTACCGGCACCTGAGGAGTCGAGCGACTCGAAGAAGATCAAAAGTGATCAAAAAGTTTTAGTCAAAAAGTGACTAAGGGGTAGAGCTTCTCCGGATCTGCGCTAGCTGGCGCGGAAAAAAGAAGAACTGACGTCAGCGCGCATAGGCGGCGTCTAAGTACTCCGACGACGTCATCCCGGCGCAGGCGACGCCGACGACGGACGCGAAGCTGGAGACGACGCCTAACGACGCGCAGGGGTATTGCTACGCAAAAATTTCCGGATCCAGTCTGACACCTGGGGATATTCTAAGGTAAGGAATCTAATACTAACGTGTTTCTTTCAGATGTAGTGCCTCCTTGCACAGGGAGCCCACACCACTCTGCTTGTTGCCATACCACATTGTGAATGTTGTTCGAAAGCACCTGTACCAGTTTCCCAATGATGGATGGAAGGAAGGCTTTTTACGCCAAGCGGATGGTCAAGGGGAGGTTATTCTGGAGCTGGGACTCTGTGGGACACCAGAGACCTCTGATGTCCCCCTCTACCAGGTGGCCACCCCAACACCGCAGTGAGAGATTGGCCACTACTGTCAGCTCTGGGTGGGGTAGGGAGATGGTCTGTCACTGAGCTGATCGAGGTCCAGCAACCACCAATGCAGGTCTTTTGCAGTCTCCTCCGAAATCTGGATGTGGTTGGAGAGGTCACCTTGATATTGGGCACACTGATATTTCCGATCCCACTGCAGAGCCACAAATGTCACCTAGCGTGCTTGACCAGCAGAATGCAGGAAGCTACCAGTGCCAGCAGGTGCAGAGTCGCCTCACTGTAATCCAGGACAGAGGTTGAATGATTGGAACCATAGCTTGAGTGCCCATGACTCTAATTTCCATGGGAAAGGACCGAAACTCAACCATGTTCACAACGGCTCCAATTAAGGGAAGAATCTGGGAAAGAGTCAGCACTTTGATAGTGAACCCCAAAGATCACTGGAGGTGGCTAATGACTGTCTGTGCTGAGCCCACATTCAACGGCCAGTCATCAAGATGTGCTGCCTGCACTATCACCACCATCACTTTCATTAACACCCGAGGGACACTGGTCAGATGTCAGGGAAGCACAGCGAACTGAAAATGCTCCTGTACCATCACAAACCACAGGTAGCACCGATGGCTCCACAGGAAGCATATGTGGAAACTGACATCCTACCGATCCAATGTTACCATTCAGTCGTTAAGGTCGAAGCCAGACCAGACCTGGGCCATTGTGAGCCCCTTCAATTTGTCATCGCAGAGGAAGGTGTTGAGAAGGTGCAGGTCTCAAATAGAATGAAGGCCTCCGTCTTTGATTGACAGGAGGGAGTAGCAACTGCAACCCACTTCCAATGCCAGCACCCTCTCAGAAGCCCCTTTGGCCAAAAGGGCTAGCACCTCCCGCTGTAAGACTTACAGATGGTACTCTGTCAATCGGTCCATGGATGGGGGAAGGTGAGGTGATGCAGACAGGAAGATTAGGGCAAACCCCTTCTGTAGAATCTGCAGGACCCTCCTGTCAGATGTTATTGTCTGCCAACCCAGTAAGAACCGCTGAACCCTGTTGCCAACTGTGAGCCCTAACTCCCCCTAAGGGTAAGCTAAAGGGATTTGGCAGATGGGGCTGCATCGAACTGACTGGTGTCATGTACCTAACTGCAGGGCCGGTGGGTGCCACAGCCGCGGCCATAACATTTTTGCACCCGCCCCGCCCCCTTCCTCCCACTGAGATTGAAGTGGCTGCCTATAAGTATTTCCTCTGCAAAATTTGTGAAAGGAATGAAAAGGGTGATAAGGCTGGCAAGGAGGAGCAGACAGTATGTTGAGTGCCCTGTGGCTATGCTCTCCTTAAAATGATCAAGAGTGATATCAGTTTTCTCCCCAGAATGACAGGTCCTGTCAAAGGCCATGGCTATAAGGGACACGCCAGAGGGAGTCAGAAGGGATTGGAAGAGATGGAGTTTGAACTCTTGGATCTGACTCGGTGTGTCTGAAGGCCCCGGAAACAAAGGCTGTGGCGGAACAAGTTGCGAGATGGACTCCAACGTCAACCAACTTCACGAGCGAGATCGAGCGGCATGGGACCACCCACAACCCTTCTAAAATGTTCAAGAGTGGCTGGAAGGGACCAAGTCCCGTTTGAATTTTTAATGTTTTTACTACAACTTACCTGAAGATCTGGAGTGTGAAGATAATCAACCTTAGGATCGACTCCTGCAGCGTCTAGACTGAAAGCAGGAGCGAGATCGAGACTGAACTTTGGACTTGCACCAGTCATGATGTGGAGTCTTCTGATGCTTGGTGATGTACAGCTGCACCTCGTGAACTTGGCCTTTGGGTTCACTGGCATGCAGTCCTGCAGGCCTTAAAAGTGTGGCTTGAGCCCAGGCACCACAGGCAAACCTGATGAGGGTCTGTCTCAGACATTTGCTTGCAATAGTCCTTACAGGGCTTGAATCCTGTCACCTTGGGAGGTGACATGTCCATCGCATTGTGTAAGATTCTGGCAAAAAAACTGTCTCAATGAAACAAGAGGTACATTTAGACTCATGTCTGGTGGCGTGGAAAGAAAGGAACGGTCAGCATGCAGGAGTGGTGCCTATATGTGCCCTGCACATCATTTCTGGAGCAGAACAGCATGTTTTGAGCACCATGGCGCCACCTACCGGTGCACAGAGGTACTGCTTAAAAGTTTCCAGATCCCTTCTGATGCCTGGGGAATACTCAAAAGGTGAGGAATCTGGGGTTAGAAGTTTCTATCAGAAATCCTCTTTTCAAAAACCTTTAGCCCTTCTGTGGAACTTTCAATATCACAAAGATTAATTTCCCTTTATGGACTGAGTGCAGAAAGTGCCTTAGGCACAACAGTGATATTCAACGCTGCCTGAATCATAGCAGAAGAGGATAAGATACCCTTCCCTTTATACTGATCATACGTTGCTGCCTCTTTTAAGGTAGCAGGGGGGAAAATGCTATTCGCACCTGTCTACATGCCATGGTTGATTGCAGTAAGCAGCACATAGTCTGGGAGGGAAGACGTGGGAAGATGGCTGGGTGGAGGAAGGCTGGAGAAAGAGCAGGTCAGTGCCAACTCAGGTCACTTAATTTCATAGGCAAAGTACAATGTATTAGTGTGTTGGAATAGATAATACTGTACTGATAAACTTATACAACAAATACCGAAGACAAAATTTAAAGATATACAAATAAACATCTTACCATTTTCTATTTGTTTTTCTTCTCTCATCTTTTCATACACTTCTAGCTCGGTTCGTAGTGACTCCAAGACCTGCCTATCATCGGAAAGTCGAGTCTGTTGTATATTGAGTTCACTCTGCAACCTGTAAAATTAAAATAATCTATTTTGAGAATATACTCAATCAGCTTCCAATTGAAAATAAAATGGGCACTCTAAATATGCACAGGACGATGGAAGCTCACGAGAATGGCTAAACTCACAATATGGCTCCTTGATGTAGGAGTTACTTACCTTTGGTAACGATGTATCTGGGAGAGACGATTCTAGCCGCAGATTCCTTAACGTAGAATTATCCCCAGGCATGAGACTGGATCCAGAAAACTTTTTTTGCCACAGCATCCCCGCGCGCCGGGGGGACAGCACCACGTGACTCCGCCCTGACCTCATCCGCGTTCGTGACGTCAACGAGGATACATAAGTCCCACCCAGACGCGCCTTCGTCAGTTTTCTTCTGAGAACTTTTCCGCGCCACAACGCGGAGCCATCACAAACAAAAAACTGTGAGAATACTGAAACAGTGTGCGAAAAAATTAGCTAAACAGAAAGGGAGAAATGAGCGGTGAGCAACAACACCATCCAGAGTAGTGCCAGGCACTATGGCACCAAAAGTCAAGGAAGGAAAGAACAGAGCACAACTACTGCAAGCAAGCCCGCAAACAAACACAACAGCCTCCCTGGGGGCAAAAAGAATGTGAAAACTCCACAGCAGACAAAAAGTCTGCAACCACAGCCCAGAGCAGAGAAGGGCATCAAGGCCAGAACGGAAGAGGAACGACAATTCACCCTCGATACACCAGCAGGGAGAGACATCCCCTGAAAGAGCCAAGGGTCGAGATCCAACCAAGAGACCTCAACCCCAAGGACTGCAGAGGAGTCATAAGTGCAATCAACAAAAAGAAGAGGAAGAGCACAAGCATACCCCCCACTGGAGACCAAGGTACAGGGGCGCAGAAGCACCCATGGAACCATCAACCATTCACCATTCAACAACAAGACTAGCATCCCCCTAGAGAGGGAGTAAGAAAAGGCACTCGCAGAAGACCACCACCTGGAGGCAGGCGAGTGCAGAAGACCAAAAAAGTGTCCTTGCAGAACAGGGAGGAAGGGCGGGTCGTGAAGGAATCTGAGGCTAGAATTGTCTCTACCAGATACATCGTTACTGAAGGTAAGTAACTCGTACATCTGATAGAGACTACTAGCCGCAGATTCCTTAACGTAGAATAGATACCCTAGCCATACCCAAGGGGATGAGACGCTGCAAGAGGACCTCTCCAGCTCAGGCGAACACAAGACCCCAACAGGGGACAAATCAAAGGGAACAAAAACTGTCCTCCCAAACAGAGGATGAGGCAGAGGGACAGGGGAAAGAGCCCAGTCCCCCCCAAACAGAAGAGAACCTCAGCATTGTGGAAGAACGCCAGCCCCACAGGGAAAGTGTTATAATGACAAAGAGGCAGCCCAGCCCTCACCAAGCAGGAGAAAGCAAGGGCAATACGAAGGAGGCAGTACACCCCAAGCCCAGTCAATGTACCAGGGACCTCCACCGGAAGCCCAGAGGTACAGTCAACGCAGAGGAGTACCGAAGCAGAAGAGCTACCCACAGACTCCAAGGAGAAGAGGCAGAAACACAGGCAAAGCTCTCCACCGGGAAATACACCCAGTTAAGAGGGCAGCTGAGCCTATCACAGCTTGAAGTCAACAGACAACACAGAACGGCACCTCAGCAATAAAGCAGGCAGGAGAAGAAGAACGTAATCTCACAAGGTTCCCGCAGGACAAGTAGCAGGAGTGCCAGGGCGCATGCGAAGGCCTCCGGCAACAGAACTAAAGAGCAGGCGGGTGCAGCCAGCCGCTGACAAGCGCCACAAAACTAACGCTCAGACCACGCCGAGCTAAGAACAAGGGAAAGGCCAGAAAAAAATCCTGAACGACCCCTAAAGGGGACCGCTCCGGACAAAACCGATCCACAAAGAAGAGCGATCAGCTAGAAGATAAGAGGAGAAACAAGTAGGACAGACCAGGCCATCAACACAGGAAATTATCCCCTCAGAAACACCAGTCAGAGGACCAGACCAAACGGCAGACAAAGGCAAAAACACTGCAACACAACGCCGTAGATGGCCAAGCCACACCCAAGGAAGGACCAAGGACCGCAAAAGCATAATATAGCCACTAGGAAGGGCGAGGAACCCGCAAGGGGGAGTCCACACAGGGCTATACAATAGCTACAAGTACCCCACATAGGGTAGAACACGTCCCAAAGAAAGCATGAGAACCACTCTCAGGGAAAACAATCCCGCATCAGATGACAAAATCATAAACCTGCGGCATAAACCACAGAAGGCTTAGTAATCAGCCAAAAACTTACATCCTTACCAAAAAAGGGAGCTGAACCAGCACCCACATGAAGAGAGGGGCCAACCAAAGGACCCAAGGGAACAGCAACACACACAGAAAGTGTAACAGCTACTCCAAAAACCAAATACCAGGAGCAGGTGGGATAACGCCTCCCACCAAGACCGGGAGGATCAGCAAACCAACCTACTGAGGAAGAGGAAGAGGAGGAGGTGGAGGACGAAGCCCCGCAAGAAGACGCTGAATGGCGGAGTCCGCATGAGTGTTAAACAGGAGGACCCTTCAAAGGGAGGTCAACCAGACGCTCCCTAATATTTTCAGGGAAAACAGCATCACGCAGCCAAGCATGGCGGCGTAGAGCCACAGAAGTGGCCATAGCACGGCTGAGAGCATCAGCAACATCCAAAGCCGCACGAAGAATAAACGCGGCCAACTCCCTACCATCCAACACATGGCCCCGCAGATCAGCATGGGCACCCGTATGAGAGACATGAGAAAGAAGGGACTCCACAAAGTCCCACAGGCTGGAAGTAGCCCTGAACAACACACACAAAGTGTTGAGGACCCGCAAGGCAGCACTGGAAGAAGCGAAGACATTATGCCCACATGAATCAAACCACTGGGCCTCCAGAGACAGAGGAAACAACACCACAGGCAAGCACGGAATGGCATTCTGCAGAAGAGCGCCTTGGGTAGAAGGGTGGAAAGAAAGACAGACCAGGTCATGCGGAGCAGGACAGTGGCGAAGTAGGAGCGCCTGAGGCACCGGATCGCCTGTTGCAGGGCGCCCGCAATCACATAAGAGAATTATGGAATGACGCTTCAAAAGGAAGGAACAAGAAACAGCCCCCATCCACCAGAGCCCTGGTGGAGAATTTCCAAGAGGTTGTCTGTAGGAAATGGAGTGACAGGGTAACCCATCCTCAGAATACCAGCAGCCATGGAAATAGCCCGAACAAAGGCAACACTGGCCTCAGTAGGGTGCAGCAGAGGAGAAAGTAATTCCTCCGTGGGGGACGATTGCAGACTGAGCCGCCCATCCCCAAGTCCCAGGGGGGAGCGGCCAGACCCGGAATAGAGGAGGATCCACAGATGAATGAGGGGCCTCAAGGGAAGGCGGAGAGGCCGGTGGAGAAGTCAGCCGCGAGCCACGGAAAGAAGGGTTCGAAGATTTAGGCTGTGGGGATGGCGAAGAGCCTTCCCTGGAAGATGCCGGTGAAAAGGCAACAACATGGCGCCCTGTCTCCGGGGAGTAACACACCAACAGATGATAGACCTCTGGAGAAGAAGGGACCTCAGGAGACAACTCAAGAACCCAAAGCCGGCGCGGCTCCATGGAGTCCGACATCGGTGTCTGATCGATGCCGACCGGCACCGGAAGGGGGATTTGTGGTGCCGGGTCGACTCCTGCCACCACATGCTCTCCAGGAGAATGGTATTTACAACAAGGGGTGGTGAGGGACAGAGTCTCTTAATTAGGCAGAAAGCTCTCACCCAGTCAAGAGATCAGGACTAGATCCAACACCGTTTTTTAGCTCACTGCACCATCCCAGTTTCAGAACCTGGCTGTATGCAAATTAGTCTGTTCCTGTCCCAGTGCATGATGGGAACAGGGCAAACCAAACTACAAAAGCCAATTCTTACACTGGGAAGGAAACAAGCTCCCGGGGACCGGTTTCTGGCATTACAGCCGTCTTCGGCCCGGTTTGCTTGAATCCTGATGGTGCAATGAGCAAGGGTCTCACATCTGAGAATACCCTTCCACGCTTAGGGTGGACAAAAATATTTACAACAAGGGGTGGTGAGGGACAGAGTCTCTGAATTAAGCAGAAAGCTCTCACCCAGTCAAGAGATCAGGGCTAGATCCAACACCGTTTTTTAGCTCACTGCACCATCCCAGTTTCAGAACCTGGCTGTATGCAAATTAGTCTGTTCCTGTCCCAGTGCATGATGGGAACAGGGCAAACCAAACTACAAAAGCCAATTCTTACACTGGGAAGGAAACAAGCTCCCGGGGACCGGTTTCTGGCATTACAGCCGTCTTCGGCCCGGTTTGTTTGAATCCTGATGGTGCAATGAGCAAGGGTCTCACATCTGAGAATACCCTTCCACGCTTAGGGTGGACAAAAATATTTACAACAAGGGGTGGTGAGGGACAGAGTCTCTGAATTAAGCAGAAAGCTCTCACCCAGTCAAGAGATCAGGGCTAGATCCAACACCGTTTTTTAGCTCACTGCACCATCCCAGTTTCAGAACCTGGCTGTATGCAAATTAGTCTGTTCCTGTCCCAGTGCATGATGGGAACAGGGCAAACCAAACTACAAAAGCCAATTCTTACACTGGGAAGGAAACAAGCTCCCGGGGACCGGTTTCTGGCATTACAGCCGTCTTCGGCCCGGTTTGCTTGAATCCTGATGGTGCAATGAGCAAGGGTCTCACATCTGAGAATACCCTTCCACGCTTAGGGTGGACAAAAATAGGAGAATGGGGCGGGGTCGACGCCGGAACGGCAAAGGAGCAGCGCCGAAAAGGCGCCGGCTCGGCCTCAGATGGGGCCGCCGCCCACGTCGAGGACTGAGAGGGACTCCGGAAGGCGCCCCAGGTCCCGGCCTCCACCCACAACTCCACCGGAGCCGGGGAGGAAGGCTTCCGGCGCCGAAATTGTGCCGGCTCGACCTCTGGTGAGGCAGCCGCCTGCTCAGAGGACCGAGGGGGAGTCGGGGCCAGCCCAGAGTCCCAGCGATCACCTGCGATGCTGCAGGGAGCCCTGAAGGGATTTGCGGTGAGGTAGAGACGCTAGGTGCCGAAGAAGGGAGCCCCGAAGGACAACGCCTCGACGACACCACTCTCCTACGACCTGAAGCCAAAACCTCCGGAGCCGCTGGTGATTCCGCGGAAGTTCCCGCACGAGGCAAGGGATCCGAGGACGTCTCATATCAGGAGGTGGAGGAAGTGCCAAAGTAGCCTGCAGAGCCGTAGCGTAGGCTATTATTTGGGCCCTAGTCGCCTCCGTGCCGGGAAACGGCGGGTAGGAGAGCGACAGGCGGGGGCGCATGTCCCGGGGGGAGACTGCCCCCACTGCGGAAGGAGGGCAGGGCCTCCGAGACAAGCTGAAGGACCTACCAGCCGGTGCGCCATGCCCAATGTCACAGAAGAAACTGGCGGCTCCTTGCTTCCGAGGTTGGGGACAGACGCTGGGATGACACCAACCTGGAAAAGAGCGCCGACAGCAACTTCATCCGGCGTTCCCGCCGTGATTTAGGCTTAAGGTGCTGGCAAGTGTTGCAGCTCTCCGAGTTGTGGTGCTCACCCAGGCACCACATGCAAATCGGGTAAGGGTCCGTCGCTGACATGGGACGCGCACAGGAGGTACACGTTTTGAAGCCCGAAGGCATTCGCACACTGTTCCACTGAACGCCAAAGCGTGAAAGAATAGAAGGCCTGAAAACAGGCCGGGACACAATCCGGATCCGCGTTGCACGTGGAAAAGAGAAAAAACTGATGTAGACGTCCCAGGGTGGGACTTCTGTGTCATGAACGCGGACAACGTCAGGGCGGAGTCATGTGGTGCCGTACCCCGGCACACGGGAATGCTGTGGCAAAAAAAGTTTTCTGGATCCAGTCTCACGCCTGGGAATAATTCTACATTAAGGAATCTGCGGCTAGTCGTCTCTATCAGATATAAAGCTCCAGGGTCTTGTTTGTCATCTTCCTATCAGGAAATTCTGCCAAATATTTACAACTATCATATGAACCCTAATATTGGCTAGTTAAAGAAACCATCTGGTATAATTAAGAGCTGTGTGTTGGAGAACAGATTGCTGTGAGAAGTTGGCCTGATATATAATGTTCACTATTCTAGTGAGCACTTTGTATCAGTCCAAACAACCCTTATGGTGATTGGTTGTAAGTCAACCGATAGACCAGCTATCCTAGTAGCATGGACAAGAGCAGTCTTCTGGCTAAACTCTAGAGGGCGTGTTAAGCCAGCTGTTATACCATCACATAAACCCCTTGAACACCAAGTGAAAGGACACCACACAAGTGTTATGAAAATAAACAGTGTATTTATTGAAATCACAAGCTATATTGGCATCATGATGGTATTACCTAGATAACATATTCAAAAAGAGCAATTCCCAAAAGGAAAAACCAAACGTGTGCATTCCAAAAAACAAACAAACGAAAGTCTGTGCAGACAGATATACAAGCCACCGGGGACTGTAGAAAAGTAGTACTGACCGATATACAAGTAACTAGAGACTGTAGAAAAAGTAAACCCAACTGAGAAAACAGGGGAATGTGTCAGAATGGAATTAGTGCGCCTAGAAGGGGAGTGGATACGTAACGAAATAGCTGTGGTAACATAAGGCATGCTCACGTGTAAGCGGATCTGTAATGCGGTGCTAGAAGGAAGGGTGAAAACGGGCGGTTAAGTTATCACTCGAAACGCGAGTGCAGTAATAATCAAATGTACGTTGCCGGGTTTCCGTGCTTACCAATATGTGATTTCAGATGGGGACAAAAGAAGTCTCCTGGTCGTTGGCTGCAACTCGGGCTCGCCGGGCTGAAGTGACGGCTCGCGAGTGAAATTGACACACCTTAAACGTAACGCGGGATCGGCCAACATGAAAATTGACAAAGGACTCGGCGGTGTTAACTATGGGGGCCATATTGGAATGGACAAATAACAGAAGTGGTATGAAGTGGGAAGGTGACGTGAACATAAAACGTGCAACAAACAAGGTGCAACAGACAAGGTGGTGTGACGAACAAAGTGACATGTATTGACAAATTATCAAGAGGTTGAGAATAGCGAATATATGAATAAACAGAAAAATAGGCTGAAAAATAGTGTTGTCAGGAGTGGGTTAAATTGGCATAAACATGAGATGATGATGAAAAGATAAATAAAAGTGCATTAACATTTCAGAGAAACTCGCACAATGCGAATGTGTCCATCATGTACCCGGCTGGGTACTTTACAGGAAGCAACTTAGCTCAATTCGATCATTGAGCCCAAAAGGTTTATACGATTGCAAATGGTAGATCCATGACGTTTCCCTTTGTAATAGAAACTTATTATTGTCTCTTCCTTCTTTTTTTTCAATCATCTCGAGGACCAAAAATTTCAATTGTGCCACAGTATGTTGATTTTCCATAAAGTGTGCCGCCACACTGGATTTGGTTTGCTTTGTCCTTATGTTAGATTTGTGTTCGTTTAATCTAACTTTAATTTTTCGCTCAGTTTTGCCTATGTAGGTCTTGCCACATGGGCATTTGAGGAGGTAAATTAGGTTGGATGAATCACACGTTGCGTTGACTTTCAGGTTGATGGCTGTTCCTCTCATGGGGTGGTTGATTTTGTTGCCCATTATGATGTTGTTACAACTGTTGCAGTTAAGGCACGGTTTGGTGCCTTTATAGGTGGGTGAAATGGGTGTTTCTTTTGATAGGATCTCCTTCAGGTTGTTAGCTCTGGTATACGCAAAAATCGGAGGGTTTTTAAACATGTCTTTAAAGTCAGGTTCAGATGCCAAAATTCTCCAATGTTGTAAGATAATTTTTTTATATCTTCCACTCAATGTTGAGTATTTTGAGACGACTACCATCCGGTTAGTCTCTTTTTTGGTTGTCTTTTTCAAAGCTGTTTGGCGTTGAATTCTGGATACTTTAGTCTTGGCCTCCTCTGTGGTTTCCTTTGGGTATCCTCTGGATGTGAATCTTAAACTCATTTCATCGATCCGTTGGACCAAAGTATCCGGATTGGATACAATGCGTTTAACTCGCAACATTTGACTGTATGGTAGGTGACGTTTTAATGAATGTTGATGAAAGCTAGCGAAGTGCAACGTGTTGTTACGGTCTGTCGGCTTTCTGTACAGATCTGTGATTAATCCGGTGTCGGATTTAGTGATAAGGACGTCCAGGAAATTGATTTGGGTGTCATCGATGTTCCATGTCATTTGTATCCTGTGGTCTTTGGTGTTTAAGTTGTTGAGCTCATCTTTCAACATGGTTTTGGTGCCTTTCCATAGGAAGAATAGGTCGTCGATGTACCTCACGTACATCAACAAGTTTTCAGTCCAAGATGGATTGTCATATATGTAATTCTGTTCGAAATCAGACATATAAATGTTAGCGTACGCTGGAGCAGCGCAATTGCCCATGGACATCCCAGATGATTGTTGAAACCAGTGGTTGTTGTAACAAAAATAGCTATGATAAAGTGTGTAAATCATAAGCTCCATCAGGAAAACTTTCATAGCTTCCGGGATGTTGCTGTGTGCTAGGGTTTTCTCAATGGCTTCTATTCCACCTTTATGTGGAATTGAGGTGTACAAACTGTTCACATCCGCGGTGCAAAAGGTTACGGTCGTTTTGGTTGATTTTGATTTCTGACAATTTGAGTATGAACTCGGTGGTGTCTTTCACATAGCTTTTTCATTCTTTGACGAAAGGTTGGAGATAACGATCCAAAAATTTGCCTACGGGCTCATGAAGGGATCCCTTAGTGGATACTATAGGCCGCATTGGCGGATCTTTTAGGTTTTTGTGTATCTTGGGTAATAAAGTTATGGTGGGACTTCTTGGGTAATCAACCACTAGGTATTTCTTGGTGCGGTCATCGATGGTGCCTGTATCGTGAGCTTTGTTTATGATTGATATCAATGCAGCTTTGTATGAATTGGTAGGATTGGATTCCAGTGGAATGTAAGTATCAGATTCACTGATGTGTTCATCCATCTTGGTGTCATACATACTGGAGTTCATGACGACGAGGGCCCCGCCTTTGTCAGCTTTTATACATTTAATCAATTTGTTATTGGCAATCTTTTTCAGTGTGTCATTATCTTTCTGTGTCAGATTTCTGGTCCCAGTTCTTTTCTTGAAGTTTATTTTACCCAAGTTCTGTTTGACTAAAGTCTCAAACGTATCGATACTTTTGTGACTGGTGGGTGGTATGTATGAGCTCGTTGGGCGTAATCCACAGAGTTGATCCGGTTTCTGATCTATAGTTGGTGGAATCACATTCTCAAAGAAGTGTCGTAGCTTTAATTTCCTTGTCAGTTTAAATGTGCTGGTTTCTAATTCCAATTGATTGGTGTAAGAGGTGGGAATGAACGATGTGCCCTTTTGCAGAAGTTCAGTCTCGTGTTGTGACAGTTGAGTGTCAGAGATGTTGATCCTTAGCGATTCTGTTTCTTTTTGTCCTTCTTGGAGCCTCTTGTGTTTGGGGCTTCTGGTTCCTTTTCTCTTACTTCGCCTGGGTCGTCGGTTTCTGGGGGGCCTCTCTCTAAAAAAGGACCTGTGTTGGATGTAGAAGCGCTCTCTTCCGCTTGTGTTCTGTTTTGATCTTGACCCCTGTTGGTGTCAAGGGTTGTCTTCCTGGTTTGTCTGCTCGAAGTGTCACTCCCAGAGGAGGAGGTATCAGTGTGTTGACTTGTCGGTTTATTACGACGGCGTTGGGCGTAAATGTCAGCCCAAGTGTATACCTCATCCAATTGGTAATCTAAAGTATCACGTTTGAATTTCCTAAGTTTCCTGTCGTTGATATCCTTTGTATGTTTATCCAGTTGGATTTTCATATCCTCTAGCATTTGTGTAATGTCTTCTGTTGTTTTGAACACTTCAATTTCTTTCTCAACCTCTTTGATTTCATTGGTGAGGTCAACGAGGATGTTAGACAATTCTTCGATGATAAGCAGTATGAGATCTAAACTGCATTTATTTAGAATTGCGTTCCACTTGGCTTGGAAGTTTTTAGAGTTCTTGCACAAGGACGGTTTGAGTGCAATCCTGAGTCCACGGGGAATGCGGAGAGCTTGATGGTATTTTACTAATGTCTTTGCATGCAGTTGCTGGTTGATGCGTCGTTTAGATAAGTATAGGAGATGTTTGACACATTGTTCTCTTGTGCGAGTGCTGGACTCTTGTGATACGTCGTCTTGGATTAATGCATAGATGCGTTCTTTTTCCTCATCTCCATATGCTAGGAGGTCTGCTCTTGCTTCTGTAGATTTTGATATGGTTTCGTATTGCATGCTGATTGCGTGCTATTGCCTATGATGGGCGGATCAACTGTTAAACTCAAAAGGTAGGATAGGCAATGCACTGCGTGATTAATAGAAAAAGTAAAATTAAATCTTCGCAAATGCGTTCATGTGGGTTTAAAGGTGCTCCAACTGGTAGCGTAACCGTCCGTCTACGCCAAATTACTGACTTTAAATGCGTGTGAACATTAGAAATGCGCACATCCCAGTATTTGGGCACTCCCTCCGGTTCAAAAATGGATTGACTCCATATGGTTTTATAAATTTATTCAATTATAGTTGCTTATTATTCAAAAGTTCATCAGTGGATTATTTTCATCCAATTGATTGTATTTATCACAAAATCATCATTGCTCCGATGCATTTCGGGTCCAATACCCTTTCTCAAGGAGCACTGTAAAAATAAGAACGATCTATATTGGCATCATGATGGTATTACCTAGATAACATATTCAAAAAGAGCAATTCCCAAAAGGAAAAACCAAACGTGTGCATTCCAAAAAACAAACAAACGAAAGTCTGTGCAGACAGATATACAAGCCACCGGGGACTGTAGAAAAGTAGTACTGACCGATATACAAGTAACTAGAGACTGTAGAAAAAGTAAACCCAACTGAGAAAACAGGGGAATGTGTCAGAATGGAATTAGTGCGCCTAGAAGGGGAGTGGATACGTAACGAAATAGCTGTGGTAACATAAGGCATGCTCACGTGTAAGCGGATCTGTAATGCGGTGCTAGAAGGAAGGGTGAAAACGGGCGGTTAAGTTATCACTCGAAACGCGAGTGCAGTAATAATCAAATGTACGTTGCCGGGTTTCCGTGCTTACCAATATGTGATTTCAGATGGGGACAAAAGAAGTCTCCTGGTCGTTGGCTGCAACTCGGGCTCGCCGGGCTGAAGTGACGGCTCGCGAGTGAAATTGACACACCTTAAACGTAACGCGGGATCGGCCAACATGAAAATTGACAAAGGACTCGGCGGTGTTAACTATGGGGGCCATATTGGAATGGACAAATAACAGAAGTGGTATGAAGTGGGAAGGTGACGTGAACATAAAACGTGCAACAAACAAGGTGCAACAGACAAGGTGGTGTGACGAACAAAGTGACATGTATTGACAAATTATCAAGAGGTTGAGAATAGCGAATATATGAATAAACAGAAAAATAGGCTCAAAAATAGTGTTGTCAGGAGTGGGTTAAATTGGCATAAACATGAGATGATGATGAAAAGATAAATAAAAGTGCATTAACATTTCAGAGAAACTCGCACAATGCGAATGTGTCCATCATGTACCCGGCTGGGTACTTTACAGGAAGCAACTTAGCTCAATTCGATCATTGAGCCCAAAAGGTTTATACGATTGCAAATGGTAGATCCATGACGTTTCCCTTTGTAATAGAAACTTATTATTGTCTCTTCCTTCTTTTTTTTCAATCATCTCGAGGACCAAAAATTTCAATTGTGCCACAGTATGTTGATTTTCCATAAAGTGTGCCGCCACACTGGATTTGGTTTGCTTTGTCCTTATGTTAGATTTGTGTTCGTTTAATCTAACTTTAATTTTTCGCTCAGTTTTGCCTATGTAGGTCTTGCCACATGGGCATTTGAGGAGGTAAATTAGGTTGGATGAATCACACGTTGCGTTGACTTTCAGGTTGATGGCTGTTCCTCTCATGGGATGGTTGATTTTGTTGCCCATTATGATGTTGTTACAACTGTTGCAGTTAAGGCACGGTTTGGTGCCTTTATAGGTGGGTGAAATGGGTGTTTCTTTTGATAGGATCTCCTTCAGGTTGTTAGCTCTGGTATACGCAAAAATCGGAGGGTTTTTAAACATGTCTTTAAAGTCAATTTATAAAACCATATGGAGTCAATCCATTTTTGAACCGGAGGGAGTGCCCAAATACTGGGATGTGCGCATTTCTAATGTTCACACGCATTTAAAGTCAGTAATTTGGCGTAGACGGACGGTTACGCTACCAGTTGGAGCACCTTTAAACCCACATGAACGTATTTGCGAAGATTTAATTTTACTTTTTCTATTAATCACGCAGTGCATTGCCTATCCTACCTTTTGAGTTTAACAGTTGATCCGCCCATCATAGGCAATAGCACGCAATCAGCATGCAATACGAAACCATATCAAAATCTACAGAAGCAAGAGCAGACCTCCTAGCATATGGAGATGAGGAAAAAGAACGCATCTATGCATTAATCCAAGACGACGTATCACAAGAGTCCAGCACTCGCACAAGAGAACAATGTGTCAAACATCTCCTATACTTATCTAAACGACGCATCAACCAGCAACTGCATGCAAAGACATTAGTAAAATACCATCAAGCTCTCCGCATTCCCCGTGGACTCAGGATTGCACTCAAACCGTCCTTGTGCAAGAACTCTAAAAACTTCCAAGCCAAGTGGAACGCAATTCTAAATAAATGCAGTTTAGATCTCATACTGCTTATCATCGAAGAATTGTCTAACATCCTCGTTGACCTCACCAATGAAATCAAAGAGGTTGAGAAAGAAATTGAAGTGTTCAAAACAACAGAAGACATTACACAAATGCTAGAGGATATGAAAATCCAACTGGATAAACATACAAAGGATATCAACGACAGGAAACTTAGGAAATTCAAACGTGATACTTTAGATTACCAATTGGATGAGGTATACACTTGGGCTGACATTTACGCCCAACGCCGTCGTAATAAACCGACCCCATGAGAGGAACAGCCATTAACCTGAAAGTCAACGCAACGTGTGATTCATCCAACCTAATTTACCTCCTCAAATGCCCATGTGGCAAGACCTACATAGGCAAAACTGAGCGAAAAATTAAAGTTAGATTAAACGAACACAAATCTAACATAAGGACAAAGCAAACCAAATCCAGTGTGGCGGCACACTTTATGGAAAATCAACATACTGTGGCACAATTGAAATTTTTGGTCCTCGAGATGATTGAAAAAAAAGAAGGAAGAGACAATAATAAGTTTCTATTACAAAGGGAAACGTCATGGATCTACCATTTGCAATCGTATAAACCTTTTGGGCTCAATGATCGAATTGAGCTAAGTTGCTTCCTGTAAAGTACCCAGCCGGGTACATGATGGACACATTCGCATTGTGCGAGTTTCTCTGAAATGTTAATGCACTTTTATTTATCTTTTCATCATCATCTCATGTTTATGCCAATTTAACCCACTCCTGACAACACTATTTTTCAGCCTATTTTTCTGTTTATTCATATATTCGCTATTCTCAACCTCTTGATAATTTGTCAATACATGTCACTTTGTTCGTCACACCACCTTGTCTGTTGCACCTTGTTTGTTGCACGTTTTATGTTCACGTCACCTTCCCACTTCATACCACTTCTGTTATTTGTCCATTCCAATATGGCCCCCATAGTTAACACCGCCGAGTCCTTTGTCAATTTTCATGTTGGCCGATCCCGCGTTACGTTTAAGGTGTGTCAATTTCACTCGCGAGCCGTCACTTCAGCCCGGCGAGCCCGAGTTGCAGCCAACGACCAGGAGACTTCTTTTGTCCCCATCTGAAATCACATATTGGTAAGCACGGAAACCCGGCAACGTACATTTGATTATTACTGCACTCGCGTTTCGAGTGATAACTTAACCGCCCGTTTTCACCCTTCCTTCTAGCACCGCATTACAGATCCGCTTACACGTGAGCATGCCTTATGTTACCACAGCTATTTCGTTACGTATCCACTCCCCTTCTAGGCGCACTAATTCCATTCTGACACATTCCCCTGTTTTCTCAGTTGGGTTTACTTTTTCTACAGTCTCTAGTTACTTGTATATCGGTCAGTACTACTTTTCTACAGTCCCCGGTGGCTTGTATATCTGTCTGCACAGACTTTCGTTTGTTTGTTTTTTGGAATGCACACGTTTGGTTTTTCCTTTTGGGAATTGCTCTTTTTGAATATGTTATCTAGGTAATACCATCATGATGCCAATATAGATCGTTCTTATTTTTACAGTGCTCCTTGAGAAAGGGTATTGGACCCGAAATGCATCGGAGCAATGATGATTTTGTGATAAATACAATCAATTGGATGAAAATAATCCACTGATGAACTTTTGAATAATAAGCAACTATAATTGAATAAATTTATAAAACCATATGGAGTCAATCCATTTTTGAACCGAAGGGAGTGCCCAAATACTGGGATGTGCGCATTTCTAATGTTCACACGCATTTAAAGTCAGTAATTTGGCGTAGACGGACGGTTACGCTACCAGTTGGAGCACCTTTAAACCCACATGAACGCATTTGCGAAGATTTAATTTTACTTTTTCTATTAATCACGCAGTGCATTGCCTATCCTACCTTTTGAGTTTAACAGTTGATCCGCCCATCATAGGCAATAGCACGCAATCAGCATGCAATACGAAACCATATCAAAATCTACAGAAGCAAGAGCAGACCTCCTAGCATATGGAGATGAGGAAAAAGAACGCATCTATGCATTAATCCAAGACGACGTATCACAAGAGTCCAGCACTCGCACAAGAGAACAATGTGTCAAACATCTCCTATACTTATCTAAACGACGCATCAACCAGCAACTGCATGCAAAGACATTAGTAAAATACCATCAAGCTCTCCGCATTCCCCGTGGACTCAGGATTGCACTCAAACCGTCCTTGTGCAAGAACTCTAAAAACTTCCAAGCCAAGTGGAACGCAATTCTAAATAAATGCAGTTTAGATCTCATACTGCTTATCATCGAAGAATTGTCTAACATCCTCGTTGACCTCACCAATGAAATCAAAGAGGTTGAGAAAGAAATTGAAGTGTTCAAAACAACAGAAGACATTACACAAATGCTAGAGGATATGAAAATCCAACTGGATAAACATACAAAGGATATCAACGACAGGAAACGTAGGAAATTCAAACGTGATACTTTAGATTACCAATTGGATGAGGTATACACTTGGGCTGACATTTACGCCCAACGCCGTCGTAATAAACCGACAAGTCAACACACTGATACCTCCTCCTCTGGGAGTGACACTTCGAGCAGACAAACCAGGAAGACAACCCTTGACACCAACAGGGGTCAAGATCAAAACAGAACACAAGCGGAAGAGAGCGCTTCTACATCCAACACAGGTCCTTTTTTAGAGAGAGGCCCCCCAGAAACCGACGACCCAGGCGAAGTAAGAGAAAAGGAACCAGAAGCCCCAAACACAAGAGGCTCCAAGAAGGACAAAAAGAAACAGAATCGCTAGTGATCAACATCTCTGACACTCAACTGTCACAACACGAGACTGAACTTCTGCAAAAGGGCACATCGTTCATTCCCACCTCTTACACCAATCAATTGGAATTAGAAACCAGCACATTTAAACTGACAAGGAAATTAAAGCTACGACACTTCTTTGAGAATGTGATTCCACCAACTATAGATCAGAAACCGGATCAACTCTGTGGATTACGCCCAACGAGCTCATACATACCACCCACCAGTCACAAAAGTATCGATACGTTTGAGACTTTAGTCAAACAGGACTTGGGTAAAATAAACTTCAAGAAAAGAACTGGGACCAGAAATCTGACACAGAAAGATAATGACACACTGAAAAAGATTGCCAATAACAAATTGATTAAATGTATAAAAGCTGACAAAGGCGGGGCCCTCGTCGTCATGAACTCCAGTATGTATGACACCAAGATGGATGAACACATCAGTGAATCTGATACTTACATTCCACTGGAATCCAATCCTACCAATTCATACAAAGCTGCATTGATATCAATCATAAACAAAGCTCACGATACAGGCACCATCGATGACCGCACCAAGAAATACCTAGTGGTTGATTACCCAAGAAGTCCCACCATAACTTTATTACCCAAGATACACAAAAACCTAAAAGATCCGCCAATGCGGCCTATAGTATCCACTAAGGGATCCCTTCATGAGCCCGTAGGCAAATTTTTGGATCGTTATCTCCAACCTTTCGTCAAAGAATGAAAAAGCTATGTGAAAGACACCACCGAGTTCATACTCAAATTGTCAGAAATCAAAATCAACCAAAACGACAACGTAACCTTTTGCACCGCGGATGTGAACAGTTTGTACACCTCAATTCCACATAAAGGTGGAATAGAAGCCATTGAGAAAACCCTAGCACACAGCAACATCCCGGAAGCTATGAAAGTTTTCCTGATGGAGCTTATGATTTACACACTTTATCATAGCTATTTTTGTTACAACAACCACTGGTTTCAACAATCATCTGGGATGTCCATGGGCAATTGCGCTGCTCCAGCGTACGCTAACATTTATATGTCTGATTTCGAACAGAATTACATATATGACAATCCATCTTGGACTGAAAACTTGTTGATGTACGTGAGGTACATCGACGACCTATTCTTCCTATGGAAAGGCACCAAAACCATGTTGAAAGATGAGCTCAACAACTTAAACACCAAAGACCACAGGATACAAATGACATGGAACATCGATGACACCCAAATCAATTTCCTGGACGTCCTTATCACTAAATCCGACACCGGATTAATCACAGATCTGTACAGAAAGCCGACAGACCGTAACAACACGTTGCACTTCGCTAGCTTTCATCAACATTCATTAAAACGTCACCTACCATACAGTCAAATGTTGCGAGTTAAACGCATTGTATCCAATCCGGATACTTTGGTCCAACGGATCGATGAAATGAGTTTAAGATTCACATCCAGAGGATACCCAAAGGAAACCACAGAGGAGGCCAAGACTAAAGTATCCAGAATTCAACGCCAAACAGCTTTGAAAAAGACAACCAAAAAAGAGACTAACCGGATGGTAGTCGTCTCAAAATACTCAACATTGAGTGGAAGATATAAAAAAATTATCTTACAACATTGGAGAATTTTGGCATCTGAACCGGACTTTAAAGACATGTTTAAAAACCCTCCGATTTTTGCGTATACCAGAGCTAACAACCTGAAGGAGATCCTATCAAAAGAAACACCCATTTCACCCACCTATAAAGGCACCAAACCGTGCCTTAACTGCAACAGTTGTAACAACATCATAATGGGCAACAAAATCAACCACCCCATGAGAGGAACAGCCATCAACCTGAAAGTCAACGCAACGTGTGATTCATCCAACCTAATTTACCTCCTCAAATGCCCATGTGGCAAGACCTACATAGGCAAAACTGAGCGAAAAATTAAAGTTAGATTAAACGAACACAAATCTAACATAAGGACAAAGCAAACCAAATCCAGTGTGGCGGCACACTTTATGGAAAATCAACATACTGTGGCACAATTGAAATTTTTGGTCCTCGAGATGATTGAAAAAAAAGAAGGAAGAGACAATAATAAGTTTCTATTACAAAGGGAAACGTCATGGATCTACCATTTGCAATCGTATAAACCTTTTGGGCTCAATGATCGAATTGAGCTAAGTTGCTTCCTGTAAAGTACCCAGCCGGGTACATGATGGACACATTCGCATTGTGCGAGTTTCTCTGAAATGTTAATGCACTTTTATTTATCTTTTCATCATCATCTCATGTTTATGCCAATTTAACCCACTCCTGACAACACTATTTTTGAGCCTATTTTTCTGTTTATTCATATATTCGCTATTCTCAACCTCTTGATAATTTGTCAATACATGTCACTTTGTTCGTCACACCACCTTGTCTGTTGCACCTTGTTTGTTGCACGTTTTATGTTCACGTCACCTTCCCACTTCATACCACTTCTGTTATTTGTCCATTCCAATATGGCCCCCATAGTTAACACCGCCGAGTCCTTTGTCAATTTTCATGTTGGCCGATCCCGCGTTACGTTTAAGGTGTGTCAATTTCACTCGCGAGCCGTCACTTCAGCCCGGCGAGCCCGAGTTGCAGCCAACGACCAGGAGACTTCTTTTGTCCCCATCTGAAATCACATATTGGTAAGCACGGAAACCCGGCAACGTACATTTGATTATTACTGCACTCGCGTTTCGAGTGATAACTTAACCGCCCGTTTTCACCCTTCCTTCTAGCACCGCATTACAGATCCGCTTACACGTGAGCATGCCTTATGTTACCACAGCTATTTCGTTACGTATCCACTCCCCTTCTAGGCGCACTAATTCCATTCTGACACATTCCCCTGTTTTCTCAGTTGGGTTTACTTTTTCTACAGTCTCTAGTTACTTGTATATCGGTCAGTACTACTTTTCTACAGTCCCCGGTGGCTTGTATATCTGTCTGCACAGACTTTCGTTTGTTTGTTTTTTGGAATGCACACGTTTGGTTTTTCCTTTTGGGAATTGCTCTTTTTGAATATGTTATCTAGGTAATACCATCATGATGCCAATATAGATCGTTCTTATTTTTACAGTGCTCCTTGAGAAAGGGTATTGGACCCGAAATGCATCGGAGCAATGATGATTTTGTGATAAATACAATCAATTGGATGAAAATAATCCACTGATGAACTTTTGAATAATAAGCAACTATAATTGAATAAATTTATAAAACCATATGGAGTCAATCCATTTTTGAACCGGAGGGAGTGCCCAAATACTGGGATGTGCGCATTTCTAATGTTCACACGCATTTAAAGTCAGTAATTTGGCGTAGACGGACGGTTACGCTACCAGTTGGAGCACCTTTAAACCCACATGAACGCATTTGCGAAGATTTAATTTTACTTTTTCTATTAATCACGCAGTGCATTGCCTATTCTACCTTTTGAGTTTATTGAAATCACAACAGCCCTGTACTCTTTATGAGGACAGGGTACTAAGCACACAACAAAACTCTTACGAAAATACTTTAAGTTGCACAATTTACACAAATGCCCGAGGGGCACGAAAAACCATATACTATGAAAGTGGAATGCGAAATTACTAGCAGGTAAGTACTGGTCTAATAGGCTTTGGAATCGCTAGGACTACGTTACTGAACCTTCAGATTACTAGTAGGAGGCCTAGGGGACTCGGGTGCAGAGGGTGCACTCTCACGCGGGATGCGGGACAAAGTCTATGGAGGCTAGTAAAAGCAAAGTTAGTGTTCTCGGGCGAACCCGACTAGGTAGGTCGAAAACGACAGTGGATCTGGACCCTTGGATAGTGAGGCTATGCTGGGGCACCGAAATGCCGAAGTTACCTAGCCCAGGGGCTGCAGCTGCATAGGTCTGAAAAGACGTCGGGAATCCTCGTTGACGAACCAGGAGCCTGAAGAAAGAAGTTGCTGGCAGGCGACCAGTGAAGATTGTTCGAGTGATCCAAGCCTGAATCGAAGATGGATGACACCTGAAAGCAGAGGGGACCAAGTTCTTAATCACTAGCCAGTGATTGTGTGGGCACCAGGATGGCACCGGGCGAAGTCACCTCGACCAGGTGAGTGGGCGACGCTGGGCTATGCAGTCTCACGGACCAGGAGGCGTTGTCGGCGACCAGGATGGAGGTGCGAGCTGTCCCACGATGGTTGATGCTGTCGACGTCGCTGGACCCAGGATTGGGGCAACAAGTCTTGGCAAATTCAAGCCCACGCTGTGGGCCTAAAATGGTGTCTGGAGTGGACCAGGAGGGTCCGGGGTGCTCCTCTTTTGGAAGGGAGCAAGGGCCAGTCTGGAGCAACCAGACCAGCAGTGTTGTCGTCGTTGATCGTCCTCGGGAAGGCCACAAGCCAGCGGGCTAGTAGCCAGACAACGCGGTGAGCAGCAAAAAGCAGAAGGGCCCCACGCAGATCGTGGAGATGCTGGGGGGCTGGACTTCGGTGCTGGAGCTGCTCAGGGTCGGGGCTTCTCGGACCCCAAAGCACTCACCAGAGGATCCCTCGGCGGTCGTGCTGGATAGAAGTCGTGCAGTTCTGATGATGGCCGGTCCCTCGAGGTCTCGTCGCACCTACGGTTCTCAGCTTAGCTGTAGAGGTAGGTAGAGGTCAGAGGTGCCAGGGAAGCCGGGTCTCGTCGAGCTGGTCAGTCGGATTCCTGAGGAAGGACGTGCAGCAAACCGCAGAGTTCTTAGATGGGGCCTGCGGATGCAGGGTGACTACTCCTTAGCCACAAGGGAGAAATCTTGAGAAGAGTCGAGAGTTCCTTTCGTAGAAAGTAGTTTCTTGATTCAAAGATGATCTAATTTGGAAGGGTCCCTGCTCCTGCCTTTATCCTAAAGAAAGGGGTGGGTACTCGACTAGGTCCTGCCCTAGGGGTGGGACCAGGAAGGGGGTGGTTACACCCCTCTCCCATGCCGGACTTTCCCCAGGCCAGGGGCTGGTGTGCCCCTGGAACTGGTTCTAGCCGGCAGATGCATAGTGAGCACCGGGGTGCCACTTGCAGTCACCTTCCTGTAAAGCCCTGCCTACCCAGGATACACAAAACCCTGTCTGGGATGGTGCTAGCACCGCCCCTGACAGGAAACCCTTTGTCCAAGCTCTCCTCGCTGGAAGGACTCCCAGCAGCAGGAGGTCAGACTCGTGTCTGTGGTGGCAGCATCCATTTTGTGGAGCTGAGGCTTGAGTTAACTTTAACCGGGCGGCGGGGGGGGGGAGGGGAATGGGGAGTGGCTAGCTGGCCAACATGGCGGACGGAGTTTGCTAGTGCTCCGGTGCCGCTGGGGGAGGAACGATCCTGTCGTCCACGCTGAGGGGCCGTATCCGACCGAAAACGGCTGTATCCTGTAGCTCCTGCACCCCGCCTGCCTCGCTGAAAATCCTGGAGCTCTGGCGGCCGGTGCCCCGGAGTTACGCCGTGGCCGGGGGTGAGGCCTGGTGTCACGCTGCGGACCAGGGACTCGAGTAGCAGCAGTACCCGGAGGACGAGGGCTGAAAGGTGGCGGCGCGCCGGGGGCCCCGTGACCGGAAGTGCACCCCTGGATCAGGAACCCCGACCCCGCGACAGCCGAGAGGGGCAGGCGACACCCTACGACCCCGGGTGCCGGGTGAAAGGACGGAGACTGCGGACGGCCTTGAGCGGTGGACTGAGGTGCCGGAGCGCGGATGCTGTGACCCGTGTGTTCCTGCCGCTGGTGGCGACCACTGACGGGAGGGCCCCGCCGACTGAGTTACCCCCTGCCCGCGAGGGCCGAAGGTGAGAGGTCCGAGGAAGTGCGGAGGGGCCTGGTGTGGCGATGCTGCCCCACATCCAGCTGAGGGCGGACTAAATTCGGCAGGGACCCCTGGACTGAGGACCGGGTCCGGCTGGGACGCCCTGATAGCCCGGCTGCAACGAGGTGGTGCTGGGGGTGTCTGGGCCTCCCCCCGGGGCGAGCTAGAGACCGGGGCGCCTGGAGTGGGGCTGACACTACCCCTGGAGCGCCATAACTGTTTCATTGCCGGCTGGGCCCTAGTCACGAGGCACCGGACCGGTGTGGCTGATTCGGACGGGGTGGCACCCACTGGATCCTGCTGCTGTTCTTGGGCCCTTGATGTAAGCCGAAAGGGAAGAAAGAAATAGCGCCTCAGGGTGGACGGCGCTACGGAGGGCCCCGACGCCCCTATAAGCTAAGCGCCCCCCCCCCCCTTAGCAGTGCCACGGCGGCCTTTGACGGCTACCCCAGGTAGTGGATGCTGGGTGCGACCTGCGAGGGGGCAACAGAGGAACCTCGGACGGCTGGTGATCGCCTGCGGACGCGACCCTACCGCCGTCTGGACACCGGGCGCTTAACATGGTGCGCAAAGGCATGAAGAACACGGAGGGCAAGGAGGGGCCAGGCGTGGGCCCTACTCCAGATGCGGACCCCGGGGGCTCTGCGCCGCTGACGTTGGCTTCCACCCTTTCAGAGAGTCAGCAAGGTGATAAGCTGGACCTTATACTCAAAGAGATTAGAGACTCCAGAGCTGTGATGGAGACGCAGATGTGTACCCTTACCACTAATCTCTCCTTGCTTAAGGCGGACCATGAGAAATTAGCGGACAAAGTTAAGGATCAAGGTCTATCGCTGGCTGAAATTGCCCCGGCGGTGGCGGAGCACACGGACTCCATCCAGCTGATTCAGCGTCAAGTCAAAACCCTGATGGAACGCGTGGAGGATGCGGAAGGGCGTAATCGACGCAATAACATCCGCGTTATTGGCCTGCCGGAAAGAAGCGAGGGATCCTGTCCGGCGGAGTTCATGGAACAATGGTTCCGGGATAACGTCGCCCCTGAAGGTCTTTCACCGTTCTTTTGTGTCGAGAGAGCCCATAGGATCCCAACAGGACAACCTAAACCGGGCCAACCGCCAAGACCGCTCATTGTCCGGATCCTGAATTACCGGGACAGAGACATGCTGCTGAACCAGGCCAGAATAAAATCGGTCATACCGTGGGAGAATAAAAGAATATCATTATACCCAGACTACACCACTCAAGTGCAAAAACAACGGTCATCATACTATGAGGTGAAACAGAAACTCCAAAAGGCGAAATTGCGTTATGCCTTACTGTTCCCTGCGCGCCTAAAGGTGATCCATGACAAGAAAACTCACTTTTTCGAAAGCCCCACAGATGTGGAAGAGTGGATGGAGGTGATGGACATTGAGGAACGACTGGACCCGACACAGGATTCTACGGATGCTGGGTCCAAAGACGGCCAGAATCAGGAGGTCAACGGGGATGGCGTCCGACGCACTCACCCAAGACAGCGTAAACCGACTGCCCATCAGCAAAGGCAGGGACAGGTGGATGCAGTGGCAGCCGTGGGCACCTTCAGGGAGGACCGAGAGACAATTCATACGGACACTGAGGATAGCACAGTCCACTCGGACTCGGACAATAGTATGGTCCTGTTTCCGACGGTGACACCTAGAACCGCGGACGAACTTATGGACAATGCCCAAGAGTAATACCTCCTGTGGACCAGACCTGAAGCTTGAGTACACCACAATATCCTTTTATGTGTGAACTGGGGGGGCGGTGGGGGGAGGGGGAGAGAGGCGAAATGTGTTTGCTCTGACATTATGTGTGGCCCTTCTTTGATGGCGGACACTACGTGCCCTACCCTTGGGTGGGGAGGGAGCCTCGGATGTGAGGACTGCGAGATGTGACTCCTGTATCTCCTGTGATCCTACGGCGCTTGGCAGCTGTTCACTGGCTGTACCAGTATGGGGCCACCCCTGTTTCCCCCCCCCCCCCCCCCCCTGCCCCTGCCCCCTTCCTCTTTCCCCCCCCCCCCCCTTCCACAAGACGTGGCTACACAATAATTCCGATGGGACTCTCCCAGCGGCGCCGTTGAGCCGGCGGCTTGATCAGGCATGGCACTAAGGACACGGCCAGAGCTTGGCCGACCCACCACTAGCGTATGCAACGTTATCTGTTTTATTATGTTACACAGTTTATTGTTCGGCACAGCGGAGTTCAGAGGCTGCGCCTCCACAGTTGGGGTTTGGGATAGGGTGGGTACTGTCTCCTGGTTGACACGGGCGAGTCACTCACTAGGACATATGGGAACACTCATTGCGACACCTACACGGGGTTATGGCTGACGTACATGGTAGGTATAGGCTGGTCACCTGGAATGTGAGAGGGCTGAGGGCAGTGCAGAAGAGACACAGGGTGCATGCTTTCCTGCTGCGACAAAAGGCACATATAGTGTTCCTACAGGAGTCACACTGGACACACTCCGAAGCACTCCTGCTGCGGAAGAAATGGAGAGGCACTGTATTCTCTACCACATACTCTGCATTCTCCAGAGGGGCCACGATATGGGTACGTCATGGTACTCCTTTTGTGGAACTGGAGAGACGGACTGACGACCAAGGGCGCTACGTGCTAGTGAGAGGTACCCTAGACGGGGAAGTGGTAGTGCTGGGTAGCATCTACGCCCCGAATTTCGACCAAGATAAGTTCTTAGCTAAGGTGGGCCGGGCTCTGGCGGACTGGGCGGACGTCCCCTGGATCTTGGGAGGTGGCTGGAACATGATCTTAGATGTGACCCTTGATAGGTCACACCCCCCCCTTCAGGCGGCGGGAACACAAACTATCCGAGTTGTTTGGGACATGGCTTCGGGGCTGGGGATTGGTTGACACCTGGCGCACATTGCACCCGACACATAAAGAATATTCATGCTACTCCCCTGTACACAACCTGCACACCAGACTGGACAGATTTGTATGCTCCAGCTCTCTCGCGGCCAGATGCGACGCAGCAGATTATCTGGCTAAAACGTTCTCGGACCACCGGTCGTTGGCGCTTGACTTACACTGGGGTAGAATACCCTCGCCTGTCCCTACCTGGAGGCTTAACCCTGCGTTGCTTGCGGATGGCCCGTTTCACTCACATATAGCTGAGGCCTTAACTGGCTACTTCGATACAAACTGGGACTCTGCGTCCTCGAACTTAGTGGTGTGGGACGCAATGAAAACCGTAATTCGGGGGGCTGCTATAGGCCGCCTGGTGGGAGCCAGACAGGAGATCCATAGTAAACTGTGCGAGGTAGAGACGCGCTTAAGTGACCTGGAAATTGCGGTGGGGCAGGACCCTGACCGCCGACCTGATCTACAGCAGTGTGATATCGAACATGCTGAACTACTAGAGACCCTGAGGGTGATGGACTACGGAGCCTATTTGAAACGGCAACAGTCAGAGGCAGATAGGTCCGGTGCTCTGCTTGCCCGGCTGGTCCGGGATGCCCCTGAGAGCCCTACAATAACGTCTATCCGGAACGCGGCAGGTGATTTGATACACACTCAAATGGGTATTAATACTGTGTTTAAGACACACCTGGAGACCCTCTACGCTCCCCCCTCTGTAGAGGACAGGGACGAAATTACGGAATTCCTGGATGACTTGACGCTCCCAGTGCTGGCCCCGGGAGTCCAGGCGGCTCTAGCCGGGCCTATAACACAGCAGGAAATAAAGGTAGCGATCCACTCACTTAACCGGGGCAAAACCCCGGGTATGGATGGCCTACCAGGGGAGTTTTATCAATCATAGACTGATGTGCTGGCCCCTGTCCTGGAGAAAATATACCTCACTGCGTGCGAGGCTGGCCATCTCCCGGCTACCACCATGCAGGCCTTGGTGATTTCGATCCCGAAACCCGGTAGGGACCCTCAGGATGTAGGTAACTACAGGCCCCTTTCCATGCTCTCCACGGAGTATAAGATTCTCAGTAAAGCTATTGCCTTGAGGATCCAACATCACCTCCCTGGCCTGATCCATACTGATCAATGTGGCATCCTCCCAGAGAGGAGTACCTCCCAGAACTCGAGGCGACTTCACGCCCTCATGACAACTACACCCCACAATCTACCACACGCGGGCTGTATAGCCCTAGACCTCCGTCAGGCGTTTGACTCTTTGACATGGACTTTCATGTTCGAAGTCTTGCATCGCTTTGGTTTCCCGGAAGCCCTGATCAAATGGATCCGTTTATTATACACGGGTCCGACGGCCAGGGCGCGCACAGGAAGACACACTTCGGACAGTTATGAAGTCCACAGGGGCACCCGACAGGGCTGCCCATTGTCGCCACTACTGTTTGTGTTGACGCTGGAGCCCCTGGCTATTGCGCTTCCCAATAGAGCTGCGGAGGACGGCATACCGGTGGGAGGCACCGACCACATGATTTCAATATATGCCGATGACATCCTGGTGTTCCTCCGAAACCTGCGAGGAGACCACTCGTCTCTGGCGGATATCTTCAGACGATTTGAGGACATATCTGGGCTGGCTATAAATCCAGGGAAGTCCCTGGGCTTCTTCTTTCGAGATGACCAACAACCTCCCCTCATACAGTTCGGGACCTACGACATACAAGTGGCACCGACCACGTTCAAATATCTCGGAATACAGGTCTACCGGGACCCGGAGGCCCAGATTGACGGTAATATCCGTAAGGCCATTACTGGCATACGAGGTAGCGTGGGCTTCTGGACGTCCTTGCCCCTATCGGTAATGGGACGAGTGGCGGTCTCGAAGATGGTCCTACTTCCCCGCATTCTATATTATTTTGTGAACCTACCGGTTCTGCTGCCGCGTCAGATATTTACCACACTGAATACATTATTGGTCACCCTCATATGGGGTTCGGGGAGGAGGCGGATCAGCCTTAAAAAACTGCAACTGAATGCTAGGCAGGGCGGCCTGGGAGTGCCGGACCTGCGCAGTTACTACTATGCCAGCCAACTCCAATGGCTGACTCGATGGGTGGGGGGCAGGGACTTGCATGAGATCGCTTACACGGAGGACAAACTGGCGCGGGGAGACCTGCACTCCCTCCTCTTGCCCAATGCTAGGATTCCTGGGGACTGCCACCCCCTCCTGCACGTGGCCTTGACCTGCTGGAAGAAAGCACTGTCGTACTCGAATGGGACCTCCCCATATGCGGACAATATACCACTACTGGGACTCCCGACACCGCAGGGGACTTTAACACGGCGCAGATTACGACCCTGGACGGAGACTGGAGTGGACAGGGTGGGAGACCTGTTCGGCGACGACACCATGCTGGACCATGACTCGTTTGTGCAGGCCACAGGAGCACCTTCACGCTTCTACCTACTACACGCCTCGGTGACGCACTGTGTCAGACGGGCTTGGGCCCCGCAAAGGACGAAACCAGAACAGCATGAATTAGTGCACCTCTTATACTACATGGGAGCGGGGGGACACCTAGTGAAATGGCTGTATACTGGCATCAGGGAACATGTGCCTTCACCGATTGCTACACTCAGGGAGTCCTGGACTGCAGACTCGGGGGGAAACATAACGGACGGGGAATGGAAAATTATTTTAGGCCATCATAGACGGGTGTCTAGGAATGTTAAGTTTCAGTTCATACAGGCCATGGTTCTCCACAGAGCTTACCTTACACCCCAGAGGCTGCATCGGATGTTCCCTGCCACCGCACACTGCTGCCCGAGGTGTCACCAGGATGAGGCACATATTCTCCACATGCTATGGACATGCCCGAAGTTACACTCTTACTGGGGAACGATCAAACATACACTACACTCCATAACAACACTCCAGATCCCTGAGGGAGCGTTACCATGCCTACTGGGGAACAGGAAGCGGCCCAAGACATGCAAGGCACAGTTGAGATTTACGGACCTGGCGCTGGTGCTGGCGATCAGGGTGCTCACCATGAGATGGAAGTCACCCAGGGCCCCGCAGATAGAAATGTGGCGCAGCGACTTGCTGAAATGGGGCAAGACAGAATCCGCGGCGCTGCGAGACGAGGAGAGCAAGGGCCTGCGCAAATATCCTATAGCTCAGGAATGGGACTTAATGATGATAGACCTGGAGGAGATAGACCTGAACAGCTCGGGAGGCCCGGTGGGATGAACTCACAAATGTGGCGGGAGGGGGACGAGGCTTAAGGGCACCAGTGTGACTCACAGGGGCTAGACCAGACCTACGGCTTTTACCACTTCAGACATACATAGTGCCACCTTGACCCGGGATGTGGAGTGTACGAGTGAGAACGACCAGGAGACAGGGGGTGGGTGGGCGGTTGGGGAGGAAGGGACAGTTGGGGTATGCTACTTATGACGGACACGATTCTGGAGGGTACGGAGTACATATGGGAATCATCCCGGGAATGCTCTGACAAGCAATTTGTAACTGAAATGCACTGTTCCCACAAGTTTCTGGGTTTGAAAACGGAAAAGACTGATGTATGTTGTGATAAGAAAATGTACAGAAATGTATGTCATCCTGTAACAGTCACGAATAAAGAGTTAAAAAAAAAAAAAAAACTTTAACCGGGGTTCACAGTTACATACATGTCGTGTCCCTCTAGAAGGGTGGAATGCTAACCCCGTCGCCAGAATTGGCGAGGGGTTAGTATTCCAATTCGTATGACACCTTACTCGACATGTTTTGATAAAGCAATACCAAAGATAGCATTTAACCGCGAGGATTATAATGCACTTAAGAGTATATGGTATGCGTTATCATGGAACAGCTATTAGGACTTGGTTCCGCAAGCTGCAAACGGGCTCAGCTCATGCCAGAGCACCATCTCACACGATTCCAAGCACTCTGCCTTCAGGATTGTCAAGGCCTGCCATAGGAGTGACTGGTAGGAATCTGTGTGTCCATTTTTAGGGTTAGATATAGGTATACTATATCTAAAGCAAAGGGTGATTACACCACCTTGCCCCAGCTGTCGTGCAGCCAGTTGTGTCAGATTTAGATGGCCAGCCAGGGGTGGCATAATACATGCTGCAGCCCCTGGTAGGCCCTGGGTACACCTATGCCCTGAGTTACAGGGTCTGATAAGGTGGCCCAGTACCAATTGGTAAATGCACCTAAGGTACACGTTGTAATTTAGTGAGAGAACAGCTAGGCTGTGGGTCTGATTAGCAGACCCACAGCCAGAGAAAGTCGTAAACCAGTGAAACAAAAGCAAAAAATCTGGGTGATCATAGGATTGCAGACCCTACTCTCCTACACCAGATTGCCTTGTGCCAGATTTATGGAGTTTGGAGAAAGGTACAGTGTTCATTTAAGAGACTTTCCTTCCTCAGTCTATGAGTATGGCTGTTTTGAGAGTTATTCAGCACATTAAAACTCGAGATTGTGACTTCCTTGAGTAACAGGAAAAAATAATAAAATTTAAAAAATGAACTCTCCTGGCTCTAGCAAGAAAATCCTACAAATTAATATTAAGTTCCAGACAAATTGTTTGATTCATGAGCAGATCTGCATGCACAATTATTTTAAAGATTTTCTGTATAGTGAAGAAACCACCTGCCACTCTAAAAGGAGTGGCAGGTGGCCACTCAAAAAGGAGCAGGCTACCACAGGGTAACTGAGGTTTACCATTTGCGCAGATGACTTTACATAAAAGGTTTCCACTAAAATTCACCATAAGTAATACTAAATGTAATTTAAACTATGTCAATATTATTAAATTTGACTTCATTTGAATTTATTACATTTAATTATTTATTTAAGCTTGCCGAACTATTCAAAGCATTTGATATCTGAGGCCAAATCAGTTCCCTGTAAAGTGTTCAAGCGAACAACATGCCTACTTAATAAAAATTATGGACTATTTTTAACCTTACAACACGCAAACTAACATAACGAACAAACACCAATAATTGAGTTTTGTGATATTAGCAGTTAATACATTGAACAGGCAATAAGAATATATGGCATTTATCCTACTCAGAAGACCTAAATGTATCAGTCAACCATAGTTAAACAAGAGATGCCCATTATCTCCATTTTGAGGGAAATTAATTCCAAGAAACAATGGATGCAGTCATATCGGCAAAAAGAGCAAGGGCCAGTATACACTCATGCTTTAGGCCATTATTAATTTTGATTTTAGCAGAACAACTGCTCTTTAGGGAGACTAGCACCTCAACCCAGTTGTGTGTATGAAGCAATTGTATGGTGACCAGTAATCTGGGAAGGATGCTCCACAAATTTAACTTTTACCAGAGTTTAGATTAATCAGTAGAGTGGAAGGAGACCCAAAAATGCATGTTCTCAATTTGCAAATACATTGCATCACTGCTCTAATCAACAAGTAATGTTTAAATGAGACTAATGGAGAAGATGGGTCTAGTGAAATGACTGCTGAGTTTGGAACTTACGAATCATTATTCTCCAGAGCAGTGTTAAAGTTTGCTACCCCGAACAAGCCTGGGAGTAGTTTGAAAGCCCTGGTAGTAAATGTAAATGTAAATGTGGGTGCACTGTCACTCTAAGGAGTATCCCGGCGCTGAAGACCACTGGGGAACCCGTCCTGGTTTTCCCTGTGAGATGGTCCCTTTCTGGGTATCTCCAAGGTGAAACCAGGCATCCCCGGCGTCTGTGGGGGGCCGTTGTAGAGGTGAGGCAAGCTTAATGCCCAGAGTTGCCAAGTGTGTTCCCTGGTTAGAGTAGGCACCGAGGCGAGAATTATTGAGTCCGTTTGACCCTGGTCCACGACCCTGCCGCGTCGGGAATTGAACCCTGGTCCCGGGCCATTCTCTGCTTACGGGTCTGCCGCCTCTAACCAGTGAGCCACACTACTCCACTAAGGAGGATGATTGATTGGTACCAATGAGAGCAAGGAGGATGCTGGGTTAGCTAAAACACTGAGAACATCACGAGAACTACTAGTGTGAGAAAAATACATGATGTTGAGTAAGCCAGTTTTTAGTGTATAAAAGGAGGGGTGCAGATGCTTTGGGGAAGCTCACAGACAGAGTCGTGCGGATCTGCCCACAGCTGCTACACCGGAGGGAGAGGGGGAAGGAGAGGGAGAGGGAGAGGGAGAGAGGGAGAGAGAGAGAGAGAGAGAGAGAGAGAGAGGGAGTGAGTGAGTGAGTGAGTGAGTGAGTGAGTGAGTGAGTGAGTGAGTGAGTGAGTGAGTGAGTGAGTGAGTGAGTGAGTGAGTGAGTGAGTGAGAGAGAGAGAGAGAGAGAGAGAGAGAGAGCATCTGACCTTGCTACATCACTGATAGTAAGGAGAAACGCACTAAGCAAAGGGTGTAGGTACCAGCATCAATCTCTACCTTGTATATTAAATCGACCATGGTATATATGCAGACCATGTTGGTAAGTCATGCTCTATTTGTACTTTGGAAAGGTGTATCCATTTTTCGTGTTCAAAATGGCTGTGCCTTGTGGGCATTGTGGATCAGTTCACTGTGTACAAGGTACGGCTGTAGGTCATTCTTGTGGGTAATATGGACAGAAGTATGGCACACAGGTTATGGATGCAGGCAAAGCCTATTACGAACTACTGATAGGTTTGATGCACTCAGGCAATACTCGCAGGCCATTCCCTATGCGCAATACCAGTACAATATTGCTACAGTTCAGGACCTGCATTTATAATGAAGAGGTGCCCTGCAAATAGAGCTGTATGGTATACGCATGGCATGGATGGCAGTCACAACTTATGGTTACTAAGGAGAAGCCAAGGCTGTAGTCTATGCACAGTGCATAAATGGCACTGCCAGCAGGCATGCCCTCTGCAACCCATGTAAAGAGCAAATTCATAGTTTATAACAAATTCCAAAACACCTCAAAGTTGTCAGTAGCTAGCCACAAAAGCATAACTCCAGATCCCTTTAACCCAACAATACACTGTGTAAGACAGAAATGATCCAACATATAAAATCACAGATGTCATCAATGATGGTATCAGCTTAAATATGCAGAGGACATGGTCAGAGGCCACTCCATCTGTGCAGTGCATAGAAACCATAGCCTATAACAATGTTGTGTCTACACTAAGCACAGGTTGTGTAGTATTTCTATCACACCGAGGACACAGCAGCAGTCCATGCCTTGTGCATATTAAAAATAGGGCATTCCTGTCTTATGGCTATACTCTATTTGTAGTATGCACATGGGAGGATTGCAGGTTGAACCCCGTGGAAATTGGACACATTGTCATTGATGACTTGACTGGCGATGTCCTGTGCTACTGCATCAGTACGTTTGTAAATCATTTTCAGGGTGTATTTTGCAAAAGCTTAGTTTGGAGACAAAGATTTTACCCCTGACTTAACTCCTACCTATTTATTTCATTCCTGCTTCCACAAACTTCCTGAATAAGGTGCTTTACTTCGTCATCCTTCTCCTGGATCTTTATCTGCAACATCTCATTTTCTTTTTGAACACGTTCGTATTCACTATGAAGGTGATCAACCATAAAGCTCTTTTTTGAAAGAGATTCCCTTAATTTTTCATTTTCCTTTTGCTTGTCTGCAGATATAAAAGTTATACGGATTAGAAAATTAACATGACTTCATACTGTTTTTTTAAAGTAACATTCAATACTTTATATTTGCCTCCTAGAATTGTGCTACAAAACAATTTACAGTAAAAAGACCTCACACGTTCAGCAGATTTTTAATAAAAGCAACTTGCTGTAATATATTATTGATCAAGGGGTATAAGTATCAACTCCAATTCCCGTTCGGAAACCGGACGATTCTCAGAATTGGCCGTTCGTGAACGGGAAAATGCCTTTTGGGATGCATCATCCCAAAAGGCCCTCGCAAAATAGGGAATCGCAAAATTTGCGATTCCCTATTTTGCAAATGCATTTAAGGAATCACAAATTGCGATTCCTTAAATGCAATGTAGGAAGCACCCAAGTTGTACGATTCAGGTTGGTGGTAATTAGTGATTTCTTAAAAAATGCACTTTTTTGAATTTTTTCAAAGTGCCATGTGGCGCACATACATGCCCTTAGGACATGTATGTGCACCACATATGCACATATACATATTTCAGGGGTGAAGCATGGTGTCCTTTTGACACCCTTGCACCCTTGAAATTGCATTCGCAATTTGCGTGTACCTAATGGGTACTCGCAAATTGCAAATGTCTTCCTATTCATTCCTATGGGCTTCTAGGCCCATAGGAATGAATGGGAAGGTAGTCCTTAATTGAGATTCGCAACTTGCGAGTCGCAATTAAGGACTATGTAGGAATCGCAATTATTATTGTGATTCCTACATACATTGCATTTTGCGAGACCTTAATAGCGATCCGCAAAAAATCGCTATTTAGGGCTCGCAAAACGGTGTTTTAAAATATATGACCCCAAATGTGTAAAAATTAGAAACATTTCTAAACATGCAGTAGAAGCTTAATTGTCAGTATAAGTGAACACTGTAAAAAGGCTCATACTCTGTACAGTTGACAAATGCACTGCAGATGTGGCCACTGTTTAATTTTATTCATCCAGCTTATATATGTAATTGAGGACACAAAAAAGCAGATAGTATCCTTTTTCACTACTCCACCCTTCAAAAGAGCAAAACCATGGAAAAGCTGATCGTCCGGTTGTATACCACTGATGTAATGTGGGACAGCCCACTGAAGGACCAGCATGTACAATCACTCCACCTCCTAAGCAAGATGAGGTGGGGGAAAGAAAGATGGAAGATCAACGTTTTTGAGTAAACTACCATAAATGGGTGGAGGGGGTTGGAATGACAGGGTGTGGAATTTTCTAAACCCATCAGAAAGACAGGTTTAAAAGATAAAGGATGAACAGAACACCAGTGTATTGGTTCAAATGAAGACGCCATGAGGAAGTACAGAAGTAATATTAATTCCAATTAAAGGAGTGGGTGGAGGCATTAATAATGAGCTTTTCAAGAACTAAGCCAACAGGGAGAGGCTGAATATGGAAGGTTGGTCAGGAAACCATCGAAAGAGAGGCATCGGAAACAAGTACCATTTAACTGTAGAGATTGATAAACCCGAATGAGTGAGGCAGAGAAAACAACTAGGTAATACCTGAAAGGGTCTACCCTCCCTCCAAGCAATAAGAAACAAACTTATTCCAGAGCCCAGTATAAACAAAGTTGTGCCTGGTCTCTTGGCAGCCAGAATAAAATCTGGTATCTCTGAGGAAAGAAGGAAAACTTCTAACTGATACCATTCAATCCTCATGTTGGGAGCAGAGGAGATCAAACACTGGTAAGGATAACCTGGCCATGCTGCTGCAAAAGCAGATGCCCTCTATCTCTGCAAGGAAGCCAGGCCGAACACTGAGATCCAACATATCAATATACCAAATCCTCCTCGCCCAGTCAGGATAATGAGAATCAGTTCCACACTGCCCTTGCTCACTTATGTAGCACCCTTAAGATGTGTGGATTTTGATGGAGTGCATAAAGTAGGTCCAGTGCAAACTTGAAGTGTAATATGTCCCAGAGAACCACATGGTGAGAAGTGCAAGGTGTAGAAGGGAAGACATTTGCTGTTGAGAATCATGGAAAAGAAGTACATATAAGAACGTTCCAGGTGACCGAAGACCACCCAAACACACTGGTGGTAGTGTTGCCTGAAAGGAACAGTTCAATGCTGAGTGAAAAGGAAGGAAGAAACACCTTCCAGTTTAGGCAGATTGCCCGTAGCTCTAATTCGCGGAAGTGCATCCCAAGAACCTTGCAATATCATCTTCCACAGCAGCCCAAAGAGGACGCACCAATAATATCTGTGGTGTGCTACTGTGGATGGCAGAAATGGCAGCCCACTATGAAACTGATAGGAAAAATCCATCAGTGAAGACCGAAGAGCTTCATCAGTCTATCTTGTGAGAAAGAGGATTGACTGATATGTGGGTGGCTGGATGCAGAGCTGAGGAGTCAGCTTCGGAGGACCACTGGAAAACCGAATAGTCTAGTAACCTTTCATAGAGGATAAGAGGCACTTGTTTACCACCACAGAGGTGCTTTGCTAAAGTGGTGGAACATGACCCGGCCAAAAAGTTAGAGGTGAACTAATTTAATCCAATGAAAAGGAAGCAGGTAGATTGATAGGGGAGAGACCTGCCTTTTGTTTTCTGCTACTCACTAACAGGGATAAGTCCACCCACTTGGTAGCCATATTCTACCACTACATTGCCTCTGAGGGAATGCAATCACACAAGATGCAGAAACAAGGACCTGAGACACTGAAAAGGGTATTGGGGAGTGAATTCTACCACTAACAGGACAGAGTAATGAAATGGAGAAACACATGGAGCATCTAGTGCCAAGGAGACCCACAATTGCAGTTCAAAGTCACAACATCAACAGGGATTTTCAATCAGGTGTGGAAATTGCCTAAGAGACCACCATGCAATCATTACACACACACACATGTGCACAAGGTGGCCCTGGAGGGGACAGTGAAAAGCCCTTCCTGAGTGGAATTCAAGATGAAACGAAAGTTACCTTTTTGAGCATAACTTTCATTCCAAATATTTATCAGTTCAACTTACCAGAACTACTACATTGAACAGAATGATACAACAAAAGAGGATATGTCGCTAGGTACAATTTCATAGGAGGAGCGATCCTTTGTGTATAAGATTTGCAGAAAAAAGAAAACTCTCAGCTAAAGAACAAATCCCTTGAATCTGACCCAGAAGGTGGGTTAAAATCAATTTGCGTATCAGGAAGGGGCTGAAATTGTTTACTTAGTTAGAGGGGCCTTACGATAACTCGACCAAATCACCGGTCTATAAAACTTCCCCTGATGAGATGTATTTTAGCTATTAATTTCTCATTACATTATTCTCCAATGCTTGTATCAAAAAATATATTATTGTTGAGTTGTTGATTAATCGCATTTCAAATTAATCTCTCCCCACTGCCAAAATGTATTCACCAATAAGTACTCAAATGGAATGATCTTAGTTATCAAGAAGACATTCTCCATCCTGAGGTTGACTAGCCTGAGGTCACAAGCCTCCCCCCAATATTCCTATGCTTCCCACTTGAATATTTCCCCACATCATCCCAGAATCAACATTTTCCTCATATCTCCTAACCCCTATTCCTTTTATTCCCCATATTCTCCCATTCTATACATCCATTTACAAGTCTATCAACGCCGACTACGATGAGGATCTCAGCCAAGAAGCTCTTGTCAACCTCTCTGGTTTTTCACCCTCTTTCGAGTCCCGTTGTCTGGGTTACCTTTCATTCTCATTCTGCACCCAATAAATCCAACCCATGACATTTAGTAATTCCTTCTCCCAATCAATTTCTGCGGTTCCAGAGCAATTCTGGCTGCCACCCTAGCAAACTCCCTTTACTGACGGGGAAGAGACACTTTGGTAAAACATATGCCATAGCCCATCTATAACCCTAGCAACAATTATTGTGTAGGAAGACTACTGTATGAGAACAAGTATGGCTTTCTACAACAACAAAAAATAAGAAAGGTAAATACATTCTCCTTCACTTTGCTCTTTTATTCTGAGTTTGTACAGCAAGATATGTTTGACTATGAATTAAGTTTGGTTTAGAAAAAAAGATCATTATAATACTAACAGCGACAATACTCATTCAAACCACAGTGGGGACTTACCTCTTGATCCTCTAGCAAGGAGATCTTTCAGAGATTCATTTTCTCTTCTTAGGAAACTTATTTCAGAAATGAGTGTATTATGTTGATCTGTATCACTGTACATCTGTGTAGCCCCTAGAAATTAAGAAGTGTAAACTTAACTAAATATACTCTGTACAATAGTTTAATATTGAGTCATACTCTGGTTTAAACATTAGAAGCAAACATTTCTAGACAGTGGAAAAGGCTCCACATCTCATTAACTTGTGCTTTCTACTTAGTTGGCCAGTGCAGTTTGGTTTATCATATTTATCTTAAATATGCTCTGCTACAAGAAAAATGGGAGCCCTAGTAAAAGAACTCCATGTATTACATTCCATTATCTTGCTCTGCTCTTTTCTATCCCATGGTCAGTAACTGACTGATGGACAGCCATCATTGTTACTTGGCCACCAAAATCCAGAAGTGGAAAATATGGTAGTTTTATGGTGGTAAAAGTTAGACAGAGGGGAGCTTGGGCACAAAATCAAAAAGACCAGTGTAATTTGGCTACATAATCAGTGCGTGTTCAGTCATGAGTACATTACCACAACCAGGCGACCACAAGGTTTGTAGTTCAATAATCCTGTTTATTAACAGAAATGTTTTATAGGAGCCACCTAGCAAACATCAGCCTTGCAAGGAGAATCAACATAATGGTGCTTCTAAAACAACACACTAAAACCCAAGAATAACATTTTGTAGAACTTTACAGTGTAAATTGTATGACAGAAACTAACGTACAGTGTCTTATAATCACACTTTTTCTCTCACTCATTCTGAAATATATACCCTGAACTGGATCAAGGAAATGGATCCTTTTGAGGCAGATTCCCTGATTAGATTCTATGAAAAACCCATGCAAAGTAGTGATTTGGCAAGCCACAGTTTTTCTAGCATTTTGTTAATTACAGCATCGTGAAATTGTAACCACCTCTAGTAGCAACAGCGGTTTTGAAAAATAAGTAGTGACTATCTGTCCTTATAATAACCTTACTGTGACCACACACACAAGAGACATCAGAATATGAGGGGGAGAAAACAATACCTAAGAAAAACACATTCCAGTTTTCGAGGTCCTATCTGACAGTTATGAGGGTAGAATCAAAATCATGAACACTTAACAAAACAGGAATAAACGAATAACGAGCAACGGACATATAGGACTAAAATGACAGATTGCTCATTGAATGTAATCCCAAATGGAAGATAAAACATTTTAGAAACACAAAGAAGAATGTGTTTCTAAAGTAATATGTCAACAGCAGTAAATGTATAAAGTATAATTTAACAGGCTTTTCTGGTGCAACATGGATGAACAATGTGGTTTGCATACGCCAACAGAAGTTAGTTTAATGGGTCCCTTCCATCTTGATGTTAAAGCATATTTCATGAGTTGGATAGCAATTATACTTTAAAAAAATAAACTTTGCAAATCCACAACATGAAGATATTGTTCTCTCAGATTACTACGTAAAATAACCTAGCTGATAGATATTTAGGAGATGAAGATGACCTTACCATGGTCTAGTTCAACTTCTGCTAATTGCCGTTCAAGCTGTTGTCGTAGTCGGTCATTCGTTTTAATGGAGTCTTCAAGTCGATGTCTCAAAATTCGTATTTCTTGCAAATGTTCCATTAATAACTCTGAAAAAAATTGTACAAATTAATCCACCTAATTCTTATTATGTGTGTTACCTTCTAAAAAGCTTGATTATCAAAGCAAGTACAGTGACTTTGATAGTCAAATATACCTTTTTTTAATAGCTCTTACCCTCCATCTCCTAATCGGTATATCCACCTTTCCACAAGACTCTAATTAGGAAAACTGTCTAAATAGATAAAGAAATAAATCTCTGATTTTTAGGACAGTGTCTTTGTCAGCCTTAAGTACGTTCTACAAAGCTGCTACTTGGTGGAGCAAGACAGTCAATTCTCACCTGTTTTCCAGTGATTAAAAATATTCAGGAGGGTATTCAGTCTCCACTTGTTGATAGGACATGGTCAGATAGACAAGTAAAATTCCCCAAATGCACCAGTACTCGCACAATTATTTAATTTCAGGGATAGGGATGCCATCTTACAAGCCGCAAGGATTTCCCCGCCCATACGAGTGCAAGACTCCGTAATAACTTTCTTCCCGGACTACACTGCGGCGGTGTCCAGGCGCAGAAGAAGTTTTCAAGACATGAAACAAGTACTAAGAACTCAGGAGCTGCCCTATTCCATGATTTTTCCTGCAAAGCTCCGAGTAGCCGCAGATGATCGGACATGGTTTTTTGATACACCAGAAGCGGCACAGGACTGGATCGAGGGATGGCGAACGGTGGGGAACCCAAAACGCGGAAACAGACATCGCCGCCAACAAGAAGATGGAGACAACCTGGGAATGCAAGGAACAAGACACTCGGAATCGGAGCAGGCATCGAGCCAGGAGAAGGAATAGTTGAAGGGACGTTGCAGGCACCACTTGATAGACTACCAGCGAACTGTTAAACAAGAACAAGTAACACATACCATGACCTAAGCTGGGCCAGCTGGGGCGGCGGACTGAGGCGGGCCTTGGAGGGCAAGGAGGGCTGGGGCCCCGCTGGACCTCTTACCCCGGACAAGCAAGTACAATGTTTTTGGGAGGGCAAGAGCACTCTACTGAGTTGGGGTGGCTGGTAGTTGCAGAACCGCTAAGCAGGGAGGGCGGGGAAGGGAGTGGGGGGGATGGTTGTTAGTTTTTGTAATTGGTTAGCGATAGTTAATGGCGATGCTCATAAGAAACCGCAGCGACTGCGAAATAGACTTCTAGCTCAGGAGACACGACGCACACCAGAAGAATGGCTTTCTCGTACACATGGCGAGCGTTATTTAGGCACTTTCCTAGGTTCCACTTTCGCCTACTCGGCGAAGCCACTATCTGAAACCCAGAGAATGGGGTACCCCTCACAACTAAGCTTTATCTATGGCGTCGGACTCCATACCCAATGGCCGTGATGCATTGACACAACAGTCGTCAGTACAACCCCTTAAACTTTTAACATGGAGCGTGAGAGGGCTGGGGGGAAAATAAAGAGGGGACTGATACTGCACGCTGTGAAAGGTCATGGCCCGGCGCAGGCGCTGCTCCAGGAGACGCATCTCACAGGAACAGCATGCAAAGAACTGGATAGATGGGGGCACAAAATGATTGTACACTCCGAATTTTCCTCGGGATCCAGGGGAACCGGCATTCTGATAAGGAAGACATCACCGTTCTTGGTCTTACAGACTAAGGTTGATGATCAAGGCCGATTCGCAGCAGTACAGGGCCAGTGGGAGGGCAGACTCCTGAATATAGTGTCGTATACATACTGCCAGCACTCCACTCAGTGGCTCTGCCGGCACTCAGCGAATTCCTACTCACACTACCAGAGGGAGACCTTATCATAGGAGGGGATTTCAACACCACAATTGATGCAGCATTAGACAGATACCCTGCTCGACTGCAAACACCTGGACCCTCACAATTTCAGGGGTTTGTAGAAGCTATGGGACTCATAGATATCTGGAGACACATACATCCCACTACTTATCAATATACATATCATTCCAAGGTACATAATAGTCTATCCCGGATAGATTATTTTCTGTTGTTGGGCACCAGCATCCAGACTGTCGAGAAGGTAGACATAAAACCGAGAGGTATTTCAGACCATTCCCTGATACTGCTGACACTCTCCTGTCAAGAAAAAACACACCGGCGTTTGTACCCCATATATCCAGGCTACCTTAAAGTTCCTGCCATCAAGAAAGAACTCCGCACTGCAACCAAACACTACTTTGAGGAAAACACAGCATCAGTAGACTCTGCCATTACAGTATGGGAAGCCTACAAGACGGTGTTTAGGGGATAGGCTATTGCATCCATCACTGGACACAAGCGATTGCAGCAGAGGAAACGGACAGAATTAGAACTGGCCCTTCAGAGGCGGATACCGCTTACACACTAGATCCAACTCAAGACGCAGCACATACCCTAAAACTCCGCCAACGGCAGTTCAAGGACTACCTTGAAAAGCGGACAATGGCCCACATTACAATGACTAAACATAAAATGTATGCTATAGGTGACAAAGCTGGTAAAATGCTAGCATGGCTAGATAAGAAAGGTGAGGGCACAAAGGGAATACAACAGTTATGGTCGCGGGAGGGAACTCTACACTCACACCCAGAAGCAATAGTACACTTACTAGCTGAACACTTCCGAGAGGTATACACTCCAACTGCAGAGCTAACGGAAGCAGAGATACAGGATTCCCTGGACCGTATTGAGATGCCAACTCTGACACCGGAGACGACATTGGAACTGGAAAGGGAACTGACTCTTGCAGAATTGTCAACTGCAATTAATGTGGTGCAATCGGGAAAGGCACTGGGACCCACCGGGATACCCATAGAATGGTAGAAGCAAATGCCAGACACATTAGGCCCACCCCTGTTGGCGATGTATAAGGAAAGTTTGGAGAAAGCGGAACTCCCGTTGGACCAGCGTATCGCGACGATAGTGGCGATCCCAAAACCTGGGAAACCACAGGCGGAATGTGCGTCATACCGCTCGATATCTTTGTTAAATGCAAAAGCGAAAATTTCAGCAAAACTGTTGGCAAACAGACTGACCAGTCTGGTTTCCTACCCTACAGGAACACAGCACTTAATTTGAGACGTGTACAAGGGGTGCTGGCAAAGGCCCCATTCCGAACGGGCCCGACGGTGATATTATGATTGGATGATAGAACGGCGTTCCATATGGTGGAATGGGAATACCTATTTGTAGTATTAAAGCGGATGGGTTTTGGTCCTCAATTCAGGGCGTGGATACGACTCCTGTATACCAAACCCGTGGCCCGGGTAACTGCTAATGGCCACATATCAGAAGAGATACCGCTCGCGAGGGGAACACGCCAGGGATGCCCCTTGTCCCTGCTCTTATTTGCACTAGTGCTGGAACCACTGGCATCACTGATTAGGGCAACCCCGTTGCTGAACTGGACTAAATCGGTTGTCTTCATCCTAAAGGGACCGATGCCAGCACTTCCCACGGAATGCCCATTATTGATTGCAGAAGACTCCTTTAAATATTTAGGAATACACGTCACTAGGACCTCAACCGACTTCTTTACCAAAAATTTGACACCACCACTGGAAAGGCTGCACCGAGATGTGTCGCACTGGGCGTCTCTGCCCCTCACACTGCTCGGGAGAGCCGCATTGTACAAAATGAAGGCGCTCCCTCCATTCCTTCACAAAACACGCCCGACCAGGTCTCACCTCGCTATTTTCAGCAAGTAGCAGCACAAGTGTCAACCCTACTTTGGGATAACCGCCCAGCTCCTATTGCTCAAGCGAAACTGTATAGGAGCTGGTACGATGGGGGGGATTGCACTTCCGAATCTCCAGCAGTACTATTGGGCAGCGCTACTTAAAATCATAAACCACTGGCTCCACAAACCCCAAGATGACCCAGCGTACAGGGCGGATAGGGCACAACTACGAACACATAACATGCTAACAGCGCTTTATAACAAAGGAGCAATATCGAAATTGATAGGCATTACGAAACACACTGCCCAGATTTGGCATGCGGAACAAGCTCGGTTGGGCTGGAAAGGGGTGATAACCAGGATGACCCCGCTGTGGGATGTCAAAGTACTAGGACACCTGCGACGAAGTAAGGGCTTCACACAATGAGATAACATAGGCATCTCCACAGTGGGAGACTTATGGGATAAGGGGACAATGATACCCTTTGATCAGCTTCAACAACAATACAACTTGGGCCCGAATGAAATATTTAGATACATGCAGATACGACACGCATTAGTGACGGCGATACCACATGACACAGAGATCCTGGAAGCCTCCCCGCTGGAAGACCGGTTGCTCACAGACTACATGGAGGAAAAGGCCACTTCATTTACATATCGAAAACTACTTAATAACTTACCAGATCCCACAAACGCACTGAGAGTAAAATGGGCGACAGAGATAGGAGAGATAGATGATCATGAATGGCTGGAAGCATTGGCATCGCCAAGAGAGGTGGGAATATCTAGCAGGCTTAGACTAGTACAACTTGAAATTTTACACCGCATCTACTATATTAGAACCACCGTACACAAACTACAAAGAGCAACGCACCCGTTCTGCCTCAGGGGCTGTGGGGAGGAAGGTACATTTCTACACACTCTATGGGACTGTCTGGTCTTGACAGGCTATTGGCGGCAGGTATTACGCACCATATCGCAGACAACAAATGGGTCACTCTTAGCAGATCTGAGAAGATGTTTACTAAACATATGGGAACCTAATGACCTTTCACGTCACATGCAAACTTGGGTCACACTGGGTTTCTTGATTGCCAAACGAGACATAGCGCAGAAATGGGGGGTGGCTGGGGTTTCGACACTGACAGCGTGGTGCAGGAATATGGACCGGACGATGGTCACTGAACGTACAGTATATGTAACTAGGGGCTGCCCAAGGAAGTGGAATAAAATCTGGTCGGCGTGGAATACTTTGAGGGAACATATGTGACCCACTGCCAGAATCAAACATAGACAGTTCAGACGATGAGGGTGAGGAAGGATGAGAAGAACATAAGAACTGCTGGGAGGGTGGTAGCAAGAAGGGTCAGACTGTCTGTGGGTTTTCAACAAAGAATTGTACTGAATGTGACCCATGACCTACCTGAACTGTAAATACATCCGATATATATGCTTCTATATGTATTGCCAAATCGCTTTTTGTTTTAATAAAAACAGTTTTAAAAAAAAATCCCCAAATGCAATTGTGGATTTATGCATGGCAGGGCCCATTGGTGATGCACAAACAGACTGAACTTTCCTGCCAGGTTTCTTCCTCCACAATATGAAGTGGCCATGTTGTAAGGAACAATGGCTGATTACTGATCTTTAAGTGATGGCCATCTTAGAATTTACATCGACCCATAGGCACTCATCTCAGTTATTTGGAGAATACATTGAACTTACAAGTGAGAGGTACGGTTGCATGCTTTTACTTTATAGACGCTTGATGAACAAGTTACTTACCTTCGGTAACGATATATCTGTAAGAAACATTAGTTAGTATTAGATTCCTTACCTTAGAATATCCCCAGGCATCAGACGTCTCCGGCTCCGCGTCCGTCGTCTGCGCCGGGATGACGTCGTCGGAGTACTTAGACGCCGCCTATGCGCGCTGACGTCAGTTCTTAGCCACAGCTTTTCCGCGCCAGATACGCAGAGCCATGGTAGAACCAACACTGGTGCCAAGAAACTAGGGCCCTGAAAGGGGAAGAACCTTAACCCTAGGTATCAGTTCGCAGAACGGGGAGGATGGGTGGGGCGGTAAGGAATCTAATACTAACTAATGTTTCTTACAGATATATATCGTTACCGAAGGTAAGTAACTTGTTCATCTGAAAGAAACACGTTAGTATTAGATTCATTACCTTAGAATAGATACCCCAGCAATACCAACCCCGGTGGTGGGTCTGCGAACCAATACTCACACCAAGAAATCCTGGAGGATGGAACGGCCAAAGAAGCCATCCCTCCGGACTTGACTGTTCAGGCAGTAGTGCCTCGCAAAGGTGTGCAGCGAGGCCCACGTTGCCGCCTGGCAAATGTCCTGCAGGGGGACTCCCCGACCCAGGGCAGTAGTAGCCGCCGTGGCCCGAGTGGAATGGGCCCTCAGCCCAACTGGAGGTTCCTTCCTAGCCAAGGAGTAGCACGCCTTGATGCATAAGACAACCCACCTAGAGATGGTCCGCTTATGCACCGCCCGTCCCTTCTTCGCACCCACGTAGCCAACAAAGAGTTGGTCGTCCACCCGGAACTGGCGTGTGCGATCCACATAGAATGAAAGCGCACGTTTTGGGTCCAGACGATGGAGTCGCTCCTCATCCTTTGAGGGATGCGGAGGCGGGAAGAAGGAGGGTAAGGTGATGGACTGCCCGATGTGGAAAGCAGAGACTACTTTGGGCAGGAAAGATGGTTTTGTACGCAATACCACTTTGTCCGGATGCACAGTCAGAAAGGGAGGTTTGCAAGATAGAGCCTGGAGCTCACTCACCCTTCTGGCAGAGGTGATGGCAACCAGGAAAGCCGTCTTTAAGGTAAGAAGACGGAGAGGACAAGAGTGAAGTGGCTCAAAGGGAGCGCACATCAGGAAGGTAAGAACGAGGTTCAAGTCCCACTGAGGCATCACAAAAGGGACAGGTGGAAACGTGTGTGATGCCTTTCAGAAAGCGGGTTACTATAGGGGACTTGAAAAAGGAAGGCTGATCAGGGAGCCTCAGGAAGGCTGAAAGGGGGTGAAAGGTAGCCCTTGAGAGTGCCCAGAGCAGAGCCCTGCTGGGCAAGAGAAAGAAGGAAGAGAAGAACCTCAGAAAGAGGGGCAGAAAGGGGATCCACATCCTTTGCTGTGCACCATGCCACAAATTTGTTCCACCGGCAGGCGTATACCGACTTAGTGGAGGGACGCCTGGCTGCCAGAATAACATCACAAACTTCAAGAGGCAATTCAAATGGCCTCAACTGTCGCCGCTCAATCTCCAAGCATGGAGGTGGAGACTGGACAGGTTCGGGTGGAGGACCGTCCCGTGCTGCTGCGACAGAAGGTCCTCCTGAAGAGGCAGACGGATCGGGGGACCGACTGACAAGTTGAGTAGCTCGGGATACCAGTACCTTCGAGCCCAGTCCGGAGCCACAAGGATTACCTGGGCCCGGTCGCGCCTGATCTTCTTCAGCACTCTGGGCAGAAGTGGTATAGGCGTAAAGGCGTATAACAGACCGCAACTCCACTCGCGACGAAATGCGTCGCCGAGCGAGTGCCGCCTTGGAAATTCGAATGCGCAGAACTGATGACATTGTGCGTTCTCTTCGGTGGCGAATAGATCTAACCAAGGCTCTCCCCAGTGCTGAAAGATGCCTTGCGCCACGTCAGAGTTCAGACACCATTCGTGATCCATCGAGCACCGCCGGCTGAGTTCGTCCGCCCTGGCGTTCAGAGAACCTGCTAGGTGTTGAACCACCAGGGTCACGCCCTGATGTTCCAGCCACTGCCAGAGACGCAGAGCCTCTTGACAGAGGTTCCAGGACCCCACACCGCCCTGTTTGTTGCACCACATGGTGGTGGTGTTGTCCGTGAACACCTGCACTACACTCCCCCGAACAGAGGGGAGGAATGCTTTCAGTGCCAGATGAATCGCCCGCCCTCAGCTCCAGAAGGTTGATATGGAGCTGGGACTCCGCCGGAGACCAGAAGCCTCTGATCTCCGCCTCTCCCAAGTGGCCTACCCAGCCCTGGAGGGACGCGTCCGTCACAACCACGTGCTCCGGTTGGGGAAGCGAGAGGGATCTGCCGTTGACCCAATCGCGGTCCGTGAGCCACCACTGCAACTGACTCGCAGTGCCCTCCGAGATTAGTACATGGTCGGACAGGTTGCCCTGATGCTGGGCCCACTGAAACTTCAGGTCCCACTGCAGAGCCCGCATCCGCCACCGGGCGTGATGCACCAGAAGGATGCAGGAAGCCATCAGCCCCAGGAGCCACAGCGTCAACCTGACCGAAACCCAGGACAGCGGCTGGAAGATGGGAATCAAAGCCTGAATATCCCGGACTCGCTGCTCGGGAGGATAAACCCGAAACTGCGCCGAGTCTAGAACAGCTCCGATGAAGAGGAGCTTCTGAGAGGGGCACAGGTGTGATTTCGGCACGTTGATGGAAAACCCCAGCAGGTACAGGAGATCCGCCGTAATCTGGAGGTGGCTGATGACTGTCTGGGGCGAGCCCGCCTTCAACAACCAGTCGTCGAGGTAGGGGAAGACTGAGACCCCCAACCTGCGCAGATGAGCTGCGACCACCGCCATCACTTTCGTGAACACCCGTGGGGCGCTTGTGAGGCCAAAGGGGAGCACGGTGAATTGAAAATGCTCGAGGCCTACCGTGAACCGCAGGTAACGTCGGTGGGCCGGCAGGACGGTGATGTGAAAGTAGGCGTCCTGCAAGTCCAACGCCACCATCCAGTCTTGCGGGTCTAGGGCAGTCAAGACTTGAGCTAAAGTCAACATCTTGAACTTCTCCTTTCGGAGGAAGCCGTTGACGCTCCTTAGGTCCAAGATAGGGCGTAGGCCCCCTTTGCCCTTCTTGGGGACCAGAAAGTAGTGGGAGTAGCAACCACACCCTACTTCTGGCCCAGGAACGCGCTCGATGGCCCCCTTGGCCAAGAGGGCCGAAACTTCCTCTTGTAGAAGTTGCAAGTGGGCCCCCGACACGCGGTGGTACTGCGGTGGCATGGCTGGAGGGGTCGCCTCGAAGGGGAGGGAGTAGCCCCTTCGGACGATTTGCAGCACCCACTTGTCCGATGTGACTGTGCGCCAGTGGAAGAGGTGATGGCGGACCCTGCCCCCCACCGGCGTCACATGGGCCTGAAAACTCGGAAGGTTTTGAGGCGGGAGCTGCGGGAGCGGGTGCGGACTGGCCTCGCCTGGGACCCCGACCGCCTCCCCGGCGGTTCCCACGGCCGCCACCGCGCTGGACATGCTGCTGCGGCATGTGGCTGACGGTCCGTGTGGGGGCGCCCCTTCCTTGGCCACGAAAGGAGCGAAAGGCACCCATTTGCTGGCGCGGGGCCGAGAGGCCCAAGGACTTGGCCGTAGCCCTGGAGTCCTTAAAGCGCTCAAGCACGTGGTCTGCCTGGTCGCCAAACAGGCGACGGCCATCAAACGGCATGTCCAGAAGCGTGGCCTGGACATCGGCCGAAAAATTGGCGCACCGTAGCCAGGCGTGGCGTCTGACCGCCACTGTCGTGGCAATCGCTCTGCCTAGCGTATCGGTGGTATCCAGTCCGCACCGGATAGAGTACCGTGCCGCATCTCGACCCTCCGCCAGGGCTTGGTTGAGTTTAGCCCTGACCTCCTCAGAGCATTGTGGCAGCACGTCCGCAACCGTGTCCCACAGGGTGTGGATGTGGGTGTAGCGGCCCAAGAGGCATGCGGTGTTGACGGACCGCAGTCCCAGACTAAGGGACGAAAACACCTTCTTGCCAAACTGTTCAAACCTCTTGGATTCCCTGTCAGGAGGTGCCGACGGGAATGCGGTCTGGGAGTTAGAGGCCTGGATAACCAGGCTCTCAGGGGTTGGGTGGGTCGACAGGAAACTTGGGTCACCCGGAGCCGGGCGGTAGCGTCTGGCCACGTTCCTGTCCACAGGCTGTCCTGAGGCGGGCTTGGACCAGGTGCCCAGCAGAACGTCACATAAGGCCTCATTGAACGGCAGCAGAGGCTCGACCGAGCTTGACTGCGGTTTGAGGACCTCGGTGAGGAGATTAGTCCTCACAGCCGCTGAGGGGAGCGTAAGGTTTAAGGCCTTAGCTGCCCGCATCAGAACTACGCTATAGGCTGCCCCCTCCTCCGTAGCCACGGTTGGAGGGGAGACAAAACCAGTGTCTGGAGAAAGATCCAGGCCGCTGGCTTCCCCAAGCTCCCCTGTCCAGTCCGTTTGGTCCTGACATTCCTTTGTCAGAGGGTCCTCAGACCCCTCCCAGTCCTCATCATCACCCAATGCCTGGTAGCCAGGATCAACAATTGGGGCCAATTCATTAAATTAGAATGTACCCAGCGCCGTCTCGTACGGCGCCCAACGGGGCCGTGTCGACGGCTGAACGGGATTGACCGAAGAACTGGGCCCGGCGTCGACCGGGGTCGGCGCCGGTGGTGACACCCTTGGGGACGGCGCCGGCGAGGTCGTGAGGTCGACCGGCGTCGACCCGGACCCGGATCCGGCCGCGGCCTGTGGCGCCGGGACCGAAGTCGCCGGCGGCGCCGAGGCCGAAGTTGTCGCGGCGGCGGTGCCGGAGCACTCGACCCGCTAGGCCCTGGAGCCGGACCCACTGGGCCCGAAGGCGCCGTGGGGTCCGGTGGAGAAGAGAGCGACCTCATGGCCATGAGGTACCGCTCGATCTCCTCCGGCGCCGCACCCTGTTCAGGGACCCGAAGGTATGGGGCAGGATGCGGCGCTAGTGACTGCGGAGCCGCGTGGGCGATGCCACCCAAAAACCCGGGCGCGTCGGGCGAGCGTCGGGGGCGGTCGGAGGAGCGATGACGCCGCTCCGACCTCATATGCCTCTTACCTGAGGAGGAACCAGAAGACCGATGCAGACTTCCGGAGCTGCGAGGGCTCCGTCCCCGCGACCGATCCCTCGACCTCCCATGGGACCGGGACCTCGAATGGCGCGGGGCCGACTGCCGGAGCTCGAGGCGCTTGCGGGACCGCTCCCGCCTAGCCTTCGACGTCAGAGCTTGACAGTCGGAGCAGGAACGGTCGTCATGGTCGAGACCTAGGCACTGCAGACACCGGCGATGGGGGTCGGTACTCGACATCAGTCGACTACACCTCGAGCAGGGTTTGAACCCGGGCATCCCTCCGGCACCTGAGGAGCCGAGCGACTCGAAGAAGATTAAAAGTGATCAAAAAGTTTTAGTCAAAAAGTGACTAAGGGGTAGAGCTTCTCCGGATCTGCGCTAGCTGGCGCGGAAAAAAGAAGAACTGACGTCAGCGCGCATAGGCAGCGTCTAAGTACTCCGACGACGTCATCCCGGCGCAGACGACGCCGACGACGGACGCGCAGCCGGAGACGACGCCTAACGACGCGCAGGGGTATTGCTATGCAAAAATTTCCGGATCCAGTCTGACGCCTGGGGATATTCTAAGGTAAGGAATCTAATACTAACGTGTTTCTTTCAGATGTCATGTTCAGTTTACACATTCAACTGAGGATTATATTAAGTGGACTGACATAAAAATGCAAAGACATCATTACCCTCCCTTTTCATCCTTCATTTAGTTTCAAAGTTGGCATAAACAGGAGATACTTCTTACAACCATAATTCACCAACAGCCCATACATTTTCTCTACGCCTTAAACATCTTTAATTGCCCATCTGACCACAGGTGACACCTGTTGGCTAATCCCTCTCTCACCTTTTTGCACATTACACAAACGATTATTTATAGCTGATGCTCTAATCCGCAAACCAACATTGTTTCCATAGTCGACCTATATGGTGAACAATAACCAAAGACCCATGGCTAATTTTTTTGCTCCTTCTGTGATGTGTACACCGCTCCAGGGCTATTTGGGGACAGTTGCACCGCAGACGAGCAGCGGATTAGCAGCTCTCCAAGGCCTTTTTACTGATTGCCTTCTGACACTGTGGACACTTTACACGATGCTGCTATCTCGTTGTTGCTAGTTTCCTGGATATCTTTTATTCATTTTAATTGACCTCTGTACTTAGCTCTGTATTATTGCTGATCCTTGCTTCTGATTTGCTTGCTTTCTGGGTTTTTCGTATTTCAAGTTCACCAACTCCTTCTTTGATATTACCCAACCTCGTAGCACAGGAAAGGCCTGCTATAGGCCAACATTGATCAGGGTTAGAGATCAGCACGGGACTGTACAAGTACAAGTCTGGACTGGGTGGCAGCATGGGCCAGGTAACAGGTCCCAAGAGGTCAGTCAGTGCTGAATGAGAACTTGCCAGCCTATATCCAACTGGGGGAACACTGTGGGTCTTTGGGGCTTGAAGTCCGACAAAAAAAACAAGGAACTTGGACACTCTGAAGGCTGCAATTTACTGCTGAGTTTATAACTGCCTGGAGACTTTGGGGCATGGCAGGATCACTTGTGGAACTGGGTTGGAATCAGAAGACAGGGAAAAGGGGCAATATTTTGCTTGGTGGTGAAATGGGAGCTATTATCTTTTGATAGTCACCCATGTCCCTTCTTGTGGTTTGATGGAGTCAAGTCCTGTTGGCTTTCTAGGCTTATGGTGCACTTTTGACTTCAACTTCAAGGAAGACTTTGATCAGGAATGGACTTTACGCAGGGGCCTCTAGCCTAGATCGCCAGAAGCCGAGCGACCTGGATCGGGGCTCATGCTTCAACTATTACATCTTCTTATGTTTGGCGACCTAGAGCATCACCTCCCACATGAGGGTGCACATACTGCACAAATTCAAATCATGACAGAAGACCAAGTGCCACAAACACATCTTGTGCGGGTCTGTAACCAACACCTGCTTCCTGCAGTCTTGGCGCAGTCTGGATCCTGTAATTTTAGGGCAGGAGTTTCCAACCTTTTCTGTAATATGAACTACTTTATGTTCAATGAAACTTATCCAGAGCTACTATTATTATTGTAAAAGTGACCACATTACACATAATTACATTAGTAACCACCATATGCAGATTACTAGCAGTGATCACCTCAGTGCATCAGGCAGGGTTGCCAACAGTAACACAAACAATGTTTTTGTCAATGTGTCACACCCCTACATGGAGAATACATAACAGCCATATATACAATAGCCCTTGGCACCAAGATATTAGTATTACGAATATTTCTCCCCAATGCAACATGATTTATCACTCAAAAATCAGCTCTACAAATATTTTGGAATTTCAGTCACTATTATCCAAACATCTGGTTTTGAGTGCTCAAATATACACTTTTCAATTTTGCTTTACATATATTAATTCAGTCAAGCAAAAAGCTTCTCATTTAGTGTTGCACACAGGAGAGCTACTTAAAGGCAGCTGGTAAGCTTCCAGTAGCTCACAAGCTGCTTACTGGAGAAGCGTCTTTTAGGAGACATATCTTTACTAGCACACTGCAAAAAATAATTTGGGAACTATTGGAAGACCAACAAAGTTGGGAGCAGAGATCCAGATCCGTGTCGAAGGACACGCAAAAAAAGGAGCAGACGTAAGTGTACAGGGGTGGCACTTAAATGCAACTGTGCTCATTAACTTCAAGGGGGGTATGGAGTCACTGCAAAGCTGTCTAGCGCCATCTGAATGCTACTGGGAATACTGCTGAAGAGCTCTCCAGGTCCATCCTAGGAACTGAGTACGCTAGAAATTAGGAACCTGCTGTTAGAAGGATCCATTAGAAGCCTAGTTTAGGTGCTGCTGCTGTGCTTTGCAATGTACGTTCGTAATGTTCCTGATAAATGAATCTTAAACTTGGGTTTCTTTAATGTGATTGTTTGTATGGCTATTTCCAATTAAATAAATAAATAAATATATAATAAATAATAAAAGGAACTCTGACACTACATTGCAGGAAACTCTCCACTGGCTTCTGGTTGTGATCGGGGAAGATTTTATGGTTCAATGCTCAAGATATGGCTTCTCGCTATTTAAGGGAGCACTTCAACTGGCTAAGAAACGTTTGACACATGTCCGAAAGTTGGAAGTAATAGCCAATGGGATTGCCGATTCACTATCGCCCCTCCCATAATGACTTGAAAGAAGAAAAAACTTTCTAAACTCATGAAGCTTAGGAATACTCTAAAAGGCCCATGTTTAACAATTTTCTCGCAGGCTCCTACATAGTGTGATCATTAAATTAATTTTATAAGTTTTCTGGAACTTAGAGACAATTTGAGTGGATAGGGACACTGTATAAAGAAAACTACAAATTATAAAACATGTATATCAACGTGGACATCAGCGTGATTTAGGTTATACATATCTGTGTTAGAAGGTGCACAAGTGCACACAATCTTGGGATCCACTCTTCCTATTCTAGATGGTCCAGAAAATATTTTAAATTAGTCATTTTTAAAAAGACAGTACTCTTGGCCTTGTCCATGCCTATTTTTATCTCATTTCTTCCTAGGTCTGTAGACTTTGCCGTCCCATGTCGTCTGCCAAACTGAAGTTGTTCTATAAATGTGGGGTGCCCGGTGCTCAGTTTACAAATAAACGGCAGAAAATGTGCACAACAAAGAATTGATGCGTCAGGATTCCACGTCACAAACAGCTATGATGCTGCAGCAAGGAGGTAGGTAGCATACGTGACCCCAAAATAAACGATTTTGCAGCTAAAGTAATGTGCGCCTCCTCTCTCAATGCTTCTCACATGAGAAAGATTTTCGTTTCAGACACACTACTCACATTACTAAAGTGTTTCTGGACAGAAACGTTTGGGGCCACAGTATTTACTTTCAACATATTTTAAGTGATCTTGTTTGCCGTCTTTTCATTGTGCATCTTGAAGTATTAACTCACTTCACTGCCTTCGCACAGTATTTATGTTAAATGATATCTATTAACATCTTAAAAAGGTCTACATAGCCCAACATCCCACAAAAGACCACACTAAAAAAAACCCAAGGGTACTTCAAATTCGCTTTTAGAAGTTGTATTCAGCTTAATATGAAAGTTTTCACTGTCTACTGTCAACAGTGGGCACTACCACTGCAGTACCCTTTCTAGTCGCCTTATAAGAAAATCAACAGCAAGCCTGCAATGTCTAGCAGACAACTTAACAACTGGGGATCTCACGCTCTCTACTCATTAGTCTTTATATAGGCCCCAGTCACAGTTATACAGAAAGTCACATAAGACAAAAAAAATCCAACTCTATGCCCCCACCATGTGTCTCACGGCTTCACTTGGGCAGTCATATATCCAAAAACGATGGTGATCTTCCAACAATGGGTAACATGTTTACTAATAAGACCTAACCTTATGAAGAACGGTCATCTCAGATGGGGTTAACACTTAATGGTAAAACATGTAATACTTTGAAAGCAAGAGCTTTACCAATATAGTTGCGGGTCAAGACCCTCAGTCAAAGTGAGTGTCTAGAGGCTATTAATTTGCAGTATTGCCCTACATAAAAGTGACAAAAAAACTTAAAATGTATTAACTTTTTATTTTGGGGTCTTTTTGTTTCATGATCTTCACGAACACACACACAAGAATAAAAATAAAACACAGGAGAGAGAGAGGCAGGCCAGTCTAAGTGCCATCTGATCCATGAGCCACACGATCAATAATTGAAACAATCGGCAGCTTTCTTTACATCATGATTAACATTACTATCCACATTCGATTTATTGCTTTCAACATGAAGATTCACATTTCTACTGAAATTCGATGAGGCAATAAAATATCATATTTAACTTGTCATAATACCACCCAAAGTCTTCAATGTGATAATGAAACAAGGTCTTCTGTACATCATAAGTAACATCCTTAACACGAGGTTGCAGGCTTAATTAAGTACACAAAAAACCTAACCAGTAAAGAATTCGGTACTCCCCCTCTCTCAAGTTACCTTTCCAGTCTGCAGGTCGAAAGCCCTTCCTGCGTCTGCTCTCCAGTTCAGCCGTGTACACCAACCTTTCTGCTCTGACCACACCTACACTGTTGTTCAGCTGCTCCATGCCATTCAAAGATGCAATTTCTTGTCTCTAACATTCAGTTACAACTACTCCAGAAAGGAGGCTGACTAATAAACCATCCAACTGGCATCAGCTCCTGTGCTTCAGGAAAATAGACCGTTCAAATAAGACACCAATCATCAATTATTGAGATGCGGAAAAGGTGCACTGTTCAAAACGAAATGTGACACCAGCTTTCACAAAAGAGGAAAGGAAGTCTTGGAAAGCCAAGAAGGGTTTTGTCCTTAAGCAGTCAGTCAACCAAAGAGTATCTAATGTTACATAATATTCTATAATATAATGGTTAATAGTTCGACTTTTAATAAACACCATTAATTTATTTTTATTAATCCTAATTTTGGGGTGGCAAATCAAATGCCAAAAAATGCATGTAGCCATAATGCCTGGGATCTACGTTCCATGGCAGTACCCAGGCGGCAAGATCTCCTTTAATGATCCTGTTATTCTGGCTGGCGATTTTAATGTGTTTTAGATGGTCCATTGGACCGTTCTATTAATAGCCGATCGGTTATAAACAGCAAGATGCGATTAATTAAGACCTCCATGGTAAAATTAGGATGGCGTGACATCTGGTGGGACAGGATGGGGAGCTCCGAAGGGCTTTACATATAATAAAAAAACACAGGCACCCATCAAGAATCAATTTCTTTTTAGTTGACCAAGGGTTTAGAGAATAAGTGGAAAAGATCACTCAAGTGGGAGGCCATCTTTAGGACCACTCAGCACTTGCAATGATTCCAGCAGTGAGCACTGGGACAATACAAGGAAGGTGGACTATGGATCACACTATATTGCTAGATGAAACAGTGAAAGAGGCACTAAAATTAGAGTCGGAAGAATGTTTTGTTATGAATATGGATAGTGCACCTACAGGCATAGTATGGGACACATTCAAGGCGTTTTTGAGAGGGAAAATAACCAGTATTAGCCAATTGGTCTCGCTTTTGGGACCTTATAAGTGTTTAGTTATGCAGCACAATATCCTAGGTGCAACAACATTAACTGTTGCATGGTTAAACACTTATAAGGTCCCAAGGGCGAGACCTATTTGCTTTGCAGCCTGCTCACACTGCTCACTTCTTACTAGTGGATAAGTTACGGCATGACATCATGCCAGGTGAGCGTTGTAGGTGAAGGGAAATCCTTTAAAGAGAGTTATTTTCTCTCTGGACTTTCCTTCTCTTTTTGAAATTCGGGAGCAACAACACTGTCCTTGTATCACCAGGGCTCTAAGTGGAAGCTTTTTCAATATTATATACAACAACCCATAGTTGCTGCTTATTTATCTAATGCAAGTAACAACCATTGACAAAGCCAATAGTCCTAACTTGTAGGTATGATCTTACTTGTTGTATGATATATCTAGATGCAATGACAGAAACAACAAAATACAAGTCGGGCGGCACACTATGCTAAGCACAGGTTTTTTAGTTTAAGTTGTTTAAGCCACGTCCTTAATTACATTGGCCACGCCCCTTTGAGACCCTCCAGTTTTTTCATCCCACTTGAAGCCTTGAGTATGCGCTATATAAAAACGCATAAATAAATACTACCCATGCGTGCTACATGCTTGGAAAGCACTTCAGAGATTTCTCAAGGGTTATAAAAGCTTTACTGTGCCACATTCCTGGCCACATAGGTGTCAATGCTGCCCTAGCAGATATCACCATAAACGCAAGTTGGAGACCGAGCAGAGATGCTCTTGTAATTTTCTGGACAGGGAAATGTATCCTTTCAGTAGTCATTTGTTTTAAATTGCCGTTCAATAAGGCCATCAGGGTAGTCGCAAAACTTTTCACTCTGCACGCAAGCCTTAGTCGCTACTTTATTCTGGTGGCCACACATCGTCTTTTCTTTCGTGTTTAAACATTGGTTGGACGAGATCACTGGAAGTGACATCGACGACCAGCCGCTATCCGGTATGTGCCACTTGTCACATCAGGAAGTCCTCCGCGGGCGTGGTTAATAGATGACGTATAACCTACTTTCGAAAGGTCATTGACGTTAAAACGCATCCTTCTGTCATCAACATTTAGAACAAGAATGAGAGGAGGCGGGAGAGTCGCAGGCACACGTGATGGCGTGCGTCAGTGTTCCGTGGAAGACGGACTGCTTTTTTGTCGCCAGCTGCAGGAGTGAAGAGCCTCCCGGAAGTGCCTCTGTGTCTCGAGAAACTAAGTAGAGAGAGTAGCTCTCAGCAGGAGCGTCACAGGAGTTGGCGGGGTTTACATAATGACTGCTCACTGGAGTTTCCTGCCTTCATTTACACTAATCTTCCTTATAAAAGGATGAAAACGTTGCTCCAGTTACAACACTTTCTCCGCTAAACTGCCGCTAATCGGTGCAATCGCACACTAATCGTGCATCTGCATTCAATGCTTGCAACGAGGGGACAGCACAGCTGGGTGAGCAGCAACGTTGATGAAGGTAGTAGAAGAATGGGAGGAGAAAACAAGCACGTGCTGAAGCTGACGGGGAGGGAGTGGGAGGGGGTAGGGGAGGGTATTCACGCTTGCGATCATCGAAGAAATCAAATGCCAGCTGCTGTGCATGTCACGCGCTTGTGCGCGTGAGAGCAGGCTGGTGGCTGGCCAAGTAGCACTTTTAAAAGCCAGCTACTAAATGTCTCGCCAGACCAGCGCATGCGCTGGGTCTAGTGAGACCTAAAAAGGAAAAAGTTTACTGCGGAAGTTAGTCTTTTGGAAAGCCGTATTCAAAAGCAGGAGCAAGACCTCTTAGAGGAGATGGGGGAAAGTGAGAAATCGACTTTACAAGTTTACAACTCGAAATGTCTTTCAATTGCTTTATATGGTGCATCACTATGGGGCATTTTACCACAGAAAAAATTGCAGACCATAGAGAATACATTTTTGAGATCTCTTCTAGCAGTCCCCCAATCAACCCCAGTATTTTCAATACACTCAGAGCTAGGACTTGGGTATATTTTGGACAAGTTACAATTAGCTCCACTAATTTGCTGGGCTAAAACATGGTTGAATTATGAAATTACTCTTAATCACACCATCCTTACTGATTGTATGGCTCTAGACAGAGTAAATAAAATCCCCTGGCTAGTCTATAATTAAGAACACTATGTAGTTTGGGTCGGCCGGATCTATACACCTCACCAAAATCGTTACATAAGGGTGATGTTAAATGGATCAAGGAGAACTTTCTGGGACTAGCCATGCAAGAACGGGAAGCAGTGGAGGTCCTAAAAACGGACATCAGAGCAAATTATATGCTCCTAACCACTTCGGAAATTGAACCTTATCTACAGATTGTTACCATCCCGTTCCACCGACATCTGCTGGTTAGATTCAGATTTAATATTATACAGTTCTCTCTTGGCAATTATCCTGTATGGGGAAAATCTGAACAATCCACTCCCTGTAGCTGTGACAATTTTTCGGATCAATCGTTAATGCATTTTATCATGTTTTGTGATTTCTTTTCTGATATCCGAAAACAGTTTTTATTACCATTACTGAAATTGGCGGGGTTTACACAAGTGCGTCCTGCACTATTATATTTACAACTACTGGGTAGTACTAAGGTGATTTTTAGGGTTGTAAGTTTTCTGGTTGCTGCTTTGCGTAATAAGGCAAAAAGAACGGCTGATGGACAATTAAGAGGCATTACCGTACTTTAACTGATTGTTATCCATTTGTATGAGATGTATCCTTTTTTAATACATTTTAATATTTTAAACACTTTTATGGCACATTTGTGAACTTGAAATGAATTTTCTTATATATGAATTGTTTGATTTTATCTAAAATGTCATGTGATTGCTTTTATGATTTTAATTAATCGAATAAAGCTGTTTTGACTGGCTGACTGACTGACTGACTTTACAAGGTGTAAAAGAGGCGCTGTCTGCTTCAGTTGAAGATAGGCTAAGGAAAAGATGGAGGGAAAGTAAAATTGCGCGTTTTGAGTACGGAGAGGGTTGTGGAAAGCTCCTAGCATGGAAAGCGAAGGAAGACCAAGCAAGATCTTTTATTAAAGAGGTTAGGTCCGAGAAAACTGGTAATATTCTTGCTAGAAGCAAGAAAATTGAGGAACCCTTTCAGTTATTTTGGAGAATTATATCATGAGGACCTACCATTCACTGAAGAAGAAGTTTAGGCATGGGGCAGGAAGTTCCGGATGGTATTTCTGATATCAGTAGTACAGCGTTAAACAGCAGCATAACTACCAAAGAGATAAGAAATGCAATAAGGGCAGGTAAGTCTTGGAGGGCAGCAGGTCAGATGGGTTACCTCTGGAATTATATAAAATACTTGAGGAGGTCCTCTTGCCACACTTGACAAAGATGTTCTCTCAATTTTTTGAGAAGGGAGCAGAACTCTCAGCATCTTGGGATGAGGCAACAGTTATTCGAATTCATAACCAGGGAAGGCCTTGAATTTATGCGATTCTTATAGGCCAGTTTCTTTATTAAATTGTGATTTTCAGTTTTTTGCAAAAATCCTGGCAGAGACTTATCGCGGTGGTAGGGGGCCTTTTACATACTGACCAAAAAGGTTTGTAAGAGGAAAAAGGATCCAGGAGTTGACATTCAACCTGATTGGGGTAGCCAATATAGTTTCCACTTATAAACTCCCCTTAGCAGTTATTACATTGGATGCCACTAAAGCCTTCGATGGGGTAAATTGGGCTTATCTGCAGCTGAGGTTAAAACTTTATAACTTGGGTGGAAACTTTTGTAAAGCAATAGCCATGATATATAGAAAAAAACGGACCAGAGTTTTGATAAACGGTAATCTTTCTGCGCCCTTTAGTATTTCAAGAGGGACGAGACAGGGATGCCCGTTACCCCCCTCCTTTTTAACCTATATATCAAACCAATGGCAGGTAAGATTCGGAAAGATAGTCGAATAGTTCCCTTCAGATACAAGGATTGGGAGAATTAATTGGTGTTTTACGCTGATTTGTTGGTTTTCGCATCAGATACGACCTATCGGTCCCTCTATTAAATGACCTAACTTCACAATTTGGCTGTATTGCTGGGTATTCAGTAAAAAGGGAGAAAAAAGAGGTTATGGCATGATATTTGGAGTCAAAGCTAAATATATGTAAAACGGAGATGAGATATTTAGGCATAAAGATCACCCAGAATATTAAGGACCGCCCTTTCTTCAAGGTAATAAAAGAAGCTGGAAAACTGATGCTTAATTGGTCTCATCTTCCACTGACGTTTATAGGCACAGTAAATTTAGCGAAAATTAAAATTCCTATTTAAGGGGGAGTTAAGGGGGAGTGGTTGAAGAAATTACAGGGAAAAATTATCAGTTGTATATGCGACTCAAAAACCCCCCGTACTGCCTGGAAAAATCTACGCAGAAGGAAAGAAAAGGGGGCCTTATGTCTGCCAGACCTAACGTACAATGCCTTGGCTTTTCTTTTAAGAAACGGGAAGATGCTATTAACCAAACCAGACAATTATGACATTAGCAAAATGTTTAGGAACATGTTGTCAGATATTGAAGGAGGAATGCAAGGCTTTATGTAAAAAGTTTGGCAACCCAAAGTACTTTAAGAGAGTATGCCTCAAAATTTTACAAAATATGCATAACTTTGGTCTAAGATTAGGAAGGAAGTTAAACTCATGTACTATAATAGGTGGGCGCTGAATTGAAATGCACCGGGATCGCTTGAATCAAAGAATAATTCTTTGGCCAGTCCGCTAAAAGAGGCAGGAATGTGGAGATGGGAGATATCACGGAAAAAGCAGATTTGGTAACCTGTGATAAATTGATAGAACTGTCCAATAATAATCTCTCCAGTTTTAAATATCTGCAAATGAGAGGGTGGTTACAGTCATCTGAGGTGGAGATAGGTACATCAATTGATTTGGAAGATGGCTTAATGAGTAAAGTAGAACAGAAGAAGGAAGTTGCGAGGTGGTACTGGCTTTTGGTGGATCTTTCAGAGGGCGATTTCAAACTTCCTACGATTTATGGGGAAAGTGCTGTCTGATGCTGCAGCTGGAAGACCTATGGCAAATATCTTTTACCTTCCTTTATTCAACGGTTTATCCCGCCAACTTAAGAAAGAACCACATCTTCTGTATCCATAGAGTGCATTGGATGCCGAACAGGTTATCGAAGTTGGGGTTTGGAAGATGATCAAGGTGTGCCAAATGTTGCCAAGAGAAGGCAGATGATATCCATATGTTCCTGGAATGTCATGGGATTCAGACATTTTGGGAAGAAGTAAGTAGATATATCTCAGATATAGTGAATTTGAATTTAAAAATATTTATTGAGCGCTCGTACACCAGGCGGTTTCATGGCGCTATTGAGGAGAAAGAATGATTCCTGAGTGAAAGGGAGGATTTAGATTTTAAAGGCCTGCAAAAACAAATGGGTTTTTAGGGTGCTGCGGAACTCCAGGTAAGATGATGTTGATCTCATTTGGAGAGGTAGAGAGTTCCAAAATTGCGGCGCTAGGGCGGAGAACTTGGAGCCTCCCATTCTGCTCTTCTTGAACCTGGGCACCTCCAAAAGGGAAAGAAGAAGAACGCAATTGTCTGCTAGGGATATAGGGTACAATTTTGGACCTAATAAAAGAAGGCGCTGTTCCCGCGAGGGCCTGGAACGTCATACATCCCATTTTAAAAAGGGCCCTTTCTCTAATAGGGAGCCAATGGAGTGATCTTAATAGGGGAGTGATGTTATGTGATTTGGGTAAGCCATGTACCAGGCGGGCGGCTTGGTTCTGCACCAATTGAAGCCGTCGGATGGAATATGCAGGGGCGCCATTGTACAGGACATTCCCATAATCTAGACGAGGGAGGACCATAGCCATCATGATCAATTTGAGGGCTGAGAGAGAAAAAAAACGTGAGACCTTCCGGATAGTACGCAAGGTGAAAAAAACAAGAGGAAACCACCGTGCTGATCTGGGAGTGTAAAGTGAGTTGATGGTTAAGAGTGATCCCCAAGGTCTTAACAGAGAAAGAAGGGGAAGGGGAGGAACCAAGAGAGGGGGGCCAGAAAGAAGGAGACCAGGGGTTAAGTTTACCACCAGTGAGAAGAAGCTCGGTCTTGTCAGGGTTGAGCTTGAGATGATTAAAGCTCATCCAATCCCTGACAAAGACCATCACTGATTGGAAATTAAGAATAGAGTCAGGGGAATCAAAGAGGTTAAAAATGAGCTGGAGGTCATCGGCGTAATTAAACACCGTGACCTCCATCCCCTGCAGTGCAAAGATGAGGGGAAAGATATATAAATTAAAAAGAAGAGGGGAGAGAGAAGATTCCTGGGGGACACCACATTGAACTTTGCGAGCCTGGGAGGAAAAGTTCGCCAGATTGACTGCCTGTGAGCGATCGCTCAAGAATGATCTTAACCAGGCCAAGGCAGAACCTCCGATGCCTGCCGCCTCGACACGGGAGAGAAGGATGGTATGGTCCACCGTGTTGAAGGCGGCCGACAAATCAAGCAGAACCAATGCCTGGGGGAGATTCGTGTCCTGCCCCTCCCTAAGTGTGTCTAAGACAGATACAACCACTTTTTCAGTGGAGTGGAGAGGGCGGAACCCGGCTTGGCAAGGTGCAAGATAACCGCTGTCCTCGATGAAAGAGCTGAGGACTTTAGTGACGTGGCGTTCTAGGACTTTGGCTAGATAGGGGAGAAGAGAAATCGGCCGAAAATTTGCAAGCGCTGTAGGATCTGCGCCTGGTTTTTTTAGGATAGGGATAATGGTGGCAGCTTTGTGACAGGTGGGGACGGTACCTGACTTGAGGATCTCATTAAGGAAAGTGAGGGGAGGCGAAGGGCAAGTTAGAAAGATGTCTCACAGGATATGGGCCGGGCAGGGGTCAGAAAGGGATCCCGACTTGACGCAAGAAAGCAGAGGGAGGAACATTTCTTTAGACAACGGGGCTAAATGGTCAAGGTGATAGGTGTTGGGTGGGGGATCAGGGTTTAGAAATGCTGGGGAGGGAGGGGGAATGTTGACGTTGATGTCTGAAATTGTATTGATGAAAAAGTTATTCAGCGAGTCGCACAAGAGCTGGGAGGGTGGATGTGGTCCTGTCCGAGGAGGCCAGTTCGAATACTGTTGTGAAAATTTCCCTGGGTTGGTTCTCGGCCCGGAGGATTTTATTAGAAAAATAGGAGGTTTTGGAGTCTAAGTGAACACTGAATTTCAGGTAAGCTTACCTCTGGTATTTCTTTGGGCTATTGTCTGTGCATGCAGATTTTACAAATGACGAAAAAAAGTTGGCCCTTTACCTGATTCTTTTGGCACGTAGAGAGATTTGTAAAAAGTGGGTAAGTAATTTGCCGGTAAGTAATTTGCCGCCAAATGAAGTAGATTGACTTAAACTGTTAAAAATATAGAAAGTCTCGAAAGAACTTCAGAAAAGAAAAGAAATACATTTTGGAACGCTGTGTTTAAGTGGTCAGAGTCCAAATGTAGGGAGCAGTCAAGGGTAGGGTTAGCTTCAATGATAATTCCTGTCTTCTTTACGGTCTCCTAATTCTACTGGATGCTCTGCAGTGCGTCCGGTTAGTGGCAATTGCGGAGAAACAAGGAAGAACAATATGTGACATTAAGACCCCTGGTACAATCAACTTGCTCTGGTAGGAGCTAGATTTGGGAAGGGGAGGCTGAGGGGGGGGGGAGGAAGAGGGGCAGAGCTGGACTCCAAGGTAAATGAGGACTAAAAAACACAGTATCTATTGTTACATAATATTCTATAATGAACAAGTTACTTAACTTTGGTAACAATATATCTGTTATAGACATAGATTAGTTATGGATTCCTCACCTTAGAATTACCCCCAGGCATCATACTGGATCCAGAGAATGTTTTCCTCAGCAGTACCCCTGCACGTCGATAGGTGGCATTGGTCGACTCCACATTCGTCTTTGGCGTCGCGGTCACCGGAATGAAGTTGCGGTATGTACTTAGACGCCGCCCTAGTGGGCAGACATCAGTTCTTTACACAACATTCCACGCCAGAAGTGCAGACCATGCAAGACACAGAGCACTGGTAAGCAAAAACTAGTGCCCTGAAAGGGAGTTCCTTAACCTAGAAGTCAGTTCTTAGAACGGGGAGAATGGGTGGGGCGGTGAGGTATCCCTAACTAATCTACGTCTCTTACAGATATATTATTACCGAAGGTAAGTAACTTGTTCATCTGAAAGAGACAATTAGTTATGGATTCCTCACATTAGAATAGATACACCAGCAATACCAACCCCGGTGGTGAGTCGGCGAACCAAGTTCACACCAGTAAGTCCTGGAGAACTGAGCGGCTGAAGAAGCCATCTCTCCGGACTTGGCTGTCCAGGGAGTAGTGCTTAGTAAACGTGTGCATTGAAGCCCACGGAGCTGCCTGTCAGATGTCAAGAAGGGGAACTCCATGTGTCAAAGCAGTAGTGGCTGCTGTCGCCCTGGTGGAATGGACACGCAATCCCACTGGAGGTTCCTTTTTTAAAAAGGAATAGCAAATTTTGATGCAAAGAACGACCCATAGGGAGATGGTTCATTTTTGCACGGCTTACCTTTCTTGGCGCCTACATAACCAACAAAGAGCTGGTCATCCACCCAGAATTGTTTTGTGCATTCCAGATAAAATGAAAGTGCACATTTTGGGTCGAGACGGTAGAGCCTCTCTTCGTCTTTAGAAGGATGCGGAGGCAGAAAGAAGGTGGGCAAAGTGGTGGTCTGTCCTATATGGAATGGGGTAACCACTTTGGGAAGGAAAGAAGGGCTAGTGCGAAGGACAACTTTGTCCGGATGAAGAGCCAGGTAAGGAGACTTAGAAGAAAGGGCTTAAACCTCATTCACCCTGCGAACAGAGGTGATGGCAACCAGAAATGGAGTTTTAAGGGTCAGAAGTCTGAGAGGACAGTTATGTAGCGGCTCGAAAGGAGCGCACATAAGAGAAGTGATAACCAGGTCCAAGTCCCACTGGGGCATTACGAAAGGAGTTGGAGGAAACAAGTGAGTAATGCCCATAAGTAAGCAATTTACAATAGGGGACTTGAAAAGAGAAGGCTGGTCAGGCAGCCGAAGGAAGGCGGAAATGGCCGAAAGATAGCCTTTGAGAGTACCCAGAGCAGAGCCCTGCTGGGTCAAAGAAAGAATGTAGAGGAGAACCTCTGAAAGGGGAGCAGAAAGGGGACCCACAGCCTTTGCTGCGCACCATGCCACAAACATGTTTCATCTAAAGGCGTATACTGTTTTGGTGGAGCAAAACCTGGCTGCCAAGATAACATTACAGGCTTCGGGAGGAAGGTCGAAAACTGTTGCCGCTCAATCTCCACGCAAGGAGATGCAAGCTGGAAAGGTTCGGGTGGAGGACCGTCCCCTGCTGGTGCGACAGAAGATCCTCCCGAAGAGCCAGTCTGATCAGAGGATCGATGGACATATGTAAAACCTGGGATCCATGACTCTTTGTGCCGAATCCGGGGTCAGAAGAATGACTTGGGCCCAGTCACGCTTAAGCATCTTCATAAATCTGGTTAGAAGTGGTATAGGCGGAAAAAGATATAGAAGACCGCAACTTCACTTGCGATGAAAAGCGTTGCCTAGCGAGCGCCGCCTCGGAAATGCTAACGCGCAAAACTGCTGACAATGCGCGCTCTCTTTGATGGCGAATAGAACGAACCAAGGCTCTCCCCACTGCCGAAAGAGGACTTTCACCACCACCGAGTGAAGACAGCATTCGTGATCCATCATTCACCTGTGGCTGAGTTTGTCTGCTCTGGCGTTCAGAGAACCTGCCAGGTGTTCAACCACCAGAGATAAGCCCCAATATTCCAGCCATATTCAAAGGCGGAAAGCCTCTTAACATAGGTCCACGACCCCACCACGCCCTGTTTGTGGCAGTACCACATGGCGGTGGTGTTGTCCGTGAACACCTGCAATACTCTTCCCCTGACAGAGGGAAGGAATGTTTTTAGTGCAAGACGAATCGCCCGAAGCTCCAGAAGATTGATATAGAGACCGGACTCCGCCAGAGGCCTCTGATCTCCGCCTCTCCCATGTGGCCGCCCCAGCAGCGATGCATCTGTCATCACTGTGAACTCTGCTTGGGTAAGGGAGAGGGATCTGTTGTTGACTCAATCCTGGTTCGTTAGCCACCACTGCAAATGAAGTGCAGTGCCCTCCGAGATCTGGATGCAATCGGAAAGATTCCTGATGATGTGGCCACTGGAACTTCAGGTCCCACTGCAGAGGCTGCATATTCCACCTGCCATAGTCCACCAGCAGGAATCAGGAGGCCATGAGGCCCATATCCTCATGGTCATTCTGACCAAAACCTGGGATAGAGGCTGAAGCAGCGGAATCATAGCCCTAATATCCCAGAATTGCAGCTCAGGAGGATAAGCCCGAAACTGTGCTGTGTCCAGAACTGCTCCGATGAAAAGGAGCTTCTGAGAGGGAATCAGGTGTGATTTCATTACATTACATATTGATGGTGAACCCCAGCGAATGCAGAAGGTCGGCCTTGGTCTGGAGGTGAAAGACGACAGCCGGCTGCGAGCCTGCCTTCATCAGCCCATCCTCGTGATAGGGGAAGACTGGAATCCCTGATCTTTGCAGATGAGCTGCGACCACCACCGTCACTTTCGTGAACACCTGAGGGGCGCTGGTAAGGCCAAAGGGGAGCATGGTAAACTGAAAGTGCTTGTGGCCTACAATGAAACGTATGAAACGTAGGTAACGCCAATGGGTCTGCAGGACGGGGATGTGATAATAAGTGTCCTGCAAGTCCAAAACTACCATCCAGTCTCCAGGGTCAAGAGCAGACAGGACCTGAGCCAGTGTCAACATTTGGAACTCCTTCTGGAGGAAGCGGTTGACATTTTGGAGATCCAAGATAGGATGCAGGCCCTTGTCCTTCTTGGGCACCAGAAAGTAGTGGGAATAACAACCACAACCTACTTCTGGGGCAGGAACTCGCTTGATGGCTCCCTTGGCCAAGAGAGCCGTAACTTCCTGTTGAAGAAGGGCTAAGTGATCCTCCGACATGCGATGAGCCCCTTCGGACTATCTGCAAAACCCACCTGTCCAACGTGATGTTGAGCCTGTGTTTGAGGTGATGGCAAATCCTGCCGCCCACTGCCAAAAGGTGGCCCTGAAAGTTCGGACTAGGAGGGCTTGGAGGCTGCTGAGGAGGGGGGCGCTGGTGGACTGGTCCACCCACTGGCACACAGACCCACGACGGTGGGTCCCACTTCCCCGGCCGCGCAGAGGCTGGGCAGCTTTCGCCAGCCTGTGGCTCTGGGCGGAACATGGTGGGGCGACCTTTCTGTAGCCACAAAAGGGGTGAAAGGCAGAATGAGCTGGACGGATGCGAGGCCCAAGGACCTGGCTGTAGCCCTGAAGTCCTTATAGCGCGAAAGCGCATTGTCCGCCTTGTCACCAAACAAGTGACGGCCATCAAAGGGCATGTCCAAAAGCATACCTTGGACATCACCCCAAAAGCCAGTAGACCTCAACCAGGCATAGCGCCCAAGGGCTACCGATGTGGAAATCGTCCTGCATAGTGAGTTGGAGGTGTTCAGCCCACATCCGAAGGCAAACTTCACCGCGTCTCTCCCTTTGGCAACTGCACGGGAGAGCATGGCCCAGGCCTCCTTCAGGAACTGTGGTAGCACCTGCGCAATCGTGTCCCACACCGAGTGACATGTGTTGTTCACCAACCGCAGTCCCAAGGTGATCCAGCTTCTTGGATTCCCTATCAGGTGGTGCGTTAGGAAATGCGCCCTTGGAAGTCGAGGCTTGGACTAGCAAGCTCTCAGGGGTGGGGTGGTGAGAGAAGAAAATGGGGTCGGCCAGGCTGTGGCATCGGGCAATCATCCTATACACAGAAGCCCCTGTGTTGGGCTTGGACAAAATGCCCAAAAAGGATGTCCATGAGGGCCTCATCAAATGGCAGCAGGGGCTCCGAAGAGGCCGCTGCCGGCTGAAGCACCTTGGTCAGGAGGTTAGTCCTGACCACCACCGTAGGTAGCTCGAGGTTTAAGGCCTCGGATGCCCTATGCGACACCACTGCGTAAGATGCACCCTCCTCCGTAGCCACAGTAGGGGGAGAAAGCATGCAAAGGTCTGGGGAAGTGTCCAGACCACTGGCATCACCCAACTTCTCTCTCCAGTCCAGTTCCTCTAACTGGTCTGCTAGATGGCCCACAGACCCCTCCCAGTCCTACTCACCCTCCCCTGGTAGCCACTCAGGGCAATAGGAAACACCAGGGGGGGAACAAGGGTACAAAAGTACCGGTCGGCGACAGTCCTGATGTCCGCCGACGACGGTCCGGCTCAGTGTCTACATCGAGGGGGAGGTAGGGTCGACATCAGGTGGGGACACAACCGGCATCGGAGGGGTGGAGGTGTCGTCACTGGATTCGGTGCTGGAGGAGGTATCACAAGGTCGAAGCCGCAGACATTGAAGGCCTAGAGCCCCAAGCTGAGTCTGCAGGGCCAGAAGGCGCGCCGGCGGAGTTGTGCTGCCCAAAGATGGAATGTAAGGCTTCATAAAAGTCGCAGAGCTGGGCAGGGATCACTCCGGCTCCCGGAAACGGAGGGAAGGCCGGAGGGGACCCAAAAGGCTCCGGGGGCAGAGCCGGACAACTACCTTCCGCTTCCCACGCTGCGTCAGCCAACAGACGGGGAGAAAGTGAATAGCGATGATGCTTCTTCGCCTTCTTCTTGTGCTTCGACTTAACCAAAGACGAAGACTTCGATGATGAGTGGGGGTGGTGGCTCCACGACCTCCCTCTGGACCGGGACCACGAACAGCGCGGAGCAGACTGCCGAGCCTCAAGAAGCTTTCAAGACTGCTCCCGCAAAGACTTTGGGTTCATGGCACGGCAGTCGGAGCACGCTTTTGGGTTGTGGTCCCACTCCAAGCACCAAAAGGTACACGTGGTGCCGGTCCGTGACCAACATCAATTTGGGACAAGAGTCACAAGCCTTGAAGCAGGTCGGACGTGACATCCCTCCATGCACCAGGAGTCGAACGCTCAAAAAAGCTGTCGACAAAAGTCGCAAAAACAGAGTAAAAAAGTGACTTGAGGTCCTGCTCTCTCAGGATCTGCCCTGACTGGGGCAGAAAAAGAAAGAACTGACGTCAGTACATGAGGGCTGTGTCTAAGTAGATACCGCAACGTCATTCCGGCGACCACGATGCCACCGATGAACGCGGAGTCGACCTACGCCACCTATCGATGTGCTGGGGTCCTGCTGAGGGAAAAAATTCTCCGGATCCAGTCTGACGCCTGGGGGTAATTCTAAGGTGAGGAATCCATAACTAATGGTCTCTTTTAGATACAATAGTTAATAGTTCTACTTTTAATAAACGCCATTAATTAATTTTTCATCTTAATTTTTAGGTGGAAAATCGAATGCCAAAAATGCATTTATCACAAACTGTACCCCCAAAGCCAGGGATCCACAGACCCTAATTTGTGTTCCATGGCAGTACTTAGGCGGCAAGATCTCCTTTTGCACAGACAGAATAGAATAGAATACGCACTTATATAGCGCATGGCTAACCAAGGGCATCCCAGCGCGTCATGTGACACCATTCTGTCCCCACTAATTACGGAAAGAGGAAAGTCTTCAACTGCTTCCTGAATCTAAAATGACCGGGTTCAAGATTAATGAAATCTGGGAGCTGATTCCAAAATTTTGCCGCATTATAGGAAAACAGCCGACCTCCAGACCGGGCCAGTTTGATCCTCGGGACTACAAGCAATCGCTTATCATTCGATCTTAATTGTCGCCTGGCGCAATAAAGTTGCACCATGGGCTGAATCAAAGAGGGGCCATTAACAGAGATTGACTTATGGAAAATGCACATGTCTTTGATCCGGATTCTTTCCTGAACAGGGAGCCAGTGCAACAGACCAAGCGCCACCTTTACCAACTTCCGTTTAGGGATGATCAGCAAGAGACGGGCCTCACAATTCTGGGCAATATGTAATATCTTAATGGTTCCATGTGGCGCACCCAAGTAGACTGCATTAGATCAGGTTTAGTTAACTCAAAATCAACAGAGCTTGCAATATGGTCTCAGAAAAAACACATATACATACTAAATTCATTCAGGGGGTGGAAAGACGACATCAAACTATGAGTTTGTGTCAAATCTTTTTTAAACAGTTTAATGAAAAATCCAATCCATGTAACAGCCAAGGCCTTACACACGCCCCCACTTAATACCATAAGTCACACAAAAGGCTTTTAATTACTATCTGCACCACCTGTTAATTACTGAATAAAGACTACCTACAAATAAGTCGGGTTTTATCCTCCAGACATAACCAGTACTCTCGCCCTAAAATTACCAAAATACTAACCGTTTATGAATGTGCCACAACCAGCGCCCCATTCTATTGCCCAACCTTCATGAAATACACCTGATCCCATATAAAAAATATACAATCTTCTACAGAGACAAAGACTAAGCTAATGGGGACAAAGAATAAAGTCTAAGTTTGTGGCTTGTAGCTGACAAACGCTCCCCAGTATCTGCAAGCAAAAGAAGAGTTCTGCGATGCAAGATACTTCAACTTAATTAACGCTCCATAATTTAACCTTTGGAAGAAGAAAATAAAGTTTCTCTCCCGCTTGCAGGCTCTCCAGTTGCTATCTGTGCCTCTATAACCTACTTAGGTGGGTCCCCACACAATTAACATCCCATATGCACACACACGCAAATCCCTTGTCATTTACCTACTTAACAACACATGTATCTCTTTCCCACTTAAACCCACATCTACTTTCTGTGCTAACACTGGACAAATCAGCTGCATGAATTGTGTCCCTGCTGTTTGCAATATGGAGGGATGTAGTATTTTGTAGTCATGCTGGAATCCTGATTTGAGTGTAAACAGGACTTTAGGTCCCAGTTGGGCTTAACAAGGAAACAGAACGCGGCCCTTATAGGAATAATTAATAATAAGTGTTACTTTGGTTATCAGATTTAAAACATCCCAAAATGTGTAGGGTGTATTTGTTTTTTACTCTCCAATCGAAATGGTTTTATGAGTGAAGGATTGCGCTCAAAACCATTATCTTGCAAAGAAAAACTCAATAAATTTGATTTTTTGTGACGGGATGTTGCTTTTACATCTTCTTTGTAAAGGTGACATCCGGCCCACAAATAAAACAAGATGGGATCAAATGATTTCCATGGAAGAAGATATTTTGCTGCCCCAGGTAGACAGACGTCTAGGTGTGCCAGGTTATCGGGCCGGACTCGCATCCACCAAACTCCCATGAACGGAGCAGTCTCCTAAAGGAAATTAAGTTATGCCTAACCAAACCCCCTTGAAAAGCATGATCTCTCCTAGCTCATCTACATACTTCCATTCTATGGAGGGACTATAGTAGAACGCTGGTTAGCAGCATCCCTCAAATCCTGAACGTATGCATTGTAGTCCTCGACCAGAAGATAAGCACTCCTCCCCAGGACTTCAACACGCCCTCAGAGGTGCTGCAGCAAATAAATCCAACAGTGTGGTAGACACTCCCCACATAAAATGATCTCTACCTCTACCCTGTCAAGCAGTCCTCCACATCCCTACAAGCCAATACTGCACTCCAGTGAAATGAACAAACACTCCTTTGCAGTTATCTTCAGCTCTGGGTCTGACAAACTTGGCATCCTACTTTTAAAAATAAAATGCCTCTATTCGGACTGAGAGTTTGCCGGCACCTCCTTTACTACTCTGGGAAAAGTGTTGCAGCACACTTCCAAGGTCCACATCCCCTTTGCACCAATAGGTCAAACTCAGTTCATACCTCAAAGTAACAATGATCCTCGAACTCATAGAGCCAGTACCTCTCCCTCCAATGAGGCCTCCATAGAATTTGCTCACAAGTATCAAGTCCTAAACAAGTAGAGATCCTCCTACACCCAGAGAAGCACCTCACCTTTACTTGTCATAATAAACAACAGAATGCTGGTAACTCCTCATCCTGCAAGCAATGACATTAATGTTCAGATTACAATACCAATCATACAGACATCTAAAATAATCAGCACAATTTGCAGCTAGTGAAAAGTAATCTAATCCCAATACACAACAGCTAATAATAGGCCAACTCAACTTTCTCCAAAATGTCTTGGCTCATCTCAGTGACCTATTAGTTTGTTACACAAATGTTATTTGCACAAGTGTCGCTAAGCCCCAATACAATTCCTGGAACTTGCAGGTGTAATACTTAATTGTGACTCTGGCCCTTTATTCCTAACTAAAACCTACATGAATCATTCATCACAACTGATAATAGACATTATCACACCCTCTTCTCAATTTTACAACAGAACCGAACAAAATAGGAGGGGAGAAGGTTTGATTTGATTTGAGGATTTATAGAGCGCGTAGCTACCCTCGGGCGTCCCAGTGCTATCGTGACAGCTTGACAGTATTCCTGGGGGTGGATTATTGGGGGAACAACCAGGTTTTCAGCAATCTGCGGAATGAGAGTAGGTTGTTTTCTTTGCGGATGTTGAGGGGGAGGCTGTTCCAGAGCTTGGGAGCGTTGTAAGAAAAGCGGCGGCCGCCCGTGCGTGCTTTCCTTATTCTGGGGACGCTCGCCAGAAACAGGGTGTCCGACCTGAGCTGTCGGGTTGATTTGTGAAGCTTGATGAGAGGTCTCAATATTGATGGGCCTTTGCCTTGTAAGATTTTATGGGCGATGCATAAGGCTTTGAAGGCAATGCGCTCTTGGATGGGAAGCCAGTGAAGCGCCTTGAGGGATGGTTTAGCTGAGCATCTGGATTTCGTTCCCGTGAGTAGTCTTGCTGCAGCGTTCTGGAGTTTTTTTTATGGCAGCTGCTGGTGCGCCTAGGTATAGGGCGTTTCCATAGTCTAGTATCGATAAGATGAGGCCCTGGATCAGAATTTTCCTAGACTGGGGGGGGGGATAAGAGGAAGGATCTTACGGGCTGCTCGCATGAGCCCAAAGCAGGTGCCGGCTGTCTTTCTTGCTTGGGCTCTGAAGCTAAGGTCCTGGTCTAGCCAAAAGCCTATGCTTTTGATTTCTTGTTTTGGTGAGGGGGGAGTGCCCATGCTAGGTGCCAGGCAAGGGTTTTGGGAAGTTTGTTTGGGTCGCCTAGGAGCATGATTTCGGATTTCTCTCCGTTGAGTTTGAGTCTGGAGTCGCCCATCCATATAGATATATTGTGCAGGCAGGTGACTAGGTTCTCCATTGATTGATCGGCCTGGTTGATGGAGACGACTAGTCGTGTGTCGTCGGCGTACAGGACCACCTTTATGCCGAATGGTGAGGCGATGTCGTCCAAGGGGGCCACGTAAACATTAAAAAGTGTGGGGCTCAGGGAGGAGCCCTGAGGGACTCCACAGTTCAGGGGGAGAGATTCGGAGTGACCGTGGCTGTCGGCAACTTGGAAGGTCCTGTGTTCCAAGAATGATTTTAGCCATGCCAGGGTGGTCCCCGAGATGCCCGTTTTTCGGAGGCGGTGGAGGAGGATGGTGTGGTCCACTGTGTCGAAGGCGGCACTCAAGTCCAGGAGGATGACTGCCACTGATCCTCCTGCGTCCAGAATGGACCTTGTCTCATCTGTTACAGCCAGGAGGGTGGTGTCAGTCCCCTGTCCAGGTCTGAACCCGGTCTGTGAGTGGCGAAGGAGGTTGTTAGTCTCTAGAAATGTCGAGAGCTGTTCATTTACAATTCTCTCTGCCACTTTGCTGATGCCTGGAAGGAGGGAGATGGGTCTGAAGTTTGAAGGGTCCAAGGGGTCTAGATGAGGTTTCTTTATGAGTGCCTGAACTATCGCACTTTTCCTGTTGACGGGGACTATCCCGCTGGAGAGAGAGGCATTTATCAGTCTCGTGAGAAGGGGGATATAGTTGGGGCTACTAGTTTGAGTTTACTCATGGGTGCTGGGTCGTCCGGGGAGCCACTCTTCACCCGATTGAGAGTGTCCAACAGTCTCTCGATGGAGACGGGGAGGAAGGCTTTCAGGGCTGGTGCATCTGGGACGATGGGCCCAGCTGGGAGGTCGATTGGGGGATAGGTATTGGGGAAAGTCATTATGATTTTGAGGATTTTGGAAGAGAAGAACTCAACGAGTTGGGTACATCTGGCACCGGTGGGATCCGCGGCCGGCTGCGGTTCAGGGACTTTCATGAGAGATTTTACTATGCGGTAGGTCTCCTTGGAGGCCCACCTTTATGCCGAATGGAGGCAGCCAAGATTTTTCCTTCATAATAGGAAGCTTGTGTATTTTTGATAATGGTTTTATATTGCTTCATGGCCGATTTGTAACTTTCTTTGTTGTTTGGTTTCCAATCTTTCCTCCAGAGACGTTCCAGTTTTTTGCATTTTTTTCGGAGATCTCGTAGTTCCGAAGTGAACCAGGAAGATTTGAATGAACCCCTCTTACTAGGGAGCTGTTTGACGGGGAGAACCACGTCCAGGGACGATTCTATCCAATCTCGGATTTGGGCGTCTGCTAGTGAGGGATCCGGATTCAAGGTAGGGGTGGAGGCTATGAGCTGGTTGGTCCAGGCATCAGTGTTTAGTTTGTGCCACGGACGTGAAGGCGCTTGGGGTGGAAGGTTGAGGCTGATTTCGCTAGAGATTGGGATTTTGAGGCAGATAAGGTGATGATCTGTCCAGGGGATGGGTAGGGGTGAGGATGTGGAGAGTTCTGGGATATTTGAGAGGATAGGGTCCAGAAGATGGCCCTTTTTATGAGTGGGCAGGAGGTTTTTCAGGGAGAGACTGAGTGATCTTCTTTGAGGTCTCCCGCTATTTTGTTCCCTGGGTCATCCAAGTGGACGTTAAGGTCTCCCAGCACTGTAAGGTTGGAAGATAAACAGGCTAGGGAGGTGGCAGTCTCTACCAGGGAGTTAGGGAACTGTCCAAGTGGTCCCGGGGGTCGGTATATGAGAAGACCTGACAGAGTTTTCTCCGGGGAGAGATGTAGGGCAAAGTGAGCGTTTTCGCAGTTAAGGACTGGACTGTCTTTGAGATGGCAGGTGAGATGGGCTTTGGTAATTATTGCTAATCCCCCTCCTGATCCTTGAGGTCTGTCCAGATGTTTAACTGTATAGCCCGGAGGGAGGGCTTGGACTATGGACTATGTCTGGGTCGGATGCTGGATTGATCCACGTTTCCATGAGAAACAGCACATCTATGTCGTTGTTCAGTATTAGGAGGTTTATTTCGGTGCTGTGCTTGGGGAGGGATCAGCAGTTAAGCAGAGCCATTTTGATTGTCCTCACTTTGGGAGATGAGTGCGGGGTGAGTTTGTATGAACAATGGTTGCATTTGTTATGATGCTCATCGGGAGAGATTGAGTGAAGGCAGGGGTCCAGGGCACGAGTTGCCAGTTTCCGAAGAGTGTCTGATGAGTAGCTAATGGGTAATGAGACGAGGGGAGCAGGGGGCTGGGCTCTGGGCTCGTACTGGTGCGGACGGGCGCAGACGGGCTTACCTTTGACGAGCCTTCGGCGCGCTGGCGGCGCGCCCGCAGCGCGCGTCCGGCCGATGTAAATCCTTTTGAGGGAGGTGGGAGGGGACGTGGCCTCGGGTGGTGAGCGTGGCCTCACTTCCCTTGCAGGTGGCGGCAATTGTTGTCAGGCCCGCGGCAGCGTTAAGATCGGCTGCGCGGTGACTGTGAGCAGCTCCAAGGAGGGGGGAGTGCTCAAGGTGAATGTGCAGAACAAACAGGTATTTTAAAAACTGTTTTTGAACTACAGTGCTTTAAAAAACGGCGATCGATTCCTTCCGGCTTCCGCCTCAGGAGTTCTCTGTGTCAGCTAATGCGGGCTAAGATTCAGCGCGACTTATATAGTCCAGGGGGGGGGGGGGGGGGGGGGCGTGGCCTCGGGCGGTGGGCGTGGCCTCACTTCCCTTGCAGGTGGCGGCAATTGTTGTCAGGCCCGCGGCAGCGTTAAGATCGGATGCGCGGTGACTGTGAGCAGCTCCAAGGAGGGGGGAGTGCTCAAGGTGAATGTGTAGAACAAACAGGTATTTTAAAAACAGTTTTTGAATTACAGTGCTTTAAAAACGGTGATCGATTCCTCCCGGCTTCCGCCTCAGGAGTTCTCTGTGTTAGGTTCCTAATCATTGACACTCAACTAAAAGCAAGTTTATAAAATGTGAACAATTATTCACCCTTCAATGTCTGTCAGTGGAAGTGAAGTTTAAAGACAGGAGGCACACCATGTTACACATCATATTCCATTCTCAGGTGACCATATTCTTTTAACCACATGACTGCTGGCCGTTTTCCCCCCCTGTGCTGGATTTTGCACTTTTGCTGCCACCATGACGAGCTCAGCTCGTCATCAGCACACGACACCCGTGGGTGATGACGAGCTGAGCTCGTCATCAGCATCGAAAGGGTTAAAAGAACAAATGAGAGGATTCATTATCAAGATATCTAATTCAGCTTCAAATCCAAGGTTCGTACGTTACTTCAACCTTCAGAGTAGACAATAAGGATAAAGCTATAGCACAATTCTCATTCTTTCAGCTCAATAATGATCTTTGTCAAATATGATCATTGCCTACTCACATGAAGGATGCAATGCTTGATCTGATAATTACCAAGAAAAAGATACTGAAAATGTAAGGGCTGGTTACAGTGGAGTAGTCTGCACACCAAAGATTAGTTTCTTCTGTCTCTTCGACTGTTAGGCACTTAGTCCAAAACATACACCATTACCATGAGGGTAAAGGTTAGTGTAAGATTCAAGTTAGGTTTAGAGTGAAGCTTAGAGTCTGGGTTAGACTTTGTGTTAGGGTAAGAGGTGTGGTTAAGGATGCGTTGGGATCAAGCATTGCCTTGGGGTAAGACATGTCGTTATGGATAGGGTCATATCAGATTTAATTACGTATATGCTTATATACTGTGGGTTAGGCTTAATGCTAGGTGTAGCGTATAGGTCATGGTCAAAGTATGGATTAGAGTAGGTGTTAATCTTCAGGATTATGCTAATGTACATATGCAGCAGGGGTGTCAATGCAGTGAGTCACTATATTCTACAGATAACTGGTTGATGTAATAATAATCGATTAAGTGGCTTTTATAAAGTGGTAGTTTGTTGGCTTTTATATAGTGGTCGGCTGAGCATAACAAGGTGCTTACTTTACTTATAACGGAACAAATCCAAAAAACATAACAATTAAATCCTTTTCATGGCAGAAGATTGTGCCATTGCTCTGGTTATCAATTCAAATTACCCTTAAATAATTTACTTCGATGAATCAAAGCCATCTCATAACCTTTAACGTTTCAGCCTGATCATCAGAGAAATGACTAAGAGACTTCACAAATAGGCTCAAAAAGAGTACCAGTATTGGGCAATTTTAATTGAGCAGTGTTCTAATGAAGAGATGGAGACCCCAATGTAAAGAAACAAGTTACTGACTTTTGTTGATGGTTTATTCTAATTGCTACAATTTCTTTTTGACGATTATTCATCAAGAAATATCTCCTGAAGTTGGCTGGATTAGCAGCTCTATTATCTAGGAGTCGCTACAAGATGATAAAGGTATCACCTGCAAGCATGACATTAGTTCTACCTTAATTCGTTGAACCAGAGAGGTAAGGGAGATATGGAGAAACAAAACCAAAACTGCAAAACCATAGAAATAACCCACTGCCCAAAACATCTCACAAGGAGGAGAAATAGAAAGGCACAGGGTCATCTGGTAGTAGAATAGCCATCAGGTTGCAACTTAAGTAAGACTTAAGTGAGAATAAAGGTTAAGAGATTCTCTGTTCATTACAACTCTAGTCACCACATCAGCTAGATCCAGTGATGCTCTTATAATGTAGTTTTAGACACCTTATCCTTCTGCAAATACATGTATACCCACCTGGCATAATCAATCTACAAGTCTGTTGGAAATAGCATCTCACAAAACCAAAGCATTTATGGGATAGACATTTTTGCCTTGATGTTTCATCATGTCATCTTTGTTTTCCAGAGGTCTGAAGAACAGAACATTCCTTTTTAAGCATAAAAAATGATAAATGAATCTCTTAGCAGATTTTTAAAATCTAATGGATCTTTAGGAGAAGCTTTATATTTAATATTGAACATGCTCTTGTACTTATTGGGGTTTAAAAAAATCAGCGGGCGTGGCAAAGATGGCGGGCTGAGAGGTTGCACTTGCCGAGAGCTCCCGTGCCCCTGAAACCCTGCACCGCTCGTAACCGCTGATTCCCCCCCGGATCAAGCGGTGACTGCGCCTGGTGACCCCGGTGGTGGTGTGGAGTGGCCGGTGAGCCTTGACTTCCCCGCCGGAGGTGCGATTCTGTCCGAGATAGCCCGGGGCGGAGCCCGCTGGGCGGCTGGTGTGCGATCCGGAGGCCGTGAGGCTTCCAGGCTTGGGGTCTCGACGGTGTGCTCTGCTGCCTGTGGTGTCCCGTTGGAGTGTCTGAGCCGCAGTGGCCGAGTGGTGCCGGCGGAGGCTTCGCCGGCGGAGCGGAGCCGAACGGAGGAAATTGGAGAGAGCGGAGCCGAGCGGAGGAGATCGACGGAGGCGGAGCCGGCCCACGCCCGCTACGCAAGACCGGGGTTTGGAGAGTCCTCGCCTCGTACGGCTGTTCCGGCCAGGCCCTGGTTGTGGAGGAGTGGTGTTGCGCCCCCGGAGCTGTTCTTCGACTAGGAGTGCCGACCCCGATTGCCTACGCCCTGAGAGCCTGCCCTCCGTCGCTACTGGACTCGCGACAGGGGTAGGCCTCACTCCCTGGGCGTTGGCCCATTGACTGTAACGGGTGGCCATTTTGTGAACCCCGGCCTTGCTTGGGACCTCCGGGTGACGGTGCTTTCTGGCCGGAGTATAGCTGCCTTGGCACTGGTCACCTCTTCGGCGAGCGACGGCCATCGTTGACTCCCGTACCGCCAGGATGTCGAACGCTAGGGGTCAAAGGAGGGGTGGTCGGACTCTGCCGGACATGTTGGGACGCGGAGCCCTACGCAGCGGAGGGAGCCAAACCGCCACGACCTCCCCGGCCCCTTCCAGGGGCGCTGAGGGCGGTGAACCCCCGGTGACGCGGTCATTCCTCGAGTCGCTGTTTAGCTCCTTGCGGGAGGACTTTCAGACTTTGAAGCAGGAGGTGGCCGGGGAGGTCCGCGAGATCCGGCGAGAGGTGGACTCCCTGGGAGAACGAGTCAACACCGTGGAGGAAGCTGGTCACTCCAGAGACGAGGAGATCACCCACCTGCAGCAAGAGGTCCTGCGGCAGCGGGAGCAACAGATCGAGCTGCAGGCCCACGCCGAGGATCTCGAAAACCGGTCCAGGCGGAACAACATCAGGGTCCGGGGCGTTCCGTCCGGCGAGGAGGGAGAGGACGTGACCGCATACCTGGAGGCCCTCTTCCGTTCCATACTAGGGGAGTCAGAAGATTTTCAGGTTCGCATTGACAGGGCGCACCGAGTGGGCCGCCCCCGCAGGGCCACGGCGCCCCCCCCAGACATCTTGGCCTTCCTGCCGGACTTTCCCCTGAAGGAACGGATCCTTCGCGAGGCGCGGCGGCAGCAGCCTTTCCGTTTCCGAGACCACCCGGTGGCCCTCTATCAGGATTTATCTACGGTCACACTGCAGAAAAGAAAATCCTTTAAAATCGCCACGAACTTCCTCCGGGAACAGGGGACACAGTACTCTTGGGGACACCCTTTCCGCCTGATTTTTCGGTGGAACGGAATATTGCACCAGCTCCGGTCCCTTCAGGATGTCTGCGCAGTATTGGGCATAACAGCATCGGATACAGACACCCCGGCGCCGCGCCGCAGATGCAGCACTCGGGACGGTTGGCAGCAGGCTGGTGAGAGGCGCTCCCCGCCACCGGAGCGTCCGGACTCGCCCACGATTCGGGCGGACATGTCGGCCGCCATCCAGGAGGCCTCCAGAGCGACGGCGACCGGTGAAGTGGCCCTGACGGCCTGAACTTACTCCGGGGGGAGTCTGCATTAGCCTTTTCTTATTGCAGGTGCGGGGGTTCTGGGGGTGGGTGGTGCGGGATGGCGAGTGCAGGTGTTGGTGGCTGGACGTCCACTAAATTGACTTTCCACGGCCTTGTCCGTAAAGGACCGGACTGGGACAATGACTTTTTTCTTTGGTTTGAGAAGCGGGGAACGGGAATGGGAATTGCAGGGGGTGTTCTGAGTTTGGGGGTCAGCGAGGGGGCTGAGAGTTGGGAGTGGTGTGGGGTTGGGTTTGTGATGTTCCAAGGGAAGGGGGGGTTCCTTCAGTTGTGGGGTTGTGGGGTTCGGGGACTGTACTGTGCCGTAGGGATATCTATGCTTGCTGCGCGCTGGGGTTTCGTGAAGTGGCTTCTACGCTTGCTTGCTGGGCCTCGCCCACCTAGGTGCGTTTCAATGATTCCCCTCCTTGATGGATCTTAAAGTTGTCACTCTGAATGTGAAAGGGCTGAATAATCCGGTTAAAAGGCGAGCGGTTCTGTCTCTGCTAGAGAACTCCCGGGCTGATGTCTGCCTGTTGCAAGAGACCCATCTGCTGGCCAAAGACTGTCCCAGAATGCGTACCCCTAGGTTCCCCACGCAGTTTTTCTCCTCCAGCGCTTCCAAAACGGCAGGGGTGGCACTTCTGTTCTCCAGGGGGTTCCGGGGGGAGATCTTACACAAAGTGGCGGAGCAGAAAGGGAGACTCTTGGCGTACAGGATTAGGGTGGGAGGCTTGGTGCTGACTGTAGGCTCTATCTACGGCCCCAATGACCGCCAGGAACAATTCTTGCACAGGGCACTGGAAGACGTGGCGTCCACCTCTGATAAGCACATAGTGTTGGGGGGGGATCTGAATCTGGTTTTTGATGCGGCCCTGGACAGGTCTGTGCAACGGCGCCACCAGTTGGGAGAGCTTTCGGGCTTGGTTCGCACCCGACTTGAGGAGCTGGACTTGCATGACATGTGGCGCCATCTCCACCCCACCACCCGCGCGTACTCTTACTTCTCACACGCACACAAGTCCTATGCACGACTAGACCATTTACTTGTGTCGGGACCGATGCTTGTTTTAGCCTCGAATGCTGACATGGGGGTCCTCTCTCTTTCCGATCATGCGCCGGTAGAGGGCACCTTCAATCTGCCCCCGGTAGCTCGGCCGAGAGGGGTCTGGCGACTCCGGGACACATTATTGCACAGGCGGTCGACGGTGGAACAGATTCGTGCGGCCATTGCGGAATTTCAGCGCGTAAATGATAATGACGACACCTCCCGCGCGACGCAATGGGCAGCCCTGAAGGCTGTGCTTCGGGGCGAGTTTATCGCTCTCTCCTCGGCGGAGAACAAGGACCGACAGCTCAAAAGGGACGAGCTTACCCGGCAGGTGCGGGAGCTGGAGCAGGTTCATCACAGAACCGGAGCCCCCAGGATCTGGAGGCAGCTGAAAGCCGCCAGAAAACTCTTGTCTGCCCTGGACACGGACCGGGCGGAGTACGCGATGCTTCGGCTGAAGCACAAGTATTATACAGGTGGCGACCGCTGCGGACGGCTCCTAGCCAACAAGCTCAGGGTGCAACACCAACAGCACCGAGTGAAGGAGTTGGTTACCCCGGCCGGACGCTCGGTCACGGAGGACGAGCAAATAGCGGATGTTTTCCGTAATTTTTACGCAGATCTCTACACAGGTGAGGCCCCTTCTGCCCAGATGGAAACGGACTATCTGGAGTCGGTGCAGCTCCCTTCGTTGACGCCGGATTAGGCCCAGTACCTGGAACGGGAGATCCGTATCGAGGAGGTGGTCACGGCGATCTCCCGGCTCAAGCCGGGCAAGGCCCCGGGCCCGGATGGCTTCATCCCTCTGTTTTATAAAACTTTTTGTCAGGAGCTAGCGCCCCTGTTGACTCGCCTTTTCAACACGTTCGCAGAGCCGGGCGCCATTCCCCCTGAGTTTCTGCAAGCCACGGTCTCCGTGATCCCAAAACCGGGCAAGGACAGGACTGCCTGTGGGTCCTATCGTCCTATCTCGTTGCTGAATACAGACCTGAAAGTGTACACCAGCATATTGGCAGCACGCCTGGCACTTCATCTCCCGGGCATGGTCGACCCGGATCAGGTGGGCTTTGTACCTGGCAGACAGACAGTGGACAACACAAAGAGGGTAACTCATATTCTTGAGAAGGCCTCCAGGATCCCCGGGGAAAGAATGCTTCTTTCCATAGATGCGGAGAAGGCGTTTGACAGGGTGCACTGGCCCTACCTGGAGAAGGTCTTGGGCAAGTTCGGGATAGGCGAGAAGTTCCGGCACTTGATCTTCAACTGCTACCGGTTCCCGTCCGCGGTGGTCCGAGTGAACGGGGGCAGTTCCCGGCCCTTCCCCATAGAGCGGGGCACGCGACAGGGATGCCCTCTGTCCCCTTTGCTCTTTTCTCTTTATATGGAGCCGTTTGCTCAAAGGGTTCGGCAGAACCCCGACATTGCCGGGGTCAAGATGGGCGAATTTCCCCACGCGATCAGTCTGTATGCAGATGACGTCATTTTGACGCTTGATGACCCGCGGAGGTCGCTGCCGGCTTGCATTGCTGAATTGGACCTCTTCGCTGCGGTGGCGGGCTTCAAGGTGAACCTTGGGAAATCAGCTGCCCTCGACATCTCGCTCACCGGCGCCACCAGGGCGGAACTGCAGAGACTTTATCCTCTGAGCTGGTCCGGGGACCGGATTCCGTATTTAGGGATCCTGTTGGCGCCCTCCCTCCCGGCGATGGTCACGGCCAATTATGCGGCTTTGAGCTCAAAAATCAGAGAGGAATTGGGCCGGTGGGATAAGGGCACGTTGTCGCTGCTCGGTAGGGTGGCCGCAGTAAAGATGACCCTCCTGCCTCAGGTGCTATACCTGTTTAGGGCGTTGCCGCTTCAGCCCCCCACAGGGTGGCTTGCAGAGACTCAATCGGCCATTGCACGGTTTGTGTGGCAGGGCCGTAGACCGCAGATTAAGAGGACCATTGCTACGCTGGCGCCCGAATCTGGGGGGCTAGGGATACCAGATTTACGGAAATACTTCCAGGCCGCCCAACTTCGCTATCTGGTGGAATGGAGCCGGTGGGAGTCGGACAAACACTGGCTGTTCCAGGACCAGGCATTAGCGGGCAGAACGCTATAGGAGGTGCCGTTCTTGAGGCGGTCACACCGGCCCCCTAACCTCTACGCATCTTTTGTGACACGTGTCCCACTCCGGGTGTGGGACTCGGTGGCCACTAAGCATGAATTTACTACCTTTCCCTCTCCCTTCACGCCGCTAATTGGCAATCCTGACTTCGGTCCGGGACTGGAGCCTGGTGCCTACGATCGCTGGCGGGCGGCCCGCTGTTGCACTTTGTATCACCTATATGGCCCCGAGGGTGTCATCCCCTTTCGGGACTTACAGCGGGACTACGGCTTCCCTGAGACGGAGCGCATGAGGTATATGCAGGCGCGCCACTGGGCACTACAACCCCAAGTGCGCGAATCGGCGTATCGGGAGATCACGGTGTACGAGCGCTGGTTAATCACTCGCACGTCGGACGCTAAACTTATCTCCGATTTGTACAAGATGCTGCAGCCCCCTCCCTTTTACATTCACAACCCCGGTAGGGAGCGCTGGGAACGGGAGCTCGGACGGGGGTTGAGCCACACAGAATGGGACCACATCTCCTACCGCTCACGCCACTCGGCCTATCACACGGGGCTCACGGAGACCTTCACTAAAATTTCGACATACTGGTACCGCACTCCTGAGAAATTACATGAGATGTATAGATCACTGCCGGGGACGTGCTGGCGTAACTGTGGCCACACTGGCACGCTTACACACATACTGTGGGATTGTCCCCTCTTGGCTTCTTATTGGGAGGAGGTTCTTGGCGAGGTGGACAAATGTTTTGAGATAGAGCTGCCACGGTTCCCTGCCTATGTCCTACTGGGGTTGCCGAATGGGTTGATGTACCCCCTCAGGTCTAGAAGGGGCAGACAGATTGCGATAGCCTTAGGGTCAGCGGTGCAAAACATTCTCATACGCTGGCGCTCCACCACACTTCCCACTGTTGTCGGCTGGCTGCATAGATTGTGGCATGTCCTTGGCATGGAAAAGATGTCCTTGGTGGCACTGGGGGATACAGATGCTTTTGAGGAGCTGTGGGCGCCTTTCCATAGCTTGTTGTGTTCTGAGTTCAGGGAGATCACCTGCCAAAGGTATCTTAGGTTGCTACGACTGACACCGCCGCCAGATCCGCCTGTCTGACTGGTCGGAGTTGGCGTTGAGTAGCGGAGTCGACCGGAGAGTCGCTATGAGGGGAGAGCCGGAGGTCATTGGCACAGTACAGGGGGTGGGTTGGGGTGTGGTAGTTGGGGGTTTTGTAGGTTGGGTAGGTTGTGGAGCAGGGTTGTTTCCCCACCCCTTTTCCCTCCCCCCCTCTTTTCCCCCTCCATTCCCCCCCTTCCCTCCTCTTCTTCCCCCCTCTTCCCCTTCCCCCCTCCCCCCTTCCTTTTTCGTCCCTAACCACAGGCGCACAAGCTGTGTATCCATGCCGGAAGGAGCCTATTGCCGGAACTGAACTGCTCTGATGTATCTCATATACTGTATGCATTTATTGTGGGGCACCTGTGGTTTTTCTTTTCTTGCCCTGTTGTTTCCTTCTTTACCCTGCTTCAATAAAATACTTTAAACCTAAAAAAATCAGCTTCAAAATTCCTGGCAACAATCTGTTTTTAAGAGCATCTGTAAACTTCAAAAGCATCAAAAATAACTTACTTGGTAACTGGTATGATGATTCAGCAATCTGACATATTTTGGCTGCCCTTCTGAAATTCAGTGCTGCTGAGCATGAAAGCAAGCACTCACAGGCGCAGTTAAAATACACATAAGCACATATACATTGCAAGTGACCACCATGTATATCATTAGGATGCCTAACTTAAGAATGTTGGATTTATTGGACAAACAAAAGACAAAGAAAGAGAGACAGTGCACCTCCATGAATCCACTGGACAATGGAAAGTGTACTGGCCAGAGAAAAGGGAGCTTTGTTTACTGAACAAATTGTTGTTTCAGTCTATTTCGCAGTTGCAAGGAGCCTAGCTATTTCAACAGAGATTGTTGCGATGAACCTCTGCGTTTCTGCAAGATCCACTGACAGCAAAACCTTTTCATTTTGACATATCCAAAACAGTGATTTAGGGAACATAAACCACTCTCAAGCTGAACAGTGAAGCAAGTCAGACACCTTGGCCCATATTATTAGTTTGGCAGGAACTACATAGCCTCCAATTTCTGGAGGAACCTGAACATGGAGTAGACCCAACAATCTTCAATTTCCTACATCACACTGCCCCTATGCGAGAGAAAATTCAGCAGATGGAGTCTACTCCATATTCAGAGTTTCCTTAAGAAATTGGTGGATTTTCTGTTTCCTTCAAACACTAAATGGTGCCTTTAGTCTTTAACAGTAAGCTTAAGAGGAGGGGGTTAGCTGTACCACACCTTTGTGACAACAGTCATGGAGTTGCATTTTGCCAAAGGCAAGGTGGAAATCTAAAATAAAATGGTATCTTTTTGCTAATGACTTGACCATGATTTAAGCCTCAAAGACCTCACACTGCGCAGAATGAGATGGCTTTACCAGAGGCTACGGGTAAACTGGTTCCCTCACTTTGCCATCTCACTCCTCACTGCCAGAAAAGTCTTGCAGATCGGTTACTCATAAAGCTTCAGAACTGGTTGTGAAGCTACCAGTCCTTCTTCTCACTATAACATCTATGTAATCTTTAGACAATCAGGACTAACTAAAGAGGCAAATGCTTTTTTGCACCATTCTCGCTGCCTGATTTTTATGGACTATGTGAATGGCCTCTCAGGTTCCACTGGAAGTGATGTACTCACTGCCATAAGAAGAACCACATGCACCAGTGACATTTGTTTCTTTTCTCTAGGCCGCCAACAGATATAGGATCTAGAGCTGTTAATTATTTATAACATTATTTGAAAATTGTGTAATTTTTTCATGGCTTGTTGGCAGTTCATCCACCTAGGAAGTGTAGCGATATAACAGAATGTCTGTGCAGTATACATTCAGTGAATCATGAGTAGCATCTACAACCAAAGATGGCGTCCGAGATAATTTAAATTGGGGTTTTCAGGATATAGATCTATCTCCCACAAAAGACACGGCTCTTTGTACCCAGGTTAGCGCAAAGTAGCTTCTTTGGGAGGGAGTCATTGGGGGATTATCCTCTCTGAAGAGGTAAGTCAATCTTATGCACTTAGTCCACCACCGCTGATGGAGCAGATTGTCTACACAATCTGTCTTCAAAGAGTGCAAGTAATTCTGACTACCTAGATTGAACTTACGATCTGTGGTACTCGGCTCTAATGCAACTGAACTTATCGAGGTTTTTAGCCTCTGAGGTAGGATCTGTTATTTCGCAAAGGGGGCAGTCTGTTTCAGCTGAATGAGATCCGGTGTTACTGATTATCATCTTCCTTAGGATCTTCTAAATCTTCTATTGTTGGCACATAGGCCATCAACTTGGGCACCGTATTCCAGTAGTTGATCTGCGTTTGCTGCTTTGTGTCAAGTTGTTCAATGGATCCTATAGGAGCTTAGGTAGTTAATTTTCTGCAGTTTCTCCTGCATTTAGCAGAAAAGAGACGCAGCGTAATTATAGTTCAAGATTATTTGGATGCCCTTTGACCTCGTTTATTTTTCCCCAAGGAGGGTTTGCTATTTACATTGCCATTCATTGTTAGATTACTTCCTGAATTTGTTATTACTCCAGCTTGGGTCTGAAACATAGTGTTGACATATCTTATGGCTTCTCCCTTTGGACCAATGGATTCCAATGATCCTACATTTCTCTCCTAGGTAGTGACTTATTTTGCTACAGATCACTTTTTATAGGGGGATTACCAAGCTGCATATTTTATCAGCTTCTCATTTTGCAGTTCCCTAGAAGGATAGGTAAGTACTTCAGGTTAAATTCCTTTTTTGTCTTCAAACGAAAGAGGTGTCAGAGCTTCACATTTTTCAGACTGTCATTTTGCCTGCTCTCTTTCCTCCCTCATCTGATTAAGCATTAGGAAAAGCATCGTAGATTAGAACGTTAACAGCACTTAGTTTTTTATTCAGCGAACATCAGATTTTCAAATGCAGAAAAACATGTTGGTGTCTATTAAAGAACCCTATTTGGCACCCTACCGTTAGGAAGCGGACTAGCTCTCCATGGATCTTTTTGACTACTGAACTCCGTTATGAACTGACAGGGTACGTTCCTCCAGAGTGCATTCAGGCTCATTCCACTATGCACATGGCAGAAATGTCAGCTCTTTTAAAGTAGTGTTCTAATGTGGTATATTTGTCAGGGTGATATCTATCTTTCTTCAAAACTATTATCTGCAGATGCAAAGGTTGTTCTCAGTCCCAGTTTGGTAGGGTAGAGTAACAGTCAATTTTGGCCTAGGGTAGTCTCTGTCCTGCTCAAGTGAGTATTTTGCCGAAGTTATTATGCTTCAGAAGAATACATGATTTATCTTCTGATACGTTCTTTTTCGCGGCTGAAATTACTACAGCAGATTACGCATACACCAAACCCCCATCCTCTCAGCATGAGTTTTTTGTTGTCATTTTATTTTTGTGCCTCATCATTTCGATTACAGTGATACTTCTGATGGTGAATATTATGGGAAAAACTGGATCTAATCTGGTGCCGGGGGAGGGTTAGACTTTGTGTTAGGGTAAGAGGTGTGGTTAAGGATGCGTTGGGATCAAGCATTGCCTTGGGGTAAGACATGTCGTTATGGATAGGGTCATATCAGATTTAATTACGTATATGCTTATATACTGTGGGTTAGGCTTAATGCTAGGTGTAGCGTACAGGTCATGGTCAAAGTATGGATTAGAGTAGGTGTTAATCTTCAGGATTATGCTAATGTACATATGCAGCAGGGGTGTCAATGCAGTGAGTCACTATATTCTACAGATAACTGGTTGATGTAATAATAATCGATTAAGTGGCTTTTATAAAGTGGTAGTTTGTTGGCTTTTATATAGTGGTCGGCTGAGCATAACAAGGTGCTTACTTTACTTATAACGGAACAAATCCAAAAAACATAACAATTAAATCCTTTTCATGGCAGAAGATTGTGCCATTGCTCTGGTTATCAATTCAAATTACCCTTAAATAATTTACTTCGATGAATCAAAGCCATCTCATAACCTTTAACGTTTCAGCCTGATCATCAGAGAAATGACTAAGAGACTTCATAAATAGGCTCAAAAAGAGTACCAGTATTGGGCAATTTTAATTGAGCAGTGTTCTAATGAAGAGATGGAGACCCCAATGTAAAGAAACAAGTTACTGACTTTTGTTGATGGTTTATTCTAATTGCTACAATTTCTTTTTGACGATTATTCATCAAGAAATATCTCCTGAAGTTGGCTGGATTAGCAGCTCTATTATCTAGGAGTCGCTACAAGATGATAAAGGTATCACCTGCAAGCATGACATTAGTTCTACCTTAATTCGTTGAACCAGAGAGGTAAGGGAGATATGGAGAAACAAAACCAAAACTGCAAAACCATAGAAATAACCCACTGCCCAAAACATCTCACAAGGAGGAGAAATAGAAAGGCACAGGGTCATCTGGTAGTAGAATAGCCATCAGGTTGCAACTTAAGTAAGACTTAAGTGAGAATAAAGGTTAAGAGATTCTCTGTTCATTACAACTCTAGTCACCACATCAGCTAGATCCAGTGATGCTCTTATAATGTAGTTTTAGACACCTTATCCTTCTGCAAATACATGTATACCCACCTGGCATAATCAATCTACAAGTCTGTTGGAAATAGCATCTCACAAAACCAAAGCATTTATGGGATAGACATTTTTGCCTTGATGTTTCATCATGTCATCTTTGTTTTCCAGAGGTCTGAAGAACAGAACATTCCTTTTTAAGCATAAAAAATGATAAATGAATCTCTTAGCAGATTTTTAAAATCTAATGGATCTTTAGGAGAAGCTTTATATTTAATATTGAACATGCTCTTGTACTTATTGGAGTTTAAAAAAATCAGCGGGCGTGGCAAAGATGGCGGGCTGAGAGGTCGCACTTGCCGAGAGCTCCCGTGCCCCTGAAACCCTGCACCGCTTTTTTGCACCATTCTCGCTGCCTGATTTTTATGGACTATGTGAATGGCCTCTCAGGTTCCACTGGAAGTGATGTACTCACTGCCATAAGAAGAACCACATGCACCAGTGACATTTGTTTCTTTTCTCTAGGCCGCCAACAGATATAGGATCTAGAGCTGTTAATTATTTATAACATTATTTGAAAATTGTGTAATTTTTTCATGGCTTGTTGGCAGTTCATCCACCTAGGAAGTGTAGCGATATAACAGAATGTCTGTGCAGTATACATTCAGTGAATCATGAGTAGCATCTACACCCAAAGATGGCGTCCGAGATAATTTAAATTGGGGTTTTCAGGATATAGATCCATCTCCCACAAAAGACACGGCTCTTTGTACCCAGGTTAGCGCAAAGTAGCTTCTTTGGGAGGGAGTCATTGGGGGATTATCCTCTCTGAAGAGGTAAGTCAATCTTATGCACTTAGTCCACCACCGCTGATGGAGCAGATTGTCTACACAATCTGTCTTCAAAGAGTGCAAGTAATTCTGACTACCTAGATTGAACTTACGATCTGTGGTACTCGGCTCTAATGCAACTGAACTTATCAAGGTTTTTAGCCTCTGAGGTAGGATCTGTTATTTCGCAAAGGGGGCAGTCTGTTTCAGCTGAATGAGATCCGGTGTTACTGATTATCATCTTCCTTAGGATCTTCTAAATCTTCTATTGTTGGCACATAGGCCATCAAATTGGGCACCGTATTCCAGTAGTTGATCTGCGTTTGCTGCTTTGTGTCATGTTGTTCAATGGATCCTATAGGAGCTTAGGTAGTTAATTTTCTGCAGTTTCTCCTGCATTTAGCAGAAAAGAGACGCAGCGTAATTATAGTTCAAGATTATTTGGATGCCCTTTGACCTCGTTTATTTTTCCCCAAGGAGGGTTTGCTATTTACATTGCCATTCATTGTTAGATTACTTCCTGAATTTGTTATTACTCCAGCTTGGGTCTGAAACATAGTGTTGACATATCTTATGGCTTCTCCCTTTGGACCAATGGATTCCAATGATCCTACATTTCTCTCCTAGGTAGTGACTTATTTTGCTACAGATCACTTTTTATAGGGGGATTACCAAGCTGCATATTTTATCAGCTTCTCATTTTGCAGTTCCCTAGAAGGATAGGTAAGTACTTCAGGTTAAATTCCTTTTTTGTCTTCAAACCAAAGAGGTGTCAGAGCTTCACATTTTTCAGACTGTCATTTTGCCTGCTCTCTTTCCTCCCTCATCTGATTAAGCATTAGGAAAAGCATCGTAGATTAGAACGTTAACAGCACTTAGTTTTTTATTCAGCGAACATCAGATTTTCAAATGCAGAAAAACATGTTGGTGTCTATTAAAGAACCCTATTTGGCACCCTACCGTTAGGAAGCGGACTAGCTCTCCATGGATCTTTTTGACTACTGAACTCCGTTATGAACTGACAGGGTACGTTCCTCCAGAGTGCATTCAGGCTCATTCCACTATGCACATGGCAGAAATGTCAGCTCTTTTAAAGTAGTGTTCTAATGTGGTATATTTGTCAGGGTGATATCTATCTTTCTTCAAAACTATTATCTGCAGATGCAAAGGTTGTTCTCAGTCCCAGTTTGGTAGGGTAGAGTAACAGTCAATTTTGGCCTAGGGTAGTCTCTGTCCTGCTCAAGTGAGTATTTTGCCGAAGTTATTATGCTTCAGAAGAATACATGATTTATCTTCGGATACGTTCTTTTTCGTGGCTGAAATTACTACAGCAGATTACGCATACACCAAACCCCCATCCTCTCAGCATGAGTTTTTTGTTGTCATTTTATTTTTGTGCCTCATCATTTCGATTACAGTGATACTTCTGATGGTGAATATTATGGGAAAAACTGGATCTAATCTGGTGCCGGGGGAGGGGACTGAAGTGAGTATTTGGCAGGAGCTAATATCCATTAGAATGTATTGGTATCCCCTCATTCTTTAATGTTCTTACTTATTTATCTGCTGCATCCAACCAATGTTCTCTCCTTGTCTCTAGAACACGTTCTATGTTTCTGGATTATGTCTGCACCACAGAAAATTTTAAATAAATAAATATGAGATGCACACAAACTGATTACAGGATTCTTTGATATGCAATTATTGCAATTAGTTTAATGTAGCATTCTTTCATTGTTGTAAACATTAACTCCTCCAAAGGAGGTATATATCTCTTAGCAGGATGGGTGCAAGTTACCTTGAGAAAGCCTCTGTGGAGAAAGTGATTTCAGCTCGTGGTCTCGCTCCAATGTGCCCGCCATGTGTTCTACTGATGGAGCATAGATGTTATCTGTGTTATCAATATCGGAAAGGATGTGACAGGTTGAAGGAATGAGTACTTCATTTTCCATCTGCTGTTGGAGATGGTACATTGGTAAATCTGCATTAGAATTATCCTGTTCATACCTGTAAGGAAAAGGAAAAATATGCCTCAATTATTGCAACACTTGAACAAAAACAGTGAACAAAATACCATTTTGTTGCACCCCAACATTGTACTCTACCTTTAAAAAAGTAGCAAACCATAATAAACTAGATTTACGTAGGCTTGGTTGTGTTGCATCAATCAGGTGCTACTTCTGGGTCTATCAGACAAGGGCACAAAGTAGACTGCTAGTTTAAATACTGATATATCTTGAAAATAAATATTTACTTTCTGGGTGCGTTATAATAATAGAGACAGTAGGATACAGCTACAGTCTCTGATCACATTTGTGGCTGTTCTAGTGGTACTAATAACTTGTCAATCGCAATGAGGTGTCCCATCTCAAGCAGGACCCAGCGAGTTTGCCAGCGGCCATTGTAGAATGGGTGTCCCTCATTCTCAGCATGTGTAGCAGATCATGCAGAGGGCAAAAAGGATTGTTACCCAATCTGACCACCAGTGTAGTGTAGTACTAGTTCTTGTGAGATCTTCCCCTGAGATTAAGGGCTAAACTTAGCATCCTTGTTTTGAATCAACACACTGTGTTTTCCCTTGGCAAATCAGTGCACATGGTTTTGGCAATTTCTAGGTCATCGTAAAGTTATTGTAGGTTAAAGGATGAACGCCTGAAAAACAACAGGTGGCAGCCTACACATGTAAAACTAAGGAACGCATACGAAGAGTGTAAATACAGCTATCTTGGCCTTTGTCAGTCGAGTTCGGTTACCATTCAGGTTTGATGCAGAGGATTCTCTGAAAAATTTCTTGACTCCTAAATATCATTGGAATTCTCCACATAACACTTTCTAGGATTCAACATGTGCACTCTCCTCTATTCTCAGCTTTCAACTGGTGCAATTACACATGCACTCAATACAACCTCCTGAGAGACTCAGAACTTTAAGAGCACTTTGCATACAAACACAGGTTGCACTATCAACAGCACTTTCTCTGGAAGGAAGATGATGTATGGTTTTTTCAATGAAATCTCATTTACTCCTCCATTTTCCCTGATACAATCATCACCAGAAAGACTGCTTACAAAGTCAAAGACTTCAATGAACATTAATAGAGTGATGCAGAAGGATTCATGAGCAAAAACTAAAACACCAAAGCTAAGTAAAAAGTGCTGGAGAGAAGGAATTCTGAACACTCTTAATAACCCTGGCACCACAGGCTATTTGAAAACAATCTTGCTGAGGCACCTAAAGGTACTCTGTGACCTATTTTAAGATCATGTTTCACCAATAACATGGGTAACTCCAATATACGGAGAAGACCAGTCTTTATCCGTTTCATCACACTACTGTTCAAAACGTTTCTATTGGTTGAGTTTAGTGGAAGGCCTCAGAGAAGGAAATACCATCTTCAGTTATATTTTGTGGTAAATCAGTTTGTTTCAAAGTATGGATGGCTGCCCCCAATATTTGTGCACAGTGATTGTAGATTTGCGTGAAGCACTAGTAAGCTCCACTGGGTTAGAAGGACCTCTCTGGGCTACAGTCTATACAGATGGCACAGACACATCATGGAGGTGTAGAAACTGGGGACACCGGTCCCAATCCAAAAGCTAAGAGGATGAGGTCTACCAAGTTTCTTTATTTTCCAAATCAAATTTGGTACCAGAAAAATTTTGGGGAATCTGTAATAAGGCCAAAGTCCCAATCGGTGCACCTTGCAGAGTTCACCTAGAAAATAGTCCAGTGAAAAATAACTAACTCTTAACTGACACTTTTCAACTGCTGGCATTAGTGGAGTTCTCTGCTCATGCAAGATGAGCACAGGTAATAGTGTAAAAGTTGACAGTCAAGATCAGGATAAATTTGGGTGCCTGCATGCCATAGACTGTGCCGGGTAATGAACAGTCAACATCAAGGTCAGAAGGTGGGGTAGTGAAAGTGATACCAGCTATGCCAAAGTAGAAGGACCTCATTTGATCTGAATTTGCACTAAAGCAGTCATAGGGAATATTGTCACCTGAGGAATCACCTCAACAATAGTAGCTACAGAGTGTATGCAAGAAGTCATGAAGATTAGGAGAAACTCTAAAAACCTCCAAATGTCGACCTCAGACTTAGGCACAACTTCTCAAGCACTACATTGGGGTTGGAGATGCTTCTTTTTTTATTCAACAGTGTTATGTATGTACAGTACATACACAAAAAGTTATTAGTGAGCGACAGATAAAACGAGAAGCCAGTAGCGCATGAATATAGAATAAACAACAATCAAATGACGGTGCAGGGATGAAAATTCATTCAACTATAAGCATTAGGAGGATAGAAGGCAACATTCACATGAAACAAAAGCCAGCTATTGATTCTGGAATTGGTGGCCTGTGGAAAAACTCTAACACCATGTTGTGTGACACGTTTAGAAAGTTTCTACATCGCTTCTGGTGGTGCTGCCTGCAAATCCTCGAGTAGAGCAACTTTGCAAAATTCTGGTTCTGACTTTTGTCTAGTTTGCCCCACATAAGCCATCCACAAGGGCATTTAATAATATATATATATATTATTTTTTTTCTTATTTATTTTTTTTTTTTTCTATTTTTTTTTTTTTTTTTTTTTTATTATTGCAGGAAGAACATCATCATACAATACAAAAAAAATTATATACAATCTTTCATTTAACAGCTAAAGCAGGGGATAAACCAATATAGTTTCAATAATGCTTTTCAGAAAACCATAGTTAGAACAATAAATTAAACACTGGCCTGTAAACATGATTATAGTTCAAAACAAGTGAAGGTTCCCCAAATTTTTTCTTTCTTTTTCAAGGCATTCGGTCCTCTAAGTCTTGCTAAGGATAGTTCCATAACATTAATTTCATTTATCAAGCTCCACCATTCCATTACGCTTGGAGGATCTTTTAAGATCCAGGATCTGGCTATGACTAGCCTTGCACAAGCATATACAATTGTTAATAAATCCCTACATTGACTATGGTTGTCCTGAATATCAAGTAAGATCAGTTGTGGTGATATCGGCGGAGTATTAATTTTTTTCTTCAGCAGAGCATCAGTTATTCCTTTCCAAAATATAGATAGCTTCGGACATAAGACCAGCATATGTTCGATGCCAGCTGCATCCATATCGCATTTCGGACATTTAGTACGATCGTTAGTCTGGTTACCACATGTCCAACTAGCTATTCTCTGTGGAGTATAATATAGCTGGGTTACCGTTCGATATTGCTGGAGCCTTAAATTTGAGGATTGAACAACCCGGTTTATTTGACATAATGAGGCTGAGATCTGTTTAGGGTTAATGTTGACTCCTAGTCTAGTCGACCATTTAGCCGCTAGATTCCCACAGTCATCCCGTTTGTTTGCAGTCAGATAACCATAGCTTAGGCTTATAAGTGATTTAACTTTATCTGAATAGAGACATATTAAAGTGTCCGAGTTTGATACTTCTACAATCCTCATCTTACGAAGTAAAAAGTCCCTGATTTGGATATATTTAAAATACATGTCCTCATTTAATTGAAATATAAGCCTAAGTATGCCAAAATCTAGTAAACCATTTGGGCCATAAAGGTCTCCCAGAATAGTAATTCCATGCCTAGCCCATATCTTCCCTACACCGTCTGAAAAAATACCAGGTAGCCCAGGATTGCCCCACAGTCTAAGCTCGGCATTATAGTAAGAAATTCTTTCTAAAGTCATAATTTGGTCCCAGATTTTCTTGATATGTCTCGCTGTCTTGAATTTAACTCTTTTGAAGTAGTTAGGATCGTGTGCACGAAATAAGAATTGGTTGCAGTCAGGTCCCAGCATGTAATGGTGGTAGAATAGGGAACTATCGTTTTTCAACAAGCTTCGAATACGTAAAAAAAAAGTAGCAAAATAATATAATCTAAAATCAGGAAACATCAAGCCTCCCTTTTCAATAGGTAGCTTCAATAATTTGATAGATCTGCGTGCTTTTTTATAGCCCCACACAAAATTGCTACAGATGCCTTCTAGTTTCTTAAAGAAAAGTTTGTTAATTTGTAAAGGGATTGATCTAAATAAATACAAAAGTTTGGGCAAAATCTTCATTTTAATTAAGTTAATTCGCCCCACTAGGCTAAGCGGAATCGTGTGCCATTTTTTAAAAGTGATGTGATTTCCTTTAACATGGAGTCATAATTCATAGTTATCACCTTTTCTATATTGGCTGCCAACTTAATTCCAAGGTAAGTTGCGCTTTGGCATAAACCCAAGATTGGTTCCGAAGGTTTGTGATTAGCAATAACTTGTGTCTTGCTTACGTTAAGTTTATAGCCAGACACATCTCCGAAGTTTTCAGCCTCTTGTATTATTGCCGGAATTGCTGTAGCCAAATTAGTAGTGTATATTGCTATATCATCTGCATAGGCAGTTATCTTCAGATTTTTACCCCCGTGTTGTGCAGGTGTGATACTATCCTGAGCTGTTAATGCATTTAAAAAAGGCTCCAAAGATATCGCAAAAAGTAGAGGGGACAGAGGGCAACCTTGCCTTGTTCCCCTCTCTATCAGAAACGTGGGTGACTCCGTTCTACCATAGCTGATCTTTGCCCGAGGTGCATCATAGAGTGAGCATATCCAATCAAAATAAGGGCCCACAATACCAATTTTCTTCAACACCTCCCAAAAGTACTCCCACCCCACTCGGTCGAATGCCTTTTCCGCATCTAACATCACCATCCCGAGTGGGGTGAGAGTAGTTGAGGCAACATCAAAGGCAGTAATTGCCATATTTACATGGGCTGTGGTATCTCTCCCGGTCACAAAGCCGTGTTGCTGGGAGTTAACTAAGACTGGCATTATGGGGGCTAAACGTTTAGCCAAGATTTTGGCAAATATTTTTACGTCTGAATTGATCAAAGAAATCGGCCGATAGGAGCCGCATTCTTCCGGGGGTTTATTTTTCTTTTAAAAAAAAACTATTTTTGCATTTAATAATATAAATTGCATCTGAGCTATGACATTTGGTGTGGTCTTGCAGAGTAATTTATGTATGTCTTTTTTTGCAACAATGCAGATGCATCAGATGCGGCACTCTGGGAGCACCTCTAGTGGAACATTAACCACAAGGCCGACGAGTTAAGGTGGTTTCTGCTTGAACAAAATGGAAAAGTTTCAAGAGTTGGTGACTTCACTGCTACATTGAACCTGAGAGAATGTAAATGCATACCTTTATTAATCAAAGTTCATAATGGCCTGAATGAACTTGAGGAAATCAATCGACAAGTAGTTTCTATTTATAATGGTTATGCATTTCTCTGTATGATATTGGTTCCTTCATTTGCTAAATTGTTATCCAATATTGTATGCTAAGGTTATTCACCTTTCCCTTTATTATTAATTTCATCTTTCTTTCCATGTACATTCTTATTTAATTATTGCTTGGTTTTAATGTGCTCTTGCCCCGTATACGCGACTTCATTTAATTTACACAATAGGTTGATTGTGTCCTCTCACAATAGTTACATTAGGGACTGTATGGAAAGCGTATACCATTGATTTGGCTTTTATTCTATGTCCCCTAGGCCATTTAATCTATTTTCAGAACTCTGTGTTTCCTTCATGGTCCAGACATCACGGAACGCAACAGTAAGCGCGTCTCTGTTAGGCCTAGAACACTCACTTGTGTCAGCAATCCTGGCAGTAGGGCTTTCGCCTCACTGCCTCCGTGTGCATTCCAGCGTTGGGATGAACTCCTCTTTATCTATGCGTAGCCCATCGGCTCGCGTTTCACACAAGCTGGTAATGTTTAGAAGAAGCTGCTCGCTCTTTGCAGGTATAAAGTTAGTGCTTCATGGTAATGTTAAGCAATTTGTTTGTATTTTTGAGGATTTCCAATCATATTATGGCATCCAGTGTATATGCCGCTTCAGCTCTCGTTTGGGATGCACCTGTCATTTTGCAATTTCAATCCTTGTTTGTGTATTTCTTTGGTGAGTGTATTTTGAAATTTTATTAGTTCCATTCTTATAGCCATAATATTTATGAATAATGGTGGAAGGGTCATATTTAGTTTGCTTTTTGATTTTTCCCTTTAGGAGCTTGCCTGGATGTTTTTACACTGGGCACTCTGTACAACTTTTCCCATTCACATGTTATTTCAATAATGAAGAGTAGGAGCTCATTCTCATTTTCTTACACAGTAATTCCTTACATGCTATTATACAGTCAACTTGATTAGTCGCTTCTTCAAATACCACTGATGGTACTATATTATCCTTGAACATAGGAGAGTTTGACTTATGTTTATTTGATATTCATGGTGTTTTTGATGGTCCTGAACAAGACCCCTCTTTGATGTACTACTGACACAATTACTAGGCTGGTCAAAACGTTGACGGAATCCCTTGCGTTGATCCAAGGGACTTTATGTTGGACTATCTATTTTGAGAACCAAGTGCACAGTCCCAACAGTTTAAGACTCTAATGAAATTTGCCCCTGACCAGGCTACTTTAAAATACTGCATATTTATCTTTCTTATGTATTATACACTGGTTGACACATTGCACAGGCACTTTTGCACTTACCATGGAGCACTCTTATTAACATTATTCCAATACAATCCAATCCAAAAATTCTTTATTTCGGTCGTAAGACCATAAAAGATACAATACAAAACACAATAACATACATTTTAAAAACATAATTCATACAGTTTGAGTGATTTCCCACCTAGTCAGACAAGGAGGTTAAAAGCAAATCATAGCAGCGTCCACAGATTAGAGTTTTTTTTTCTTCCTAACCAGCCAGACTGCCATTAGAAATTTGGCTATTGCAAACACAATATGGCCAAGAGTGCTCGTTTTCATTACTCTATATGCCTGTGAATAATTTCTGAACCCCAAATTTCTGCAGAGAGGCGCTATCCAATATTTTTTAGATCTATGGTAGGCAGGGCAGACAAACATAATGTGGAGTTCGTCTTCCTCATGAATGTTGCAGCATGGACACATTTTGTCACCACCCTTAATCCATTTATGGGTAAAAGTTCTAGTGGGTAGTGTGCCTAGCCTCCATTGTACAAACAGTTTCCTCGTGAGGATGGGAAAAATAAAATCCATAAAACTTTCAAATACGTAAGAATTTTTGGATTCCAGAAATCGCTCTGTAAGGGTGCCGCTGTTTTGTGCATTCAGCAAGAGTAGAAATCTATTTTCTTTGTACATTTGGACCAAGCTTTTGCGTGAAACCCTTTGGCAGCCTTGTACGGGTTCCTCCCATAGCTCAGATAAATTCATGGAGTGCAGTTCGTTTTTTACAAAAGCGAGCCAAGGGATTTTGTCGCTTCGATTCAGGCTCATGACATGGATAAGGTCCTGCCTGTAGTGATGCAGTTCATTAGTGGACCATAGCCTGTGCCAGAACCTCACCGGCTTTGACTCTAACTCCTCAGCAATAGAGGGGAGGCCCATATCTAATCTCAGTGGCAGGAGTGGTGTGCCTCGAGGAAGAGCCAGGAGGCGTCTAAGAAAATTATTTTCCACTCTTGCCAGTTCTTGGCCTGCTTTGTGCCCCCATAATTCACTCCCATATGTAGCTGCTGCCTTAGCTTGGGTTTGGTACATTTCAAGTGCCGGACTGATGGGCTTATAGGTTGAAGTATTGGCCACCTTCAGGATTGCGCCCGACAGCTGAGACAGTTTGAGCCGTGATCTTACTATCTGGGGGTCCCATGATAGATTTTCCTGCAGTGTTACACCCAGGTACGTAAAGGTAGTTACCCTCTCAAGGCTGGCAGTAGCCAGGGTGGGATTGGGCTTGGCTTTTTTTGGTGGATTGAATATCATGAATTTGTTTTTTTCTGTGTTTATCTCTAGACCATGTCTGCAGAAAAGACCAAATCCCTCCAGAATCCTCTGGATTCCCATCGGAGATTTGGAAAGCAGGAGGGGGTCGTCGGCAAACATGATTGCCGGAACCCGCCTGCCTGCCAGATGTGGGGCGTCGTTGTCCTTAACGTTTTCTAGATGGGATATAACGTTGTTGATAAAAAGACAAAACAGGGTCGGTGCCAGGACACAACCCTGCCTCACCCCTCTACAGACAGGGAACCTTGATGACAGGCTATCATCCCTCCAACACCTAACCTGCGCATAGTTGTTCTCGTGTAGCCTAATTATGATGCTAAGTATCTGAGCGGGTACCCCTAACTTTTTCAAGACCTCCCAGAGTTTCTTACGCGGGACTAGGTCAAAGGCTGACTTCAGGTCCACGAACACCATGTACAGCCTTCCCCCCTCTAACCTTACCGTCTTCCAGTAAAGCAGGACGAGGCGGAAAATCTGATCCATGGTGGACGTATTTTTCCTGAAGCCAGCCTGGAGGGGACTCAGGATATCATTGGCCTCCACCCAGTCTAACAGGTGGTTCAGGATGAGGCGCGCGAATAGGTTTTGGGGGACATCTATAAGGCTGATCGGCCTGTAGTTGGCCGGGAGCAGAGGAGAACCCTTCTTGTATATGGGCACAATCTCTGTTTCCAGCCAAGAACAGGGGATCGCCATACCTCCTAGGATGGCATTAAAAAGAATAAGAAGGTACGGGCCCCAGATTTCAGGATGGTGTCTAAAGAGATCCCCCGGTAATCTATCTAAACCAGGGGCCTTTCCCATCGCTAATCGCTCCATTGCAATCACCACCTCACCTAGGGTGAATTCCAGGGCCGTTTCCGAGGAAACAGAGACCTCAAGCGCCGCACCATTGGACAATAAGATGGTATCTTGGTAGAGTGTCCCAAAGTGGGTCTCCCAGACATAGGAGGCGATATTAGGCTCCACTGCTGATTTGAGTTCCCCTGTCCCAGTGTTCACCAGGGCCCAGAATTTCCTAGAGTCTTTAGCGTTAAGGCGTCAGATAAATCATGCCAACGGTCCCAGTCCCACTCAGCCCTTGCATTATTCATTGCCGCTTTGTACTCCCTCCTGAGTTCTGCAACCTTACCCTTATTAGAGCCATCTTTATGGTAGCAATTAACTCAGACTTAATCTTCCTGCAGGAAGAGTTGTACCAGGTCGGGGTTCGTGTCTTTTTCCTACCTAACGGTACCACTGGATAGAAAACCTCAGCGAAACCCCTCACTAGTTCCTCATGAATTTGAGCTTGTTTCTTATTGTAGTCAGTGGGTCTCGGTTGATTTATAAGATCATCCACTTCTTTGAACCTGGGGAGTGCTATTCCATATAGCTTATTTATGCCATCTTCTGTGTTTAGCAACTTCCCCCATTTTACGCGACGCCTATTTGTGGTGAGAAGCAAGTCCCCAGCGTCGTCGCCAGTAGAAGAGGTAGAAGACCCGTCTACAGGTGCGGGGTGTTGTATCTCCAGTTGGAGGGCATTGTGGTCGCTATCTATTCTAGGTACCACCCTGAAGTCCTGGACTTTGGGCCACATGCTAATGTCTATGAATATATAGTCTAGCCTTGACTCATGGTCTTTTCTATTAAAAGTGCACAGTGAGGGGGTATCGGACGGGGTACGCCCATTGCAGGCCCTTATTGCGAAATTCAAAGTGAGGGACATGAGCTGTACTGCCAGCGGGGACCAGGTTTTGGGGTGGGGGGATGAAGATGGTGGAACTCCCCAGTAGTCGTCCTCAGTGGTGAGAGCGCCCTCCTTTAATCCTTCTAGGGGTTCGAAGTGACAATTGAAGTCCCCACCCATCACTATCTTGTAGTCACCTGGCAGTTGTCCCAAAAAGGATGATAAGTCATCTAGAGAGGATGATTCCTTGGGCGCAGCGACTGGGCGCGAGTAAACGTTGATAATTGCCAATGTTGTTATGCCAGGCCATCTGAGCAGCACGCACTGGATGTCCTGCGAAAGCGTAGCCATATTTTCCGCCTGACACCCAATATGACTTGCTACCCAGATCGCCAAGCCACCCGAGGGCCTCCCCCTGCCATTCCACTTTGCCGGAATTTCAAAGATTTCATACCCCATTCTACTCTGGGGTTCCCTCGCCCATGTCTCCTGAAAAAGGCAGACATCACTGCCGTTTATCAGGAGATCCCAGTCTGCTGTGTCCACCTTATTTGTAATCCCCGCCACATTCCAGGAAAGGACCCTCAAACCTAGACTGCGTGGTGGTCCTACCCCGTCAGGTGTAGTTGATGCAGTGACTATGGAAGGGTCAGGATTTTCCGGGACAGTTAGGGCAACCGGTGTGGGAGGCGGAACACACACAGCTACCGATGTCAAATTGATGCCAGTCAAAGTTTTAGGTGGAATCTGTACTTGACCCCTGGTACTTCCAGGTGATACCCTTCTCCCCTTGGGGGGATCCTGCACCCTGGTATTAGTCTTGCAAGCAGCTCTCACCACCCCCCTGCCTACAACCCCATTAGCAGTTCTTTCCGGGACCTGTTGGGTAGCACCCTTTTGTGGTCAGTCTACCTGGTCAAGGCAGGAAAATCTATTCGGGTGGAAGAAATTACCATGAGTGGGGAATGCATTGTGCTTAGGCCTATATCGTGAGCCATCCACTGCAAAGCCGACTCTAGTCCAGCCCTCTTCCCTCCTCACAGCTGGGTTACATGCATTTGGGTAACAAGCATTGGAAATGCAATAGGTCTCGCATTAGAAAAGTTGGAGTTATTGGTCTTGTAAATGACATATTTTATTTATTTGTTGGTTTTTAAAATTGCTAAATTGATGCCTTTGTCATTTACAATGCCAATAGTTATAACTTTCGCGAATGTGACACCTATAGCATTTGGAATGCAACATGTTTTGTATTTACGTGACTTAGATGGCAGCTCTGGTCGTTAGGCCACATCTCTAGAGAGCAGGAGAGTGCAGCAGGGGAGAGAAGCACAGCAATGCAATAGGTCTCGCATTAGGAAAGTTTGAGCTATTGGTATTGTAAAGGACACATTTTTTATTTATGTGCTTGTTTTGAAAATAGCGAATTAATAGCTTTGTTATTTACAATGCCAATAGTTTTATCTTTCGCAAATGTGACACCTATTGTAACACAATATGTGTTGTGAGGGTGAGTGAGGGTGAGGGTGAGGGGTTGAGGGTGAGGGGTTGAGGGTGAGTGAGGGTGAGGGGTTGAGGGTGAGTGAGGGTGAGGGGTTGAGGGTGAGTGAGGGTGAGGGGTTGAGGGTGAGGGTGGGTGAGGGGTTGAGGGGGAGGGGGAGGGGTCGAGGGTGAGGGGTTGAGGGTGAGTGAGGGTGAGGGGTTGAGGGTGAGTGAGGGTGAGGGGTTGAGGGTGAGTGAGGGTGAGTGAGGGTGAGGGGTTGAGGGTGAATGAGGGTGAGTGAGGGTGAGGGGTTGAGGGTGAGTGAGGGTGAGTGAGAGTGAGGGTGAGTGAGGGGTTGAGGGTGAGTGAGGGTGAGGGGTTGAGGGTGAGTGAGGGTGAGGGGTTGAGGGTGGGTGAGGGTGAGTGAAGGTGAGGGGTTGAGGGTGAGTGAGGGTGAGTGAGGGTGAGGGAGGGCGAGGGAGGGCGAGTGAGGGCGAGTGAGGGTGAGTGAGGGTGAGTGAGGGTGAGGGGTTGAGGGTGGGTGAGGGTGAGTGAGGGTGAGGGGTTGAGGGTGAGTGAGGGTGAGGGGTTGAGGGTGAGTGAGGGTGAGGGGTTGAGTGTGAGGGGTTGAGGGTGGGTGAGGGTGAGTGAGGGTGAGGGGTTGAGGGTGAGTGAGGGTGAGGGTGAGGGGTTGAGGGTGAGTGAGGGTGAGTGAGGGTGAGTGAGGTGAGGGGATTTCTATGCAGGTAAGTACTTAACAAAAATAACTCAATCGGAAAGAAAGAGGCAGAGTCCGTGGTGTTAGAGTTCTTAGGGGTTTTATTCCTTAAAAAGGAATGGTCATGGTACCAGATCGGATATCGGGTTCCTGCCACCACTGGGGTGCAGGAAGGGATAGAGCAATATTTTATTGACAATACATAGCTTATATACTTAAATCATATAATAGAAACCAATACAGTAGGCGTAACAGCTGAGAGAAACAAGATAAGAGCACACACGTGGTAGTGATACGTAATTAGAAGGCGTGAACTAGGCGTGAACATAGAGGCGTGTGCTAGAAACGTCATATGTAAGTGTCACGAGTAGGTGGGTACAAAGCAGAATTTGGCAATGTCAGCGGAAATCTGAGGCCTGGATGCGCGCGCAGCTGCATGACGTGTGATTGACGTGAAACTGGAGGGTGCAGGGGACTTGACATTTACACTGGCGGAAAGAGACAGAAGTCTGGCATGTCAGATCAACTCGTACCTCTATCATATCTGGTATCTGATGTTTAGGAACCATATTATCTAGAAGGAAAAGGTCTCTGGGGCAGAAGCTATTCTATACTGACTGTGAGTGCGTGTATAAGCGTCTAAGTGTCTGCATGAGATGCGAGGGGGCATGGGCCTACCATGGTAACAGAGGCTATGAATTACTTGCACAGAGACAGTGAGGCCGGGCCCTTTGCTCTGCAGCTGGGGGAATGTTTACTTAAACTAGTAGGTAGGAATGCATTTTCGAGGAGCGGAACAGATAATTCGAAGGTTGAATTCAGTCTTGGCAGGCAGCAGGCTGAGCTAAGCGCCATTAGCCGCACAGGGAGTAAGGCAGAGGTCACGGGTACAGAGACAGCCCAGGCTGAGGCGTTCAGAATCAGGAGGCAGAAAAAGGCTCGATGGCAGAATTCAGGGCCTACTTCGCCAGAGCTGAAAAACGTGTAAAGTACACCACAAAAAGACGTTGGCATAGCATACTTAGGAACGGAATATTCAACCCATTCAGGGTGAATCTGAAAGAGGACATGTTAACGTTGGACGCAAATGTATTTGCGTCTTCATAGCTGGCACAGGAGGGAAGTTACATGCACTTTAAGCTGGTACATGGAGACGGTGGGGTACACGTTAGGGAACATTACTTGACCATAAAATTTATATTTCCTCATTCCCTCCTTGTTCCCTACGGACCCTTCATGATATATCGATCCTCATGAATCGATCAGTCTGTTCTTGTAACATCATTTGCTCTTCTTTCTTCTTTTCGCGTTTTGAGTGAAAACTGGAATGTGCAATGCACGATGTGGCGCACAGACCACAAATCGCTGGCCCACACTGTAGGCACAGGCAGCAACTGAATACTATGACAAGGGCAATGCCTAGGAAGGATAGGATCTTCCATCCCCAAGCGGTCAACGTTGTCCAGAACCAACCGGACCAAGTCCAGGTGCCTGGATTCTGATGTATCAAACTTGCAATTTTATGAAGACGTGTAATAGCTTGGTATACCGTTGGCGCGTTTTCTGGAATGAAAACACAGCAACTTGACCCGATGACCTTACAAGCTCCGCCTCTATCTGCCAAGATGACGTCAATAACAAGACGATTCTGAAGAACAACAACCCGCATAGCGGACTGCTCCTCTGTTAAGTTGCCTAGAGCGGAGGCAGTTTCATTCACTACTGCTTCAAGTGTTCTAGTTAATCTACGTATTAGTTTACTATTTTGGACGGGGCCTGTGAAGAAAAAGAATCCTTTATTGAAATCTGTGTATTGCTCCCATGCCGTTTCAGTATAGTCGACAATCGGGAGATCTCTTCGGAGTCTATTCTTTACTAGATTTGTATTTCTGTGATAATCAGGAGGGGCTAGAAAAACAGGTGGCAGAAGGAATGCAATGTAACAGGTACCATCCCAATCTGGAGGCAAACGTATGTATGCGGTATGGCCACAAACAAAGTAGGAATGACGAGTAGCTCTAAAGGAAGACTTGCCTTGATCACTGAATTCAACCACAGTAGTACATTTACTATGACCTAAGTGTACTGAACCCTTCTTTCTGACACATAAATCACCAGTGACTGGTAATACTGACATAGCAGGGAGAACTGGTGCAGCTTCGGATTCGACAGTAAGAATCATAAGGTTAATTGTATAATTACCTAATCCATATACTTCATTTTCTAGATCAGTTCCTATTCTAATGGGGAGTCCCTTCTTGTCAGGGTAACAGGCATTAAGCAGATTCTAAACCATGCACCACAGGAGCCATTGTGAGTGAACGGGTACGGAAAGAGAGGCAGAACTCCCTTGTATTTCTGATAGGGAGGGAGTCGGCCACATATCCAACAGTTTGTAGCATTGTTAGTCTGATGAGAGTGATGTAACATACTAATGAATGTATTGTTGCGCAGCGCAAGTCTGTAAGACAGTTCATGAGGAGGTAATTCACTAAAAGAATGTTCGGCAGTGACATTGTAAGCAGATTGTTCACGCTTGAAGATAGGGTAATATATGGGAAGCAATATACTGGCAACAATAATCAGAAGGCTTAGAAAAAACATAATCAATAATGTCACTATACAGTGACTGCGGAGTGATTTACAATATGTCCGTTTCTTGAGTTGTCTCTCTCTCTCTCTATCTCGATCTAGGGGATACATGTCAGAAACTATTTAACCGATTCACCTATGGGAGGACTTAAACAATTAAACTGTCTGACTTGCTAGATCGAAGTTTTGTTCGATACTCCTCTTGGGGAGTTTTCTCTCTTTTTGGAACTTTGAAGTCTTTAGTATCGAGGCAGTCCTTTGAGGGGGTGGACGAGTCAGTTTCTGGCAACAGTTCATTACATTTTTTAATATGACTCGTGTGGATCCACCCCTTTCGGCCTTCCACTTTGATTGCGGTCCTCGTGGTAAGAAGGACGATCTTCGGCTCTTTCCAGCGGGGCTCCAGCGGGCTTTTCCTGTCGAAGTTGCGAATTAACACCGTATCTCCGGGACGGACATCGTGTGGCTTTACATCAGTGTTGTCGGGAAAGGCTGCAGCAACCTGTGAACGACATGATTGGAGTGCAGACATCAAGGAGGCAAGGTAATCTGTCAGCATGTTACAATCAACATCGGTTATTTTCTTAGGCATGGGCGTCCCCCACATATTCGGTGGTCGGCCAAAGACCACTTCATACGGGGATAGTCCTGATCTCGAATGGGGGACCATCCTCATATAGAACAGTGCAACGGGCAGGGCGACTATCCAGTCGACCCCTTTCTCTTTACAGATTTTAGCAAGGCGGGTTTTCAGTGTCTGGTTATGCCTTTCTACAAGGCCAGCGGCCTCGGGATGTCGGACACAATGGAATCTCCACTGATATCCTAGCAGGAGGGAAACCTGTTTCATGAGCTCGGATGAGAATGGCTGTCCGTTATCTGAGTACACGATACGAGGCAAGCCGTACCGTGGGAAGAATTCTCGAACCAGCTGCCTGGCAGTGGTCGGAGCAGTGTAATCTGGGACTGGATATGCTTCGGTCCAACGGGAAAGTGCACAAACAACTACGAGGACGTACTTGAATCCTCGACAACGGTCCATCTGGATATAATCCATCTGGAGGACTTCAAAAGGGTGATCGGGAGGATGGAATCCACCTTGCTCTACAGGGACGCTTTTACCTGGATTGAACTGACAACAGATCATGCAAGTACGCACTTTCTGTTTTGCTGCTGCTCGTAAGTGTTTGTTGTACCAGAGATTCTGTAAACTGTCTAACATAGCTTTTTCTCCTAGATGTGCTGGACTATGTGCTGTATTTATTATGACTTGAACCATAGAGTCGGGGAGAAACCATGTAGATTTTCCCTTCGTCATCCAACCTTGATCTGTCTGAATCCCTCCTAGTTCAGTCCATTTCTTTATTTCATCTGGAGTAGCATGTGTCTGAATATCGATTACATCTAGTGTGGGATCCCTAACTGCCATACAATGTGTCGGTACTATGATCTTTGTCACGTCAGTTGTCTGGATGTGAGTCAATGCTGTATGTTTTGCTGTTTGGTCTGCCAGGTCGTTACCCTGGGAAACAGAATCTGTAACTTTAGTATGTGCTTTACACTTCATGATGGATATGCCTGAAGGCAGATGTATTGCTTCTAACAGTGCTTGAATGAGGGGACCGTGTTGGATCTTGGCACCGTGAGAGGTCAAAAAACCTTGTTCTTGCCATAACACTCCGAAGTCGTGTACGACTCCGAAAGCATAACGGGAATCAGTGTATATGTTAACATTTCTGTTCTTGGCTAGTATACAGGCTCGGGTCAGAGCGATGAGCTCTGCTGCTTGAGCGGACAGTGTATCAATACGATATGTTTCTTTAACTTCAGTTTCAGTGGTCACTGCATATGCGGCCACTAATTCTCCTGTACTTGTTCTCATACATGAACCATCCACGTAAAGTGTCAGGTCTGGATTTGTCAATGGAACATCTGTTAAGTCTCTTCGGGGCTTTGTTACTGCATTAATGATCTCTATACAATCATGCGGGGCTGGATCTGTCATAATCGAAGGTAACAATGTAGCGGGATTCAGAATGCTGCAGCGTCTGATTTCTATGTGTGGCTGGAATAGCGTCAATTCATAGCCTGTCAGTCGTGCTATAGTCAAGTGTTGAGTCTGGGTTCGGTTTAGAAGAACCTCTACAGAATGTGGAACTTGTACTGTTAATGGATGTCCTAAAACAATTGAGTCGCTCTGTCTGATTGCTAGGGCTGTTGCTGCTACTGACTTTAAGCACGCAGGGAGTGCCTGGGCTACTGAATCCAATGTACTTGAAAAATAAGCGCAAGGCTTATGTGATCCTGCTTGATCTTGAGTGAGGACAGACAACGCTGTACCATCACGTTCTGTAACAAAAAATGTAAAAGGTTTGCTGTAACACGGTGTCGCTAAAACTGGTGCTTGACATAAAGCTTTCTTTAATTCCTCAAAGGCCTGTGTATGTTCCTGAGTCCAAGGAAGTACAGTCGAAGTCGCTGCCTCCTGTGTTGTCAACTGAATGAGTGGTTTAGCTAGAAATGCATACTGAGGAATCCATTGTCTGCAGTACGAGGTGAGGCCTATAAAGGCCCGCACTTCCTTTTGTGTCTGGGGTTGTGGCATATTTACAATTAACTGGATACGGTCAGGAGTGAACTGTCTCCCCACTTTGGACAGCAAGTGACCCAAGTACACAACTTGCTGAACACAGAATTGTAGCTTCGAAGGAGACACCTTGTGTCCCTTGTCGGCCAGAAAATGTAAAACTGTCAATGATGCTTGTTCACATTCGGGCTCACTTCGTGCGGTGATCAGCAGATCATCGACATATTGCAGTAAGGCGGTGTTAACTGGCATTTGAATACAATCGAGTTGTCTTTTCAGTGCTTGACTATAGATGCTGGGGCTTTCTGTGAATCCTTGAGGTGCGCGTGAAAATTTGAAACTTCGTCCATTTAAACTGAATCCGAAGAGGTATTGGCTCTCTGGATCAATGGGCACACTGAAGAAGGCGTTCTTGAGGTCAATTACAGTAAAGAACGTTGCTTCTGAATCAATAGCAGTCAATAGGGAAGAGATGTCGGGAACCACAGGGTACTGTGGAACGATGCATTTATTCAGTTCTCGTAAATCAATCACCAGCCGATATACTGGCGGTGCATTGGGATCAGTACGTTTAAGAATCGGAATGATAGGGGAATTACATATATTGGAGTCGGTCTCTACGACCACTCCTTGGGCAATGAGCTCTTCAATGATTTCCAGTAAAGCCACTACAGCATCGGGTGGTAACTTGTATTGTCTGATTCGGGGTAAAACAACACCTGGCTTGAGTGTAACCCGGTATGGTGTAATGTGCATGCAGCCTACATCGGTTGGGCCTTGTGCCCACAGGTGTTCTGGTACATTTTTCAATCTGACATCAAACTCTCGTAATACATAGTGACCCTTAAAGTCACGCAAGAAAAGTCTAACTCCTTCCGGAGAACAACATATCACAGCTCCTAGAGCTTTCAATGTTTTGATACCTAACAGATTTTCTGGACATGATTTCGTAAGTAACAAGTCTGTAACACGTTATAATGGACCCACAGCCAGGGGGACGGGTTCCGATACCTCATTTACAATAGGCTGTCCTGAAAAACCAAGGGAAACATTCTGTAAGCCTGAGAGGGGTGCCCCTGGGACTTCATTATGGCTTATTGTTGTGCGGCTTGCCCCTGTGTCAATTAAAAACTTTCTGTCTTTTCCCAATACTTGACTGTGTACATAAGGACCCTCTTGATCTACAGGAACCTCAATAAGAGGCAAGCCAACCTCCCTCTCTAGGCTGTTTCATGTGTATCGTTGATAATCGGGATAATCAGATTGGGCATACTGGCACATCTGCCGTGAAACTTGCTGCGTCGCGGCAATGGGCTGTGGCTGTGGCTGTGATACCGCTGCGTTTTGTCCTGTATGTGGTGGAGCATGCATAGGTTGTGCATTCTGTGAAGTCTGTTGCTGGCCCTGGTCCTGTCTAGGCGGATGCGGTCTTTCCTTAGTTTTACCTGTTGCTATATTGTGTTTCAGGACTGGGCATTCATGTACGTAGTGACCTGGCTGCTTGCAATAGTTGCATGTCCCTTTAACGGGAGCTGCTGCATTTCCTGTCTGGGCCGTACCCTTTCTCTGGCCGTCGGCTGGAACCGACTGGGCCACTAACATTTTCATTTTTGTGTCTTTCATTCGTCTCTGTTCATGATCCTGTTCTTCTCTGATTCTGTTCTGATGGTACTGTAACATCTGTAACATCTGGGATGGCGTATTTGCTTGCCATGTACTCTCAACCTTATATACACGGTTCTTAACTGATGTCAAGGAATTCTCGACTAATTTCGTTACAAAAAGATGTGGGTACGACTCGCTACCTGGTTTTAGGCCACTATTAATAATGAAACATTTCTCGAATCTTGAATAGAAGTCACTAGTATCTTCATCGTGTTTCTGTTTACAGGCTGAGATTGCGTCCCAGTCTTCCTTTTTAGTGGTCAGTAATCTTGGCAGAACCTGTACTATCAAACCTGGTAATGCTTTAGCTTTCTCCCCAAGGCCTAGCCCTGGAGTACGAAGTTTTTCCTCGTCTTCTATTTCTGTCCATATAATCTTTTTGTCTCCCACCTCCCATTCTCTTTCCTTGAGTTTCTCGTAGATGCCTGTGGGCAACAATACCTTTAACAATTTCATAACATCAGCATATGTGTAATCTCCCATCAGTAACATGTCTTTAAGTTCTCTATGAAAACCTGCAGGGTCTTTATCGTGACAGGGTACTAGTTTCTTCATCTCCAATAGTTCTAACTTGGTCAGAGGTGCGTATACATACACACGTTTCAAGGTATTATCGGTACCCATAACTGGATGTACTTCTCGTAAAGGGTTCTGCCTTTCCAAACGCTCCATATGATACATTTTTCTTTCTGGGGGCGGAGCGGGAACATATTGTGGGCCTAAGAAAGTGTTGTATCTGTGCCGTTGTTCTAGAATTATTTGTATTAACTTGGTACTTAGGCCTCTCCATCTATCCATGAGTAGTGCTTCTAATGTATCGTGTAAGGGACCTGGATCAGAATGTTTATTTCTGTATAACGTGAGGAGGTGCTGAATCATATATATACCTGCTAATTTCTGCTCGTCTGGGGATAGGTTCAGAAATGTCTGCGCTACTGTGTCATCATTATATATATTAGGATTGTCAGCCCATAGTACTGCTGACCGGGCTAGTTCTTGTTCATCCATAGAATTGAGTACATGGTACCCCATTCGTTCTCGAAGCATTTTATCAGTGTCTTGAAACAGATATTCAGGAGAATTCGGTTTTGATATGCCAGAGAGAAAAACTCTCTTGCTTTCTGGACGAATGCCTTTCCTAAGGTAAGTTCCCTTACCTACATACGCTATCGTATCGGTAGTCGTTTCTGGTTCTTCAGGTCCTTCCTCCTCCTCGGAGGAACCATTTTCTTTTTCTTTTTCGTGTATTTCTATTACTGCTTTTCTTATTTTCTTGTACATACTAGCTATACAATTCACTTTATCATGTTTTCCTTCGGCTATATTTTGACCCCACCTGTTTAGTGCTTCCATTTCATCCTGTTCTGTCTCAGGCCTGTCTCGTTCTCTTATTAAGCAATTTATGAAAAAACGTAATATATATGCTTGAGTGTCAACTTTCTGATGTGCCAGGGCCTCCTTAATACTTTCAGGATTTTCCCCAGTCTGGACAAAATGATATATTCTATCTAGATGATCAGTCATCCCTGAGAATAACACTAGGTAATCTGTAGCTTGTCGCAAACGTAGTGATGCTATCAACATTCTATCGTCTTTGCCGGGTACTGGATCGTATCTGCAAACTGGAAGTTGTTCTTTGAGTATGTTGAGACGGGGTGACTGGAGTGTAGGGTGCTTCTGCATGTCCCTAAGGTGTAATCTGTGTGTTGCTGGCGGGGTCTGGAAACCCCCGGTCGCACCTCCTGAGGCGGAGGCTTGGGCATTATCCCTCTGTGGAGTCTGTATGTGTACTTGAACTTGTCTCTTAATAGGATCAGGCAAAAACGGATTAGGTATCTTAACCTTAGTGGTGGGGGTGGAGGGACGACAGGCTGTCGGACGGGGGAACTTTGTTGCGGTAATGGCGGAATATGGTCTGGAGGCGGGTTGCCACCTCCGTCCCCGTCACCGTCAGTAGGCGGAGCGCGTGAATTGGTGTAAGCGGGTGCTACATCATCTAGATAGGAATTCAGAAATATGTCTTTAGTAGTCCTGTGCTTTACTTTAGTTGGAACCAATGGTGGCGGCAGATCTTTCGGTATTTCTGAAGTGGCTTCAGGCGAACCCTCGGCCACTAAGTACATGCCATTTACAAGATTGTTTTGTGCGCGGTCTACTTGTTCTGCTTTTACTCGGATTCCTTCAGTAACTAATTCGTTTTCTCGGACTTTATCCGATGCCTCTCTAAGTCTGTCTTCTTTTCGTAGTTCTTTCTCGGCTCGTTTATGTGATTCTTTACGCCATAATTCTATGGCATCTTTCTGTGATTGTCTGGCTTTCTTTCTCCATAGTGCTTCTTCTACTTTCAGGATGCACTCAGCATCCCACGTTCCTGTAACGGGCCATCTGTGTCTTTCTTCTAGGTGCTTAGTATAATCGGCCCATAAATCTAGATACAATATGGCGTCTATGCCATGCTTATGGTACATGAAATTTCCAGGGGTATTCACCCGTTACAACGCATCTTTTACTCCGCACTACCACTACAACGCGGGCATTACAACGCATACCGTTACAACGCATTGCGCTGGGGGGCGCTCTAGGATAAGAGGTAAGTTTAATTTACTATCCAACACCTTCCCTAGGGTCCACGGGGACTGGAGTTAGAATAGTAAATTATACTTACCACTATCCAGCACCCCAAAGCGCTATGCGTTGTAGCGGTATGCGTTGTAAATACCGCGTTGTAATGGTCCGCGGAGTAAAAGTATGCGTTGTAACGACATACATCCATTTCCAGGCGTGTCCCTAGGGGGAATAGGAATTTCTTCCTCTAGTATCCCTTTCCTAGTTCCTATCTGCTTTAACTTATTGAAAAACGGCATCTTGTTTACTTAGTACTGTATACTCAATCCTTGCTACTTAACTCTGAACACAACTAGTTACACAAGAACACAATAATGTACATTAAACAATCACTCATACCACGACATTAATCACATGAAAAACATTTTGAACATATATCTCTACCCTAGATACTGGATGTACTGCTAAACAGCACAGATACACTGTCGAAGACAGTGCAAGAACTTGAATAACTGATATACTGCTAAACAGTACAGATACACTGTCTAAAACAGTGCAGACCGCGTTTGTGTACCCAAACCCGTCTTTACCGGATACATAATAATGCACCCGTCTAGATACGTCCCAGCAATGGTACTCACCGGGAAGCACGGAATCGGAAGGCCTCGGAAAACTCGACTGGACTGGACCGGACTGGACTCGACTCGACACGTGGATACTTCGGAAACTGGTGGGCCTCTTGACACCTCGGACCTTGCTTCTTTCGGCTAGGCTCTGGTCGGGATCCTCCGCACTCCTCACCGCCTCGTCTGGGTGCTGATCGCAGTCTCCGTCACCTCCGTGGGCCAGAGGGAGAAACAGGAAATCCTGCGGGTACGCGTAGTTCCGTCTTGACTGATGGCAGGGGGCAAAGCTTGCAACGCACCAACCGGCGCGTGGGGTGGGGGAGGGGTCCCTAGTCGGGCGCCAAAATAATGTGGTAAATATTTGATTTACCGTCCTAATTTCTATGCAGGTAAGTACTTAACAAAAATAACTCAATCGGAAAGAAAGAGGCAGAGTCCGTGGTGTTAGAGTTCTTAGGGGTTTTATTCCTTAAAAAGGAATGGTCATGGTACCAGATCGGATATCGGGTTCCTGCCACCACTGGGGTGCAGGAAGGGATAGAGCAATATTTTATTGACAATACATAGCTTATATACTTAAATCATATAATAGAAACCAATACAGTAGGCGTAACAGCTGAGAGAAACAAGATAAGAGCACACACGTGGTAGTGATACGTAATTAGAAGGCGTGAACTAGGCGTGAACATAGAGGCGTGTGCTAGAAACGTCATATGTAAGTGTCACGAGTAGGTGGGTACAAAGCAGAATTTGGCAATGTCAGCGGAAATCTGAGGCCTGGATGCGCGCGCAGCTGCATGACGTGTGATTGACGTGAAACTGGAGGGTGCAGGGGACTTGACATTTACACTGGCGGAAAGAGACAGAAGTCTGGCATGTCAGATCAACTCGTACCTCTATCATATCTGGTATCTGATGTTTAGGAACCATATTATCTAGAAGGAAAAGGTCTCTGGGGCAGAAGCTATTCTATACTGACTGTGAGTGCGTGTATAAGCGTCTAAGTGTCTGCATGAGATGCGAGGGGGCATGGGCCTACCATGGTAACAGAGGCTATGAATTACTTGCACAGAGACAGTGAGGCCGGGCCCTTTGCTCTGCAGCTGGGGGAATGTTTACTTAAACTAGTAGGTAGGAATGCATTTTCGAGGAGCGGAACAGATAATTCGAAGGTTGAATTCAGTCTTGGCAGGCAGCAGGCTGAGCTAAGCGCCGTTAGCCGCACAGGGAGTAAGGCAGAGGTCACGGGTACAGAGACAGCCCAGGCTGAGGCGTTCAGAATCAGGAGGCAGAAAAAGGCTCGATGGCAGAATTCAGGGCCTACTTTGCCAGAGCTGAAAAACGTGTAAAGTACACCACAAAAAGACGTTGGCATAGCATACTTAGGAACGGAATATTCAACCCATTCAGGGTGAATCTGAAAGAGGACATGTTAACGTTGGACGTATGTATTTGCGTCTTCATAGCTGGCACAGGAAGGAAGTTACATGCACTTTAAGCTGGTACATGGAGACGGTGGGGTACACGTTAGGGAACATTACTTGACCATAAAATTTATATTTCCTCAATGAGGGGTTGAGGGTGGGTGAGGGTGAGTGAGGGTGAGGGTGAGGGTGAGTGAGGGTGTGTGAGGGTGAGGGTGAGTGAGGGTGAGGGGTTGAGGGTGAGTGAGGGTGAGGGGTTGAGGGTGAGTGAGGGTGAGGGTGAGGGGTTGAGGGTGAGTGAGGGTGAGTTAGGGTGAGGGGTTGAGGGTGGGTGAGGGTGAGTGAGGGTGAGGGGTTGAGGGTGAGTGAGGATGAGTGAGAGTGAGGGTGAGTGAGGGGTTGAGGGTGAGTGAGGGTGAGGGGTTGAGGGTGAGTGAGGGTGAGGGGTTGAGGGTGAGTGAGGGTGGGTGAGGGTGAGTGAGGGTGAGGGGTTGAGGGTGAGTGAGGGTGAGTGAGGGTGAGTGAGGGTGAGGGGTTGAGGGTGAGTGAGGGTGAGTGAGGGTGAGGGTGAGTGAGGGGTTGTGGGTGAGTGAGGGTGAGGGGTTGAGGGTGAGTGAGGGTGAGTGAGGGTGAGGGGTTGAGGGTGAGGGGTTGAGGGTGAGTGAGGGTGAGTGAGGGTGAGGGGTTGAGGGTGAGTGAAGGTGAGGGGTTGAGGGTGAGTGAGGGTGAGGGGTTGAGGGTGAGCGAGGGGTTGAGGGTGAGTGAGGATGAGTGAGAGTGAGGGTGAGTGAGGGGTTGAGGGTGAGGGGTTGAGGGTGAGTGAGGGTGAGGGGTTGAGGGTGAGTGAGGGTGAGGGGTTGAGGGTGAGTGAGGGTGAGGGTGAGTGAGGGTGAGTGAGGGTGAGGGGTTGAGGGTGAGTGAGGGTGAGGGGTTGAGGGTGAGTGAGGGTGGGTGAGGGTGGGTGAGGGTGAGTGAGGGTGAGTGAGGGTGAGGGGTTGAGGGTGAGGGGTCGAGGGTGAGTGAGGGTGAGTGAGGGTGAGGGGTTGAGGGTGAGTGAGGGTGAGTGAGGGTGAGGGGTTGAGGGTGAGTGAGGGTGAGGGGTTGAGGGTGAGTGAGGGTGAGGGGTTGAGGGTGAGTGAGGGTGAGGGGTTGAGGGTGAGGGGTTGAGGGTGAGTGAGGGTGAGTGAGGGTGAGGGGTTGAGGGTGAGTGAGGGTGAGGGGTTGAGGGTGAGTGAGGGTGAGGGGTTGAGGGTGAGTGAGGATGAGTGAGAGTGAGGGTGAGTGAGGGGTTGAGGGTGAGGGGTTGAGGGTGAGTGAGGGTAAGGGGTTGAGGGTGAGTGAGGGTGAGGGGTTGAGGGTGAGTGAGGGTGAGTGAGGGTGAGGGGTTGAGGGTGAGTGAGGGTGAGGGTGAGGGTGGGTGAGGGTGAGTGAGGGTGAGGGGTTGAGGGTGAGGGGTTGAGGGTGAGGGGTTGAGGGTGAGGGGTTGAGGGTGAGTGAGGGTGAGTGAGGGTGAGGGGTTGAGGGTGAGTGAGGGTGAGGGGTTGAGGGTGAGTGAGGGTGAGGGGTTGAGGGTGAGTGAGGGTGAGTGAGGGTGAGTGGTTGAGGGTGAGTGAGGGTGAGGGGTTGAGGGTGAGTGAGGGTGAGGGGTTGAGGGTGAGTGAGAGTGAGGGTGAGTGAGGGGTTGAGGGTGAGGGGTTGAGGGTGAGTGAGGGTGAGGGTGAGGGGTTGAGGGTGAGTGAGGATGAGGGTGAGGGGTTGAGGGTGAGTGAGGGTGAGGGGTTGAGGGTGAGTGAGGGTGAGTGAGGGTGAGTGAGGGTGAGGGTGAGTGAGGGTGAGGGGTTGAGGGTGAGGGGTTGAGGGTGAGTGAGGGTGAGGGTGAGTGAGGGTGAGGGGTTGAGGGTGAGTGAGGGTGAGGGGTTGAGGGTGAGTGAGGGTGAGGGGTTGAGGGTGAGTGAGGGTGAGGGGACATTCTTTTCACTTTCTTCAAAGGTTGTCCGTGCTTCAAGGGTAGTTGACTGAACTTTAAGTATAATAATTGTACGTACTCTTCGGTGGCATTGAGCTCACACCCTCGAATGGTCTTCGGTAGTATTGTTTCCTGTAGAATTCTATTTCCTGCTTATAAAGCGCATGTCTCGGTCAGTATCAGCAAAGTGGTATGTGCATGTGAAAGTCGGAGAGTTGGAGGCGGTTAAGGAAATGCAGAACATTCTGCAAAAGTAATGGGAAACCATTTTTATCTTGAAACTGTTTTTAACCGACAGTCTTTTATTCCTAATCATAGATGAGTGGGAGTAATACAGGGACTGGAGCAGCAGCGCCTCAGTTTGGATTGGTGTGGCAGGCAGGAGAAAGTCAGGAGAGGGAGGAGAGGGAGGAGGGGGAACTGCTTGCGAAATGAAATTAAAAGCGGCCGGGCGGGAAATGCTCTCGGTAGCATTCGTTTGAAGTGTGAAGCAGGGGGCGTGAGCAGCCTTTGATGTGCGGATAATTAGGGGAGGAGAAGCCAGGAGATCCAAGCTGGGGAACAGATGGCTGGCGATTTGGTGCTGTGCACGCGCATTTTAGGTCAATGCGCTTGCGCATTGACCTAAAAGCCACGGGCACAGCACCAAATCGCCCAGTTAGTTTAACTCTGGTTAAAGCCCTATATCCTCGCAAGCTCGATGCGCATGCGCATCGAATAGCGAGACCTAAAAATATGAAAGAGACACCAATTCAATAGAGGTATTACCAGCCCTGCCAAGCCAGTTGCAAATATATGGGGCAACCTGCGGACTTTTAAAGCGAACGATTATGCAGTCCCCCACTCTATTCTTAGGGGTAGACCCAATCCATGGGACCCTTCTAACCATCAGAACGTCTCCTTTTAAATTGGGTGGGAGTGGCCTATGAATATTTAGCCAACTGATTACCTTGTTGCGCAAGGAGTCCTGCGGCTCCATTGCACCACCGGTAAGCTCTGGTACACCCACCATGATCGCAGTATAGGCTACTGCCTCAGGGGGCAAATTAACCGTCCTGCGCCTGGTGTTAGGGCTGATAGGACGGCCAGTTTGCCCATTAACTGAACTCTCCTGTCTCGATTGTTGAGACGGGGCAGGTTGTTTTGACCTTCTGGGAGCAGGTACCGGGGGCCTCATCATTTGGGATGTCGATGGGACCGGTTGGGGGACAGGTGCAGTGTTGTTACTAGAAGTTTCCCCTGATTGAGCTAGTGGAGCATTTGGGACCTGGGTAGTTGTTACAGGGGTCGGAAGACTAATCCTGGCACTATCCCTGGGGGCCCTCTGTGCATTTACGCCCAACCCCGGGTCAAGACCATTGTTCGTGTGGATGTTTTCTATGGTCATCAGTCTGGCCTCTATAGAGTCCAATTTATCAGACAGAGGATTCAGAAGATTTCTAAAAATGTCCATAAGTGAGCTAATGAGCAAATTTGTGGTGTTGGAGGGGGCCCCACCGAAAATAAATGGGCCAGTACACACCGGTAGGGATAAGGCTAGTGGGGGTCTGGGAAGTTCCGTCCTATTCCCCGGGGATGTAGCCCCAGGCGAGGCCACAATATCTATGTTATCATCCTGAGTGGGCATTATTAAATCAACTTTAGCCCTTTTGGCGCCTTTTGGCTTCCTTGACCTCTTTCTTTTGGATGGATGATCCCCTCTGCTGCTTGCGTGTTCAGTTGGAGCTACATCCGGTCCCACCTCCTGCGTCTCTATTTCTATACAATCCGCGTTGGGGGAGAGTTCTACAACCCCAGAGAAGCGTAGTGAGTCTCTATCCCTCTGGGAAGTTGAAGGTGTCCTCAGTTGTTGTAGGACTGACTCAATAGTCTGATCAATGCTGTCCATAAGCGACAGGTGGGTGGCATCAAGCAATAACGGTGTGCTGGCATTAGTTGAAGAACCCGGAGAGTCCAGCGACAAATTATCTATACCCTCCTCAGGTTGACTATCTAGCACAGTTAGTCCTTTATTAACCACAGCGTTAGCCTTGGTGAGAAATTTCTCCATAGTGCCAGTAAACTGTTGAGCAGCCTTGCTTCTGGATACTCTGATGGCCATGTTATATGGGGCAACTAAAAAACGAAAACCACAGCCCAGAGGAGATGAGTGGTGAGAGAGGCAGGGCGTCAGAGGGATGGCCCGGTCCGGTCTCTTCCGGCCTAAAACGGCCCGCCCTTTGCCCGGGCTTAGCCCGGCGCGCGTCCCGCGATGCGCGTCTGTGGGCGTGATGATATGGATGCTCAGGGTACGGGGGCGTGGCCAGGCGGGAAGAGTCTCCAGGTGCGGCGTCTCAGGCAGCCGCTTGGAAACCTGGGACTCGCAGTCCCGCTGGTCCGCTGCTGACACAGGCTCTGCCTTCAAGCCCCTCCGCAGCCTTCCTTCTCCAAGGGACACACAATCCTGGTTCCTGCTGTCTCGAGCGGCGCCCGCAAAGCGGGGGCCGCGAGTCGCGGTTTTGACCGCCCAGGGCAAAGGGGCGTGGCCAGGCGGGAAGAGTCTCCAGGTGCGGCGTCTCAGGCAGCCGCTTGGAAACCTGGGACTCGCAGTCCCGCTGGTCCGCTGCTGGCACAGTCTTTGTCTTCAAGCCCCTCCGCAGCCTTCCTTCTCCAAGGGACACACAATCCTGGTTCCTGCTGTCTCGAGCGGCTCCCGCGAAGCGGGGGCCGCGAGTCGCGGTTTTGACCGCCCAGGGCAAGGGGGCGTGGCCAGGCGGGAAGAGTCTCCAGGTGCGGCGTCTCAGGCAGCCGCTTGGAAACCTGGGGCACAGTCTCTGCCTTCAAGCCCCTCCGCAGCCTTCCTTCTCCAAGGGCCACACAATCCTGGTTCCTGCTGTCTCGAGCGGCACCCGCGTTATTGTAAATATCATCTATGACTTTAATTTTTTCATACAGCTCTACATGTCAAGAACAGATTCTTACTGGGTAAGTAACATTTTCCGTTTGAGGCCTGTGAGCTGTAGATCACATGCTTTGCTTAGACTATACAGCAGTATTTTCCCAAAGCGGTGGCTAACCTGTAGCTGTTGCAGTTGTCTGAAAGAGAGTTCTAAGTGCTGCCTGGCCTACATTAGCTTGTTGTCTCGATAACACATCTACACAATAGTGCTTGGTGAATGTGTGCAGTGTAGACCATGTTGCAGCTTTACAGATGTCAGCTATGGGGATGTTTCCTAAGGAAGCAATAATAGCCCCTAGTTTGGGGTGGAATGTGCTCTAGGGGGGTTGGTAAAGACCTCTTTGCTTTTCCATAGCATGTTTGAATATATTTAACTATCCACTGAGCAATACCAGATTTAGAAATAGGATTGCCATTGTGTGGTGGAGCAAAAGCCACAAAGAGCTGTTTAGTTTCACGAAATGGGTTTGTTCTTTCTATGTAATGCAATAATGCTCGTTTAACAACTAATGTGTATAGAGCTCATTCTGCCACTGAATCTGGTTGAGGAAAGAACACAGGCAAATCAACAGATTGATTGATAGGAAAGACAGATATGACTTTGGGTAGGAATTTGGGATTTGTGCGAAGAACCACTTGTTGTGGTGGGCTTGACAAAATAATTCCTCTATGGTTAGTGCTTGAAGCTCACCCACTCTCCTCAGTGATGTAAAAGCAATGAGGAAAGCAACTTTCCAAGTGAGAAATTGCAGTTCACATTTGTGCAATGGCTCAAAAAGTGGGCCCATTAGACTGGTAAGGACAATATTAAGATTCCACACTGGAGCAGGAGGTCGTTTTGGTGGAATAACTCTTGAGTCCTTCCATGAAAGCCTTGATAACAGATACTCTGAAAAGAGACAGATGTTGTATATTTTGAAGGTATGGAGCTATTGCAGCGAGATGTAAGCATATGGATGTGTAAGCCAATCCTGACTGCTCAAAGCGTAGTAAGTAAGCAATGATATTTTTAATGGAAGCATCTAGCGGGTTGATATGGTTGTTATCCATACTAATATAATAAAGTTGAGCCCAAACCTTTGAGGTGGGTAATCGCAGGAAACACAGCTCCAATCATAACACCCAATACAGCGTTGGAAAGGGCAGTTGCAGCAGAAGGACATAGGCTATGCAGACGCCCACCATATACATTTAAAAGGTAAAAGAACCGTGCCAGCAAAGTAGTCCCTTGTGGGCGTGTCTGCGTTGTGCTGTGGGCGTGTGCTGGGGGCGTGACAAACGCTGGGGGCGTGTGGTATGTTCCGCCCTTCATGCCATGTCTCATATCGTGTGCTAATCCCACCCTGCTCCTTTTAAATACCCCTGCACCCAATAATCATAACCCACCCTTACTCCTTAACCTCATAACTCCTATGGAACGTCCAGCTCCAGTGCTGGACGTTCCATTGCGCAGGTGCAGTTCGAACGTTCAACGGCCGACGGCAGCACTACGGAGGTAGTGGTGCCGTCGGCCGGTGAACGTGCGCAGCACTTAAGGGGTTAAAATACCCCAACACCCTTAAACACTAACCCATCTTAATCCTATAAATATACCCTATACCCCAAAACCCAAACCTAGCCCTGAACCCTAAAAATAACCCTGTACCCCAAAACCCAAACCTACCCCTGAACCCTAAAATACCCCTGTACCCCAAAACCCAAACCTAGCCCTAAACACTAAAAAATACCCCTGTACCCCAAAATCCAAACCTAGCCCAGAACCCTTAAAATACCCCTGTACCTCAAAACCCAAACCTACCCTGAACCCTTAAAATACCCCTGTACCCCAAAACCCAAACCTACCCCTGAACCCTAAAAATACCCCTATACCCCAAAACCCAAACCTAGCTAAGAACCCTAAAAATACCCCTGTACCCCCAAACCCATACCTATCCCTAAACCCTAAAACTACCCCTGTACCCCATAACCCAAAACTATATCTGAACCCTTAAAATACCCAAACACCACAAAACATATACCTCAGTACCCCAAAACATATACCCCTATACCCATACTTACCTTATCCAAACATTAAAAAAATAACAGGCTTTTACCATTCATGCATTTACAACGAATTTCGTTGTAAATGTATGCGTGGTAAAAGCATATAAAATGTAATGCCATGTGTTATAATGGCATTTCGTAATGAAAGTATGCAGGGTGATGGTATGCAGAAAGAAAGTTGCGGAATAATGGGTGTTTACCCTCCCCCGGGAAGTACATTGGTGGAACGGCGACCCACATCTCCAGCAACATACTCATATTTTTTCACCACCCATTAGAAAAATGCACAGGTCTCTCTCATTGATGGCCAGCACCAACATACACTTTTAGACACACCTCCCGCCACAAGTTCTAGAATTGCGAACTTTAGAGCTGGGGAGCTACGTTCGAATCTCAGCATCAGCTCAACATCTTGTGATTCCAGGCAAATCGCTTTGTCTCTCCGTGCCTACCACAAATGAATGTGTTCTTCTGTAATGTAAATTGTGCTCATGCCATGTTATCGGGTTCGCGCTATATAATATTGCAAGGAAAAATAAAGTAGGGTAACTCGAGTTCATACACTACTGAACGCGCACTCTTAAGTGCATCAGCAGTGCACGGTGAATCGGAGCATTTCACAAGCCTGTCACAGATAAGAAATGCTATCAAAAAGAAATCCTACAAAACAATATACTACTGGCCGGCAGCAATTCGTACCCGTCAACGTCGGGACGGGCTGCTAGTTACAATATATAGCAAACTGCTTCCACTTAGCTGCGTAGCAAGCCCTTATTGTCGGCCTTCTGGCGCCTTTAATGATATTCATGAGGTCCGGTGGAAGGGTGAGATAACCAAACTCTATGATTTCAGGAGCCAGATCGCTAGGTTGAGATCCTTGGGATCTGGATGTCTTATCTCATCATGGCTCTGTGTGAGGAGATTGGGTGTGAGATGTAGTTTTTGATGAGGACCTACTGAGAGCTCCAACAGGGTAGTGAACCAAGGCTGATGGGCCTATGTGGGAGCTACAAGGATCAGTGTGAGGGATGTTTGTCCGAGCTTCCGAACCACTAGTGAAATGAGTGGGAGTGGCGGAAAAGCGTAGACAAATATCCTGGATCAGCTCATACATAGTGTATTGCCTCTGGACAATAGGTGCGGTTACCTCGAGGCGAAGGTTGGGCATTACGTGTTTTTGTGAGTTGCCAACAGATCTATCTGTGGAAAACCCCACATTTGAAAGAATGGGAGGAGAACTTGAGGGTGAAGTTCCCACTCGTGAATCTGTTGTCTCTGCCTGCTGAGATCTGTGATCTGATTGTTCTCTCCTGGGAGATGTTCTGCCAGGAGATACATTTTGTGATGTATGGCCCACCTCCAAATGGCTTGTGCAAGGCTTACCAGCTGGAAAGAGTGTCTCCCCTACCGTTTCAGTATGTAATACATGGCTGTCATGTTGTCAGTGCAGATCAGGACAGTTTTGTCTGCAAGGTGAGTCTGGAAGGCTTTGTGCACTAGAAATACGGCTAGCAGCTCTAGATGATTTCGGGTCAGGGTTTGAAGGTGGGCGGTCGAAACGAGACTCCTTTGATGGAGTAGCAGCTGTTTTATCTTTCATTGGCAATATTTTTGGAGGCAATATTTTCGGGTTTGAAGTCTTCGGATCCGAAGATTGTTTTGGTACCGAAGGAGTTGGCTCCGAAACGCGTTTCGGTTTCGAAGCAGATTGTTTCAGTTCAGTGCCAGAATGCGGCCGAGTCAATCCCGAGACGGAAGGCTTCGATATTTGTTTCTGAGCCGGGCCCGAAGGTGGGCGTTCGAATTGTGATCTCGGTGACGACCTTGGCCGAAGGCTGAGGAGGGACCGGAGCCTTTTTCTTGGGCAGAGGTGTAGTTTGGGGAAGGGTAGGATCAGTACTCACAGTACGCTGACCCTGGGGAAGCTTCTCGTCCATGTTGGAGTCTGCCTCTGACACGGAAATCATTACCTCTTCTTCCTCGGCTCCTTGCGTGTCGTCGACGTCTGATTCTGCGTCTTCTCCGCACATATCCGGAATGGAGCTGCTGTGTTGTTGCATTTTGTGGCATCGAGCCAGACGGTCACGGAGCGATTCTTGTATGGGAAGGATTTGCAACTGTCGCAGTCCTGTTCGTTGTGCTCCGGAGAGAGGCACAAGTTGCAGACTTCGGGCGAGTCGGTGCGCGGGTAATTGGCGTGACACTGTGGGAAGAATTTACATGGAGTCCGTTCCATCGACTGTGAGGTGGCTTAACGGGGCTTGGCCCTACGGCCTTCCTCGAAGTTTCGGAACTGATACGATACGCGGAGAATGGGAAACACGATCGAATAACAATACAGTCGAGGGTGAGTGGATTGCACACCAAGGGGAACCTGAGAAACGGTGTCGAACCAGAGAGCAGCAATTCACGTCCGAACCTGATGTTGGAAAAAAACAATCTAACAATGGAGTCGATGCCATGCGCACTATCCACGAAAGGAGGAGTCACCTACTTTAAGACTGGAAAGACTTTGTTGAAGAAAAACAAAGTGCAAACATCCAGACTCATCACTAAATGGCAGGAGTATGCAAAGTATGTGATCTACAGCTCACATGCCTCAAACATTATGTTTTTCTGATTTATTTCTCCTGTGTGCTTCTTGTGTGAAGAAAAGATTCAATCGATTTCTGCATGTATACAAAGGGAAACTGACAGGTCCATTTTTTCTTTGATATCTATGCATTACCATGGCATAGAAAGCAGATTCTTCAGTCGCTGGACCAGAGGGTGAAAGAAGGGGGATTTCAGGGTAGGTATCGAGACCATTAGACTCCTGTATGCCATCATACCAATTGTCATTTTGATAGAGCTGAGCAAGCTCATCACCCCATCATAATTGCATCATAATAACTATCTAAGTCTGTGCAGAAAAATGAGTGAGTGATTGATTGAGTGTAGGGTAGTTGTCTACCGTGTGGAGGGGGCAGATCAAATGGAGGAAATGGCACCTCAACTTGGTCGGGCTCGGTGTTGGTCGAGGTCGGACCAGCGCCGACTCGGACTTTAAGAAAACAATGGATATCTCTTCATCCTGTGTCAAGGAAGTCTGTATCAGCATCGAAGTGCCAGGAACAGGCATGATCTTGGGTGCTGTAAAGCAGGGACTGGACTGGCGCCATTGGCATTGTGATCGGTTAAGATAGTCCAATAGGCGAGGAGGGCGAGCTCATTGAAAGTGCTAGAGTCTCGCAGAACTCTTTGATCTGTGGTGGCGTGCAGATAGATTTTGATTTCTTGTTCTAATTTCTTGACTTATAAGACGATTTGGATTGCCCAGGATGGTCTTTGGGTTCATCATTTCGTAATCAACGCAGTTCTTGAAGTCGTGACTTAACCCCAGGCACCTGAAGCCCACCTGATGGGGATCTGTGACAGACATTTGTTTGCAACAGTCCCAAGAGGGCTTAAAACCTGTCAATTTGGGGGGAGATATTCATAGCCCACCGAGAAATTTTGACATTATATTGAGGAAAGTGTCTCGGAGAGACAAGAGAGAGCTACGAATCAGTGCCTGGTATAGGAAGATGGAATCCAAATGCATGGTTACTCCCACTTTTTGCCTGGTGTTCTGATGCTTTTTGACTTCGTTTGGCTGGGATCTTGCTAACCAGGGTCCCAGCCTATCTGCTTCCTCTCTAAATTGATTGCATGTACTTTAGGTACACTCCAGACTGGTTACTGGGTTACCCTTGTGAGTCCCTAGTATTTGGTACCTTAGGTACCAAGGGCATAGGTACCCCAGAGGCCTACCAGGGACTGAAACATGTATTATGCCACCCCTGGGAAGCCTTCCAAAATGGCACCACAGGTCTTCTCTTGCAGCCTGGGTAAGGTGGTGTAAGCACCCCTTACTGAGATATAGTATACCTACCTTTAAATACAGAAACATATAAACCTATAAGTCACTCCTCTGGCAGGCCTTGACAATCCTGAAGGCAGAGTGCTTGGTTTTGTGTGAGAGGGTACCCAAGCATGAGTGGAGCCCCTCTGCAGCTTTCGGAATCAGTTCCTTATAGCTGTTCTGTGATACAGCTAAACCGTTTACTCTTACGTGCATTATATCCTCGCGGTTAATGCTAACTTTGGAGTGGCTGCATCAAAACATGTCGTGTTTGGTGTCAAACACTTTAGAATACTACCCCATGCCAGTTCTGGCAGCGGGGGTAGCATTCCACCCTTCTAGAGGGAGAAGACATGTACACACTGGTCTGACCGATAGTTTAATAGAGCCCCAGCGTCACAAAATGGATGCTGCTGCCACAGACATGAGTCTGACCTCCTACTGCTGGATGAAACTCCGGCAGGGGGGCCTGGACAATAGGTTTCCTGTTCAGGGAGGTTTAACCACCTACCCAGACAGGCTTTAGTGTATTGGGGCAGGGTGGGTGCATTCAGTGAATGCTTTTCAGACACTGCCTGGGGCACACAAGGTGTCCCTGTGCATACCCCAGTTCAAACCGGATGCAGGGGCACTCTGCCCCTGCTCTGGCGTGAAACTGGACAAAGGGGAAGAAGTGTAACCACCCCCACCAGGTCCTCCCATAGGTGGGACCTCAGAGTTAGTCCATCCCCTAAACTTGGTATAAGTATAGGAACCCAGTCACTAGGACCTTAGATTACCCTGGACGAAACTCTGCAACATATATCTTGGACCTTCAACATTGTGGTCAAGGAGTGACTCATGTGTCTCATTTTCGAGGCTCCCGCCGGATCCCGAAGGATTTGTGACACAGGACACAGACTTCCAGACATCTCTGAGGCCGACACGAGATCACAGCAAAGCTGAGACCCGCAGCCGTTACGAGAGACGTGGGACCGGAACTCCTGGGCACTGTGCATATTTGCAAGTGTACCTACTTCCCGAGCTTTCCCGAAGTTGGGCACTGGGCTATTTGTAGTCCAAGCCCTGAGCACCATTTGCACCTAAGATTGTGGATTTACACTCAACGAGTGTTCCGTGGGCCCGCTTTTAGCAACCCTGCTCCAGGCTCCTTCGCGATCCATGGTCCGTCGACCGGTGGGTCCCCACGAAAGTAACTCTTTTGTTTCTTGGGCTTTCCTGGTTGCTCCAGATGTGCCCTGACTCCCCTCCAAAGGGTGAGTCCCTCAGACCTTGCTGGTCTGCACCAAAGCCAATCTTTCCATTCTGCGTGGGTTGCTGTTGCCAAGGTTTGATGGGTCATATCCGGATACCAACATCAGACGTGGGACAGCTCGAATCCAGCTCCTGGTTGTTGTCGACACCTCCTGGTCCTTGTTGGATGAAGAGTCAAGCTTCACCTCCATCACCTGAAATCACCCGACATCGGCTGGCATCTTCTTGTTGCCTCCCTGGTCACTGACAAGTGACCCAGACTCTGTCCCCTCTGCTTTCAGGTTCTTCAGATCTTTGATCCACCCTTGGATCCATCCGGACACTTTTCATCTGGTCGCCTGCAGCACTTCTTTGCAGTTATCCATAGGAAACTACGACGAAACCAGACATGAAAAGACCCCTATGCACCGTCTTCCCTGGGTGAGGTAACACGAGTATTTCAGTGCTCCCATGGGTCTTGACTCTCGAAGTGTCCAGTACTGAAGGGGTTTGATCCTAGTCCACTTCCAAGTGTGCCTAATCTTTAAAAATCTAACCGCAACTTTCTCCATTGAACTCAATGTTGATTTGCGGCTGTGTTTAGACACTGCACACGTCCCAGTGGGTCTCATGCGTCCCTACCTTGGGTGGTTCTTTGTTGCCCCCGCGGTTCTACAGGCTCTAGGCCTTGTCTCTATGACTGTAGTGGTACTTATACCACTTTCTTAGTATATAGTTTGTGAGGCCCCAGGGCAAAACGTATATTGTGCAAATGTACTGTGTGCTAATTAAATTCTCTGTAAGTACTTTTGCCTCTAGCCTCATAAAGAGACTAGACGGGTGTGTTTAGAATAAATACATTTATTTTATATATATATATATATATATACACCTGGTGTGGTTCTCCTTTCATTTGGTCATTCACGAGATTATAGACTGGTAAAACAAGCTGCTTTACATTCCGTTTGGACTGGTGCTAGGTGCCCACTAGAATAGTGGACATCATATGCCAGGCCAACTTCTCACACCTGGTAGCTCTGAAAGAAAGGAATTGACATCACAGCATGGGATTGGCACCTATGGAGGAGCTGCATGTCATTACCAGAGTGGAATGACATTAGCGCGGTACCGCACATGACCACCTACCAGAGCGCAAAGGGACAGCTGAAAAGTTTCTGTATCTTGCCTGACACCTGGGAAATTTTCATAGGGTGAGGAATCTGCAACTAGATAGTCTCTATAGCCTTTAATCATGCTCAGTGCAAGGCTTTGCGGAGTGAAAAATATAAAAAAGAAAAGGAGGTCCAACAGCCTTGTTGGTAGACAGTCAGTTTTGTGAATGTTACACAGGGCCACAAATATTTCATGTATGCTTGGCATAATAAAAACTCATGAAAGTAGGTCTGATGACCTCCATAAATTTAGGTGGTAGATCAAATACAGTCAGTTGCTGTCGCTCAGTCTCCATGCATGTAGGTGCAGACTGAGCAGATACAAGGTAAAAAAAAACTTGACATGTTGCTGAGCGACAAGAAGTTCTCCTAAAGTGGTAGCCTGATAGGAGGACAGATGCTCATGCCCAGAAGGTCCAGGCACCAGACACTAGTGACCAAATCACAGGCCACTAGGATGGCTTCTGTCTGGTCGCTCCTGATCTTTTACAGAACTTGGGGAAGGAGAGGCAGGCGTACAGGAGTTACATGTCCCATTCCAGCTGCAACACTTATCCTAACGATTTCCTTAGGAAACCTCAAAATGCAAAACTTTGGACACTGAGTGTTTTTGAAGGTGGCAAAATGATTCTCCCCACTATTAGAAGAAACTCTACGCAACTTCGGGATTCAGGTCTCTTGTGATCTGCTGTATGCAACCTTCTCAGATCATCCGTTCGGGCATTCAGGGACATTGCACTGTGAGATAAAGAAAATGCCCTGGTGCGCTAAACATCTCCAGGGACACAGATCACGACAACAGTACTCAGAATCCCACAACTCCATATATGCGTAGAACAAGTTATTTACCTTCGGTAACACCTTATCTGATAGATACTTTATCTAGCTGCAGATGCCTTACCTTTGAACTTACCCAGGCATCAGACTAGATCCAGAAGATTTTTTGTGAGCAGTATCTCTGTGCGCTGGTAGGTAGCGTTGATTATCTGCGCGTGGCCTCATCGGTGTAGTCCAAACCGGAAGGGACATTGGTGGCACCTATATAGGAGCCAGCCAGGCAGGCTGTCAGCTACTTTTCACCTCTTTCCACACCAGAAGCGCAGAGTGATGAAGTGCACTGACACACGCGTGTCCAAACTAGGGCCCTAAAGGGATCAGTCGTGACCCTAGAAATCTGTCAGCAGAGCGGGGAGGATGGGTCAGTCGGTAAGGAATCTGCACCTAAATAAGGTCTCTACAAGATATAGCATTATCGAAGGTAAGTAACTTGTTCACCTGATGGAGATTTCTAGCCACAGATTCCTTACCTTTGAAAAAATACCCAAGCAATACCATCCCCTGAGGAGGGTCTGCAGCCCAATTTCAGCCTCAGACGTCCGGTAGGACCGAAAGGGCGAAGTGCACGAATTTGACTGTCCAGTCAGTAATGTTTGGTGAACGTGAGCAGGGAAGCCCACGTTGCTGTCTAGCAGAGACATTTCAAAAACCTATGTACAATTGGAGATTTAAAAAAAGAGGGTTGTGTGAGAAGTTGGCCTGATATATGAGGCTCACTAGTTCTAGTGATCACCATGTATCAGTCCAAACAACCCTTATGGTGATTGGTTGTAAGTCAACCTTATAGACCAGCTATCCTAATGGTAGCATGGACAAAGCAGTCTTAGGCTAAACTCTTTTGGCATGTGAAGCCAGCTGTTTTACCACATAGAACCCCTTGAATACCAAATGAAAGGACACCACACAGGTAGTTATGAAAATAAACAAAAACCCCATGCCATTTTCACAAACAGGAGTATCTGTGGTAGGGGACCTAGTTAGGCCAGAGTCCACCTGATTACCCCAAGTATACCCAACCAATTTCTTGGGGGCACTCCCACCACCTGGGGGATTACTACTAGTAGTAACAGGAGGGGTTAGAGTATTACCTGGAGGAATATTTTTCTTATTGTTGGCCTTTGGGCAACTGCTGTCAGTTTTCCAATGGCCTACCTGTTTGCAGGCATGGCAATAGGGTTTCTTTTGGGTATTGGAAGGATTCTGGGACCCACCCCCTTCAGAGGATTTTTGGGGCCCTTTTGGTGTTTGATCTGTAGATTTATTCCCACCCTTCTCTTGAGGCTTGATTGATTCTTTCTTTTGGTCACCACCCTGGTTCTTAGGCCTAATCCTGGTTCTGACCCATTTGTCCACCCTCTTACCCAATTCTTGTGGAGAGGTCTACCAGGTGCTGATGTAATAACTGGTTCTGACAATTATTTAAGACTTGCTCCCTCATAATTAGATTATACAATCCTCTGTAATCAGTAACCTTACTTCCCAGTAGCCAGCCTTCCAAAGCCTTAGTGGCACAATCAACAAAGTCAGTCCAATCCTGAGACTGAGTTTTCTGGGTGTCTCTGAACATCAACCTGTACTGTTCAGTTGTTAAGCCAACCCCATCAATCAGTGCATTTTTCAGGACTTGGTAATCATTAGCATCCTCATCTCTAACAGTGAGGAGCTTATCTCTACCTTTACCTTCAAAGGAGAGCCACAATATAGCTGCCCACTGACTCTGGAGTACCTGCTGTACTTTGCAGGCTCTCTCCAAAGCAGTCATCCATTTGTGGATGCCATCCCCTACCTTAAAGGGGGGCACTATTTTACTCAGGTGTCTATTATCAAAACTCCTGTCTCTATCTCTAGGGATAATGCTGCCACCAGTGGGTTCTAACCCACTCAATTTCTGCTCTCTGGCAAAGGCAAGTTTCTCTGTGGCAAGGGCAAGTTCTTCCCTCTCAATCCTCAGATTCACTTCCCTCATCTTAGCTTCATGCTCTCTTCTCTGAGGGGATGTCATCCCTCTCTGAGAAGATGCCTGAGAGACATGGGTGTGAATAGATCTTTTAGAGCCTCTGGAGTGAGACCTAACTCGTCTATTCTTAAGGTTAGGCCTGCTTGTGGATGGGTTTGGGGCTCCATCCTCATGTAGGCTTAAGTTGGCCCTGGTAAGTCTGCTGACTGTAACTGGACAATTGTCTACCTCTCCTTCAGATGATTCTCCATCCTCCTCCTCCACATCTTCTGTCTCAGGGAGGTTAGAGTCATCTTCTACTGGGGGTATGATTCCATCTGTAGGATCAGGGGGGCCTGGTTTAGAAGCCCTTCTAGCATCATATGTCTCTAAGAAACCTATCAGCAATGGAAGGGTAGGGTTAGAACCCTGTTTCAGTTTCCTGGAGGTACACAATTGTCTCATCTCCTGGAAGCTGAGGGCTGCATATCTTGAAATGACCTGTGGAGGGTCAACATTCACAAGGGGAGTCACTGCGTGCCTCTCCTGTGATAGACATGCTTTCTAGTGAGGTGTAAGTGGTGCACTTACCTACACTATGGGTTTTCCTACTGATCCCTTGCTAAGAGTTGTAGTCAGGGTGTGCTACTCCCTTTCTACTACAACAGCTGGTTCAGTAGAACTCAGAGTATTACTAAGCTTTGTTATATGTACCTATGGTACCTTATGTGATCTTTCAAATGATCTCAAGATTATATTTGGTAAAAACAACAGCAAGCTCAAATCCCAACCGCTGCACACCAATGTGAGAAGTTGGCCTGATATATGATGCTCACTAGTTCTAGTGATCACCTTGTATCAGTCCAAACAACCCTTATGGTGATTGGTTGTAAGTCAACCTTATAGACCAGCTATCCTAATGGTAGCATGGACAAAGCAGTCTTAGGCTAAACTCTTTTGGCATGTGAAGCCAGCTGTTTTACCACATATAACCCCTTGAATACCAAATGAAAGGACACCACACTGGTAGTTATGAAAATAAACAAGATATTTATTAACTAACAAACACCTCTGAACTCTTTATGAGATCAGAGGGCTAAGCACATGACAAGACTCTTAAGAAAAATACGATAAGTTGCACAAATTACAATGTTGCCCTAGGGGCAAGACAAACCACATACTAAGTAAATGGTATAAGGAAATCAATAGAAGGAATGGAGCTGTCCAGAGGCTGTAGGATCGCTGGGACTACACTATCCTGACCTGAGGTAAGTAATGCACAAGTTACTACTTGTGTAACGATATATCTGTAAGAGACATTAGTTAGTGATAGATTCCTTACCTTAGAATATCCCCAGGCGTCAGACTGGATCCGGAAAGTTTTGCGAAGCAGTATCCTTGCGCGTCGGTAGGCGTCGTCTGCGGCTCCGCGTCCGTCGTCGGCGCCGTGATGACATCGTCGGAGTACTTAGACGCCGCCTCCGCGTGCTGACGTCAGTTCTTAGCCACAGCTTTTCCGCGCCAGAAGCGCAGAGCCATGACAAAAACCGACACTGGTGCCAAGAAACCAGGGCCCTGAAAGGGGATGACCGTAACCCTAGATATCGGTTCGCAGAACGGGGAGGATGGGTGGGTCGGTAAGGAATCTATCACCAACTAATGTCTCTTACAGATATATCGTTACACAAGTAGTAACTTGTGCATCTGAAAGAGACACGTTAGAGATAGATTCCTTACCTTAGAATAGATACCCCAGCAATACCATCCCCGTGGTGGTGGGTCTGCGAACCAATATTTACACCAGAAAGTCCCGGAGAACGGAACGGCCGAAGTAGCCGTCCCTCCAGACTTGACTGTCCAGGCAGTAGTGCCTCGCAAACGTGTGCAACGAGGCCCACGTAGCTGCCTGGCAAATGTCCTGCAAGGGCACACCTCGGCCCAAGGCAGTTGTAGTGGCCGTGGCTTGAGTGGAATGAGCCCTCAGCCCAACAGGGGGTTCCTTCTTAGCTAAGGAGTAACACGCCTGGATGCACATGATAATCCATCGAGAAATGGTCCTCTTGTGCACCGCTTTCCCTTTCTTAGCGCCCGCGTACCCAACAAAGAGTTGATCATCCACCCGGAACTGGCGTGTGCGATCCAGATAGAACGAGAGCGCACGTTTTGGGTCCAGACGGTGGAGCCTCTCCTCCTCTCTCGAGGGGTGCGGAGGCGGAAAGATGGTGGGCAATGTGATGGACTGCCCAATGTGGAAGGCCGTGACCACCTTAGGCAAGAAGGAGGGCCTAGTCCTCAAAACAACCTTGTCCGGATGGACTGAAAGGAAAGGAGGCTTACAAGAGAGAGCCTGGAGCTCACTCACTCTACTGGCAGAGGTGATGGCTACCAGGAAGGCAGTCTTCAAAGAAAGAAGGCGAAGTGGACAGTTGTGAAGTGGCTCAAAGGGAGCGCACATCAGAAATGTTAGAACCAGGTTCAAGTCCCACTGAGGCATCACGAAGGGAACAGGAGGAAAGGTATGAGTGATGCCCTTCAGGAATCTGTTTACGATAGGGGACTTGAACAAAGAAGGCTGGTCAGGCAGCCTCAGAAAGGCTGAAAGAGCCGAAAGATAGCCCTTGATAGTGCCCAGAGCAGAGCCCTGCTGGGCAAGAGAAAGAAGGAAGAGGAGAACCTCAGAGAGAGGGGCATTGAGGGGATCCACAGCCTTTGCTGTGCACCATGCCACAAATCTGTTCCACCTGCAGGCGTATACCGTCTTTGTGGAGGGACGCCTGGCTGCCAGAATGATTTTGCAAACTTCAGGAGGCAAGTCAAATGGCCTCAACTGTCGCCGCTCAATCTCCATGCATGGAGGTGGAGACTGGACAGGTTCGGGTGGAGGACCGTCCCCTGCTGCTGCGACAGAAGGTCCTCCTGAAGAGGCAGACGAACCGGGGGATCGACTGACATACTGAGTAGCTCGGTATACCAGTACCTTCGTGCCCAGTCCGGAGCCACAAGGATGACTTGTGCCCGGTCGCGCTTGATCTTCTTCAGCACTCTGGGCAGAAGAGGTATAGACGGAAAGGCGTACAACAGACCGCAGCTCCACTCGCGACGAAAAGCGGCTCCGAGCGAGTGCCGCCTTGGAAATTCCAACGCGCAGAACTGATGACATTGCGCGTTCTCTTCGGTGGCGAATAGATCTAACCAAGGCTCTCCCCATCGCAGAAAGAGGCCTTGCGCCACGTCCGAGTTCAGACGCCATTCGTGATCCATCGAGCACCGACGGCTGAGTTCGTCCGCCCTGGCGTTCAGAGAACCTGCCAGGTGTTGAACCACCAGAGTCACGCCCTGATGTTCCAGCCATTGCCAGAGGCGCAGAGCCTCCTGGCATAGGGTCCACAACCCCACTCCGCCCTGTTTGTTGCAGTACCACATGGCGGTGGTGTTGTCCGTGAACACCTGCACTGCACTCCCTCGGACAGACGGGAGGAATGCTTTCAGTGCCAGACGAATCGCCCGCAGCTCCAACAGATTGATATGGAGCCGGGACTCCGCCGGAGACCAGAGTCCTCGGATCTCCGCCTCTCCCAAGTGGCCTCCCCAGCCCTGGAGGGACGCGTCCGTCACAACTACGTGCTCCGGTTGGGGAAGGGAGACCCAATCGCGGTCCGTGAGCCACCACTGCAGCTGTCTCGCAGTGCCCTCCGAGATCAGGACATGGTCGGACAGGTTGCCCCGGTGCTGGGCCCACTGAAACTTCAAGTCCCACTGCAGAGCCCGCATCCGCCACCGTGCGTGATGCACCAGAAGGATGCAGGAGGCCATCAGCCCCAGAAGCCGCAGCGCCAACCTGACCGAAACCCGGGATAACGGCCTGAAGATCGGAATCAGGGCCTGTATATCCCAGACCCGCTGTTCGGGCGGGTAAACCCGAAACTGCGCAGAGTCGAGAACCGCTCCGATGAAAAGGAGCTTCTGAGAGGGGCACAGGTGTGACTTCGGCACATTGATGGAAAATCCCAGCCGGTGCAGGAGATCCGCCGTAGTCTGGAGGTGGTCGACGACTGCCTGGGGCGAGCCCGCCTTCAACAACCAGTCGTCTAGGTAGGGGAAGACTGAAACCCCTAACCTGCGCAGGTGAGCTGCGACCACCGCCATCACCTTCGTGAACACCCGTGGGGCGCTGGTAAGGCCGAAGGGGAGCACGGTAAACTGAAAGTGCTCGAGGCCTACCATGAACCGCAGGTAACGCCGGTGGGCCGGCAGGACGGGGATGTGGAAATACGCATCCTGCAAGTCCAACGCTACCATCCAGTCTCCTGGGTCTAGGGCAGCCAAGACCTGAGCCAGTGTCAGCATTTTGAACTTCTCCTTCCGGAGGAAGCCGTTGACGTTCCTCAGATCCAAGATAGGGCTTAGGCCCCCTTTGCCCTTCTTGGGTACCAGGAAGTAGTGGGAGTAGCAACCACGTCCTACTTCTGGCCCAGGAACGCGCTCGATGGCCCCCTTGGCCAAGAGGGCCGAAACTTCCTCCTGCAGGAGCCGCAAGTGATCCCCCGATACGCGGTGGTGTTGCGGTGGCATGGCTTGAGGGGTCGTCTCGAAGGGGAGGGAGTAGCCCCTTCGGACGATCTGCAGCACCCACCTGTCCGAAGTGACTGTGCGCCAGTGAGAGTGGTGATGGCGAACCCTGCCTCCCACTGGCGTCACATGGGCCGAAAAGCACGGACTATGAGGGTTTAGAGGCGGATGCTGCAGGGGCAGGTGTGGACTGGCTCCGCCTGTTTCCCCGACCACCTCCACAGCGGTTTCCATGGCCGCCGCCGCGCTGGGCGACAGTTTGCGGCGATTGGCTGGCGGCACGTGTGGGGGCGCCCCTTCCCTGGCCACGAAAGGGGCGAAAGGCACTCATTTGCTGGCGCGGGCCGAGAGGCCCAAGGACTTGGCCTTAGCCCTGGAGTCCTTAAAGCGCTCAAGCGCGTGATCTGCCTTGTCGCCAAAGATGCGACGGCCATCGAACGGCATGTCCATGAGTGTATTTTGGACGCCTGCCGAGAAGTTGGCGGATCTCAGCCAGGCGTGGCGTCGTATCGCCACCGTCGTAGCCATCGCTCTGCCCAGCGAGTCAGTAGTATCCAGTCCGCACCTGATATTATACTTCGCTGCGCCCCGGCCCTCCAGTAGAGATTGGCCGAGTTTGGCCCGTACCTCCAACGGACACTCTGGCAGCACTTCCGCCACCGTTTCCCACAGAGAGTGGGTGTAACGGCCCAAGAGGCATGCGGTGTTGGAAGACCGCAGTCCCAAGCTGAGGGACGAGAACACCTTTTTGCCATAGGCCTCGTACCTCTTGGATTCCCGATCGGGGGGCGCCGTCGGGAAGGCGGTCTGGGAGTTAAAGGCCTGGATAACCAGACTCTCGGGGGTGGGGTGGGTGGACAGGAAACATGGGTCGCCCGGGGCCGGGCGGTGGCGTCTGGCCACGTTCCTATCTACAGGCGAACCTGTAGCGGGCCTGGACCAAGTGCCCAAAAGAACGTCCGTCAAGGCCTCATTAAACGGCAGCAGAGGCTCCATGGAGCATGACTGCGGCTTAAGGACCTCAGTGAGGAGGTAAGTCCTCACGGCCGTGACGGGGAGCTCAAGGCCCAAGGCCTTAGCAGCCCTCATTAACACCACACTATATGTAGCGCCCTCCTCCGAAGCCACGGTCGGAGGAGAGACGAATCCAGTGTCTGGAGAGGTGTCCAGGCCACTGGCCTCCCCAAGGTCTCCTGTCCAGTCCATGTTAGACTGACATTCCCTTGTCAGAGGGTCCTCAGACCCCTCCCAATTCTCCTCGTCCCCCATCTCCTGAGATTCAGGGTCATAAGTTAATGGGGTGGGTTCATAGAATTGAAATTCTCCGAACGGCGTCGAGAGCGGCGCCGACAGGCGCCGTTCCGATGTCGGAGCCCAGTGAGAGGAGGCATCGGGGACGGCGCTGCCCGAGGACGACGCCGGAGGGGACACCACACGGACCGACGCCGGGGGGGTCGTAAGGTCCACCGGTGACGATCCAGCGCCCGACGAGGGCCTAGCCGCGCCCTGCGGCGCCGAGCCCGAGGGCACCGGCGGCGTCGGGATCGTGGAGCCCTGCGGCGCCGGGCCCGAAGGCGCCGGCGACGTCGAGGCCGAAGCACCCGACGGCGTCGGGGTCGTAGCCCCCGACCCTCTAGGGCCCCCAGACGGGTTCACTGGGCCCGAAGGCGCCGCAGAACCCGTCGGAGGAGAAAGGGACCTCATGGCCATGAGGAAGCGCTCGATCTCCTCCAGCGTCGCGTTCAGCCCAGGGACCGGGGGGTATGGGGCCGAACGCGGCGCCCGCGACTCACGGGGAGCCGCGTGGGCGGTGTCACCCGAACCCCCGGCCGCATCGCGCAAGCGTCGGGGGGAGTCAGAAGAGCGATGATGTCTCTTCGACTTCTTATGCTTCTTACCTGACGACTTGGACCCGGAGGAGTGGCGCCGACTCCTGGAGCTGTGACGGCTCCGTCCCCGCGACCTGTCCCTCGACCTCCCGTGGGACCGGGACCTCACACGGCGCGGGGCCGACTGGCGGATCTCGAGTCGCCTGCGGGACCGCTCCCGCCTGGCCTTCCTCGAGAGGGCCCGACAGTCGGAGCAGGCCTCGTCGTCATGGTCGACGCCCAAACTCATCAGGCACAAGCGGTGGGGATCCGTAACCGACATGGTACGGTCGCACTCGTCGCAATGCTTGAAGCCGGGCATCCCTAACGGCACCGTCGGAGTCGTAAAGACTTCGAAATGGATCAAAAAAGATCACAAAAGTTTAGTCAAAAAGTGACTAGGGAACTGCTCTTTCCAGATCTGCGCTGGCTGGCGTGGAAAAAAGAAGAACTGACGTCAGCACGCGGAGGCGGCGTCTATGTACTCCGACGACGTCATCACGGCGCCCACGACGCCGACGACGGACGCGGAGCCGCAGACGACGCCTACCGACGCGCAAGGGTCCTGCTACGCAAAACTTTCCGGATCCAGTCTGACGCCTGGGGATATTCCTAGGTAAGGAATCTATCACTAACGTGTCTCTTTCAGATAGGAACGCGTGTGCAGAGTGTGAACTCACAAGCGAGATGCGTAACAAAGTCAATGGACAGAACAAATTACGAAAAGGTAAGTATTAGACAGTTCCAACTAGCTAGGACTAAAACGACTGGAAATCTGGACACTTGGAGAGTCAATCTCCCCTTGAGCATTGAAATGCCCTTGTTACCTCACCCACGGGCTGCGGGTGCACAGGTGTCGGGTTTCCGCGTTGAAGTCTATGGAGCCTGGAAGAAAAGATGCTGCAGGCGGCCAGATGGAAGATGTCCGGAGTGATCCAAGGGTGGATCAAGGAAGATGAAGACCTGAAAGCAGAGGGAACAATGTTCACAGTCACTAGCCAGTGATTGGGGTGGAACCAGGAAGGAACCAGATGATGTTTTCGCGATCAGGTGAAGAGTGGACGCTTAACTCTGCAGCCACGTGGACCAGGTGGTGTCTTCGACGACCGGGATGGAGGCACGAGCTGTCCCACGCAGGCTCTCGCTGTCGGCGGTGTTGGATCTGGAATCAGCGTCAACAGGTCTTGGCAAAGGCAACCCACACGGTGAGTGGAAAAGGCGTCTGGTGCGGACCAGGGGGGTCCGGGGTGCTTCTCCTTTGCAGGGAAGCAGGGGCCAGTCTGGAGCAACCAGACCAGCGGTGTGGATTTCAAGGATCGTCGTCTAGGAGGCCACTAGCCAGCCGGCAAATGACCAGACAACGCGTCAAGCAGCAATCAAGCAAAAGGGCCCCACGCAGATCTCGTGGATGCTCGAGGGCTGATCTTCTGTGCAGGAGCTGCTCGGGACTGGGGCTTCTCAATCCCCAAAGCACTTTGTAGAGGATGCCTCTGAAGTCGTGCTGGAAGCGAAGTGCAGTTTCTCCAAGATGGCCGGTCCCACGTGTCTCGTCGCACCCACGGATCTCAGCTGTGCTGCAGATGTAGGTAGAGGTCTGGGAATCCGGGTCTCGTCGGGCTCTGAAGTCTGGATCCATTCGGGAAGACGACGAAGTGAACCGCTAGGACGCTTGATGGTGCCTGCAGATGCAGTGTGGACACTCCTTGGCCACAAGGGATATTTCTTCAGTCTTCTGTGGAGCAGAACGTTGAAGTCCAGAGTTTCTTCTTGTAGAGTTTCAAATCAGGATAATCTAATTTGGAATGGGACCAGCTACTACCTTTATTCTCCTAAAGGGGGCTGTACTATGACTAGGTCCCTCCTATGGGTGGGACCAGGAAGGGGGGTGGTTACACTCCCTATCCTTTGTCCGGTTCTGCGCCAGAGCTGGGGCTGAAGTGCCCCTGCAACTGGTTTGAACCGGTGTATGCACAGGGCACCTTGTGTACCCCAGGCATGTCTCATTCCTTTCAGGCCTGTCCTATCTAATACACAAAATCCTGTCTGGGGTGGTGCTAGCACCTCCCAAGGCAGGAAACCCTTTGTCCAAGCCTCCCTCGCTGGAAGGACTCCCAGCAGCAGGAGGTCAGACTTGTGTCTGTGGTGGCAGCATCCATTTTGTGATGCTGAGGCTCGAGTTAACTTTAATCGGGGTCCCTCTAGAAGGGTGGAAGGCTACCCCCGTTGCCAGAACTGGCGAGGGGGTAGTATTCCAATTCGTATGACACCTTACTCGACATGTTTTGATAATGCTATGCCAAAGTTAGCAATAACCGCAAGGTTATAATGCACTTAAGAGTATATGGTATAGCGTTATCATGGAAACAGCTAAAGGAATTGGTTCCGAAAGCTGCAGACAGGCTCAGCTCATACCAGAGCACTATCTCACATAATTCCAAGCACTCTGCCTCCAGGATTGTTAAGGCCTGCCATAGGAGTGACTTATAGGAGTATATGTGTCCATTTTAGGTTTAGATATAGGTATACTATATCTAAAGCAAAGGGTGATTACACCACCTTGCCCCAGCTGATTGATCGGCCAGTTGTGTCAGATTTGGATGGTCAGCCAGGGGTGGCATAATACATGCTGCAGCCCCTGGTAGGCCCTGGGTGCACCTATGCCCTGGGTACCTAAGGTACACTGTACAGGGGCTGATAATGTGACTCAGTATCCAATTAGATATGTACCTAAGGTACATGGAGTCCATTTTAACAGAGAGAGCAGGAAGCCTGGGGTCCTGAATAGCAGGATCCCAGGCCAACTAAGTCGAAAACTAGCTAAACACTAAGCAAAAAGTTGGGGGTAACCATAGTCAGATATCCACCTTCCTACAGGCTGGTTAGGCAGCTGCAAGAAGGCAGACAGAGCAGAAAGAGATCCTTTAAGGGTAACCACTTAAGAGGCCTGCTGGGCAAAGCAAAGAGCAAAAAGTAGGACTTCAGAAGTGGGGCAGAAAGGGGATCGATGTCTTAGTGGAGGCACGCCTGGCTGCCAGAATCACATTACAGGCATAGAGAGGAAGGTCGAAGGCTGTCAACTGTCACCGCTCAATCTCCACGTTGGCCACACTCAGTAGGTCGGGATACCAGACCTTCCTTTGTCAGTACGGAGCCATAAGGATGACATGGGCCTGGTCGTTTCTGATTTTGTTGAGAAATCTGGCAGGAGTGGCATGAGTGTAAAGGGGTACAGGAGGTCTGCACTCCACTTGAAATGAAAAGCTGCTTGGAGTGACAGACGCCTTGGAAACTCCAGTGTGCAAAACTACTGATATTATGTGTTCTCAAAGGACAAAAACGGATCTAACCAAGAAGTAGGGAATGCGCCATGGGAATTTGAGACTTGGACCAGCAAGTTCTCCAGGGTAGAGGCTGAGTGAGGAAATTTGGGTGCCTGGGGAACATCAAAGGTCAGGAATATGTGGCAAAAAGTCTATCAGGTGCCGCATGGCAGTAGGGTTGTCTGTGAGGACCTTCAACAGCCTCCCCTTGATGAACGGTAGGACGGTCTTCCGAGCCAGATGAATGGCTCCCAACCGCCACAGACGGATGAGAAGCAGTCCCTGCGCCTGAGACCAGAGCCCACTGATCTCCACTTTACCCAGTGACCACAACAGCCCAGCAGAGATACACCCATCACCACCATCAGCTTTCGGTGGGAAAGGAGAGGGGCCTGGAGCTAGACATATTTTGTTTGAGCAGTCATCACTGCATATCACAGAACAGTCACCACTACATATCTCGGAGCCTTCTCCTCAGAGACCTGAATGGCATCTGTCAGAATGCCTTGCCACTGGGCATAGCTGATAAAGAGAATGTCGAAGGCCAAGACGTCTCAGAGCTGCTCTCCTTATTATCTAGGATTGAGCCTCAAACATCGAGATCATAGCCCGAATGTCCTGGACTCACGGTGGGGGAAAACCCTAAACTCCACTTTGTCCATGATGCCCCAATGAATGAAAGACTCGTGGAGTTAGGAGGGACTTCGGGCTTGTTGATGGGGAAACCCAACTAAGTCCAGAATTTCACAATTGTTCGGAGGTAATCCACGACTGACAGTTTCAAGCCCACCTACAACATTGATCATTGAGGTACAGAATACTGGAATCCCCGACCACTAAAGATTGGCAAAAGCATCACTTTCATGAACACCCAAGTGGTGCTGGCGAGGCTCAATAGAAGCATACCAAAGTAAAAATGCTCCTGGCCTTCCATGAACTGCAGCTAACGTCTGTGAGACTGCAGGCCGAGAATATGAAAATCTGTGTTCCGCACGACAAAGGACAACATCCACTAATCTGTGTCCAGAGCAGAGAGAATCTGCGCCTGCGTGAGCATTTTACATTTGTTCTCCTGTAGGAAAGCATTCAAAGGCCAAATTCCAGAATAGGCCTTAGGCCGAGTCCTACTTTGGGACAACAATATAGGTAACGATTCCCCTCTCTTTCCAGGTCCAGAAATCTCTCGATTGCACATTTGGACAGCACCAACTGCACCTCCTCTAACACAATAAATGGGTGCTCGCCTGGAATTTGCTCTGATGTGAATGGAATAGTCTGCAGGGCAGAAAAAAAGTAAAGTCAAAGCTATTGAAATACCTAGATGACTGACATGATAGACAGCCAACCTGGGGGGGAATGTGGAATCATGTCCCCCATCAGTTGGGCACATACCACTAAGGGCAAAATAAACTGGTTTGGTGGCCATTGTAACAGGGTAAGATTTCATTGAAAAAGCATGACTCATCAAAGGGCATATCCATGAGGGAGGCCTTTATAATGCCAGAGAATCCTGTGGAATGTATCCACATGTGTTGACTAAAGACAACACAAGTACCGACAGCCCTCGCAAGGCAATGCGTGGTAATCAGGTCAGTGGCGATAACATATTTGACTATCATGAATCATCTGGGTCAAAGAGACCCTGAGGGTTTCTGGAAGTGCCAGCTGTTTGGGACATGGCCAGCAGATCCTGCTGGCCATGTCCCACACAGCATGCTTGTAATGACCAAGAAAAAAAAAGAGCATTAAAAGATCACAATGCTTGACTAGTGGAAGAAAACATGCGCTTGCAAAATGCGTCAAACCTCTTGAACACCCTTTCCAGAGGAGTGGTAGGAAATTAGTTAGGATTCGCTTTACTGATCAAACCCTGCAGAATAAGAAGCTATGCAGTGAATGTATGAAGCTTATATAGTGCATGACTTACCCTGGGGCATCTCCGCGCTTGCTTAGGGAACCCGTCCTGGTATTCCCCTGTGAGATAACCCTGGCAGGGTATCCACAAGGTGAAAGCCAGGCATCCCGCCGCGAGGGGCCGATGTGGAGATTAAGCAAGCTATTGCCCAGAGTCGCAGAGTGTGAACCCGTGAGTCGAGAAGGCACCGGAGCGAGAATTAACGAGTCCGTGGAATTATTGAGCCCAAGACCCGCCGAGGCGGGGAATTGAACCCTGGTCCAGGGCCGAACTCAAGCTCCAGGTCTGCCGCCTCTAACCCCTGAGCCACACTTCTCCAGTGGGGCGCTTTGTGAGAAAATAGAAGTAATCAGGGGCCAGTATATGACATCTGCCACTTGCATATTCTCAGACAAGCAAGAACAAGGCTTTGATCAAGTGGCCAATAGACTTTCAGTGATCGTATTGTTCAAAGGAAAGAAGCTGTCAGAATTAGCTGTCCCAGGCTGTAAAATCACAGCAAGAAATTTGTTTTGGCCTCAATTGAGAGTAACTGCAAGTTTGGTGCCTCCGCTGTTCCCAGGACCACCACTGCAAATGAGGCAACCCCTTCCCCTTCCAGAAGACGTGTAGCATGTTTGGACAAAGCCAAGGAGGATTGGGGAGCCTTGAATTATTGCGGTAAACCAAGCACAGACAGACGAGAGCAGTTCTCCTGGGAGTCACAGGCATGAATATTTCCCGCAGCAGATTGACTCTGCATCTCATATTGGATTTTCCACACTGGTTTCACTACAGAAACAGATTGATGTTTACCGCAATTATTGAAGGCTCCCCAATTATCCTTGGTTTTGTCCAAATATGCAACACCATCTTCTGGCGAAAGGACTACATCAAATACCATTGACTGCCAGTACCCGCCCCTCCATAGGTGCCCGGCCGGGCCCTATGTGAATATCCTTGACCACCCCTCACTCCCACAGGTGTTCACCACACAACTATCAGTCATCCACAGGTGTGCCTACATTGATAGGCCCGGATGAGACCCCACATTGTTAGCTGGGTCGAAACGTCGACGACAACTTGAAGAGAAACAATTCCCAGTCCCTAATAATATACTGGGAGGCTGTTAACATTTATTGTGTATCCATTGAATGGTCCTTTCTGTAACAACATTGAACCCTTGTTTTTATATCACAAAAATCACAATCAATACTCATAGGTTTCACCTTTTTAGTCTCGCGACCTATCAATGCGCGCAAGCGCATTGAGCGGAGCGAGAATTCAAGTGCTCAAAATGCTTGTGAAACCAAGGGTTTCGTTCGTGCGGTTTTCTTTAAGTTCACGTGAATCACAAGACCAAACAAGCACGCGCATCAGCCTCCCTCCCTCCTAATTGCATTTTTTCACGGCCGCACAGCACATCAAAGGGCTTCTCCCAGCGTGTGCTGTGCGGCTTCTCCTCCCCTAATTATTCATGGCCGGCCGTACTTTCAGTTTCCCGGTCGCTCTTGTTCCTAATGTCTTCCCCTTCATCGACTTCAGTCTAATTGGAAACATTTCTCGTTTCTGCTTCGGGCCACAAGAATGCGTGACGCGCTGTCTCTCTTTTATTGGCGTTCCTGTCCTTTCAATGAATTATGCATTTGTTTCGCCCGTCTGTGTCCTAGCATCTGAACTCGCACGTGTGCCCCACAGAAAGCAGCCCGGGTCTCCCGCCAAGTGTGGCAAAACGTTCACGTTCTGATGCCAGAACTGACAGACATTTTATTGTGCCGTGTGAATTAAGATGACACATTTGGAAGTAATTCGCTCACAAGTGCCGCCCTCCCTCCATAAACTTAAGGCCAAGCAAACTGCAGATGCCTGCGCTTGGCGTGAGATACTCGTCACACTCAAAATCTCCAAGCCCGGCGCATTCGTGCCTACAGATACCCAACTGGACCCGTGGCGGCCGCCAGCTGCTTCATAAATATGACTTCTAAGCCTGGGTCCATCCGCCCAGGGGGCCCGAGGAGTGGCCGGCTATGGAAATAAACAACTTCTCTACTCGTTCCAGGTGGGTGGAGAACTTTGAACATCCGCCGTGATTTCAAGTACTCAGTTTGTGCCGTGGGCCGCCTGGCCGTCATCCCCCAGCGGATTCTAAAGAGGCCTGGTGGGTGGAGAACTTTGAACATCCGCCGTGATTGCAAGTACTCAGTTTGTGCCGTGGGCCGCCCGGCCGTCATCCCCCAGCGGATTCTAAAGAGGCCTGTTCAATAAGGGGCTACAATAAATCAATGTAAAAGTGCTCGCGCTCTGTCTCTCGTGCCTCTTCCAGCCCGAAGCCCCGAGACCAAACAAGAGAACCGCTCTGGGGACTAACACCAGTACAGTAGTGGCCACACAAAAGTTTCATCTCGCTACCAAGCAAGCCCTCCCCAAGGCAAGCGTGCTATCCCGTCCGCTCATGCTTTTCAATGCCACATCGGAGGTGTGAAGTGGTACATGAATCCAAATACAATACAATGCAAATGAAACAAGCACTGGCAAAGCCAATAGGATTCCCTTTTTGAGGCATATTGGCGTTATCAATGTTTTAAAGATGTTGCACAGCAGAGCGTGTTGCTGTGAAACATGGCTCAAAGTAGACAAGCACTGGCGTTGCCAATAGGTCTCGCAGTAGGAAAGTTGGAGCTATTACAATTGCAAATAACAATGCCTTTTATTGTTGTTTTCATTTTAAAAACATGAAGGGCTTTGTCATTTACAAAACCAATAGCTCCAACTTTCCTACTGCGAGACCTATTGGCAACGCCAGTGCTTGTTTCACTTGGGACACTCAGCACTGAAAATCTACAACAAACGTGGATTGCCATATATAAAACAGTTTGTTTCTCTACACACTCTGTTACATGTCCTTCTTTCTCAGACATTTCTGTACCCCCATTTAACTGCGATTGGGCTGATATATATAATATAATATTAATCATTAAGTGCCCACAGGAACCATTGTTTTTTTTTAGATTTCTTGTGCCTTGGGACCAGCTAAAGAATATGTTCCATGGACCGAAACCTCAAAGAGGTGGGAATGACATTGTGATGCCCTGGAGCCTTCTCTTTGGAGTCAGAGTGGCAGGATAGGGTCAAGCCCCACTTCACTTTCCTATACTTGCACTTGGACTTGAACTTCGACTTACTAAAGCACTTCAAGTGTAAAGTTGAGCAGTTGCAGAAATGGCCTTCGGACCGGGATCGAGTTCACACCCACAATTTGGATGGGAGTGGGACTTTCACAAATATTGCAACTTCTTCTTGTGTTCCACAAGGTACAGCTTTGCCTCCCAGTCCCTTATTACCTTTAGATGCATGAGGGAACACTTATCGCACAACATAGAGAAGTAGCCTGAGCTCAGACACCAAAGACACACCCTGTGCTGCTCCATGACTGACAGCTCCACCCTGCAGCTGCAGCATGGCTTGAAACCTATTGTTTTGGGTGGGGACATTGTTCCCTAGCATACTGCTGAAATCATTATTTTAAAGTAGTGGAAAAATCTACAAAGTTGGGAGCGGAGCACTGGATCTACACTGGAAGTGGAAGAAAGAAAGAAATGGACATCAGCACACACGTGTTGCTTATATGCGACTCCCTATGTCACCTGTGGGGCAGTGAGAAGTCAGCAGAGCCACACAGCACCGCCTAGTGGCAAGCTGGAGCACTGCTATGGAAAAGGTTTCTGGATACAGTCTGGCGTCTTGGGAGAATTCCAAGGTGAGTAATCTGGTGTTAAAAGTATTCATGAAAAAAAAACATTTTGCATTTATCCTTTAATTATTATCTAGAGGCTGATGCACAGGCAGAGCAGGGTAATCAATTAATAGAGCTACATTTATGCCGTTATGCAAATCGGTGTCAAGGTGAGTGGATAAAATACTAGTGTTGCTTGAATCTGTATGCACTTTGAACAGATCAATGCCAGGATATCAACAAATTAATAAACAATGCAGGAACAATACAATGTTTAGAATATTATAGAACACAGTGATGAACTTGCTAAATAAGAGACTGGTAAAATGCAAAAGCATCAACTACTTAATGAAAAGTAAGTCAGTGTTGACCTAGATGCAAGCAACAACATTAATTTTCATTGCAACTCCACAATAAATGTTTTTAAAAACACAAAATATTTAATTACCTCAAGTGATAGTGTGCCAAAGCTGCTGAAGACTACCATCTGGCCATCTACAGTGAAGCAAAAGTTACTTACCTTAGGTAACTATATATCTGTAACAAACAGTAGTTAGTTTTAGATTCCTTACCTTAGAGTATCCCCAGGCGTCAGACTGGATCCGGAAACATTTGTGTAGCAGTACCCTTGCGCGTCCGTAGGCGTCGTCTGCGGGTCGGCGTCCGTCGTTGGCGCCGGGATGACGTCGCCGGAGTACATAAACGCCGCCGGAGTACATAAACGCCGCCCTCGCGCGCTGATGTCAGTTCTTATACACAGCTTTTCCGCACCAGAAACGCAGAGCCATGATAAAAACCAACACTGGTGCCAAGAAACTAGGGCCCTGAAAGAGGTGAAACTTAACCCTAGATATCGGTTCGCAGAAATGGGAGGATGGGTGGGGCGGTAAGGAATCCAATACTAACTACTGTTTCTTACAGATATATCAGTGCCGAAGGTAAGTAACTTGTGCATCTGAAAGAAACAGGTTAGTATTAGATTCCTTACCTTAGAATAGATACCCCAGCAATACCAACCCCGGTGGTGGGTCTGCGAACCAGTCTTGGAGAACGGAACTGCCGAAACAGCCATCTCTCCGGAATTGGCTGTAAGGCAGTAGTGTCTTGCGAACGTGTGCAGCGAGGCCCACGTAGCTGCCTGAAGGATGTCCTGCAAGGGGACTCCCCGACCCAGGGCAGTAGTAGCCGCCGTGCCCCGAGTGGAATGGGCACGTAGCCCCACAGGAGGCTCCTTTCTAGCCAGAGAGTAACGAGCCTTGATGCACAAGACGACCCATCGAGAAATGGTCCGCGTGTGCACCGCTCGACCCTTCTTAGCGCCCACGTAAACAACAAATAGTTGGTCATCCACTCGGAACTGGCGTGTGCGCTCCAGATCGAATGAGAGCGCACGTTTTGGGTCAAGGCGGTGGAGCCTCTCTTCCTCTTTCGAGGGATACGGAGGCGGAAAGAAGGTGGGCAAGGTGATGGACTGCCCGATGTGGAAAGCTGTGACTACCTTGGGCAGGAAAGAGGGTCGCGTACGCAACACAACTTTCTCCGGATGGACAGAAAGGAAAGGAGGTTGAGAAGAAAGGGCCTGGAGCTCCCTCACTCTCCTGGCAGAGGTGATGGCAACCAGGAATGCAGCCTTAAGAGTAAGGAGACAAAGAGGACAGTTATGTAGTGGCTCGAAGGGAGCGCACATCAGATAAGTCAGGGCAAGGTTAAAGTCCCACTGAGGCATCACGAAAGGAGCAGGAGGGAACATACGAGTGATGCCCTTCAAAAACCTATTTACAACTGGGAACTTGAACAAAGAGGGCTGATCAGGGTGCCTTAGGAAGGCGGAAATGGCAGAGAGGTAGCCCTTCAGAGTGCCCAGAGCAGAGCCCTGCTGGGCAAGAGAAAGAAGAAAGAGGAGAACCTCTGAAAGAGGGGCAGAAAGGGGATCCACAGCCTTTGCTGTGCACCATGCCACAAATTTGTTCCACAAGCAGGCGTATACCGATTTTGTGGAGGGACGCCTGGCTGCCAGAATCACATTACAGACTTCAGGAGGCAAGTCAAATGGCCTCAACTGCCGCCGTTCAATCACCATGCATGTAAGTGGAGACTTGACAGGTTCGGGTGGAGGACCGTCCCCTGCTGCTGCGACAAAAGGTCCTCCTGAAGAGGCAGATGAATCGGGGGATCGATAGACATGCTGAGTAGCTCGGGATACCAGTATCTTCATGCCCAGTCCGGAGCCACAGGGATGACTTGGACCCGGTCCCGCCTGATCTTCTTCAGCACTCTGTGCAGAAGTGGTATAGGCGGAAAGGCATACAACAGACCGCAGCTCCACTCGCGACGAAAAGCGTCTCCGAGCGAGTGCCGCCTTGGAAATTCCAACGTGCAGAACTGATGACATGGCGCGTTCTCTTCTGTGGCGAATAGATCTAACCAAGGCTCTCCCCACTGCTGAAAGAGGCCTTGCGCCACATCCAAGTTCAGACGCCATTTGTGTTTCTTCATGCACCGACGACTGAGTTTGTCCGCCCTGGCATTCAGAGAACCGGCCAGGTGTTGAACCACCAGGGTCACTCCCTGATGTTCCAGCCACTGCCAGAGGCGCAGAGCCTCCTGGCATAGAGTCCACGACCCCACCCCGTCCTGTTTGTTGCAGTACCACATGGGGGTGGTGTTTTCCGTGCACTACACTCCCCCGGACAGAGGGGAGGGATGCCTTCAGTGCAAGCCGGATCGCCCGCAGCTCCAGAAGGTTGATGTGGAGCTGGGACTCCGCCGGAGACCAGAGGCCTCTGATCTCCGCCTCTCCCATGTGGCCCCACCAGCCCTGGAGAGACGCGTCCGTCACAACTACGTGCTCCGGTTGGGGTAGGGAAAGGGATCTGCTGCTGACACAATCGCGGTCTGTGAGCCACCACTGCAACTGTCTTGCAGTGCCCTCCGAGATCAAGACATGGTCGGACAAGTTGCCCTGAGGCTGGGCCCACTGAAACTTCAGGTCCCGCTGCAGGGCCCGCATCCCCCACCTAGCGTGATGCACCAGAAGGATGCAGGAGGCCATCAGCCCCAGAAGCCGCAGCATCAACCTGACCGAGACTCGCGATAACGGCTGAAAGATCGCAATCAGAGCCTGAATATCCCGAACCCACTGTTCGGGATGATAAACGGCATGTCCATAAGGGTGTTTCGGACATCAGCCGAAAACTTGGCGGACCTCAGCCAGGCGTGGCGACGAATCGCCACCGTCGTTGCCATCGCCCTGCCTAGCGAGTCTTTTGTATCCAATCCACACCGGATGGTATACCGTGCCACATCTCAACCCTCCGCAAGGGCTTGGGCGAGTTTAGTCCTGGCCTCCTCCGGACATTGTGGCAGCACGTCCGCGACCGTGTCCCACAGAAAGTGGGAATAACGGCCTAAGAGGCATGCAGTGTTAACTGACCGCAACCCCAAACTCAGAGAGGAGAACATCTTCTTACCATACTGTTCATACCTCTTGAATTCTTGATCGGGGGAGCCGTCGGGAATGCAGTCTGGGAGTTAGAGGCCTGTATGACCAGTCTCTCGGGAGTGGGGTGGGTGGACAGGAAGCAAGGGTCGCTCGGAGCCGGGCGGTGGCGTCTGGCCACGTTCCTATCTAAAGGGGGACCTGTAGCGGGCCTTGACCAAGTGCCCAGAAGAACGTCAGACACGGCCTCATTAAACGGCAACAGAGGCTCCGAAGAGCTTGCTTGCGGTTTAAGGACCTCAGTGAGGAGGTTAGTCCTCACGGCCGCGACGGGGAGTTCAAGGGATAAGGCTTTGGCCGCCCACGTCAACACCACACTATAGGCAGCCCCCTCCTCCGTAGCCACGGTAGGAGGGAAGACAAAACCAGTGTCTGGCGAAGTGTCCAAACCACTGACATCCCCTAGCTCACCTGCCCAGTCCTGATAGTGCCAGAAGGCCCTCAGATCCCTCCCAATCCGCTTCACCACCCATCTCCTGGTACTCAGGGTCAAATGATGGGGTCGGATCATAGAAGAAAAAGTCTTCTCTCGACGTCGAATGCGGCGTCGAGCGGCGCCGCTCCAGCGTCGGAACCGGCTCGAGGGGGGGACCGAGGACAACGCCGTCCGGCGTCACCCTAGGGGCTGGCGCCGGCAGGGTCTAAGGCCGCCCTGCGCCGGGGCTGAAGCACCCCGCCCGCTTGGGCTCCCAGTCGGAACCCAACAGAGGAGTGAGCAACCCCATGGCCGTGAGGAAGGCATCGATCTCCTCCAGCGTCGCGATCTGCCCAGGGGCCGCCGGGTGTGGAGCAGGCCGCGACGCCTGCGGGTCCGGCGGTGTCGCCCGAACCCCCGGCCACGTCGCACGAGCGTCGGGGGGAGTCAGAAGAGCGATGTCGCTTCTTCGACTTCTTGTGCCTCTTACCTGAGGACTTGGAGCCCGAGGAGTGGTGTCGACTCTCCGAGCTGTGCTGACTTCGGCCCCGCGACCGGTCCCTCGACCTCCTCCCAGACCGGGACCTTGAAGGCGCGGGGCAGACTGCCGGAGCTCGAGGCGCTTGCGGGACTGCTCTCGCCTAGCCTTCGACGTCAAAGCCCGGCAGTCGGGGCATGACTTGTCATCGTGGTCGGGCCCCAGGAAATGTAGACACAGGCGATGGGGGTCGGTAACCGACATCAGTCGGCTGCAGTCGACGCAGGGCTTGAACCCGGCCATCCCTACCGGCACTGTCGGAGTAATTCGACTTTGAAGAAAGATCAAAAATGATCGAAAAAGTTTAGTCAAAAACTGACTAAGGGTACCACTTTTTCCGGATCGGCGCTTGCTGGCACGGAAAAAAGAAGAACTGAAGTCAGCGCGCATGGGTACTCCGGTGACGTCATCCCGGCGCCGACGACGGACGCGGAGCCGCAGACGACGCCTATCGACGTGCAAGGGTACTGCTACGCAAAAGTTTCCGGATCCAGTCTGCCGCCTGGGGATATTCTAAGGTAAGGAATCTAATACTAACCTATTTCTTTCAGATAAGCTTAAATGTCTTGTGTTATACTTCTACACAAATAAACTGAAAATCCTCAAAAACCTGGATTGAAATCCATCGGTCTTGCACACATAAAGGCAACACAACTGCAGAAGAGGATCATCTTGCTTATCAAGGATGCTCGCTTACCTAGTTATTGGAGCTCTTGATGACCAATTGGATTTTGCATTTTACTATTAGCCATGACCTCGAATTGTAATTCTGAGTAAGGATGTTTGTCCAGAAACCTCTTCTTGACTCTTGAATGCTCCAAAATGCAGATTCTTTCTGTCCCATGTCAAAGCCAGGGAAGCACAGTGCAAATGTGAGAATGAAGCTTGGGACCGCTGGCCTAGAAAATATGTTAACAACTTGCCCAGGGAAAAAGAGGGAGCACACTGATCTCATTTTTTCACCCTTCAAATTTTGGATATCAGGTAAGCATCTTAATTTACCCTTGCAAGGATACTCCAGTCCTCTGCAGTGCCTAATTTGGTTTTGTATGACCAACTTCATAATACAATTGAGCAGCTCTAATGATTTGTATATGATTTTGCTATGAATATGCAACACTGGCAGCTGAGGTCCAGCCTCTATTAAGTAATTACTAATGATGGATGTACCTACAGACTTTCCAATATCACTGGATCTATCATTCCTAACTGTGTCTACACAGTTAATTGTGTTTGAGCAGCCCTTTGTCACCTCTGCTTCTCTGTTTCCTGAGAGTCTACTGGTCTCCAGAAAAGCAGGGCCCACTTTGGTGGGTGATGATTTGAACCATGCTGACAGGGTATAACAAGGGGCAAACGGGAAAAAGTTCCATAAGTTGAAGATCGCTCATATCTTGCGTCTGGGAAACATGCTTTATTGTTTCTATGGCTCCACCAATATCCTGCCTATACCAAAGAAACAACTGTGGCAGGACATGGTTGAAACACTGTGATTGGGAATGGGTTATGGTAAGGTCGAGTTCCTAAAACAAGAAACAGGAAGGCATATTTCAAGTTGTGAACATTTCATACAAGCACCTAGAAGTAAAATGTTAACAGAGAGTGCTGCACATGGAATACACCAGCTGAAGTTTCAAGCTCATCCATTATCACGACTGAAACCCCCACAATTTCGACTGCAACAAGTGGAAGGTGTTTTTTTCCAGGGACAGAACTGGTGGCATCCAACCAATACATTGTGAAAATCCAAAGTGTTAAAAATGGTTTAAAATCTTACTCTGCATTACTTCATTGATCTGGGCTTGGATACTAAATGCATTTCTGCAAATGTTGAAGTGGCAGCACCTCAAACCAAGGTCTGAGTTCTATTAACTGTGATGTCTCTTACATATCTAGTATCAATAGTTCTAAGGTTGGATAGACGCCTTACCCATGTTCCGATTCATAAAGCACACTTCCACTCTCTTCTGGCTCAGACGCTTCCTCCCCTGTAAATATAAGAGTATGGAAAGGTCTTTAGCATCCCATAACTAATAGTCCACAAAGTTTATGCTGACTTAAAGCATGAAAGGTAACAGGGCAGGTTATGCGGTAGAAACTAAGATAACAGTACACGAGAAATAAAAAGCAACACTTGCAAATGTGGCACAGTTGTATGACTGATCTAGTAACTTTACAGGCTTTAAAGGTTTGGCACCTTACGTGAACATTTTTTCTATACTATGTAATTGAGCGGTAATACATCTCAGAAGCCTGCATGTCGTGGCATATCACTATAGCCGAGTACACACATAAATGGGTAAGTATAGACTTAAAGATTCCTGGAGCCTGTCAATCAGTCAATATACGGTGAAACATTTGATTTATTCTGCTACATTCTGAAAAAAATGGACTGCAAATATTCGTAATGTTGTAACTCTGGCATTCAATCATATTCAAAGATGCTGATTTTAAGTTGTCAAAAGGGAATGTAACAAAATATGTAAGTAGGGCTCATATTTTCTGGTCTTAAAAAAGCAAAAAAGCTAAAGGTTACTTACCGCAAGGACACCTTTATTCTTAGTCCTCTAGTCTCTTCAGATTATTGAATGGGAATACCTTAAATGAGGCCCAAGCAGAAGCAAGCTGCCCTCAAGTTTTAGGCACTAAGAAATAAGCTGCAAGAAGATGGAGAGGGTGCCGTAGTCCCCTCATATGCTCTGCCCGTTACCAAATTAGCTTCTGATTGCCAAGCCTTTTTCCCGGGGCTAGAGTGAAGTCTTCTACTGGTGAATATAACATGACAGGAAGACCTCAGTAGTGGATGCCGAAAGGCAATGAAATGATAAAAATACATTGCAGTGACTGCTCAAATCTGGCACCAAGGAAGTATTCCTCTCTCATCTAAAGGACTTAATTCAGGACTGTCCTCTTCAAGGAGAGTTTGATTGGGCAGCTTTTGCATTAAGCCACCTATGGAGCAGTTTAAATTCACATAAGTTACAGAGAGACACTTTCTCCTCCTCTTTTTCTGTCCTCACTTTTGTTGGCTTTTGGACTTTGGGCATTTTACCACGGCTAACCAGTGCTAAAGTGAATGTGCTCTCTGCTTAAAACATGGTAACATTAGCTTATCCACAATTGGCATATTTCATGTACTTACTTATTTATAAATCCCTAGTAAAGTGCTTCACATGTGCCCAGGGCCTGTAAATTAAATTCTAATAGTGGGCCTGTTGCACTGATTGTACCACTCACTTAAGTAGCCCTTTAAACGTGACTCGAATCTGCCATTGCAAAAACTGCCACCTCCACCTGCCAAGTTAACCTACTTGCCAGTCCCAAATCTCCCTTTTTATTACATATAGGGCACCCTTAAGGTAGGCCCATGGACAAGGTGCAGTGTATTTAAAATGTAAGACCTATACTTGTACGTTTTACGCGTCGTGGTAGTTAAATACTCTACAATTATACTTTTTACTACTGCAAGGCTTATCTCTCCCATAGGATAACATCGGGATTACCTTATTACATTTTATAAGTGCAATTTCCAATTGGGAAGATGTCCGAGCCCAAATGAAATGCTCACCATTACCCTTTTATCTGCTGCAATAAAATCTAAATAAGCTGGAAAGATATCAACATTCCTGCTCATCCTGGACATGGGGTGGAACTGGACTGTAGAGAGAGCAGTTTGAGATCTCGAAAATGAGAGAGGCAGGAAGGTAGGGAAAAGAACAAAAACTTCCTTAGAATAGTAAATTCAAGGAGAAGGTACATGGATGATCTCAGCAGCAGGAAAGAAGGAAGGAAGAATTGACTGTACGAATAAACAAAGGCATATTATTTGAACTCACTGGAAAAAACACTATGCCCATCATTTTGTACAGCACAAAAAAGGGTTAATACTAATAACCATTGATTTTTAACCCTTTCGATGCTCATGACGAGCTCAGCTCGTCATGATGCACAGTTGAGCTGTGCTGATGACGAGCTGAGCTCGTCATGAATAATGTAAAATATCAATGTCCAGCACAGGAGGGGGAAAACGCCTAGCAGCCAAGGTGTTAAAATGTTTGAAAAGACTGGAAACTAACACCAGAATTTACAACCAATAGAACCGGAAACAGGAAAACCACAACAAAGATCTTCTTTGTATATAGTTTGCGGGAACTGGAGCATCCTAGTTCCAGTGTTGCAGAGTGAGGAGAAGTAAGGCAGACAAGACTGCATGAGACTGTGTTGATTGTAGGTGTAATACTCCCACTTCTTCAAGGACTTGGCCACTGAAAGGGCAGATGAGTGATGGGATAAAAATGTGTTGCATCATACTTCATTGGGGTCAAGGCTGAATTTCTTTGATAAATGAAGAACATCTTCCAGTTTCAGGGCAGAAGAAAAGGTGCCAGTATGAAAGGATGATAATTTTAACAAAAGGGTAAGTTTGATGGTTTAACAAGGAAAGAAGGTCATTCATGTAAAAAATTGCGCTGGGGATACAAATCTAGCATTTCGTATGTATGCATAGTATTTATATTTTTAGTTCCACATTACAAGGTCTTAAACAATCGTAAGAGCTGGATCTATGGTAGCGATCAGTAAATAGAAGAGAGCAGTACCTTTCAATCACAACACCAACATTTTCTTAAAAAATGAGTGAGCGTTTCATGAACGAATCTGAAAGAGTTAGATTAAATTACTTTAACACCATCGATGCTAGTGTTATTTTCCTCCTGTGCTGGATGATCTTTTTTCCCATTGTTCATGACGAGCTCAGCTCGTCATGAGTGTATGGAGTTGTACACCATGACGAGCTGAGCTCGTCATGAGCGTCCAAGGGGTTAAAATAAATCTTTTAAACTTATATTGAGTAACTGCAGGACTCTATATCATTTCACAGCTTCCTGAACTTTAACACTTCATTAAATGAATATTTCGACTAGTAATGCCTATGTAACATTCTTACCATAACAAAGTTTTTCTTCAAGTGTCTGTAGGAGCTGCATACTTTGATTTAGTTGCTCCCGAAAGCCCTCAGCAACATAATAATCAACATCACTTGCTTGAAGTAACTCCTCAAAGGCTTTAATAAGATTTACAAGATGATCATGGTACACAATACACGTGTTGTGGCCATCTCTAATCTGTTGCCGTTGAAAAGAGAGCTCACGTGCTTGGGACTGAACCAGGGAATCATATCTGATAAAACAAAATGAAAATGTAAAATTTCTCATTAAATTGTCCATGAGTGTAGGATTTTAAGCCCTAACTGCATACACAAATATGGCCATTGAAATACCTTTAATCACTAAGCACTTGTAAAACAAGCCCTTTCTTTTTACAGTGCCAGTAAAAATAACATCTACACATGGATCAAACTACAAGTAAGAGATATTCTGCTGTTGGATACCTGTTCCATGCAGGTTTTCAAATTTTTATCTGAATTTCTTGTAATAGACGATTTCTCTCTCACACAAAATGCAATGAAAGGAGTCTCTTTATTTTTAAAGATGTTCATCTAGCTACAGGTTCTCACCTGGATGGAGAAAGTTCCCCCATTTTTCTCTGAAGATTAGAAACTTGGTCAAGAAGCTTTATATTCTCTGCTTTTTCTCTTTGGAGTTCAGATTCATAATGAAGATTTTCATCAGGAACAAGCCCAACCTCTTTCTGATTGGGTAAATTCAAAGGGCTTGAGTTCTGATTATTTTCAAGTGAAAGCTGCATGCCAGTTCTTTCTTGTAATGTAGTCTGAGGAGTAGGGACATTGTGACCTTCAACATAGATCTGTTTGCTGAGGGAAGTCAGACTGTTGCAACTTGTATTCAATTCAGTTGAAAGGTTGTCATCAGTATTCTGTAAACACAAGTTGTGATTGCTCATATTTCCTGGACTGCCATTAGCATGGTTCAATACGTTGTTTCCTACAAAACAGAAACGTTTTAGCTTTGATGCACATATTCTGACATTCACACTAATCAAACAAAGCAACTTCCTGAAGAAAATTCTGGTACTTTTAGTCCTTCAGCTGACTTCATTGATACTCTGAGGATGGACTGGTACAAATGTGTGTGTTCACAACGAAAGATACCACAGCACATTGACTGCCCACTTAATGGTCACAATACGTGCTTGAGTGACTCTGCCTTGGTTCATTATCTAAAGCTACTTAAACAACATATACACAGAGATACTGAAACATGGAAACAAGGAAATTATTTAATGCATTGGCTTTAGAGTAAGAGAGCCATTGCTACTATGTAGGTTTCTTGTGTTAAATCAGACTTATTAATCTACATCATTCATATTCATGAAAAACTTCCCAAGCATCCTAAATGCCAAGTATCATGGCTTGAGATAAAAGTCCAGCTGCTCTGGAGTCAAAGTCCAGTGTAGTGGTTCACATGGCAGGACTTAGGAGAATGTCCTACGCAACCTAGATCTGTTTCTGGAAAGTCATCAAAACTTCTATTTCATAGCACCTAGACCATGGATATCTGTATGGCAGAAATCATTGATGTGCAAAGCCCAAAATACATAAAACAATCTAACTAGCCCAAACAAATACAAGATAGTCTACGAATCTGAGATATCCAAGAGGCCTTGCTGATCAACGCTAGGCTGCAATTTGTTGAGAGCACATTTATGGCATTCAGAACAAATCTGTTTGCATCACATCAGACTCAGTATCAGGAAAGGGAATCTAAAAGAACTGAAAGAACTAAAAGAATAGCACTTTCCAGATTGAAATGAAAAAGTTACAGAATTTTTGGCACAAAGGACTAGGGCACCACCTTGAGGAAGCCCTTATAGGGATCTTGGCTCACAAGGTTTGAAAATCTCAGATCTTTAGACTCAACACAAATACCATTACTAGGGCCATCTTTTAATGGACCCAATATGACAGAATTATGGATGAAGCGAGGTGTGGGGTGTTCTTATTAGAGCATTTGAAAGAAGGCCCAAATTCCATGTAGAGTAGAGTTGTGAGAAACACCTTGCAGGAGTGGATAATACAAACTTGCCAAAGAAACAAGCATTTGCAATGCAATAGGTCTCGCATTAGGAAAGTTTGAGCTATTGTAAATGACACATTTTTTATATATGTGTTGGTTTTGAAAATAGCGAAATTAATAGCTTTGTCATTTACAATGCCAATACTTTTTTTGCAAATGTGACACCTATAGCATTTGTAATGCAACATGTTTTGTATTTACGTGACTTAGATGTATTGATATTACAAATGACAATGGCTTTTAATTTTTTTAAATAATTACTACTGAAATAAAAGTTATTGTAATTTATAATGGCAATAGCTTCAACTTTTGTAAACAACTTTTGTGAAGATTATGTTCAGTGTATTTTATTGTGACGAAATTCTAAGAACAGAAGTGAAATATTAACATCTTTTTGTGACATTTGTAATAAAGCTTGAAACTTTGAGAGAACAAATTTGAACAATTTGTTGTTGAATGGTTGCACAGATTGATGCTGTGGTGGCGCTGAGTGATAATGTGGTGGCGACGAGTGATGTTGTGGTGGCGACGAGTGATGTTGTGGTGGCGACGAGTGATGTTGTGGCGACGAGTAATGTTGTGGTGGCGACAAGTGATGCTGTGGCATTCAGTGTTCCGTAGTAGCTCATAGTGATGTTGTGGTGCCCCTGAGTGATGTTGTGGTGCCCCTGAGTGATGCTGTGGTGCACCTGAGTGATGCTGTGGTGGTGCAATAGATAGAGTAAGGGCAATAGATAGATAGAGGGAGCGCGATAGAGTGAGGGCGATAGATAGATAAATAGAGTGAGGGCGATAGAGTGATGACGATAGATAGATAGAGTGAGGGTGATAGATAGATAGCTAGAGGGTGATAGATAGCTAGCTAGATAGATAGATAGATAGATAGATAGATAGATAGATAGATAGATAGAGTGAGGGCGATAGATAGCTAGATAGATAAATAGATAGAGAGAGGGCGATAGATAGAGGGCGAGCGATAGATAGAGTGAGATAGATAGATAGATAGAGAGATAGAGAGATAGAGAGAGAGTGAGGGCGATAGATAGATTGAGGGCGATAGATAGATAGAGGGATAGATAGATAGATAGATAGATAGATAGATAGATAGATAGATAGATAGATAGACAGACAGACAGTGAGGGCGATAGATAGTGTGAGGGAAATAGATAGAGTGAGGGCGACAGATAAGAGTGAAGGCGATAGATAGATAGATGTGTAGTTGTGTGTGGTTGGGTGTGTGGTTGTGTGTGTATGGTTGTGTGTGGAGTTGTATGTGTGGTTGTGTGTGTTGTGGTTGTGTGTGTTGTGTTTGTGGTTGTGTTTGTGGTCGTGTGTGTTGTGGTCGTGTGTGTTGTGGTCGTGTGTGTTGTGGTTGTGTGTGTGTGTGGTTGTGTGTGTGGTTGTGTGTGTGGTTGTGTGTGTGGTTGTGTGTGTGGTTGTGTGTGTGGGTGTGGTTGTGTGTGTGGGTGTGGTTGTGTGTGTGGTTGTATGTGTGGTTGTGTGTGTGGTTGTGTGTGGTTCGTTGTGTGGTTGTGTGTGGTTGGGTGTGTGGTTGGGTGTGTGGTTGGGTGTGTGGTTGGGTGTGTGGTTGTGTGTGTCTGGTTGTGTGTGTGGTTGTGTGTGTGTGGTGTGTGTGTGTGTGGTGTGTGTGTGTTTGGTTGTGTGTGTGTGTGGTTGTGTGTGTGTGTGGTTGTGTGCGTGGTTGTGTGGGTGTGTGTGGTTGTGGGTGTGTGTGGTTGTGGATGTGTGTGGTTGTGGATGTGTGTGGTTGTGGATGTGTGTGGTTGTGGATGTGTGTGGTTGTGGGTGTGGTTGTGTGGGTGTGTGTGGTTGTGTGTGGTTGTGGATGTGTGTGGTTGTGGATGTGTGTGGTTGTGGATGTGTGTGGTTGTGGATGTGTGTGGTTGTGGATGTGTGTGGTTGTGGGTGTGTGTTGTTGTGGGTGTGTGTGTGGTGTGTGTGGTGTGTGTGGGGTTGTGTGTGGTTGTGTGTGTGGTTGTGTGTATGATTGTGTGGTTGTATGTGTGTGTGTGGTTGTATGTATGTGTGTGTTTGGTTAGAGAAGGATGTATGTGGAAGAGAGCAGCAGATCAGCACAGCAGAAGAGAACAGGGAGTTAGAGAAAGAGGTGGGTGGAAGAGAACAACAGATCAGCACAAGAGAAGACAAGCATTAGAAATGCAATAGGTCTCGCAGCATTAGAGTTAGTGCTTTTAGAATTGTTAATGGGTTTTTTTGTAAATCTTTAGCATGAGGGTGAGGGTGAGTGAGGGTGAGGGTGAGTGAGGGTGGGTGAGTGTGAGTGTGAGTGAGGGTGAGTGTGGGTGAGTGTGTGTGAGTGTGGGTGAGTGTGTGTGAGTGTGGGTGAGTGTGGGTGAGGGATTGAGGGTGAGGGGTTGAGGGTGAGTGAGGGTGAGGGGTTGAGGGTGAGTGAGGGTGAGGGGTTGAGGGTGAATGAGGGTGAATGAGGGTGAGGGAGGGTGAGGGGTTGAGGGGTTGAGGGTGAGTGGGGGTGAGTGAGGGTGAGGGGTTGAAGGTGAGTGAGGGTGAAGGTGAGTGAGGGTGAGTGGGGGTGAGTGAGGGTGAGGGGTTGAAGGTGAGTGAGAGTGAGGGTGAGTGAGGGTGAGTGTGGGTGAGTGTGGGTGAGTGTGGGTGAGTGTGGGTGAGTGTGGGTGAGTGTGGGTGAGTGTGGGTGAGGGATTGAGGGTGAGGGGTTGAGGGTGAGGGGTTGAGGGTGAGGGGTTGAGGGTGGGTGAGGGGTTGCGGGTGAGTGAGGGTGAGGGTGAGTGAGGGTGAGGGGTTGAGGGTGAGGGGTTGAGGGTGAGTGGGGGTGAGTGAGGGTGAGGGGTTGAGGGTGAGTGAGGGTGAGGGGTTGAGGGTGAGTGAGGATGAGGGGTTGAGGGTGGGTGAGGGTGAGGGTGAGTGAGGGTGAGGGTGAGTGAAGGTGGGTGAGGGGTTGAGGGTGATTGAGGGTGAGGCGTTGAGGGTGAGTGAGGGTGAGGGGTTGAGGGTGAGTGAAGGTGAGGGTGAGGGTGAGTGAGGGTGAGGGGTTGAGGGTGAGTGAGGGTGAGGGGTTGAGGGTGAGTGAGGATGAGTGAGAGTGAGGGTGAGTGAGGGGTTGAGGGTGAGGGGTTGAGGGTGAGTGAGGGTGAGGGGTTGAGGGTGAGTGAGGGTGAGGTGTTGAGGGTGAGTGAGGGTGAGGGTGAGTGAGGGTGAGGATGAGGGGTTGAGGGTGAGTGAGGGTGAGGGTAGGTGAGGGGTTGAGGGTGAGTGAGGGTGAGTGAGGGGTTGAGGGTGAGTGAGGGTGAGGGTGAGTGTGGGTGAGGTTGAGTGTGGGTGAGGGTGAGTGTGGGTGAGGGTGAGTGAGGGTGAGGGTGAGTGAGGGTGAGTGAGGGTGAGTGAGGGTGAGGGATTGAGGGTGAGGGGTTGAGGGTGGGTGAGGGGTTGAGGGTGAGTGAGGGTGAGGGTGAGTGAGGGTGAGGGGTTGAGGGTGAGGGGGTAGGTATTTTGGGATGCGAGGTGACACCGCCACGAGACCTTGTCATAAATGCATAACACTGTCCACAAAGGAAGCAGCTGCTCTGCCCCATCTACCCTCCCTCCTCAGTTTGTTAGCACGCCATCAGCATCCACATATCTGAACAGACAGCTCCCTATCCAGAGGGCATTAGGCAGTTATATAAGTTATCATGTTATTAAAGCCCGAGTGGCCTCAGATGGCAGTAGCAACAAGACGGACGGACGGAAGAGAGGGGAGGGGGGAGGAGAAATGCGACACGGAGGGAAGGGGAGGGGGCGGAGCGGGTTAAATTATACAAACAAAAAACAAGCCTTTCACCGTAACACGGCGGGCAGGGGAGGTGGCGGGCAGGGGAGGGGGCGGAGAGGGGAGAGGTGCGACACGGCAGGCAGGCAGGGGAGGAGAGTAGAAGGAGGAGGGGGGAGGAGCTGTATGTGTGAGTGCTCCCGAACAGGACAGGAGGCTTGTAGGAGTCTGAGGGAGCATGTAGACAGCACAGGGCCGAAAGGAGACGTGCATGTATGTGTTTTTAAGAGCAGTAAGTGTCAAATGAAACAAGCAGCATGTGCATGCCGGTAGGGGCAGGTAAGGAGAAAAGGGCAGAGGGTTTGCGTCTGGTGTGCGCGCGCACATGAAGGGGTAGGTGCAGGCAGGCAGGCCTGTGAGTGTGAGGTGCAACATTTATTACCACCACTACCTTCTTGTGTTTTTTTATCTTTGACGTAAGCCCTGCCATTTTCATCCTGCTACTAACAACTGGGAGTATAGCACCAAAGCATATGATTTGCTAGCAAAGATGTGGTTCATTGTCCTTGGAAAAATGTAAATGTGCTCTCATCCTAAATTCAAGGCCAGATAGCTGGATACATGCAGTTCTTAACCAACATCCAAAGGTCGCTACCTCTAAATTGGGATGCCACGGATTCTGACACTTAAATATGCTTGGGAAACATATATGTAAAATGCAGATTCCGTCATCCAAAAATATGAAGTTATTTACTCCAGACACACCTCCTTGTTAAACATCGAAAATACCCATAGCTATTTGCCATCATGCCCTAGGACAGTGAGTGTGGCCGGACAGTGGCAGGACAGCAGGGTGCCGCTGCCTGAGAGGAAGCTACCGAAAGGCCGAGATCGGAGGCACCGCAAATGCGGTTACGGCCTGAAAGGTGAACAGCAGGATGATGTAGGCGATCACAGAGGGGGGTCTGCATGGTGAAAGCAGCGGAAGAGACAATCGAGGCTCTTGCAGAGAAACGGGCCTGGAGCAGAGCTTCTCGAATACTGGAAAGACAGAGAGACGTGCGGGGGCCTGACCCTGTGACAGTGTGGAAGTGAACCGCGGGGGCCCAGAAACCCGAGTCAGACCCCCTGGATTCCTGAAAAAGTAGAGACACTGCAGGCAGCCGCAGAAACCACCAAGAACCCGCGGATCAAAGCCCGGACAGTGCGTGCGGAGGCCCAAACAGGCTGGCAGTGAAGGGAGGGACGCTGGCAGATACAACCAGCAACGAGCAGAGGAAAAAAAGGAAAAGGCGATCTGACCCAGCGAACGGGGAAGTATGTACAAATGGCGTGAGGCCTGAACCAGTGAGGAGTGTAGCAGTCCCGTAGACGGAAACAGCGAGGTTGTGACAGGACTGGGGCGTTCTCCCTCTGCAGCCTTACCCTTGGACATCTAAAGCAGACACCACGGGGTGAATGGAGTAAGGAGCCGCTGCCCTCACTGAGACAGGCCGGCCCTGGGAGCTATAAGCGCCTCCCTCCCCCACAACAGAAGCTGACCAGTACAATCTCGGAGGACAGAACCGGGTGAGCACGAGACAGGGTAAGACTGTCCTGTTCAGTGAGACACTGAGGGGCCAAAAGAAGGTGGAAGGGTTGGACGAGCACAATCAGGGGGGAAAAACAGAGGGCGAAGGGGGCGAGGCTTGGGACCCTAGAGCCACCACAAGATGGTGTGCAGGAGAAGTAGTAGCACATAATTGGACGCCTCCTGGCGGACATGGCGCAGGCACATTGATGAGCCCACAACAGACATAGATGGTGGAAGACGGGGTGGCCGGCCTGTGTTCCACTGGACTACCACTCGGAAGAGCACAGGGGATGCGACCACAGCGGAAGGAAGAGAGGGGAGGGGGAGGAGAAATGCGACACGGCGGGAGGGGGCGGAGCGGGTAAACAAAGACGGACGTGCACGCGCACGCGCTTTTAAGGTCAATGCGCATGCGCATAAGCTCAATGCGCATGCGCATTGACCTTAAAAGTCACGGGCACTGCAAGGAATCGCCACGATTCCTTGCAGTGTAGATAAAGAGTGGATAAGTCGCAATACTCTCGCTTGCTCGATGCGCATGCGCATCGACAGGCGAGACCTAAAAAAAAGGCAGTGATAGAAGGAGGCGGTGGAAGGGAACAGCAGATCAGCACGGGAGAAGAGAAAAGGGAGTTGGAGAAGGGGAAGGGGTGGAAGGGAACAGCAGATCAGCACATGTGAAGAGAACAGGGAGTTAAAGAAGGAGGTGGGGTGGAAGAGAGCAGCAGATCAGCACAGGAGAAGAGAACAGGGAGTTAAAGAAGGAGGTGGGGTGGAAGAGAGCAGCAGATCAGCACAGGAGAAGAGAACAGGGAGTTAAAGAAGGAGGTGGGTGGAAGAGAACAGCAGATCAGCACAGGAGAAGAGAAAAGGGAGTTAGAGAAGGAGGCGGGTGAAAGAGAACAGCAGACCAGCACAGGAGAAGAGAACAGGGAGTTAGAGAAGGAGGCGGGGTGAAAGAGAAGGAGTAGTTTCTGTCCTGTAACTCCAGTTCTGTAGTAGGGGTATCTCTGTTATAGTCATAATCTAGTGAATAGTCCCGCCCATGTGCGTGGACCCCGGCAATCAAAAATAATCTCTTAAGTTGTCAAAATAATGCAGAAACTGCAAAGACACTTAAGAGAGAATTTAAAGACAAATAATGCAGCCTATATCCACAGGCTACACTGTCCAGTACTTCAACTAGAAATTCCACCTAAAAAAACCACACACAAAACAGCCTGCAGTTTCTACCATAGAGAAACTTGCCTCCCCCAGTCAAAGACTCTGGAATGATAGAGAGGAAGGTAGGGACAGACAAGCCCCATAGGCTGCCATTATGTGGCTTAAATAGGATACTGTGCCTTTAAGAGAACTTTCCAGAACTTCTCCCAGTATCCCAGAATGCATAGCAGGTCCCTATACTTTCAGTTCTTTTTGGAGGCGAAGCACGCCAGACCTGTCGCATTCTTTACATGATGAAAAATCTCCACCGGGGAGGAGGGCGGGCGCTTATGACTATAACAGAGATACCCCTACTACAGAACTGGAGTTACAGGACAGAAACTACTCCTTCTGTAGTAGGGGATCTCTGTGTATAGTCATAATCTAGTGAATAGAATGGCAAGCCCATCCCCACACCAAGCGGCGGTGGAGAATAAATACATAACACCACTACTGTGCGAACAAATTCCGCAGCGAAGCCTGCCCAACCTGAGCGTCTGCCCTGGCGTCAGTGTCCAGGCAGTAATGCTTAGCAAAGGTATGAACCGACTTCCAAGTGGCTGCCTTGCAGATTTCAGCAATCGGCACGTTACGGAGCAGAGCCGTCGTGGCAGCTTTGCCCCTGGTAGAATGAGCCTTAGGCTTACCTCCTAAGGTCTTATTAGCCTTTTGGTAACACAATTGTATGCAGGACACAATCCACCTGAAGATGGACTGCTTTGAGGTCGCAAGACCCGTCCTGACCGACCCATAATTGATGAACAACTGGTCAGACCTACGAATATCCTTGGTTTTATCCAGATAAAATTTCAACACCCTCCTAACATCCAGGGAATGGAGAGATCTCTCCGCTGGGGATGAAGGGTTCTGAAAAAACGTAGGCAAAGTTATAGTCTGGTTGACATGAAAATCAGAAATAACCTTGGGAAGAAATTTAGGGTGAGTACGCATAACAACCTTAGCAGCATGAAATACAGTATAAGGTTCATTACAACACAACGCCTGAATTTCACTCACCCTGCGGGCCGATGTAATGGCCACGAGGAACGCCGCCTTCCAGGACAGGTGCTGCAACGAAGCCTTATGAATAGGTTCAAAAGGCTCCTTCATCAATCTGGACAGCACCACATTCAATTCCCATGAAGGCGAGGGAAGCCTGACAGGAGGGAATACTTTCTTCAAACCTTCCAGAAAATCTTTGATCACAGGGATCTGGAAAAAGGAAGTCTGTGAAGGGCATTTCCTGTAGGCAGTCAATGCAGCAAGATGTACCTTAATGGAATGGACATTAAGACCAGACTGCGCCAAATGTAAAAGGTAAGGAAGGATGACATCCTCCTTGCAGGTCGTAGGATCATGGTTCTTAGACAGGCACCAGATACAAAATCTCTTCCACTTGTAAGCATAGGAAGTCCGAGTGGAAGGTCTCTTAGACTCCTTCAGTATGTCCATGCAATCATCGGGCAGATTCAGATGGCCATATTGCACTATCTCAGGAGCCATGCCGCCAAACTCAAAGACGAGAGGTTGGGGTGTAACATCCGTCCCCCGAACTTCGTGAGAAGGTCCGGCCTGCACGGCAACCGAATGTGAGGAAGGAGAGACCGGTGAAGAAGGTCCGTGAACCACCACTGCCTGGGCCACTCCGGGGCGATGAGTATCATCCGAGCTCTGGACCGGGCCAGCTTGATGAGCACCGCCGGAATCAGGGGAATGGGAGGAAAGGCGTACAGAAAGCTGTTCGTCCAGTTGATCCATAACGCATTCCCCAGCGTCCCTTGTTGGAAGTACCTGGAGGCGAAGTCTCTGCACTTGCTGTTTTCGGCGGTGGCGAACAAATCTACGTCTGGAGTTCCCCACCTTGCGAAGACTTCTCCTAGTACTTCGTCGTTTATGACCCATTCGTGGTTTTCCTGAACCAGTCTGCTCAGTGCGTCTGCCTGAACATTCTGCACACCTGGTAGATGGGTGGCCGTTATCGTCAGTCCTCTGGCTAGGAGCCAGTGCCAGATCGTCTGCGCCTCCTGTGACAGAGTGCGCGATCTCGAGCCCCCCTGCTTGTTGAGGTAATACATCGTGATGGTATTGTCCGTCTGTACAAGCAGAGAATTGGTCTGGAAGGACGGAAGAAAGGCCTTCAGCGCCAAGTGAACAGCCCTGAGTTCCAGGAAATTGATGTGATACGTGGCCTCCATCGGTGACCACGTGCCTTGAATCTGTAGAGTCCCGGAGTGCGCTCCCCATCCCAGAAGAGACGCA